>NW_028318151.1:0-1500000 GCF_062004578.1 Staurois parvus
CTTCTCTCTCTCTCCCCCCCCCCTTCCCCCTCTTCTCTCTCTCTCCCCCCCCCCTTCCCCTCTTCTCTCCTCTCCCCCCCCCCTTCCCCTCTCTCTCTCTCTCTCCCCCCCCCTTCCCCTCTTCTCTCTCCTCCCCCCCCCCTTCCCCTCTTCTCTCTCTCTCCCCCCCCCTTCCCCTCTTCTCTCTCTCTCCCCCCCCCTTCCCCTCTTCTCTCTCTCTCTCCCCCCCCCTTCCCCTCTTCCTCTCTCTCTCCCCCCCCCCTTCCCCTCTTCTCTCTCTCTCCCCCCCCCCTTCCCCTCTTCTCTCTCTCTCTCCCCCCCCCTTCCCCTCTCTCTCTCTCTCCCCCCCCCCTTCCCCTCTTCTCTCTCTCTCCCCCCCCCCCTTCCCCTCTTCTCTCCCCCCCTTCCCCTCTTCTCTCTCCTCTTCTCTCTCTCCCCCCCCCCTTCCCCTCTTCTCTCTCTCCCCCCCCCCTTCCCCTCTTCTCTCTCTCCCCCCCCTTCCCCTCTCTCTCTCTCCCCCCCCTTCCCTCTTCTCTCTCTCCCCCCCCCTTCCCCTCTTCTCTCTCTCACCCTCTTCTCTCTCCCCCCCCCTCTCCTCCCCTCTTCTCTCTCCCCCCCCCCCCCCTCTCCTCCCCTCTTCTCTCTCCCCCCCCCCCTCTCCTCCCCTCTTCTCTCTCCCCCCCCCCCTCTCCTCCCCTCTTCTCTCTCCCCCCCCCCCCTCTCCTCCCCTCTTCTCTCTCCCCCCCCCCCCTCTCCTCCCCTCTTCTCTCTCCCCCCCCCCCCCTCTCCTCCCCTCTCTCTCTCCCCCCCCCCCCCTCTCCTCCCCTCTTCTCTCTCCCCCCCCCCTCTCCTCCCCTCTTCTCTCTCCCCCCCCCCCCTCCTCCCCTCTTCTCTCTCCCCCCCCCCCTTTTTCTCTCTCTCTCTCCCCCCCCCCCTTTTTCTCTCTCTCTCTCCCCCCCCCTTTTTCTCTCTCTCTCCCCCCCCCTTTTCTCTCTCTCTCTCCCCCCCCCCCTTTTTCTTTCTCTCTCTCCCCCCCCCCCTTTTTCTTTCTCTCTCTCTCCCCCCCCCCCTTTTTCTTTCTCTCTCTCCCCCCCCCCTTTTTCTTTCTCTCTCCTCCCCCCCCCCCCTTTTTCTCTCTCCTCCCCCCCCCTTTGCTTTCTCCCCCCTCTTTTCTCTCTCTCCGAGAAGTGGAGAGGAAAGATCCCGAAGGAGGTGAGTTCTGTTGTGTTCTCTGGGCTCTCTCTCCTGTCGTCCATCCAACACATGAGACCGGATCACTGACAGATCGTTTGGACCCACTGTACTCCTCTGAAACCTTTCCCTGCCAGTAGTGCTGTCCCTAACAGATGGAAACTGTCCCTACGCTACCCACTCGCACAAATCAAAGGTCGAGCTTAAAGTGTTATTAAACCTACCTGTTACTAAACCTACAACAGTAAAATCAGTCTGTATATGCAATAAAGCTGTCTTCTCTGATCCTCCCCTTCTTCCTCAGTCCCCAATCCATCTGCTGATAATACAGGAGCCCTAGGGGGCACTCTCCATGTTCCCAGTTTTGTGTGTATTGCTAGAGAGCTTTTTTTTGGGGGGGGGGTGCATGTGATAGGCACAGGGCCAATCAGCACTGTGGAAACGGTCAGGGGTCATGCAGCCTCATAGAGGAGAATAAAAACTCCTGCAAGCTTTAACCAGTGCTTTGCTGGTTAAGGAGTCACAAAACTGCTATATACTGCTGATGAGAAAAGGTATTTAGTAATTTATACACTGCTTAAAAAAAGTTAAAGGAATACTTTAACACATCAGATCTCAATAGGGAAAAATATTATGCTGGATATCTATACTGATATGGACAGGGTAAGGTGTTAGGACTGTAAGGATGCCCCATTGTTTGATGGAGATGACAATTATCAACCTACAGAGGACTGAATTCAAAGAAACACAGAAAATCAAAGTGAAAAAATGATGCAGCAGGCTAGTCCATTTTGCTGAAATTTCATTGCAGCAACTCAGAATGGTACTCAGTAGTTTGTATGGCCCCACGTGCATGTATGCATGCCTGACAATGTTGGGGCATGCTCCTAATGAGATAACGGATGGAGTCCTAGGGTATTTCCTCCCAGATCTGGACCAGGGCATCACTGAGTTCCTGGACAGTCCGAGGTGCAACCTGGTGGCGTCAGATGGACTGAAACATGATATCGCAGAGGTGTTCTATTGGATTTAGGTCAGGCGAGCGTGGGGGCCATTCAATGGTATCAATTCCTTCATCCTCCAGGAACTGCCTCCATTCTCTTGCCACATGAGGCCGGGCATTGTCGTGCACCAGGAGAAATCCAGGACCTACTGCACCAGAGTAGGGTCTAACAATGGGTCCAAGGATTTCATCCCCGATACCTAATAGCAGTCAGAGTGCCATTGTCTAGAATGTAAAGGTCTGTGCGTCCCTCCATGGATATGCCTCCCCAGACCATCACTGACCCACCACCAAAATGGTCATGCTAAATGATGTTACAGGCAGCATAACAGTCTCCATGGCTTCTCCAGGCCCTTTCATGTCTGTCACATGTGCTCAGGGTGAACCTGCTCTCATCTGTGAAAAGCACAGGGTGCCAGTGGCAGACCTGCCAATTCTGGTGTTCAATGGCAAATGCCAATCGAGCTCTGTGGTGCTGGGCAGTGAGCACAGGGCCCTCAGGCCACCCTCATGAAGTCTGTTTCTGGTCAGAGACAATCACACCAGTGGCCCGCTGGAGGTCATTTTGTAGGGCTCTGGCAGTGCTCATCCTGTTCCTGCTTGCACAAAGGAGCAGAGAACGGTCCTGCTGATGGGTTAAAGACCTTCTACAGCTCTGTCCAGCTCTACTAGAGCAGTGGTGGGCAACCTTTTTTTTAACTGAGCCAAATCTCGCCAAAACCACGATTGAAATTTATTTTGAGAGCCACATTTTTAAAACTGAAAAATACATCTCCCATATAGTAATTCATCCCCCATAGTAATTCATCTCCCATATAGTAATTCATCTCCCATATAGTAATTCATCCCCCATATAGTAAGTCCCCCCCCCATATAGTAAGTCCCCCCCCATATAGTAAGTCCCCCCCATATAGTAATTCATCCCCCATATAGTAAGTCCCCCCCCATATAGTAAGTCCCCCCCCATATAGTAAGTCCCCCCTATATAGTAAGTCCCCCATATAGTAATTCATCCCCCATATAGTAAGTCCCCCCTGTGTCAATTCACTTACCTTTGCTCCGCGCCGTTCTGGTCTTCAGGGCGGACTGTGAGAGGAGAGGAGTTCGTCACGCTGCCCCGCCTACATCCTGGCTGCCCCGCCTACATCCTGACAGCTGCAGAGTCCTGACTTTTGGGGCGGCCGCCCGAGAGGAGGGAGGGGAAGCGGGCGGCCGTCCGAGAGGAGGGAGGGGAGGTGAGGGGGCGGCCGCCCGGCACACGCCCGTCCGAGAGGAGGGAGGGGAGCGGGCGCCCGGCACACAGAAGAGCCGCAATTAAGCTTGTAAAGAGCCGCATGTGGCTCGCGAGCCGCGGCTTGCCGACCACTGTACTAGAGTAACTGCCTGTCTCCTGAAATCTCTTCCATGCTCTTGAGACTGTGCTGGGAGACACCGCTAACGTTCTGGCAATAGAACGTATTGATGTGCCATCCTGGAGGAGTTGGACTGCCTGTGCAATCTCTGTAGGGTCCAGGTATTGCCTCATGCTACCAGTAGTGACACTGACCCTAGTTAAATGCAAAACTAGTGAAAACAGAAAAGATAAGTAGGAAAAAATGTCAGTGGCCTCCCCCTGTAAAACCATTCCTGTTTTGGGGGTCGTCTCATTGTTGCCTATCTAGTGTACATGTCTTTAATTTCATTAACACCAAAGCAGCTGAAACTGATTAACGGTGTTCGTAGGGCGCTCTGCAATGGTATGACCTCCAGGAGAAAAGAATCTTGGGCATTCGATGGAGGGAAGGGAGACTAGATGCCATGGGAGCACACTGTGCACTGGAGCAGCTCTTCAAGAGTGGAAGCAGTAAAGTAAATAGCAAGGAAGGCGCCTCTAAGTGCAGTATGCAGCAGTTTATTGAGTAGTAAAGGTTAAAAGCACTTACAAGATAGCAGTCATAAAAGCTCATCAGTATAATGTCATGGAGACACACTGAGCCGACCAGTGGTAGTGAGTGTGGTGGAATGCACAGGCAAGATGGCCACTGTATTTCCAGGAGAGGCGTGGAACACACGCCGGACGTGACATCAAGGGGGCGGTAATGCGTTTTGAGCATGTGCAGACACTCCTTCCTCAGACCCGTAAACCGCCGTGATAGAAACCACTATTTATAGTAAGTAGGGAGTGTGGGAACTGGAATAATTAATAAAGAAACCAATCAATTTGTTAATTATTCCAGTTCCCGCCCCTACTTACTATAAGCAGTAGCTCCTATCATGGGGAATTTACAATCTGAGGAAGGAGTGTCTGCACATGCTCCGAAATGCTTTACCACCCCCTTGATGTCATGTCCGGCGTGTGTGCTCCACGTCTCTACTGGAAGTACAGCGGCCATCTTGCCAGTGCATTCCACCACACTCACTACCGCTGGTCGGCTCAGTGTGTCTCCCTGGCATTATACCTGATGAGAATTTATCTGACTGCTATCTTGTAAGTGCTTTTAACCTTTACTACTCAATAAACGTCTGCATACTGCACTTATGAAACTGTTAACAACCCCCTTTGCTACTTGACTGACCAGATCAATATCCCAGGAGTTTAATTGACTTGATACTATATTCTGATTAAAAAAGTGTTCTGTTAATTTTTTGAGTGGTGTATTTACTATAATAATTGCATTTCTATGTTCTGTGTACTGTGGGAAATCAGATATAGCGAATGCAGGGTCCTGGGTTTAGTAACACTTTAAGGAAGCTCTGCCCTGCCTAAGATGAGTGCGGGGGTCACACAAGGCACCCCCCCATCCAAACAGGTGACCAAAGGAATCATAGATAGAGGAACTAAGTTTCCCACAATTTCCTTCCCCTACTGTATTGCCACTATATCACCGTTCTACTTACACCAAGGAGCACACACTGCACCTGTCTACACTGCCCCCCTCTTTGTCAGATGCTGTCCTTGGCATTGAAATCCAATAAAGAAACAACGCATAACTGCATAAACATAATTACAATACAGCGAGAAAACTTCAAACAACACAATCAGAGTTGTTAGCATGGAGCTGCCCACAGTTAGACCGAATTGGGCGGAGGACCTCACTGTCCTCTGTGGGGCCAATTTCAGAACTGTCATTTTCTACCCAAGGCTCTGAGCCTTCAAGCGGTTGGGGGTCAACAGGACCAGCCATACGCCCATTATCTGAGTTAGAACTAGATGCTGTATCCATGAGCAGTCCAGGGAGTCAGCAGGACTAGCATACTCTGGGGTGGGCACTTCTGCAGGAGTCTGAGATCCTGGCTCAATAGGAGGCAGGCACCACTGAAAAGGGACTTGCTGAACTGGCAGCAGGTCTATGGGATTGTTGTCCTTGCTTTCAGTGCCAGGCCTGGTGTAACAGTCTCCACTCAGCACACAGGGCCTTAGCAGATTGTGGTGGAGTCACTTCAGGGCTTTCCAGGACCACATGATATACAGGGGTCGGTGGGAATAGTTGTTGTTCCACCCAATAGGGAGTGCATTCCCAATATCTGCTCACCAGGTCAAGCATAGAAAAGTATCAAGCTTGGCCTAGTTCCATGAGTGACTCCTCAACCCTTGGAAGGGGGTAGGCATCCTGGGGGGTGCAAGCACTCACTTTGCAATAGTCCTTGTAGAACCACAAGCTACCATCCTTTTTGAGCACCAGGACAATGGGGGTGGTTAATGGGCTTCGACTTTCGTCGATTATCCCACTCTGCAGCATATTACGAAATAGGTCCTTGACTTCTTGGCACAGGGTGGTGGGATATGGCGGTTCCACTTCCATATGGGCAGAGCGTCCCTTGTGTGAATTGGGTGGTCTGTTGCCTCAGTGTGGCCATAATCTTTAGAACTACATTAGAAACACAATATGTGTTTCTCTAGTAGTTGGTGAAGAAGAGGTTGCTGAGACAGTGGATAGTCCTGGAAGAGAATGATCAGTTGTTCCAGTAGCTGTTGATATTTTTCTTCATTCAGGGAGGTTATGGCAGCTTGCAGCGGAGCACACATGACCTCCATTCCTGGTTGGGCCCCAGAGATGTAGTGGTTGGGCACCACGTAGAGATCTGTAATGGTGGTGTGGTTCGGGAGTGGGACCGGGGTGGTTTCCAGGTTGACAAGTTGAACCAGTACCTTACCCCAGTGTACCTTGGAAAGTGTACGGTCTGCCAACCACTCCCTCGGCACCCCAAGGTCTTTTGCGAGGCTCCACCATCACCATGGCCCCTTGTAATGTCTTGTGGGCCCCAATTGGCAGGGACCAGATGACGTCTTGGAGGGGGGCCAGCAACAACTTTTGCTTGGGAGGCATGCAGACAACACCCACCTGTTCTGTCTTTCGACTAGCTGCTCGTTGGTAGGCCTCAAAGGCCCAGATAACATTGAGCCACACAGGCCTCAAGCCACAGCCCCGGGCACACTTACACGATAGTTCAGTCATGGCCAGTAAGTGTGGTAAGTCCAAGTTCTTCATGCCTAGGACAATGGTTACTGCTGAATTTGCTGGACTGTGGGTACCACGACCCCTACCCGTTCCACAACCTGGTCATATACTTGTATCTTCACACAGTTAACTCCTTCCACCATGATGGGCAGATTGTTGGCTGCTTTCAGGGACAGCCAAGACGTGTCCAGCTGACCCCACTTCCTGGACATAGAACTCATATTCATACCTCCTAGATTGTAAGCTCGAAAGTGCAGGGCCCTCGAACCCCTCGTATTTTGCATTGTATTGTTACTGTACTGTCGCATGTTCTGTCCCCCTTTGTAATGTACAACGCTGAGCAAACTGTTGGCGCTTTATAAATACTGTAGAATAATTACTAGAAAAGCTACAATTTCTGGGGAAATTGTGTGAAGTGTTCTTGCCTCCACCAGTAGTCTGCAACTGGAGTGGGCGGAGTAACTGGGTGGAGTGGCTTGAGTAACTGTGAAAAGGTCAATGGGCGGCGTGAGTTGCAAACAAATTGTCATATTGTGAAAACTATCAGGACTATGGCTTAGCCGTGGACATTTTTAGTGGCAGCAGGGATAGCTGAACGTTTTGATATAAGATTTGTGTAGGTGGGCTTGAAAATGAGGGAGTGATGGCAGTTTAGAAATCATGTCCTGATTTTTCAGCTCACACTCTAGCTTTTGTCAGCTCCCACTCTAGTTTTGAACATTCCACCATTCATTCCTAAGGGACCAATTTCACCACAAAAACGCCAATATTTCGTGAACCATTCGGCGAAACGTTCCACAAAGTAAAAGCACACCAGTCGGGAACAATCCGCACGTTTCGTTATATTACTGTCTATGTAGTGTAAAAACTGTGGGAGGAGTTAGGGTGGTAAATTTGGCTATAATAATAAGAATATATATGTGAGATAACCTAATAATATTCTATGACAGTAATTTCAGACCCGACGTCGATCAGGTAAGGGACCATTTACTAAGGCGTTGACCACCAGACACAGCCATAGTCTTTGGCCTCTTGGGACCTTGTAGTGCTGTCCGCGGCCCTGAGAACCTCTAGTTTAAAGTGGAAGTAACCCAATTTTGTATCTTTTACCTACAGGTAAGGTTTTAATAAGGCTCACCTGTATGTACTGTAAATATCTCCTAAACGTGCTCCGTTTAGAAGATATATACTGTAGAAGCGCCAGTGATGTCACCGTCACACACGCACTACACTCTCAATGAATGCCGTGCTGTCCATTGAGAGAGCCGTGCAGTGGCCAAAACTTCCACGAGCATGCACGGGAGTGACGACATTGCGGCTCAGCCAGTCAGATGAGCTGTGACACCGGGCTACGTTTTCAGGTAAGTCTTTCATAATATGCCAGTATGTGATGCATACTAGCACATTATACTCTTTGTCAGGGCTCCGGGTATGACCAGAGGTGTGTGGACCGACACAGGGAAACACATACTTCAGGTATACCGTGTAAAACAATATAATTTATTAAGGGCAACACAAACATAAACGCAGTGCAACAAACCAAACCCAAACTAACACAAATACGTACAACAAGATGCAACAAACCCAAACCTTAACTGATATATATATATAAATATGGAGAACAACGTAGTCAGGCGGGCCGGGTCGGTAGCTAACGGGCAGACAAGGTACAAAGAGTAGGCAGGTAGGCAGAAGATTGGTCAGGAGTAGCCGAGGTCAGGGCAGGCAGGATGCAGGTACAGGGGCTCATGGGACCAATACACCAAGGCACTGACTGCAGGCCTGGCCATTCCTTAAATACACCTCCTGCAATCAGCCTTAGGTGATGGCTTGATTGCAGGAGTGAGCTTCTGGCTGCTGAGAGCACCCGCTGGCCAGCCCTGGTACTGCAGCCCACAAGGCAGGCGAGTCCCACCACCATTGGCAAGTCCATTCCTGACACTCTTAACTTGCAGGGAGAAGATTTTTTTAGATTTTGTTTTTTTTTCGGTGTACTACTGCTTTAACTGTGGCTTCTGTATACACTTGCTCTCAGACTCCTGGCCAATCATCCATAACAACTGCACCACCAGCATTTCCAGTCTGCATCTGGGTCCCTCCGCAGCAGATTCTTGCCCTTGGAGAGGTATGCTAACTCCTGCTTGAATGTAGACATTTCTTGCCTCATGGCCACCATGTTCTGGGTTAATACCTTAATGGCAGTCTGCATGGCCAACAGTGGGGATGGTGCCAAGGCCTCCTCCCTTATGTATAGCAATTCATGTTTCTTTGTCACCGCTATTGTAGCTTCTGCATCTTTCTATTCCCGCTATCGCTTTCACAACATCACTAAAAGTGACTTACTCATTCCTGCATTTTTCATGATGGGGCCGAACTTCACACCCCCCACGAACTGGTCCCACAACAACATATATGGAGCTCCTAAGTCAGCATGCCCGTGTACATCTATCCTCTTCAACCATTTGCACAGGATATGGAGGGCTACTGCAAAGGGGATGAGGCTTTCGTCCTCCTGCTGTCTTTGGATGAAAAACCCTCATCTCAGTTCCAGTACTGCCACATTTTTTCCAAACAGGCCTTACAGCCACACCACAATTAGCCCTAGGCACGCCTAGAAATCCTCTGGTAGCACCATCACCTCTCGGTGGGCTTCATCCTCTAAAGAGTTAATGCCAGTTCCTCAATCAGTTGGGTAGGGACCTAATACAGGTGGGTGGCACTCTCCAGTCTCTCCTCCCACTCGGGTAGAGTGATGTTCAACCCATGAAATTTGGGAAGTAAGGCTAAGGCTGCTCTTTCCTCCCCAGCTGCAAAAAAGGGCATATCCTGCTGCCTGCCATCACGTGTGAGCAGGGTGCAGCGTGATATGTCATTGCTAGAGATCACACAGAGGCTGAGTAATATGAATTGAAAAAGTTCCAGCAAGGTACAAACAGGCCCAGCAGGTGAGCACTTCCTCCTGGAGCCACTTACGGAATGCACAGCAGCAATATAATAGCTGGAACGAAGCGGACAGCTTCCGCAACGAGCAGTGGGAATGCGGCCTGGCAGGTCAACCCAAACAGGAGGCTTCCATGGCGGAGAAAGTGTAGACCCTGCACTTTCCCTACTTCCTTGGAACCTTTCCCTGCCCCTAGTGCTGTCCTTAACAGTTGGGAACACTGTCCATACACTACCCACTCACACAATGTGCTCCAAATCGGGATCAGGAACTTAAACTTTGCCTAGCTTAACATGAGCGTGGGCTCCAAAAGGACAGTTGCTCCCAGGTGACTGAAGGAAATCCTAGAAGAACTAAGTTCCCTACAACTTCCTTCCCCTACTATATTGCCATTATAGCACAGCGCCGCCTTCAACTGGGAGCACAGGCTACATCTTCCTACATTCTTACATCAGGGTCCCCATTAGAGTACCTCCTTACATCAGAAGCGGAGACCATATACAACATCTGCTGACCTGAGCCTAGGTTCACATATGTGGGTGCAGGAGTATGTGTAAATTGCATGTATTCCAGAATCTACATGCAACCAGACACAAAACGCAGTACTGCAAGGAAAACACACAGGAGTGCCAATAACCCTTAATGGCACCCCCCCTCGCTGACATGCACCATGCGATTTCCCTGCGGCCACATTTTTAAAAAGGTGCAGGAACCTTTTCCCTGCAGAAAACACAGACACAGCAGCCTATTCAAATGAATGGGCTGCCGTGCCTGCACACCCACAGCATGCACAGATGCATATATGTGAACCAGCCTCAAAGTGGTTCTACAATTTATAATGGATTCTCTGTATTAAGGTAAAAACATTTCTCCACTGCCCCCACCCTGTAACACTAACCTCACCATCCAGCACTGTCCTGGCTGCAGCTCTTCTCTCCTCTTCGGTCTCAATCTGAGAGCAGTAGTGGAAGCCAATGGCCTTCCGCTGCTGTCAATCAATACCTGCGAGGAGGGAGTTAGGGGTGGTGCTGAGCCATGCTGTGTGTGTCTATGGACACACACAGCCCAGCTCAGGAGCATACCTGCACAAGTACACCCATAGTGCACAGATTGCTATGGGGCAGACACAGAAGAGGAGGAGCAAACAGCATTGAAGAGAAGAGGAGACCCCAGAAGAGGAGATAGGGTCTGCTCGGTGCAATACGATTGCACAGAGTAAATAAGCACGCTATACATATTTTTTGTAACAAAAAAAAATAGGTTTACAATCACTTTAAACCTTAGTCAGTGCACATTGGTTGTACACCACTGACTCTAACTGTGGGCTTGATAAAATCTTGCAGCGGTAGGATGTAACCCACAGGCTGTAGTTTGGAGATCCCTGGGATAGAGAAATGCCAGCCGCTGGTTATTGTCTGACATCAGCTGCCAAATTCCTGGGCAGTGCTTACATTTGATTGGATACAGGAGCTGTTCATCTGAGAATTTTCAGACCAATCCCTTTGACAAAAAAGTCAGGCTGAGGAGTGGGTGGTTCTGACAGCAGAAAATGTGTGTTCAGGGCCACTCATCTGCACACCTGTCAGATTAGGGCAGGCAGTTGTGTCAGTGCAGCCGCTGCAACCCCATAGATTGATGTAGACCATACATGGGTCGAATTCCAAAACAAATTTTCTTTAGAAAATTGGAAATTTAGCGCGTTTTGCAATGCGATGGTGCCACCATTGATTTTGAAATTTGTCCAACCAAGATTTCAATTGCTCCTCATGTTGCTGCAGAAAAGAGGTTTTGTGGCCGGGAATCTACTTTTCTTTCCAGGTCACAGATCATGCTAATTTCTTTTTTGATTATATTTCTCGCACAATTCTCTCATCATTGATTAGAAATTCATTTGTTTTTCAACATGCCCGATCACTCACGCACGAAAATCGTCTGTTGCTGTGGCCCCACTAATGGTGCAAAATTCGAAAGAAAATTCTTAGCTACGATTTTCAAACAAATATTTGTTCAGAATTCAACCCATATATAGCCGGCTTTACATGGGCTGCCAGCACACAGCATCTGGAAGCTGCATTAACAAACAGTCCAATCACAGTGTACAGGCCTCAGCACCTATGGGAATGAGGCCTTAAAGGCTTAGTTCACCTTTAACATTAAACTGCCTATGTATGTAAGGAGTGTCTGTAAATAAAAACAAATGGGGAAACTTTGACCAAAGCTGAAAAATACCCTTGCTATAGATGTAAGACATTTATGTACCTTATGAAGCCTGACTGATAAACTCCTAGAGTTGGTTATATCCCATCCTGCCTTGTTGCTGGGATGTTGCTAAGACACTCTCAACCACATGCGCTCTCTCTCTAATGTCACGGTAGGTCTGAGCTGCAATGAAGGAGATAGTGGGCCACACATTTGAGGGAGTTTGAAAGCTCAATCCTCTGTTGGTGGGGGTGAGCAGTAACAGTTTAGTAAGAGTACTAAGTAAGGGTCTTAGCAACATCCTAGCAACAAGGCAAGATGGAATGATGCCATCTCTGAGCGTTTTTCATGAGCTTGTTTTAAACCCTTTACTCTCCCAAGTGTACGTACCATGCCCAAAGAGCTGAAGTGGGTGAGGGATCATTCACACTATGGGCTTGTTCACATCATGTCCACTGAGCTGCATTTTTCTGTACAAAACAATGCAGGTCACTGCTAGGACTCCTAGAAAACAAATGGTTCTTATATGCCCCATTCCCACTACAACTAAGTTGTGCATTCCTATTAAAGTTTATGGGGCCAAAAATACAAGTATGCACCTGAGTTGGACAGGAACACAGTACATAGATGTGAATGGTCTCATAGCTGCATAGTTGTGATTAGAGGCTAAATTGCTGCAGTGATGTGCAGTGTGGAAGAATAAAAACATGCTGTACACTCTCAATAAAGTATAAAAAAAATGTAAACAGTTCATTGTATGAAGGGTGAATGTGTGAAGGGCCTTTTATACTGCACCAAACTTTCAGGGAAACTTTTAGGTATCGTTCACATGGATGTACAGTGGATATAAAAAGTCTACACACCCCTGTGTCAGGTTTCTGTGATGTAAAAAAAAATGAGACAAAGATAAATCATTTCAGAACTTTTTCCACCTTTAATGTGACCTATAAACTGTACAACTCAGTTGAACAACAAACTGAAATCTTTTAGGTGGAGAGAAGTAAAAATAAAAAACTAAAATAATATGGTAACTTTTTTTTTTCCTTATGGTAGAACTGGATGGACCTTTTTCAGCCAGACTAACTATGTTACTATTATTAAAAGAGGTATAGACTCCAGAGAGAGAGATATCATTTTACTCCTGTACAAATCATTAGTAAAACTTCAGCTGGAATGTGCAGTTCACTTTTGGGCACCAATTCACAAAAAGAACATTGGGGAGTTGAAGAAAGTACAGAAAAGAGGAACTGAATGTATTCTCTCTTGAGGAGATTAAGGGGGGATATGATCAACATGTATAAATACATCAGTGGCTCATATAGTGAACTCGGTGTAGAGTTATTCACCCTAAAGTCACCACAGAGGACAAGGGGGCACTCTTTACATCTGGAGGAAAATAAATTTATTCTCCAAATATGGAAAGGATTCTTCACAGTAAGAGCTGTGGAATAGACTCCCTCAGGAAGGAAGGTTGCATAAGTGTGCACACCCTTAAACTAACACTTTGTTGAAGCACCTTTTGATTTTATTACAGCACTCATTCTTTTTAAATTTGAGTCTATCAGCATGGCACATCTTGACTTGGCAATATTTGCCCACTCTTCCTTGCAGAAACACTTAAAATCTGTTAGATTGCGAGGCAATATCTTGTGCACAGCCCTTTTCAGATCACCCCCACAGATTTTCGATCAGATTCAGGTCTGGGCTCTGGCTGGGACATTCCAAAACTTTAATCTTCTGCTGATGAACTCATTCCTTTGTTGATTTAGATGAATGCTTTGGGTCGTTGTCATGCTGAAAGATGAAACTCCTCTTCATGTTCAGCTTTCTAGCAGAAGCCTGAAGGTTTTGTGCCAATACTGACTGATATTTGGAACTGTTCATAATTCCCTCTACCTTGACTAAGGCCCCAGTTCCAGCTGAAGAAAAACAGTCCCAAAGCATGATGCTGCCACCACCATGCTTCACTGTGGGTATGGTGTTCTTTTGGTGATGTGCAGTGTTGTTTTTGCGCCAAAACATATCTTTTGGCATTATGACCAAAAGGTTCAACATTGGTTTCATCAGACCATAACACATTTTCCCACATGCTTTTGGGAGACTTCAGATGTGTTTTTGCAAAATGAACTCAGGTTTGAAGGTTTTTCTTCGCAAGAAAAGGCTTCCGTCTTGCCACTCTACCCAGCCCAGACATATGAAGAATATGGGATATTGTTGTCACATGTACCACACAGCCAGTACTTGTTAGATATTCCTGCTGCTTCATTAATGTTGCTGTAAGCCTCTTGGTGGCCTCCCAGACCAGTTTTCTTCTCGTCTTTTCTTCAATTTTGAAGGGACATCCAGTTCATGGTAAGGTCACTGTTGTGCCATATTTTCTCCACTTGATGATGACTGTATTCACTGTGTTCCATGGTATATCTAATGTCTTGGAAATTCTTTTGTACCCTTCTCCTTTTAACAATGAAATCCCTCTGATGCTTTGGAAGCTTTCTGTGGACCATGGCTTTTGCTGTAGAATGAGACTAAGAAAATGTCAGGAAAGACATACTAGAACAACTGAACTTTATTTGGGGTTAATCAGAGGCACTTTAAATGATGGCAGGTGTGTACTGACTCCACTTTAACATGATTTTGAATGTGATTGCTTAATTCTGAACGCAGCTACATCCCCAGTTATAAGAGGGTGTGCACACTTATGAAACCATATTATTTTAGTTTGTTATGTTTACTTCACCCACTAAAAGATTTCAGTTTGTTTTACAATTGAGTTGTACAGTTTATAGGTCACATTAAAGGTGGGAAAAGTTCTGAAATGATTTATCTTTGTCTCATTTTTGTTTACATCACAGAAACCTGACATTTTAACAGGGGTGTGTAGACTTTATGGGGTTTATTTACTAAAGCTGGAGAGTCCAAAATCAGACTCCCTTCTGCATAGAAACCAATCAGCTTCCAGGTTTCATTGTCAAAGCTTCATTGAACAAGCTGAGGTTAAAGGCTGATTGGTTTCTATGCAGAAGGGAGTCTGATTTTGGACTCTCCAGCTTTAGTAAATAAACCCCCATATGTCTACTGTGCTTGTGAGGGTCATGTTTTCCAGCACAGGTGTTCTGTGCATCCTCATGCACGCAGTCCCATTCATGTCAATTGGCATGCAGCTGCTGCACAGGCACTAATTTCACATCCATGTTGGTGTAGCTCCTTGAATGCAGACAGTGTGAGTTTGGGGACCCGCTCCTACATAGATGTCAAATTGGGAGCAGTCTCTGTGTCCGTGCAGCCACTGCATCCCAATTACCATGAACAGGACTGCTTGCATGTGGATGCATGGAGCATCTGTGCATTGTGTGCGTGCAGAACATGGCCCTCACACGGGTGTACTCTGCAATTCTGACTAAAGTTGAAAAATGCCCTTGCTATAGGTGTAGGCCATTTACGTGCCCATGAAGCCTGACTGTAATACTCCCAGGACGTTGCCAAGTGACGCATAGTCATTACTGCTCACCATCACAGGAGCGAGCTCTCAAATGCTGAGCTCAGAGCTACTACATCAGGGGAAAGAAAGAACATGTGCGGGGGTTGAAATCAGAGAAAGCTCACTTCTGTGATGGTAGAGGTGAGCAGAAATAACTAGGCCTCAGTTAGCAATGTCCTGTGAGTTTTTCAGTCAGGCTTCATGAGATACATAAATGTCCTACACCTATAGTAGGGGCATTTTTCAACTTTGGTCAAAGCTGCACAGTTTTTTTTTTTTTTGTCTACAGCCGATTCTTACCTACATAATCAATTTTTTGGTAAAGATGAACTAACCCTTTAAGTACCTTATCATTATCAGTATAGCTGTGTTGACCTGTTTACATCATAACACTGCACTGCGGTGTGGTGCCCTGCACAAAAAATGCATTATGTCCATTTTTTTACAGCTGCAATGCACCATACTGCGTGTCACCACATCACTTTGGTGCAGAGCTTTGAGTGAGGTGACAAATCAATACAATAAAAAAGCACACAGTGCTTCGCGCCTCTCCTTACTTCCCCTGCACTTCGCACATCAGTGTGCACATATGCAAGCTGGTGTGAACGAGCCCTACAGGATAAGTAGTGGCAAAGAAAGTACTTGTGGGTTTACGAGACACCTGTCCTATGAAGCTGCCTGTGTGGAGATTTCAAACAATTTCAACCACTTTTGTGACAATGGGAATCACATAATGACCACGAGTCAGTGCCACCTTCTACCACCCACAAGTTCTATCTACTTTCAGACTTTGGTTGATTGTGAAGTAAAATCTGGACAATGAATTGACAGCTGTAATACATAATATGGCAATTTCATCGAAACAGATTTTTTTTCCGTATGCAATTAGAACAATTTTAATCCCATCACCTTGCAGTCAATTGAATCCACCATGTTATGTCATTGATTGCTGTATCAGATTGCCATGTGTATGGCCATCATTAATCCAACCTCCATGTCTTCTATACTAACCTATACCAACAACTTCCTTCCCCAGCTCAGTTCTTACGTCTATACCAGAGCCATGTTCTGTTGCACTGTTTACTTGGCAGAAATCTTCTTCTGCAGTGGCGATGCTAATGCATTGAGGCTATATAGACTTGTATGGGACTGTACTCAGGAGTGTATTTACCACAAGGCAAACAAGGCATTTGCATAGGGCTGCATTTTTCAGAGGGGGCAGCACTGCCCCTCAGAAGAAGGGACAGAAGAAGGGACACGTGGCATGGGGACCTGGTGGGTTCTGAGAGAGGCTGCGGGTTTCATGACAATGTATGCACAGCCCGACTCTCATTCCCAGGGATGTCCAGAGCTGTGAAGATGAGTGTCTTTCTCTCTCTCGCCATGGGGGATGGTGGCTGGTATATGGAGGGCAGTGGTAGTGGAAGGCTTTCTTGGGTGGGAGGCAGGGGTGTTGTTGGTCAATGTCATGCTCTCTTTGTGGGGGGTGCCGATTTTTGTGTTGCCTAGGGCAGCACAAAACCTAATTACACACTGACTGCACTCCAACGCGTCCCAGGACAAACATACTACAAGTCTATGGGGGTGGACTGCTCAGGTGGAGCCAGGGCAAAAAAAAGGATTTCTGGTGAGAAGTTAACAGTTCTGCAAGATGCAACACTGTTACGGGGATAGGTAGGAAGCTGTAGGAGAGAGTTAGGATTCATTCACATGCGCAGCTATACTGTTGGCATTTGATAGGCACAGATGGGGCAAAATGTTGCCACCTACTTTAATCCATAAAATGCAGACCCACCGCATTGCAACCACATGTATTGCACAAGGTTGCCACACAGCCCTAATAACTTGCATGAGTTGCATCCAGCCTGCTGAAAGTGATATGTTGTTTCATTTTTACCACGGCTGTATTATGTATATAGCCCTGAGCGGCTGCATGCCTCACTTTAGGTGGCCCGCTGGGGCCCTTCCCCTGGCCACCCATGTGAATAAGCCCTTACTATAGATTAGTTCTGTAGGGGATGGATTAAAGGACTTTACTGTTCTTTCACATGTCCTTTTTCCATATACTTTGTGCCAAAATGTTGCACTTTCTATGGTCCGCAGGACAGTCTCTCATTTTGCAAACTGCCATGACAGAAAAGAGACCTCCCAATGTATCCAAGGTTGTATTTATATCTTTTTCAGCTTTTCAGTATAATCCTTCATGAGTACTGCAATCTTTTTTTATTGTAACTATATAGTTACGTTACCCCAAAATTTGTAGGTTAATATTTGGAAATTAGTGTACAAAAATGTATTTCATAATAACATTTTATACTTGGTAGGTCACGTAACAGTGTAGTACACTGTGGGCTGTGAACAGTACAGTTTTCAATAATAACAAATAACTGTCTTAAGTGCGTGGCCTGAGAAGCCAATTATCCTTGGAAATGTTTTTAGAAATGTTGGCATTTAATCCTGGGCCATCTTCCATCATACATTTGGTTTCAATGTGCTTTATTTTTCTTAGAAACACATCTCAGCGTACTTTTTGTCTACCTTTTAGTTAGATGTCAATAGACAAAAATTACAAACAGATTCTTTTGACATGTCAGTCGCAGTTATTATATGTGGGTAGAGAGGAGTAATGTTTTAAAAGGCAATTGATAATACCCATTGTGGAACATACCACAATGTACATTTGATATTAAAGCTGAACTGCAGTCAGAAATATAAAGTATTATTTTGTGTCCTACTTTTCTAATTCTATGCGACAATTGTAGTTCATATGACAACTATGTGATGTTTTAGTATGTGTGATATATATACACATATAATGTATATTTAGGTATAATCTTTCATCATTATGTTTTATGTTTGTTGTTGTAGCCCTGATGAAGAAGGAATTTATGTGGCCCCTAAAACGTGTTGGCTGTTTTTATATGGCTTATTTACCAGCATTTAACATTATTCAGGACTCTTTCTTTGATTCGGATCTGGTGCATATTTTAGGGGTTTTAGACATTATATAGGTATTTCTACTTTTCATTTATTCAAGCAGCCACCGAGTAACACATTTGTAAAGGTCCCATTGTTAAAGTGATCTAAAAGTTGAATTTTTAATATTTTCAAAATAATAAAATGTTACATTTACTTGCTTTTTGCAATGGTTTTGCACAGAGCAGCTCTGATCCTTTTCTTTTTGGTCCCCCTCCTGCAGTCCTGGTTCTTCCCCCATGCAGAGCGCCCCCAATAGAAAGCCTCTTGATATGGAGGTTCTCGAGTAGGCCCACTCTCGAGCCACTCTCCTGTGAATGGACATTGTCCATTCACACACAGAGGGCAACTCAGCCTCGCCCCGCCCCCTGCTCTCTCTCATTGGCTCCCTGGCTGTGATTGACAGCAACAGGAGCCAATGACTCCCCTGCTGTGTGAGCCAATGAGGAGAGAAGGAGAGAGACATGGCTCACTGGAGGGGGTATAAGGGGGAGCTGCACCCAGAAGGTTTTTTACCTTTATGCATTCTAAAACCTCCTGCCTTTAGAACCACTTTAATATCCTATTTGTTAGACAATGGCCACTCTGCTGTCCACTTGAGGAGGGCTATCGGTCATGTAACTGCCCCTGTGAAGATTGTTCCTGATGTGGTAATGTAAGTTCACCCATCCATGCTGCCCACCTCATCACTTATGTCCCAAAGCATTATTGGACTTGTAGTTCACAGTGGTGTTGGGAATAGGCACAGGATGTGATGTCAGGAACCTCAATGATACCTCTTCCCAGCGGTCAGCTATTTCTACATTGTGTTAGTGGCAATGATGATTTTAAAGGCTCAGTTTTGCCAAAATTAAGTGAGTGAAAATAAAAGACTTGTTCTTATGCCTCTGAAAAGAATTTTATGAAAGATTTTAAAGAATACAGGAGTTCAGCTTTAAAAGAATTCAACTGATTCAGAAAATGTAAAGAATATGTAAACCCAACATTTCATATTCCTGATAGGTGCCTGCTTGACCATGTATTTGTATGAAAAAGTATCCTGTTCTCTTTGTATTACTTCCATTGTGTGAAATCCCTGGTGTTCCTGCCAATCCCTTTGCTTTCGTATGAAAAACTGACCACACTAGGTAGGAGAGCACAGTGTGGTCAGTTTTCTGGCTGTGTTGATAACTCAGCCTGCTCTCCTCCAAAGATGAGACTTGTGCTGACACACCACCACTGCACAGCCAATCACTGGTGTGCTGCTCTTTTTCCTCCCCTAGCTCTTATGCAGCTGAGAAACAGGGTTCTGTATTAATAATGCAGCTGAGAAAAAAAAAGGTATTCATAATGTCTTTTATATGTATATACAAATGTTTTGCTTTTCATTGCTATTTTAACCTGAATGGATTATTTTACAAGGTAAGGGTTTACATATACTTTTACGTCCATTACATAGAAGTATTTCCCATGTCACAGTTTCTTTGATCAGTTCAAGTTTTTCTAGTTTTCCTAGTTTTCCTTTCTCAAGCATCACTAGACTATCTTGATCGAGGCTACCCTAAAGGGACTGTTTCAAAGATTATATTTTTCTTGTACAAATGTCATAGTTTTTTAATACCTGAATTCTTCCAAATCTTTTAAAATCTTGTACAAATGTAAAACAGCAAACAAAAGCATTAAACAGATGCTGGGTAGTTGCTGTTTGGGTAACTTTACATCTCAAATGATGTAACCCAAAGGCTCTTTTACAAGCGCTGTAGGCTCTGGCGGTCCTCTGAAAACTGATCCAAGTGTAGTTTTTGACAAGCAGTGAGGAGAGAATATGTTGCCTCCTCACTGCCTGATTTACCCTGATAATTACCGTACTATGGTACCTCATAGCACTGCAGTCATCACATTTGGCGGTAGCACCACATGCTAAAAGCACCATGCTGTTTAAGTTTTGCAGCAGCATGTGTATAGCCACAAGTGGCTGTATGTTTAGTGTTTCTGCGGGCGGTCCAGAATAGGTAAAACTATGACTCACCTGTCTGGTTTTACCCCCCCCCCCCCCCGACCTCACATGTGAGCAAGCCCTTTTTCTCTATATGCTAGATGCATGTAAAAAAAGAAAACAAAGTTTACCCATTTCTATAACCCAGTTTTTAAAGAATCAGGTTATACCTCCATGTCATCTACTTTAAAAAAGTTCCTCAGCCATTTTAATAATTTATTTGTTATCTGGATACACTGTTCTGTAAACATTAGTGCATATGAAAATTAGTTTATGAAATGCAAATAATGTAAGTATCGAAATCTGACTTGGTATCATGGGATTATGGAAAGGCTGGAAGAGTATTTAAATTAGGATCAAGGGGGAGGGAGAATTAGATTATAATGGGGTAGACAGATCAGACAGGGGGTCAGTACTTATTGGTTGGTGGAATGGGGAAAGATGGGGGGAGGACTATGGCAGATGATAAGAAGGTTCCCATGTTACAAACAACCAGTGGAATTGGTACCATTTGTATGAAAATGAAAAATATGCAAAATACATTTGCACAAGGTGTCAATGAATTAAAGTGTTTGTTCACCAGTGCCAAAAGTCTGCCAAGCAAAATAGGTGAGTTGAAAGCTTTGGTGCATGAAGAGAATTATGATTTAATTGGTATTGCTGAATCTTGGCTTCATTCTTCACATGACTGGGCCATTAATATTCCTGGCTATGTTCTCTTTCGGAGAGACAGAGTAAATAGGAAAGGTGGTGGTGTCTGTCTCTATGTGAAAAGTGATTTCAGAGCGACTGTGAATGAGGAACTAGTTGATGGAGAGTGTGATGAGGCTGAAGTGTTATGGGTGTAACTGCACATGGGGGTGCATACTACAAAGGTAATAATTGGAGTTTGTTATAGGCCTCCCAGTGTTAATGAGGACGTTGAGACTCATCTCCTTGCACAGATCGAAAGGCCTGGGACAGTGATAATAATGGGAGATGTTAACTACCCTGAAATTGACTGGAGTAATGGTAATGCAGGAACAGTTAAAGGGCAAAAATGTTTAAACCTACTACAGGGCAATTTTATGGTACAGTTCATAGAGGCCCCAACTAGGAATAATGCTTTGCTGGACCTGGTAATCTCAAATGCAGAGCTTATGAATGTCCATATAAATGAACATCTGGGTAGCAGTGACCATAACATAATTTAATTTATTGTTAGCTGTAATCAACAATAAACATACAGGAAAAATAAAAACACTCAATTTTAAGAGAGCTAGTTTTCAAAGGCTGAGAGCTGCTCTCCAAGACTTAGACTGGGAAGGAATATTGGCATCAATGAACACAACACAGAAAAGGGAGTTCTTCAAAAAGACTGTATGTGAACACACTGCAAAACATATTCCAATGGACAACAAGTTTAAAAGGCTAAAAATCAAACCTATGTGGCTTACAGCCAAAGTTAAAAAAAGCTATAGATAATAAGAAAAGAGCCTTTATTAAATATAAAAATGAAGGAACGCTATCATCATTTAAACATTACAAAGAATATATCAGAATACGCAAAAAGGAAATAAAGGCTGCCAAAATTGAAAACGATTAAGGGGGGATATGATCAACATGTATAAATACATCAGTGGTTCATATAATGAACTCGGTGTAGACCTATTCACCCTGAGGTCATCACAGAGGACAAGGGGGCATTCTTTACATCTGGAGGAAAAGAAATTGAATCTCCAAACATGGAAACATTTCTTCACAGTAAGAGCTGTGAAAATGTGGAATAGACTCCCTCGAAAGTTGGTTCTGGCCAGCTCAGTGGATTGCTTTAGAAAAGGTATTGGTAAAGTTAATCCAGGGAATATCTATCTGATTGCCTCTAGGGGGATCAGGAAGGAATTTTTTTCCCTGCAGGAGCAAATTGGATTATGTTTTGCTGGGTTTTTTTGCCTTCCTCTGGATCAACTGTGGGTGTAGGATTATAACTTTGGGTTTTTTTTAATGGTTGAACTGAATGGACTTTTGTCTTTCTTCAGCCACTATGTAACTATGTATCAGCCTATTTCAGTATATACAGCAGAGATTGTAAAGGGGCAGGGAGAAGTAGCACAAAGAATGAAGCATGTGTGCTGGAGTACAAGGAGCATGCTGATAGGAGGCCAGAGCAGAGTGACAAAAAGATGAGCTCATTAGTGTGATACTTCACTTTTCCCTGTCCAATCTCAGGCTCGGGCAGGAAGAAGAACTGTAAGTGGAAGTAAAACTGCAGCAGAGAAACATCAGATCCTTCTCCTGCCAGGGCTGTAATGTGTGGCACAACTGTGCAACTGGATAGATGGACAAAAATACAAATCTTTGGCAGGTCAATGAATACCTCCCATATACATTTTTCACCTGCGTAACTAAGCTGTTTGCCTAGAGTTCAGCTTCAAGGCTATTTACCTTACATCCTTTTGCATTTTAATAGCCCAAACAGTTTTTCCTATGGTAAATTAGCTTTGTTCTTACTGATCTCTGTACCTACAAGCATTGTGCAGGTATTAATCCTAAAAATGTAAAGCAGAGACACTTAAGTTCTGTTATCAATAACTTTAATTCACGCTGCTTCCTCTCTTAGCTGTGACTTGTCAGCCTTCCAATAGAAGCTTTGTATTTTGCAGTTCTTGCTAAAACAGAAATTTGTATACAGTATTAACCAAGAGAGTAAGCAAAAACTCAGGTTCACTTTGAAGTAAACACTTTAATAACTTGAAAAATAGAGCAGATTATGGTGACAGAAAGCAGAGAAAGGAGAGTCTGAGCCAGTAGAAATCCCTGGCATTGCATAGTAAAGCAGACCACACACTGATTTTGCATAGGTTTAGTTTTTGGATTTCTTGAAAAATGTGATCATATTTGGGTGTATTTCAGAAATCCACAGTAATTTGTTTTCTTTTCCAGAGCTTTTTTTCATTTGATCTATGTTCCATGCTGTAAAAGATTAAATCGGAAAAAAAAACAAATCTTTTGATTATACTTAGAGATGAGCGAAGTATTCAAAAATTCGATTCGACTGATTCGGCGAATTCGTGGACAATATTCGATTCGAGTCGAATATATTCGCTGTGAATTTAACTTAAAAAAGGGTGTTTCTAGGCTTCAGAGAGACTTAATATTAGTGCAGAACACTATACCTTTAATTTAAATGCCCTTGGAGTCTGCTGGGGAAGAGAAATAATACTGTCAGTCAGTATGACATGCAGATGAGTGCCGTCGATCTTAGAATTACCGCACACTTCACTCATTTGGCCAGTCACGGGGCCAAAACCAGTGTTTGGAGCCACAGTGTGGCGGTGGGGGCAGCAGCAATGGGAGGCCATACAGCAACCTATGACAAAATGGAAACCAACAGGAGTGTGAGGAGACCTCAAAGTGGCACATGGCAGAGTGGGAGCAATGGGAGGCGGTACAGGGACCCATGTCACACTGTGGACCCAGCAGCAGCGTGACGAGGCGGTACGGGGGCCCATGGCAGATTTAGGGCCTGGCAGCACCTATGGGAGGCCTGTAATCTGCCAGCAACCTATGACAAAATGGAAAACAGCAGGAGTGTGAGGAGACCTCAAAGTGGCACATGGCAGAGTGGGAGCAATGGGAGGCGGTACAGGGACCCATGTCACACTGTGGACCCAGCAGCAGCGTGACCAGGCGGTACGGGGGCCCATGGCAGATTACAGGCCTGGCAGCAGCAATGGGAGGCCCGTAATCTGTCAGCACCCTATGACAAAAAATGGAACACACCAGCAGTGTGTGAGGAGACCTGAAAGTGGCACATGGCAGAGTGTGGCGATGGAGACAGCAGCAATGGGAGGCCGTACAGGGACCCATGAGAGACTCTGGACCTGGCAGCAGCATGAGGAGGCGGTATAGGGGCCCATGGCAGATTAGGGGCCTGGCAGCAGCTATGGGAGGCCCGTAATCTGCCAGCACCCTATGTCAAAAAATTGAACACACCAGCAGTGTGAGGAGACCTGAAAGTGGCACATGGCAGAGTGTGGCGATGGAGACAGCAGCAATGGGAGGCCGTACAGGGACCCATGAGAGACTCTGGACTTGGCAGCAGCATGAGGAGGCGGTATAGGGGCCCATGGCAGATTAGGGGCCTGGCAGCAGCTATGGGAGGCCCGTAATCTGCCAGCACCCTATGACAAAAAATGGAACACACCAGCAGTGTGAGGAGACCTGAAAGTGGCACATGGCAGAGTGTGGCGATGGAGACAGCAGCAATGGGAGGCCGTACAGGGACCCATGAGAGACTCTGGACTTGGCAGCAGCATGAGGGGGCGGTATAGGGGCCCATGGCAGATTAGGGGCCTGGCAGCAGCTATGGGAGGCCCGTAATCTGCCAGCACCCTATGACAAAAAATGGAACACACCAGCAGTGTGAGGAGACCTGAAAGTGGCACATGTTTGGGGCATGATTCATGGCGGATTTAGTCAGTTGTGTCAGGAACTGGTGGTTTGAAATCCAGACTAATCCACGCCTGATTCATTTTCACAAACGTGAGTCTCTCCACACTTTGGGTGGACAGTCGTGTCCTCCGCGGAGTTGCAATACCTCCTGCCGCACTAAACATGCACTCCGATGCCACGCTACTGGCCGGGCATGACAGCCTTTCAAGGGCAAATTCAGCTAGTTGGGGCCAAAGGTCAAGTTTCGTTGCCCAGTAGTCAAGGGGATTGTCTACCTCGGTTGGCAGGGTGCTGTCCAAGTAGGCCTAAGCCTGTTGTTTGAGGTCCTGCTCCAGGTCCACCTGATGCTGCTGCTGCTGCTGCTGCTGCGGCTGGTTATTAGTTTCCTCACTGCGCTGGTGAAGAAAGCTACTCATCATCGACTGCAGACTGAGGCAGCTGCTGCTGGTGGAGCTGCCACTGCTCCTACCACCCCACCCCTCCCCTGCTGCCATGGCAGCGTAACGCGAGCGCACAGGGCCCACAGTGTCTGAGGATGGACGTTGGCGCAGACAGGCAGAGACCAGCTGACTACATAGGTGGTTTTTATAGTACGTTATTTTGGCCTCCCTCTCAGCAGGTGTGAAAAAGGCCACCATTTTGGAACGGTAGCGAGGGTCCAACAAGGTGGACAGCCAAAAGTCATCCCTCTGTCTGATGGTTATTATTCGGCTGTCGGTACGCAAGCAAGCGAGCATGCTATGGGCCATTTGTGCCAAGGAATGCGAGGGACTCCCTGCCTCCATCTCCACAGCATACTGCCACGGTGCGTCTGGGTCCTCTGTCTCCTCTTCCTCCTCCTCTACCAGATGCTCCTGCTCCTCCACTCCTGTCCGCTGAGTGGAAAAACCACCCATTTCACTCAATAATTCCTGAGCACCAACGTCCTCCTCTACCTCCTCCTCTTCTTCCTGTCCTGACCCACAGGGGTCATGTGGCGTTGAGATCTGTGCGCCACGTCTACCGCACCCTGACCAGCCATTATTAACAGCATTTGTTCCAGGACGTGCAACAGAGGAATGACGTCGTTCATCCCATAGTCCTGCCGACTCACGAATAGCGTGGCCTCCTCAAAGGGCCTGAGCAAGCGCAGGTGTCATGCATGAGCTGCCAATGGCTGACATCTAAGTTACACAGGGAGTACCTTTATCCGCTTTTAACATCAGGAAATCTGTGATGGCCTTTTGCTGTTCGTAAAGGCTGTCTAACATATGTAGGGTTGAATTCCACCTTGTTGCAACGTCACAGCATGAGGAGTCGGTACGGGGGCCCATGGCAGATTACGGGCCTGGCAGCAGCTATGGGAGGCCCGTAATCTGCCAGCACCCTATGTCAAAAAATTGAACACACCAGCAGTGTGAGGAGACCTGAAAGTGGCACATGGCATGAGAGACTGTGGACCTGGCAGCAGCATGAGGAGGCGGTATAGGGGCCCATGGCAGATTAGGGGCCTGGCAGCAGCTATGGGAGGCCCGTAATCTGCCAGCACCCTATGTCAAAAAATTGAACACACCAGCAGTGTGTGAGGAGACCTGAAAGTGGCACATGGCAGAGTGTGGCGATGGAGACAGCAGCAATGGGAGGCCGTACAGGGACCCATGACAGACTCTGGACTTGGCAGCAGCATGAGGAGGCGGTATAGGGGCCCATGGCAGATTAGGGGCCTGGCAGCAGCTATGGGAGGCCCGTAATCTGCCAGCACCCTATGTCAAAAAATTCAACACACCAGCAGTGTGTGAGGAGACCTGAAAGTGGCACATGGCAGAGTGTGGCGATGGAGACAGCAGCAATGGGAGGCCGTACAGGGACCCATGAGAGACTCTGGACTTGGCAGCAGCATGAGGAGGCGGTATATAGGGGCCCATGGCAGATTAGGGGCCTGGCAGCAGCTATGGGAGGCCCGTAATCTGCCAGCACCCTATGTCAAAAAATTCAACACACCAGCAGTGTGAGGAGACCTGAAAGTGGCACATGGCATGAGAGACTGTGGACCTGGCAGCAGCATGAGGAGGCGGTATAGGGGCCCATGGCAGATTAGGGGCCTGGCAGCAGCTATGGGAGGCCCGTAATCTGCCAGCACCCTATGTCAAAAAATTCAACACACCAGCAGTGTGTGAGGAGACCTGAAAGTGGCACATGGCAGAGTGTGGCGATGGAGACAGCAGCAATGGGAGGCCGTACAGGGACCCATGACAGACTCTGGACTTTGCAGCAGCATGAGGAGGCGGTATATAGGGGCCCAAGGCAGATTAGGGGCCTGGCAGCAGCTATGGGAGGCCCGTAATCTGCCAGCACCCTATGTCAAAAAATTGAACACACCAGCAGTGTGAGGAGACCTGAAAGTGGCACATGGCATGAGAGACTGTGGACCTGGCAGCAGCATGAGGAGGCGGTATAGGGGCCCATGGCAGATTAGGGGCCTGGCAGCAGCTATGGGAGGCCCGTAATCTGCCAGCACCCTATGTCAAAAAATTCAACACACCAGCAGTGTGTGAGGAGACCTGAAAGTGGCACATGGCAGAGTGTGGCGATGGAGACAGCAGCAATGGGAGGCCGTACAGGGACCCATGACGGCTTTGGACTTGGCAGCAGCATGAGGAGGCGGTATATAGGGGCCCATGGCAGATTAGGGGCCTGGCAGCAGCTATGGGAGGCCCGTAATCTGCCAGCACCCTATGTCAAAAAATTGAACACACCAGCAGTGTGAGGAGACCTGAAAGTGGCACATGGCATGAGAGACTGTGGACCTGGCAGCAGCATGAGGAGGCGGTATAGGGGCCCATGGCAGATTAGGGGCCTGGCAGCAGCTATGGGAGGCCCGTAATCTGCCAGCACCCTATGTCAAAAAATTCAACACACCAGCAGTGTGTGAGGAGACCTGAAAGTGGCACATGGCAGAGTGTGGCGATGGAGACAGCAGCAATGGGAGGCCGTACAGGGACCCATGACAGACTCTGGACTTGGCAGCAGCATGAGGAGGCGGTATAGGGGCCCATGGCAGATTAGGGGCCTGGCAGCAGCTATGGGAGGCCCGTAATCTGCCAGCACCCTATGTCAAAAAATTCAAACACACCAGCAGTGTGTGAGGAGACCTGAAAGTGGCACATGGCAGAGTGTGGCGATGGAGACAGCAGCAATGGGAGGCCGTACAGGGACCCATGACAGACTCTGGACCTGGCAGCAGCATGAGGAGGCGGTACAGGGGCCCATGGCAGATTAAGGCCTGGCAGCAGCAATGGGATGCCCGTAATCTGCCAGCACCCTATGACAAAATGGAACCCTGGGCTGGGGCAGGCAGAACCGCCGTATCTTTATCACGGTTTTCCCAGGCCACCGAATGGCGATGCTGCATATGCTGACGCAACGCTGTAGTCCCAACATGGGCCCCCTGGCCACGCTTGACTTTCTGGCCACATAGTCGACATACGGCTACGTTTACTTCCTTGGGCGGCTTGACGAAAAATTGCCACACCGCCGAGTAGGAAATTTTGCCCCCGCTACTCCTCACTGGCTGACTGCTACTTCCTCCGTGCACACCGGCACCACTACTGGCCGTGGTGGTAGGCTGCAGTGGAGCTGGTGCTCTACTCCGTGGCCGTTTGCCTCCACTGACACTGCTGCGACCCTGCTGCCTCCTGGCAGCAGCAATGGGAGGCCGTACAGGGACCCATGACAGACTCTGGACCTGGCAGCAGCATGAGGAGGCGGTATATAGGGGCCCATGGCAGATTAGGGGCCTGGCAGCAGCTATGGGAGGCCCGTAATCTGCCAGCACCCTATGTCAAAAAATTCAACACACCAGCAGTGTGTGAGGAGACCTGAAAGTGGCACATGGCAGAGTGTGGCGATGGAGACAGCAGCAATGGGAGGCCGTACAGGGACCCATGACAGACTCTGGACCTGGCAGCAGCATGAGGAGGCGGTATATAGGGGCCCATGGCAGATTAGGGGCCTGGCAGCAGCTATGGGAGGCCCGTAATCTGCCAGCACCCTATGTCAAAAAATTGAACACAACAGCAGTGTGTGAGGAGACCTGAAAGTGGCACATGGCAGAGTGTGGCGATGGAGACAGCAGCAATGGGAGGCCGTACAGGGACCCATGACAGACTCTGGACCTGGCAGCAGCATGAGGAGGCGGTATATAGGGGCCCATGGCAGATTAGGGGCCTGGCAGCAGCTATGGGAGGCCCGTAATCTGCCAGCACCCTATGTCAAAAAATTGAACACAACAGCAGTGTGTGAGGAGACCTGAAAGTGGCACATGGCAGAGTGTGGCGATGGAGACAGCAGCAATGGGAGGCCGTACAGGGACCCATGAGAGACTCTGGACTTGGCAGCAGCATGAGGAGGCGGTATATAGGGGCCCATGGCAGATTAGGGGCCTGGCAGCAGCTATGGGAGGCCCGTAATCTGCCAGCACCCTATGTCAAAAAATTGAACACAACAGCAGTGTGTGAGGAGACCTGAAAGTGGCACATGGCAGAGTGTGGCGATGGAGACAGCAGCAATGGGAGGCCGTACAGGGACCCATGAGAGACTCTGGACTTGGCAGCAGCATGAGGAGGCGGTATATAGGGGCCCATGGCAGATTAGGGGCCTGGCAGCAGCTATGGGAGGCCCGTAATCTGCCAGCACCCTATGTCAAAAAATTCAACACACCAGCAGTGTGAGGAGACCTGAAAGTGGCACATGGCATGAGAGACTGTGGACCTGGCAGCAGCATGAGGAGGCGGTATAGGGGCCCATGGCAGATTAGGGGCCTGGCAGCAGCTATGGGAGGCCCGTAATCTGCCAGCACCCTATGTCAAGAAATTGAACACAACAGCAGTGTGTGAGGAGACCTGAAAGTGGCACATGGCAGAGTGTGGCGATGGAGACAGCAGCAATGGGAGGCCGTACAGGGACCCATGAGAGACTCTGGACCTGGCAGCAGCATGAGGAGGCGGTATATAGGGGCCTATGGCAGATTAGGGGCCTGGCAGCAGCTATAGGAGGCCCGTAATCTGCCAGCACCCTATGTCAAAAAATTCAACACACCAGCAGTGTGAGGAGACCTGAAAGTGGCACATGGCAGAGTGTGGCGATGGAGACAGCAGCAATGGGAGGCCGTACAGGGACCCATGACAGACTCTGGACTTGGCAGCAGCATGAGGAGGCGGTATATAGGGGCCCATGGCAGATTAGGGGCCTGGCAGCAGCTATGGGAGGCCCGTAATCTGCCAGCACCCTATGTCAAAAAATTCAACACACCAGCAGTGTGAGGAGACCTGAAAGTGGCACATGGCATGAGAGACTGTGGACCTGGCAGCAGCATGAGGAGGCGGTATAGGGGCCCATGGCAGATTAGGGGCCTGGCAGCAGCTATGGGAGGCCCGTAATCTGCCAGCACCCTATGTCAAAAAATTCAACACACCAGCAGTGTGTGAGGAGACCTGAAAGTAGCACATGGCAGAGTGTGGCGATGGAGACAGCAGCAATAGGAGGCCGTACAGGGACCCATGACAGACTCTGGACCTGGCAGCAGCATGAGGAGGCGGTATATAGGGGCCCATGGCAGATTAGGGGCCTGGCAGCAGCTATGGGAGGCCCGTAATCTGCCAGCACCCTATGTCAAAAAATTCAACACACCAGCAGTGTGTGAGGAGACCTGAAAGTGGCACATGGCAGAGTGTGGCGATGGAGACAGCAGCAATGGGAGGCCGTACAGGGACCAATGACAGACTCTGGACTTGGCAGCAGCATGAGGAGGCGGTATATAGGGGCCCATGGCAGATTAGGGGCCTGGCAGCAGCTATGGGAGGCCCGTAATCTGCCAGCACCCTATGTCAAAAAATTGAACACACCAGCAGTGTGAGGAGACCTGAAAGTGGCACATGGCATGAGAGACTGTGGACCTGGCAGCAGCATGAGGAGGCGGTATAGGGGCCCATGGCAGATTAGGGGCCTGGCAGCAGCTATGGGAGGCCCGTAATCTGCCAGCACCCTATGTCAAAAAATTCAACACACCAGCAGTGTGTGAGGAGACCTGAAAGTGGCACATGGCAGAGTGTGGCGATGGAGACAGCAGCAATGGGAGGCCGTACAGGGACCCATGACAGACTCTGGACCTGGCAGCAGCATGAGGAGGCGGTACAGGGGCCCATGGCAGATTAAGGCCTGGCAGCAGCAATGGGATGCCCGTAATCTGCCAGCACCCTATGACAAAATGGAACCCTGGGCTGGGGCAGGCAGAACCGCCGTATCTTTATCACGGTTTTCCCAGGCCACCGAATGGCGATGCTGCATATGCTGACGCAACGCTGTAGTCCCAACATGGGCCCCCTGGCCACGCTTGACTTTCTGGCCACATAGTCGACATACGGCTACGTTTACTTCCTTGGGCGGCTTGACGAAAAATTGCCACACCGCCGAGTAGGAAATTTTGCCCCCGCTACTCCTCACTGGCTGACTGCTACTTCCTCCGTGCACACCGGCACCACTACTGGCCGTGGTGGTAGGCTGCAGTGGAGCTGGTGCTCTACTCCGTGGCCGTTTGCCTCCACTGACACTGCTGCGACCCTGCTGCCTCCTGGCAGCAGCAATGGGAGGCCGTACAGGGACCCATGACAGACTCTGGACCTGGCAGCAGCATGAGGAGGCGGTATATAGGGGCCCATGGCAGATTAGGGGCCTGGCAGCAGCTATGGGAGGCCCGTAATCTGCCAGCACCCTATGTCAAAAAATTCAACACACCAGCAGTGTGTGAGGAGACCTGAAAGTGGCACATGGCAGAGTGTGGCGATGGAGACAGCAGCAATGGGAGGCCGTACAGGGACCCATGACAGACTCTGGACCTGGCAGCAGCATGAGGAGGCGGTATATAGGGGCCCATGGCAGATTAGGGGCCTGGCAGCAGCTATGGGAGGCCCGTAATCTGCCAGCACCCTATGTCAAAAAATTGAACACAACAGCAGTGTGTGAGGAGACCTGAAAGTGGCACATGGCAGAGTGTGGCGATGGAGACAGCAGCAATGGGAGGCCGTACAGGGACCCATGACAGACTCTGGACCTGGCAGCAGCATGAGGAGGCGGTATATAGGGGCCCATGGCAGATTAGGGGCCTGGCAGCAGCTATGGGAGGCCCGTAATCTGCCAGCACCCTATGTCAAAAAATTGAACACAACAGCAGTGTGTGAGGAGACCTGAAAGTGGCACATGGCAGAGTGTGGCGATGGAGACAGCAGCAATGGGAGGCCGTACAGGGACCCATGAGAGACTCTGGACTTGGCAGCAGCATGAGGAGGCGGTATATAGGGGCCCATGGCAGATTAGGGGCCTGGCAGCAGCTATGGGAGGCCCGTAATCTGCCAGCACCCTATGTCAAAAAATTGAACACAACAGCAGTGTGTGAGGAGACCTGAAAGTGGCACATGGCAGAGTGTGGCGATGGAGACAGCAGCAATGGGAGGCCGTACAGGGACCCATGAGAGACTCTGGACTTGGCAGCAGCATGAGGAGGCGGTATATAGGGGCCCATGGCAGATTAGGGGCCTGGCAGCAGCTATGGGAGGCCCGTAATCTGCCAGCACCCTATGTCAAAAAATTCAACACACCAGCAGTGTGAGGAGACCTGAAAGTGGCACATGGCATGAGAGACTGTGGACCTGGCAGCAGCATGAGGAGGCGGTATAGGGGCCCATGGCAGATTAGGGGCCTGGCAGCAGCTATGGGAGGCCCGTAATCTGCCAGCACCCTATGTCAAGAAATTGAACACAACAGCAGTGTGTGAGGAGACCTGAAAGTGGCACATGGCAGAGTGTGGCGATGGAGACAGCAGCAATGGGAGGCCGTACAGGGACCCATGAGAGACTCTGGACCTGGCAGCAGCATGAGGAGGCGGTATATAGGGGCCTATGGCAGATTAGGGGCCTGGCAGCAGCTATAGGAGGCCCGTAATCTGCCAGCACCCTATGTCAAAAAATTCAACACACCAGCAGTGTGAGGAGACCTGAAAGTGGCACATGGCAGAGTGTGGCGATGGAGACAGCAGCAATGGGAGGCCGTACAGGGACCCATGACAGACTCTGGACTTGGCAGCAGCATGAGGAGGCGGTATATAGGGGCCCATGGCAGATTAGGGGCCTGGCAGCAGCTATGGGAGGCCCGTAATCTGCCAGCACCCTATGTCAAAAAATTCAACACACCAGCAGTGTGAGGAGACCTGAAAGTGGCACATGGCATGAGAGACTGTGGACCTGGCAGCAGCATGAGGAGGCGGTATAGGGGCCCATGGCAGATTAGGGGCCTGGCAGCAGCTATGGGAGGCCCGTAATCTGCCAGCACCCTATGTCAAAAAATTCAACACACCAGCAGTGTGTGAGGAGACCTGAAAGTAGCACATGGCAGAGTGTGGCGATGGAGACAGCAGCAATAGGAGGCCGTACAGGGACCCATGACAGACTCTGGACCTGGCAGCAGCATGAGGAGGCGGTATATAGGGGCCCATGGCAGATTAGGGGCCTGGCAGCAGCTATGGGAGGCCCGTAATCTGCCAGCACCCTATGTCAAAAAATTCAACACACCAGCAGTGTGTGAGGAGACCTGAAAGTGGCACATGGCAGAGTGTGGCGATGGAGACAGCAGCAATGGGAGGCCGTACAGGGACCAATGACAGACTCTGGACTTGGCAGCAGCATGAGGAGGCGGTATATAGGGGCCCATGGCAGATTAGGGGCCTGGCAGCAGCTATGGGAGGCCCGTAATCTGCCAGCACCCTATGTCAAAAAATTGAACACACCAGCAGTGTGAGGAGACCTGAAAGTGGCACATGGCATGAGAGACTGTGGACCTGGCAGCAGCATGAGGAGGCGGTATAGGGGCCCATGGCAGATTAGGGGCCTGGCAGCAGCTATGGGAGGCCCGTAATCTGCCAGCACCCTATGTCAAAAAATTCAACACACCAGCAGTGTGTGAGGAGACCTGAAAGTGGCACATGGCAGAGTGTGGCGATGGAGACAGCAGCAATGGGAGGCCGTACAGGGACCCATGACAGACTCTGGACTTGGCAGCAGCATGAGGAGGCGGTATAGGGGCCCATGGCAGATTAGGGGCCTGGCAGCAGCTATGGGAGGCCCGTAATCTGCCAGCACCCTATGTCAAAAAATTCAAACACACCAGCAGTGTGTGAGGAGACCTGAAAGTGGCACATGGCAGAGTGTGGCAATGGAGACAGCAGCAATGGGAGGCCGTACAGGGACCCATGACAGACTCTGGACCTGGCAGCAGCATGAGGAGGCGGTACAGGGGCCCATGGCAGATTAGGGGCCTGGCAGCAGCAATGGGATGCCCGTAATCTGCCAGCACCCTATGACAAAATGGAACCCTGGGCTGGGGCAGGCAGAACCGCCGTATCTTTATCACGGTTTTCCCAGGCCACCGAATGGCGACGCTGCATATGCTGACGCAACGCTGTAGTCCCAACATGGGCCCCCTGGCCACGCTTGACTTTCTGGCCACATAGTCGACATACGGCTACGTTTACTTCCTTGGGCGGCTTGACGAAAAATTGCCACACCGCCGAGTAGGAAATTTTGCCCCCGCTACTCCTCACTGGCTGACTGCTACTTCCTCCGTGCACACCGGCACCACTACTGGCCGTGGTGGTAGGCTGCAGTGGAGCTGGTGCTCTACTCCGTGGCCGTTTGCCTCCACTGACACTGCTGCGACCCTGCTGCCTCCTGGCAGCAGCAATGGGAGGCCGTACAGGGACCCATGACAGACTCTGGACCTGGCAGCAGCATGAGGAGGCGGTATATAGGGGCCCATGGCAGATTAGGGGCCTGGCAGCAGCTATGGGAGGCCCGTAATCTGCCAGCACCCTATGTCAAAAAATTCAACACACCAGCAGTGTGTGAGGAGACCTGAAAGTGGCACATGGGAGAGTGTGGCGATGGAGACAGCAGCAATGGGAGGCCGTACAGGGACCCATGACAGACTCTGGACCTGGCAGCAGCATGAGGAGGCGGTATATAGGGGCCCATGGCAGATTAGGGGCCTGGCAGCAGCTATGGGAGGCCCGTAATCTGCCAGCACCCTATGTCAAAAAATTGAACACAACAGCAGTGTGTGAGGAGACCTGAAAGTGGCACATGGCAGAGTGTGGCGATGGAGACAGCAGCAATGGGAGGCCGTACAGGGACCCATGAGAGACTCTGGACTTGGCAGCAGCATGAGGAGGCGGTATATAGGGGCCCATGGCAGATTAGGGGCCTGGCAGCAGCTATGGGAGGCCCGTAATCTGCCAGCACCCTATGTCAAAAAATTTAACACAACAGCAGTGTGTGAGGAGACCTGAAAGTGGCACATGGCAGAGTGTGGCGATGGAGACAGCAGCAATGGGAGGCCGTACAGGGACCCATGAGAGACTCTGGACTTGGCAGCAGCATGAGGAGGAGGTATATAGGGGCCCATGGCAGATTAGGGGCCTGGCAGCAGCTATGGGAGGCCCGTAATCTGCCAGCACCCTATGTCAAAAAATTCAACACACCAGCAGTGTGAGGAGACCTGAAAGTGGCACATGGCATGAGAGACTGTGGACCTGGCAGCAGCATGAGGAGGCGGTATAGGGGCCCATGGCAGATTAGGGGCCTGGCAGCCGCTATGGGAGGCCCGTATTCTGCCAGCACCCTATGTCAAAAAATTGAACACAACAGCAGTGTGTGAGGAGACCTGAAAGTGGCACATGGCAGAGTGTGGCGATGGAGACAGCAGCAATGGGAGGCCGTACAGGGACCCATGAGAGACTCTGGACCTGGCAGCAGCATGAGGAGGCGGTATATAGGGGCCTATGGCAGATTAGGGGCCTGGCAGCAGCTAGAGGAGGCCCGTAATCTGCCAGCACCCTATGTCAAAAAATTCAACACACCAGCAGTGTGAGGAGACCTGAAAGTGGCACATGGCAGAGTGTGGCGATGGAGACAGCAGCAATGGGAGGCCGTACAGGGACCCATGACAGACTCTGGATTTGGCAGCAGCATGAGGAGGCGGTATATAGGGGCCCATGGCAGATTAGGGGCCTGGCAGCAGCTATGGGAGGCCCGTAATCTGCCAGCACCCTATGTCAAAAAATTCAACACACCAGCAGTGTGAGGAGACCTGAAAGTGGCACATGGCATGAGAGACTGTGGACCTGGCAGCAGCATGAGGAGGCGGTATAGGGGCCCATGGCAGATTAGGGGCCTGGCAGCAGCTATGGGAGGCCCGTAATCTGCCAGCACCCTATGTCAAAAAATTCAACACACCAGCAGTGTGTGAGGAGACCTGAAAGTGGCACATGGCAGAGTGTGGCGATGGAGACAGCAGCAATGGGAGGCCGTACAGGGACCCATGACAGACTCTGGACCTGGCAGCAGCATGAGGAGGCGGTATAGGGGCCCATGGCAGATTAGGGGCCTGGCAGCAGCTATGGGAGGCCCGTAATCTGCCAGCACCCTATGTCAAAAAATTCAACACACCAGCAGTGTGTGAGGAGACCTGAAAGTGGCACATGGCAGAGTGTGGCGATGGAGACAGCAGCAATGGGAGGCCGTACAGGGACCCATGACAGACTCTGGACCTGGCAGCAGCATGAGGAGGCGGTATATAGGGGCCCATGGCAGATTAGGGGCCTGGCAGCAGCTATGGGAGGCCCGTTATCTGCCAGCACCCTATGTCAAAAAATTGAACACAACAGCAGTGTGTGAGGAGACCTGAAAGTGGCACATGGCAGAGTGTGGCGATGGAGACAGCAGCAATGGGAGGCCGTACAGGGACCCATGAGAGACTCTGGACTTGGCAGCAGCATGAGGAGGTGGTATATAGGGGCCTATGGCAGATTAGGGGCCTGGCAGCAGCTATGGGAGGCCCGTAATCTGCCAGCACCCTATGTCAAAAAATTGAACACAACAGCAGTGTGTGAGGAGACCTGAAAGTGGCACATGGCAGAGTGTGGCGATGGAGACAGCAGCAATGGGAGGCCGTACAGGGACCCATGAGAGACTCTGGACTTGGCAGCAGCATGAGGAGGCGGTATATAGGGGCCTATGGCAGATTAGGGGCCTGGCAGCAGCTATAGGAGGCCCGTAATCTGCCAGCACCCTATGTCAAAAAATTCAACACACCAGCAGTGTGTGAGGAGACCTGAAAGTGGCACATGGCAGAGTGTGGCGATGGAGACAGCAGCAATGGGAGGCCGTACAGGGACCCATGAGAGACTCTGGACTTGGCAGCAGCATGAGGAGGCGGTATATAGGGGCCCATGGCAGATTAGGGGCCTGGCAGCAGCTATGGGAGGCCCGTAATCTGCCAGCACCCTATGTCAAAAAATTCAACACACCAGCAGTGTGAGGAGACCTGAAAGTGGCACATGGCATGAGAGACTGTGGACCTGGCAGCAGCATGAGGAGGCGGTATAGGGGCCCATGGCAGATTAGGGGCCTGGCAGCAGCTATGGGAGGCCCGTAATCTGCCAGCACCCTATGTCAAAAAATTCAACACACCAGCAGTGTGTGAGGAGACCTGAAAGTGGCACATGACAGAGTGTGGCGATGGAGACAGCAGCAATGGGAGGCCGTACAGGGACCCATGACAGACTCTGGACTTTGCAGCAGCATGAGGAGGCGGTATATAGGGGCCCATGGCAGATTAGGGGCCTGGCAGCAGCTATGGGAGGCCCGTAATCTGCCAGCACCCTATGTCAAAAAATTCAACACACCAGCAGTGTGAGGAGACCTGAAAGTGGCACATGGCATGAGAGACTGTGGACCTGGCAGCAGCATGAGGAGGCGGTATAGGGGCCCATGGCAGATTAGGGGCCTGGCAGCAGCTATGGGAGGCCCGTAATCTGCCAGCACCCTATGTCAAAAAATTCAACACACCAGCAGTGTGTGAGGAGACCTGAAAGTGGCACATGGCAGAGTGTGGCAATGGAGACAGCAGCAATGGGAGGCCGTACAGGGACCCATGACAGACTCTGGACTTGGCAGCAGCATGAGGAGGCGGTATATAGGGCCCCATGGCAGATTAGGGGCCTGGCAGCAGCTATGGGAGGCCCGTAATCTGCCAGCACCCTATGTCAAAAAATTGAACACACCAGCAGTGTGAGGAGACCTGAAAGTGGCACATGGCATGAGAGACTGTGGACCTGGCAGCAGCATGAGGAGGCGGTATAGGGGCCCATGGCAGATTAGGGGCCTGGCAGCAGCTATGGGAGGCCCGTAATCTGCCAGCACCCTATGTCAAAAAATTCAACACACCAGCAGTGTGTGAGGAGACCTGAAAGTGGCACATGGCAGAGTGTGGCGATGGAGACAGCAGCAATGGGAGGCCGTACAGGGACCCATGACAGACTCTGGACTTGGCAGCAGCATGAGGAGGCGGTATATAGGGGCCCATGGCAGATTAGGGGCCTGGCAGCAGCTATGGGAGGCCCGTAATCTGCCAGCACCCTATGTCAAAAAATTCAACACACCAGCAGTGTGAGGAGACCTGAAAGTGGCACATGGCATGAGAGACTGTGGACCTGGCAGCAGCATGAGGAGGCGGTATAGGGGCCCATGGCAGATTAGGGGCCTGGCAGCAGCTATGGGAGGCCCGTAATCTGCCAGCACCCTATGTCAAAAAATTCAACACACCAGCAGTGTGTGAGGAGACCTGAAAGTGGCACATGGCAGAGTGTGGCGATGGAGACAACCCACCGACTGTTTTGCTCGCTGACAAGCTGCCACCCTCTTCTCCTGATGATGCGGAAGCAATAGCCTGATGACGACGAGGCTGCCAAGTGCGATCAGCCTCATCATCATCAATTAGGGTCTCCGCCTCACTACTAGCCCCCTCGGCTGCGTGTGGGTCAGGAGACAGACCTGTCTCTTCACCGGCTACCGAGCCACTCTCCTCGCCACTACTTCTTCGCCTGGCTGCTGAAGAGGCGGATGTCTCCCCCCGTTCCTGACCGCCCTCTGTTAGCTCTTCCTCACTGTACTGGATGACACTGGGAGCACTAGCCTCTGGCTGCGAATAGTGCTGCCTCGACCCCTTCCTCTGCTGCCACGTCTGCTCGCTCCTAAAACATTGCCTCCTCTGCCACTCCTCTGCATGTTGTCTGACATACTCTTTAATTAAACGATTCTGTGTCCCTGAGTAACAATTCTGTGTCCCTGAGTAACGTTTCTGTGGCCCTAAGTAACAGTTCTGTGGCCCTAAGTAACAGTTCTGTGACCCTCAATAACAATTCTGTGTCTGTCCCTGAGTAACAATTCTGTGTCCCTCAGTAACAATTCTGTGTCCCTGAGTAACAATTCTGTGTCCCTGAGTAACGTTTCTGTGGCCCTAAGTAACAGTTCTGTGGCCCTAAGTAACAGTTCTGTGGCCCTCAGTAACAATTCTGTGTCTGTCCCTGAGTAACAATTCTGTGTCCCTCAGTAACAATTCTGTGTCCCTCAGTAACAATTCTGTGTCCCTGAGTAACAATTCTGTGGCCCTCAGTAACAATTCTGTGTCCCTCAGTAACAATTTTGTGTCCCTGAGTAACAATTCTGTGTCTGTCCCTGAGTAAGAATTCTGTGTCTGTCCCTGAGTAACGTTTCTGTGGCCCTAAGTAACGGTTCTGTGGCCCTCAGTAACAATTCTGTGTCCCTGAGTAACAATTCTGTGGCCCTAAGTAACGGTTCTGTGGCCCTCAGTAACAATTCTGTGTCCCTGAGTAACAATTCTGTGTCCCTCAGTAACAATTCTGTGTCCCTCAGTAACAATTCTGTGTCCGTCCCTGAGTAACAATTCTGTGTCTGTCCCTGAGTAACGTTTCTGTGGCCCTAAGTAACGGTTCTGTGGCCCTCAGTAACAATTCTGTGTCCCTCAGTAACAATTCTGTGTCTGTCCCTGAGTAACAACTCTGTGTCTGTCCCTGAGTAACAATTCTGTGTCCCTGAGTAACGTTTCTGTGGCCCTAAGTAACATTTCTGTGGCCCTCAGTAACAATTCTGTCTGTCCCTGAGTAACAATTCTGTGTCTGTCCCTGAGTAACAATTCTGTGTCCCTCAGTAACAATTCTGTGTCCCTCAGTAACAATTCTGTGTCCCTGAGTAACAATTCTGTGTCCCTCAGTAACAATTCTGTGTCCCTCAGTAACAATTCTGTGTCCCTGAGTAACAATTCTGTGTCTGTCCCTGAGTAAGAATTCTGTGTCTGTCCCTGAGTAACGTTTCTGTGGCCCTAAGTAACGGTTCTGTGGCCCTCAGTAACAATTCTGTGTCCCTGAGTAACAATTCTGTGTCTGTCCCTGAGTAACAATTCTGTGGCCCTAAGTAACGGTTCTGTGGCCCTCAGTAACAATTCTGTGTCCCTGAGTAACAATTCTGTGGCCCTAAGTAACGGTTCTGTTGCCCTCAGTAACAATTCTGTCCCTGAGTAACTATTCTGTGTCTGTCCCTGAGTAACAATTCTGTGGCCCTAAGTAACGGTTCTGTGGCCCTCAGTAACAATTCTGTGTCCCTGAGTAACGTTTCTGTGGCCCTAAGTAACATTTCTGTGGCCCTCAGTAACAATTCTGTCTGTCCCTGAGTAACAATTCTGTGTCTGTCCCTGAGTAACAATTCTGTGTCCCTCAGTAACAATTCTGTGTCCCTCAGTAACAATTCTGTGTCCCTGAGTAACAATTCTGTGTCCCTCAGTAACAATTCTGTGTCCCTCATTAACAATTCTGTGTCCCTGAGTAACAATTCTGTGTCTGTCCCTGAGTAAGAATTCTGTGTCTGTCCCTGATTAACGTTTCTGTGGCCCTAAGTAACGGTTCTGTGGCCCTCAGTAACAATTCTGTGTCCCTGAGTAACAATTCTGTGTCTGTCCCTGAGTAACAATTCTGTGGCCCTAAGTAACGGTTCTGTGGCCCTCAGTAACAATTCTGTGTCCCTGAGTAACAATTCTGTGGCCCTAAGTAACGGTTCTGTGGCCCTCAGTAACAATTCTGTCCCTGAGTAACAATTCTGTGTCTGTCCCTGAGTAACAATTCTGTGGCCCTAAGTAACGGTTCTGTGGCCCTCAGTAACAATTCTGTGTCCCTGAGTAACGTTTCTGTGGCCCTAAGTAACGGTTCTGTGGCCCTCATTAACAATTCTGTGTCCCTCAGTAACAATTCTGTGTCTGTTCCTGAGTAACAATTCTGTGGCCCTAAGTAACGGTTCTGTGGCCCTCAGTAACAATTCTGTGTCCCTGAGTAACGTTTCTGTGGCCCTAAGTAACGGTTCTGTGGCCCTCAGTAACAATTCTGTGTCCCTGAGTAACAATTCTGTGTCTGTCCCTGAGTAACGTTTCTGTGGCCCTAAGTAACGGTTCTGTGGCCCTCAGTAACAATTCTGTGTCCCTCAGTAACAATTCTGTGTCTGTCCCTGAGTAACAACTCTGTGTCTGTCCCTGAGTAACAATTCTGTGTCCCTGAGTAACGTTTCTGTGGCCCTAAGTAACATTTCTGTGGCCCTCAGTAACAATTCTGTCTGTCCCTGAGTAACAATTCTGTGTCTGTCCCTGAGTAACAATTCTGTGTCCCTCAGTAACAATTCTGTGTCCCTCAGTAACAATTCTGTGTCCCTGAGTAACAATTCTGTGTCCCTCAGTAACAATTCTGTGTCCCTCAGTAACAATTCTGTGTCCCTGAGTAACAATTCTGTGTCTGTCCCTGAGTAAGAATTCTGTGTCTGTCCCTGAGTAACGTTTCTGTGGCCCTAAGTAACGGTTCTGTGGCCCTCAGTAACAATTCTGTGTCCCTGAGTAACAATTCTGTGTCTGTCCCTGAGTAACAATTCTGTGGCCCTAAGTAACGGTTCTGTGGCCCTCAGTAACAATTCTGTGTCCCTGAGTAACAATTCTGTGGCCCTAAGTAACGGTTCTGTTGCCCTCAGTAACAATTCTGTCCCTGAGTAACTATTCTGTGTCTGTCCCTGAGTAACAATTCTGTGGCCCTAAGTAACGGTTCTGTGGCCCTCAGTAACAATTCTGTGTCCCTGAGTAACGTTTCTGTGGCCCTAAGTAACATTTCTGTGGCCCTCAGTAACAATTCTGTCTGTCCCTGAGTAACAATTCTGTGTCTGTCCCTGAGTAACAATTCTGTGTCCCTCAGTAACAATTCTGTGTCCCTCAGTAACAATTCTGTGTCCCTGAGTAACAATTCTGTGTCCCTCAGTAACAATTCTGTGTCCCTCATTAACAATTCTGTGTCCCTGAGTAACAATTCTGTGTCTGTCCCTGAGTAAGAATTCTGTGTCTGTCCCTGATTAACGTTTCTGTGGCCCTAAGTAACGGTTCTGTGGCCCTCAGTAACAATTCTGTGTCCCTGAGTAACAATTCTGTGTCTGTCCCTGAGTAACAATTCTGTGGCCCTAAGTAACGGTTCTGTGGCCCTCAGTAACAATTCTGTGTCCCTGAGTAACAATTCTGTGGCCCTAAGTAACGGTTCTGTGGCCCTCAGTAACAATTCTGTCCCTGAGTAACAATTCTGTGTCTGTCCCTGAGTAACAATTCTGTGGCCCTAAGTAACGGTTCTGTGGCCCTCAGTAACAATTCTGTGTCCCTGAGTAACGTTTCTGTGGCCCTAAGTAACGGTTCTGTGGCCCTCATTAACAATTCTGTGTCCCTCAGTAACAATTCTGTGTCTGTTCCTGAGTAACAATTCTGTGGCCCTAAGTAACGGTTCTGTGGCCCTCAGTAACAATTCTGTGTCCCTGAGTAACGTTTCTGTGGCCCTAAGTAACGGTTCTGTGGCCCTCAGTAACAATTCTGTGTCCCTGAGTAACAATTCTGTGTCTGTCCCTGAGTAACAATTCTGTGGCCCTAAGTAACGGTTCTGTGGCCCTCAGTAACAATTCTGTGTCCCTGAGTAACAATTCTGTGTCTGTCCCTGAGTAACAATTCTGTGGCCCTAACTAACGTTTCTGTGGCCCTAAGTAACAGTTCTGTGGCCCTCAGTAACAATTCTGTGTCCCTGAGTAACGTTTCTGTGGCCCTAAGTAACAATTCTGTGGCCCTCAGTAACAATTCTTTGTCTGTCCCTGAGTAACAATTCTGTGTCCCTAACTAACGTTTCTGTGGCCCTAAGTAACAGTTCTGTGGCCCTCAGTAACAATTCTGTGTCCCTGAGTAACGTTTCTGTGGCCCTAAGTAACAATTCTGTGTCCCTGAGTAACAATTCTGTGGCCCTAAGTAACGGTTCTGTGGCCCTCAGTAACAATTCTGTGTCCCTGAGTAACAATTCTGTGGCCCTAAGTAACGGTTCTGTGGCCCTCAGTAACAATTCTGTGTCCCTGAGTAACAATTCTGTGTCTGTCCCTGAGTAACAATTCTGTGGCCCTAAGTAACGGTTCTGTGGCCCTCAGTAACAATTCTGTGTCCCTGAGTAACAATTCTGTGGCCCTAAGTAATGGTTCTGTGGCCCTCAGTAACAATTCTGTGGCCCTCAGTAACAATTCTGTGTCTGTCCGAGTAACAATTCTGTGGCCCTAACTAACGTTTCTGTGGCCCTAAGTAACAGTTCTGTGGCCCTCAGTAACAATTCTGTGTCCCTGAGTAACGTTTCTGTGGCCCTAAGTAACAATTCTGTGGCCCTCAGTAACAATTCTGTGTCTGTCCCTGAGTAACAATTCTGTGGCCCTAACTAACGTTTCTGTGGCCCTAAGTAACAGTTCTGTGGCCCTCAGTAACAATTCTGTGTCTGTCCCTGAGTAACAATTCTGTGGCCCTAACTAACGTTTCTGTGGCCCTAAGTAACAATTCTCTGGCACTCAGTAACAATTCTGTCTGTCCCTGAGTAACAATTCTGTGGTCCTAACTAACGTTTCTGTGGCCCTAAGTAACAGTTCTGTGGCCCTCAGTAACAATTCTGTGTCTGTCCCTGAGTAACAATTCTGTGGCCCTAACTAACGTTTCTGTGGCCCTAAGTAACAATTCTCTGGCACTCAGTAACAATTTTGTCTGTCCCTGAGTAACAATTCTGTGGCCCTAATAACGTTTCTGTGGCCCTAAGTAACAGTTCTGTGGCCCTCAGTAACAATTCTGTGTCTGTCCCTGAGTAACAATTCTGTGGCCCTAACTAACGTTTCTGTGGCCCTAAGTAACAATTCTCTGGCACTCAGTAACAATTCTGTCTGTCCCTGAGTAACAATTCTGTTGCCCTAACTAGCGTTTCTTTGGCCCTAAGTAACGATTCTGTGGCCCTCATTAACAATTCTGTGTCCCTGAGTAATGCTTCTCTGTCCCTAAGTAACGTTTCTCTGTCCCCAAGTAACATTTCTGTGGCCCTAACTCTGTCCCTAATACAGAGCGGTCTGCCTCTCTTGAATGACTGGAGGCAAATGAAGAATTCTAAAATGGCCGCTATTTATAGCTCGACCATTACACAGTGCTGGCTGGCTGGCTGCTGATTGGCTAATGCGATCACATGTCATTAAGGAATGCATTATGGGTCAGCGCGCCTTGTCTGCACGCCTTCCCAGACATCCCCGCTCCGTTGCCGCACATGTCCGCCGCCATTTTAGGAAATATTTTGATTCGAATTCCACTTCGCCTACTTCGATTCGCTCATCTCTAATTATACTGAACAAACCAGTCCCAATATATTCTAACCTATCTAATCCCTTCCTTGGATCTAATATTTTGCTAACTTATGTGTAAAATTTTTAGGCACCATAAAGCCCAGTCATAACTTTTTTTTGGCTTTCTATAGATTAGGAAAGGCTTACAACCTTTCAGATTTGAAATCCTATGAGTTTTCCAAAGGTAAGGATTTCCACTGACACCCTTTTTGTCTTTCACCTATAGCTGATAGGATGGTTAGGTAAATTCAGTTATTGGCTCCTCTTTGGGCTGTTCTGGGCTTTAAATATGTGAAAAGATCTGTGGCAACTGAAACACTGTGAATAAAATAAACTAATATTATTGACTAAGCTGCAGTTACTCAGAAAACCTTAAAAGTACACTATATTGCCAAAAGTATTGGGACACCCCTCCAAATCCTTGGATTCAGGTTTTCCAATCAAACACCTAGGCATGCAGACTGCTTCTACAAACATTTGTGAAAGAATGGGATGCTCACAGGAGCTCAGTGAATTCAAGCATTTTACCGTGATAGGTTTCGCCACCTGTGCATTTAGTCCATCCGTGAAATTTCCTTGCTACTAAATATTCCACAGTCAACTGTTAGTGGTATTATAACAAAGTGGAGGCAACTGGGAACAACAGCCACAAAATAATGACATAGCGGGGTCAGCGCATGCTGAAGCGCACAGTGCGCAGAAGTTGCCAACTGTCTGCAGAGTCAATAGCTAAAGATCTCCAAACTTCATATGGCCCTCAGATTAGCACAACAATAGTGCGTAGAGAGCTTCATGGAATGGGTTTCCATAAGTGAGCAGCTGCATCCAAGCCTTACATTACCAAGTGCAATACAAAGCGTTGGATCCAGTGGCGTAAAACACACTGCCACTGGACTCTAGAGCAGCGGAGACAAGTTCTCTGGAGTGATGAATCACACTTCTGTGGCAATCCGATGGACATGTCTGGGTTTGGCGGTTGCCAGGAGAATGGTACTTGCCTGACTACATTGTGCCAAGTGTAAAGTTTGGTGGAAGGGGGATTATGGTGTGGGGTTATTTTTTAGGGGTTGGGCTTGGTCAATTGTGTTGGGCTTGGTAAAAAATGTTGGACAATTTCATGCTCCCAACTTTGTGGGGACAGTTTGGGGATGGCTCTTTCCTGTTCCAAAATCACTGCGCACCAGTGCACAAAGCAAGGTCCATAGACATACAGTAGATGAGCAAGTTTGGGGTGGAGGAACTTAACTGGTCTGATCTAAACCTGATAGAACACCTTTTAGATGAATTAGAGAAGAGACTGCGAGCCAGGCCTTCTTGTCTGACATCAGTGCCTGACCTCACAAATGCGCTTCTGGAAGAATGGTCAAACATTCCCATAGACACACTCCTAAACCTTGTGGACAGCCTTCCCAGAAGAGTTGAAGCTGTTATAGCAGCAAAGGGTGGGCCAACTCAATATTGAACCCTACAGACTAAGACTGGGATTCCATTAAAGTTCATGTGCGTGTAAAGGCAGGCGGCCCAATACTTTTGGCAATATAGTGTATATGAAACACAAACCAGCTTGTAACCATGCTATGTGATTATACCTATTTTGCACCCAATCCAAGAGTGAATAAAATTATATATGATAAAAAGTTGAAGAAATAAACATTCGTGAAAAATAAGTTCAAACTATTGTCAAAATCAAACAATTATAAATATCTGCAAAAGTCAACCTTTTGTGTAGTTTCCGTGACAAAAAACAAAAATTGCAGTCCTTAAAATCTGTGCATCCACAAATGTTCCTGTGCCAAAGCTTGTTGTAAATCCAAACACTACAATCCAAGATCCTTATAATTGTCCCATGCAATTATTAAATATTCACCTTGTGATTGTTTCCTGAGCACACAATGTGCTCCCCAATCAAATACAATGTATACAATGGAGTTCAATTGTCTATAATTTAATACTGTTTGAAACAGACAGCAACTCTGTTTCCAACATGAACACTCCTTTCCATCACCTGCAGTTTCTTCCACCTCCAGTAGAATTAAACCGTCTCACCCGATCCAGTCATGTCCTTTCACACAGATATAAAGGGGATAAGGGGGGCACCTATGGTGTAAAATAGCTTGTGAATTTATTAAAGCCCGACACTAAGGGGAATACGCTATATTTCTAGACTCACTGTCGGCTCCTGCCATGTTGCCAAGTCATGAGCAGACAGGCTGTGCAGGATAACTTCACGATCCAGTCCACAATTACGCATTTCAGTGTTAAGCCATCAGAGGTGACTGGTTGCAGGTTTGATTGTTTCCCCTGCCTTCTAGAGGATTGGGGTTTGGAGTGGACTGAAAAGGCAAATCAGCAACCTGAACATTTATGTGTTGTCAGCCAATCCATGCGGGAGGGCGCCCAGAATCTGACTGGGGAGTGCATAAAAGCCTGGGGTCTGGAGCTGTCCTGTTCTTGTCCAGGAGGAGACATTCCCAGCCTGCAGGGCATATGCCTTTCTAGGCAGCCCAGCTGAAGTTCTGCATGTCCTCACTGGGGTCTAAGCTATGCTAGAGCTGGGGGGCCCGTCTTGCTGAAAATTCTGGAACTAATTAACTAATTTCACTGAGGATCTGGTCTGGAGAGTTCACGTGAAAAATGTCTGGAAGGAGGTATCCAAGTATCTAGGTGCATTGTGAGTACGGACCTGATTGTAGGATCCCAATGACTGTGTGCTGCTACTATTCCTTGTGCTAGTGCTTGCTTGGACTGGGACGTTTCATGTGGTGTTTCAGTGCTGCTCATTGTCTTATCTGTTACTAGGGGGACTGCACCAAGAATCTTTGACAAAGTGAAGAGCTAGCTTTTATTACTAAATAAATCGGTGGAAATACAGTCTCAATAAACTTCAGTATACAATCAATATTGTGTAACGTGCCGATAGATGTATACTCAAGAGGATACATCTATCGGCACGTTACACAATATCAATTGTATACTGAAGTTTATTGGGACTGTATTTCCACCGATTTATTTAGCGCTGCACTCTATTATTACTTATGTTATATTGAAGGTTTTGTATGGTTGCCTGAGTGTATCAGCTGCTATTGGAAGAGCGCTCACTATCATTTTATTTTATGCTTTTATTACTGTACTCTTTTGCTGGAGTATCCTACAGCTTCCCACATCCCACCCAAGTTTATTCAGCAGTAGATCTAAAAAAAGACAACCCCCTAGATGGATCATTGAGCTGGAGTGAGTGGTTGTTGTTGTGTGCCTGGCTGGCTCTGCACTGATCTGGGAATAAAAAAAAATGTGACAATCAGCGGTCCCTTAGGGGATCTGCACTACACACCTTGCACTTGGACAGGAAGTACAGAAAAAATGCCCCAATAGGGACACACTATACAATCAAAACCTGATCCTAATACATTCCCATTTTTTATTTGATTTCTGTGTCCCTGTTAGAGAGACCCTAACCTAGCATTTTTTGTTTTGTATGACAATTATTAAATAGATAGAAAGTGATGAGAAATCACAGTGGTCACAGACAGCAATAAAACTTGACAGTTAGAGCTCAACTCCAGAAAAATATAAAAATCCACTCTTGCAGTAGGGCCCACTGCACTGCAAAGGTTAGTTGCTTGTTTCGTCTATGGAACATGTCAAGCTTGTGGGCCGAATGCAGCCCACCGGGCCATTTCCTGTGGCTCTCACACCTCTCCTACAGCCTCTGCACCCCCTTCGTGTCTGCCCTCAGCTTCTTCCAGCAGCAGAACAAGGTAAGGGGGCACATTGTGCTGTAAGGGAGGGTGGGAAACTCCTGACTTCTCATGGTGTGGGGGATCTTGACATCCGATGTAAGGCTGGTGGGGTGTTCTTACAGATACAACTGGCCCTTTAGCCCATAATGCTGATGTGGGCTGTGATGAAATTGAGTTTGACACCCCTGGTCTATAGACAATTACTGTCTATTTACTCTAATTACCTTATTCCCCACTTCAACCGGTTCTCTTTGAACAGAGTGACTGGTACTCCGCAGCTGCTCTGTAAGCCATGAGCATCTCTGGTCCCACTCCAGCCGCCTAAACATACAATGTAGGGTTAACATTCCTCTATTGTACTTAATGACACCAAGGCTCTGCCTATAGATCAAAGCTTTGGGCGGAGGAGGAGAGCGCTGGAGGCGGTCGGAGAGAGGAATCAAGTAAGTGAAACAGTCTCTTCTGCAATCTCCTAGACATGACCTGTTTTTTTAGTTTTGGATAGAGTGGAGAGGAATCAGACCATCTGTCAGGTTTTTACTGCTGTCTATGCCCCCCATCAGGGAGATTTACCCTCTCTGTTTGTCATGTTTATAAATATAAAGTCCCAAATTTTCGGTTGTCCCCAGAACAGCGATAGAGGTGAAATCTTCCAATGGGAGCACTAGTTCTGGTGACTCTGGCTAAAACCAGGGATTCCCTTACTTTGGAGGGATTTTCCCTCACCTACTATTTTGGCTATTGGACAGGAAGTGAAGAAAATTTCCCCAATGGATCACAGATGGCAAAAAAACCTGACTGAAGTCTATACAAAATGAAAAAAAGGTTTTCCTTTAGTTCTACTTTAACCTTTGAAGTGCAGTGGGTCCCCACTGCCAGAGTGAATTTTCAAAAATTCCCAGAGTTGGGCTTTAAGTCTTATTATTTGTGCAAAACTATAAAACAAATAGCTTCATCTGAGACTTAAATAGTATTAAAGTGGTTCTAAAGCCTTAAAGGTATTTACCCATTCTCTGCATTAAGGTAAAAAAAACCCTTCTGTATCCAGAATTCCCCCCAAAAACTACCTGAGCATGATCTCGATCCAGTGCTGTACATGAGAGCGGCATCTCTCTCTGCTCTATTCCTCCTCACAGGGCAGATTGATAGCATAAAGAGTCATTGGTGCCTGCTGTAGTCATTCGAGGGGAGCCGGGGGGAGGAGCAAAGCCCCACTGTCTGTGTCAATGGACGCAGGCAGCGGGACTCAGAAGTGAGCTTGCATGAGTATCCCCCTTATCAAATGGCTTACTGGGGGATACTCGGGGGGAGGAGCCAGAAGTGCTAGTGGGGGACCCCAGAAGAGGAGGTTTAGGGCTGCTCTGTGCAAAACCATTGAAATTTAGAAAGTTTTGAGGAGGGTGAGAAATTGGAGTATGTCTGCAGTGGGAGAATATTCATTTATAACCAAAGAGCAGGTATGTTATACTTAAAGCAAAACAAGAGAATAGCGGTATCACCCTTTAGGCTTCCTGTAGTGTTATGACAGTGTTATGTGATTTAGAAGAGTGGCTAAGCAAAAATACATTTTATTTAAACTCCATCCCTAAAATTTCACATAAACTTTAACATGTTAAATCATTTTCAATATTTTTAAATCTGTAAGAGAATTTTTCCATGGCTTGGTAAATGCGGTGAATATTCACTTTGCAAAGAATATAGTCACTCGGAAAGGAAAACTAAAAAAAAACAGCATTTTTGCTTCAGAAGAATAAGTATGCTGCGCCACAGAAATCTCCATAAAAGTGAAGCTGCTGTTTTAAAAAGTGTCAAGGATACTCTTGAAAAATAATTAATAATGTTGTTAAACATGTATTAAGTATTTTTTTCTTGCACATGATTGGATGATGGAGATCAGCAAAGCTTCCTCTCATTCGCTAAGCTAAAGGGTTAATTCCCTTGAAAAGTGAACTTCCTATTTGCCTTTATTAAATCAATCCACTGTGCTCCCATTGCTCTCTTGTGTTGTCAAATGTTATAGGTTAACTGATGCCGTTGATACACATGTAGGCAGGTGCATTCTAGTTTCTCCACTGTAGGTGGAACTCGTCTGGTGCACCAGTACAGCTGGAGGAGGAAGTTAAGAGAAACTTGGTGTCTCTATGATTCCCTTGATTTCCTGGAGAAGCATTCTGGCTTGCTACACTGTATCCAGGTGACTTTGGCAGCCATCTTGGGTCATGCAGAGTCTTTTTAGGTCCCTGCCCCCAGGTTTTGGAGCACATTTGTGAAGTGGCTAGGGTATGGAGAGCCAGCTGTCTGTCAGGGACAGCACTAGCGGTAGGGGGAGGTTCCAGAGGAACTCATGGTCTACGTCTGTACTTCAGCAAGCTCCCTCTTGGGTTGAACTGGCCACACCGCATTCCACCCTTTTTGGCAAGCGCTGTCTTCAGTTTGGGCTGCTGACTCTAGTCTGCATTGACTGCAAGTTCCTGGTCGGGTAAGCTCCCTCGCCAGGTTGTTGTACTGTTTGCAAGTTCTTCAATCGGTTACATTGGTTACTGTTCTCAGGACTTCTGTATGTTTACTGCTACCACACTGCACTGAACCTATCCAACACATGAACAGAGGTCGTAATACAATCACCTTTTATTGTGTTCTTTTGATCAGTTGGTGTTATGGGTTCCTATGCACATGCCAATTTTTTGTAAATTGGTTTTTCCAAATTTAAAATTCTACAGCTTGATTTTTTTCACTTTTACTCTTTTATAATGCAAAGAAAGAGTTACTCTATTTGGGAATCAGCCAGTTGAACAAATAAACTGCAGTGGATTATTCTTCTGCTGAGCCTTTTATTTATTCAGTTGACTGATAAACTCGAAGAGTTGAGGAATGGACGGCCAATGTGTGTTCATGTATGGATGATGAAAAACCAATAAGAAAGTTATAGGAACTCCCTGTTAATACTATATATCTTAACAAACCTAATTGTTCTCTTCGTTCCTCCCAAGACCTCTTGCTCTCTCATTCCCTTGTCACCTCTTCCCATGCAGAAGTCTCCAGGACTTCTCCCAAGCCATTCCCATCCTTTGGAACTCCCTACCCCAATCTGTCAGACTTTCTCTTAGTCTGTCCACTTTTAGATGATCCCTGAAAACCCTTCTCTTCTGAGAGGCCTACCCTGCCCCCACCTAACAACTGTACTTTTATTTTCTCCATCAGTTCATCCCCCACAGTTATTACCTTTTTTATCTCTTGACCCTTTCTCTTAGATTGTAAATTCTAATGAGCAGGGCACTGATTCCTAATGCATTAAATTGTATTGTAATTGTACTGTCTGCCCTTATGTTTTAAAGTGATGCGTAAACTGTTGGCACTATATAAATCCTGTATAATAATAATATATCTTAGTAGTCTATGAAGTTGATGATGTCTCAGAAGCAGGAGGTGGTTTCTTAGCAGCAGAAGTCTTGGATTCAGAAACAGTTTCCTGTAGTTATTTTTAATATCTGGGATTTTTTACTACAGAGATGTGAGGGTTTTATTAAGGGCTTTGTAGCAATATTATATTTTAGAATAATACATTATTTTAAATGTAATGGAAATCTACCTTCAAGGTAATTCTATTCTTCCTGGCAAAAACATCAAAACACTATGTACAAGAGCCAAGATTCTTGTCTTCTTGCAGCTAGGAGTCACACCACACCCTGTCTAATTTTCATGGTATCCTGGCAGGAAGAAATCCTTACATTTTGTATTTTATACATTTTAGCTACATGAGTTTACACACCACTCCACTTTTTGTAGGTAGTTAAGACGCAATGTATGTTCTATGTGCATATATTTTTTCACCCCCACAAAGTCATTAGTTATCGCTTACAGAAAAAAACATTCTTTGCTTCTGGGCCTTTGTATAATGAATGTTTCATACTTTTTGCCCTGTTTTCTCCATCTGTATATACTGGTATTCTATTCCAGTAATTGCTGTAGTCTGTAGAAATATTTTGAAATTATAGTATAATATAGATTTAAAAATATCAATGTTGTCAGTATATTGATTTTTTGAGAGATGTGCAACTATTGCTGCTGTTATTTTCTATAGATTATAATTTTACTTGACAACAAGGGTTCAGAACGACTTTTGTGATTACAGACCTCCAATGGATTACTTAAATGTTCCTATACCCCCTAGGCAGGCTGTGAAAATCAGCATTACCATTCCAATTAGGTACCAGTATGACTTCAAAAGCTTCTTTACATATAGACACCAAGGAACCAAACAGCTGAAAGAAAATCAAAAGGATTTTGTCTTTTTTATTTATATAAAAACAGCAAGTTACAAATACACAAGCTAACTACAACTAGTGTGATTTTTTTTGCTGTTTATATGTGCAATCAGAACATGGAATCAAAGTACAAAGTTACTGACAATGTTACTTACATAGCATTGGCACATCAAGTTTATTTCCCTACCTTGATTATATATTAAGTAATGCAGAGAACCATGTTTAACGTTTTCTTTTTACTATTCAGAGATCCTGTTCCATAGCCCCCTTCATTTGGTTCCCAAACCCTCAGTTAAAGTGTTACTAAACCCAAGACCCTGCATTCACTATATATGGTCTCCCACAGAACATGGAAATGCAATTATTTTAGTAAATATAAACTGCTAAATACATTTTCTCATCAGCAGTATATAGCAGTCTTGTGACTTCTCTCAGTGTCCAACTAAGCACTGGTTAAAGCTTGCAGGAAGAGTTTTCATTCTGCTCTGACTGTCCTATGATGCTGCATAACCCCTGACTCTCTGTCTGGACAGTGCTGGTTGGCCCTGTGCTGATCACATGCGCCCTCCCCAAGAAAAAAAAACTCTCTAGCCATACACATTAAACTGAGCATGTGCAGAGTAACTCCTAGAGCTCTGTACTATCAGCAGATGGATTGGGGACAGTAGAAGAATGGGAGGATCAGAGATGACAGGATCAAACAGCCTTTTTTCATAATGCGGAGGATTAACCCCTTAGGATCCACAGTGAGTATAACAAGCATGCTTTACTGCACATACATAATGATTTTATTGTTGTGGGTTAAGTAACACTTTAAGAGCCCCTGCTCTAAATGATGTATAGTTCACCAACTTAGCTTACCAGTCACTGGTGCTGTATGTTGGCACTGGTGCATGTGTGTTTCTTTGAAATAATCTGTATTATGTCTACATGACTGTATTTTTCTCCCCTTCATTAAAATTACTTGTAGAATTTAAGGGCAGACCTAAAAAATGTGCCCTTATTGGAAACGACAGTTATGTGGTTTCCAAAAATATAAAACCAAAAGGAACCGCATCAATGTGCATGCTGGCCAGGAACAATTTACATCTAATATCACCAAACAATTCCTTCACAATCTGCCGCTTTACTTATATAAAATTATTGTGTTTTCTCAGAGGTGAATGAAAACTCCTCTTACAAGATTAACCAGTGCTCAGCCAGACACTGATAGAAGTCACAAGACTGCTATATACTGCTGATGAGAAAAGGTATTTAGCAGTTTATATTTACTAAAATAATTGCATTTCCATGTTGTGTGTACTGTTGGAGACCAGATATAGTGAATGCAGGGTCCAGGATTTAGTAACACTTTAAGACCATTTGGCTCCACAGTGAGTTCACAGTAACCACTTGCGGACCAGCGACATATCCGTATATCGCTGGACTTCCCGGTGCCGTTTTTTTTTAGAGCCGATGGTAGGATTTCTTGTAAAAGCAAACTCAGGGATGTTTATATTCCTTGTGACACCAAGAAAAGTGATAAAATTTTTTTTTAAAGTGACAGTGTACAAATAAAAAATGCAAACTTGCGCGTCGATCCCACATGCATGCAAACAGCGATCATCCCACTGTGAATATCAGATCAGTAATTCTAGCACGAGACTGCCTCTGCAAATCTAAAGTAGTAACCTGTTAAGGCTTTTAACGTGTCACCTATGGTTAGTAAAATTTATGCAGTTGGTCGCTGTTGCACTGACGTGCAATTTTATAATGTGACATGTTTGGCATCTATTTACTCGGCGTAACATAATTTTTTTCATTTTACCAAAAAATTGGGTAATGTATTATGTTTGTTTGCATTAACCGCTTTCCCGCCGCCCTATAGGAGATATACTGCTAGAGGTTGGCAGGGTTGCGCAAAATCACGTATATATACGTGATTTAGCATTTCTGAGTAGGGGGCGCACTGTTCATGGCCTCAGCTGTCAATCACTGGGTCCCGGCCGGTGATTACTCACTGGCACCCGGTGATCTATGAAGCAATACAGTTTTCTACCCTGTCAGCTCCTGCACACTGTTTTGCATGGTTCTGCATAGCAGAGCCATGCAAAGCAGTCTGCTTACAATGAAGCACACACACACAGCACAAAGTAAAACAGCACAGAGTTAACCCTTTGATCACCCCACATGTTAACCCCTTCCTGCCCAGTGCCATTAGTACAGTGTCAGTGCTTTTTATTAGCACTGATTACTGTATTGGTGTCACTGGGGATGTCAGTGACACCAAGGCAGTTTCCCCCAGTGTCAGAATGCCCGCTGCAGTCCCGCAGTCCCACTATAAGTCACTGAACGCCGCCATTACTAGTAAAAAAAAAATTCCAGTATATATTGCCATTTGTAAAAGCTATGACTTTCACGTAAACCAATTAATTTACAAGTATTGGAATTTTTTTTTAGCAAAGACATGTAGAAGAATACATTTTGGCCTAAATTTCTGACGAAATTAGATTTTTTACATTTTTTTACTGGACATTTTTAATAGCAAAAATGCAAAAAAAGTTTTTTTCTCAAAATTGTTGGTCTTTTTTTTTTTGTTTATAGCACAAAGAATAAAAAACACATAGGTGATCAAATACCACCAAAAGAAAGCTCTATTTGTGGGGAAAAAAAGACATAAATTTAATTTGAGTGCAATGTTGCATGACTGCACAATTGACAGTTAAAATAATGCAGGGCCGTAACACAAAAAATGGCCTGGTCAGGAAGGGGGGTAAATCCTCTGTAGGGCAAGTGGTTAAAATTAAAAAAAAATATTTTTCCAAAAAAATTGTGTTTTAAAAACTCCTGTGCAAACACTGTGTGACATTAAAAAATTGCAACGCACACCAATTTATTCTTTACGGCCTCTGCTTTAAAAAAAAATATATAATGTTTGGGGGTTCTAAGAAATTTTCTAGCAAAAATATGTAAACAAAAATGTCCAGAAAAGGCCTGGTCTTCATGTTCCTAAAGCAACTGAAGCCTATTTCATTGCCATCTTTGATTAAAAAGTTCCTTTCTTTGGTGTCAGTGGTTGTGTAGTCCCTTGCATTAGCGTCAGAGGGTGCTTAGTCCTTTGCATTGGTGTCAGAAGGTGCTTAGTCCTATACGTTGGTGTCAGTGGGATATTAATCCCTTGCATTGGTGTCAGTGGGTTGATACAGTGACCTACAGTTGCAAGAAAAAGTATGTGAACCCCTTGGGATTACGTGGAGTTTTGCATGAATTGGGCATAACATGTGCTCTGAACATCATCTAAGTCACAACAATAGAAGAACACAGTCTGCTGAACATAATACTACACAAACATTAGATGTTGCCATGGTTTAATTGCACATAACATGTAAACATTCACAGTGCAGGGAGGAAAAAGTATGTGAGGCCCTAGCTTAATAACTTCTCCCAGAGCTAATTGGAGCCAGGAGTGAGCCAACCTTGACTCCAATCAGTGTGATGATATTGGATATGTTGCTGACAGCTGTCCTGCTCTTAAAAAACACACACCTGTTTTGGGTTTACTGGTTTCAAGAAGCACTGTCTGATGTGAACCATGCCTCGCAGAAAAGAGCTCTCAGAAGACCTACGATCAAGAATTGTTGACTTGCATGAAGCTGGAAAGGGTGAAAAAAGTATCTCCAAAAGCCTTGATGTTCATGTGTCCACGGTAAGACAGACTGTCTACAAATGGAGAAAGTTTAGCACTGTTGCTACTCTCCCTAGGCGTCGTTGTCCTGTAAAAATGACTGCAAGAGCACAGAGCAGAATGCTGCATGAGGTAAAGAAGAATCCCAGAGTGTCAGCTAAAGACCTACAGAAATCTCTGGCACATGCTAAAATTTTTGTTGACACATCTACAATAAGGAAAACATTAAACAAGAATGGAGTACATGGGAGGACACCACGGAGGAAGCCATTGCTGTCCAAAAAGAATATTGCAGCACGTTTGAAGTTTGCAAAAGAGCACCTGGATGTTCCACAGCACTACTGGCAAAATATACTGTGGACAGATGAAACCAAGATTGAGTTGTTTGGGAAGAACACACAACACTATGTGTGGAGAAAAAAAGGCACAGCACACCAACATCAAAACCTCATCCCCACTGTAAAACATGGCGGAGGGAGCATCATGGTTTGGGGCTGCTTTGCTGCCTCAGGGCCTGGACGGATTGTTGTCATTGATGGGAAAATGAATTCCAGAGTTTATCAAGACATTTTGCAGGAAAACGTACGACCATCTGTCCGCCAACTGAAGCTCCGCAGAGGATGGGTGATGCAACAGGACAATGACCCAAAGCATACAAGTCATTCAACAAAACAATGGCTGCAACAGCACAGAATACACCTTCTGGAGTGGCCAAGTCAGAGTCCTGACCTCTACCCGATTGAAATGCTGTGGCATGACCTTAAGAGAGTGATTCACACCAGACATCCCAAGATTATTGCTACACTGAAACAGTTTTGTGAAGAGGAGTGGTCCAAAATTACTCCAGATCGTTGTGCAGGTCTGGTCTGCAACTACAGGAAACGTTTGGTTGAGGTTATTGCTGCCAAAGGAGGGTCAACCAGTTATTAAGTCCAAAGGTTCACATACTTTTTCCTCCCTGCATTGTGAATGTTTACATGTTATGTGCAATTAAACCATGGCAACATTTTAATGTTTGTGTAGTATTATGTTCAGCAGACTGTGTTCTTCTATTGTTGTGACTTAGATGACGTTCAGAGCCCATTTTATGCCCAATTCATGCAAAACTCCACGTAATCCCAAGGGGTTCACATACTTTTTCTTGCAACTGTATATTTAAGAGACATAAGCTCCCTGTCCGTAGCTGTCTTCCATCTCTGACCAATGTCATCAGTGCCAGAGCTATGAAAATGGCATAAAAACTGCTAGTTTCATAACTAGCCCCCTTCATCACTTTGCCTGCCCAAATAATAAAAAATATTTAGAATATCTTCCTACAGCCCAGTGCACTGTAGTGTTACAGATGTCCTGTATGCAATTCTGATCTTTTAAATGGATCAGTGTGTGCTTCATGCATTCTCTTATTTTTAGTAAAAGGACAATTATTCCATCCCCTCTAGGGTCAGTGAGCAGCAGAAAGTCATGCTCAAGATGTTAAAGTATAAGGTGAAATGAAGGTAAGCTTCCTCTTACACTGTCTCAATGCTAAGAAAACTCAGAACCTGCATATATAGTCTAGGACAGGGGTAGGCAACCTGCGGCTCTCTAGCTGTTGTGGAACTACATTTCCCATGAGGCATTGCAACATTACAAAACTGACAGTTACAGCTATGACTTGCAGAGGCATGATGGAACTTGTAGTCCTGCAACAGCTGGAGAGCCGCAGGTTGCCTACGCCTGGTCTAGGAAATGTGCAAGAAATTCCTGGCTGTCAGAGAACCAATGGCACCACATCCCAATGATAATGCATGTTTTAAGTATAGGAAGGAGAAAAAGGGATTTTAAGGTGCCAAAAATATAACTCAAAAACATATAATAAAAATAGTACTTTTATTACAAAGTATTAAAATACCACTTCACGGTATAAACATAAAACCACCACAAAGTTTCCATATGGCTAAGAAATCAGTGCAGTCTCATTCAGCTCTACATGTTTCGCCACAGTGCTGGCTTCCTCAGGAGGCTTAGGAATGAAATGAAACACAATGAAACAAATGAAAAACAACATTTATGAATAAACTAACAATCAAGTAGTATAGGTTTATAGGAAATACAGTATATACAGAAAATTATACATGAATCACTTGGAGAACTATCTTACCCAGGATAAACAGACATACTGAATGGTCGAGAACGTAGACTCATATTAAAATAAATAAGTAAGTGGACTTCTGCACCATTGGTTTCCACCCGGGTAAGGTATCTGTGGCAAAACCCACATATATATTATGTGACCTAAAATATTCAAAGATGAAAAACACACACACACACACACACACACACACACACGTATGAAGACGCTCCACAAATTTCATCCATTATGTTGAAACCAACAGCCAATTGTGTCAGGTACCTACCCCAACAATAGATGTACAAAAAGACACCCACACTCAATGGATTGAGATTTCTATGCCCACAGATTGCACACAAAAAGAGAGGACCTCCTTTAGAGCATGGATCCCTACGCGCAGAGTAGGGCATAGAAAGCACCTCTGCTCCAATATAAAAACTACAAAAAAATAAACAGATGGCCAAAACCATGAACCATGCTACACAACAACACAAGCGTTCTAACCAATAACAATGAAGGGTAGGAGCCAACCATAAAGGGACCATCCACAGGGTCAGTAGCTGGGGGTCAGTAGTGGTCTAACTTCATATGTTGGGCTTGATATCCACCTTCCATCCCATCGGCATCTGACGTCACTGGCGGCATGCGGACGCCGCGTGGCACTATCGCACATGCACCCACCCAGCGGACGTGACGCCACGCGCATGCACAACGGCACAACCCGCACCATCTTGAAAATTCCACTAGACTGAGCTAAGCTAAGGGCAGGGAAAATCAAGATAAAGGAACCAGACTCCACCTCCTCTCCAATGGATTTCCCCAGCTGGCCATGCAAAGTTACCTGTCAGGGATCTCAAGGTCCGCCGCAGAGCACGGGTCTGCGCATGCGCGGAATACCAATGCGCATCAGCATGCAGGCGCTAGGACATAGGTGACCTCGGCAACAATTGCGGCCGCACATGCGCACTCATGCACATGGACACGCGCCTGGCACCAATGACAGCGCAGGGTGCACTCTTTAAATTGACCCTTGCAATGCTCAAATTGCCGTAAGGTCTTGTTCCTGTTGTTCCTGTTCGTTCTGTTCCTGAGATTGCCTTGTTGCCGACCTAGCCTGACCCCGATTGCTGTTGACCGTCTCCTGCCCTGACCCCTGGCTCATCTTGACTTCTCTTCTGCCTGTTCCTGATTATCTGACCTCCTGCTGCTGAACCTGGCCCGTGACCCTTTTACTCTCTGCCTACTGCTCTGTACCGTTTCGCCTCTGCTGTTACCGACCTGGCCTGCCTGACTTCGCTATCTCTCCACGGTGTTATCCGTCCATCCATCCTGCACGGATCCATCCACTACTGCCCAGATCTGCTCCGCCCCTTCACAGCAGGCTCGTATCCGCTATGTGCCACTGGCATTTACCTCTACAGCAGCTGGGTGTACTCGGGGCCACGACCGGGTCTCAGCCTGCTCCAAGTCCATCCCCACCATCAGGGGCTCTGGTGAATAAGCAGACTGAGGCTTAGATTCCGCGCCCTGGGGAATCCCAGCCTGTGCATCTCTAGAGTCACCGCCAGTCAGTACCTGACAGTACCTTACGGCCATGGCTGAGCCTGGAAGAGGACCTTCCCTGTTGGATGAGATTTGCCAACATCTGGCGGCACTCACCCAAGCCGTCAAGACGCTACAGGAGGGGTATACACATTTGGAAGGACGCATTCAGACTCTAGCCTCACCAGCGATCACATCCTCGGATCCGCCTACCCCGCCTCTGGCCAGGGGCCCCACAGAATTCTCCGCCGGAGCGATGGTCACTCTACCTCCACCCCGAACCTCGTGTGCCAACGCCAGAGCGTTTCAATGGGGATCAAGGGAAGTTCAGGGCGTTTCAGAATTCCTGTCAATTATACTTTGATGTGCAGCCACGGACATTCTCTTTGCAATCCATAAAGATGGGTTCATCATATCGTTACTGCAAGGTGAACCTCAGGGCTGGGCCCACCGACTGCTGGAAGCTCACCATCCACATCTGAAATTGTTTTCCGCATTCTTCAAGGCAATGGTGCAGTTGTATGACGACCCGCAAGGGGCCGCTTCTGCTGAGGCGGCTCTGCACACCCTCCAACAAGGCTGCCAAGCGGCAGAAGATTACGCTTCCAAATTTAGGCGCTGGCGTGTCGACACCCATCTGCGTCATCAATTCCGCTTGGGCCTATCTGACCCACTCAAGGATGAATTAGCTAGAGTTGGCATACCCGACTCCCTGGAAGATCTTATAACTTTGGCCATCCAGATTGACCGCAGGCTGTGGGAACGGAGGCTAGAAAGGTCAAGTCAAGGACAGAGACCGACATGGGTACTACCTCGGGTACCGCTCCAGTCTAATTCCTTTGTTAGTAGTCGGAACCCTGAATCTACAGGCAGGCCCAAGCCTATGCAACTCGGACTGATACGGCTTTCTTTAACAGTTGAAGAACGCCGAAGATGCCGGTTTAACAACCTCTGCCTCTACTGTGGAGAAGCTGGTCATTTTGTGCGCTCCTGTCCGGCAAAGTTGAGTAAGTTTGCCTCTGTTGCTTCTGCTATATCTCCAGCTTGTCTTAACAACTCAACGCACCTAGCCATGCCTATCTCATTCCAGCTCCCCGGAAGAACCATGTCGGTGACGGCCATTATTGATTCAGGGGCCTGCAACTGTTTTATAGACTTAAGCTTTGCTACCCATCAGCAGATCCCCCTACAAACCAAGGAGCGCTGTTTGAACATCTTTCTTGCTGATGGGTCCCGGATCAAATCTGGGCTGGTAGATCGAGAGACCCCACCAATCTGCACTACGGTGGCTGGCCACCATCGGGAACTCCTTCGCTTGGATGCCATCGTGTCCCCGTTATTCCCAGTTATTTTGGGGCTCCCCTGGTTATGAGCGCATGACTCCCAAATTAACTGGAAGACAGGGTCAATCCAGTTCCGCTCGTCCTATTGTCAAGAGCATTGTTGTCCCAATACACCGTTGGTCACACAGGCACTATTATGTGTGGACACTGATGCAAAGCTAGCTCGAGCAATTCTTTCGGCTTACCACAGTTACCTTGATGTATTCAGCCAACGGGGAGCAGATATTCTTCCTCCGCACCGAGCATATGACTGCCCGATCAACCTTCTCCCGGGGTCTGAAATTCCCTTCGGGCGAATTTTCCCCTTATCCGAGCGAGAGCTGGGGGCACTCAAGGACTATATAGATGAGAACCTCCAAAAGGGATTCATCCGTCCTTCCACGTCACCAGCTGGAGCCAGGATCTTCTTCGTGGAGAAGAAGGACAAGTCCCTGAGGCCCTGTGTAGACTATAGGGAACTGAACAAGATAACCGTAAAGAACCGTTATCCCCTTCCCTTAGTCCCTGAGCTGTTCCAGAGACTGAAGACGGCGTCTATTTTCACCAAGTTGGACCTGAGGGGTGCCTATAATTTGGTCCGCATCCGAGAAGGGGATGAATGGAAGACAGCATTCCGCACCCGTTTCGGCCACTTGGAGTACCTAGTCATGCCGTTCGGGTTGTGCAACGCACCCCCCACTTTTCAGCACTTTATAAATGATATATTCAAGGACAATCTGGATGTCTTTGTCATTATCTACTTAGATGACATCTTGGTTTTTTCCCCATCCTTGGAGGCGCATTGAGGTCATGTCAGGAGCGTGCTGGAGTGAGTTCGCCAACACGGGCTCTACGCCAAGGCAGAAAAATGCAGCTTTGAGCAGCACAGCATCCTGTAATTGGGATTAATTATTTCCACCACAGGAATTGCCATGGATCCCCAGAAGATTTCTGCAATCTTGGAATGGCCAGTGCCTGCTGATAAGAAGGGCATTCAGCGGTTCATTGGCTTCGCCAATTTTTATTGAAAATTTATCAAGAACTTTTCGGGTCTTGTGTCTCCCATCACTCAACTCACGAAGCTGGGGGTTCGCTTCCAGTGGACTCCTGAAGCACAGGCTGCCTTTGAGACCCTGAAGAGATTGTTTACAGCAGCACCCATCTTGAGTCACCCCGACTCTTCTTTGCCGTATATACTGGAGGTTGATGCATCCGAAAACGCAGTAGGAGCAGTCCTGTCTTAAAGGAAGGGTCTTATGGAGCTTATGCACCCTGTAGCCTTCTTCTCCAGGAAGCTCACACCAGAGGAGAGGAACTATGACATTGGAGACTGGGAGCTCTTGGCAATCAAGACAGCACTGGAGGAGTTGAGGTAACTGCTGGAGAGGGCAGGGCATCCAATCCTAGTTTACACGGACCATAAGAACCTAGAATATTTGAGGACGGCTAAGCGCCTTCGACCACGTCAGGCCAGATGGGCATTGTTCTTTTCGAGGTTTGTCCTCCATATAACCTACAGACCAGGGTCTAAGAACACGAAACCCAATGCGCTTTCTCGCATGTTCGAGGACCCTAAAGAAGCTCCTAAACCAGACACCATCCTGCTGACAGGGAACTTTCTACTTTTGCAATCTGAACTTTTGTCCAAATTACAAACTGCATCTGTGGGAATTCCCATTCCACCTGGAGTCTCGATACAAAACAGAGATGGACTCTTATGGAAAGGGGAGCAGATCGTGGTATCCGAGGAAGCTCGAACTCTGATCCTGGGCTACTGCCACGATCACCCGTTGGCAGGCCACTTTGGAGTGTTCAAAACATTAGAGCTGGTACAGCGCACGTTTTGGTGGCCGAGTATGGCCAAGGACTGCGAAGCTTACGTGAAGACCTGTACTATCTGCAATAGGAATAAGTGCTCCAGGAGCAAGGCTTGGGGCCTGCTGCGACCTTTACCAGTGTCCGATAGACCGTGGAGTATGATATCCATAGATTTTATATTGGAACTACCGCCCTCACAAGATCATACTGCAATTTTCGTGGTGTAAGATCGCCTGTCCAAGATGGCCCATTTCCTTCTGCTCAAGAATAAGCCTTCCGCTCCAGAAATTCTGAAGGACCCTCTGCACACTGGTATATACCCTTTCAAGCAAACTATGCAATAAATAGGGATATTTGGTTCACACATATTGCAATACATGCTTAAGCTGGCCAACTGCGTCAAAGTAATCCCTCTATGGCCAGTCCTACTCTGCCCTGCCTACGCAAGTGCTACTGTGGACACAATGCTAGCATAGGGGAAAAGACACAATGGGGAGAGCTACAAGGTTCAGGTCTGGCTACTGACCCAACAATACAACAAACAAGAGATCCCTGTGCTCAAATCCATACAGCTAGTGCATGCATTTATCCATCAGGTGCTAAAGGGGTGTAACCACATTAACTCTAGAAATTCTGAAGGACCCTCTGCCTGCACACTGGTATATACCCTTTCAAGCAAACTATGCAATAAATAGGGATATTTGGTTCACACATATTGCAATACATGCTTAAGCTGGCCAACTGCGTCAAAGTAATCCCTCTATGGCCAGTCCTACTCTGCCCTGCCTACGCAAGTGCTACTGTGGACACAATGCTAGCATAGGGGAAAAGACACAATGGGGAGAGCTACAAGGTTCAGGTCTGGCTACTGACCCAACAATACAACAAACAAGAGATCCCTGTGCTCAAATCCATACAGCTAGTGCATGCATTTATCCATCAGGTGCTAAAGGGGTGTAACCACATTAACTCTAGAAATTCTGAAGGAATCTCTGCACACTGGTATATACCCTTTCAAGCAAACTATGCAATAAATAGGGATATTTGGTTCACACATATTGCAATACATGCTTAAGCTGGCCAACTGCGTCAAAGTAATCCCTCTATGGCCAGTCCTACTCTGCCCTGCCTACGCTCCAGAGACTGCACGGATTTTTATTAAGGAGGTGGTAAGGCTCCATGGAGTGCCTAAAGATATCGTCTCGGATCGAGGAGTTCAGTTAACCTCGAAGTTTTGGAAGGCTCTATGTGAGATTCTGTAAATCAAGCTATCTTTTTCCTCCGCGTATCACCCGCAAACGAATGGGCAGACCAAACGGACCAACCAAACTCTGGAGCAATACCTCAGGTGCTACACCTCGTTTCTCCAGAATGACTGGCTGGCACTCATGCCTTTGGCAGAGTTTGCTTACAACAATGCGAGTCACTCCGCCACCAAGCAATCCCCGTTTTTCGCCAACTATGGGTTCCACCCTACCTTCCTGCCTAATCTAATTCCAGAAATTTCGGTTCCGGCTGCTCAAGATACTCTGAACTTCTTTGCATCCAATAACAAGGTATTACAGGAGGCAGTGGCAAAAGCTCAGGAGGATAATAAGAAAGCCTTTGATAGAAGAAGAAGAGGGGAGTTGATCTTGCACCCAGGAGATCAAGTATGGTTGGCAACAACCAATCTGAAGTTGGCGTGCCCATCGAGGAAATTGGCACCCAAATTCGTGGGCCCAGATTAATGAAGCGGCTTATGAATTATCGCTTCCTGAATCTTTCAAGATACATCCTATTTTCCATGTATCCCTGTTAAAACCTCTAGCACTGGATCCCTTCCCGGACCGGAGTTCAAGACCCCCGGAGGCCCTAGACATTGACGGAGAAGAAGAATTTGAGTTCGAGGCGATCTTAGACTGCATTGCCCGTAAGGGGGGGGGGGCAATGTCAGGGATCTCATGGTCCCCCGCGGCGCACGGGTCTGCGCAAGCGTGGAATACCAATGCGCACCAGCATGCGGGCACTAGGACATAGGCGACCGCGGCAACAATCGAGGCCGCGCATGCGCACCCGCACACGCGGACGCACGCCTGGCACCAATGACAGCACAGCGCGCACTATTTAAATCGACCCCTTGCAATGCTCAAATTGCCGTAAAGGTCTTGTTCCTGTTGTTCCTGCTCGTTCTGTTCCTGAGATTGCCTTGTTGCCGACCTAGCCTGACCCTGAATGCTGTTGACCGTCTCCTGCCCTGACCCCTGGCTCGTCTTGACTTCTCTTCTGCCTGTTCCTGATTATCTGACCTCCTGCTGCTGAACCTGGCCCGTGACCCGATTACTCTCTGCCTACTGCTCTGTACCGTTTCGCCTCCGCTGTTACCGACCTGGCCTGCCTGACCTCGCTATCTCTCCACGGTGTCATCCGTCTATCCATCCTGCATGGATCCATCCGCTACTGCCCAGATCTGGTCCGCCCCTTCACCAGCATTTACCTCTACCGCAGCTGGGTGTACTCAGGGGCCGCGACCGGGTCTCAGCCTGCTCCAAGTCCATCCCCACCATCAGGGGCTCTGGTGAATAAGCAGACTGAGGCTTAGACTCTGCGCCCTGGGGAATCCTGGAATGTGGATCTCTAGAGTCACTGCCAGTCGGTACCTGACATGGCCTCTAAGATGGAAAAGAAAAGGGAGCGAGATCCCAGGGAAGGAAAGGGCTGGCTACGAAGGTGAATAACTCACCCCCATAGATGGAACAAAATGGACAGGGAGCACACCAACAAGAGGACAGCCACCACAACGGGCCTCCCTCACAGAGAAGACCTCAACCACAGAGAAGAAGGCAACCATATTTAGGTGCCCAAACCCCTGTGTGTAGGCCCTGGGCGTCCGTATAGCCACTAAACCATCCAGGGTGGGACCCAACAAAATTACAAATATGCAAAATTCCAACTAACATCACCTCCATCTTGGGCACATCCTCCAAATGACCCTTACAAATGTATAGTAGAAGGATTTGAATAAAACAAATTGTGGTTACAGAGCAAACAATGTGTAAGATAAAATTAAAGGAGGGCCTAATAGTCCCAGATGACCCAATGCCCTCCGCCATCTAAATGAATTATTGAAATAACCAAACTAACCATGGGTATCCATCAGTAGTAGAAACCCCACATATCACTATAGAAAATACTTAAAACCTATGGCATCATTCATCCCGGGGGTCTGATTTCCCCCAGGGTATAAATCCATTTTGTTTCTTGTTGCAGTAGCAACTTATCGACATCAACTCCCCTTTCGTGTTAAGGTATGTGTTCCAGGGCAAAAAAATGCGTCATGGAAAGACTGAATCCATGATACAGCCCCATATGTCTACTGATTGGGGTCTCAGATTTTTTCTTAGAGGTGATGTTGATAAGTCACTTGTGTACTTCACTTCGTCACTTCTGCTGAATGGGCGGGTGCATGTGCAATGGCGCCACAGGGCATCCACATCTCGCCAATGACGTCTGACGCCGGCGGTATGGGAGGTGAATATAAAGCACAGCATGTGGCAGTTAGACCACCTTGGCTACTGATCCTGTGATTGGACCCTTTCAGGTTGGCTCCTACCCTTAATTATTATTGGTGAGAACACTTACAATTTTTGCAATGTAAAGGAACAAATTGTTGTGTGACATGGTTCATGATTTTGGACTTCTGTTTATTCTGTTTATTGTTTTGTAGTTTTTATATTGGAGCAGAGGTGCTTTCTATTCTCTACTCTGCAAGCTTTTAAGGAGGTTAGCTCTTTTTGTGTGCAATCTGTAGACATAGAAATCTTAATCCATTGAGTGTGGGTGTCTTTTTGTGCATCTGTTGTTGGGGTAGGTACCCGATAAAATTGGCTGTTGATCTCATCTTTTTAGGTCACACTATATATATATATAGGAGGGTTTTCCCTCCCTATGGCCATGGATACATAACCCAGGTGGGAACCAATGGTGCAGAAGTCCACTTACTTGTTTATTTTAATATGATTCTGCATTCTTTACCATTCAGTTCATCTGTTTATCCAGGGTAAGAAAGTCTTCCAAGTGATTCATGGATAATTTTCTGTATATACTTTATTTCCTATATACCTGTACTACTTATTTGTTGATTTATTCATAAATGTTGTATTTAATTTTTAGTGAATTATTTGCAGGATTCATAGACCTCCTGAGGAAACCAGCACTGTGGCAAAACATGTAGAGCTCAATGAGACTGCACTGATTTCTTAGCCGCATGGAAAATTTGTGGTGCTTTTGTGTCTTGGTAGTATGTTTTGTCATTGGTAAATGCTATAGCAGCCTTAATTGGTGTGGCATTGGTTTGTAATACCAAGCAATAACCCACAAGTAAGGTGTAGATACAGATGCTGTAGTTTTCATGCACTGTTATTTCTGGTCTTTGATAATGTCAAAGGTCAGCAACCCCTGGCAACCAAGAACATTTCAGTTTACTGCAACCACTGATAACTTAAGTGTATGTATTACCAAATGTTTTGGCAAAATTCCTGTCTCCAAATTGAAGGAAATTGCCCTTTTAGACAGCAGTTCCTTGAACAGGTGTCTCTGTTAAAATATTTCCATTCATGTTCTGGTGACAACTCTAAAATGTTGGACTTTCATTCACTTTCTTTTTTTGGTGACAGTGGTTAGCAGTACAAATAGAGGGGTGAATCATTCCAATGTGGACACCAACAGCAATAACAAGTTAACACAGCATCTGACCCTTCCCCACAATAAAAAAAGCTTTTGTCTTGAAAAATACCTTAAAGAGTAAGCTTAGCCAGTAATAATTCAATAATTAAATAATGATTCCAGGTTCTATTCACTGAGAGCACACAGCAGCCAGGCATGTGTTATTCAATAGGAATACAGTCTGAATCTCTCAGAAGAGGCCAAAGAAAGTCTCTAAGTCCAGAAGGCTCACTGTGCCCTAAATACTGTGTAGCCGCATGCAGTATCAGTCAGCTTCTGTACTTCAACTGGCTGTGTCCTAAATCCCTAGGAAGTTTTCAGCAAATGCTTCAGGAGACTAGAACAAAGGTCCCCCAGCCAAGCAGTAGCCGGGACCCCATAAAAGATTCTTGCAGCTGCAGGTGGATCTCCCAGGGATGCCACAGTTCTCAGGCTGGGTCTTACTCCCCCAGGAACAACAGCCCCTCTGCGCTGGGTTCTATCCTATTTATACCCCTCTCAGCCCCCCTCCTGGTCACTCTCCATATTGATCAGGAATTGGCTGGAAAGGCATTACTATGCAGGCTGAAGTCTGTACTCTTCCACCCACTATGTCCCAGGGTCCTATTTATACCCCTCTCAGCCCCCCTCCTGGTCACTCTCCATATTGATCAGGGATTGGCTGGAGAGGCATTACTATGCAGGCTGAAGTCTGTACTCTTCCACCCACTATGTCCCAGGGTCCTCTGGGAGACATGGGGAATTAACTGAACCAACATCAGCAGAGCCCAGAGCAGACCTTACTAAACAATTGCTGCTCTCCCTGATTACAGGGAGGACAACAACTAAATGTAAACAAAAGTAGTGTGATGGGGCACTACATTAGTTTTGTATTTTATTTAAAAAACATGTATTTTAAAAAAAACCTCAGTCTGTCTCTATACTAGCTTCATGTTATCCTCTGCACATCATCAGTAAGATCGGGAGAGAAAGAGGCAGTACGGTAAACCAACCAAACTTTACTACATTGCCCAGTAAATGTAATCTAACAAACTAAGTTTACAGATTAAAGGACAGTACAGAGATGATTCCATCAGTGAGCTGCTGCTCCTTCAGTATCCAATCACAGCCATCACCTGGCTGTAGTAATTAATTTGCAGTGGAGAAAAAGTGCTTTATACAGTATAGTGTCTGGCAGAAGTGTGCAGATTAGAAAACTAGCTGAACAGAATTACTCATTTTTGTCAGGTAGGGCAAGTATGCTTTAATAATAATTATCTTCGGGGTGGCCCGGGGTTTGTTTACATGCCAAGTAGAAGCAGGGCCTGCAATGTTGCTTTCTCTTTGATGTATGCACCCAAAGAGATACCTGACTAGCATGAGCACTGCAAAGTATAACACAGCTGAGAAAAACATTCCCTTCTTTAAACAAGAACATTTGCACTTAAGAAGAAGAATCAAAAATCAGTCTTTTAATGTTTTTTCAGCCAGTCTGTGTCCAGAAAACTGGGGGGAAGCCAAGGGAAAACGAACATAACCATGCTCAAGCAGCAGGTGGGTTTTTCTAAACTGCTTCTCTCTCTGAGTTAAATTGTTAGTAAACTATATTGAAAAAAATGAAGTGCACCACATATTAACACATTATTGACAGACTTACCTAAAAAAACACATGGCACGCTGTCACCATTGACAGGGATTCCATCTTCAACCAGTCTTCCTTCTGGGTTCATGGGTTCTGGCTTTTTGAATGGCCAAGCCGCAATAATGTCACTCCCGTGGCTCATCTCTCTCAATGGACAGCATGCAGTCCATTGATAGCACAGTGTGCATGAGCTGCTAAAATCACCGGCTGCTACACATAGGAATATCTCCTAAAACAGGGGTGTCAATCTGGCGGCTCTCCAGCTGTTGTGAAACTACAAGTCCCATCATGCCTCTGCCTTTGGGAGTCATGCTTGTAACTGTCAATCTTGCAATGCCTTATGGGACTTGTAGTTTGGCAACAGCTGGAGGTCCACCAGTTTGACACCTGTGTCCTAAAAGGTGCAAGTTTAGGAGCTATTCACTGTACCTAAAGGTAAGCTTTATTATAGGTTTACATGTACAGTAGGTACAGCAGAAAAAGTTGAACTTGCTACTGCTTTAATGGCCCATAAAATTATTATTATTATTATACAGGGTTGAAATAGCTCCAAACAGTTTGCTCAGCACTTTACTATATAAAGGAAAACAATACAGCAATGATACAGTTCAATACAAGAGGGTTAGGAGGGCCCTGCTCCTTGGAGCTTACAATCTAAGAGCCTATATTATTATTATACAGTATTTATAAAGCACCGATAGTTCACTCAGCGCTGTACATTACAAAATTATAAAATTTATATTGAGTTTTTGGGGAGAATGATATGTCAGGTGTTGTAAAGAGGGAACATTGAGAGGGTAAACCTCCCCAGTGGGTACACAGACAGCAATACTTGAAATAAAAAACATGTTACTACATATAATAGACAGCTACTAAATGATTCGTGCTAGGTAACAATGGGTATGGCCAAGCAACTCTGTGTTTTACCACCAAGAAATGGCAGAAAATAAATAGATTTACTGGTCTGTTTTAAGTAGTTTGATCAGGAATTGTGACAAATTTTCATGATTGAAACAAAGAAGCAAATGAACCCAATACAAAAACTAGCAATTCTTCAATATTTTAAATAATTTAATTTAGAGTTGACCTCTAAGATACACCAATGCCTTAATTGGTAAAACAAGAATAACTATTGTAAGCAAAGCCAAACACCACCAAGAATGTGAGAACTGTCCTAATGATAAAGTTGTAAATTCCTGCTTGGTTTAGTTGCCAAGTGGAATGCAGCTGTGAAGCAAATCTTAAAGCACACAAATATTTTTTCTTTGTTTTGCAAAATGATAATGGTAATCTAAGCAAGTGCATTCTTTTAATCCTGTATGTGTCATTTAAGGTAAATTTGACTCATGTGACTTTAAAACAATAATAAGTTGAATGAGATAAATACATTTTCATTTAGATATGTGTTTCATATGGTTCAACCACTTGACCTCCTGAAGGGGGTAAAACTCTTCATGACCAGGGCATTTTTTTGCTATTCAGCACTGTGCAACTATAACTGGTAATTGCGCTGTCATGAAACACTGTACCCAAATGAAATTTCTAAATGATGGTACTTGATCACCATTAGGTTTTTTTATTTTTTATTATAAAAATTGAAAAAAGGCCAAAAATTTCTTTCTGTGATAAAACATTCTAAAAATAATATAAAAAAATCTGATTTCTTCACAATTTTATGCCAAAATGCATTCTGCTACATGTCTTTAATAAAACAAATCCTAAAAAGTGTATATTAATTTGGCAATTATGTGGCAAATGAGGTTTAATGTTGATAAATGTAAGGTTCTGCACTTGGGGGCTAAGAATATGCATGCATCATACATACTAGGGGGGGCACAACTGGGGGAATCAATGGTGGAGAAGGATCTGGGAGTTCTGGTAGATCACAAGCTTAACCGTTTCAATACCGTGTGATTTTACACCTTCCTGCCCAGGCCATTTTTCAGGTTTCAGCGCTCTCACACTTTGAATGACAATTGCGAGGTCATACAACACTGTACCCAAACTAAAATTTTATCATTTTCTTCACACAACTAGAGCTTTCTTTTGGTGGTATTTAATCACCGCTGGGGTTTTTATTTTTTGCTAAATTAACAAAAAAAGACCAAAAATTTTGAAAAAAAAACACATTTTTCTTTGTTTCTGTTATAAAAGTTTACAAATAAATAATTGTTCTTCATAAATTTAGGCCGAGATGATCCAGACTGAACCACAATGTATGTCTATGGGTGGGCCTACATCCATGACATCCGTTTTGCACATCCATCTTCAGTTCAGGTAAGTTTACATCGGTTTGAGTTTCAGTTCAGTTCAGGTTATATCAGTTCAATTTACATCAGTTCGTATCAGTTCAGTTTACATCAGTTTACATCAGCCTACATCCGTTCCATTCCAATAGATCTGGATATTGGCTGTTCCTTTTACAAAAACAAACCTGAATTTACACGGATGTAGGTGGATGTAAACGGATGATCATCTGTTTGCATCCACCCATCCATAGATATACATTGTGGTTTAGTCTGGATCCATCTGAAAAACTGACTCCTGTGTGAAAGGCTCCAAAGTTATAGCAACTAAAAGCTCTGGTATATATGCTAGAATTTATGCAGCTATGGTGCTATAACAGTAATGGTGGTGATCAGCGAACTACAGTGGGAATGTGATAGCGTAGAGGGCAATCTGGTGCTAATAGACCATAGACCCTAGGTACACTAAGTGACTCATTGACATTAACATCAATAATGACAATAATACAGTGATCAGATATAAAACTGTACACTCTCACTTTACTAATGATGCTGACTGGGAAGGGCTTAACATCTAATGATAATCAAGGTGCTAACTGTGAGCTTAACTATGTGTAATGTGTGTAATATGTGATGCTTTTACAAAAAGATCTGATTTTTCCCTGCAAAGCAGGGAGAAATAACCTCTAGATTGCTGCTCTGAATACAGAATTCTGTGTGTTTTTAAGTACAGGACTCTGTGCTGTGATTGGATACAGCAGGATTTTGTCAGCAGGTCCTGGCCAATGATTTATAAGTGAGACCTGCTTATGTCCAACCACAGCACAGATCAGCATTGGGCGTGTGCATGCGTGCCCCAAACCCATAAGCAATCTTGCAATGTTTAATTATAGTACATTGCTGAGCCTGCAGTGCTGCTCGGTCACTGTAAATCTACCGAGCAGGAAGTGGTTAAAACAGATGGAACCCCTTTCAGTTCTACATTTAGTTTAGTGATGAATTGTATATTATTCATAATTGGCATGTTTTCTTCTTCTTTTAGTCTTTTTCATTGTTTCTTGCATTTCAGCACCACTGATCTCCCCCAGCTTCTCCTCGGCCTTTCAGCCACTTCCTCTCTACATACATTTCATTGTTCTGGAACAGCTTTTTCGATATTAGACTAGCATACAAAAAAAATTACGACCATTCATCCCATATTCTCATCATGTGTACTAGGCATGACAATGGCCAAACATGACTGCATAATGTGTATAGGAATAGCCACTTGTAATCTCAATCTGGAGTGCATGTGACAGAGTGACAATGAAGGAGAACAAATGGGAGACATGGGTAGAGTTTGGCCATTCTATTACAGAAGGTGTCTGATTAAGGACATTGATGGTAGGGTCACCAGGTATTTGTATATGAAAGCTAAAGAAATCAAAAAGACCTTTATAATTACAATAATATGGTAAAGATTTTATGAAAGTTTGTTAATTCAGTGTAGATCTACTGTAAGATATAGTTTGGATCTCTAGCTATATGCAACATATTAGTGGCTGATTTACAGAATTAGTCAGGTCCATAAATATTGGGACATCGACACAATTCTAACTGTTGTAATTCCTACACCATTCACCTGATTTGGATGTAAATACCCTAAAATCTGGACCTTTTATCTGCTCATTGTAATTGGGATAATGAGGGAATAACACACACCTGCCCATGGAACATCTGAGCAGCCAATTGTCCCATTACTTTTGGTCCCTTAACAAGTGGGAGGCACATATGCAAACTGTTGTAATTCCTATATCGTTCACCTGATTTGGATGTAAATACCCTCAAATTAAAGCTGACAGTCTGCAGTTAAAACACATCTTGTTCGTTTCATTTCAAATCCATTGTGGTGGTGTATAGAGCCAAAAATGTTAGAATTGTGTCAATGTCCCAATATTTATGGACCTGACTGTATAAATAGATATCAGATGTGACTATTCATTATGTCAATAAATGTTCACTATTAAAATGAATGCTCACTAAGCTTTTTGAATAGGAGGAAGTTGGACATGGGTGACGTAAATAAAATTTTTGGTTTGTGGTGCTCAGATGCAGTGCATTTCCACTTTAACTTTATTGTGCAATCTCTGGGTTTGTTATCACCTAGATGTGTGCATTCATACACATAGCACTCACATAAGTTGTTATGCATTGCATTTTCAAGTGAATTCATTGCACCTCATACCAATTCCAAAATATATATATACAAAAAAATCTCTGTTACTACTTTTCCTCAATGTAGCCAAGGCCCTTAAAGACGAACACACTGGTTTTTCTAGATACAATTTACATTTTCCGCTTCGGAAGTGCTCCCTAGCCAAATTCATTCATAGATCTGAATCTCACTGAGCTTGCAGTGGGAATGCTGAAAAGGACATCTGGAATCCAACCTTTCCCATTCCTTTGGCGGGTTTGAAGCATGGTTGACCCCACATCCCTTCTGACCCCTTTCTTAGACTGACCCCTTACACACTTGCTCCCCTTCATTCCCCTTAGTACCACATGGTCTTTATATACTGTATATATATATATATATATATATATATATATATATACACACTTACCAGGCACTTTGTTAGGTACACATTGCTAGTACCGGGTTGCACCCCCTTCTCCCTTTAAAACTGCCTTAATCCTTCATGGCATAGATTCAACAATGTGTTGGAATCATTCCTCAGAGATTTTTGTCCATATTGACACGATAGCATCACGCAGTTGCTGCAGATTTGTTGGCTGCACATCTATGATGCGAATCTCCTGTTCCACCAAATCCCAAAGGTGCTCTATTGGATTGAGATATGGTGACTATGGAGGCCATTGGAGTACAGTGAACTCATTGTCATGTCCAAGAAACCAGTTTGAAATGATTTGAGCTTTGTGACATGGTACATTATCCTGCTGGACGTAGTCATCAGAAGATGGGTACACAGTAGTAGTAAAGGGATGAACATGGTCAGCAACAATACTCAGGTAAACCATGATGTTTAAACGATGCTCAGTTGGTACTAAGGGGCCCAAAGTGTGCCCAGAAAATATCCCCCACACCATTACATCAGCACCACCAGCCTGAACTGTTGATACAAGGCAGGATGGATCCATGCTTTCATATTATTTATGCCAAATTCTGACCCTACCATCTGAATGTCCTTGCTGAAATCGAGACTCATCAGGCCAGGCAACTTTTTCCAATCCTCTATTCTCCAATTTTGGTGAGCCTGTGTGAATCATAGCCTCCGTTTCCTGTTCTTAGCTGACAGGAGTGGCACCCAGTGTTATCTTCTGCGGCTGTAGCCCATCTGCTTCAAGGTTCGACATATTGTGCATTCAGAGATGATATTCTGCATTCCTTGGTTATAATGAGTGGTTATTTGAGTTACTGTTGCCTTTCTATCATCTCAAACCAGTCTGCCCATTCTCCTCTGGCTTCTTGCATCAACAAGGCATTTTCGTTCACACAGCTGCCGCTCACTGGATATTTTCTCTTTTTCAGACCATTCTTTGAAAACCCTAGTGATGGTTGTGCGTGAAAATCCCAATAGTAGTTTTTTAAATACTCAGACCAGCCCATCTGGCACCAACAACCATACCACATTCAAAGTCACTTAAATCCCTTTTCTTCCCCGTTCTGATGCTCAGTTTGAACTTCAGCAAGTTGTCTTCACCACATCTAGATTCCTAAATGCATTGAGTTGCTGCTATGTGATTGGCGGATTAGCAATTTGTGTTACCAAGCAATTGAACAGGTGTACCTAAAAAGAGGGTGAGTCACTCCCTTGTATATCTCAATCCAAATGAAAAAAAAACAAGGAGATTGTATCACTGGTGGGCTCCCATTCATCCACCAATATGAACATCAAATAAACTGAGGATCAGGGGCGGACTGACAACTCATGGGGCCCCCGGACAATAGGGAATCATGGGGCCCCTGTGTCCTTGCCCAAACTCAAAAAAGCCTATGAAAAAGGTACCAGGGGCAACTCATGGGGCCCCTTACTGACCCCGGGCCCTCGGGCAGTGCCCGAGTTTCCAAATGGTCAGTCCGCCCCTGCTGAGGATACATATTCCAATATGCAATAGTCTATACTTCAAAGAAGCATCATATACGTTACAATCCATACGGCTTATAGCGCTTTATGCCACATGGATTGTAATGAATATGATGTTTTGTTGAAGTATAGACTATTGCATATTGGAGTATGTATCCTCAGTTTATTTGAGATATATATATATATATATATATATATATATATATATATATATATATATATATATATATATACAGTGTCTCACAGAAGTGAGTACATCTCTTACATTTTTGTAAATATTTTATTATATCTTTTCATGTGACAACACTGAAGAAATGACACTTTGCTACAATGTAAAGTAGTGAGTGTACAGCTTGTATAACAGTGTAAATTTTCTGTTCCCTCAAAATAACTCAACACACAGCCATTAATGTCTAAACCGCTGGCAACAAAAGTGAGTCTACCCGTAAGTGAAAATGTCCAAATTGGGCCCAAAGTGTCAATATTTTGTGTGGCCACCATTATTTTCCAGCACTGCCTTAACCCTCTTGGCCATGGAGTTCACCAGAGCTTCACAGGTTGCCACTGGAGTCCTCTTCCACTCCTCTATGACGACATCACAGAACTGGTGGATGTTAGAGACCTTGCGCTCTTCCACCTTCCGTTTGAGGATGCCCCACAGATGCTCAATAGGGTTTAGGTTTGGAGACATGCTTGGCCAGTCCATCACCTTAAGTACACCAATCGCCGCAGAGTGTCGATCAAATTTTATTTACATGGGAGGTGCATTGTAGTACGGTGCAATGCTGTTTATTTAGTGTATCAGCTATAGGGGGTAGGTGTGTTGTAGCCCCCTTATTCACTGTTTGCAACATAGAGGTTCTTTTATGGGTATGACTCACAGCCTAAGTATACTATTTATCATTGAGTGTCGCATCAATATTTATTTAAATTGGAGGTGCATTGTAGAACGGTGCCACATGGTGGGTTTGTAGCACCTCATTTGTCCAGAAGACAGGTGCATTGCATATGGTATGCATCATTGGCATTCTTGTTTACTTTCAGAATTCAGTTCACACATTTACACACTGAGGTGGGAGGTGCTTTGTAGCACTACATACTCACCGAATTACTGGTTTTAAATCACATTTAATTCTTTTTCTCACCCATGTCCCACAGGTGTAGGGTTGGTAGCACAGCATTTCTAGTTGCCTAATTATGACACACACACTGTGTTAATTGCTAGCAGTGGCCTACAGATCCCAATCTCTCAAGATTTCCGATGCGCAGGACTCTTAAATACATTGGTAGAAAAGAGTTACAACCTCAGATCACTGAACTCTGCCTCACAGGCTACATTTTAGGGCTTGTTCACACCAAGTTCAGTGTGGTAACACATCAAATCGCATGTTTTTCCATACCAAACAAAAATGTGCTGCCTTTTGCATTTGTGCGTCAGTGTCAGTAATTCTTAATGAAAAAAAAGAAGCACCTCCTGGTGTGAACAAGCCCTCAGAATGGTGTGCCCTGGGATTGTGTATAGTTCTAAAGGCTGCCTTGACTGATAAAAGCTTGAAAAACACTGGCGTGGAGCATGTAATGCACATTGGCAACAAGTAGTCTTAAATTTATACTTACCTAGTTGGATGAAGCATTGGTCTGACGCTGCATCTATCCCCCGCCAGCTGTAGGTGTGAGAACTCAGCAATCACATGGCCACTGATCACTGAGTTCTCACTGTCACTTTGAGCAGAGAGCGGTGACTGTCAGTCACCACTGTCTGCTCCCCCCCCCCCACTGGACCGCCTTAAAACGGGTCACAGAGGCGTAGACCAAACTGTACTCCTGTATTCCACAGGAGTAGTACAGCCAAAAGAGCTTCTCCTTCAATGTCCCCACTTTGAATCCCCACTGACAGCAGAGAAGAGTCATGGTTGTTAGGATGCTGGAAGGTGTCGGGTCCTTAAAGTGTTACTAATCCCAAGACCCTGCATTTACTATATATGGTTTCCCACAGTACACAGAACATGGTAATGCAATTGTTTTAGTAAATGTAAACTGCTAAATACCTTTTCTCATCAGCACAACATATATCAGTCTTGTGACTTCTATTAGTGTCCAGCAGAGCACTGGTTAAACCTTGTAGAAGGAGTTTTCATTCTCCTCTGATTGTCCTATGAGGCTGCAGGACCTCTGACCTTCTGAATGGACAGTGCTGGTTGGCCCTGTGCTGATCACATGCACTCTCCCAAATAACAAAAACCTCTCTAGCAATGCACACTGAACTGAGCATGTGCTGCTGGCCCTCAAGACTCTGTTCTATCAGAAGATTGGGACAGTAGAAGAAGGGAAGGATCAGAGTAGACAGGACCAAAACATCCTTTTTACACGATGCAGAGCATTAACCCCTTAGTTTCCACAGTGAGTATAACAAGCATGCTTTACTGCATATACAGACTGATTTTACTGTTGTGGGTTTAGTAACACTTTAATAAAGAAATAAAATTGCTAGGAGAAATAAATAGGAGTTTTGACAAAAGAGATGAAGAAGTTTACTTTCTAGAGGTTGTTCCCTGTGCAAAGCGACTGTTCACTTTGCAAAATTATAATTTAATAAATATGGAGACGCAAGTGGCAATATTATATGCTAATAGGCCACCTTATAGAAATTAGACATATTGATAAAACATAAAAACATAACCCACTACAATTACTACTTATGTCTTAACCAGGAGTTATTACATGTTTACTCCATACTTGATGCTATGATCACAGAGAAATAAAACCATACTCTCAAGCAAGAGTAAGCAAGCTTCCACTAGTAGCATTGCACATACAGGTTACTGCAATAAATGTGAGTATCAAACAGTGTATTAAAGGGATCTTCGTTAAATGTTATTAGTCTGATTCAAAACAATGTGTCAGGAGTCATGAGATCCATTCAAAGAAAAATACTTCTTTGATATTGTACACCCACCATCTAGACATTCTCAGGAACATCACTGTAAAAAAAACTTTTTTTTGCTCAGGTAGAAGAAATAATTGGAGAGAGGGCAGCTATTATTGAATGTGTATTAAGATCGGATACTAAATAGACTCATTTTACTTCTGCACTAGTGTCTCTGATATAGAATAGAGATAGAACATTTTGATTTTCATTAATATATCTAATTTCCATTTTTCCTTTCTATAGTGTTTTATGTAGCCTCAGCAGTATTTTGTAGTTGTATTAAAGAACAAATTACAACAACAATGCTTTCATTTTTATTACCTGTCATGTGCATGTGTCCGCTTTAATATAATACATGTTCAATTTATTCTATTCTCCTTTAGACATGTGTGCTATATTTATTTTTTTATCATTTAGAATTTGATTTAATAATATTGCCTTTTCTATTTTGCTATACTCCTTGCTATGTACTGGGATTCTGTAACAGTGAAATTATGCAGGCCATACATGGGTCGAATTCCGAAAGAATTTGCTTTCGAAAATCTTTTCTTAGAATTTTTGTTCGAATTTCGCACTATTAGTGGGTCACAGAAACGGCCAATAGTATACCGATCAAACAGAATGTACCACTCTTCTCTGGAATAATAGGAAGGAACAAGCAATAGTGGACAATGTAGGGATGTAGAGACCCATGGATCAAACCACAGTACACAGCAAGGCACCAGGCAGCCGTAAAGTTAAAATATATGTGAACCCTTATTTTATTTATTTATTTCAGGTACTTATATAGTGCTGTCAATTTACACAGCACTTTACACATGTATATATTGAACATTCATATCAGTCCCTAACCCTCAAGGGGTGTACAATCTAAGGTCCCTAACTTACATTCATACATACGCATATTAGGGTCAATTTAGACAGGATCCAATTAACCTACCAGCACGTCTTTGGAGTGTGGGAGGAAACTGGAGCACCTGGAGGAAACCCACAGAAGCACAGGGAGAACATGCAAACTTCATGCAGGAGGCGCCATGGTCGGGAATCGAACCCATGACCCATTTACTGCAAGGCAGATGTGCTAAACCAAACCAAGCTTATAAACCAAACCAATCAGTTTAAAATAGAAATGAAAGGCAAAAAAAATTACATAAATATACTATATTGCCAAAAGTATTGGGACACCCCTCCAAATCGTTGGATTCAGGTGTTCTGATTACCTCCATAGCCACAGGTGTATAAAATCAAGCACCTAGGCATGCAGATTGTTTCTACAAATATTTGTGAAAGAATGGATCACTCTCAGGAGCTCAGTGAAGTTAAGCGTGGTGCCGTGATAGGTTGCCACCTGTGCAACAAGTGCATCTGTGAAATTTCCTTACTACTAAATATTCCATGGTCAACAGTTAGTGATATTATAACAAAGTGGAAGCAACTGGGAAAAACAGCAACTCAGCCACAAAGTGGCAGGCCACATAAAATGACAGAGTGGATTCAGCACAAGCTGAAGTGCGCAGTGCACAGTTTGTAGAAGTCGCCAACTGTCTGCAAAGTCAATAGCTAAAGACCTCCAAACTTCATGTGGCCTTCAGATTAGCACAACAACAGCATGTAGAGAGCACGCCACTACTGGACTCTAGAGCAGTGGAGACGTGTTCTCTGGAGTGACAAATCACGCTTCTCTGTCTGGCAATCTGATGGACATGTCTGGGTTCGGCGGTTGCCAGGAGAACGATACTTGCCTGCCTGCATTGTGCCAAGTGTAAAGTTTGGTGGAGGGGGGATTATGGTGTGGGGTTGTTTTTCAGGGGTTGGACTTGGCCCCTTAGTTCCAGTGAAGGGAACTCTTAAGGCGTGAGCATACCGAGATGTTCTGGACAATTTCATGTTCCAACATGACTGTGCACCAGTGCACAAAGCAAGGTCCATAAAGATATGGATGAGCGAGTTTGGGGTGGAGGAGCTTGACTGGCCTGCACAGATTCCTGACGTCAACCTGATAGAACACCTTTGGGATGAATTAGAGCGGAGACTGCAAGCCAGGCCTTCTAGTCTGAACAGGGTGCTTTTTTTAAAAAAAAAAAAAAAATGGTACAACAGGCACATATCAGGAATATGAAATGTTTTGGTAACGTTTCTTTATGGAAAAGTCTTCTTTTATTGTAGGTAGCTTAGAAGAGAAATATGGGCTCCCCCCCCCCAGTCATACTTACCTAGCATCAGACCGATGCTGCATCTGTCCCCCACCGGCTCTAAGTGTGAGAACTCAGCTATCACATGATCGCTGATTGCTGAGTTCTCACAGCCGCTCTGAGCAGAGAGCGGTGACTATCAGTCACCACCGTCTGCTCTGCCCTCCTACGTTCACTTGAGTGCTGAGTTGTGTAGGGGGACGAAGCAGCTGGTTCAGGATCTCAGAGCGTCAGGTGCTGCTCCAGACTCTGGGGTGGATCCCGACTTTAAATTTGGGATCTTTTTTCAGCCTGGACCAGCTGAGTGACGTCAGCCGATAGCAGGCTTCAGCCCCCTGTCAGCTGAAAATGGATCACAGGAGTGCAGAACAAACTGTACTCCTGTGATTAACAGGAGAAGTACAGCCAAAAGAGCAATTGCTGTACTTCTCCTTTAAAAAATATGGCAAGGGGACACAAAGATGCAAGATAATAGTTATAAATTGCTTACCTGCTGGTATTAGGTGCTCTCCAAGCTGGCAGTGATCTACCCTTTTCAGTGTACCACCTGCTGGAGGGACTAGTGTAGCACTTTCTGCCTATTTGATGGGAGTGTATCAAGCTACATCCATTCTGGTCAGACATTAGAGACCAAATCAAACTCATCCTAAATTTTGATGTTCCTGATCTGCCAATTCACTTTTTTCTACGTTCCTTCCATTCCTCTCAGTCACTATTGGAGGTGTGTTTTACCCCACCTCCTGCAGCCAGGCACTTAATCCCTGTGTTTTGGAAGAAACCCCAGACCCCTAGCCAGATGGACTGCGTGAGGTTGGTGACCAATATAATGGCAGCAGAGGAATGGATGGCCAAATGTAAAGATAAATATGAAAGGTTTTATTCTACTTGGGCTGCTTGGATCCACTGTAGTTCTGGGTTGCTGGGGACTTAACCCCCTCTAATCACATTTGCGTCTGTTCCCTCCACCAGGCGCTACCTTGTCAGAGCCTGTAAAATAATTATCAGCGGCCATCCTGTTTGCTAAAAGCCCCTATAAACAGAGATGACTCCTGCAACTGGGTTTATTCCTCATATTGTTAGATCCAAGTCCTGTCCATTTTGGGTTTTGTTAGTGCAATGGCTGTTGAATCCCCAGAGCCTCCCCTGAGCTTACTAAGGTAGCACTAAGAGCTATAAGTGGGGGCCTTACCCTCCTAGAATCAGACGAGTATAAGCCATGCAATATGTCCTCTCATATCTCATACTATTGCTTATAAATGTATCACTCAGTTTGTTTTATTCTTTTGTGAAATGTATTATACAATCTTGATGTATAATGTATAATATATTCTTTATGTGCATTCACAGAACCCACCTGTACTACATGAGGCCCAGAGAGGCCCCTTTTTTATGTGTACTATTGTCTGAAACTTTTCTATAAAGATTATATAAAAAATATGGCAAGAGGATAACTTTAATTTAATAAAAAAAACTTCTGGATATAGAAAATCAATGCAAAGAACATAAGTGATTCAACTGATTATATATATATGTGATAAAAAACACAATGCAGTGAAACAGAGAATCCGGACAAATGTGAGACAAGAACAAAGCATATGACAGTGAAATGCTGCATTATTTACCGTGTCATTCTTTGGAATAAGAAATTAATACTGTGAAGACAAGGTGTTCTTGAAATGCAAACATTGCCCAGCAGATTTATATATACTTGGGTGCTATCTGAAAAATATTCAGTAATGTGTACTAGACAAAACTGTGCTCGTTTTCATCTTTCCAAATAATAATTTTAACTATGATGTGAAAATAGAGCTATAAAGATTTTCCTTAAAGATTTAATTACATTGGTGTGAAGTAACCTGCATTAGGCTTTTTGGCAATGGGACATTATTAATACTACTGTGAGGTGCACATGGAGGGCAGTCACACTTCACATCCATATGTTTAAGTTGTGTGTTATAAAACTTGTCTAACAGGAATATGCTGCTGTGTACGTAGTCTGGGAGGAAGACTTTACAGACTTGATCATAGAAGAAAGTCATTTGGAAGCAAAGAAAAAAAGAAAGAAAACAGCAAACAGATCATCAGTTTACAACTACTAAGGGTTAAAACAGAACTAAAGCCGGGTCAGGGGTCGAATTCCGAAATAATTTACTTTCAAAAATCTTTTCTAAGAATTTTCGTTCGAAGTTCGCACCATTAGTGAGTCACAGAAAGGGCTGATTTTCCTGTGACCATCAAATTTGAGTGATAGGCATGTTGGAAATTTTTGAAAAACTAGCAAATTTTTAATCAATGGTGGGAGAATCGTGCAAGAAATATAAAGCTGTGACCTGGAAAGAAAATAAAATTCTTGGCCATGAAATATTCTTTTCTGTAGTAACATGGGGAGAAATTGAAGGCTTGGTTGGTTGAATTTCAAAATCAATATTGGCACCATTGCATTACAAAACACACAAAATTTCTGATTTTCTAAGAAAAATTTGTTTGGAAATCAACCCAGGTATGGCCTGCATAAGAGAATGTTTGGAACTCTTATTCAATGCACCATGCAAATCAATCCCACACACACGGGGTTGATTTCCTAAAACTGGAGAGTGCAAAATCTGGTGCAGCTCTGCATAGAAACCAATCAGCTTCCAGGTTTTTTTTTTTTCAAATCTTATTTGAACAAGCAGAAGATAGAAGCTGATTGGCTACCTAGCACAGCTACACCAGATTTTGTACTCTCCAGTTTTAGGAAATCAACCGGATAATGTACACAAATTATGTAAGGGAAATGATTTCAAGCATCCACAGATCTCTCCCCAGATACGTGACAGAATAGCTGGCAATTCATATCCTTATTATATATGCTTTATTGGCACACAGCAGAGGACATGGAATCCATAAAACTGACGCGTTTCTGCCACAGCCTTTGTCTAAGCTCTCCCCAGATCTTGTATGGTGATTTGCAGTTGTCAACAAAGCTGCTGTATAGTTGGAAACCATACTTATCGATGCAACAATATATTGCTGGTTAGGCATTACCAACAGTAATCTAACAAAGAAAACCTTGGCTGTGAAAAACCTGGAGGTTGTTCCTAGGACCTGGTTCACATAGGTGTACTTTAGAGTACACTTCTGTGAGGGCCGTGTTTCACCTGCACGGACAGCAGCTGTTGCTCCCAAATTGGCATCCATGTGGAGTTCAGGCACCCACACAGATGTCACATTGGGAGCAGCGTCTGTGTCTGTGCAGCTGCTGCTTCCCAATTGGCTTGAATGGGACTGCCTGCATGTGGATACACGGAACACCTGTCCATCCCATGCTGGAAAAACACATCTCTTACACAGGTGTACGCTTATGTATGCCCAGGCGAACAAGACCTAATGTTGACTCTTTGATTTCAATACAATCTGAGCTGTTGGCCTGGAAGCAAGCAGCAAATGAAGTCTGTGTGTGAAGTTAGAACTCTAGCATTTGTAGAAGGAAACATCAGTGTCTATGCTTCTCCCAGCACAGGTTTCCATTAACCACTTGCCCTCCAGAGGATTTACCCCCCTTCCTGACCAGACCATTTTTTGCAATGCGGTGCTGCTTTGCTTTAACTGACACTTGCGTAGTCATGCAACACTGCACCCAAATGCAATTTAGGCCCTTTTTTTCCCCACAAATAGAGCTTTCTTTCCGTGGTATTTGATTGCCTCTTTTATTTTTATTTTTTTGCGCTATAAACCAAAAAAAACCAACAATTTTGAAAAAAAAACAATATTTTTTACTTTTTGCTATAAAACATATCCAGTAAAAAAAAATTTAAAAATCTAATTTCATCATAAATTTAGGCCAAAATGTATTCTGCTACATGTCTGCCAAAAAAAAAATCCCAATATGTGTAAATTAATTGGTTTCTGTGAAAGTTAGAGCTTCTACAAATGGCAGTATATATACTGGATTTTTTTAATACTAGTAATGGTGGTGATCAGAGACTTATGGCGGGACTGCAGCGGGCATTCTGAAACTGGGAGTGAACTGACTAACCGCTACTGACATCCCCAGTGACACTAATACAGTGATCAGTGCAAAGAAAAAACACTGACAATGTACTAATGACACTGAGCAGGAAGGGGTTACCAGAGCAATACAAAACAGCATGCTGGTGCTGACGGGAGAGATCTATATTGTTTACATACAGACCTCCCCCCTGTCAGTGTTCCTCCTCGATCAGAACGGAGATTCCTCACTGGCACCCAGTGATCAACAGCTGTAGCCACCAATGGTGGCGCAGGTAGGGCACTGCGCACGCGCCCCCTACCCTGAAATGCAAAATCACGTATATATACATGATTTTGAGCAGTCCTGCCACCCTGTAGCAGTAGTTCTGCTATAGGATCGGTGGGGAAAGCAGTTAAAATAGTAATAAACTCAGTGCTTTTTTTAGCTTAACACATTGGTAAACTATGTATCAACCGTTTCCCATCCGCCCTATAGCAGAAGTTCTGCTACAGGGTGATACAGGTGTGCAAAATCACGTATAAATACATGATTTTGCATTTCCGAGTAGAAGGCGCGCGAGCCGCGCGTATGTCCTACCCACACCGCCATTCACGACCTCGGCTGTTAATCACTGGGTCCTGGCCGGTGATTACTTGCCAGGGGGTTTGATAAGCAGTGTGTTTGCAGTGAAGTACAAACACAGCCACACAATTACAAATGGCACACAGTTAACCCTTTGATCGCCCCACATGTGAACCCTTTCCTGCCCAGTGCCATTAGTACAGTGTCAGTGCTTTTTATTAGCACTGATCACTGTACTGGTGTCACTGGGGATGTCAGTGACACCAAGTCAGTTCCCCTAGTGTCAGAATGCCTGCTGCAGTCCTGCAGTCCCTCTATAAGTCGCTGATTGCCGCCATAACTAGTAAAAATAAAAAATAACAAAAAATTCTGGTATATATACCCCCATTTGTAAATGCTATAACTTTCACGTAAACCAATTAATTTACACGTTTTGGGATTTTGTTTTTAGCAAACCATGTAGTAGAATATATTTTGGCCTACATTTATGATGAAATTTGATTTTAAATTTTTTTTATTGGACATGTTTAATAGCAAAAGTCAAAAAAAATTGTTTTTTTCTCCAAATATTCAGGCTTTTTTTTATAGCGCAAAAAAATAAAAAATGCACAGGCAATCAAATACCACCAAAAGAAAGCTCTGTTTGTGGAAAAAAAAGGATGACAATTTAATTTTGGTGCAATGGTGCATGACTGCGCAATTGTCAGTTAAAGTAACGCAGCACCGTAACACAAAAAAATAGCCTGGTCAGGAAGGGGGGTAAATCCTCTGGAGGGCAACAATATATATTAAATAATTTTTCTCTTCAGTTTTTACAGGTGAAAAAGAAAGGTTTGATAGTCTTAACAATAATATTAATGATGTTTCACCAAAGGTACCTCTGTGGTTGACTAAAAACCAGGTACAAAAGATGTAAACAAATCACCAGGTCCAGATAGCTTACACCCAGGAGTCCTTAGGGAACTTAGTGCAGTTATAGCTAAGCTGCAATTTCTAATTTTTGAAGACACTTTACTGACTGGAATGGTACCAATTGACTGGCGTAGAGCAAATATGGCATCAATTCAATGATCACCACAGCCATTAATGCACTGTTTTAAGCACTACATTTCGTGAAGTACCTGAAGAAGATTCCAGCTATTTAAAGCAAATATCTGCTGAGAAAATACAAGCTAATGCCTAGGCTGAAAAGTGGGCTTGACCAGTGTTTATACAGACCAATCTTGCAAAGAGTTAAACAATCTTCCAAAAACTGCCATTTAGCAGGCCTGGTGATTAGGTAGCTCAGTCAGCAAACTCATTTGCAGGATTCAGGAAAACATCACATATGCCTATGTCCAGTGGTCCATCCAGGGTACTGGAAAAGTATGTGCAGGCATGTTATAGTGGTGTCTTTGCAGTCCCTACATTCATTTGTTTTGAATCTACTGAATATATATTTGTTTTAATATTTCCTTTTGCCTCCAGGGATGGCTTGAACATCCTTTGCTTTCAGTTAGCAAAATATGTAAATTATATCCTTAATAAATGTAACCTTTGGAAATTCGCAGAGATGTGATCTGATAACATACCATAGCCCCATACATTCCAGGCTTCCTGCCCTGCTAAACAAACAGGAAATCACTTTATTTATGGTAATAAAAAGCACATTACTTTGTTTTGGAGAACTATATAATAAACTTCATAGTCTTCAATTTGTATGTTCATTTTTCTATTATTCTGCCTCCAGGTTCACATGTACTTGTTTAGATTTCTTTAATGCCAATTAGCCAGAAAATTATGTGCAAGGCTTGTGCGAGGTATTAAAATTTGTTGACACAGATGTGAAATGAATTATGTCATAGAATATTAAAATCACTTGTTGGTCATTTTTGTACAATGCGCAAAGCACATCCACATACAGGGGAGTACTGAAATCCTTCTATCCCAACTCTTAGGGATTGATTTATAAAGAGTTTGCATAGCCAATCCCCAGGAAAAGTACATGTACCTTCACTGAGCATTCAGTGAATAAAAAAAATGAATTTATATAGACTATATACTGTGCTGTCCAAATGTAAACCATTCATTTAAAATGTAAAATGCTGCATTTGGCCACTAGATGAAGCTAAGTTTAAGAATCTTTTATAATACTTGGCTTCATCTAGTGGCCAAATATGGCATTTTCCATTTTAAATCAATGATTTACATTCTAACAGCTAATGATAAAGCCTAATTACATTCACTTTTTGCTCCATTTCCACAGAACAAATGGACATGCACTTTCACTGGGTGAATGGCTATGCATATTCTTCATAAATTAACCTATTATTGTTCTAAAAATCACAAAGCATAGCAGCGTATTCATGAAATATTACACATATTTTTTTATTCATGTGTTGTTGATTCACCTGCAGTGGATGTTTTGTGAATGTCATATTCACTGATTTATACATTTGCCCCGTAGGGTATGTCCTGATCAAACAATTTGTAATCTTGATGCTAATATTTTTCAGTTTATTCATCATGTTACAGTAGGATATTAACGCTCAAGACTACCATACAAGCAGAAAGATCTGCAAACCTACACAAAGTCTGTATCTTTCCTTTGGGATCCTTTCCACTTTTTAAGTTCAGTTCCCATGCTACATCTTCAGTCACAACTTCCGCTCAACACAAACATCACAGGCTGTTTCTTTCTCACAAAGTATGCAAGAACAAAATGAACTACACATTTCCAAATCTCAGAGGAATTTCCAACAGTTAAAGATATCTTGGACATCACATACTATGACTTTTTAATGCCGAGTAAACTAAACATGCATAGATCACACATATAAACTATAACAAAATGTCCTCAATGGTAAACAATACAATAATAAGAAAAATTATCATCACATAATATCTATTATAATTTAGTTGGCCAAGTCTCCCAGTTCCTTGGTTTTTCTTGCATTTAAAATATTAAACTAGATATAGGAAATTCGGAAGTTAATCCTTGAAAATTATTATATAGTAAATATTTCTGCTAAAACTGATGCAGTACATAAAAAAATAATGATTGTAGCAAGTCCAGGAAAGAGAAGGTTTTAATGATTGGAATCCTTATGGGCAAAGAGGCTGCACTGGCAGTTGGAACATATTAACATTATTTCCTGACTATAAGTGACGGTGCTAAAAAAAGTTAATTAGCGCACCAGGTTGGGTTGGACATAATCATTCAATAAATAAACCTCCTGACTATTTGGATAATAAAGCAAAAAGCTTTATGGATAGGGCTGTATTTAACTGAATCATAATGAGAGTCTGCTAATGGGTGAATACCATAATGAAAAGTGCAAAATTTAATTGGAGGGAATATTTTACAGCTCCTTGAAAATGAAGGCATGAACTATCACTATTTTATACAGGGGTAGAAGGTGTCAGTCTAGAAAACAATGGATCCTTGGATTGGAAGACAGAAAAGAAGCCATGTTTCCCCTTTCTTCAAATACTCAGATGACCCTTTTGATTTAAAATGGGAAATGTCTTATTCAGTTTTGAAACTTAGTATTGCCCTACAACACAAATGGTTGTTTCAAACGTACATAAAATGTAGGCAATTCTCCCTAAAAAAAGAAAATTCTATTCCAGAATCTCTTAACTCAAAAAGCACCTACTGTTGCTTTCAGCCTCCTAATAATTTCCAAATTCTCCTGGCTATGTTGGTTCTACATGGTTCCACTGTATGCAGGAATGTAGCCACCCTCTCCTACTAGCTCTTGAGTTGGATTAGCATTTATAGACTCTCCTTTCTGCCCCATATCCAATTGCTTTCCAAATTGTGCCACCGTGCCACCAATGACACCACAAAGCTATTAATTCACTCCCTTAGATCTCTCACCTCGACTACTGCCACTCCCTCCTCACCATACCATTACAGAGGCTCTCCCCCCTTCAGTCCATCATGAATGCTGCTGTCAGACTTATCCACATTACAAACTGTGTAGTGTCTGTTACCTTCTCTGCTGATCCCTCCATTGTTTTCTGCTCATCCAACTAATGAAATTAAAAGTGCCAACAACAGCTTTCAAAGCCATCCACAACTCCAAGCTACATCACTAACCTTGTCTCTGAATACCATTCAAACCATTCCCCACAGTCCTCGCTAGACCTCCTGCCCTTCAGCTTCCTCGTCACCTCTTGCCATGCTTGTCTTCAGGGCTTCTCCAGAGCCTCCCCCATCCTCTGGAACTCCTTAGCCCAATCTATCTCACTGTCTCCTACTCTATACACCTTTGGGTGATCCCTGAAATCCCATCTCTTTAGAGAAGCATATCCTGCTTTTAACTAATAAACTGTCTGTATTCTCTCTCAGTTCATCCTCCACAGATATTACCTTTTGTATCATTTGACCTTCCCACTTAGATTGTAAGCTCTAATGAGCAGGGCCCTCTGATTGCTTTTCTTTTGAATTGTATTGTAATTGTAATGTCTGACTTCATATTGTAAAAGGCTGTGCAATTTTGAGCGCTATATAGATCCTGAGGATGTTACAAGAAGGCAGAAAAACACGATAAGAAACAATTTCAAGAAAAATAGATTACAGGGCCAATAATTAGTAGACGTGTATAGATTATTTTTGGAGAATAAAGATATCAATTAGTGTCATCTAACTTTAATCATATTTTCTAGTTCAGTGGACATTTACTTTTCACAGTAAACATCCACTTTGCTAAGAAAATGGTTATTTAGTATCCAACCCTATTCCATTGTGGCAAGAAAAATTCATAAATATAAGTAATTTTATGCCCTTGCCAGAAGTGAAAAAAGTATTTTAAGATATTTATTACACAGCATTATACCATGTAGTATAATTTCTAGTAACAAAACCTCCAGAATGTAAGCCCAGTGAATGACAGGTGTGAACAGCTGTGTAAATAGTAACAAATGGGCGATGATAAGAAAAATATATCTCTGTGGCCATAATCTCTTAACCCTCTTAACCCAATCTTTGTGCCTAGATGGAACAGTGGTTTGATAGATAGCACTGTGATCTTGCAGTATATATGAGACTGTTAGAGTAAAAGATCCTTTGGGAGCAATGCCTGATGCAAGTTGGATCTATGTTTTCTGTGAATGGCAATAGAATTTCCTGGCATTGTATAAGTGTAAAATAATGAGAAAACTCTATCTTTAATTCCAAACAGCCTTATAATAAATGCTTACATGTATTTAAGTGAGTGTTAACAGATTAAATCACTTTAACAATACAGTATGCAGCGCTAGGTACAATGAAAGCGAATAAAAACCATTAATGCATATGATATTAAGTAGCCAACACTGTGGGACGCTACAGAGCGCCAAATGACACAATCAAGTGATAATAACGTCCAAACATGACGTATAAAGTGCTCGAGGTGATGAAATATACTATAAAAATGAGTCCAAACAGCAACTGCCTTAAGGTGCAAATCCGTGATTCCTGTGATAATAAATGGATGTATATTGCACTAACCAGAAAGCGCAATAGGTTGTGCATTTGAGTCATTCAGACCAACTCCTGGTCATCTGGATCTGGACAGCAGGGCTCTGGGGGTCATCTGGCAAACCTCAGCATGTCAGGCAACACTCAGCATACATCTTCATGCTTCAGGGACATGACATCCATCCAGCAGGGGAAATCACTCATATGGGTGCAGTATAAATACCAGGGGTTCACCTTAAGGGGGGGGCTCATAAAAAATGAGCCAGAGAAAGTGCTTCCAATAGTGCAGTATTTTATTGTATTAGATATTATTCCTTACTTTTCCATCCCTAGGCAAAAAACGAGAATTTAACCCTTGCAAGTGCATGGATTTGGGCTTTAAAAATCTAAGGTGGAAACTTTGATACCCTCCATTGCAATAATTTAGATACTGAGAGTTTCATAGTCCTTTAAAGCTTATGATCTTGTTGCTGGCAGCAACTTACCATTAACAGTATTACTAGAGAGGCAAAGAAGCCACTCATTTGTTTCCAGAGTGTTGCCCCCTCAACATGCGGTATGCTGTTGAATCTACTCATTCTACGCAGAAGTGACACTTTACTGGTTCAGTCTGAGAGAGTGCAATATTATGTAAACGTGAATGGTTTCCTTACTCTCTCTAACAGTCCAGTTGCTAACTACTTACCACCAGCGCCAGGATCACTAGCATGTCATAAGCCTTAAGCTGGGTTTACAAGTTGAGGGTTTTTTTCCATCCAGTCATCAGATTAAATGAAAACAAAACTCAGAGATTCCTACATCCACACAAGTGATGTGGATGCAGGGATCTCGCCCACTAAGCTATTATATTCTGACAGCAGGGACTCCCTCCCTCTGTCAGAATATACTGATCAGCGCTGCAGCCATTGTCTGCAGCTACTGATTGAATGCTGTTTTTTTTCAACAGGACTGTCTAACAGAACCCAGTCTAATTTTTGGCCTCTGTTGAACAGAGAGGGGTACACATGAATTTAAATTTGGCCGGTTCCTGCTGATGTGCATACCCAGCTATAGGAGTACATTTTTAATTAGCCAGATAAGTTTGAGTTCACGATCATCACCCAATCTTGTTCAGGGGGATTTATAAATAGGAGTTTCCTTTACATGAGTGGATGACTAAAGTGATTGCAGCTTAACTGACTTATTGGTATAAATATATTGGTTTAGTAAACCAGCCCCTAGGAATGTGTCCTAATGAGCTGCATTTGCTCCTAATTAAAGCAGTAGTAAACCACTTAAAAAAAAAAAAAAAAACCACTCCCTGCAAGGCAATGGCATAATGTGCTAGTATGCATCGCATACTAACACATTATGTGAAACCAGGGGTGGACTGACCATTTGGAAACTCGGGCACTGCCCGAGGGCCCGTGGTCAGTAGGGGACCCCATGAGATGCCCCTGGTTCCTTTTTCAGAGGCTTTTTTGAGTTTGGGCAAGGACACAGGGGCCCCATGATCCCCTATTGCCCGGGGGCCCCACGAGTTGTCAGTCCACCCCTGTGTGAAACTTACTTTAAAACAAAGTCCTTCACCTGGTCTTCTTTCTGGGTTAGCAAGCTCTGGCCATCTGGCTGGCTGAGCCGCAATGACGTCACTCCCGCGCATGTGCACAGGAGTCATGGGCCACGGCACACTGCTCTGAAGGAATGGCACGGGTATGCCATTCCTTTAGAGCACATGCACCACCTTAAAAAAAACACAACAAATATCTCCTAAAGGAGATATTCATTTTACCTACAGGTAAGCTTTATAAGCTTCCTTAGCTCACCTGTAGGTAAAAATGAACAAAGTGGGTTTACTACCAGTTTAACCATTTGTCATGAATGTCTCTAGTGGCTTTGTTAATAACAGAGATGATGATTATATAATATGTTAGTGATACATTCCTGTACTGGCTTAAAACTGTGCTTTACCAATCTGCAAGCGTCAAATCAATCACTGTGCAGTCCTTACACAGTTCATGTTACATTTTACAGATGCTGGTCAAATCTAGTAACATAACTCTTTCACTTGATCAACATTCAACATCTACATGACTTTAATTAATTGTATTGTCCTTAGTACAATGTGAATTAGCATCACACATGCCTGAGATATTCATCACTGTTTAAATAGGTTCTAAGACTTCTCACAAGACAGTTTTACATTTAGAATTTTGCCATGATAAAGCTAATTAGCTTTCTAAATGTTTCTCCACTCTTTATTTAGAAGTGTTACGTGTGCAATGTCTAATTATGTGTTCTTTGCCCTGCATAATGTGTTGCGTTAGTTGCCTTTCACTGGCATGGTTGATTGTGAAATCTGATTTGACTTGGTGCATTAACCTAAGGATTCTATAAAATTTTAATGCTATCTGGAATTTCTTTCTACCTTGTAGCCATTGGGTCTTGGGTTTGGCTTCTCCTAAGGAGATCATCTACATGTAGCAAGTTTGTATTCCCATGCCAAACTACCCCTTCTAAGGAAGACCCATATATTACTGATAAATAACAAAGAAAATTTGCATATGTATGTATATTGACTGTGACAATCTATTTATATACATACATAATCAAAATTGTCTGGAAATGCATTAAAAGCACGATAAACTGAAATATGAAATATGTTACATAAATATGATTTATCATCAAATTAAAAATCCATACCAAACATTTTTTTTTAGTTTTTTTTAGTTTTTGGATCAAGTAGAGCCTCTTCTAGGTCTGTTTGTGTCCCAGTTGGAGAGATATTCCTTTCTTCTTGTCGAAGGTGGCACTAGTTCCTAGAATGGGAAATAAAAGGAAAACCTCTCAACATTCTCAGACAGCAAAAAATCTGACAAAGCTTTTGGTTATTAAATATAAATGTTTTATTGTTGTCTGCTAAATAGAGAGCTGTCCCTGCTAAGTATCTTCCTGGTACATGTGGAGTTGGATAACAGAGCAGGAAGTGAGGGGGAATCTTCCATGTCAACTTAGAGAGCAGCAAACATATAACAGTGCTTCTAATACTTCCCTCCTTTAGCATATGTAAAAAACGGTTGTACTTCTGCTATAATGTAGCATTGTTTTCAGGTAACACTATGGAATCAATAACCCGAAACAAAACACAATAAAAATGATTGATTCAAATACAGGCAGTCGCTGAGTTACAAACATCTGGCTTACATACTACTCGTACTTAAGATCTGAGGCAGCTTGACGTCACGCTGGTTCCGGAAAACCACCAGGCAGCCATCTTGCTGCTCACCCTATGCTGCCACCTACTGTCCGGTGGACCTGTCAGCAATTCCACAGCACTGCATGACCAGTTAACCTTTCCCTATGCTATCCAAAATGTAAAAATATTTTTTTGGTTGGATTTACACTTAAAAAATGTACCTGCTCCAACTTACATACAAATTCAACTTAAAAACAAATCTACAGATCTTATTCGTAACCCGAGGACTGCCTGTTCCACAACCAATTAGCCTAAATATACGAACAACTATCACATTTAATATATAGAAGTATGAAAGAAATGACAAGCTTGATATTCAGTGATAAAATCAGTATGTCTATTAACCATGTGCAATAAATATACTAGTGCTTAACATAAGTTATTTAATGCTGTAACCTATATTGGAAAAAACTGCTAAAAAAAAACAATAATTCAAATAATACAAGATCAACCCTAAATGACTGAAAGATTAAATTTGTACTAATCAATACAAATAGTATTTTTTTCTTTTGTCTTTTTTATCTTTTGTTGCATCTGTGTTGTAGCAATGGTTGCAAAGCATTGTGTTCTGATGGGGACATTTTTCTGAAGGGGTCAACAGTTGACCATGCTAGTGTAATGCACTTTAAATGGCCATTTGTAGTTTCTCTCAGAGGCATAGCGTGACAACACAGGAGCACAAATGGGAAACAGAGAGAGAGGGCTGTCACCCTACAACAGGAAGTTCAGGAACAAGGAGTTTCTCTATACATTCATTATGAATTATTATCAGCAGTAGACTTGAAATGTTGACAGTGACTTTAGAAACTAAATGAACATGTGAAAGATGATATAAAATTATAGTGCACGTATACTGTATTGTAAAAAGACTTCCAACCTCAACTGGTGGTTTGTAAGACTTTCAAGCTGATTTCAACTTAAGATTTTGTCAGTTGTATCTTGATGATATGTTTATGATTGATTTCTTTCCTACTAACATTAAAAAAAGAAATCAGTTCCTTTGACTATATCTTAAGATGTTTTCTGCCATAAGGTCACTGAAAGTCACTGTGACCCATGGTACCTGCACTAAGAACACAGTCTTCTAAAGCTGTAGAAGTTGTTCTTTGATGTTATAATGATTCAGCGTTGTAATTAAACAACTTGAAATGTACTTTCTATGCATCAGTTCATTCGGAATTCACAGCTATATTTTGCATTTTTTTGATGTGATGAAAACACCAGCTGCAAAAAATGAAGAAATCGATCAACAGATAAAGTAGGAAGTAAAGGGTTGCCTGTTTGTTTTCACTAAAGCCTGGCAGATTACCTAACAAATTCAGCAGAATCTTACCATTATCTGGCCATGTGCAATTCATAACTCCCACACCCATGTAATACATGCTTACATATCAAATGGACAGAATGCAAAATTTGATCATGTGATCATGTAATGGCAACAAATGCCCATACATATGCAGTCGTTGTGCAATTGTATTGTCATACGCTCAACACCCTTTGTCAGCATGTAAAAGATTAGGCAATGAGTGGTGAGGTCGAATCTGTTGAAGTCCTAATCTCCTGAGTTTACAGGCACTATGGTTTGAGTAGACTTCTCATTTCAGTCAAAGACAACTTTTTACCAGTTCAGATTTGATAGTGAAAGCAATGGTGGAGCTTCTGCTGATATCCTGAAGTTGAGTTTTAGAGGAGCATCAACTTAACACATACTTCCCAACTTTCTGAAATGATAAAGAGGGACTACTTTTAGCACACTAAAGGTATGCAAAGGACAAATCCTTGCCACAGCCCTAATTATATAGACTGCAAAAGTCTAATATGACTGACTAAACCATACAAGTGCTTTTTTGACCTTTATTTTCCTTTATATTGGCTTTTCAAAATAACAAATGAGGTTGAATAAGAGGCTTAGTATACCATACTTGGTAGTAAAATAGTACATTTTGAGATGTATACATCAGACCAAAAAGACAGACAACAGAGGCTGCACAATGGACAGAGGAATTTGGTTTCACAAAAGGAATAGTCCCTGCAAATTAAGGACAGTTAGGAGCTTTGTTAATATGCTTACATGACTTAATCTAGATAAGGCCCCTTTCACACTAGCAATCTGATCAGGCCCATCTGTCTTTTTTCGGGTAGACCCCGAACAGACCCTCCATTCTCCTCTATGGAGGGGCGGATGTAAATGGACTTGTGTCTGTTTACACCGACCTACATCCAAACCAATCTGGTCCACTAAAAACAACCTGAGGGGGATGCATTCCCCTTCCATATAGAGGATTGGAGGACAGTCCGGTATAAACAGACAGCCGGCCATTTGCATTTGAATGCCAACAGAGCACAGCAGGCTTTCTCTATGTCCAATCTGCATAAGCAGAGTGGACACAAACAGGTCATCCAGTCACTCTGCTCTGCTCAGCGGGGGGGGGGACCAGCAGACAGATCCTCCACTGAGCAAATATATTCAAACTGATTCATCCCCACATGAAAGGGACCTAAAAAGTCAAACAATTAAGCCTGCATTCACACCTGAGCAGAGCATAAGCAGAGCATATTCCTGTTATTTTGAAGCCTTTTACAGGCATTTTTCTGGCATATTACAAGCTCATTACAGGCATTTTCAATTCTCATAGAGTGACAGTCTGGTGGCAGCGGGTTGGATGGTGTGCCTATGCCCTTCAGCCACAGCTAAATGCAGGAGCCTCATGCACCGGCGCTAAACACCCAGTGTGCATGAGGCCTAACAGAAAACTGATATTGCCCTCTTTGCAATGTTGTCTGGCAGAGGTGAATGAATCACACACAAATGACTGAACAGAATTTAAAATCTTTTGGTAGATAAGACATTTCACATCTGAGTTTTTCAAAGATCTACTTAGCTGTTTGCCTGGAGTGCAGTTTTGAACGCATTACAGATTCCCCTTTTAAGAATCCATCAACAGTAATGCACCTCAGTTTTTGTATTTAATGTCATCCAATCCTCTTTGTGACCTCAACCCATCTCCATATAGGGTATCAATTTCTTATGTTCTGACAGATCAACCCTTTCCATTAATCTGTTTCGCCCAGACCAATCTTATTTTCTTAGCAACAAAGCATGCGTTAAAACCAGTTAATCTATGTTATGTGAGGAAAAGCCACTGCATAGGCTTTAATTGCAAGTCGAGCTAAGTCTTTTTAATACAAGGCTGACTAATTACTCAGTAATTTTACAATGTAAGCCAAGTTTTACAAAACTAATAACGGATCAGATTATTACATGCTTTTAGGTCTGCTTGTTAGCCGATCTTGTATTTTAAACCAGCACACAGCAGGGAAGGTATGGTGGTTCTTTGAAACTGGTGAAATATTAAATCTCTGAACATGTCCTAATCTGTCTCTATTTAATTGTTTACATTTTCAGCTGCAGATTTTTCTCTTAGCACCAGGATTAAGTCACTTGCTGCTCTTAGCTACATGCCTGAGTGTAGTGTAAACATCAAATGATTTCTTTCAGTGTTTTTGCAGATCACCTGAAATAATAGCAAACTGAGTTCAGAAAAGTGATTTTCACATCAGGAAATAAGGCACAAACACTGTGAGACAGTACGAAGAGTTGCTTTAGTTACTACACGTAGTAGACCAAATTGTTATTTTGCAAATAATAAAATATAATGTAATAATAAAAATAATGTTAGCATGAAGCTTAAAGCGGAGTTCCCGTGAAATAAAAAAATAAAAGTCAGCAGCTACAAAAACTGTAGCTGCTGACTTTTAAAAAAACAGACACTTACCTGTCCCTTGATCCCGTGGTGTCTCCCCCCGCACCCCCATCACCAGCTACCCTGTGTTCCCAACTCCGGCATCTTCAGTGGGGAAACCCAGGCTGTGACAGCTTGTGGCTTCACAGCTGGGTGCTCACTGCGCATGCGCGAGTAGCGCTGCGCTTGGTGAATCGTCCTATGGGACCTGTCACGTGTCCCAGAAGAGTACGGAGAAGGCAACTTCTGCTTCTGATCACAGCAGAAGAGGGAGTAAGTACTCGTCAATTTCGGGTACCCGCTCCCCCCACTTCCCAAAGGTGCCAATCCTTAACGGGGAGCAGAGGACCAGTCCTTAAAGCAGAACTTATGAGTGGAGCTCCCCATTAAAGAAGAAGTACAGTCAAAGCTCTTCTGGCTGTCCTCCTGTGGATCTCAGGAGTGCAGTTCGTTCTGCACTCCTGTGACATGTTTTCAGCTTACAGCGGGCCGAATCTCGCTGTCGGCTGACATCACTTGGGATCTGGGGAAAGATCCCGACTTTCAGAATCCATCCCATCTGGGTCAGCACCTGGCTCAGTCTCTCAGCAATCCGTTGAGAGCCTGAGCCAGCCACTCCCTCCCCATCCACAGCCCAGCGCTCCAGTGAGTTCAGGGGGGCAGGGCAGACAGCAGTGACTGACAGTCCTGCTCTCTGGTCACAGTAGCTGTGAGAGCTCAGCGGTCAGGGGTCATGTGAGCACTGAGATCTCGCACTGAGAGCGGATGGGGGGCAGATGTAGCATTGAACTGATGTTGCATTCACCTAGGTAAGTATAATTGGGGGAAAAAAAGCAATCCCCTACTTCTCTTTTAACATATCTTGAAAAAAGTTAACCTCTCAGAAACTTTACATGTTTGCTTTATTAAATTCCTTAAAAGTCAAAATATAAAGCAACTGTATAATTAAAAACCTTTTACCATTACAACACAGTTATTGAGCTCTAAGCAAGTGACCTTGCCTAGACTCAGATGATGTCACCAGTCTGCTGCAGGCAAGGCGAAGCATTTCCTTATTCTTGTTTGCTGCTGTGAATGGACTGTAACATTGTAAAATTGTAGCCAATCACGAGGTGAGAGGGTGCAGCAAGGACTAATTTGTGGCAAAAGGTTGTGAACATAACAAATAGGCATACAGGCACCAGGATATACACAACTATGTCATCTAAACCAGCATCTCAGTCCAGGAGGTAAATGTTCACCATGGATAAGTCCTGAACAAAGATGGGTCATCTGGAGAGAAAAGAAAATGTAGGCATTGAAGAAGTACTAGAGCTGTAATAAATACATTAAAACAGAACCCAACTATACAGTATCTGAGCACCACAAAGTAATTTTTAATATGTAAAACAACTCAGCTATCCGTCCATGTCTCCATGCTTTATTTTGTTGAGAAATCACTTTGAAAACCACCCCTTAGTATGTCTAACTGTGGCCATCTTGAGTAATTGATGTAGCATTTACTTTCTAGAATTCATCTGCCCTTAGCTCAGGTATGCAGGCAGGAGGGTGTACTTAGCTGAGAAATCACCTCCTGCCAATGAAAAATACTCATGAAGATGTATGGAATGTGTGACATCATTTTGGCCTAGGCCAGAAACCAACTGAAGAAATTTAAAAAAAGGCTTATAACTTTAGTGTTCAGCATCAGAGCTGACATACATAGCAGTACTCAAGTCCCCTACATACAGACATCAAGCAGAGAGTACTCTGCCAGCACTCCTTTTTCTTCTGGAAAGGCCTATAGTCTTGCACTCTGAGGCTCAATGTACAATATATGGGCACAACGCTAAGGAAGAAGACATTATTCTAATAAAATGAAACAGGTAGGATGCACCCACAGCGGTTGACCATTGATAATGAATTTTGCTGATATATATATGTACAGGTTATACAAAAAGTAAATAGCACGAATAAAGGTGTATAATATCAGTACATTTGGACTTGGTATTGTTATTGGGAGCTTTAGTATACCTGGAATAAGTAATTACAGCAGCTGAGAATGAATTCTTCTAATTAGGTATAGTGAATTTACTGTTGGATGGATCTATAATGTGTATTATGAGCGCCATGTTGTCTAGAACCCCAGAAGAAGGATTTTGAAAGTGTCATTTCAGGCTTCAGGGTCAATATGTTATGGTACATTTTCTTTTCTTCTAAACCCCAGATTGATTTATTAAGAAGCAGAGCATGTTCACTTACAAAGTGAATTTTCCCTTATCTTAGTGAATGAGATGAAGAAAAATATAAAAAATTACTTTGCAAAGACTGCTCAATTGTGTGCAAGAAATATTTAAAAAACAAGAATTTTGCTTGCACATAATTGGATGACTCATTTCAGCAGAAGTTCACCTCATACACTAAGCTAAGTGGATGTTTCCTTTGCTAAATGGATTTTTCCTTAGCATGGTAGGTAAACTGTATGACTTTCCTCAATTCACTAAGCTATAAGGCAAGTATTATTCAGAATAACAATTGCTATTTTTAGCTCTCATGGCTAAAAATTAATATTATTATTATTATTATTATAATACAGGATTTTTATAGTGCCAGGAGTTTGCACTGCAAAATGGAAGGAGAGAGTATAGTTACAATATGCTTCAATATTAGAGGAGTCAGAAGGATGGAGCTGCTGGGGGAGTGGCCTGAACATGGCGCTGGGAGACTGCTAAGTACAGGAGCTCCTGACGCCCACCATGAGGAGACTGCCTGGGGCCTGATCTAATTGCACCTCACCTTGTAACCCTACCTGATTCTGCTGGTAATCCCAGTCGGTGCTGAGGTGTCCCTGCGGCATTGGTCACATGGTGGAAGGTGGCGGTGGTGATCTCTGGTGGAGGTACCAGGTGGCAGCGGTCTGAGGCTGGGATCCCAGAGCTCCCGGAGGGACCGGCATCAGCTGGCTGGGGTGCTCCCTGGAGTGCAGGCGGCACTGACAAAGGGAGACTGAGGAGGTGCCTGAGCAAGGAAGGTCCCTAGGAGGGACGATCCGTGTGGGGATATATTAAATTGGCTGGACACCCCAACGGCTGGAGAAGAGGGACACACTGCAGGAGACCCGGAGGCCAGGAGAAACCCCAGGACTCCAGGAAACATGATATCTTGGGCTCCTGCCCAGACCCCCGCTCAGGCGATCCTGCAAATTGAAGCATGAGATCCTGACTGGAATAGAAGAAAGCAAAGAGACAGACGGATCCAGAACCTAGGGCTCGGAGGGTGACGGTGAGTTGCCGTGGGCAACAACAGGAGATTTAAGTTGCTATTTTCTTCTGTTGTTATTAACTGTATAGCTAAGCTGTGGGGCTGGATGGTTAGAAGACCAAGGAGGGGCCTAGTAGTGTTGCTAATAACTAGAGATGAGCGAATCGAAGTAGGCGAAGTGGAATTCGAGTCGAATATTGGAAAATTTTCACGCCGAATCCGAAAAATAGCCTACTTCGGACGCGCGAATCGAAATTTTTCCTAAAATGGCGGCGGACATGTGCGGCGACGGAGCGGGGATGTCTGGGAAGGCGCGCAGACAAGGCGCGCTGACCCATAATGCATTCCTTAATGACATGTGATCGCATTAGCCAATCAGCAGCCAGGCAGCCAGCACTGTGTAATGGTCGAGCTATAAATAGCGGCCATTTTAGAATTCTTCATTTGCCTCCAGTCATTCAAGAGAGGCAGACCACTCTGTATTAGGGACAGAGTTAGGGCCACAGAAACGTTACTTGGGGACATAGAAACGTTACTTAGGGACAGAGAAGCATTACTCAGGGACACAGAATTGTTAATGAGGGCCACAGAATCGTTACTTAGGGCCACAGAAATGCTAGTTAGGGCCACAGAATTGTTACTCAGGGACAGACAGAATTGTTACTGAGTGCCAGAGAATTGTTACTTAGGGCCACAGAAACGTTAGTTAGGGCCACAGAATTGTTACTCAGGGACAGACACAGAATTGTTACTGAGGGCCACAGAACTGTTACTTAGGGCCACAGAAACGTTATTAGGGCCACAGAATTGTTACTCAGGGACAGACAGAATTGTTACTGAGTGCCAGAGAATTGTTACTTAGGGCCACAGAAACGTTAGTTAGGGCCACAGAATTGTTACTCAGGGACAGACACAGAATTGTTACTGAGGGCCACAGAACTGTTACTTAGGGCCACAGAAACGTTATTAGGGCCACAGAATTGTTACTCAGGGACAGACAGAATTGTTACTGAGTGCCAGAGAATTGTTACTTAGGGCCACAGAAACGTTAGTTAGGGCCACAGAATTGTTACTCAGGGACAGACACAGAATTGTTACTGAGGGCCACAGAACTGTTACTTAGGGCCACAGAAACGTTAGTTAGGGCCACAGAATTGTTACTCAGGGACAGACACAGAATTGTTACTGAGGGCCACAGAACTGTTACTTAGGGCCACAGAAACGTTAGTTAGGGCCACAGAATTGTTACTCAGGGACAGACAGAATTGTTACTGAGTGCCAGAGAATTGTTACTTAGGGCCACAGAAACGTTAGTTAGGGCCACAGAATTGTTACTCAGGGACAGACACAGAATTGTTACTGAGGGCCACAGAATTGTTACTTAGGGCCACAGAAACGTTACTCAGGGACACAGAATTGTTACTGAGGGCCACAGAACTGTTACTTAGGGCCACAGAAACGTTATTAGGGCCACAGAATTGTTACTCAGGGACAGACAGAATTGTTACTGAGTGCCAGAGAATTGTTACTTAGGGCCACAGAAACGTTAGTTAGGGCCACAGAATTGTTACTCAGGGACAGACACAGAATTGTTACTGAGGGCCACAGAACTGTTACTTAGGGCCACAGAAACGTTAGTTAGGGCCACAGAATTGTTACTCAGGGACAGACACAGAATTGTTACTGAGGGCCACAGAATTGTTACTTAGGGCCACAGAATTGTTACTCAGGGACAGACATAAATTGTTACTGAGTGCCAGAGAATTGTTACTTAGGGCCACAGAAACGTTAGTTAGGGCCACAGAATTGTTACTCAGGGACAGACAGAATTGTTACTGAGTGCCAGAGAATTGTTACTTAGGGCCACAGAAACGTTAGTTAGGGCCACAGAATTGTTACTCAGGGACAGACACAGAATTGTTACTGAGGGCCACAGAATTGTTACGTAGGGCCACAGAAACGTTACTCAGGGACACAGAATTGTTACTGAGGGCCACAGAACTGTTACTTAGGGCCACAGAACCATTACTTAGGGCCACAGAATTGTTACTCAGGGACAGACACAGAATTGTTACTCAGGGACACAGAATTATTACTGAGGGCCACAGAACCGTTACTTAGGGCCACAGAAACGTTACTCAGGGACACAGAATTGTTACTGAGGGCCACATAACCGTTACTTAGGGCCACAGAATTGTTACTCAGGGACAGACACAGAATTGTTACTGAGGGACACAGAATTGTTACTGAGGGCCACAGAACCGTTACTTAGGGCCACAGAAACGTTAATCAGGGACACAGAATTGTTACTGAGGGCCACAGAACCGTTACTTAGGGCCACATAAACGTTAATCAGGGACACAGAATTGTTACTGAGGGCCACAGAACCGTTACTTAGGGCCACAGAATTGTTACTCACGGACAGACACAGAATTGTTTCTTGAGGGACACAGAATTGTTACTGAGGGCCACAGAACCGTTACTTAGGGACACAGAAACGTTAATCAGGGACACAGAATTGTTACTGAGGGCCACAGAACCGTTACTTAGGGCCACGTAAATGTTAATCAGGGACAGACACAGAATTGTTACTGAGGGACACAGAATTGTTACTGAGGGACACAGAATTGTTACTGAGGGCCACAGAACCGTTACTTAGGGCCACAGAATTGTTACTTAGGGACACAGAATTGTTACTGAGGGCCACAGAACCGTTACTTAGGGCCACAGAATTGTTACTTAGGGACACAGAATTGTTACTGAGGGCCACAGAACCGTTACTTAGGGCCACAGAATTGTTACTTAGGGACACAGAATTGTTACTGAGGGCCACAGAACTGTTACTTAGGGCCACAGAATTGTTACTCGGACAGACACAGAATTGTTACTCAGGGACACAGAATTGTTACTGAGGGCCACAGAACCGTTACTTAGGGCCACAGAATTGTTACTCAGGGACACAGAATTGTTACTGAGGGCCACAGAACTGTTACTTAGGGCCACAGAATTTTTACTCAGGGACACTGAATTGTTACTGAGGGCCACAGAACTGTTACTTAGGGCCACAGAATTGTTACTCAGACAGACACAGAATTGTTACTCAGGGACACAGAATTGTTACTGAGGGCCACAGAACCGTTACTTAGGGCCACAGAATTGTTACTCAGGGACACAGAATTGTTACTGAGGGCCACAGAACTGTTACTTAGGGCCACAGAATTGTTACTCGGACAGACACAGAATTGTTACTGAGGGACACAGAACCGTTACTTAGGGCCACAGAATTGTTACTCAGGGACAGACACAGAATTGTTACTCAGGGACACAGAATTGTTACTCAGGGACACAGAATCGTTGAATTAAAGAGTATGTCAGACAACATGCAGAGGAGTGGCAGAGGAGGCAATGTTTTAGGAGCGAGCAGACGTGGCAGCAGAGGAAGGGGTCGAGGCAGCACTATTCGCAGCCAGAGGCCAGTGCTCCCGGTGTCATCCAGCGGTCGTGTCTCCACCGACAACCCTGCCGTCGTCGATTGGTTGGCTCGGTCGTCTTCCTCTTCCCAGGTCACCTCTGACACCTACAGCCAACGGTCGGTGGGTACGTCAGACACAACCGTTAGTTGGCATGGCCCGGGACCAAGCCCACTGAAATCACGTGTCCTCTACCTGCCCCTGTCCTTTGGTGTTCCCTCACCAAGCGAAGTATCGCATGCTGTGGGCTCAGCCCCACTGTACAGTGAGGAAGAGCTAACAGAGGGCGGTCAGGAACGGGGGGAGACATCCGCCTTTTCAGCAGCCAGGAGAAGAAGTAGTGGCGAGGAGAGGTCTGTCTCCTGACCCAGACGCAGCCGAGGGGGCTAGTAGTGAGGCGGAGACCCTACTTGATGATGAGGAGGTTGATCGCACTTGGCAGCCTCGTCGTCATCAGGCAATTTCTTCCGCATCATCAGGAGAAGAGGGTGGCAGCTTGGCAGCGAGCGAAACAGTCGGTGGGTTGCCCAGGAGACAGCAGCAGGGTCGCAGCAGTGTCAGTGGAGCCAAACGGCCACGGAGTAGAGCACCAGCTCCACTGCAGCCTACCACCACGGCCAGTAGTGGTGCCGGTGTGCACGGAGGAAGCAGCAGTCAGCCAGTGAGGAGTATCGGGGGCAAAGTTTCCTACTCGGCGGTGTGGCAATTTTTTGTCAAGCCGCCCGAGGAAGTAAACGTAGCCGTATGTCGACTATGTGGCCAGAAAGTCAAGCGTGGCCAGGGGGCCCATGTTGGGACTACAGCGTTGCGGCAGCATATGCAGCGTCGCCATTTGGTGGCCTGGGAAAACCGTGATAAAGATACGGCGGTTCTGCCCGCCCCAGCCCCCGCTCCATCACCCGCTCCGTTACTTGCTCCGTCACCCGACGTCAATCGCCCTCCATCAGCCAGTCAAGGCTCCAACACCTCTGCTGAGGGGAGTTGTCGCTCGTTGGCATCTTCCGCTCGTTCAGATGCTCCTTCTCCTGCTACTCCTCTTCACGGATTCCGTCAGCAGTCTTTCTTGGAATCCGTTTCCAAGAGACAACAGTTTGCGAGCACGCACCCGACGGTGCAAAAGCTGAACGTCCTCCTGTCCAAGTTGCTAGTGCTGCAGTCCCTCCCTTTCCAAGTGGTGGACTCAGCACCTTTCCGAGAAATGATGGCTTGTGCCGCGCCGCGGTGGAGAGTGCCAAGCCGTCATTTCTTCGCCAAAAAGGCAGTGCCAGCCCTGCATTCACATGTAGAAGAGATGGTGGGCCAGTCTTTGAGCATGTCGGTCTCTGCCAAAGTGCACGGCAGCGCCGACGTGTGGAGCTGTAACTACGGTCAGGGACAGTACATGTCATTTACGGCCCACTGGGTGAACGTGGTGCCGTCACAGCCGCACCAGCAACTTGGACAGGTCACGCCGCTTTTGCCTCCACATTTGCACGTCCTTGGTCCACAAAAGATGTCCGCCTCTACCACCTCTTCTTCCGCCGTGTCCTCAGCCGCCACCCCCGTGCCAAGTCCCATTACCCGACCGTCATATCACATGTGCAGGGCGCAACGGTGTCACGCTGTGCTGCACCTGGTATGCCTTGGCGAACGTAGTCACACAGGGGAGGAACTTCTCAGTGTAATGAACAGACAAATCGACAGATGGCTGTCTCCGCGCAAACTCAAAATCGGAACCATGTTGACCGACAACGGAAAGAACATGGTGTCTGCTCTGCGTCAAGGAAGGTTGTGCCATGCGCCATGCATGGCTCACGTGTTCAATCTGGTTGTCAAGCGGTTCCTAAAATCCACCATCCCACTGCAAGACATCCTTAAAATGTCACGTAAACTTTGCATGCATTTCAGCCATTCCTACACCGCAAAGCACACCCTCCTTGAGCTGCAGCGGCAGAACGGAATTGCACAGCATCGCCTGATCTGCGACGTTGCAACAAGGTGGAATTCAACCCTACACATGTTAGACCGCCTTTACGAACAGCGAAAGGCCATCACCGATTTCCTGATGTTACAAGCGGATAAAGGTACTCCCCTGTGTAACTTTGATGTCAGCCATTGGCAGCTCATGCGTGACACCTGCCGCTTGCTCAGGCCCTTTGAGGAGGCCACGCTATTCATGAGTCGGCAGGACTATGGGATGAACGACGTCATTCCTCTGTTGCACGTCCTGGAACAAATGCTGTTAACAATGGCTGGTCAGGGTGCGGTAGACGTGGCGCACAGATCTCAACGCCACATGACCCCTGTGGGGGCAGGACAGGAAGAAGAGGAGGAGGTAGAGGAGGACATTTGTGCTCAGGAATTATTGAGTGAAATGGGTGGTTTTTCCACTCAGCGGACAGGAGTGGAGGAGCAGGAGCATCTGGTAGAGGAGGAGGAGACAGAGGACCCAGACGCACCGTGGCAGTATGCTGTGGAGATGGAGGCAGGGAGTCCCTCGCATTCCTTGGCACAAATGGCCCATAGCATGCTCGGTTGCTTGCGTAGCGACAGCCGAATAATAACCATCAGACAGAGGGATGACTTTTGGCTGTCCACCTTGTTGGACCCTCGCTACCGTTCAAAAATGGTGGCCTTTTTCACACCTGCTGAGAGGGAGGCCAAAATAACGTACTATAAAAACCACCTATGTAGTCAGTTGGTCTCTGCCTTTGTGCGCCAACGTCCATCCTCAGACACTGTGGGCCCTGTGCGCTCCGCTGCCATGGCAGCAGGGGAGGGGTGGGGTGGTAGGAGCAGTGGCAGCTCCACCAGCAGCGGCTGCCTCAGTCTGCAGTCGATGATGAGTAGCTTTCTTCACCAGCGCAGTGAGGAAACTACTAACCAGCCGCAGCAGCAGCAGCAGCAGCAGCATCAGGTGGACCTGGAGCAGGACCTCAAACAACAGGCTTGGGCCTACTTGGACAGCACCCTGCCAACCGAGGTAGACAATCCCCTTGACTACTGGGCAACGAAACTTGACCTTTGGCCCCAACTAGCTGAATTTGCCCTTGAAAGGCTGTCATGCCCGGCCAGTAGCGTGGCATCGGAGCGCGTGTTTAGTGCGGCAGGAGGTATTGTAACTCCGCGGAGGACACGACTGTCCACTCAAAGTGTGGAGAGACTCACGTTTGTGAAAATGAATCAGGCGTGGATTAGTCTGGATTTCAAACCACCAGTTCCTGACACAACTGACTAAATCCGCCATGAATCATGCCTCAAACATGTGCCACTTTCAGGTCTCCTCACACACTGCTGGTGTGTTCCATTTTTTGTCATAGGGTGCTGGCAGATTACGGGCCTCCCATAGCTGCTGCCAGGCCCCTAATCTGCCATGGGCCCCTATACCGCCTCCTCATGCTGCTGCCAGGTCCACAGTCTCTTATGCCATGTGCCACTTTCAGGTCTCCTCACACTGCTGGTGTGTTCAATTTTTTGACATAGGGTGCTGGCAGATTACGGGCCTCCCATAGCTGCTGCCAGGCCCCTAATCTGCCATGGGCCCCCATATACCGCCTCCTCATGCTGCTGCCAGGTCCAGAGTCTCTCATGGGTCCCTGTACGGCCTCCCATTGCTGCTGTCTCCATCGCCACACTCTGCCATGTGCCACTTTCAGGTCTCCTCACACACTGCTGGTGTGTTGAATTTTTTGACATAGGGTGCTGGCAGATTACGGGCCTCCTATAGCTGCTGCCAGGCCCCTAATCTGCCATAGGCCCCTATATACCACCTCCTCATGCTGCTGCCAAGTCCAGAGTCTGTCATGGGTCCCTGTACGGCTTCCCATTGCTGCTGTCTCCATCGCCACACTCTGCCATGTGCCACTTTCAGGTCTCCTCACACACTGCTGGTGTGTTCAATTTTTTGACATAGGGTGCTGGCAGATTACGGGCCTCCCATAGCTGCTGCCAGGCCCCTAATCTGCCATAGGCCCCTATATACCGCCTCCTCATGCTGCTGCCAAGTCCAGAGTCTGTCATGGGTCCCTGTACGGCTTCCCATTGCTGCTGTCTCCATCGCCACACTCTGCCATGTGCCACTTTCAGGTCTCCTCACACACTGCTGGTGTGTTCAATTTTTTGACATAGGGTGCTGGCAGATTACGGGCCTCCCATAGCTGCTGCCAGGCCCCTAATCTGCCATAGGCCCTTATATACCGCCTCCTCATGCTGCTGCCAAGTCCAGAGTCTGTCATGGGTCCCTGTACGGCCTCCCATTGCTGCTGTCTCCATCGCCACACTCTGCCATGTGCCACTTTCAGGTCTCCTCACACACTGCTGGTGTGTTCAATTTTTTGACATAGGGTGCTGGCAGATTACGGGCCTCCCATAGCTGCTGCCAGGCCCCTAATCTGCCATAGGCCCCTATATACCGCCTCCTCATGCTGCTGCCAAGTCCAGAGTCTGTCATGGGTCCCTGTACGGCCTCCCATTGCTGCTGTCTCCATCGCCACACTCTGCCATGTGCCACTTTCAGGTCTCCTCACACACTGCTGGTGTGTTCAATTTTTTGACATAGGGTGCTGGCAGATTACGGGCCTCCTATAGCTGCTGCCAGGCCCCTAATCTGCCATGGGCCCCTATACCGCCTCCTCATGCTGCTGCCAAGTCCAGAGTCTCTCATGGGTCCCTGTACGGCCTCCCATTGCTGCTGTCTCCATCGCCACACTCTGCCATGTGCCACTTTCAGGTCTCCTCACACACTGCTGGTGTGTTCAATTTTTTGACATAGGGTGCTGGCAGATTACGGGCCTCCCATAGCTGCTGCCAGGCCCCTAATCTGCCATAGGCCCCTATATACCGCCTCCTCATGCTGCTGCCAAGTCCAGAGTCTGCTGCTGCCTCCACCGCCACACTGTGGCTCCACACTCTGGTTTTGGCCCCGTGACTGCCCAAATGAGTGAAGTGTGCGGTGATTCTAAGATCGACGGCACTCATCTGCATGTCATACTGACTGACAGTATTATTTCTCTTCCCCAGCAGACTCCAAGGGCATTTAAATTAAAGGTACAGTGTTCTGCACTAATATTAAGTCTCTCTGAAGCCTAGAAACACGCTTTTTTAAGTTAAATTCACAGCGAATATATTCGACTCGAATCGAAATTTTTCCACGAATTCGCCGAATCAGTCGAATCGAATTTTTGAATACTTCGCTCATCTCTACTAATAACGTTCGTGCTATAAACGCTACTTAGGACTGTAAAGTCATTTTAGAAGAACAAGGAGGATGGGTCTTCCTTAAGTGTGGGAACATTGTATTTTGAACACTGTGTGAAAAATATGCGGCTAAGTGTAGCTAGAAGTGTAGCTATGAAGAATAGATCCACTAAAGGATGGGGTGGAAAAACCCTGCAAGCCAACACAAATACTAGCACAATAAAAAAATACTTACCATTACAGGGAAAAAGCCCAGAGTTACAAGGTCCGGGGAAACAGCAGTAAAGAAGTAAAAAGTATGATGGAGAGATTGTCATTTGGAGTACAGGAAGAGAATCAGATTAATGAATTGATAAACAATGACAGTGTAAATGATCAAAATGTCTCGGAACAACAGGGAGTAACATCACAAATCCTCACAAAAACAGAGATGGTGGAAATGTTTGCAAAACTGCAGCTTTCTATGAAAAATAAAATGGCAGTGATTCATAAGGATCTTGGATGAATGTTAACAAGGATGGAAGAAGTGGAGGAGAAAACGGAGACACAAGCTCATCAGATATATAACCTGGAAACGGAGTTGGAGGAGAAACAAAGGGAACAGAGGAAGCTGTCATTAAAACTGGAGGACCGAGAAAACAGAGAGAGAAGAAATAACGTAAGGATTATGGCCAGCCTGAGGATTCACATGAAGAGGAGGAAAAAATAAAGAAAGTGTTTAACCCTTTGACAGGTAGACCAGCCACAGATCCTCTGAAGATTGAGAGAATACACAGATTAAGACGTCCACCAAGAGTAATATCAGACATGCCTAGAGACGTGATTGTTCAATTCCATCATTATGAGGACAGAGAAAGAATATTGAAAAAATTGCGGGAGACCCCAGAATTTGGAGAAACAAAATCACAAGTCTTCATAGACATTGCCTCGGAGACATTAGCTAAAAGAAGATTACTGAAACCCTTATTGGGCCAGATGAGGCAAAAAAGAATTTGTTATAATTGGGGATTCCTGGCTTGTTTGATTGGGTGGAAATATGGAAAATCAGCAAGGTTAAGATTACCAGAAGAACGTAGTGACCTTTGTGAAAAATTAGAACTGCAGAGTGTGGGAATTGTGGGGTGGTCAGAGGGGTCAAATGAAAGTGAAATTGTAAGGTCAAAAAAAGAGAAGTGGCAGTCAGTGAAAAAAAGGAGAAGATAGACTGAATTGGGGGAGGGTGGGCGGGGTGAGCATTAGTGGGAGAAGAATAGGGGGTTTCAGGGGATGAATTGTGGTCTCCCTCCTTCCTCCTTTTTTTTTTTACTCTTATCCCTCCCCCCCCCCCGTGTTCCCAGTAGGTCTTCAGGGAAGATAGGTAGAGATGGCGGGGGTCGGGAGGCCAAACGGGATGTTAAACACTTAAATCACATGCTGAGAGCTGGGGGTATGAGTAGGCGTCCATGCTCAGAGTGTTACCCCAAGTCAGGAATCATCAGTGGGGGAATCCCACATCAGATTCCAGGGCAATATAAAAACCAGGGGGTTCTTAGAAACTTAGGTAAGGGTTAGGCTGGGTGGGTGGGGGGGTGAGGGATGGGAGGGGAGGGGGAGAGCGGTGGAATGGAGGGGATGAGGGCGGGGTGGGAGGAAGGTCCATGAGATGGGTAGTCCTATATCATTTTCCCTTTGAACAAGAAAGAGAACAGAAATACTAGATAACTATGAGCCGGATTAACTTTACAACATATAACATGAAAGGTTTAAACTCTCCTACTAAAAGACATAAGCTACTTAGAGAAGTTCACCAATTCTCCAAAGATGTGTCCTTACAAGAGACATGTTTAACACATGATTCTAATATTAAACTACACTCAAGGTACTATCCAATATGGTATTATGCGGACTCACCAATAAAGAGGGCTAAAACTGTGGGTTTTGCTGCAGAGGAGAGATTGGTAGACCCAGAGGGGCGGTGCCTATGCTTAAGAGGGAAAATACGGGGACAAACCTATACCTTGGTTAATATTTATTGCCTGAATCAAAACCCAGAAGTATTTTTGTATGGAGTGTTGGGGAAAATTATGGAGTTTAAGAGGGGCATGCTGGTCTTGGCAGGAGATTTTAATTTTTGCCTTGGCCCATGGATGGATATGTCATTGAATGCTAAGAGAGGAGGAGGTAAAATAACTAAGAATGTTGAAAAAGAGGTTACATCAGAGTCAGTTAATGGATACATGGAGGGTGAAACATCTTAGAGAAAGAGATTATACCTTCTTCTCTCTGGTGCGTAGATCGTACTCACGGTTGGATTATATAATGATCAAGCATAGACAATTGGACTCATTGGTTAAATCTAATATTGAAATTATGTCTATCTTGGAGCATGTTCCTGTCACGGCAGGATTAAAGGTAGGAGGAGAATGGAACAAAAGGGCAAGTGAAGACTAAATGAATTGCTTATACAGGACCCTGAAATAGAGATGAGACAAAGGGAGGAAATAGAGCAATTTTTTCTACTAAACTAAACTGACGAAGTCTCTATGGCCACCATTTGGGAAGCACATAAGGCATATGTGAGCGGAATATTGATAGCCGCAGGAGCCAAAAAAAGGAAAGATCATGAGAGAAAAATAAAGGAGGTCATGGAAGAACTGTATAGATCAGAATAGGCACATAAAAAGAGACAGGACACAGAGGTTTATTCGAGGATCATACTCAAAAGAGAAGAGTTAAAAGATCAATTGGAACAGGAATCAAGGAGGATTTTCAATAGGGTTTCAAAGTAAAGATATCAGTGGGGGAATAAGCCAGAAAAATATCTGATGAAAAGACTTAAAGAAAAGAAATCAAAAAACTATTGAAAAAATTAGGGATGAAAAAGGAAAACTAGTCTACTCCACCACTGATATTGCTGAAATGTTCCACAAATTCTAATGTAAGCTGTATGATGTAAAATCTAAAAACCCAAAAGTTATAGAGGAAGAAAAGAGGGGGAAACTGCTGGAATTTCTAAAGGCAGCAGACCTGCCAAAAATAGCAAAAGAAAAATTAGTGTCTTTAGAACAAGCTATCTCTCAGGAGAAAAGTCCTTGAAGAATACAGCAGGGGGGAAGAGCACAGGTCCCGATGGGTATACGGTGGGGTATTATAAGAAATTTAGAGATCTATTGGTCCCTAAGTTTTGTGTATATGTATATATATATATATATATATATATATATATATATATATATATATAAATGCCTTAGGAGAGGTATGGGAATAATAGCAGGAAAAAAATGATAGCTCACAATGTGGTAGTTACACACCTATATCACTTCTAAATACAGATACAAAACTGTTTGTGAAGGTGCTCGCTACAAGGTTAAAAGAGCTGATGCCTGAATGGATACACTTAGATCAAGTGGGCTTTGTCCCAGGAAGGGAAGGAAGGGATAATGGTTTAAGAACATTGCTTCTTTTACAGAAGTCAAAAAGAGAAACATTACCAACAATGATATTGTCGATCGATGCTGAAAAAAAGTTTGACAGGGTAGACTGGGGGTTCATGATAAACAGCCTAGAGGTCTTAGGATTAGGTCCTAAGATGATCAGTTGGATAAAGGAGCTCTATAATAGCCTGACAGCGGCAGTCAAGGTAAATGAGTTTCTCTCAGAGTTTTTTAAGATGTACAATGGTACAAGACAGGGATGCCTCCTATCAACATTATTATATGTTTTATCCTTGGAACCTTTGCTGGTGACATTAAGAAAGAGTGTAGATATTAGAGGAATCAAGATAGGCGAGATAGAGCATAAGGTAGGGCATATGCTGATGATATGTTGTTTTATACTACGAACCCTGGGTTAACATTACCCAACCTAATGAGATTACTAAAAGAGTACGGAGAGCTTTCAAACTTGAAAATAAACCCAGTAAAATCAGTGATCTTGAATATTAATGTTTCAAAGAAAGACACGCAGACTCTACAAAAGGACTTCCCATTCTCATGGAGGGAGAAGGAATTGGGTTACCTAGGAGTAAAATTGACCCCTTCTATAAAAAATATATACTGGGTAAACTATATCCCATTATTAAAACGAAATAAAGGAGGAGCTGAGAAGACTTTCAAGGGGAAGGGTCTCTTGGATTGGGCATATAAATTTGGTTAAGATGGTGATAGTCCCAAAAATCCTATATAAATTCCATATGCTCCCAGTCCATATTCTAAGATCCTTCTTTGCGATAATAAAAAAATGAACACTTAAATATATATGGGCTAATAAGAAACCTAGAAATAGGTATGAACTTCTGTGTAATAAGAAAGAAAAAGGAGGATTAAATTTGCCTGCTGTATCCATACAGATACATTAATTAGTAAATTAGTGATGCTCACGGAACCTAATAGGGTGAGCTCAGGGCTAGAAAGATAGATTTTTGATTCATCAGCAAGTGTTAGTGAAAGCTGTGGGAGGCTATCAGCTGACCCATGGAGGAGGTGTGTTAGGGATCGCGGTGTGACCAGAAATTTGTGGACTGACACAGGGAAGTAGCAGGCTTCAGGAACACAGGCGTAGTAAGGGCTGGAGAGGTGGAATGATCAGGCAGGCCGTTAGGTAATGTCAGGCACCGCCCGGCGGGATCTCTAGTGGTCCACAGCACGGGTTTCCCAGGATGCGGAGTCTAAGTCCCAGTCTGCCTTTTCACCAGAGCCCCTGATGGTGGGGATGGACTTGGTGCAAGACTGGAACCAGGTCGCGCCCCTGGGCACCCCTGGCGGTGGTAGAGGGGTCCCGCTGAGGGTGTGTGCCCGGGATGAGCCTGCTTGGATCGGGACCTGTCATCCCCTTCACAGCAGACTCATCCCGGGCACACACCCTCAGCGGGAAACCCCGTGCTGTGGACCACTAGAGATCCCGTTGGGCGGAGCCTGACAGTACCTTGCGGCCTGCCTGACCATTCCACCTCTCCAGCCCTGACTACACCTGTGGTCTTGAAGCCTGCTACTTCCCTGTGTCAGTCCACACATTTCTGGTCACACCCGGATCCCTAACAAGGTGTAGATAGGGATCAGAAGAGGATTGAGGATGGAAACTTGGGGGACCCTGACAGAAAGAGGAAGGGAATATGAAGAAGTATAGTTTTAAGCAACACTGAAGATGAATTAGGTAAGAGATGAATCAACTAAGAGTAGAGTCATGGAGACCAGAGGAATGGAGATTTTTGAGGAGAGGGTGGTCAACTGTATCAAAGGCAACAGAAAGGTCCAAGAGTAAGAGCACAGAATAATGACCATTGGTATAACAGTTAGTAGGTCTTTAGTGAGTTTTAGGAAAGCAGTTTCTTTGAAGTGTTGCAAGTGTAAGAGGTATAGAAAATAGGCAGCCCCATACAATTTAAATCCAAAGCCTAATACCTAATATAACAGTAATCTATCTTTGTCAATAGAAGATACTAGTGATTGCATTTTTATTGTACCATCACAAGAGGGCAGAACTACTTCCTGTGATAATAGGAAGACACAGAAGTAGGAACTAAAAGTCTAACACTTTGTTTCCTACAGGCCAGTGATTACAGTGAACATATCCAGTCACGTGTAATTAAGGGTTTTCTGTGTTTGTTACAGGTAAGCAGGAGGCTGTTTAACATGATAAATAGGACAAAATGACGTAACATGTGCCCTAGTGGTTAGTAAATGTCACTGTTACTATTATGCAATCAGATTACTTCTAGCATAAATGTGAATATATATTGCAGCTATGCGATTTGGCGCTAAGATACAGGGAATGTGATTTCTCTATTGTAATACGCTATTGTTATGCAGAATAGGTCACTAGCATATCTGCAGAGGTCTAGATATTCAGTATTGCAATTAAAGATGTTTATTAATGTATATGAAAATACTTATTAATGTATATGGAAATATTTAGTAATGTATAGAGGACAGTGATTACAGTGAACATATCCAGTCACATGTAATTAAGAGTTTTCTGTGTTTGTTACAGCCATTCCTAATAAAGCACTTCTGGTTTCACCCGACCCATCCTTCGCACAGTTGAATTATTTACCGTATGTGCAACACAGGCGAAATCCAGACTGAAAAGTTTATTATCAGTGAGGTGGTTGTTGCTACGGCAAATAACAATTGTTAAAACGAAACTATACTCACCTAGAATTATTTTTTTCCCTAAAATTAAAATCCAAAGGGTAACAAGACCACTTTTTCTGCATGACTGAAAGTATATGTGCAAGGCTGTATTTACCACGAGGCAAACAAGGTGTTTGCCTATGGTGGCATCCTCCAGCAGCAGTGATATCACTGAGGCCAGTGACTGAGATGCAGCTCGGAGCGGGAGGTGATTAACTGAGTGGAGGAAGGCTACGACAGGCAGGAGGGCATTGGTGGCCATCACAGGGTATGCATGGGATCCGGTAGGTTGGAAGTGGCCCACCCGTCCCATTCTTGTGGGCACTCCCTGGGTATGTGTTGGGGATGGGGAGCATGGGATGGGTTGTTTCTTGACAGACCGGCTGATTGTCAGCCAGGGTGGAAGGTGAGCTGAGCAGGTAGGTGGGGCACTTCCCTTCACAGGGATAATCTGTCAGAGCCTCATTGATTGATCTCCCCTCTGATGATGGATGAGATCACTCTCTCTCTCTTTCTCTCCTTTGTGCCCTGTCCTAACAGAATTATTTCCATCTAAAAAATAAAATATTATTATGTTCCAATACACCCTTTACTCCGTTGGCTCTAAATTAGATGGGGGGGGGGGAGCTGATTTTGTATTGCCTAGGGTATCACAAAACCAAAATACAACACTGTACATGTGTGTCTGTGTATATGTTTACCTGTGATGTGAAACATATGCTGCTGACTGACACTGTGTAGATGTGGTTTAATTAGGTCTTGTCTAGAGTGATGTGGCTAATGTTGACTCATCTTACCACCTAAACGTTAATATATGTAAAAATGGGGAATGTAAAGGATAAAGTATTTTATGAGCTAAACAAGGTTACTGTTGCAATAAAAGAAAGCATTGACATGTTAGAAAATAACTTTTGTGGAGTAAGAACGCTTTGACTACAAAATGCTTTTTCACTTCTAAGAAATAGCCAGAAAACATCTGTAACCTGCCAGCCTGAAATAAATTACTTTGGATTTCACTTGGAGTTTTCTTGGTGAATTGACACTGCTTGTGGATGTTGCTGAATCAGCAATTTGCTATACTGTCAACACAGACTGGGTCTCGAGAGTATGTCTTTTGTATAAATCGACAGAGCTTGCAGAAAAAGAAGTGTTGCAAAAATTCATTACCCAGCATTCAAAATAAATGCTGAGTGTTTTTTTTTTAATAATAAAGCAGCTGTATAAAACAGACAACAAATAGCAAGAGTGGTTTACCACAATTTGCATTAACACATTTAAACCAATCACAACTTTTCTTCAGTTATTATTTACATTAATCTACATGAGATAAATTTGTATTTGTATCTGTGCATAAGTGCATACCATAGCTCAGTGCAGTATCTTATCAACCACTTGTGGGCCACCCGCCTGAAATCTACTGTGGATTGGCAGCAAGCACAGGCAAAGTGACATACCCGTGTCACTGCCTGCTTCAGGGTTTGGGGTTTTTTTGGGGTGGTGGGGGCACATGCGTGAGTGCACAGTGGGAGTCCGTCAGCAAGACAATCAACGCAAACCTCTGCACTGAGGGAAGATCTCTGTTTCTAATTTCTGCAAAGCAGGGATGAAAAATTAAGAGATCATTAGTAAAAAGCAGTACACAGTAAAGGTAGTTAGGCACACATTTAACCCCTTGATTGCCCTAGATGTTAACCCCTTCCCAGCCAGTGTCATTAGTAGAGTGACAGTGTATAGTATTATCACTGATCACTGTATTAATGTCACTGGTGATGTCAGTTTCAGTTAGGCAGTTCCCCAGCGTCATTTAGTGTCATATTGCCCGCCTCACTATCTTAGTCCCATTATAAGTCACTTATTAATGCCATTAGTAGTATAAAAACTTCCAGTATATATACCATAGTTTGTTGGTGCTATAACTTTAACACAAACCAATCAATGCACACTTATTGTGATTTTTTTTTTCAAAGACATGTAACAGAATACATTTTGGGCCAAAATTTCTGAAGAAATTAGATTTTTATATTTTTTATTGAATATGTTTTGTAGCAGAAAGTAAAACAATATTTGATCGGTGATCAATTACCATCAAAAGAAAGGGGGTGATGGTTAAGTGGTTAAATGAGTGTTGGTTTTCATTATTATAAAGATAATTTGCCATGAAAGAAATATGAGGGCTATCATTGCTGACCTCCTTCCAAAAATGTTAGTTGATGTGCTATCTCTGGATTCAGTACTTTCTGAGTAAATGACCCAGAACAAGTATGCAACAAAAAAGCCAGAGTAAGACAAAATTCCTTAAAAGAGAAGTGTGGGATTGTTTTTTTTTATTAAATCATACTTACTGGTGGTGCTGCATCTGTCCCCCACTGGCTCTAAGGGTGAGAACTCAGTGAGCACATGATTGCTGATCGCTCATTTCTTACAGCCACTGAGCAGAGAGCGAATTTCACTGCTATAGGCAAGCATTTCACTAAATGAAATTGATTCATTTCATGGCTTTTTTTTGTGGTTAGCTGTGATTGGCCACAGCTAATCACATGACACAGATGGACTTGGATTGGCCCAGTCTGCACCATGTAACTACTGTGACCAATCACAGCTAGCAACACAGCTGTATACAATGGATGGCATGAAAGGAAGCCATCTACACCGTGTTACGAATTATTATGCAAATTATATTTTTCTCATTTACCTAAATAATTGATGTAAATAACAGTCAGCATAATTTTCATGTTATCAAATATTAAGAGTACAATTCAAATTTTATTGAACAAACCTCCTAATGATAACAGTATTTCTTTTAAACATAAAAAACTTACAATGCACTGTTCCAAATTATTACGCACAGTAAGTTTCAAAACACTTTATAGGTTGTAAAGAACTGAAAATTGTCATTTGTTGTGTTTGCAGCATATTTACTGAAATCAAAAGCTATCTCAATCAAACTTTTAACATTTTAACTTTTTAAACATTTTAACAGGTTACGTTACATTGTAACATAGGACCCCTTATTTGATAGCAGCTTCACAAGTCTTGCATCCATTGAACTTGTGAGTTTTTGGACAGTTTCTGCTTGAATTTGTTTGCAAGATGTAAGAATAGCCTCCCAGAGCTGCTGTTTGGATGTAAACTGCCTCCCACCCTCATAGATCTTTTGCTTGAGGATGCTCCAAAGGTTCTCAATAGGATTGAGGTCAGGGGAGGATGGAGGCCACACCATGACTTTCTCTCCTTTTATCCCCATAACAGCCATTGATGCAGAGGTATTTTTTGCAGCATGAGATGGTGAATTGTCATGCATGAAGATGATTTTATTACGGAAAGCATAGTTCTTCCTTCTGTACCAGGGAAGAAAGTGGTCAGTCATAAACTCCACATACTTTGCAGAGGACATCTTTACACCTTCGGGGACCCTAAAGGGGCTGAACAGCTCTGTTCCCATGATTCCGGCCCAAAACATGACTCCAGCATCGCCTTGCTGACGTCTCAGCCTTGTTGGAACAGGGTGGCCATTCACCAACCACCCACTACTCTATCCATCTGGACCATCCAGGGTTGCACGGCACTCATCAGTGAACCGGACTGTTTGAAAATTAGTCTTCATGTATTTTTCTGCCCGATGGAGCCGTTTCTGCTTATGAGCATTGGTTATTGGTGGCCGAATAGAAGGTTTATGCACAGTTGCAAGACTTTGAAGGACTCTACACCTTGATGTCCGTGGGACTCCAGAGGCACCAACAGCTTCAAATATCTGTTTGCTGCTATGTAATGGTATTTTAGCAGCTGCTCTCGTGATCCGATGCATGGATCTGGCAGAAATCTTCCTCAATGTGCCTTTATCTGCATGAACCCGTCTGTGCTCTTAATCAGCCACAAATCTCTTAATAGTGCGATGATCATGCTTACGTTTTCGTGAAATATCTAATGTTTTCATACCTCGTCCAAGGCATTGAACTATTTCACTCTTTTCGGAGCAGAGAGATCCTTTTACTTCCCCATATTGCTTGAAAATGGTGCTCTGCTTAATAATGTGGAACACCCTCCTTTAGTAGTTTTTCCTTAAATTGGGCTCACCGGCCAATCTAATTATCACAGGTGTCCGTGATTGTTTTCAGTGATCAAAAGAGCCCTGACACACAATGCCATCCATGAGTAAAACTGCAAAACAAAATATTTAATCTTTGTGACACTTAATTAGAATTTGCATAATAATTTGGAACGTGGTGTATTGTTTACAATTGTCATGTGACCTGCTGTGATTGGTCACAGCGGTCACATGGTAAAGGCAACAGCCGGTGACAGTTCTCACTGCGTGCAGCGGTGATCCGGTAGGACATCATAAGAAGTCCACCTATATCGATGAAAGTCCCACTCAGCTGTCATTTTGCTACTGGCCGGATGGGAACTGGTTAAGACACAGTCTGCTAGACAGTGTAATAGCTATGCCAAATTGTCAAAAAGTAGATTTTATACCACTAACTTAAATCAAAAGATAACAAATCAGTAACAAACAATATTAATAAATGTTAAATACAGTATACAGTTAGGTCCATATATATTTGGACACAGGCACAATTTTAGTTTGTTAAGGTATTTACCAAAACGTATTCAAACTATAGTTATATAATGGATATGAGCTGAAAGTGCACACTCTCAGGTTTCATTTGAGGGTATGTACATCCAAATTGGAGGAAGGGTTTAGGAATTACAGATCTTAAGAGTAGCCATGCCCTCTTTTTCAATGGAACAAAAGTAATTGGACAAATGAATATAATCATAAATAAAATGTTCATTTTTAATATTTTGTTGAGAATCCTTTACTGGCAATGACTGCCTGAAGTCTGGAACCCATGGACACTACCAAAGACTGGGCTTCCTCCTTTCTGATGCTTTGCCAGACTAACTGCAGCTGTCTTCAGTTGTTCTTTGTTTGTGGGTCTTTCTGCCTTTAGTTTTGCCTTCAGCAAGTGAAATGCATGTTCAATGGGGTTGAGATCAGCTGACTGACTCAGCCATTGCAGAATATTGCACTTCTGCTGGGTTGCTTTTGCAGTGTGTTTTGGATCACTGTCCATCTGTACTGTGAAGCACCTTCCAATCAACTTTGCTGCATTTGTCTGAATCTGGGCAGACAGTATATCTCTAAACACTGCAGAATTCATCCGGCTGCACCTGTCTTCTGTCACATCATCAATAAACACCAATGACCCAGTGCCACTGGAAGCCATGCATGCCTGTGTCATCACACTGCCTCCACCATGTTTTACAGATGACGTTGTAAAACATTGGATCATGAGCTGTTCCAAGCCTTCTCCATACTTTTTTCTTCCCGTCATTCTGGTACAGATTAATCTTAGTTTCATCCATCCAAAGAATGTGTTTCCAGAACTAGTCTGGCTTTTTTTAGATGTTTTTTGGCAAAGGCTAATCTGGCTTTTCTATTCTTCAGGCTTATGAATGGTTTGTATGCTAAAGATAGTTATTAAGAGGTTGTTGAATAAATTATCGTGTCACCCAATATTTGGTCTCCATTCAGTAGCCAAAAGAGGCATACAAAAAGGGGGATTTGTGAAAAGAGATTCACAGAAAAGCGGCTACATAGTGAACAGAACGTGACACTCAGAAAAATTTCCAAAAATTATGCTTTATTACACATATATAAATATGACATATGGGCAATCGCCCTGGTTTACCATCACCACAGTATGAGACAATACACACAGACCTAAAACCATATAAAATGACACCAAAACCGGTCTGAATGCATGTGCAGCAGAAAAAATGACTACAAGAGTCTAATGTCCCTGTAGCACAGACACATAGGTGAACACTTCCCAAAGGAGGTGTATCCAAAAATTATACCATAGGCATACCGTAATGTAAGATATAATAGATTAAGCTATTACCATGATGGTAAATCCCAATCAGGGAATCCAAAAATTATACTATGGATATGAATATCACATGTATGCAATGCAGCAAGCACAATATGCGTCAAAAAGAGAACATCAAGCCTCAGGCCTGTATGAAGGAAGACATAGATGTCAAAAATATAATGCAATACATTCCTGTGCCGGCACAAGTGGTTGGGGCCCATTCATCTGTAATATAAACAGCTGTTTCCTAGAGCTCTTGAATGAGAATATGCCCCATTAATTCCCAGGATGGAAGAAAAGATGCACAAAGCAGCACTCTGCTTGAAATGGTTTCTTCACCACTATATGTGGACTACACACCACTTTTCGTAGGAACAACAAGACACATCCCAATAGATCTTCTGCCTGTTGAAATATATGTGGTATATCTTGTTTCCTATACAAAGCACCATGATGTCCCCATCCTGTAGTGAAACAAACAATATGTGGGAAGTCACTGACAGAGCTTACACTCTATATAGGATATATAGGTCATATAGATCACAGAGGACCATATATCTAATGTCCTGTAACAGTCCACTCACCACCTGTGCTGTGGATAATAGGAATGAAAGAGAAGTCCTTCATAGGTACTGCCATACAGGGCCAAAGAGGCCAAGGAACCACCGCTGACATCCGCCGATATACCGCGGGTTCCAGCCCCTTCTTGGCGCTTGTGCTGCTTAAGCTTGCCTCATGGCATGTGAAGATGGCTTCCTCCTTATGGGTCAGCGTGCGTTCCACCTAGTGCGCATGACCGGAAGTGACGTATCTGACGTATGACGTCATACGTCAGATACGTCACTTCCGGTCATGCGCACTAGGTGGAACGCACGCTGACCCATAAGGAGGAAGCCATCTTCACATGCCATGAGGCAAGCTTAAGCAGCACAAGCGCCAAGAAGGGGCTGGAACCCGCGGTATATCGGCGGATGTCAGCGGTGGTTCCTTGGCCTCTTTGGCCCTGTATGGCAGTACCTATGAAGGACTTCTCTTTCATTCCTATTATCCACAGCACAGGTGGTGAGTGGACTGTTACAGGACATTAGATATATGGTCCTCTGTGATCTATATGACCTATATATCCTATATAGAGTGTAAGCTCTGTCAGTGACTTCCCACATATTGTTTGTTTCACTACAGGATGGGGACATCATGGTGCTTTGTATAGGAAACAAGATATACCACATATATTTCAACAGGCAGAAGATCTATTGGGATGTGTCTTGTTGTTCCTACGAAAAGTGGTGTGTAGTCCACATATAGTGGTGAAGAAACCATTTCAAGCAGAGTGCTGCTTTGTGCATCTTTTCTTCCATCCTGGGAATTAATGGGGCATATTCTCATTCAAGAGCTCTAGGAAACAGCTGTTTATATTACAGATGAATGGGCCCCAACCCCTTGTGCCGGCACAGGAATGTATTGCATTATATTTTTGACATTTATGTCTTCCTTCATACAGGCCTGAGGCTTGATGTTCTCTTTTTGACGCATATTGTGCTTGCTGCATTGCATACATGTGATATTCATATCCATAGTATAATTTTTGGATTCCCTGATTGGGATTTACCATCATGGTAATAGCTTAATCTATTATATCTTACATTACGGTATGCCTATGGTATAATTTTTGGATACACCTCCTTTGGGAAGTGTTCACCTATGTGTCTGTGCTACAGGGACATTAGACTCTTGTAGTCATTTTTTCTGCTGCACATGCATTCAGACCGGTTTTGGTGTCATTTTATATGGTTTTAGGTCTGTGTGTATTGTCTCATACTGTGGTGATGGTAAACCAGGGCGATTGCCCATATGTCATATTTATATATGTGTAATAAAGCATAATTTTTGGAAATTTTTCTGAGTGTCACGTTCTGTTCACTATGTAGCCGCTTTTCTGTGAATCTCTTTTCACAAATCCCCCTTTTTGTTATGAATGGTTTGTACCTTGTGGTGAACCCTCTGTATTTGCTCTCGTGAAGTCTTCTCTTTATTGTAGACTTTGACAATGATACGCCCACCTCCTGGAGAGTGTCCTTCACTTGTCTGGATGTTGTGAATGGGTTTTTCTTTACCATAGAGAGGATTCTACGATCGTCCACCACTGTTGTCTTCCATGAACATCCATGCCTTTTTATGTTGCTGAGCTCACCATTGCATTCTTCTTTCCTCAGAATGTACCAAACTGTTGACTTGGCCACTCCTAATGTTGCTGCTATCTCTCTGATGGATTTGTTTAGTTTTTGAATCCTTACAATGGCTTGTTTCACTTGCATGACAGCTCCTTTGAACGCATGATGTAGATTCACAGCAATAGATTCCAAATGCAAATACCACACTTAGAATCAACTCCAGACCTTTTACCTGCTTAATTGTTGAAGAAATAACGAAGGAGTATCCCACACCTGGCCATGAAACAGCTTTTGATTCAACTGTCCAATTACTTTTGGTCCCTTGAAAAAGGGGGGATGGTTACTCTTAAGAGCTGTAATTCCTAAACTCTTCTTCCAATTGGGGTGTACATACCCTCAAATTAAACCTGAGAGTGTGCACTTGCAGCCCATATCCATTATATAGCTAGAACTTGAATGTGTTTTGGTAAATACCTGAAAAAATCTAAAATTGTGCCTGTGTCCAAATATATATGTATCTAACTGTAAATGAGGATAATGGGGGGGGGGGGGTTGCCAAAGATCAACTGCCTAGTTACAGGGACAACTTGGGACATAAAGAATTTCTCACAGCATGTTGTTTAGCTGCCCATCTATACATCTATATGCAAACTTACTGCAGAATTTCACTGCACTGCTTTATTGAATAATAAATATAATAATTGCCATTATTTTTTAAAAGTATATCAGAATCAGTTTTTTAAATTTTGAATTGAGTAGATAATGGTCAAACTCCTGGTGTATTTTTTTTATGTCTTTGTCCCATTGGGGAGGTTTCTCTTTAAATCCTCTTCTACAGGCACAACAGGAAGTGAGAAGGAATCTCTTAAAAGTAAGAGAAATCCCTTCTTAGACAGTTTTTTTTTTCCTTGGAAGTGCGAAAAAAACGAAAAACCCCTAAGTGAACAAAAAAACGTGCAAGTTCAAAATACAAACACAAAAAAGTGCACTTAGGGGTGTGCTTTAGTCCACCCCCACCAAAGGGGTAGGACCTCTACCCTGATCCCCCGGGGCGCATTGGCTCCTGACAGGGATTGAGGTTTCCACATGGTCCACCTTGCTAAAAGGCCTGGCGGACCATTTTCCATGTTGCTAGCCGAAGCCAACCATCAAGTACTAGGTCAGGGGGCTCTCCCGAAGGGAGACCCCCCAGGAGCAGGGGAGGAAGGAACCAAAAGGCCGCACATCCTCCCCCTAGACATCAGGGCAGACCAGAGGACCCACAGCCTACCCTACCATCCTTGAGAAAAAGACACTACTTATTAGACAGTTTTTTTTTAAGTCCGCGGAGGTGTGAAAAAATGAAGAACCCGTAAGTGGACAAAAAACGTGCAAGTGCAAAACACAAAAACAGTGCACTTAGGGGTGTGCTTTAGTCCACCCCCCAAAGGGGAAGGACCTCTACCCTGATCCCCCGGGGTGCAAGGCTCCTGACAGGGACTGAGGTTTCCACATGGTCCACCTTGCCAAAAGGCCTGGCGGTCCCCTTTCCTTGTGGCTAGCCTAAACTGACCACCAAGTACTAGGTTAGGGGGCTTTCCTGAAGAGAGACCCCCCCCCAAGGAACAAGGGAGGAAGGAACCAAAAGGCCGCACATCCTCCCCCTAGACTTCAGGGCTGGTCAGAGGACCCACACCTTACCATCCGTGAGAAAAAAAAAACACACACATAATTGAAAGGTGACAAAAATGTGGGAGAAAAAAAAAAATAAAAAGTGGTCGTGCAATTGTGCACTGGCTAGGCCCTAAAGCCTGTAGTATAAAAATTGCCCTGGACTTAGCCAAAAGGCCTAGCCCTAAAAGGCTCAGTGCACAAAAAGTGTTTGGAACAGTGACCATGTGCACTTTTCACATGTGGGATCCCACCCCCATGTGCTATTAAGAGCACCCCTGAGGCAACCACTAAGGGGGCACTGCTCCACGGACTCTCTGCCTCCCCGGCCCTTGGCCAGACAAGTAGATCCATTCAAATCAGGAGGATCTGGGCCCCTTCGGTTTTCCTGGGGGAATTACTTCCGGGTCCCAAATGCCTGTGTGCACCACGGTTTCTGTTCCAGCAGGTAATAGCCTTCAGAGCCCCCATCATACCAGCAGGGATACTATACAGCCAACCATCCTCGCCAAGGAGCAAGAATGACGGCAGAGCACCCCTACTGGACACTGATAAGAACAGATACTACACTTGATCTTAGCCAAAAGGCTGAGAAGTGACTTCTTCTTAGTTGTCACAGATTATGGAAGATTTCCCATCCGTTTCTGTTTCTATCACAATTTCACATCACTTTCATTCCCAGTGACAGTGGTGTTGAAAGCAAATAGGGAGAGTCAATCTCCCTAATAGAAACACATAGAGCAAAAGTAAAATCTGATAAGGGTTCTAATCCCTCACTACTTGGTCCAAAATTAAATAAAGTTTATTAAATAAAGATACATTTAAACAATAATATTTTATATACATTTTGGGTAAAAACAGCTGATTAGGAACCATTTACCATAGTCATGAGAACATATACATTTTAATTTCCATTGATTTTCCATGCCAGTTTTTAGAGTAAAATTGTCTTTAGTTCTGGACCCTCTCAGGAATTTGTGACATGTAAATGTATGTAGGTTAGTTGTTTTGTAGATTTAACAATGCAGATTATCTGTGACACTCCTAGGCCACCCAGCTCTTATCACGCTAGTTAAAAGCAGGTGGAAGCAGAGAATAATACATAAATACTTGTAAATTGCCACGGGAACATTGAATGAATAAAAGGAAAAGAGATTGGAATATTGCTGGCTGTATGTTTTCACACATCTACAGGTTATTTTAGAAATGCATGGGGTCTAATCCTAAAATAGCTTTACAGACTGTGGAAGTGCAAGTTTTTATTTTTAGCCTGGTGAAGACTGGTCACTGAAGCTTTTTGGATACTCAGCATAAAATATTGTGAAATGACAAACTGAGCCTGATTAAGCTGGCTTTACAGGCCCTGGCAAATTGAGCTCATGTTATGTTAATCTTCCCAATAGATTGATGCAAATCTGTAGGATGCAACCTTCCAATTCCCAGTGAGAACGTCCATATTTGACAATAAAAATACTTAGGCAGATGTTCTATTACATCTCTTTGGTACCCAAGTAGGTAAAAGAACCAACAAAGGGTTTGGTGAAAAGAAAAAGGCTGGTTTGATTCTACATATTGTAATGTGTGTTTAAAGCTGGTAAATAAAACAGAATAGCTATAATTCGTGACCCCCTTGACTTTATTGACCTGAGACCAATGTCACTCTTGACTTCCTGGAGTAATATCTTAAAGTGTTACTAAATCCATGACCCTGCATTCACTATATCTGGTCTCCCACAGTACACAGAACATGTAAGTAGTAAATTGTAGTAAATGTAAACTGCAAAATACCTTTTCTCATCAGCAGTTAGAGCAGTCTAATCAGTGTCTAAACAGATTTCTTTCAGTGTCCAGCTGAGCACTGTTTATAGCTTGTAGGAGAAGTTTTCATTCTCCTTTCACTGCCCTATTTGATTGCATAACCTTTGACCCTCTATCTGGACAGTGCTGATTGGCCCTGTGCTGATCACATGCACTCTCCCAAGAAATAGAAAAAACTCTGTAGCATTACACACCAAAATGAGCATGTGCAAAGTGTCCCTAATGCTGTGTTCTATCAGGAGATGAAATGGGGAATGTGGAAAAAGGGGAGAATTAGAGAAGACAGGATCAAACATCCTTCTTACACAATGCAGAGGATTAACCCATTAGGTTCCATAGTGAGTTTAACAAACATTCTTTACTGCATATACAGACTGATTTTACTGTTGTGGGTTTAGTGACACTTTAAGATTATTATGCAATACTCTAAGTAAAAGATCCTACATTTGGTTAAGGATTGCCTTAATTAATGGACATAAATTTAAATGAAGGAGGAGCTTTGACAATGTCAACCACAAAGGAGCTTCAAAGACATATTCTAAAAAATTTTATGCTGATGATGGTCATAGACAACTAGAATCACTGATTTTCTGGATCTGACTAGTGGAGTAAACATTGTCTTTTGTCTGATTATGGAATGGGAGTATCCTCCTGCACTTTATATAGAAATATCCCTATAATAATAGCTGCTGTCACTCGCCTAAACCAATAAGTGATCAATGGTTAACCCTGATGAAGTCACGATGCACGTGACGCAACGCGTCAGTACGCCATATCCGGTTTTAAGTTACGTCACTTCCGGTCACGTGGTGACGCACGTCCGGACGCAGCGGCCATATTGGTTTCCCCTGGTGTCATGCAATACACCCATGGAATGGGGTGAAAACGCTGATGTAACAAAAAATATATGTGAGTGCAATATTTTTCTTTCATGCTGTCTTTATTAAACGTTATTGCACTATGGAAGGATTTCTCTTGTGTCTTATATACTACTGAGTGGAATAGAGAAGTCTTCAATACCCCTGTGATCCCTGGATGAGCTATCTACACATAAGGATCTGATACAGAGGAGAGTAATAGCCTTTTGGCCCTGTGTGGGTCAGTGTGGGGAGGTGAGCAGGCACTGCTGCCATTTGAAGATTTGTGCACTAGAAGTGAAGATCACTTTTCCACGAAGTTTCACTTGCATGGACTTTGTCTAATTTTGATTATTCACAGATGGTGGTCCTATATTTGTGTGATTCACAGTTATATGATAAAATAATTTGACTGAATTTTTATATATGCACATGGTATTGTTGTCATTACCATTTCACGTTTAGATTGTCCAATTTGCACCGATGTATATATGTATATGAGCTTTTTCTCACAGAGCACTAATTGTTAGGTATAATAGGCACTTTAGTATTTATTTATTGATAATAATTATACAGTGCTTCACTAATTTATGTTAACACATTGATCACCTTTTGTCTGATTATGGATTTCTTAATTCCACTGCACATTATTCTTGTACAAGAAATATATTACAGTGTTTTCATTGACTAGCCTAGACGTGGAGCCTTTTAGTGGATGGTTGTGCCCTGGTGAGCCTTGTTATTCAGCATACCCAGACTGGTGATATATAAAACGTGTAGGAGGAGTCAGGGTGATGGGTTGCACAGTGGAGAACTAGCCGAGAGGGACCTCTCCTATGGGAGAGAAGGAGCTAGCCTGCAGTCTGTGCCAGCAAGAGCATAGGCACCTGGACCTGGAAAGGTTCAGGCTTTCAGTTTCTGAACGTCATTTCTGGGCCCTGTGTACTGTGGTAAGCTCCTAACTCCAATGTACTGGAATAAAAAGAGACATGTCACCAGCTGCAATGTGTCACAGGGGTGGAGGACCTATTTGTAGGTGTGGTGTTCCCCCCATTCTTACAGACACAGAAACTCTAGACTAGATGTAAAATTAAGCTGGGTAAATTCATACCACATTCGTGTTTTTGACCAATTTTTTCAACATCTTAAGCAACAATATTTCAAAACTTCTACACTGCTACAGATACTGACACATGGATAAAGTGCCTTATACTTAATTCATGTGAGGTGTACAATACACTTGCGCTAACTGTAAAATGCAAAACTCCCATGAACAAATGTAAGGTCATCTGATGTTTTATAAATGTACAGGAGCTCATATTGCACTAAGCTGGCCTCTTCCCACCATGGCCTGACACCTTCTAGCGGCTGTTGGTGCTGCTTAACAAGGAATGACCCAGAATATGTGTCCATTGACACCACTGGTACCACTGACACCACTGGTGACACACAAGCATACTCAATAGGGCAAGGGTTGGACTTTGCTGTGTGCTTAAAATAAAGACCACTGAGCTTACATCAGTGTATAAATGTATTGATGATGATTTACTAAGTATTTGAGAATCTTCATTCAATAAATTGTAGTTGTGTTCACTTTAAATGCCCAATCATGTGCAAACAATATAAATAAACAGTATTTTTCTTTTCACATGATTAGATAATTATCTAATCATGTAAAAAAAAAATACTGTTTATTTAAGTGTGAACAGCCTAGAACCAAGAACCTGATGATGATTCGTGCACAAGTGTGGACTGCAGGAGAGAGCAGCTCTGTGTCTGTACACAAGACATCACAGTGCTGGCCACGCCCCCCTGCACTGACCAGAGCTGCTGCTATCTGCCCTGTGTCTCCCTTCCACTGGATTCTTCAGGAAAGATTAACCCCTTCTACCATTAGAAGCACAGACTCAGGGCTGAGGCTTACATATGCAGCATGCTGCTGAGTATCCCAGTAGTCAGACATGTCACTCAGAGCAGCACTTGCATTCACCCCCTTTGCAGGGGGGGGAGGGGCAGAGATTGTTTACCTGCAAATAACAACAAAGGGCCAGAAGAGAACTAGGAAAATGAGGAAATAGAATTTTTTTCCCTAAAACCTGCTTAGCTTATGTTCATATTGCTGACCATCAGATTTACAGTACTATATTTTTTTTATATAACTCGGACAACCCCTTTAAGGTATTTTTGGCATTTTATATCTTAAATGCACTTATGTGAATTAATTAATAGTAATTTGGACTTTAAATTTTGTTAAAAACCCATAATATAAAAAAACCCCAAAAATTAAAAATAATTGATACATTTGAAGACAATTTTGCATTTTGTGGCAAATCATGACGTCTAGGAGTTTTTTCAATATTTTATTTGTTTTCAGCACACCAAAATACATGGAAATTAGATGAAAATAATCAAACAGCTTTTTAGTCGCAGACCTGTGTAATTAAACTTAATGCTCACACAATTTCATAGGAAAAGATTTTTCAAAACCTTGCAAAAAGCCAAAACCGCCGCATCGACAGTTCAGGTCTGCTACCCAGAAGGACATAAGATCATGCTTCCTTATTTTAAAAATATCAAAACCATAAGTGATGTTTGAAATGATATATAGTATATAATTCTTTAAATACTTGAAATTAAATTATTTTAATTGGAATACCTTGTAGTTTCATGTTTCACTAAGATTATCCTTTGAAATGACCCAAACACCAGTATTGTAGTTTCTTTATAAACATAGTAAGTAAAGCTTTCTCTGATCATGCAAGTCTTTTGTTTTGTGTTCTTAACTTTCATCCTTCCTTTACTTCTATTTTTAAAAGTTATTCTTGTGAAAACCTTTGGGCCAGTTGCATGCATAGAGCAGGTTATGAAACAGCTTCCTGCTTATTTGAAACAAGAAGAAGATGAAGAAACTAAAGAAACTAAGCTACTTATCTTTATTACTAGCTCAGGATCCTGATTTTCCTACTTTCCATTTAAAGATTAGTGCCTATGAATTGTGCAGAACTGCTGTTTTCATGTCAGACTCACACTGCCCATGACGGTCTGCGATCTGTTACCCATTTCTAAACCAAGACCAATGTTAAAACAAATGGAGCTTGGCAGCCATGTGAAGCTCAAGATCCGCTTTCAGATCTATTAAAATAGGATTTAGGCAGCTAAGAGCCAGATATGTTATAACATACTTCCTCCTCTAAATCAAACAATATGATTAATATTTTGTCACATGTGGATAGCTTCCAGCATTTCATGGGTAAAACTCTATTGTTCCAAATACTTCTAATTTAGAAAAATACTATAGTACTCATCATCACTTGTTTCACAAATTCTGTCCCTTTCTGAACAACTTTTTGATAGCTTTGTAAAATAAAAAAGATATTTGCTATTCCTTCTTGTGTATGTTTTAAAAGCTTGTAACATCAGTGAAAGCCCACACAGAGGAAAGAAGCAGAATTTTAGTAACTTTTCTAGGTCTGACTATTGTTGTATAACAAAAAATGATAGCCACCCCCGATCTCCCTCCCCCCTTCCCAATCCTTATAACTAATATCTGTACCTTTTTTTTTTTTTTTTAAATCAAGGTTCTAACACCCACAAATACCTATGTAATGAGCTAGCAGCTCAGAGAGCACACAGAAGCAAATAACACAGAACCTGAAGTGGGGGTGTTTATTGGGGGACTTGGGCATACAGGAGAGGGATACAATAGTACACAGCAAGTAGAAATAGTCTTTATGGTGACAATAGGGACAGGAAGAGGGAATAGTCCAGAGTAGCAATGTGGCACAGCAAGGAGAAAAAAAAAGCATAAGGGACCATAGACGCTGCATAAGTCCGACTGTCCTGGGTAGTAGGTGAAGTGGTCTTGGCATGGGGGACCTAGGCAGGGCACTCCGTGGAGGACTCTGGGCACACAGCAGAGAGGGCAGGCAGTGCAATTGGTGGGGGACTCCAGGCACACACAGGTTCTGACAGCAATTGGCTCCTGCAGAAAAGTGTCTACAAAGTAGGAAAAAATGGGAATTCTTGTGTTTATGAAGCAGGCACACTAGTAGCTGGCACATGCAGGATCTTTGATGCATTGTCAGGCAGGCAGATGTGGGCAACAACCAGGCAGCAGAATCGCTGAATCAGGAAACATAAAGTGTTACTAAACCCAGGACCCTGCATTCACTATATCTGGTCTCCCACAGTACACAGATTATGGAAGTGCAATTATTTTAGTATATATAAACTGCTAAATACCTTTTCTCATCAGCAGTTAGAGCAGTCTTTTGACTTCTATCAGTGTCCAGCAGAGCACATGTTAAAGCTTGTAAGAGGAGTTTTCATTCTGCTCTAGGAAGATGCAGAACCCCTGGCTTATGTCTGGACAGTGCTGATTGTCCCTGTGCTGATCACATGAGCGGGACACTGGAAGAAGAGGAGGATCCAAGAAGTCAGGATCAAACAGCCTTTTTAAACAATTCAGAGGATTAACCCCTTAGGTTCCAAAGTGAGTATAACAAGCATGTCTTAGAGCATATACAGACTGATTTTACTGTTGTGGGTTTATTAACTAAGCAGCAAAGTCAGGGTCAGGCCAAGAACAACATAAGGCAAGCAGAGTACGTATTGGAATAGCAGGCAGGAAACAAGATTGGGTTCAGCTGGAGTCAGCAATGGAGTATCAGGATCAATCAGATTCAAATGAAGCTGGATGAGAACACAGAAGGAAGCATGGGATGAGGTGATAAGTAGTAGAAGCTGACAACCACTCAATGATCTTCTGGACTCCTGTACAGCTCTAAATAGGCACCAAAACATCCGTGCTTACATGCATGCTCATCTACACTAACATGGCACGCATTGATGTGCTTACAGTTTTCATTCTTTGTGTGGATGCACGACATGTACTATGCACATACACATATCTTTGACCACAGCAATGCACACAATTTACTTGACAGAGCACTACCAGCATCCATGTCATCAGGATGGGATGTGGCTGCTTTTAGCGGTACTTGCCCATAATCCAGCCATGGAGATCAGAGGGTTGGGATGGACCAGAACATATATTAAGGTATTAATGTAAATGTCAGAACCTTTATTGTAAAAATGAGGAAATTGGGAGGATCATTTTATTTACAGGCAGTCTATTTAGTTTTTGAAGTAATAACATTTCTCTAGGTTACAGGTTCTGGGTATCTAATAAGAGAAGCTATGCCAGGTCTTCTCAGATACCCGTAATAGTAGCACCTAGGGTCCCCCTTCCACTTAACTTATCCACTAGGAGTACAGACATAGTGATTGCTTTTGATTGAAAATTTCAACATATGACTTGATAAATTTATGATATTTGATAGTCCTCCCGAAGAAGAGGAATTGTCTATGAAATACAATGAGGGATCTTGAGTCTAATACATCTGATATACACTACATTGTAAATGTGTTTTTGTTCACAAGCATAATCATTTCCTTGTTACTATAAGAGATGTTGTTAAAAGCCCTATCTTGGGTTCTTGAAGTACATTTTATGTATAGCATTTTTTAGGTAATATCTTTTTTTAAAGATTTTTTTTAACTAAATAAAATGAATTGTGTTTTATAACATTTTTCTAATGATGTAAACTATTTCTATACCTTAAAATTCACATTTATTCCTAATATTTGTTGGTTTTCTGTTTATTTGGGATGAGGTATGCCCTTTAAAAGAGAGCTGGTTGGAATCCTTATGGCTTCGAAAGAAAGAAAGAAAGAAAGAAAGAAAGAAAGAAAGATGTAGAAGATGTCCTTACAATTATGTTTCCTTGAAAACATTGCTATAAATTTCATAAAGTGGAGAACTTCAACCTAAACATATTTGTTTGTTTTTTTTAGGGTCAGAAAATTACTGACCCTGTGCAGAAATCCATTAATACAGTTGTTCATTCAGATTTACAAATGGTTATGTTGAAAACACACAAACCCATAGAGGAATCCACACTGATTTCTCCATGGCAGAGTGAAACATCTAAACCTTAATAGGTTATGTGGTCAGTTTCCACCAGAAGCCAGAATAACTTAAGCTGACCACATCTGCCAGTTGCAACAAGCAAATTCCAATCAATAGCATATCAATTCAAACATTCCTTTTGAAAATCAAGCAGTCAGGAAATTAAATTTAGATTGATAGGCAGCATTTGTTGCAAAATCCATGTTATCAATTAGTAATTGCATCAAAAGTGAACAGTTCCTTCATTGCGCATCTGCCACATATACAGTTGCAATAAAAAGTATGTGAACCCCTTGGGATTACGTGGAGTTTTGCATGAATTGGGCATAAAATGTGCTCTGAACGTCATCTAAGTCACAATAGAAGAACACAGTCTGCTGAACATAATACTACACAAACATTAGATCTTGCCATGGTTTAATTGCACATAACATGTAAACATTCACAGTGCAGGGAGGAAAAAGTATGTGAGGCCCTAGCTTAATGACTTCTCCCAGAGCTAATTGGAGCCAGGAGTGAGCCAACCTTGACTCCAATCGGTGTGATGATATTGGATGTGTTGCTGACAGCTGTCCTGCTCTTAAAAAACACACACCTGTTTTGGGTTTACTGGTTTCAAGAAGCACTGTCTGATGTGAACCATGCTTTGCAGAAAAGAGCTCTCAGAAGACCTACGATCAAGAATTGTTGACTTGCATGAAGCTGGAAAGGGTTACAAAAGTATCTCCAAAAGCCTTGATGTTCATGTGTCCACGGTAAGACAGACTGTCTACAAATTGAGAAAGTTTAGCACTGTTGCTACTCTCCCTAGGCTTGGTCGTCCTGTAAAAATGACTGCAAGAGCACAGCACAGAATGCTGCATGAGATAAAGAAGAATCCCAGAGTGTCAGCTAAAGACCTACAGAAATCTCTGGCACATGCTAACATTTTTGTTGACACATCTACAATAAGGAAAACATTAAACAAGAATGGAGTACATGGGAGGACACCACGGAGGAAGCCATTGCTGTCCAAAAAGAATATTGCAGCACTTTTGAAGTTTGCAAAAGAGCACCTGGATGTTCCACAGCACTACTGGCAAAATATACTGCGGACAGATGAAACCAAGATTGAGTTGTTTGGGAAGAACACACAACACTATGTGTGGAGAAAAAAAAGGCACAGCACACCAACATCAAAACCTCATCCCACTGTAAAACATGGCGGATGGAGCATCATGGTTTGGGGCTGCTTTGCTGCCTCAGGGCCTGGACGGATTGTTGTCATTGATGGGAAAATGAATTCCAGAGTTTATCAAGACATTTTGCAGGAAAACGTATGACCGTCTGTCCGCCAACTGAAGCTCCGCAGAGGATGGGTGATGCAACAGGACAATGACCCAAAGCATACAAGTAATTCAACAAAACAATGGCTGCAACAGCACAGAATACGCCTTCTGGAGTGGCCCAGTCAGAGTCCTGACCTCAACCCGATTGAAATGCTGTGGCATGACCTTAAGAGAGCGATTCACACCAGACATCCCAAGAATATTGCTACACTGAAACAGTTTTGTGGAGAGGAGTGGTCCAAAATTACTCCAGATCGATGTGCAGGTCTGATCTGCAACTACAGGAAACGTTTGGTTGAGGTTATTGCTGCCAAAGGAGGGTCAACCAGTTATTAAGTCCAAAGGTTCACATACTTTTTCCTCCCTGCACTGTGATAGTTTACATGTTATGTGCAATTAAACCATGGCAACATCTAATGTTTGTGTAGCATTATGTTCAGCAGACTGTGTTCTTCTATTGTTGTGACTTAGATGAGGTTCAGAGCACATTTTATGCCCAATTCATGCAAAACTCCACGTAATCCCAAGGGGTTCACATACTTTTTCTTGCAACTGTAAACAATTACATCACTTGGAGAAAAAATTCAAAGAGGGTCCTGGCGGATGTAAAGCTGACCATACTCACTAAAATTACAGTGTACAATTTATATACAATCCCCCTTAGATTTACAAAAATTATGTAATGTGAGGACCCAGTTAAAGCTCCAATCAATTTGAATCTAACCATGCATTTCTTTTCACTGCTAAAATCGAAGGTCCCTTTCGCAGTGGACTGATCAGGTCCACCTGTTTTTCCGGTGGACCTGATCAGAAGCTCCATGCTAGTCTATGGGTGGCTAGGTGTAAGCAGACATAAATCCATTTACATCAGATCACCTCTGAATCTGTCCAGCTCTGAAAAAAAAAAATAGAAAAAATCATCCTTTTCTGTTTTTTGTAGACCTATTCATGATGTATCAGATGTAATTGAGTAACATACATCTATACTCAGACAAAAAAAGTTAACAAAAAAAAACAACTTAAAAATATAAACATGAAATTAAAGAGAACAAAATCTGGTAGACTCAGTGGACCACCAGGTCTTTTTTCTGCTGTCACTTATTTTATGTAGCTATGAGTGTAAACAGATTCAAGTCTGTTGGCATCTGGCCACCCATAGATCTAATATGGGTCTGGAAAGCTCTGGTATTTAAAGGATAAGTTCACCTTTATACAAAAAATAATAAATGCACATTTTTTTGCAGGTAAAAAAATGTGCATTTATTATTTTTTGTTGCAGGAGCCTCTAAAGCTTTGCACCAGCGATCAGCAGAGTGTCAGTATATCTGATTGCCTGTAAGGGATGTACGAGCAAGCAGATATACTGACAGGAAGACTCAATGAACTACCATGGCGCTCCACAATGCCATGGTAGTTCATTGAGAACTGCAAGCCTACAGCCGCTAAGGCAGTCAGGACTTGTAGTTTCTCATTCACATAACACAGGAATGAGTGACTCGGCTGAGCGGGCGGAACCCCACATTGCTGTCTTTTTTTTTTAATTTGACAGCTAGCGAGGAGAGAGAAGATTCCCCTCTAGCTGTCAAAGTGGGGGAGCATGTTACATATTACCCCCTGAATATGGGTGTCAGGGCTCCCAGGTATGACCAGAGGTGTGTGACTGACGCAGGGAAACGCAGACTTCAGATATGTTATAAACAATGTAATTTAATAACACTAACCATACAAACATAAACGCAGTGCAATACTAAAACATAACACAGTGCAAACGAACCAAACCAACCACCCACAGATAACAGTACATACAATGCAAGCGTCGTCAGGCAGGCAGGCCGGGTCAATATCAATTGGGCAGGTAGGTACAGGGGGAGCAAGCAGAGAATGGTCGGGGTCACAGGCCAGGTTCAGCAGGTAGCGGGCAGCGTGGTACAGAGGGTCAGGCAGAGGAGAATGGTCAGACAAGCCAGGGATCAGAGCAGGGTCAGCAGAGAATCAGACAGGAACAGGATGCAGGGCCCAAGAGAAACACAACACCAAGGCAGAGTCTGCAGGTCTGAATGTCCCTTAAATACACCAGTATAATTAGTTCCAGGTGTTTGACTGGCTGCAAGGTTGAGTCTCTGATTGCTGGGAGCACCCGCTGGCCAGCCCTGGTACTGCAGCTCATAAGGCAGCTGAGTCCCACTATTGCTGGCCAGTCCATTCCTGACAGTACCCCCCCTCAAGGAGCGGCCTCAGGACGCTCCAAACAGTCCTAGCTGGGCAAAATGTTCCACCGCCCGGGTCTGGTAACTGGCGGGATATCAAAGACTGGCACACCGGGCAGGACTCCGGGCAGCGGCACACCGGGCAGAGGCACATCGGGCAGGACTCCGGGCAGAGGCACATCGGGCTGGACTCCGGGCAGAGGCACATCGGGCTGGACTCCGGGCAGAGGCACATCGGGCTGGACTCCGGGCAGAGGCACATCGGGCTGGACTCCGGGCAGAGGCACTCCGGGCTGGACTCCGGGCAGAGGCACTCCGGGCAGCGGCACACCGGGCAGAGGCACATCGGGCTGGACTCCGGGCAGAGGCACATCGGGCTGGACTCCGGGCAGAGGCACATCGGACAGGGGCACACCGGGCAGAGGCACACCGGGCAGAGGCACACCGGGCTGGACTCCGGGCAGAGGCACATCGGGCAGGACTCCGGGCAGAGGCACATCGGGCAGGACTCCGGGCAGAGGCACATCGGGCAGGACTCCGGGCAGAGGCACATCGGGCTGGACTCCGGGCAGAGGCACATCGGGCTGGACTCCGGGCAGAGGCACATCGGGCTGGACTCCGGGCAGAGGCACATCGGGCTGGACTCCGGGCAGAGGCACTCCGGGCTGGACTCCGGGCAGAGGCACTCCGGGCAGCGGCACACCGGGCAGAGGCACACCGGGCTGGACTCCGGGCAGAGGCACATCGGGCAGGACTCCGGGCAGAGGCACATCGGGCAGGACTCCGGGCAGAGGCACATCGGGCAGAGGCACACCGGGCAGAGGCACATCGTGCAGAGGCACATCGGGCCGGACTCCGGGCAGAGGCACATCGGGCCGGACTCCGGGCAGAGGCACATCGGGCCGGACTCCGGGCAGAGGCACATCGGGCCGGACTCCGGGCAGAGGCACATCGGATTACCAGGCGAAGCAGCAGGCAGCGGGCCACCAGGCGGAGCAGCAGGCACCGGGCCCCCAGGCGGAGCAGCAGGCACCGGGCCCCCAGGCGGAGCAGCAGGCAGCGGGCCACCGGGCAGAGCAGCAGGCAGCGGGCCACCGGGCGGAGCAGCAGGCAGCGGGCCCCCGGGCGGAGCAGCAGGCACCGGGCCCCCGGGCGGGGCAACAGGCATCGGGCCCCTGGGCGGTGCGACCGGCATCGGGTCCCCAGGCGGGGCGACCGGCATCGGGCCCCCAGGCGGAGCGGTGGGCATCGGGCCCCCAGGCGGGGCGACAGGCATCGGGCCCCCAGGCGGGGCGACAGGCATCAGGCCCCCAGGCGGAGCGACAGGCATCGGGCCCCCAGGCGGGGCGACAGGCATCAGGCCCCCAGGCGGAGCGGCGGGCGCCGGACCCCCAGATGGAGCGACAGGTCTCGGGCCCTCAGGCGGAGCAGCGGGCGCCGGACCCCCAGGTGGAGCGACAGGTCTCGGGCCCTCAGGCGGAGCGGCGGGCGCCGGGCCCCCAGGCGGGGCGACAGGCATCGGGCCCCCAGGCGGGGCGACAGGCATCGGGCCCCCAGGCGGGGCGACAGGCATCGGGCCCCCAGGCGGGGCGACAGGCATCGGGCCCCCAGGCGGGGCGACAGGCATCAGGCCCCCAGGCAGGGCGACAGGCATCAGGCCCCCAGGCGGAGCGGCGGGCGCCGGTCCCCCAGATGGAGCGACAGGTCTCGGGCCCTCAGGCGGAGCGGCAAGCGCCGGACCCCCAGGTGGAGCGACAGGTCTCGGGCCCTCAGGCGGAGCGGCGGGCGCCAGACCCCCAGGTGGAGCGACAGGTCTCGGGCCCTCAGGCGGAGCGGCGGGCGCCGGACCCCCAGGTGGAGCGACAGGTCTCGGGCCCTCAGGCGGAGCGACAGGTCTCAGGCCCCCAGGCGGGGCGGCGGGCGCCGGACCCCCAGGCGGAGCGGCGGGTGCCGGACCCCCAGGCGGAGCGACAGGTCTCGGGCCCCCAGGCGATGCGGCGGGCACCGAGTCACCAGGCACGACAGTGGGCTCCGAGTCAACTGGCATGACCGCTGGCACTGGGTCAGACATTGGATCGTCTGGCTGGACAGCGGGCATCGGGTCACCAGGCATCAGGTCATTTGGCTCGACAGCGGGCACCGCGTCATCTGGCAAGGCAGTGGGCTCCGAGTCAACTGGTATGACCGCGGGCACTGGGTCAGACATTGGATCGTCTGACTGGACAGCGGGCATCGGGTCACCAGGCATCAAGTCATTTGGCTCGACAGCGAGCACCGCGTCATCTGGCAAGGCAGTGGGCTCCGAGTCAACTGGCATGACCGCGGGCACTGGGGCAGACATTGAATCGTCTGGCTGGACAGCGGGCATCGGGTCACCAGGTATGACAGCGGGCACTGGGTCACCAGGCATCAGGTCATTTGGCTTGCCAGCGGGCACCGCGTCATCTGGCAAGGCAGTGGGCACCGGGTCACCAGGCATTGGATCGTCTGGCTCGACAGCGGGCGTCGGGTCACCAGGTATGACAGCGGGCACTGGGTCACCAGGCATCAGGTCATTTGGCTCGCCAGCGGGCACCGCGTCATCTGGCAAGGCAGTGGGCACCGAGTCACCAGGTACGACAGCGGGCTCTGAGTCAATTGGCACGACAGCGGGCACCGGGTCATCAGGTACCGGATTGTCTGGCTCGACCGCGGGTATCGGGTCACCAGGTATGACAGCGGGCACCGGGTCATCAGGTACCGGATTGTCTGGCTCGACAGCGGGCACTGGATCAGGTACCGGATCGTCTGGATCAACAGCGGGTATCGAGTCAACTGGCCTAATAGGATCATCAGGCTGGATCAGTTCATCAGGCTGAGTGGAGGCACCAGGCTGAGTAGAGGCACCAGGCTGAGTAGAGGCACCAGGATGAGTAGAGGCATCAGGCTGGGTACAGGCACCAGGCTGAATAGAGGCATCAGGCTGAATGGCGGGTGCCGAGGCACCAGGCTGAACCACGGAAGGCAGGTTCTCAGACGGCAGGCTCACCGGTTTGGATACTGGCAGGATGGTATTGGTTGGAAAGAATTTTCGCTTTTTTCTGGTTTTAACTACTGGAGCACTTCAAGTAAACGCAGGTCTGCAAACGAATGGAGCAGCTGGAGACAGAGAAGAGCTGGAGGATGGAACAGGAGAGGGAGCAGTTGCTACAGAGGGCTTTTTTACAGGGTTAAAGGCAGGATAGGTGCAGCGAGTGGGAACAGGGTACTGACATGCGGTAGATAGCAGGGCAGGAGGAGCTGTTGGGAATGCAGGAATAGAGTTTTGAGGAAATAGATTAGAAGCAGGACTGGGTTTTTGTAAGCTGACTGAGGCTGGGTGCAACAAATCTGTCCATGTCTGCAGTATGGGTTGAACAAAGCTGAGCTTACACAAAGCCTGTCTGACCAAAGACTGCACTGCGTTTATACAATCTCTTAGTGTCTGTGGTGAACATGTGGAATAACGCTCCAGAAAGTAACCCACATCATCCTCTTATAACCACACCAGGGACTCTACCTGGTCTGCACTAAATGGTGGCAAAAATTCATCCCTGCATTCGGGGGTACCAGATGAAACCAACTCAGCACAAACCTCAATCAAAGGCTGCACCTCAGAGAACTCTGTGCCCTGATCTACTAGAACATGAGCGAGCCGTATACATTCTAGCAGTTCATCCCGGGTATACTCCTTCAGAGTTTGATAAGCATACTCCCTGTCATCAAACACTAGCAGATATAAATACACAACCTCATCCAGATCCATCCTTCCCATCAACAAACCAAGATGGCTTCCCTGTGCAGCCACTTCTGGTCAGGATTGGCCTTGGTGTAATGTCAGGGCTCCCGGGTATGACCAGAGGTGTGTGACTGACGCAGGGAAACGCAGACTTCAGATATGTTATAAACAATGTAATTTAATAACACTAACCATATAAACATAAACGCAGTGCAATACTAAAACATAACACAGTGCAAACGAACCAAACCAACCACCCACAGATAACAGTACATACAATGCAAGCGTCGTCAGGCAGGCAGGCCGGGTCAATATCAATTGGGCAGGTAGGTACAGGGGGAGCAAGCGGAGAATGGTCGGGGTCACAGGCCAGGTTCAGCAGGTAGCGGGCAGCGTGGTACAGAGGGTCAGGCAGAGGAGAATGGTCAGACAAGCCAGGGATCAGAGCAGGGTCAGCAGAGAATCAGACAGGAACAGGGAGCAGGAACAGGATGCAGGGCCCAAGAGAAACACAACACCAAGGCAGAGTCTGCAGGTCTGAATGTCCCTTAAATACACCAGTATAATTAGTTCCAGGTGTTTGACTGGCTGCAAGGTTGAGTCTCTGATTGCTGGGAGCACCCGCTGGCCAGCCCTGGTACTGCAGCTCATAAGGCAGCTGAGTCCCACTATTGCTGGCCAGTCCATTCCTGACAATGGGTGTAACATGTACATGTTACAAAAGGTGAACTTGTCCATTAAATGCAGCAAATAAAAATGAACAGAAACACACACTGGGGTTGATTTGCTAAAACTGGAGAGTGTGATAACTGGAGCAGCTGTGCATAACAACCAATCAGCTTCCAGGTTTTTTTTTGTCAAAGTTTAATTGAACAAGCTGAAGTTAGAAGCTGATTGGCCACCATGCACAGCTGCACTAAATGTCGCACTCTCCAGTATGTTACACATACAGGTGAAACTCGAAAAATTAGAATATTGTGCAAATCTTCATTTATTTCAGTAATGCAACTTAAAAAGTGAAACTAATATATGAAATAGACTCATTACATGCAAAGCAAGATAGTTCAAGCTGTGATTTGTCATAATTGTGATGATTATGGCTTACAGCTCATCACAATCTCAGAAAATTAGAATATTACATGCAATCAATAAAACAAGGATTGTACATAGAACAATATTGGACCTCTGAAAAGTATAAGCATGCATATGTACTCAGTACTTGGTTTGGGCCCCTTTTGCAGCAATTACTGCCTCAATGCGGCATGGCATGGAAGCTATCAGCCTGTGGCACTGCTGAGGTGTTATGGAAGACCAGGATACTTCAATAGCGGCCTCCAGCTCTTCTACATTGTTCGGTCTCATGTCTCTCATCTTTCTCTCGGCAATGCCCCATAGATTCTCTATGGCGTTCAGGTCAGGCGAGTTTGCTGGCCAATCAAGCACAGTAATCCCACGGTCATTGAACCAGGTTTTGGTGCTTTTGGCAGTGTGGGCAGGTGCAAAGTCCTGCTGGAAAATGAAGTCAGCATCCCCATAAAGCTCGTCTGCGGAAGGAAGCATGAAGTGCTCCAAAATCTCCTGGTAGACGGCTGCGTTGACCCTGGACTTAATGAAGCACAGTGGACCAACACCAGCAGATGACATGGCTCCCCAAATCAACACAGACTGTGGAAACTTCACACTGGACTTCAAGCATCTTGCAGTGTGTGCTTCTCCATTCTTCCTCCATACTCTGGGTCCTTGGTTTCCAAATGAGAAACAAAAGTTGCTCTCACCAGAAAAGAGGACTTTGGCTTTTCTTTAGCCCAGGTAAGATGCTTCTGACATTGTTTGTTGTTCAGGAGCGGCTTGACAAGAGGAATACGACATTTAAAGCCCATGTCCAGGATCTGTCTGTGTGTGGTGGCTCTTGATGCACTGACTCCAGCCTCAGTCCACTCCTTGTGAAAGTCCCTTTTCCTGACAATCCTCTCCAGCCTGCGGTCATCCCTGCTGCTTGTGCACCTTTTTCTTCCACACTTTACCCTTTCACATAACTTTTTATTAATGTGCTTTGATACAGCACGTGGGAATATCCAACTTCTTTTGCAATTACCTTTTGAGGCTTTCCCTTATTATGAAGGGAGTCAGTGTTGGTTTTCTGCACAACTGTCAGGTCAGTAGTCTTTCCCATGATTGTGATTCCTACTGAACCAGACTGAGAGACCATTTAAAGGCTCAGGAACCCTTTGCAGGTGTTATAGCTTAATTAGCTGATTAGAGTGGGACACTTTGATCCTAGAATATTGCACCTTTTCACAATATTCTAATTTTCTGAGATTGTGGATTTGGGGTTTTCATGATCTGTAAGCCATAATCATCACAATTATGACAAATCACGGCTTGACCTATCTTGCTTTGCATGTAATGACTCTAGCTCATATATTAGTTTAACCTTTTAAGTTGCATTACTGAAATAAATGAACTTTTGCACGATATTCTAATTTTTCGAGTTTTACCTGTATGTTCTTCTCACATTCCACATGAGATCTCTCCACAGGTCCCCTGTGTATTGGACCAGATGGTGCCTATGTGGAAGAAGCCTAAAGAAATTGTACAGTCAGACTGAAATGTGTATGGTTAACATTAAATTATGGGTAGATCCCTTACCATTGGTTAATGCTGTAATATTTTCCTGTCAGTGGGCACCCTAATAAATTTACTTTATCCACTTGGAAAGATCTGCATTTAATTGGAGACTGATGAGTTTCATCTGGTTAATTAGAAGTTTGTTTCATATGTTCTATGACCCATTGTCATGTAGTCTTTATTGTTCACACCGCAGAGGATCAAAGGGATCTCTAGCAGGTACATCCTGCAATGTTTGGTGTAGATTAAAACTGTATTCTCTGTTTGTATCCAGCTCATGTACATATTTACTCTGCTAACATTCAAAGACAGTGTAATATCCTTGTTTGGTTACACAGGAGGTACAAGTGTTACCACAGGCTTAAGTGAGAACAGCTAAAGTGAATAAAATCTAAAAAGTGATAATGCTCAATTATAGATTTATGTACATAACTAAGTGGGATACAACCAGTGGTGCCTAGTTCTTATTGTACCATGTCTATTACCTCCCTTTCTTTTTTTGACAATCACTCTCACGCCCTGGCATAGCACCATCGTTATTTCTATAGTGGATATGTTTATAGTGCACTGATGGCCAAATATTCCAAGTTTAACTGGTTCAGCTTTGTAGATTCCAAGACAAGTAAATGCATTCATATGTGAGTGCAAAGCAGTGATTTATGTAAAACAGTGATACAATCTGGAAAGAATATCATTATTCCTTGTGCTAAAATCCCTTTGCCTGAAACTTTTAGTACAATATGAATATTGGACTATTCATCATCCATTATTGAAAGTGAAAAATGGAATATACTTATGGTGGAACTAAACCCTATATGAAAGAAAGTGAGTTTGCTAAAGCACTGTGTATCGTCTTGTGTTTTCATCTCTTTATGGACCTTGCTTTGTGCACTGGTGTGCAGTCATGTTGGAACAGGAAGGGGCCATTCCCAAACTGTTCCCACAAAGTTGGGAGCATGACATTGTCCAAAATGTCTTGGTATGCTGATGCCTTAAGAGTTTCTTCACTGGATCTAAGGGGGCCAAGCTCAACCCCTGAAAAACAACCCCACACAATAATCCCCCCTACACCAAACTACACATGACATAATGCAGTCAGTTAAGTGTGTGTATCTGAGCAAAATGGGTGAAGTTATGTTCAATGGATGTTCAATTAACTTGACAGGAAGTTCACAAAGTCTATGTGAGCCTCTTCAAGGCTAATTTGCAAACCTTTGTTAAAAAAAGAGCATGGGTAGCTGTTCAGCGGGGAGACAATCTTTTATTGAGGCCTAAAGGTCAATATTAAAAATACAAACATTCCCTAAATAACATGCTTTGGGGATGTCTTAAGGTTACATGTTAATAGAATAGGTTGATGTAGTCCTTTAAAAGTTTTGTTTACTAACAGAAACAGGCAGGGAATCTTATTTAGCTGCAGTAGCACTACTGCTGCTAAATGACAGATCCCTGGCCAGTTTCTGTTTGTAAACAAACCTGCTAGGGGTCTCGTATTTTTCAGTAATATGCTACTGCTGCTACTGCTGCTAAATGAGAAATCCCCAGCTGGCTTCTTTTTGCAAACAAATGTGCCAGGATTCATGGGTGATGTAGTTGACAAAATATGGTCATGACATCCCAAGATCCCTGTCTAGTTTACAAACAGAAGCCTGCTGCAGATTTGTCATTTTGGTATGAGCGTAGAAGATAGGCAGCATCATTAGACAGCAGGTCAGCATCACTGGATGGATTTAGTAGTTATAGCACTACCACGGCAAAATGACAAATACCCAGCCGACTGCTACTTGCAAACAAATCAATATAAGGATCTGTTGTGATAACTGTAGCACTACCACTGAAAAGTGGCAGATCCCTGGCCGAATGGCATTTGTAAACAAACCAACTGGATATCCTGAATGATGTCATTAACCAAACATTTAATGAACATATTTGGTCAATGACTTCTCCTTGGGCCCCCAAACAGTGTGTTTAGAAACACCAGCTAACTGGTTATGTAATATTTGGTAGTAGTGCTAGAGTTAGCACTACAGCAGCTGGCCAGGTATCTGTCATTTTGCAATGGGAGTATGATAGGTGGATATTGTTGGGTGGCAGGTTGTTATGTCGGCAGAATAACATTATTAGGCGATTGGTTGTAATGGAGGCAGGTCATCATGATTGACAGTGATCTACATCAATGGACAATGTGATTGATATTGAACATCTGAGACATTGGGGCTGATTTACTAAAGGCAAATAGACCGAGCACTTTGCAAGTGCAGTTGCACTGAAATTCCCGAGTGCTTAGTGAATGTGGGCAGGCTCTGCTGATTTCCATCATCAGATCATATGAAGAAAAAACTACTGTTTTTTTTCTTTGCACCTGATTGGGTATTATACAAAGTAAAGCTTCAGCACATTCACCAAGCCCTGGGAAAAATCAGTGCAACTTTTCCTTTTGTAAGTCAACCCCATGTGTATTTTTTTTTTCAAATAACTTTTAATCATTGAAACCACTAAGCTACTCATTCTCTCGCTTGTTTTCTCTCACCTTGACCATTGCAATTCCCTTCTCATAGGCCTACCTCTCCATACGGTATTCCCTCTTCAGTCTATCATGAATGCTGCTGCCAGACTCATCTACCTTACTAACCGCTTACTGCCTGCTGCCCTCCCCTGCCAAACACTTTCTTTCGATTGGCAAGCGAATTAATTTTTAATACTATACTAACAACAACATACAAAGCCATTTACAACACAGCCCCAAGCTACATCACCAATCTTAATCCCTGAAAACTCATCTCTTCCGGGAAGCCTATCACACCTCCAACTAACTGAACTTTTATCACCTCCATCAGCTCACCCCCACAGCTTTAACCTTTTGTACCACTTGACCCATTTTATTAGATTGGAAGCTCCTATGAGCAGGGCCCTCTTAACCCTTTTGTATTTTATTGTATTGTAACTGAACTCTCTCCCTTTATACTGTAAAGCTCTGCGCAAACTGTTGTTGCTATGCAAATCCTGTATAATAATAATAACTTTTCCATAATGTTTGTATTTACTTTTCCATTTTTTCTTGGATTGTCCTAAGTGGAGTGGATATCTGGTGGCTCAATTATTATAAAGAGGGCTTCCAGATTTAGATAACTCCCCTACCCCTGCAAACTTTTGCATCTTTTTTGAGGCACAGGATGTGGTGATGATGTCTATGGAGAGAAGGTGCTTTTCGAGGGAAAGACAAGACTTTGCTGTTGAGGGGGGCACCCCAGATATCTGCCTCCCCAATGGTACCCCTTTTTACTCATCCCAAAAAATTCCACAAAGCGCTACGCAAACTGTTAGTGCTATATAAATCCTGTATTATAATAAAAAAACATTCTTGCTCTGATAAAGTCCAAAAAAAAAAGGAAAAGAAAACAATGTCCCCTGGATGTAAGTCTTACATCAAGCACAAGGTCCAATGATGTAGATCCTCATTAGTTATGACAATCTGCCACCTCTACAACCCATCACTCAATGATTTTGACCCACCAACATGATTACCTGCCCCCTGACAATGGTTACCTGTCACACTCCTGCCACAAAATGACAGATCCCCTGCTGACCTCTGTATGTAAACATATTGCCCTGGTATCCTGGGTAACATCATTCACCAAATATAATCATAACCATTGCTTTGTTTACAAATGCCAGCCAACTGGTGCTGTCATTTTGTCATGGAAGTGCTAGACTTATCGCAGCAATACCGTCACTGTCGCAAAATGATAGATCTCCAGTTGATGTCTGTTTACAAATATATAGGTATATGTAAAGGAATGGTTTAGCATATGCCGAAATAGTTAATTATGTATTACTCATGTATTTATTTATCTATTAGAAGTATTCATATAGTACAGATCATTTTACACAGCCCTTTACATACATGAATCTGAGTCTAGAAAAGAGATCATAGCAGCTTGCCTAGGTAGACAATAAACATCAGAAGATGAAAAAGAGACACCATAAAAGTTTACACCAGCATTATTTGGTGGAGTAATAAAAAAGGCACAAATGTAAAACATTGCTGCTTATAAATTATAAGAGATTACATTATCCAGTACATGCTATAGACCCACACTCCTCAACATTGTGCTTTCTTTTGTGCATTCAACCACGTGGTTATATTTTACACATGTCACGTTCAGAAGATCTTATCTCATACACCATAATTTTGTTCTGCTGAAAACATTTTTGCCTCATTTTCTGTGCATGTCCTGCTGATACGATCACATACAATATTCCCAGAATTAAATGGCAGCTAATGCATTTTGAGTGCTTGTAACTCAGCACCTTCCTATTATGTACTTCTATATTGTGTAGTTATTACAAACACCAGAAATGTTGCGGAATCTCTAAATCTGTGTTCTTGAATAACTTACTGTAAGTAAAGTAAATTATCGTAACCTAATTTGGAATTTCACTTGCAGCCACATACGATACTGCCATACCAGTCTAAGCCAAGGTTCCTTTTCCTAGCTGGTAAAGTAAAACCTTATTCTCTGACCACTCCTTTTTGTATATTATAAACTACTCCATTAGCGTATGTAGTACCAAATAATTAGACTGTAGAGTGGACCTTGCAGCAGATTATGGTTTTCTTGTTAAGTGCAGCATGGTAAGTCATGTGTAGGTTTTACACTTACAGGTATTTTATACGTCTCTCTGAGATCAGTACTCCCCTGACAATACCTCCATTTACTTTTATCTCAAGAAAGACAGCACCATCTTTGTTCAGACATTATCCAAGGTCAGAATACCACTTACTGGACCGACATGCTAGCCAAGAGATGACACAATGACGTAGCTCATGGTACCTCTATTCCAAAATGTGTAACACAGATCCGCTTCTGCTGCAGCCTTTCACCTTGTGACTTGCTAAAAATTTACAATACTAGGGCAAAACATGTTAACTTTAATGTCTACCAGTTGGCACAATGTACACTAATGATGTAACTCCTATGGCAATTCATGAGATGACGGAATTACTATTCTGATAAGGTTACCGTATTTTTTGCCGTATAAGACGCACCTAGGTTTTAGAGGCAGAAAACAGGAAAAAAAAAATTCTGAACTAATGGACTGCAGACACAGTACAGGAGATGACCAGAGACTGCGGACAGCACAGGGATGACCAGAGACTGCGGACAGTACAGATGACTGCTGACCTTTGGGGAGGTGGGGAGCAGGTACCTGAATTTGACAGGTACCCGATCTTACCTGTTCCTCGATCCAGCCGTGCACTGTCTTCCCGGCTTCTGTAATGGCGCTCGGCATGACAGCCGGGTGCCCAGTGCGCATGAGCGAGAAGCACTTGCGCTTTGTGATTGGTCCGGCGGCTTCTGGGATCTGTCATGTGTCCCAGGTGCCGCCTTACCATTCACAAAGCACACCGCTTCTTGCGCATGCACACTTGGCACCCGGCTGTCATGCCCAGTGCCCACACTACAGGAGCCGGGAAGACAGCACGCCGCTGGGTAGAGGAACAGGTAAGGTCCCGCTGCAGAGCTGAGCGGCCGGCCCGGTATTCTGACACGGCCGCGGTGGAAATACCGGACCGGCTGCTCCATATTCGCCTTATAAGACGCACTGACATTTCCCACCCAGTTTTGGGGAAGAAAAAGTTCGTCTTATACGGCAAAAAATACGGTAATTAAAGTCACTATTAAACTAGGAAAGCATCGTCCACAGGTAGACACTGACCAGGTCATTGCTTTAAACATTAAGTAGATAAGGTATTCACTTACAGGCCTGCCATGTAAAACATGGTGCTACTGCATAGTCCTTTCCCCTTTTGGAAGGGCCGCTTAAAAGGAAAGCCACTAAATATATATTAATGTTAGCAAACTCAATTTGGAAAGTGCAAAATGATAGAGATAAAAATGAAAGATAGAGAGAAGCAAATGAAGAAGAGCATACTAGGGACTTTAGGATCAGTGAGGGCTGTCCACTGAATGCATATATCTGCAGATAATCTCCAAATCTACTCCACTAGGAGGCAATTCATTGTCTGGGTTTGAATACTCAGGGTCAATTTTGCATAAAAAAACACTTTCTGAAAAATAGGGTTATGGTTGAGGGCAGGACATCTTCACGTCTTACATTGTATGACAAAGAACTTAGAATGGTTAGAATATCATCTGTTTTTAGATCGTTGTTTGTTAGAGCTCTTTCTGGTTTACTAAATTGAAATCAAGAGACTTAACATTACGACGTTGGCAGCTTACTGCAATATTTTGTCAACATAAATTATTCTTCTATTGTCTCAACTGTTTTCTGAAAAACCAACAGTAAAAATGTCTGTTTACAGCCTGCTGCTTGGAATAACATTTACTTTGGTTTTATTTCTTCCAATTATTATTATACACTGCTCAAAAAAAACATAAAGTAACACTTTTTAATCAGAGTATAGCATCAAGTAAATTAAATTCCTGGGATATTGATCTGAGGAGAGAGGGTTGTTAATCAGTTTCAGCTGCTTTGGTGTTAATGAAATTAACAACAGGTGCACTAGATGGGCAACAATGAGATGGCCCCCAAAGCAGGAATGGTTTTACAGGTGGAGGCCACTGACATTTTTTTTCCAACTCATCTTTTCTGACTGTTTTTCACTAGTTTTGCATTTGGCTAGGGTCAGTGTCACTACTGGTAGCATGAGGCAATACCTGGACCTTACAGAGGTTGCACAAGAAGTCCAGCTCCTCCAGGATGGCACATCGATATGTGCCTTTGCCAGAAGGTTTGCTGTGTCTCAAAGCACAGTTTCAAGGGCATGGAGGAGATTCCAGGAGACAGGCAGTTACTCTAGGAGAGCTGGTAAGGGCCGAAGAAGGTCCTTAAACCATCAGCAGGACCGGTATCTGCTCCTTTGTGCAAGGAGGAACAGGATGAGCACTGCCAGAGCCCCACAAAATGACCTCCAGCAGGCCACTGATGTGATTGTCTCTCACCAAATAATCAGAAACAGACTTCATGAGGGTGGCCTGAGGACCCAACGTCCTCTAGTGGGTCCTGTGCTCACTGCCCGGCACCATAGAGCTCGATTGCCATTTTCCATTGAAGACCCGAATTGGCAGGTCCACCACTGGCGCCCTGTGCTTTTCACAGATGAGAGCAGGTTCACCCTGAGCGCATGTGACAGATGTGAAAGGGTCTGGAGAAGCCGCAGAATGTTATGCTGCCTATAACATCATTCAGCATGACCGTTTTTGTGGTGGCTCAGCGATGGTCTGGGGAGGCATATCCATGGAGGGATGCACAGACCTCTACAGGCTAGACAATGGCACACTTATCATCATTAGGTATCTGGATGAAATCCTTGGACCCATTGTCAGACCCTACACTGGTGCAGTGGGTCCTGGGTTCCCCCTGGTGCATGGCAATGCCCGGCCTCATGTGGCAAGATCATTCAGGCAGTTCCTGGAGAATGGAGGAATTGATACCACCTGACCTAAATCCAATATAAACACCTCTGGGATATAATGTTTCGGTCCATCTGACACCAGGTTGCACCTCAGACTGTCCAGGAGCTCAGTGATGCCCTTGTCTAGATCTGGGTGGAAATACCACAGGACACCATCTGTTCTCTCATTAGGAGCATGCCCTGACATTGGCAGGCATGCATACAAGCACGTGCAGGCCATACATAAACAAAATCTTGTTTATTCTATGTATTATATAGTGTCCACTCCACCATATAATACATAGCAGGCTTACATGAAAATATGTGACTCTCAAGCTGAGATGTCAGATAGCACTTGGTTTGTATAAGCCCTGTGGTCACTGTGAAAAGAGGCTCTGACACTTTCCTCTCCTGTTCTCCCCCAGTACTCACTTACACAGAGGAAAAACAAAGAAAGAGCCCTATGCTTGCAATAGTGTGAAATCCGAGGTAAGAATTTTGACACATTTAAACACACATATAAAAGCTGTATACAGGCTACAACTCCCAGTATTCTGAGAAGCTGTAAATGCACATGCCCAGTGACGTCACGACCTCCAGCTCTGCATACTCATTTTAGAGATCATCTTGGTATTTGCATGCTATAGAGGCTTTTTGTGCAAATAGATTTATCTTAACTTTTGGATGTTGAGAAAAAGTGGTTTTTAGATCTGCTTCTCAGCACTGTATGAATGGGAGGTCTTGTGGGATCCCTGTCCCTGCATAAAGCAGTGAAAGAGTATGTCTCACTGATATTCTGTCTGTTTATTCAAACGAGTACAGTTTTTTCATCCCTTTATATTCATATGGAAGAGTGCTCAGATAACCCCCTAAATGGGCCTGGTGCACAAAGTCTGATGCATTCAAAAATGTATGCTGCAGTTCTGGATTGTTCATGGGGTGGCTATTAGAGGAGACATTAATAAACTGGAAAGTCCCCTGTTGGATAAGGACTTCAAATTAAGGATTATCCCTCCTATGTTTGACATTCGCTGTTCCTACTATAGGAATCATAGGACTAAGAGGGGGTGAAAGGTAGGTGGATTGGAAAATCATCCTGATCATCTATAATGTGGCCCCTATAAGTGGGTTTTGTTTAATGTGTGCCAGGGCTGACCCATCAGGAATCCAAGGAAGTCTGTCTGGTTAAATGGGTCGCCTCATAGTATTTTACAGGGTCGATCCCCCTTTTGACTTGGGGAGGGATAGTAATGACCTCCTTAGTCTCACTGGTTTTGGAGTTAATTGTTACCATTTGTAGGACTTCATGAATAAATTGTAGGGAATTGAATATTTCTCTGTGAGATACGGTGAAAACATCTGACACCTGTGGTTGTGTAAAGTTTGTAAAATTGTGCAACCCTTATATGGAATGAAATATTATAGCTACGTTGGAATTCAAAGCCTGGGGTAAAGGAGGAAGGATTGTAGGGGAAGATGAGATGATATGAGGTTACTATAATATTTTTTTATATGCACAAAAGAGACAGAGGTTTGTTTCTTTAAAGTATTTAATACTGTACCAACTATACATAGAATGAGCAGTAATGGGGTTTGATATATTTTTTTTCTGGTATTCTGGCACATGAGGGGAGCTACAGCAAGTTATCAACTCTAATCAGGTCAGTGTCTAAGGATTCAAGACCAACTGAAAGTGACATCTCAGATGTAGAGTGCAAGTTGTGCTAATTGTGGTATTATATGTAATACCACTGTAGCTATGTTTAGTATACTAATGCAGGCCATAGGCGAGTCGTTTATCGGCCGAATTTTCATCCGCACGAAAAATCGGCCGATATTCACGCCGTTAGTGGGGCAATACCGTCGGTCGTTTTTCGCGGATCTTCTCGTTTACTCTTATCAGTCATGCTGGAAAATCCACAAAACACGGACGTTTTTCGTGGACATTGGTGGCAGCATCGCTGCCGGCAACGACCAATTTTTCATTTATCAGCCGAAAATTCGGCTGATAAATGGCCCGTCTATGGCCTGCCTAATCCACCAGAAAGTTTCAGGGGGTAAAACATTTTGTGTAGTAGTCTGAGTCTGATTTTCCCACAAAAATGTATTTATTCAGTTTTGAATGCCACCTAATATGTGAGATGGGACTTCAGTCGGGGAGGAACATACAAGGATACAACAGTCTGGGAAGAAGTGTAATTTTCATTGCTGCAATTTATCCGAACCAGGAGAAATGAAAGGTGTTCCAAGTTGACATCATGTTTTTAATTTAAAGCAGAGTTCCACCCAAAAGGGGAAGTTCTGCTTTAAGGACTGCTCCCCTGCTCCCCATTAAGGATTGGCACCTTTGGGGAGCGGGTATCCGAATTTGACAGGTACCCGCTCCCATTTCCGGTCCGATCACCTAGGCGATCGGAAGCGGAAGGTGTCCTCCCTCCCTGTAGTCTTTTGTGACACGTGACAGATCCCAGAAGACTACAGGACCATTCATGAAGCGCAGCCAAAAGCTATCACAGCTGGGTGCCCACACTGAAGATGCCGGACTCCTAAAATACAGAACGGCCGGTGAAACAGGGTGCAGGGGACACACTGTGGGACTGAGGGACAGGTAAGTGGCTGTTTTTTAAAAGTCAGCAGCAACAGTTTTTGTAGCTGCTGACTTTTATTTTTTGACAGCGTGTGTGGAACTCCGCTTAAAAGTGTTACTAAACCCTAGACCCTGCATTCACTATATCTGGTCTCCCACAGTATACAGAACATGGAAATGCATTTATTTTAGTAAATATAAACTGCTAATACCTTTCTCATCAGCAGTTAGAGCTGTCTTGTGACTTCTATCAGTGTCCAGCTGAGCACTGGTTAAAGCTTGTAGGAGGAGTTTTCTTTCTGCTCTAGGAGGATGCAAAACCCCTGACCTCTGTCTGGACAGTGCTGATTGGCCCTGTGCTGATCACATACATTCTCCCAAGAAAAAAAAAAAACCTCTCTAGCAATACACACTGAACCGAGCATAGGCAGAATGGCTGTGGGTTCAGTCTGTCTTATCAGCATGGACATTTGAATAAGAGGAGGGGCAAAGAAGTCAGGATCAAACAGTCTTTTTACACAATGCAGAGGTTTAACCCCCTAGGTTCCACAGCGAGTATAACAAGCATACTTTACTGCATATACAGACTAATTTTACTGTTGTGGATTTAGTAACACTTTAAGCAGGAGTGTTGGGCAGTTTTTCCCTGGGACCTTCTATGGTCAATGACATCACCTGGGAGACCCTTTATCCTTGTATATAACAGTTATCATCCACTCACCCAGTTAGTTGGCTGAAAGCAAGCAAATGAACTGGATGTGTCTCCATGACAGCATTTATTTTCTTTCAGTGGATTGGTGGGCATCATGATTGATTGGCAGGTTGGTAGTCATCATGATTGACATGGATCTACATTGCTGGAAGAGGTGATTGACAGTGAATGTACATCTTTTTTTATTTATTAAAGGATTTGGTTTTTTTCACAGTTTACATTTTTTGATTGAGTAGGGGTACTATACACCCCTTATTTTTTCACATAAAAATATGTGGAGGAGTTCAGTAGCTGGGGTGCACCCTTATCGTTAAAAGGTGCTTCCATATTCAGATAAGCCAGCAGGTCAGGGTAGTTGGGAAGAGGCCCTTGAAGAGGACCTCAGCAACATGGGGACAAACGTCTTTGTCAAGGCCCCCCTCCAAGGTACCCCCTATATGTTAAGGGCATGTGGCCTGGTATGGTTTGGGAGGAGGGGCAGCATGCTCATCTTTCACCCTTTCCTGGCCAGCCAGACTGTGTACATTCCCACTTGCAATCCTTATATCCTTATACTGTAGATATATGCTACATTTCAGGGGGGATGTCTTGCTTTTTTTTTGCATGAAGTACCCCCTTACAATCTATACCAGACTCTACATAGGGACGGGGGGATTGCTCCACACAGTTTTTTTTATTCTGAGTGCTGCTTTTTTTTTTTTTTAAAGAGAAGCCGGCAATGAAATGTCATTTGCCAACAATATTAAACATCTTATTCCTTTGTAAAAGTGCTGCTGCAACACTTTCTGGGTATCACTGGTACATGTTTCCCAAGGTAGGGCTCCCCTCAAACAATCCCCCAACCATGCTGCTATATTTTGATAACCATTTGCCTATTAGCAAAGAAAATAGGCATTTGTAATTTGACAGATCCAGCTACCATTGATTTCATTGGGGTTTGGGCTTGGCATTCAAACATTTCTAATGTTCCCCCAAACCCTGCTTGAACCAAACCAAGGGCTGTTCGGTTCAACCCTACTGGTAAATACGCCAGAATCTGTAGCACATTGTGTGTTGGAAGGCTGCTTGTAGAACAAATTAGGAGTATGCAGAAATGGGTGATCTCTGCTGTTTAACTCAGTAAGTGCTGTCACCCTTGGATAAGATGTGATTGCGGATACACCTTGATTGTCAGATTAATTTAAAAGCAAGAAATATAAAGAAGGACAAAACAACATATTTGGTCATAATTCTAGGGATTAGACAAACTTTAAGCTCTTCTTAGCACTGTAAAATTGTATACTAACAGTCCTGCATATAAAATCTATTGTGTTGAGATCCAGACACCAAAAGACGCTTTTGTAATCAAGCTTAGGTGGCATGTAAAGACTGGTGGTATTTCTGTGTAGATAAAAAAATGATCTCACAACATTGTGACAGATTTTACAACATATTGGGTAATTAGCACTTTTTGTGCTCATGTATGCTTATTATTACTTATATGGACAATTGAGCAATGTCAGATTATCATCACAAATGGTCGATTGCATTGTTCTAAAATCCTAAACTTACATTGCTACCACAAAGGTGTGCAGCATTTAGGTGTTTGCTTTATCATCTCTATCCTACAGAATGCACTTGTTCTAATGAATGCCCCACCCCTTTCTTTGTGCTGCCATTACACACTCTGCAAAAACGAATTAGTCTTGTAAAGGAAACACTAATAGTAGCAAGCCATTAGTGTTAATGACATCTTATATGCAGCCATATGGCTTTCCTTTCCCTTCACATATGATTCATTTAATGAGTTTACTCAGTATTATAGTTCAGCTTTTTGGCCCAAAAATCTTATCAGTGTCAATCTTTCAGAGAAAAACACATGATGTCTAGTTGACTTTCAACATTCCCATGTTGTTTTTCTATTCTTTACTTTTGGAATGAGGTGTAATTACAATGTCACAATGTTAATCAATTTTTTTTTGTATATGTAAATTATTGGTAATTATAAATATAGCTACACAAGTCAAATAAAATAGTAAGGCTTGACATTTGCAAAATGCATAATTCATAATACAAATTATCAATTGTAAGTTCTCAGGTTGAACATTCCCCCACCAGCACTGGCTTTCTGCATAGCCAACATAGCCAACTAATTTTCTGATTGTCATTTAAAGCAGGGGTAGGTAAAATGGAAGAAATCAAAGATCACCAGGGGGCTGCACCATTTTTTTTGTTAACAACGTTAACTAGCAAGCCCCCAGAGGTAAGTAGTGAGTAGGGCAGTGTTAGGGTTAGTACTAGATAGGGCAATGCACAGAGATCAGTAAGACAGTAAAATGTGTTGCTGTCTACAGGGGTCAGTAGCATGTAGAGCAGTGTACAAGGATCAGTAGGGCAGAGAACAGGGTGTCAACAGGGCAAAGGACAATGGGTCAGCAGGGCAAAGGTCAGGGGGTCAGCAAGACATAGTAAAGGGAGGGGGGGTCAGGAAGGCACATTACATGGTGGTCACAAGAGCCTGGTACAGGGGGGCTAACAGGGGGGTCTGCGGGGCATATCACAGGGAGGTCAAAAGGGCACGGTACTGGGGGAGGTCAAGAGGGCTGGTAAGTCTGGAGGGCACAGTACTGTAGAGTCAGCAGGGCATGATACTGGGAGATCAGGAGGGCACACAACAGAGGGGGTCTGGAGGGCATGATACTGGGGGTTAGGAGGGCACACTACTGGGAAGTCTGGAGGGTATAAAACTGGAGGGTCAGAAGGGCTAGGAGGTTTGGAGGGCTCAGTACTGGAGGGTCAGGAGGGCATGTTATTGGGGAAGACATGAGGGCAAAGTACTAGGGGGTCAGGAGGGCATGGTACTGGGGGGTCAGAAGGGTACAGTACTGGGGGTTAAGAAGGCACAGTCATGGGGGATCAAGAGGGTACACTACAGGTGGGTATGGAGGGCATGATGCTGGGGGTTAGGAGGGCACAGTATAGGAATATCTGGAAGGTATGGAATTGGTGGATCAGAAGGTCTAGGGGGTCTGGAGGGCACAGTACTGGAGTGTCAGAGGGGCATGGTGCTGGGGATCAGGGAGGCATGTTACAGAGGGATGAGAGGGGTATGGTGCTGGATGGCCAGGAGGGCACATAAGTGGTTTCCTGATGCTGACAATCCTGTTCTTGTGTGCTTATCCCTGCCAGACCTCCTCTCTCATTATATGATGTCACCCATAAGTGGAAAGAGGGCTGGTGGGTATCAGCACACTTCACTCAGGAGAATAAGAGTCCAAACATGGGGTGGGGAAGAGGTGGAGCACTTGAGGATTAGCAGTACAGGGACTCAAACATGATCTACCTGTCACCTGCTGGCGGTTGACAGGTAGATCATGATAGACGACCTCCTTTTTAAAGTATATTAGTCAACTTGTATCTTTTAGCCTTGTTGCCCTTAAGCTTTGCATTTTTTGTGGCATCTGATCTTGTTAGGCTGGCCATACACTGAAATATTTTGAGGTCTGAACTAAAAAAACCAAAAAGATTCCTCCATCCATGCTGTACAGCACAGATGGCTTTCACAATACCTGAACAGTGTCTGCACTGGATTAGATACAAGCACTGTTCAATGAACAATTTTCCAGCCAGGTTTGAGTTTTCACTCAAAGAATGTTGGAAAGGAGGGGGCCAACAGGATGTCCCATAAAGTGCATTTTGTCTGATACATCAGGAACTAGCTTACTAAAACCGGAGAGTGCAAAATCTGATGCAGCTCTGCACAGAATCCAGTCAGCTTTCAGGGTTTTTTGTCAACGCTTAATTGATCAAGCTGAAGTTAGAAGCTGATTGACTACCATACACAGCTGCATCAGATATTGCACTCTCCAGTTTTAGTAAATCAATCCCATGGTGTATGTCAAGCTTTAGTGGGATGGAAGCTAGGCAGTTTTATGAGGAAGAAGTATCATGACACAAGACAATAGCCTTGAGGGGTCTGGAACTATAAACATGGTTCTTTACCACACCTCTGCTGCAACTATTAGTATTCAGCTTAAAGCAAAATGTTGTAACAAGGCTCCTACATAGCAGCTGCCTTTCGGTATAATGCAGAATTTAGGGAGTCAAGGTAAACTGCAGTGGCCAGGGCATAGGCGAAGTTACTAGGCCAACATATTTCTTGGTGTCCACAGGTGTATAAACGCATAAAATGCCTTTCAACAAATAGGCACCCAAAGTAAATGTTTTTACTCAACATGCTAAGATCATCTTTGGATCCTTCACCCAAAAGGGCAACTTCCACTTTTCTGCCTCCCCCCTCCTCTTCTACGTTTCATTTTTTTTGGGGGGGGCAGGTACCTGGTATTGACAGGTACCCGCTTTTACTGCCGTTTGAAATGCCCAGGTGATCCAAGCAGAAAATTGCCGCCCTCCCACCGTTGGCAGCTTTCTGGAACATGTCACAAGTCCCATAAGCCTACGGGACCATTCACAAAGTGCAACGCTTGCCGCACGCATGCACAGTGGGAAGCAGGCTGTGAAGTCACAGAGAGTCACAAGCTCCTTCCCACACTAAAGATGCCAGTGCCAGGCATCCGAAGACCAGTGAAGAACTAGCCCGGGTGAGGACAGCACTGGATCCTTGGACAGGTTCAGCAGCTGACTTTTGATCTTTTTTTTTCACACTAAAGAACCACTTTAATAACGGTTGTACATTTGTTATCCAGTCTCCACTGCCATTTCATTTTACCCATCCCAATTAGGTAAGCCAGGATAAATACTCTTTTTGCTTCTTTATAGAAGCAGGCATGTTGGTTAACCACATACAACCCAATGTATGAAGATGTAGCTCATATGTCACTGCATTCATTTGATCATCTCACTATGGCCACTAGGTGCCATAAAGCAGGCAGAATCAGCACTTTGGAAATTAATCCTGAGTCCTAACATTTTATAGATGAGTCCTGTTGGCATCTATTTTTAAACTTTCAACCAAGATTCACACATTTTTATAATTATTGCAACTGGGAAAATGTGTGACTCTTGGGTGAAAAATGTTTATAAATGTGTAGAAGATGGTGAAAGTATGCATTAGGAAAAAGAGCATGATTTAGACTGTAACAGTTCACTTAGCACAGTACTAATCAATGTTTTTGCATCTCCTATACAGTCCCTGTGTCACAAGGTTCTTTTGTTTTTCAGAAAACCAGGAGCCAATTTCAAAATTCAAGGCTCTGCAAATCTTGATTTGGGGTTACAGTAGTTTTATAGCTTTTTTTTATCAAGGGACCAAAATGAGCAATTGACTATGTAGTGACCCATGGCAGTTTGTTTGTTGAAGTCACATCACTTTTATAATTGCTTGTTATGTAGTTACTGTAACCTTACACATTATCATTTCTCTTTGTACCGCTTCTCTAAATAATACTGAATGCCTCTGCTTGCCTTGTCAGATTAGGACATTGTACTAAGCCACTACTGAGTTAATGAGTTAGGCTCACACTGTTGTCATTCTTGTGGTGCCATTCATTGTTAATGGCAACCCAAAAGCAGCAAGCAAGGTGTGCGATTTTGCATTTGAAAAACTGTGCAACAAACATGGCAACAAGGCATGACTAAAAAAAGAACAAAACTCAAAGCCTAAAAAGATACCTGGGCATCTTTGCTGCATTTAAAATGAATGGGCTACCTTATGCTCAAAGTTTAGCAATGCATGAAAACGCACATAAGCGCAACTCATTACATGGCCCCAGTAGGGGTTCACTGCTCCACATATGAAAAAGGGACTAGAGCTTGTTTATTTACCACATGATTACTATGTGAACAGCTGGAGGCTTCATTGAGAAAAAGGAAAGCCTTAAGCCTGCAGATGAACATTGTCACCTTCTGGCATTCTGGTGTTTATCTGCAGTACCATTTAATTATCTAGTTGTATTTTTAAAAAAATCTAATAAATTAATTAAAAATGAAATGTGTTTTTTATGCATTTGTCAGACTAGAATAAAAAAACAAACACAAAAACAATTATTTTGGTATGCAAATTAGTCAAAGAAATATTGTCAAGTTAAATAGTACATGCTGATGTTGGAAAATTTCACCATCAATGACCTTTGGGCACAAAAGGGTAATATGCAATATTTAATGTTTAAAAAGTGAACAGTTTTTGACAATTATAAGGACATTGTTTTTGGAAATTGATATTCATTTTTTTTAACCATTTATTTTGATATGCATTATAAATATTAGCAATTGGATGCACATATTATTTATTTTGAGCTTTTAAGTGAAGCGCAGCACTTTTTGGTAAACAATATTTAATGTTTAACTGATTAAAAAAGAAAGATATTCAATTTTTTTTTTTTGCCCCGACCATAGAAAATAAGATAATGTAAAAAATCACTATATAGTCGTTTAACTTCTCTTTTGCCGCTGTAAAGGATAAACAGCCATTAAGTAAGAAGGTCCTATAACAAAGTATGAATCCCTGACAGCTTTTATTAAATGTAAAAAAAAAAAAATGAAAAAAAATGCAATACTTAATTACAATTTGCCAACAGCAAAGAAAAGAACTCTAAGAATTTTATTTAGCATCAGCAATATTTTATTTCCGTAGCGGTGCATCTTTTTTTACAAAAACTGTTTTATAGTTAGGGTCACTTTCATTTTTAGGCTGATAAAAAAAATCTATTATAGCTGTGAAACTTTTTCTGTGGTTTTTCAAATTGTACTGACCAACGAAAACAAATAAAACCAATTATCGAGGCTTTATTCAATTAGATTTTAATATTTTTTTGCCTACGCAAACCATGAAGGCGTTGTTTAAATATAATAGTCATTCAGTTTGTTGCGCAGGCACTCTGCAATAAAACAATAGGCTATAGAGAGGGACAAAAACAGGCTTCTGTGTGCACAAAGACTGTGTGTTTTTTGCCATGTCATTTTGAATAATCATAACAATAGTCCATTAACACTGTGGCCCTTAGGTTAATCAGATAATAATTATAGCATGCCATGATATTTCAGTATATACCCGCCTTCTTCTGTTTTTCATTCAAATCATACATTTTATTCATACGCAAGTAAAATTATCTCAGTTAATATAGATAAATTGAATCTGAATGAGAGGTTGAAACAGCTGTGATATGAATGCTATAGAAAATATACAACTATAACAATGGAAAATGTACACTCTGTCCAGGGGTGGACTGACAACTCATGGGGCCCCAGGGCAATAGGGGATCATGGGGCCCCTGTGTCCTTTCCCACACTCAAAGCACACCCAAAAAAGCCTATAAAAGGTACCAGGGGCATTTCATGGGGCCCCCTACTGACCCCGGGCCCTCGGGCAGTGCCCGCGAATGCTCGCATGGTCTGTCCGCCCCTGACTCTGTCTTTTATACCAGTTATTCCACATTAACCCTTATATAAGTATGAATGAATAAATAAATTCACAGATATGGGACGACTGTCCCAAAAACTTCTAAAATGTTTATAGTGTAATAAACCTGACTTCTGAGAAGCATTGGCAAAAAACAACACAAACAGACCACAATTAAGACCTTATCTGAATAACAACACCAAAACTTATTTGTTTCGGCATGGGAATTTCTACAGTTTTATTGAGTTAAGCTGGCCATACATGGATTGAAATGCATCTGGTTCAGCAGGGGCAGCGAGGTTATACAGAAGTCAATCCACTGATCAAGCTCTATACAACCGCCCTGTTGGTTTCCCCCCACAAGATCAGCACCACACGCTATAGCCGGCAGCACTGATCACTGTATTCTGATGGCGAGGTATATGGATGGGGGAATCAAGTAATTTTTTTTCTTTAGCTAGTTGGTTGAATGAAAAACAAATCAATCATCTTTACATAACTTTACTACATGGTACTTTATACCAATATAGCATCAGACACACAACTTTTCTTTTGTGAAAAAATCATGCCAGTGAAAGGTTAACTGTGAGCAGCTAGCATAACCTAACATTTGTTCCTCATGTTCAGGCATCCAAGATCACACAGCTGGTCTAAATCAAGGGCCATTTCACCAATGGCATGGTAAACCCTGAGAATAAAGCACCGACTTTAAAAACAAACATGCCAAGTTCCTGGGGCAGCTTCAGGTCACCATTTGTAACCAGTAATTTTGCTAAATTATTCTGGAGGCCACATAAGCACCAACCTGTTCCTTGCCACATTCTCCATGGTTCATGGGGTGCTTCCATAATAGTAATAAAACCAAATACAAATAGTTACACAATTTATTATATTCTTTTATATTGCAATATAAAACTCTAACATTAGAAAAATCAAAGATGTTAAAGCCCTACTCCAGTAAAAATAATAGTTTAACAGTATGGAGTCTGTGACATACCTTTCTCCTGGGTGGGTTCCACAAACACCTTGTGAGTCTTCAATACTTACCTCTTCCTTGCTATATAAATCTTGTTGCCTGTCCAAGGGATCACATTTTGTAGCTGTTGTTATTATCTGGAGGACCAGTCCCCTTGCTGTCCCCTGTACTTATGCTGCCTCTAAAGCCTCTGTGATTAAACCCCGCTGGAACTTGCCTCCACCAATAGGAAGTGTTCATGTTACACAGGCAGTGACATAGACGCCTGGAAGAAGGACTTGTTAAGTGACGACAAAAGAGGAGAGGAAGCTTTGGACCCGAATGTCACAGGACATAAATAAATAGGGCATTTAAGATTTTTTTTGTCCAGTAATCTGCTGGTGGGGGTAGGTGTGAGGTAATGGAGGATAGTCATGATTTGGCCAGAGTTGAAACTGTCATCAAAACAGAAATAGAGGGCAAATTAATTTAACTGTGGATCTACTTTACTTTGGAGAGATTTCCCATACTTTCTGGGGTTGATTACTAAAACTGGAGAGTGCAAAATCCAGTGCAGCTGTGCATGGTAGCCAATCAGCTCCTAACTTGCTCAAGTAAGCTTTGACAAAAACAAAACTGGAAGCAGAGTTGCACCAGATATTGACTTTCAGATAAACATATTCTACCATACATAAATTAATGAAACTGGTTACAGTTATAGATGTCAGTTCCTCCTTGATTTATATACAGGTGAAACTCGAAAAACTAGAATATCGTGTAAAAGTTCATTTATTTCGGTAATGCAACTTAAAAGGTGAAACTAATATATGAGATAGACTCATTACATGCAAAGCAAGATAGTTCAAGGCGTGATTTGTCATAATTGTGATGATTATGGCTTACAGCTCATGAAAACCTCATATTCTAAATCTTAGAAAATTAGAATATTACATGCAATCAATAAAACAAGGATTGTACATAGAACAATATCGGACCTCTGAAAAGTATAAACATGCATATGTACTCAGTACTTGGTTTGGGCCCCTTTTGCAGCAATTACTGCCTCAATGCGGCATGGCATGGAAGCCTGTGGCACTGCTGAGGTGTAAGGGAACACCAGGATGCTTCAATAGCAGCCTTCAGCTCTTCTGCATTGTTCAGTCTCATATCTCTCATCTTTCTCTTGGCAATGCCTCATAGATTCTCTATGGGGTTCAGGTCAGGCGAGTTTGCTGGCCAATCAAGCACAGTAATCCCACGGTCATTGAACCAGGTTTTGGTGCTTTTGGCAGTGTGGGCAGGTGCCAAGTCCTGCAGGAAAATTAAGTCAGCATCCCCATAAAGCTCGTCTGTGGAAGGAAGCATGAAGTGCTCCAAAATCTCCTGATAGACAGCTGCTTTGACCCTGGACTTAATGAAGCACAGTGGACCAACACCAGCAGATGACATGGCTCCCCAAATCAACACAGACTGTGGAAACTTCACACTGGACTTCAAGCATCTTGCAGTGTGTGCCTCTCCATTCTTCCTCCATACTCTGGGTCCTTGGTTTCCAAATGAGATGCAAAAGTTGCTCTCATCAGAAAAGAGGACTTTGGACCACTGAGCAACAGACCAGGTCTGTTTTTCTTTAGCCCAGGTAAGACGCTTCTGACGTTTGTTGTTCAGGAGCGACTTGACAAGAGGAATATGACATTTGAAGCCCATGTCCAGGATCCGTCTGTGTGTGGTGGCTCTTGATGCACTGACTCGAGCCTCAGTCCTCTCCTTGTGAAAGTCCCCAACTCTTTTGAATGGTCTTTTCCTGACAATCCTCTCCAGGCTGCGGTCATCCCTGCTGCTTGTGCACCTTTTTCTTCCACACTTTTCCCTTCCACATAACTCTCTATTAATGTTCTTTGATACAGCACTTTGGGAACATTCAACTTCTTTTGCAATTACCTTTTGAGGCTTTCCCTCCTTATGGAGGGTGTCAATGATGGTTTTCTGCACAACTGTCAGGTCAGTAGTCTTTCCCATGATTGTGATTCCTACTGAACCAGACTGAGAGACCATTTAAAGGCTCAGGAACCCTTTGCAGGTGTTATGGATTAATTAGCTGATTAGAGTGGGACAGTTTTAGCCTAGAATATTGCACCTTTTCACAATATTCTAATTTTCTGAGATTGTGGATTTCGGGTTTTCATGAGCTGTAAGCCATAATCATCACAATTATGACAAATCACAGCTTGAACTATCTTGCTTTGCATGTAATGAGTCTATCTCATATATTAGTTTCACCTTTTAAGTTGCAATACTGAAATAAATGAACTTTTGCACGATATTCAAATTTTTCGAGTTTCACCTGTATATATATATATATATATATATATATATATATATATATTGCCAAAAGTATTGTGACACCCCACCAAATAATTGGATGCAGATGTTCCAATTACCTCCATGGCCACAGGTGTATAGAATCAAGCAGCTAGGCATGCAGATTGCTTCTACAAAAATGTGAAAGAATGGGTCTCTCTCAGGAGCTCAGTGAATTCAACCGTGGTACTGTGATAGGTTGCCACCTGTGCAATAAGTCCATCTATGAAATTTCCTTGCTACCAAATACTCCATGGTCAACTGTTAGAGGTATTATAACAAAATGGAAGCAACTGGGAACAGCAACTCAGCCATGAAGTGGTAGGCCATGTAAAATGACAGAGCGGGGTCAGTCTATGCTGAAGTGCACAGTGCACAGAAGTTGCCAGCTATCTGCAGAGTCCATAGCTAAAGACCTCCAAACTTCATGTGGCCTTCAGATTAGCACAACAAAAGTGTGTATGGAGCTTTATGGAATGGGTTTCCATGGCTGAGCAGCTGCATCCAATTTACATCATCAAGTGCAATTCTCTGTTTGCTAATTAATTGGTCCTACTTTAGTTTATATTTTCTTGAAAAGCTAAATCTGTAGTATCATTACTGTTATCTGAATAGAAAAGTCAAGATATATTTTTGTCTTTCAGCAGAGGGCCACTTTTATTAATGACACGTCTTTTATTTGTAGAGCAGGGGTCCCCCAACCTTTCGACTCCCTCATGAAGTTTCATTGACCTCCAAACACATAGCGAACACAAAAATAAATTCTTCTCTGATAGGGGAGGGTGGAAAATCACAGACACACAGTGCAAAGCATGCTAGTAAATGAGGACAGTAACAACACACAGCTGACAGAGACAACTGAAGGTCGTTCTTGCTGGTTGCTGAAAGTCCAATACTGAGTAAAGGTGGCAATAGATGGATCAAAATTCAGCGGGTTCATTAGGTTAACTTCTGTCAAAGGAGAATGTTGGAAAACTTATTTTGATTAGCAGCTGAAGACAAATGGCTGCAGCTGCTGATCAGTGTATTTTGATGGCAGAGAGTACTACTGTCTAAATATATTGGGGAGATTTACTAAAATGGGCGCAATCAGAATCTGGTGCAGCTGTGCATGGTAGCCAATCAACTTCTAACTTCAACCTGTTGAGTTAAGCTTTGGCAATAAAACCCAGAAGCTGATTGGTTTCTATGCAGAGCTGCACTCTCCATTTTTGGTAAATAACCCCCAATGTTTCAGCGGGGGGGATTCCTCTATCCACTTCGTTTGTGTGGATGGAGGAATCTGTTTTTTTTTTTTTTACAACAGCCCACTGGCTGATTGAAAAAAAAAGTTGTATATGGCCACCTTAACACCTCACCACTAGGCACCCTACCTTCAGGATTAGGGATTGGCATGGAGTTCTACTGAGACCATAAAAGATTAATTGACCTCAAATAACCATCTATCGCTTATCAACCACCTATTCGCCCCCAGACATTTTATTGACCCTTGAATAGTCCCATTTTCTCTTGAGGGTCAGTATTGATCACTCTGGGAAACCCTGATTTCCAGGCTTATGAGTAACTCTGTAACATCTTGAGTGGCAAAAAACTGGATTTGAAGACAAATTCAAAATTGAAAACAAATTTGAAATATAAACATATTGCTGACCATTGCTGATTTCCTTCAAAGAATATGTGTTAGAATTAAGCCATCTTCCAAAATCCAAATTTTGAAAAGAATAGAATAGAATAAAACAGCATAGAATAGAATAGCAAAGAATAGAATAAAAAAATAAAAGGATAGAAAATAAAATAAAAGAATAAAATAGAACAGAAAAGAATAGAATAGAAAACAATAAAATAGAAAAGAGTAGAATAGAATAGAATAAAATGAAAGAATATAATCATCTTCCAAAATTCGAATTTTGAATAGAATAGAGTAAAACAGAATAGAATACAATAGAACAGAAAATAATGAATAGAAAAAAATAGAATAGAAAATGAAGGAATAGAATAGAGTAAAACAGAACAGAATAAAATTGAACGAATATAGTCATCCTCCGAAAATAAGAATAGAATAAACAGAATAGGATAGAGTAAAATAGAATAGAAAATAAAAGAATGGGATAAAATAAAAAAGAATGGAGTAGAAAATAAAAGCATAGAATAGAATAAAATAAAATAGAATATATTCATATTCCAAAATTCGAATTTAGAAAAGAATATAATAGAATAGAATTGAAAATAAAGAAATAGAAAAAAATAGAATAGAATAAAATAAAATAGAATAAAAAATAATAGAATATTAAAACAATAGAATAGATTAGGATAGAATAGAATAAAATAAAATAGAAATAATATAACCATCTTCTGAATTTCAAATAGAATAGAACCAGCTATTCTTCACAATGAATTTGGATCGACTCTCAATTTAAATTCTATTCGAAATTTATTCGAATACTTCAATGCATTGTAAAAATTTGAATCTGGTCAAAAATGAATTAACGAAATGAAACAAATTTTGGTTACGAATGCAATGAAATTAAATTAGTAACTTAACAAATGGATCTGAAGCCTTTTTTTTTTTGGTTCTGCACATGTCTAACAACCAGTACTGGAGCAAATGCATGTAGACATGGAGTGGCTGAAAAAGGCTGGAGTAGGTCAGCAGTGTCAAGATGCAAAAAAAATATTCATGCTCTGGAGGCCTGCCTTAGATTACCCATAGACCATGCACTTTAAAATGTCTAAATTGCATGGACAGAGGAATCCCCCCTGCTGGCTGTTGCATTCAGACAGCCGTAGTTCTTGTGACTGAATGCCCAAACAGCGACTGCATCTGATAGAATGAAGACACTGTTTGGCTTCCAACTTTCCCCTTGGCTCCTTAGCTTTTTTAGTTGAAACTTGTCAAGCTAGGAGGTGCAGATAGAGCCATTCACAGGTCAAATTTCAATCAACTGAGCTGAAAGAGGCTAAAACTCAAGCCACATGTGACCAATTTTACCAAGGATTATAGTGCCCCATTTTACTACTACTATCGTATTAAAATGAGGTGAAAGGTTAGATAACCAAAATACATACTGTTCTTAAAAGTTATTTATTTTTATTTATTTCAGGTACTTATATAACGCCGTCAATTTACTCAGCGCTTTACATATATATTGTACATTCACATCACACCCTAACCCTCAAGGGGCGTACAATCTAAAGTCCCTAACTCACATTCATACATATACATACATACTTAAAATCAACATGCTTTGCATTCCAAGTGATGTTCCAGCCCATGTCAGTCTAATAATTCTGCACAGTTCAATCTAGATACATATTGTAACCAATGTCTAAGTGTTCATAAGCCTGCCTTTATTTTGCACCTGAAAAAAATGCCTAAAGGTCATTTTGTTCCCTTTAATGTTGCAAAAATTCTGCTGTCCTTGCAGAATAATTCACTGTGTGGCAAGAATAAACACATTAATTCATCATATGGATTTATTTAGAGCATAACAGTCATCCATACACTGGGGGAAAACAAGCAGCCATTTTTAGTTGGATCAGTACTAATAAGCATACAGTTTATTTCTCTTTTGTTTATTTTTTCTATAATTCCACCAAATTATACAGAGCATTAGACACTGTAGATAATGGCAGCCACTGTGTGTTAGTCCAATTATACACATGCAGTTTAGATACTTTAATTACTTCCTCTATTTATATAGTTAAGCTATATTACACAGAGCTTTGCATAGATAATACAGGGCATAAGAGATCATTTTAAAGATTGTGCATAACAAAAATAAATGGCTCCATATTTATTAAATTATTTTATATCTTTAAACAGCTTTATTTATCTGAAAATGTACATTTCCATTACAAAACATCAATTCTGCGTGCATTCAAATGCTATGAATTTGCAAGTCAAAAATGATGGATGCATGCATAGCTGCAAATCTGTGTTACCTTTTGAATTATCCATATTTCATGTTTAATTCCTTTTCCATCTCACCTAGCCTTTTCAGCAGAATTACTTGAACATGATGAAGGAGTAGCATTTTATGAGGAAAGTGATTTAATCTTCCCTCAAAGGAAGTCTGCTGTAGGAACATTTTTTTTTTATTTATTATCATTTTCCAAGAATCAGGTGTTTGTTAGGGCATTTCTGTTATAGTTCCCCCCTGGCAGGTGGCACAGAGGTTGATTTACTAAAATTGGAGAGTGCAAAATCTGGTGCCACTGTCCATGGTAGCCAATCAGCTTCTAACTTCAGCTAGTTCAATTAAGCTTTGACAAATAAATCTTTTGCACTCTCCAGTTTTATTAAGACAAACCCACAGGCTCACCCAAAGAGATGGTTTTCACCAGAACTCCTGAAGGAGGAGATGGGTCCGGAGACCACAGTGGTCCCATATTACTTTGCTGAAAACTCTTAACAGGTTGCAGTCTTCTGGATCACCCCATCAATGGGAAAGAAGAAACAAAACAAGCATGGTGTGAAGACTGTATACCCAGTTGGCAGGCAGGAGAATATTCAGTTCCAAGCAGGGGTCAAGGCAGAGGGCAAGCAAAAAAGTAGTAGGTCCAGTTAAGCATCTTGGCAAGCAGCAAACCAGAAAGTAGTCAGATCCAGGCAAGGGTAAAGTCAGGTGGCAATCATTAGAGTAGTCACATAATTCCAAGTCTGCAACAGTCAAGCAAACTCAAAGATAAGTATTATAGCACTTTGCATTAGGGCAGCTGGTGATAAGACAGTTCTAGCCTCTTCAAAGACTAAACAGTAAATACCCTTTTGGTTAGAGAACACACCCAGTGTTGATTCAGGGAACTCCAGCAGAACTGTCCTAGCAAGGATTCTGTGAGTACTGTTGCTTGAGGTGATTGTAACTGTCAGGGCTCCAGGGTATGACCAGAGGTATGTGAACTGACGCAGGGAAACGCAGGCTTCAGATATGTGATAAACAATATAATTTATTAATACTAACAATACATAAACACAGTGCAATACTAAAACATAACACAGTGCAAACGAACCAAACCAAAACCACCCACAGATAACAATACATACAATGCAAGAGTCGTCAGGCAGGCCGGGTCAATAACAATCGGGCAGGTAGAAACAGGAGGAGCAGGCAGAGAGTAGTCAGGTCACGAGCCGGGTACAGCAACTAACGGGCAGGTAGGCACAGGGGGTCAGGCAGAGAATGGTCGGGGTCACAAGCCAGGGATCAAAACAGGAGAAGTAGCAGAGGTCCGGATCAGGCAGGGTCAGCCAACACTCAGGCAGGGAGACAACACTCACAGAGGCAGTCATGCTTGAGGTGATAGTCATAAAGCTGTTGGATAATGATTGAGGAATCCCATGTGCAAATTCAGGCTGTTATCTCTTGTGTCAAATAGAATTATCATTCTTAGTTCAAAGGTTTTTCTTTCCTGAATGGATTTGAAATTTCCTTTAGGAACTAAAATATTGAGGTCTCCCAAAGTGTGGTCTGGCTGTGCGAAATGGTGTCCCACGGGTGTGCAAAAGTCATCTTCTTTATGTTCCTTGCTGGTATGTCTGTGCAAATTCATCCTTGTTTGTAACTTCTGTCCTGTTTCGCCAACATAAGATCCTTTGCTACATTTTCTGCACTGGATAAGGTACACAACATTACTAGAGGTGCAGCTGTATGATCCAGAGATATTGAAGATCCCTTTTGAGTGTCTGACACTTTTTGATGCATTGATTTGGTTGCACAGCTTGCAGCGTTTCTTATTGCAGGGTTTGCTTCCATTATTTGTGACATCATAATCAGAAGGAAGTTTCCTACTGATTAGTTTATTTCTGAGGTTGGTGGGTTGTCTGAAGGCCAGTATTGGTGGTTGCTGGAATATTTCTTTCAGAGTTCCATCCTCTGTTATGATGGGTTGTAAATCTTTGATTATTTTTCTTATTCCTTCTAGTGCTAGGTTGTATGTGGTTACTAGAGGTACACGGTTGTTTGTTTTTTTCTCCTTGTACTGATGTAGATTTTCTCTTCGGGTTCTCAAGGCTGTGTTTATGCTGTTGTTGATAGTTTTGTCCTTGTAACCTTTCTTATGGAAGGAGTCTGCTAGTGTCCCGAGATGTTTATCTCTGTCTCTTGGGTCAGAACATATTCGGTGGTATCTAATGGAAAGACTGATGGCACGTTTCATGTGTTGGGGTGGAAGCTAGAACTGTGGAGGTAGTTGCATCTGTCAGTGGGTTTCCTGTATATTGAGGTGTGAAGCGTATCATCCCTGATGTATACTGTGGTGTCTAGGAAGCTGACATGTGTGTTTGAGCATTCCATTTTTAGTTTGATTTATGGATGAAAAGTGTTGATCAGTGAGTAAAATTGTTTTAGGTATTCTTCACCTTCTGTCCATATGATGAAAATATCATCAATATAGCGATAGTATCTGTATGGTTTTTGTTCCATGCTGTTCAGGAATTTTTCCTCCAGGTCAGCCATGAATAAATTGGCATTTTGGGGTGCCATTTTACTTCCCATCGCAGTACCCATACATTGAAGATAGATGTCTTTATTGAAAGTAAAGTAGTTGTGTGTAAGTATGGCTGACCTGGAGGAAAAATTCCTGAACAGCATGGAACAAAAACCATTTTAAAGTATCACGGACAGTACTCAGTTGTTTCTGTGAGTACTATTGGAAGTCCTGAAGGGATTCTGAGAGTAGGAGTTTGGAAGTCCTGGTCGGGATTCTGAGAGTACCATAACAAGTTCTATTCCCATCCAATCCTCCCAATCTCCTGCTCTTTTCACCCACTTGTTATACTAAATGTAAATGGTAACTAATGAGGAGAATTTTTAGATACGTATCACTTGTATCGTATGGCTTCCCTAGTGATCTTCTATCATGATGCTTTAAAGGCAACTCCTGATCCTTTGTTGTATATATGCATATCTGGTTTGGAACATCCAGGTCTCTTCATACCCACAATAGCTAAAAGTATTCTCTTATAGTGAAATTATAGATCCTTTATAAGATGTAATATCCTTTTTTCTGGTAAGCTGCTTGGTGAAATATTGAACAATAATATCATGGAAAGAGAAAAGCTCAATGGTGCTGTATGAGCTGTACTTTTTTTAATAACACACTATAAACACAGTCCATAAATACCCACTATCTGCAAAGCAATACAGCATGCAGCACAACCAAAACAACGTGGAGTGTTGTGATGATTGTCTAGTTTACAACCAATGTGTTTCCTCCTTATGGACATCATCCATGTTGGTCTGCCACAATTATGTTACATATGAATAAATTGTCTTTTGGGAATCCAACATACCCAGCTAGGGTGGTGACAACTTTTTGTAGGTATATATTTTTTCCAATCCGTGCTTTTAAATTATAAATTGGTATTAATACCACCATCATCAACAAAACCAGTAATATCTAAACAAAAATGCATTATTAAATAGTTTTGACTGCAGAATGATGATCACAATTATAATGAAAGAATATACAGAGAATCTCCCATTTGGCAGGGCAATGATTCCAGATCTACACATATGCAATATAATTCGCACAATAATTCCATTAGGATGAGTAACACGTTGTACATTTGTTCTATTACAGCAGAATGAAATTACAGATCATAATAGGAATTTTGGGGAACAAATTATTAACTATCATCCAAGTAACCAAAAAAAGATTTTGGAGTAGACCTAGGAGTAATTTTAGTGGCAATATAAAAAGATTTTTAAAACAAAACAAGGAACTAAATGGGAGACAAAAATCAAAAATGGAGGAGGATAGAACAGACTCAGGCATTTTTAACTTGACTAGTGTTACTTTAAACCATAAAAAAATTTAAACCTTTATTTTGTGTTTAAGGTTTGCCCCTAATGTAAGTTAAATAGGTTGGAAACCTTCATTTATGTACATACAGTAAGTATATTAGAAAAAAAATATTTTCTTCCCTCACATTACGAAGAATAGCTCTGTGATAATAACAATTCCAGATAATATAATACTTACCTCTTTTAGGAATGCATCTTTACTTAATCCTGTGAATAGTTTATATAGTATTTAAAGAAATGGTGTTCTGGGGAGATTACATGTAAAATGGAATAGGTTTATTGACACTGTTATAAAGGGAAATAAAGATCTAGCAGCAAGAAAAGACCTTATAATTTACCCTGCAGTCAAAGAAGAGGAAAATGTTTTGTGAGATGAATCTTACTAAAATATTTTGTCCAATAAGTATATATATATATAAAAAAATTACGCTACCCCCATGAGGTCCGCTAATTGATGATTGTCTCCTGTTATTGCCTTGACCTTGTAAGTTAATCAACCCCTCTGACATTCTAAGTTCAGACATATTTAGTGCAGACAACAACACCCCTTAAATTAAGCAAAAACACACAATTCAGATTTACCACAGCAATTCACTGTATTGAATAAATGCTAAGGATGACAGTTAAACAGTTCACAGATTAACCTCTGGATTTACCTTGGTATGATAGCAACAAATTTGGCAACGGTACTGCGATAATAAAAATATAAACCTAAATGGATAACTACAGTGCCTTGAAAAAGTATTCATACCCCATTAAATTTTCCACATTTTGTCATGTTACAACCAAAAACATAAATGTATTTTATTGGGATTTTATGTGATAGACCAACACAAAGTGGCACATAATCGTAAAGTGGAAGGAAAATGATAAATGTTTTTTAAAATCTTTTACAAATAAATATCATTAATGTGTGGCATGCATTTGTGTTCAGCCCCCATGAGTCAATACTTTGTAGAACCACCTTTCTCTGCAATTACAGCTGGAAGTCTTTTTGGGGATGTCTCTACCAGCTTTACACATTTAGAGAGTGAAATTGTTGTCCATTCTTCTTTGCAAAATAGCTCAAGCTCTGTCGGACTGGATGGAGATCATCTGTGAACAGCAATTTTCAAGTCTTGCCACAGATTCTTAATTGCATTTAGGTCTGGACTTTAACTGGGCCATTCTACCACATGAATGTGCTTTGATCTAAACCATTCCATTGTACCTCTGGCTGTATGTTTAGGGTCGTTGTCCTGCTGGAAGGTGAACCTCCGCCCCAGTTTCAAGTCTTTTGCAGACTCTAACAGGTTTTCTTCCAAGATTGCCCTGTATTTGGCTCCATCCATCTTCGCGTCAACTTTGACCAGCTTCCCCGTCCCTGCTGAAGAAAAGCATCACAACATGTTTCACAGTGGGGATGGTGTGTTCAAGGTCATGTGCAGTGTTAGTTTTCTGACACATATAGCGTTTTGCTTTTAGGCCTAAAAGTTCAATTTTGGTCTCATCTGACCAGAGCCCCTTCTTCCACATGTTTGTTGTGTCCCCCACAAGGTTTCTCACAAACTGCAAACAGGACTTCTTATGGCTTTCTTTCAACAATGGCTTTCTTCTTGCCGCTTTTCCATAAAGGCTAGATTTGTGGAGTGCACGACTAATAGTTGTCCTGTGGACAGATTCTCCCACCTGAGTTGTGGATCTCTGCAGCTCCTCCAGAGTTACCATGGGCCTCTTGGCTGCTTCTCTGATTATCTGATTAATGCTCTCCTTGCTCAGCCTGTCAATTTAGGTGGACAGCCATATCTTGGTAGGTTTGCAGTTGTGCCATACTCTTTCTATTTTTGCATGATGGATCAAACAGTGCTCCGTGAGATGTTCAAAGCTTGGGATTTTTTTTTATAACTTAACCCTGCTTTAAACTACTCCGCAACGTTATCCCTGATCTGTCTGGTGTGTTCCTTGGCCTTCATGATGCTGTTTGTTCACTAATATTCTCTAACAAACCTCTGAGGGCTTCACAGAACAGCTGTATTTATACTGAGATTAAATTACACACAGGTGGACTCTATTTACTAATTAGGTGACTTCTGAAGGCAATTGGTTTCACTGGGTTTTAGTTAGGGGTATCAGAGTAAAGGGGGCTGAATACAAATGCACATCACACTTTTCAGATATTTATTTGTAAATAAATTTGAAAACCATTTATCATTTTTCTTCTACTTCACAATTATATGCCACTTTGTGTTAGTCTATCACATTAAATTCCAATAAAATACATTTACATTTTGGTTGTAACATGACAAAATGTGGAAAATTTCCAGGGGTATGAATACTTTTTCAAGGCACTGAAGTATTATAGAGGAACTAGGTATACAAAAGTATAAATGAGCAACTGCACTTTAAAATGAGCAGCCTTGTGTTAACACTGGTTGAAAGGGGAGAGACTTAGAAACAGGTCAGCTCCCTCTGGACCACTGGAGCACTATGGAAACACATAGGTGTAAGGTGGTGTCTTTGTTAGCACAACGGGGCTGTAAATGATGGTGAATACTCACTGATGCACAGTTTCCAATGAGTGAATGGCTGAGGTAAATATAGTGGTGGTTCTTTTAAGGCAGCAAAGGTTTGGTGTCTGCATGAAGTGTCTTTAGATAGGGAAGTGGCAGAATGTAGAGATTTGGGTGTCCACCCGCTCACCAGTCCTGGCCTGAAGGCAGCCTCCATGGGAACAGGATGTGAAGGCTCTGCAGGCACTTGAGATGGCAGATGAGCACTTGGCTGGCAGACTCTGCAGTGAAGGTGATGACCAGCATAAGGGTCTGTTGCATGGTTCTAAGGCTGAGGAAACAAAGGACTCGAACACTTGAACCTCACAAGCTGGGCCCAATAATGCTGATCCTCCATCTGAAACGATGCTGTAACCGTTCAGGTTGTACCGGCATGTTATCCCTAAGAGTGCAGAACAGCAGCTCTAATGCTCTATGTGAGATCCCAGGCCAAAAGAGCAAGCTGACAGGAAATAATGTAATTATCTGAATACTGGGCACTAGGAGGGAAAGCTCAACACATAGTTCCACTTGTCAGTCTCCCTTGGTTTCCATTATAACATGGCCCGCACCTGGCTACACCTATACAGACCTATAAATAGAAATCCTAATCCCACTATACAATTTAAAAATTGGAACAGGCCTTCAGAAATGGAATCCTTCAATTAAAAAGAAAAATTAATGTCTGCCTCCTTAGGCATATAGGGTGCCTGTATTACAGTATATTATTTGCCTAAGGTCTATAAGAACCCCCCCAAAAAGCCCCGTGGTTGGCCTATAATTAGCAGGATTCATTTTATAACCTCAGGCTTAAGTTAAAATAATGATCATTTCATACAAATTTTACTAATAGATTTACTGTCATATCTAAAGGATGCAAAGCATGTAATTAATTCCTTAAGAGATATAAAATTTGAAAAAGGCTATGTTTTAGTAACAGCTGATATTTCCAATTTATATACTATTATTTCTCATTCTCACGTTATAAATTCTGCATGCATCACAATTACTTGTGGTTTGACAACCAGTATTTACAGAGTAGGAGAGTGGCCATGAGTGTTGAGTATGTGCCCAGTATAGCCAATATCTTTATGGGCAAATGGGAGGAGGATGTGTTCGATGGTGTATCTTGTCCCTGTTTGGTATACTATGGGAGTTACATAGATGACAACTTTCCTATATGGAATATCAATAAAAAGGTTTTATGGAAGAATTAAATGAGAATGATAGAAATATAAAACTTTCTTATGATTTTAAGGATATAGTGATTTTCTTTCTATCTTACTATTTTTGCTAATAATGTTGGTAATAATGTCAAATCACATTTTAAAGTACAGATTGGAATGCCATCACCCTAACTGGGTATGTGGGATTTCCAAAGGACAATTTATTTGTATGACACTTAAATGTGACAGATTAACAGACTATTTATAACAAGCTATTATGATAATATAGGTTATTAGAAATAAGTTAAGATGAGTTAGATAAAGAGATCTCCCAATGGGACACTTAGATAGAAGAGAACTGTTGACCACTAAAAACAAGTAATGAATATTATAGTCATATAGATTTTGCATTCATTACACGTTTTTCCACATAATAATATGACAATAAAAGGCATTTGGATAGACATTGGCCAGTTTTGGGAAGGGATCTGGTCCTTTTTACAATTTTATCAAAACATCTAACCTATTATATAAAGAAGCATTCCTGTGCAGGGTCTTTACAGGGTGTGATATACTTTTCGGCACAAAAAGTAGTCAAAGGAAAGGATCACGGCAACTCCACCTGTCACAAAAGCCCACATGTGTTATACTGTGGAACGCATGCCGGCTCCTGTGACAGATGAAGCGGCTGCAATCCTTTTGTTTTGACTGAGCTGAGCATCAAATGTTTACAGGCACAAACAAATGTGAGTGCACAGTTTGTTTTATTTATTTTAATAAAGTAAGTTTTTATGATTTTATGCAATGAGTCTCTTTCTGTCTTTTCCTTTGTACCTTGTGAGTGGAGTTCTGTAGGTCTGGGTAGTGGAATATTATACCCCATAATCTAATAAACATGTCTGACCTTTGTTGTATGAAGGTCCAACTTTTTGTTGAAGCTGTCCAGGGGATGTCCATAGGATTCTTGACACTTTTCACAGTAGAAGGGGCACCAGTGAATTTTCTATTCTGGGTGGAGCACCCTTTGTGGAGTATTGAGATCTGTTACTATTTGGAACAGCAGTATTTCACACATTTGTGCATATGTTCAGTTATTTGTGTAATTAACATTGTTTTACTTATATTGCACAATATTTAATTTAATACACTTGCTTATATCTTTATTAGTACGGCCTTATTTATATTTCAGTTTTACACATTGAGGTATTCATGCATTAAAGGTAGCAGCTTTGACAGCAGGTTTTTTACATATTTATATTGGATGTACCACTTCCTGACTCGCAACATTATCCTTACTCAAGAAGGTCATGGGCAGAAATGCTAGGGGATGTTTTACAAAATGATTTCTCAGCAATGAAAAGGCATGGATACATGGGTGGATGGGCGAGTTTGTTTTGAATATTAAAAATAAATTAAATAGCATTTTTGATTTATGGCACTCAGATGCAGTATAGTTCCACTTTAAGGAAACATATTTATAGAGTAAGAAAAAAATTCTTGCGAACTGAATTGACCACCACAATATAGGGGGTTGGGCAGCTACATGGCAGATAAAGCGCAATATTGAGAAATCTAAAATTACGCACTTGGGTGCTAAAAATACACATGCTAACTGCACATTTAGAGGGACTCCCCTGGGAGATTCTGTGATGGAAAAGGATCTGGCGAAATGAGTGGATTTCCTCTGTAGCTGACTTTTCCTCTCTCTTTGCAAAGATTTAATTTGTTTGCATCAATATTCGTGGTCCTCGTTGGGACAGAGCAGTTAGTTATCTTGACTTACAATTGTAATAGGCATGTAGAGGGCTGGATATGTGTTTTGGGTACACCTATATTAATGATGCACAGATTACCCCCCCCCCCCCATCTCTTTTTAATGGGCAGCAAAGAGGCTAAATAGTTAGCACTTCTGCCTGGCAGTACTAAGGTCGTTGGCTCAAATCCCAACCACGGCACCACCTGCCTGGAGTTTGCATGTTCTCCCTGTGTCTGCATGGGTTTCCTCCGGGTACTCCAGTTTCCTCCCACACTCCAAAGACATGCTGTTAGGTTAATTGGATCCTGTCTAAATTGGCCCTAGTATATGTATGTAGGTTAGGGACCTTAGATTGTATGCCCCTTGAGGGTCAGGGACTGATGTGAATGTACAATATATATGTAAAGTGCTGCGTAAATTGACGGTGCTATATAAGTACCTGAAATAAATAAATAGTATATTTATGTATAATTTTTTATGTTATAGTAAAATTGAATTATAAATGTTGATGTGGTTGTTACTTGTTTGATAATTGGGGCTTTAAAAGCCCAAGTGCTTAGGTATTTTTGTGATTGCAACTAATAATAGGGTGTGGCACCTTCTATACCATATTGAATGCACAGTATCTTTGTCCTGGATGTCTGGAATGTCATCAATTCTGTGTCCTTGTAAGGCATTTTTTTTATTTCGGAAACAGTCAAAAGTCACATGGTGCCACTAATACTAATACTAGGGTACTAACTGGGGTAACAAGATGGTTGGTGAAGTTTCTAAATGCATTTCTAGGCCAGGAACTTGCAAACACTTAATCGTGAGCAGGTGTATTGTCATGGTGGAGAGTCCACTTGTCAGGCCAGAGGTCTGTTTTTTTCCCCTGAACAAATTCCCATAACCTTTTCAGAATTCCTGAAGCAACAATGTTCTTGACTGTTGTACAATGTCCTATGAACTCAAAGTGAACTATACCTTTGTGATAAAAAATGTTAGAACATATCAGGACACGCTGGAGTGCGATATGCTATGCCGCAGACAATCTGGGAATAAAATTGTCACACCTGTTTGTAAATCCCCAAATTGTTCACTATATATGATCTTTTTATGCTAGTGGCTCACTCTGGTGTGGCTTTTTACCTGATTTGAAAATGAGAATGGAGAACACAGAACAGGACAGGGAGGAGCCACACTGTTTCGTGTAGTATTGGTCTCTGCTCCTTTTGCAAATGTTGCAGCATATTGACATATTAAAAAGATGTGCAAAGACTATGACCTCTGGTCTGAGCAGCCTGCAGAGATGAAGCCAAACGGTCATTGAGAATCCCAAGTCCTGCACTATGCCTGCTCAGCATCTGGAAGAACTTATGGAAAACCACAAGACAGATAGTTTTCCAAGTGTGCATGCATGCACTATTTTTAATCTGCACTTTTAAAGTGTTTACATTCAAAATGTAAAGTTGTTTATTATCAGGCTGATATCTATGTGTTTTTATAGATTCAAAGAACTGCTTTTATAGATTCAGTCATCTCAGTTTATTATAGCTCTCCACATCCTTTCTAGGAAATGAGATAACAAGGAAAAATCCGAGCAAAGATGCCGAATGGTCTGGTTGAAGGGTCTATGCACAGTTTACCAAGTGGAAGTTAGAAGAGTTTGGATGAAACAACCTCACACCATGTCTAACCAATCAGTTTCGTAGCCTAACATAAGGTACATCACCAATAGTCAGTCTCTATACAAATTTACAAGAAATGAGCATAATTAGGATCATCCCCACTATTACCAATTCTTCCTCGTGTGCAATTATAAGCTACACATGGACAGCAAAAGGAGCAGTGGCATCAGAACTGTGTCCTGTGGAGAGGCAAGAATTATACCCTCTAACCTGTGGACCGATAGCACTCCCTGAGTCCCTTCCACCAGGAATATACAAGATATAGCTAGTCCCCATAGGATGAGAAGTATGTAAGAGGTGTCTATGGGTTCATGTGTGGATCAAAGAGGTGACAGCACTGGCTCCATCTCCTCCACTACCACTTCCTCATTCTCAGAACATAGCTCTGACAATCTCCTCCATCATTGCCCTGTTCTGGATCATCACCGTCTGTCCAGAAATGGTTTAGTCACCATGTTCAAACCACAATCTAAACCAGTGAAGCCAGTCAAGAGGGAGAGAAGAGGGCTCCACCCGCCTCTATCCTCTGCAATGGAAGTTCTGATAATCCAGCCCACTGGATTACATCTCACCACATATACTGGTTGCACCTGGGATAGAGAGAAGGAATGCAGGATGCTAGGGACTCTGTACCATCTTGTAAGGACTTTACATCCCATTCCACCAATCTACTATTCTCCTCAAATGGTTAGCTGTGTAGTACGAGGTGTGACAATTTAATTCCTAGAATGCCAGCAGCATAGCACTATGGTGTGAGTCACACAGCCATTGAACTTGAACGTATTCTGACATGTTCTAACCTGCACTCGCCTGGGTCACAGACCAGTTGACTCAGTCTTTACAGAATAGTAGAAGAAATAATACTTGTATGTGTTTCACTGTTGGAGGAAGATGAGTGACAAGAATCTGGAGCAGTGGATAAACATCAATGTTTGTATGAGTGAAAATTGTCAAAAGTGAATCTAGCTCTGTTACTTATGTGGAACATTCCATAAAGAATCAAGAGTTTTGAATGGCAAAGGTAGTTTAAGAAGGGGTGGGAAAATGTTTACAATGACACTAGAAGTATGCAGCCAAAAAGGCAAAGGACAGTTGCAAATGTGAACAGGGTATAGACCCTTGTATGCTTAGATTGAAGATTGATGGCAGAAGAATTGAAAATGAACAGGAAAACAGTGTGGCAGATTGTAACAGACAGAAGATGAGAAAGAAAGTTGTCTTCAAATTTCATCTGATCTTTTGAAGAACATAGAGGTGTTTTATTTATTTTTTTTACAGTGCATTCTGGGAATTAATTTGTCACATTTATACATTCCCCAAATGTGGGAATCCCAGTCCCCCCACTGTTTTAGGAGGACGAACAATGGTATGGCGTATTTTGGCCCGTTTATGTACCTAAATGAATTTACAAAAGAGCGAGTGTATATGTAGGTAGAAAGCATGTAGGATAGTTATCACAAATGCCTGTAGCAGATAAAATATTTGTATCTTCATTTTAACGATGCTTCCCCTTCCAAACCAGGAACATGTACCCAAATTCCAGCATTCTAAATCTCTCATAATACAACATTGATGAAGTTGAAGTTATACATACATTAGATGAAGTTCAATGTATATATTTTAGTAAGCTCTCTTTAAATATACAGTATGTACCTAAATATTTCATCAAGTGGGGGCCCATTTAAATGTGAAGCAATTTTTTTTATCAGGGCAACCTCTGTTTCAGAGATCAATATACTGAAGGCCTCCTATTTTTGAAAATTAATTTTAAAATTGGCCAAAAAGCTATAAGTATGTATTTCAGCCATTAAACTGGAACATAAATTGTTGGGTTAGAAAGAAAAAATAATAGACCATCAGCATATGCTGCTATTTAATACTGTTTTTCTTTCTGAATTATATTTTGCTCTCTATGTAGCTGTTAAATGCATCCATGTTATGGAGATGGGGAAAAGAAAGGGAGTTCTGTAGTCCTAAACACTTCTGGCACTAGAGTGGTAGAGGACAGTAGTTCTCCATAAATACAATACAGTAAGTGAGTATTACCACTCTAGAACAAGTTAGGCATTTTTTAAGCCTAGTACCAGATATATAAAATCAAATGTCTATTTCTCACTCTCAACCATGGAAAGAATTATTTAGTTACAAATTGTCAGTCACTGCAATAATAACCCCCAACATTGGTGTCAGTGGTTGCAACAATAAACCCATTATTGTCACTGCAACAAAATATATCCAGGATTGGTGTCAGTGAAGCATAATACCCCCAGGATTGGTGTCAGTGCATCATAATACTTCCATGATTGGTGTCCGTGCACCTTAATTACCCCAGAATTTATGTTAGTGCACCATAATACCCCAGGATTGGTGTCATTGCAGAAAAAATACAGGATTGGTGTTAGTGCAGCATATTACCCCCATGATTGGTGTCAGTACAGCATATTACCCCCAGTATCAGTGAACGTGAAGAAAAAAAAACATGATTTGTGTCATTGATGTATAATACTCCCAGGATTGAAGTCAGTGCAGCAAACAGGATTGGTGTAAATGCAGCAAAGTACCCCCAGGATTGGCATCAGAAAAAAAGATTGGTTATTGCAGCTGAAAAAAAATCTCAGTATTGGTGTAAGAAAACAGGATTTATGTCATTGCAGAAAAAATAGGACTGGTGTCAGTGCGTCCCATTTATTTTTTGAACATTGATTAAATTCTAATTTAGTACTCCTTGTGTCTGTGTGATGTCATCTTCCCCTTCAATTAAATGGAAGCTGACAGTTATTTTAAGGGAGTGGACTACATATATGATACGAAGATTTAAAATGTGTGTGAAAATTGCAGTCTTGCGCAGGAAATCTGAGCCAGGGCTCAAACCAGGGCATGGCATGTCATTAAATCTCTTATGATAATAATACAAAACTGTTTTTCGCATATAACACTTGTTCTTCTGCATACATTAAATATTGACATATTGGGCTTCTACTTGTAAATGTTTGTGTTGTAATTACTCCTCTGGTGTGTCATTCTTGACATTTGGGAAGCAGTAACACTAGGACATACAGAATAGTGAAGACTGTACGACTGACAGATTTATTTTTTTAAGGAAACTTGTCATTAGAAATATACAGAGCCTGCAATTGGTTACCTCCTTCTGAAAATGATTTCAGCACCTTCTGGATTACTTAGTAAAGTATGCAGCAACGGCATTCTTTCAAGCCATTTAAACCTCAATTTAACTTTCAATTTAAATGAGATAAATATGTGTAAAGTCTTACAGCTTGTTTTCTAACAAAATAAAAAACAGCCACAGCCTGAGTAGAATAGCCTGTCCCTTGCCAGCAATGATGCAGCATGGGACCCTTGCTGTCTGTGGGGAAACAGTAATCTCTTTGCAGAGTTCTAACATGTCCCCTACTAAGTCAGATCCAGAGCTCTCCAATCAGTAGGAATGAGGTCTTATTTAGTAAAGGGCACATCCAACCTCAGCAGAGACACCACTGCTTCCCGATATAGATGAAAGGTACAATTCTGCAGGGGAAAGGCTTTTCTACAAACTGTAAGGAATTGAACACCTTTTGTTCTGATGCACCTGAAAGCTAATTTAAATTAACTAATTTAAATTGAGAGTTTAATTGGGATTAAGGACACTATGGTGTTGATTTACTAAAACTGAAGAGTGCAAAATCTGGTGCAGCTGTGCATGTTAGCCAATTAGCTTCAAACTTCAGTTTATTCAAATAAGCTTTGACAAAAAAAAACTCAAAAAAACTGGAAGCTGATTTCTATGGTTTCTATGTCGAGCTGCACCAGATTTTGCACTCTCCAGTTTTAGTAAATCAACCCCTATATCTATGACTAGGTCTGTGCAGAGAGCATTGATGTTGTGCAAAGTACAACAATGAAATATAATTTCTTCTTACTTTACATCAGTTAAGGATGGATTGTGATTTATTTCTGTTGATTACAGTGTCTGGGAGTGCACTAAAAAATAATTTTTTTCCAGTTTGGTAAAAGTATTGTATGTGTAGCCCATATGGCCAGTGGTGGATTTGATACCCTTTTTCTATAGTGTAACTCAAGCTTAGACTTTTTTTTTGTTTAGCCAGAGAGGTGAATGGTTGTCATCAGGATAGATATGAGTAGATGTTTTCCCACTGATGTCCTTGACAGTAGTAAAAAGGTTCTAATCCTTCCCCACTCCAATGTAAACTAGAAATCATAGTGATCAGGGGTGGACTGACAACTCATGGGGCCCCTGGGCAATAGGGGCTCATGGGGCCCCTGTGTCCTTGCCCAAACTCAAAAAAGCCTATGAAAAAGGTACCAGGGGCATCTCATGGGGCCCCCTACTGACCCCGGGCCCTCGGGCAGTGCCCAAGTTTCCAAATGGTCAGTCCGCCCCTGATAGTGATCATATGGGTTTCAGCTTTGAAAAAGACAGGGATAGTCAAAGCCATTCCTGTTGTTGGAACTGAGCAATAAAGGTTCTCTGTGTGCTGCATCCCCATTGTGTTTTCCTATATAAATAGGTGGGAACTTTCCATATTTTAATGAGATACTCCAGCTAGTCAAATAGATTACTGGATTTTTGGGACAACAGAAAGTGAGCTACATTGGAAGAGGAGAAAGCTGGCAAGAGATATGAGCTGTGGTCAGTCCTCTAGAGCTTTCCTCTGGCCATTGAGGACATTTGTGGAAAGAGAAACAGAATCTACAGCCTACTACTGGACCAAAGGCTTACAGAAAAACAAGGCAGGGGGAGGCAGGAAGCTACACTGGGCTCCATTTACTGTCAGTGTTATTAGAAGTGTTTCTACGGACAATGTATTGAAATAATTCAATGCTTGCGGTTTACTTGTTATTACAATTACCTGTTTGTTGCCCATATACTGTAAGGCATCATACACACTAGAGGATTTTCTTTTCAAGCTCAAAAAATGCTGGATAAAAAACTCTGGCAATAGCATTTTTTCATTAGAGTTTTAGTAGTGCTCAGAAGCGTTTTAGAGCATTAGTGTTTTATTAGCTTTTTATTGTAGATGTAGAGGAAAAAAAACTAGAAAAAGCTGTTAAAAGCGTTTTAGTAGAATTTAGCAGCATTTAGGAGAGTTTAGGTGCATTTAACGGTTTTTCTGGTGGAAAAATGCTCCAAAAAACTCTACAAAAACTATTTCTTTTCTACTTCTAGATCAGGGGTGTCAAACTGGTGGCTCTCCAGCTGTTGCAAAACTACAAGTCCCATCATGCCTCTGACATTGGGAGTCATGCTGTCAAGCTTGCAATGCTTCATGGGACTAATAGACTAAAGTAGTGTGCATGGACACATAGGATAACACTATTTAGCTTTTAAGAGGCGAAAAAAAAAAACAGCTTCTAGGAGATTAAAAAAACAGTAGTGTACATAAAGCCTAACAAGTGCCCATTTGTTGCAATTGAATTGTAACAATTGCCTAATTTCCAGCATATTGTAACACAAGGGATGTGAGCGCTCAAGAAAACAGTGAAAGCCGCTATACACAAAGGTAACCAAAAAAAACCTTAATCAAAGCAATATAAAATAGGTGCAGCGCTAAAAATAAATGAATAAATAGTTGAATAAATAATTGAATAAATAATGAGCCTAAAATGATAAGTCAATGATAGTAATTCCAGTTCAAACGGACATGCAAACGGACATCAAAGCAAGCCAGGAATGGGGGATGTCTTCCCTCTGATTCCTTTGATGACAACCCACTCCTGGCTTGCTTTGATGTCCGTTTGGATTTAATACAGGCACATTTTATATGCGCTTCCCGTGAGTGCGCATTCTATATATCATTTGCACAGTCACCGATCCTAGGAAGTAAGCACCTTAAAGAGCACTTTAACAACTTTTGAATTATTTATGACCTGGAATAACTATCACTGACTTATCATTTTAGGCTCATTATTTATTCAATTATTTATTCAACTATTTATTTATTTATTCATTTATTTTTAGCGCTACACCTATTTTATATTATATTGTAACAACTGCCCATGTACTGTAATGAAGGCATATTTGTTGTCCATGCATTGGCACAACTAAATACTGGTTGCGCATGTCTTGTGACAATTGCCTTTTTGTAGCCCATGTATTGTGAGGATTGCAAGTTTTTCCTTACTCAGTGTTGAGTCATCATTGATGTTTGTTATGTTACTAGAACTTGATCCTTTTGTGGACATCTCAATATCAAACCATACTCCTATAAACTGCAATATTTTGGTTTTGCACCCCTAAGCACAGCACTGTTAATGCCTCCAATTAGCCATGACATGCTATTTGCACAGCAATTATCCCCATACTCATTGCAACACCCTTTCTATTGTAAAATACCTCTCCAGTTACATCACACTTTTGGGTTCTCCTAATAAATAGTAAATAATAATGTTTTCAGAATTCACCATGCTGAACATTTGCCTGAGATTAGGATAGTTACTATTATCTTTCCTTGCTGTGGAAGACAGTTGGTGCACTCAAAGCTATCCCAAAGAAACAATGTAACAACATACAGGGCCGATGCTAGACTATTTTGCCACCTAGACAAGACCAGCTATTTGAGCCCCCCAAAATTAAAATAAATAAACAAATAAATAAATAAATAAACATTTAAAAAAAATATTAAATAAGCAAAACTTGAAACTGCTAAATTTCTTTAATTTGCAAAAATAAGTGCCATAAGATACCTGCAGCACCAATATTAAAGACAAAATCAGTGTCATGGATGGACTGTATCTGTGGGTGGCAGCGGCAGGGTGACAGTTGCAGTGAGTGGAAGATGATGGATCCACACTCTGACAGATCCCAGGCTGGAATTCCCCAAGCAATCTCTTAGATTGTAAGCTCCAAGGAGCAGGGCCCTCCTAACCCTCTTGTATTGAACTGTATTATTGCTGTATTGTCTCCCATTATATTGTAAAGCGCTGAACAAACTGTTGGTGCTATATATATCCTGTATAATAATAATAATGAAGGGAGATGAAAATTTATGACAGCAGGCAGTCCAGCCCAGCACCTGAACTGAGCGATCCCACACAGTGACAGATTCGACACAACAACACGTCACCACCAACACTGACACAGATCAGCAGGCCGTGATGTCATCACTCACTGACACATTGCACATGTGATAGATGGCTGGCCCACACAGACAGGAGACATCAAAGTCAGACATTATCTTCCTCCGCAGGTGCAGCTCCACCTCCACTGATGAATGGGGAGAGAAGGGTTGGAACTCCACAATGATTAGCAGCCGCAAGCTGGTTTGCAATAAGGGACTGAGTCTGAGAGGAACACTGTACAGAGCAACAGATCAACTGCTACACTGGCCCCAGACACCCGGCATCCTCCTCTGTACTTTCTTCCTCCCCTCTGCTGCCCCTCCCCTCAGCTGAAGGGTCATTCACGATATGGTGGAGTCCCACAGAGAGAGAGTGCCGACCTGTGCAGCGCCCAGGCACCCCTAGGTGGCAGTGCACCCTAGGCGGCTGCCTAGTTTGCCTAGTGGAAGCCCTGGGCCTGGCAACATAGAGACTCCTCACAGGGTAGTACCTTGTTGGGAATAAAATACAGATCTGCAAGGCAGCAGTGCTACACCCTCATCTATATAATGGTCTAACCACTTGGCTGTGGTGTTTGGCACAATTGCTGTGTAAAACAAATGTATGATATCTACATGATTTTCTTTGCAATTATTCTTTCTGTACTTTCTGCTTCTGCTCACAAGGTTAAAGAATTTACTAGAAACATAACTTGGCACTCCCTAAATACACGGCCATGTAATCCTCCTGTCACTGTAACCTACATTGCAAAACACAACACTTAAATGAGATTAGTGTATACAATATATTGTGCAGCTCTGTAAAGGTGTGTAATGTGAATATCAGAGGTCATAACAGTCATACTCATTGAGCATTGGAAATATGAGCATTACCAAATAACTGATTAGCTCCAAATGGCTGATAACGCCTTGCCATTGTTCTCACATAAGTCAAACTTAATGACAAACTGTTCAACATAATTAGAAAAGTGTGAAGATATTGCTTCACCTTTCTATAAAGACCCTCAGGTGTGAGCTGAACTGAACATTATGAAACTATTTGTAGGTTCAGTAGATAGTCTAATGGAGATCATTGATGTAAACCAGTGCATAGGTGACAGGATAAAAATAAATGTTGTCATCCACCACACCAAATCACAATTTTCCTCTTTTCATAAGCTGAAAAAGTAAAAATGTTAAGGGCATCATGAAAGAAGCCACCATGAATTAAACATGTTTGAGTTGCCCTTCAAAGTTAATGCAAAAGCACCTCAGAAGCTGCTTACAATGTTATTAATCCCACAACAGTAAAATCAGTCTGTATATGCAGTGAAGCATGCTTGTTATACTCACTGTGGAACCTAAGGGGTTAATGCTCTGCATTGTGTAAAAAGTATTTGATCCTGACTTCTCTGATCCTTCCCTTCTTCTAGTGTCCCCCTCTTATCTCCTGATAAAACATATCTTGTGGAGTCACTCTGCACATGCTAAGTTTGGTGTGTATTGCTAGAGAGGTTTTTTTTTCTTAGGAGAGTGCATGTGATCAGCACAGGGCCAATCAGTACTGTCCAGACAGAGGTCCGGGGTTCTGCATCCTCCTAGAGTAAAATGAAAACTCCTCCAACAAGCATTAACATGTGCTCTGCTGGACAGTGATAAAAGTCACAAGATTGCTCTAACTGCTGATAAGAAAAGGTATTTAGCAGTTTATATTTACTACAATATATAGTTCCATGTTCTGTGTACTGTGGGAGATCAGACATAGTGAATATATGATACTGAGTTTAATAACACTTTAAAGTCCCTATCTCACATGAGCATTTTGGGGTAAATTTGAAGTTTTTTGTGCGCTTTTGCACTTTTTTCTTTTTTGCTTTGGCCAATGTAAAGCAGTATCACCTGTGACTTCATATGTAGTAGTCATCCTTGTATCTGCGTCCTGGTTTATGTGTGTGGTGTCTTGTGCTAGCAAAGCTCTTGAACCACATCAGCTATAGTATGCCAGTTAAGAAACATAGAAGAGTGATGTCAGAAAAAAGACCATCGAATCTTCTTCTTTTCTTATCTCCTTGCTTAATAGATTTCCTCCCAGACCATCACCACTTGCCACTGTTCTTGTAATGGGAATCACTGCGGTCATAGATGCTCTTGTGTGCCCTCACTAGGTGTATGAAAGTCTTCACATCGAGCAATGACACTCCTGAATCCTCCATTTTGTTCACAGGTCTGAGGCTGGTAGGAGGAAAAGTACAGTTGTTAGGCACAAAAATATGTGAATAATGTGCTACAACGCTTGTGCCACACCACATCAGGCATTCCCTTAAAGTCTATGGGGCCAAAATGGTGTGAATATGGGTGATTTTATGAAGTCATGCAGTATTTTAGCAGTGAAAACATGCAGGAATGTAAGCAGCTGTCAGCTGACAGCTGAATGTAAAAAAAAAAAGAATTGCCAGCAATTAAACATTAAAAAAAAAAAACAGCGTGGGGTCCCTCCCAAATCCATACCAGGCCCTGGTATGACTTTTAAGGGCAACTCCCATGCCAAAAAAAAAATGGTGTCGAGCCCCCTAAAATTCATACCAGAACCTCATCCAAGCATGTGAGTGCACCCCCTCTCTTGAACCATACCAGGCCACCTGCCCTCAAATTGGGGGGTGTTTTGGGGCAGGGGGGCATCTTGTTTTGAAAGCACCTTGTCTCCATGTTGATGGGGACAAGGGCCTCTTCCCACAACCCTGGCCGGTGGTTGTAAGGATCTGCAGGCAGGGGGCTTATCTGAATCTGGAAGCCCCTTTAAAATATGTCCCCGAAGTAGATCCATCATCAAATATGATGCTTGCCACCACCGCCGACCCGAAAAAAAAAAAGGCTCTGCTCCTAAAGAAAGCTCTGACTGTCTGACATCTCCACAGTCTGACAGTTCTTAAATAACTAAGGGGCGGGGACACACAATGACATTGTTGAGTGACCCGCCCCTTGTGACATCATCGACCCAGCATGCCCTGGTCAATGACTTCACAAGTGGGTGGGGCCACATGGTGATATCACAAATGGCCCCGCCCCTTAGTTATTTAAGAACTGTCAGGCAGAGGAGCTGTCAGGTGGTGGGAGCCTTCGCCCGGTGAGGAGCCTTTTTTTTCAGGTCGGCAGTGATGCGGGCATCATGATTGACGATGGGTCTACATCCAGGGACATTTTTTTTTATTTTTGTATTTTTACGCTACACTTTTTTTTTGAGTGAATTAATAGAGGCACCATGTACCCCTTACTCACATGGAGGGGGGGGGAGGATCTAAGGAGCCCCTTGTTAAAGGGGGCTTCCAGATTCCAATAAGCCCCTCGCCCGCAGGTACCCACAGCCACCGGCCAGGGATGTGGGGAAGAGGCCCTTATTCCCATCAACATGAGAACAAGGTACTTGGGGGGACAAAGTCCCCCTGCCCTAAAGCACCCCTCCATGTTGACATTGATATGGATGGGGGGGACCTCAAGCAATTTTTGTGTTAATTTTTAATTGCCGGCAATTCTTTTTTTTTTCCTGTCAGCGGGGAACGTGAGCGACATAATGTAGACGATAACCTTTGGTGAATTGTCCCCATTGTCTGAAAAAAGCTCATGTACTTTTTTGCATGAGGAACAACAGCAGGAACCATTGAATATAATGGGAATCCTCATGTTGAACATTGTTACCCTTGGGAAACGTGAAAAATCACTCAGGTGTGAATGGGGGCTAAAGCATACTGCATTTCTGTTGCTTCTGATCCTGTTGCATTTGTACATGATTATTAGTATTATACAGGATTTAAATAGCGCCAACAGTTTATGCAGTGCTTTAGAATATAAAAGGGGACAGTACAATTACAATACAGTTCAATGCAGAAGGAACAGGAGGGTCCTGCTCATGGAGCTTACAATCTAAAGGTAGGAGGAGGTGGTACAAAAGGTAATAGCTGCAGGGGATGATCTGATGGCAGTGACTCAAGTACAGTTCTTAGGTGGAGGTGGGGTAGGCTTCCCTGAATTATTACTGATGATCCCTTAAACAGATGTATGGGGGCACTACCTGCTGAGGCGCTATTATATTTATTGTAGTTTTCATGTTCGGAATTGCCATGGATCTGAGCCTGCAAAAATTAAAGCTTATTATGTTTACTGGTTTAAGAACTGACCATTTTCTGAACTTACACAGGACATTATGTAAGGACTATTCAACATATTAAACAAAAATACAGATAAGGACCACTTGATAAAAGAGAATATTACCCCCAAATTTTGCAGCACATCACTTGTTCTCCCATATTCCATGGGTGTCACAAATAATTAGGAACTTTGCATGTTTGCTACATTGTAGTATGATGTTTGGTATAAGCACTGTACTATATTATGTGCAAAAGTATTAGCATAGTATACATACTGATAGCACTCGATAAATTGTGTAGCAATGTAGATATGTATATTAAACACTGTGTACTTTGCATTCACGTCATATGGCATATTTGAAATTTTTCATATGATCTGGTGTGCACGCACATATTTAAACACATCTATATGGGGTATGAGATAAGACTTGTTTGACTGCTTACTTATAAGAGTGCAGCGCTACCCCTGGAAGAGCCACTTGTATTTTTGCCCTGGTTTTCCCCTTTCTTCACCCCGCAGCCTGGCACCAAGCATTTTCCACAGCCAAGTACACACACTCTTTCACTTGTCTTCAATGACCGGTCTAGGGGATGTTTGTTTTTGGAGTTTTATTGTAGAACTGGGGATAGGGAATTTAGTATGATACTCTAAAATTAGAACTATTCACAATGAGGACATCTAGCTGATCTCTTAATTGAGCACTGTTGAAGTCCTGGCTGAAAGCAGATAGCAGACTTCTCTTTACATTGTAGTAGCAAGTAGTTTAGAAGTGAGCAAATTTTGTTTTGCAGTAGTAGTAGTTGCAGGGCTGAGCTCCTCATGTACAGGACTGTTACGACAGATTGTGGCAGTCCAAAAGTAATAGAGCTGAGCAAAGTCCTTAGCAGTAGCAACAGTTGGACAAGCACTTCAGAACTCTAGCCCTTGTTTCCTCTTCTCAGACGTACGCTGACTATCAAGCACCAGAGGGATAGCAATGCACACAGAGTCCCCAAGATCTCTCATTGTCTGTACTCACAAGGACAAAGTGGCAACCTCCTTCCAATCTTCCAAGTGACTCTCTCCAGTGATACCGAACAGATCTTTGGCAGACAGCTCCCCTCAGTCAGCTTATTGTAGAACCAGGGTCTCTCTTTCTAACTTCAGGCCCTCAGGTCGCCCACCTTAGGCCCGCATGGCAGCAAGTGCCAGGTGAGGAAAGCCTGCCTCCCGCCTGGCTTGGTGCAACCCTCTTCATGGAAAGACGCTGAACACATGTGCTCACAGAACATAAATACCACTCCCAGCATGCAATGGGGCCACCCTCCCCTGAAATTGGCCAGGGCTGTATCCATATTCATGCTGCTCATTTGCCTAGTTCCCTCCCAGGTTTTGGAAAGCTCCCATTGCTTCCTGAGGGTAGGCAGAACTCATGGCCATCTCAGCAGCACCAGATCATCATGAGCAGACCTGACTAATCTATCACAATGCTCTGTTAAGCAGAGAGCCCAGTTAGATTTTCCTAACAGTCTCTCTATTAAGCAGAGAAACACAGCTATACTTATCCTAACTATACAAATCCTAGCACCTGACTAGGAGGGTGTTACAAGAGTATTGCATATAGAACATGTCTCGTATGATGTGCAGGCCTACCCATATTAACTATAGACCTACAACCCATTGCAACCAGAGGTCCTTTATCTGTTTACTTTTACTGAAGCAGCAGAGTCAACCAAGCAATTAGCATTTTCAGATGGAGAGGTCACAGATTATGTTTCTCCCATGACAGATTTCTTTTAACATTACATTATTGATATAAATGTTGCTCCGGCAAAATTTAATAATTATCTATTTTGATTAGGCATAGACCAGTGCACAGGGATCTAACCCTTTTGTGACTTCTATGCAACCATCTCCAAAGTTGTTAACATGTTAAGTAAAAAGCATTAAAACTGCTGTTACTTCAATTCAGATTATTGAGCAACGGCAGTGTGCCTTTTGAAAGTTGCTGCAATTTCTTCATCAATTTACAACGCAGTGAATTTGCCTTACGTGTGACAGATTTGCTTTAATTGCTCAACAATACTTGACAGCAAATATTCAAAGTAATTATGGTGAAAGCAGCCACCCTGGTTCTCAGACACTTCTGTCACAACTCATTTAGCCCCTGGCAGAAAAATGAAATCTTCCATAGATGAGCAGCAGATGTTCTCATATGACGTCATCCGGACCTTACTGACCCACCTAGCTAGAAACAATATTATCTTCCTCTCATGCTTGGACCTGTTAAAGTAATGCAAAGAAAGAATATTATGGGGCAGCATTTAATTTTAAAGCTTAGAAACAACTGTATTTATTAAAGTAAACTCACCTGCCCTTGGTAAAAAATGTCCCCCGTGAGAATAAAGGCAAGGAAAAGAAAGATAAGGTATTTGAAGAATAAAAGGTCTGCAATTATTTGTAGCTTGCAGATTGCTAATATTACATATTTTTAAAGATGCTTTTTTGTAATTTTTATGATAATGGGAAGATCCATTTTAAAGGTTTAACATCACTTTAAGGACAGAAACAGGCAATTGTCCTACAGAACTGATTGCTGGATAAAATGAACTGGTTGCAGTACAACTTTCTGCTGTGCAACTGTGCTGGGCTGCAACATAGAACAGTGAGTTCTCTCAGGACATTGTCGAAATACATTTCTTCATTATTTAGAAAGTGATATACTAATAATTATATTTAAAAATTTGTAATTAACGATCTGCAGTTGAAACAGTTTTAACCACTTGCCGACCGGGCAACAGTAATTGTATTATTATATTATTATTATACAGGATTTATATAGCTTCAACAGCTTGACAGCACTTTACATTACAAAGGGGGAAAGTACAATTACAATATGGATCAGTACAAGAGGAATAAGAGGGCCCTGCTCATGGAGCTTACAATCTAAAGGACTGGCGGGCAGCTTGAGCAGGCACAGCGATGTACCAGTACTTTGCCGCGCTCATGCGTACTGCATGCACCCTCAGGGGTGCTCAGCAGCATGATCTTGTACCGCCTTGTCCGCTGGACACAGTGGATTGTGGCGCTCGGTATTGGGCCACTGTGATCAGTCCAGATACCACATGATCGCTTTGCAGTCATATGTCACCTAGCAGTCATGAATGGAATCCAGTCATGACATCATTGTTTGATCTGTGATTGGTCACAAGTGATCACATGGTACCTAGGCCAATTACAGCTCCCTGTACCATGTTATAGCTGCGGCCAATCACAGCATCACAATAATAAACAATGAACTGTTATGAATGGCTTTCATTCATGACTCAAACAATTGCTGTTGCAGTGATAATCGCTGTAACAAGCAATCACAGTGTAAAGAAAATCCCTAATCACCTCCCAGAGTAGTACAGTGTCACTATCATGACGCTGAACTATGCTAATGACAGTATGTAAAAAAAATGTAAAAGAAGAAAACAAATGTAAAAAAAATTGAATAAAAAATATTTTTTCTCTACATACTGTCTCCAGTCCATTTTTCTGATCACCGCCACATCCATCATATGATGGCGCTGTACTGCACTGGTGACGGTATGTAAAAAAAAATTGTGGAAAAAAAACAAATTTCATTTAAATTCTTCTCTTTCCAACAATTTGGGACATAAAATTGCAACTTCTTGGGTAACCCTGGTGGATAATCTTTGTAGGGGTTCTAGATCTTTATCAGTCCGTGAGACAGCCCTTACGGACCTTACCCGTTGGTACTATACCCCTTCTAAACAGCATGTTATATTCCCGGGGGCCTCATCCCTTTGTTTTAGGGGTTGTGGCCTTGCTGGAACTCTCATGCATATGTTTTGGCATTGTCCCTGTCTCTCCCAGCTATGGAGGAAGATCTCAGAGGTGACATCTGCGCTGGTGGGATCTCCTGTTGATCTATCATTGCAGATGTGTTTACTTGGTTTGCCTATCCCAGGTGTCTCCACCAATTTGATGAGATTGATCCATACTATTTGTGTGTCTACCTTGTGGGCTATGGCATTACCTTGGAAATCCCCTGTGGTCCCCTTGGCATCCGTGATGCAGAGAATTGATATGGTGATACTTATGGAACATTCACAGTATACCCTGCTTGATAGGATGCATCTCTTTAATCCTAAGTGGGATGTTTGGAAACTGCACCGTCATGTATTGTTAGATTGATTATATGATTGTGATGTACTTGTACACATTTGCTGTCTATGCTGATGCTGATAGACCATGTTCTTTTGTGCTTCTCTTTTCTTGATGTTTTGATCTGACTTCCTCTATGCTTACGCAATTTACAACCGTTTGTATATTTTGTACTATCGCATATGGTGATATGCTCTGTAAATTGAAGTTCTTTTATTTTCTCAATAAAAAAGTTTGTAAACAAAAAAAAAATTGCAACTTTAAAAACTTGTCATGCCTCCTAGTAAATATCTTGAACTGTCTATTTTCTAAAAAGGGGGTCATTTGGGAGGTATTTGTAGTGTCCTGGCATTTTAGGGCCTCAAGAAATTAGATAGGCTGACAGTATATCAGGTGTAACAGGACGAGACTCTGTCACTGTGACATATGTCAGTTAAAGGACACAGGGTGTGCACATTGGCTACATTATGGACAGAATGCGATGCAAAAAGTAGTTCCAAAAATGATCCTTTATTACACAATACACATGTAGACAATTAGGGTAAATACCCTGATTCACCATCACCTCAGTATGAGATAATACAAAAACAGACCTAAAATCACATAAAAACAGTGTCAAGACCGGTCTTAGTAATAATGTGCTGCAGACATAGTGACAAAATACTGTCTACTGTCTAATACATACGGATAATAGTTCTGAGTGTGGCGGCTGCCTCCGGGACTATGCCTGGTAACCCAGATGAAGGAAACTCTGAAGGAGTATCGCCTATGGCTTGGGTGGTGAGTGAATTGTTGTACAGCAAAAATGAATAAGGCGTTTGTCCGCCATTCACTACGTTTACTACAAGGGATATACATTGATTGACTGTCCATATGTTACCTATTTGTTACACGATGGGGACAGTATGTTTCACTATATAAGCAGGGGCGTATTTACCACAAGGAATACAAGGCATTTGCCTAGGGCAGCATTATTCAGGGGGGCAGCACCCCCCCCTTGGGAGAAGGGGCAGAAGAAGGGACACATGAGGCATGGGGACCATGTGGGATCCAAGAGAGGTTGCGAGCTGCTTGATGGTGTATGGAGAGTCCGACTCTCATTCCCAGGGATGTCCGGAGCTGTGAAGGTGAGTGTCTTTTTCTCTCTCACCAGAGGGTGAGGAATTTATTGGAAGGCTCTCTCAGGTGGGAAGGGGTGTTGTTGGTCAATGTCAGGCTCTCTCCTTGGAGGGGGCGCTCGATTTTTATGTTGCCTAGGGCAGCACAAAACCTAAATACACCACTGTATATAGGTGCAAGGCACCCTACATTTATTACAAGATATGGAGGACCCAGCAATTTACACAATCACATCAATACTAAGGTGGTTAACAGCCTGCATGCTGCGGTGAAGAAACCCCTTGGAGCAGGGCCCTGCTACCTCCATTATATTGGGGAAATTCACAGTGATTTTTCATTAGTGACTCTGTATCCATACAATATGGACATATCTACTTCACTTTTATATTTCACCACCTTTTTTTGCCTTAAATCATTATTATTGCAATACTTCATCTGGTTAATATAGACGCATCCGCAACCTTATAAATGTATTTACCATTTTTCACCCACATTGCCTGGTTAGGTTTATGGGTAATAATATCATTGTTACTTGGTGCTTGATATCAGCCATTATTGCTAAGCATGTCATGCCTATATGGTATAATTTTTTTATACACTCCCTACATGGTGGTATAACCAATGTGCTGGTGCTGCAAATGTATTAGACAGTATTTTATCACTATGTCTGCAGCACATTATTACTAAGACCGGTCTTGACATTGTTTTTATGTGATTTTAGGTCTGTTTTTGTATTATCTCATACTGAGGTGATGGTGAATCAGGGTATTTACTCTAATTGTCTACATGTGTATTGTGTAATAAAGCATCATTTTTGGAACTACTTTTTGCATCGCATTCTGTCCATAATGTAACCCCTTTTTTGTGAATCTCTTTTCACGCCCCCCTTTTTTGTATGCTTGTTTTTTGGTTACTGGGCAGAAAATATACGTCTGGTGATATATTATATTATATTAATGAGCCTCTGATCCTTTTCTTTACCAGTGTGCACATTTGCTGACTGCAGGACTATACATTATAGTTGTTGAATGGAGATTTTGGTATTCCTGGAAGGGACATTATGTAGCAAAAAATGAAAAAACCCAGTGGTGATTAAATGTCAACAAAAGAAAGCTCTATTTGTTTGAAAAAAATTTAATAAATCTTAAATTTGATATAGTGTTGCATGGCCACGGAATTGCCAGTTAAAGTAGCACAGTGCTAAGTTGCAAAAAATGTCCTGGAGCTTAAGTGGTTAACCCTTTGAGGACCGTAAGATTTTGGAACACCAAAAGAATCAATTTTTTTGTTTTTAAAGTTCGTACACTTCAGTTGCTGTAACTAAGCCATTTCATGAAATAATTGGCAAAAAGCTAGATCCATTTGTTGTTTGTTGATAAGAACTAAAATTTTGACTCAAACCAAAAAAAAAAAAGAGTTTTAAGTTCTTAATCAGATGATACACGCAATTAAAAACATGGGACAAATACGTCCCTTGGTCCTCAAAGGGTTAAAGAATGTTTAGGTATGTTTTTCTTCAACAAGATGCTGCCGGAAAGCAAGGTTTCATCAGAGTCTGATATAAACAGTAACCACATTTAGCTATATTCCCTCCTTGTCAGAACAGAAGTATTAGATTGTTAAAGCTCTCATGAAAGCTCGCTTGTCCCAGTCTGTATTTTTTTCTCATGTTTTTCCAGAGGCATTTTTGTGTATGATATTTTCTTGTATTTATCACTCAAACACAAGCAGTGGGCTCCAGTGGTCTGACTAACCAGGGTGCTGCCAGCAAAGAGAATTTTAATCCTTACTGCAGCACTTAGGAACTATAAAATAACTAAAAAGCGGTGTATTTATTACTGAATACACAGCATCGCTGGCTTACAGTAATAAGTGCAGTGGGTTCAACTAGGCTTTATGTTGTATACACATAATCTGTAGTTATCCCCACCTATGTGACAAATATTTCTGGCTGATCAACACTGCTCCCCTAGACTTTCATGACATTTGCTCAATTCATAGCATTAGCAACATATACTGTATACTGTATGCATAATTAATATATCAGTCTCACAAAGGAAGATGTACATCAACTGAAAAATTACTCTAACACAGGGGTGTCAAACTACAATTTAATTGCTGGCCCCATCAACATTATGGTTGCCCTCAAAGGGCCGGTTGTATCTGTAAGACTAGATGTCAAGAGCACCCAAACCCACCTTACATCAGATGTCAAGAGTCCCCCACCCTCACATTGCACCCCCCTTACCGTCTGTTGCTGCGGGTGGAAGCTGGGGGTGGAGCTGGGAAGTAGAAATGGTAGGGTGTGGAGGAGGACCAGAGGAGGCCTGGAGTCAGCTGCCAGAGTCTGCTGAATGCTGAGACCAGGGGAAATGGAGATGAAGGGGTGCTGTGGCTGCTCAGATAAGTGCAGGATCTGTAGGAGTTCTGTCCTCATCTCAACTGCCAACTGCTGAGACAAGGAGGGTGCGAAGGCCACATGAAATGGCCTGGGGTCCGGACTTGACCCACGGGCCTTGTGTTTGACACGTGCTCTAACAGCTTTAGTTACTGATTAAAACAGAATAATATGGATCATTTCTATATGAATCATGTTTAAAATGAAGATTATGGAATCTGAAAACCCCATACTGATTCTAATATGAACAGGACACTGTACTCATCTATATACAGTCAGGTCCATAAATATTGGGACATTGACACAATTCTAACATTTTTGGCTCTATACACCACCACAATGGATTTGAAATGAAACTAACAAAATGTGATTTAACTGCAGACTGTCAGCTTTAATTTGAGGGTATTTACATCCAAATCAGGTGAACGGTGTAGGAATTACAACAGTTTGCATATGTGCCTCCCACTTGTTAAGGGACCAAAAGTAATGGGACAGAATAATAATCATAAATAAAACTTTCACTTTTTAATACTTGGTTGCAAATCCTTTGCAGTCAATTACAGCCTGAAGTCTGGAACGCATAGACATCACCAGACGCTGGGTTTCATCCCTTGATGATGTGACTGCTGACAAAAGCAGCAGGATGAATTCTGAAGTGTTTTGGGCAATATTATCTGCTCATATTCAGCCAAATGCTTCAGAACTCATTGGACGCCGCTTCACAGTGCAGATGGACAATGACCCAAAGCATACTGCAAAAGCAACCAAAGAGTTTTTTAAGGGAAAGAAGTGGAATGTTATGCAATGGCCAAGTCAATCACCTGACCTGAATCCGATTGAGCATGCATTTCAAATCCATTGTGGTGGTGTATAGAGCCAAAAATATTAGAAATGTGTTGATGTCCCAATATTTATGGACCTGACTGTATTCTTATAGCAATGTCTACAGGCCTGCCTACAAAACAAATAATGGCCGAGAATTTAAAATTGTAAGTACTACTAAGTAAAAAAAAAACAAAAATGTTTCTGTTATTGCAAAACATAGCCTGACTGTTATAAGGGTTATAGGTACAAGATTTCCAAGTTATACTGCATCACTTAATGAGACAATGACGCAGTAGCCTGGGCAGAAGGCTTGTGCTGTGTTACATCAAGGAAAGTTTGTTGTGATACTCATCTAACTAATTATACTGGGAAAAGCAAACCTCAGTATAGACTGACTACTGCACAAGGGGATCTCTCTACTGATATCTATGAAGCAAGTGAAAATATTTCCATATTGTTGACCTTTCTTGTCTGCAAAAGTGTATAACAAGAAGTGAACCTCAGGTTACCCTGATTAGTAACACATCAGAACTTAAGATGTAAGGCTGAAAATGATCAGAGTACGCCTTGGAAACAAAAGATGTGAGCTGTGTGCTCATACCAGAAGGGATGATGCTCCATTGTTTTTAGTTCTTTGTGAAAGATCCTGGCAGGCCTCCAATGTGAGTCACCATCTCTCTCTCTGTTAGCTGACCTGTGTGAGTCTTGGTGATTGCAAAAGTCCACCATATACACGATGTATAAATAGGCTGCAGTATGTTACTAGGATTCATTGATGATAACTAGAATGTGGGCTTAAACCCTTTATGTTTAGCAGTAAAATGCTGATCTATAGCAAATGTTCTAAGCTTCAGCAAGAATGCCCCAAACAACATCTAGGTAAATAACTAGTATAGATCATTTTAAAACTGCCTTCTTATTTGAAGTCTTACAATATATGAGCATATTGATCAACTCAGACTTAGATCTGGCCCTGTTCATTCAGTCTGAAGGATCATGGACAAAACTGCAAGCCAGGGTACTGATATTTACTTCCACTCAGTCTTTGTCTTGCACAGTTCCCATCCTTTCTAGACATATTTCTTTAATAAGCCTACACTTTTTATTGAGATTTAAGAAAGCACATAGGGTGAAACAATACAAAAAGATGTTTAAGCAACAAGATGCAAACATATGTATAAAACATGTAGTGCTACCCCTCCGAGCCGCTGAATTGTTTTGTGATTTCTCTGCAAATCTGAAGATCACCCAACACTTACGAACACACCTTGAGGTATTTAAAATAAATTATTAGACCAAGCATAGTCCAAAAGGAGAAAGGATTGGTAAGTGTACTTATACAAGCAATCAATAAGACAATAACGTTACCCTGAGACATATGGTTAAATACCTGCAGTATTCTAAATAACAATAACTATCAGAACCGAACTGCATTTACCTAGCAACAGAGTATAAAGACGGCCCTAACTTGTTATAGCAGTCCCCGTTTTTTCACACTGGCCAGTGATTGATGAAAAAAGAAACCATTATCTAGAAAAGTTGGGGCCTTTGAAAAATCACAACATTTCCCAGAAGACAACAGATTAACTTGTGCAATGTTAGTCTCTGACCAGACCCAGGGCTCTGTCTTCTGGGTCTTTTGCTATGTGCACAATCTCTCTCTTTATATCCTATTAAGTCAGTTCCTCTTTTCCTTCCTTAAAAGTAGAGTCTGATCTCACCAGGCATTAAAATCACACCTCATACCCTCCTAGTAAGAAAGATCCTGGTCTCTGAGTTAAGGACATGCACGTTGAGAGTCTTCTTTGTGGTCTTACACGATTGTGGTAAATTGTGACAGAGTTCCATTCAGCCAGCAGTCCAGTCTCTTTCTCACCCCCTGCTAGCTTTAGGAGAGTCCTTTCCTTTCCTCTCAGCAGCCTCCAGACCTGCCTTCTCCAATCACCATACTCCAGGATCGATCCAGACCCAGCCAAGATGGCTGCCCCCTGCATTGGAGGCTTCTGTCGAGCTATTCACTGAACACAGAGGGACTACACACTTAGCACTGCCGTTATTCACAGAATGCCTTGTATATTTTTTAATGAATACAAGGATATCTCTGATTGAATGAAGCGGAGATTGTGATATCACCCCTTCCCTCCATCTGGTCTGATCAGAGAATGCCTTGCATTTATTGAAAAAAGTACAAAAATATGGTTATTGAGGCCAAATCAGTCAAATTTATGACCCAGCAGATTTTCAGAAATGTATTAAACTTAAAACACAAAAGATCTGTTATGATTTACAGGCGCCCTTTTAAAATATATTAATAAGGTTATATTTGTATAAGGTTCCCTTTAAAGCTCAGGGGCCTCTGCTATAGGATACTTTCAGTCCCTGATCAGGAGTCTGACTGCCTTTTAAAAATCACAGGCTGCTTCAAGTGTTGTCATGATATTCAGACTCCTAAAATTGCAATATTTTCTGTTAAATTGCAAAGACGTGGATCAAGTTACCTTTGATTTGTATCTTTGCTGCCCTTAAACATTTATATTGTTTTGGATGATTTCCCAGATTGAGATGACTCTTGACTTGAGGGAATTTAGTCAAAGTAATGCAAACGCTTCATATTACAGGTAATCCACTATCAAAGCAGAAATGCACAGTACTCATACACTATGCAGCTAAAAGCATAACCTCAGAAAAAAACCCAAAAAAACAAATTGTGCCTGGCCACCTTTTGGCATGTCTATCTATCAGTTTACTGGTCCATATACTAAAAATGTTTACAATATCAAGCATTTTTTCAGCAAAACAGAAAACTCCTATGTAATTCTGAATGGTCACATACAGCTGGGCTGGTTTCTTTATCATGCAATAAAAGTACATGAACATGCATGCATGTGTGTCGTCTTGCACTTATGTGCATTCCCACAGGACCTGTAAAAACATGCAGCTATTCAGGATACATATTCTAAAACTGGTGTTAATCTGAATTATGCTGTGTAATATATTGCATGCATTCTACTGCAAAGGTGTGGACCTGACTAAAAGAAGTGTATAAAGCAGGGGTCCTCAAACTTTTTAAAAGGGGGTCCAGTTCACTGTCCCTCAGACCGTTGGATGGCCGGACTATAGTTTAAAAAAAACAAACTATGAACAAATGCGGACACAGTACAGAAGATGACCAGAGACTGCGGACATACAACGGTGGCGGGAATACTGGGCCGGCCGCTCCAAAAGACGCACAGACATTTCCCCCCAAGTGTGTCTTATGGAGCGAAATAGTGCCCTATCACTGGTGTCAGCGGGGGGAAGAATAGTGCCCCATTGCTGGCATCAGCGGGGGGAGGAATAGTGCCCCATCACTGGCGTCAGCGGGGGGAGGAATAGTGCCCCATCGCTGGCGTCAGCGGGGGGAGGAATAGTGCCCCATCGTTGGCGTCAGCGGGGGGAGGAATAGTGCCCCATCATTGGCGTCAGCGGGGGGAGGAATAGTGCCCCATCATTGGTGTCAGTGGGAGGAATAATGCCCCATCATTAGTATCAGTGACACCAATGATGGGGCACTATTCCTCCCATTGACACCAATGACACGTAACTTGATGACCCCTTTTCCAGCATGGTGCTGCTGTAGCCAACATACCTGGTTGCAGCAGCACCATCAGCACGGCACACTTACCTGTCAGCTGTCCTTCACTCCGGCCTCTCCCTTACTCGATGTTCCCGGGGCCGCTCGGCTCCGCCTCCTCGCAGGTGATTGGCCGCCTGTGTGCCTTTCCTGAGCTACAGTTCTGGCGCCCAATCACCGGTGAGGAGGCGGAGCCAAGCGGCAGGAGTGAGGGAGTGGCCGGAGTGAATGAAGGAGCAGTGCTTCCTGGACTGGATCGTCGTGAGACTGGGACCGGAGCCAGGTAATATACAGCAGCCCCCTGCCCGCCCCTGTACTTAGTGTCCCTTCCTGCCCCACCCCTGCTGGCAGGCTGGATAAATGGCTTCGGCGGGCCGCATTTGGCCCACGGGCCATAGTTTGAGGACCCCTGGTATAAAGCCTGTAAAACTTGACAAATCTATCAAGGTTCCAGCATTTAAAGACATTATAAACCTTTCTATCTGCACCTTGTGTTTTCCCCTGCACAAAATGTGCATTGATCTAGCTTCATGGTGTCATTTATTGCCCTGTGCATTAAGCCTATAGTAGAGTAAATGTTTACATTCCTGTGTCAGCAGTTTCTGTTTGTGTCCAAAAATGAGGCAACCAGCATTGCACTGCATAGGTTAATGCATGACCTCTGTCTGTTGTCTAAGAACTGACACTTCCTGTGAAAAACTACTTATCCCACAATCCCTGGGTCTTGCAGTCTAGTGCTCTGCAGGTGAGAGCTAAACAGTAATTAGATCTGAAACAGACACAAACAGGGAGAGCAATTAACAGAGAGATCACCATGCCGTTTCATCACATTAGCACTCCCACATTTGTGATGAAACACAAAGAAAATGGCTAGGCACAGATTGGACGCTGTGTGACCCAGAACAAGTTGCTGTCTGCCTCTTTAGCGAAAAAGAACACATTTGGCGAATGAATACATGGAAATGATTAGCTAGGACACTACAAACTACAGCCATAACATGTGAGCCCATCATTAAGTTAAGAAAAATAACACATGGATTATACTGTAACCAGGGGCGTATTTACCACAAGGCAAACAAGGCATTTGCCTAGGGCATCATTTTTCAGGGGTGCATCGCCGCCCCCTGAAAGAAGGGATGGAAGAAGACACACTCAGCATGGGGACCAAGTGGGATCTGAGAGAGGCTGCGGGCTTCTTGGTGGTGTATGCAGAGCCTGACTCTTGTTTCTGGGGATGTCCGGAGCTCTGAAGGTGAGTGTCTATTTTTCGCCGGGGTAGGGGGAGGTTGCCAGTGTATGGGGGGCGATGGTAGTGGAAGGCCCACTCGGGTGGGGGGGCCGGGGTGTTGTTGGTCAATGTCAGGCTCTCTTCATCTTCATGGGGGAGGCGGGTGTTGGTCAGTGTCAGGGTCTCTCCGTGGTGGTGGTGGGGAGCTGATTTTTGTGTTGCCTAGGGCAGCACGAAACCTAAATACACCACTGACTGTAACTACACTAATACCTAGGTAAAACAACAAAAACATTTGAAAGCATACATTGCCGGTAAAGAAAAAATGCAATGGTTTGAGGGGGTGTTTACTTTACATTTTTTTTATATTCTGCAGCACCAGCTGCACCCTGTGATGCAACTCCAGGTATGGTAAATTGAAAGGCCTGCCTTCTTCTAGTTAATGCGTAATATGCGTAAAGGGGTGGTGTCTGCAATTTTAATGATGCCATCATGCTAATGAGTGCTCAGGATCCATTAGAGTAATGCTGAGCTGTGCAATTGGTTCCATTTCTTAGGTTCACATACAGTATATTGGACTGGTTTAACATGTGCCTCTACTACTCTGTGTGTGAGTGTTTTTAATCCTTAATATTGCTGAATAAAGCATTCAGAGAGCACTATGGGAGTGTTTTTCTTTAATATGGATGCATATGTAGTGATGAGTATTATGCAAGAATTTTTGCTATGGAAGATCTAAAAGAAACTCTTTGGACAAATATTGTTATTGATAAATATTGCTTCCAATGCCTACTGATGGCTGGGTATTTTTTTCCCCTACTGACCAATGATGCCAGGCATTTTTCTTCCCACTGACCAATTACCAATGGCGCAGGGCATTCTTTCTCCCACTAACCACCAGCACTAGAGATTTTATTCCCAACCAATGATTAGCAGTGTAAGTCGCACCATTTTACACAATCCAAATTCCTGCACTCTGCTGACTGTGTTGCACATTACATACCACTGACCAATCTAGTCTAATTAATGTGACACAAATTACATAGTTCTGACTGATGCATTTTGTAAGATGACCTGTCCATTACATTCTACTTCATACAAACTGTACAGTACATTACACACTACTGATATGGCAGGGTGCAAAGCATTATGGGGTTTAAAAAAGAAAAAAACTGAAATTTTCATGTTCCCTCTCTCTGACTGATGAATCCTGTACACAGCAGGGGGAAAGGGGGAAAGGAAAGGCAGAGTAGGGATAAGTCACTGCCCTGACTGTTTCAAAAGTTTTTCAAAAGGAAGCTTAAGCTTTGAAGCAACAGCCATTTTTTGGCAAAGTAGGTCAGGCAAGTCTGCCAAATATATAAAAAGCAGACCAAATCTTCATCTGCTAACGGAAAATGAAAATACAAAATATTCATGCATAATATTTCACATTTAGCCACCAACTTTGTTTTTAATTTGTAAGTCCTTATCATTATAAATTAAAAAATATATATGTAAAACTACTACACAAATAATAAAAAGTGGCACACTTGGTATACCCAAGTATTAATACTGATGATAGTTTCTTGGTTTTGCAGGTCAGACGAGCTTTAAGAAATCCTGCAGAACCATAATTCTTGCAGAAACATAATTTCCATACAGAAGTGCAACATCAAGCACATTGTGAGGAGCCAGAATGTACCTTGTGCTTATCATTTGGGATTGAAATGAACCAGCAAAGCAATGAAGGCTGCCATCTCTTTGTGCTATTCTCAGCATCTTTGGCTTATTTATGCCATTGCTAATGTATTCTAGGGACAGCAAATATTCAAATTATTCCTTGGCCCTCTGAAGATGTGTCAGAAAGGGGGGAGATGAGACGACTGACGCGGCCTGTCCCTTTCCTCCTTTTCTTCTTTACACACTCAATACTACAATGGACACATTGCACGAGGGAAATGACTTGTCGCCTCTCCTCCGGACATGCTTCCTGGCTCCTTGCTGCACTACATTAGCTAACACTTACACAATGGGCTTCATGTTTAAAGCTGTTTGGATCCTTGTATCCTGCCTTCCTGTCATCCTTTATAGCATTTATCAAGCTTTAATCTGATGTAATTGTACCATTAATAACTGGTCCTGGATGAAAGGAGCATAAGAGTTTGTATAGCAATTGATGAATTAAAAACGAAGATGACAGTTTATTTAGACTGTCAGAAGACATTTTCCGTTATATACTAAGACAGCACAACAATGGAGTACACCGGTAGCTCCTGCTGTTCCAGATGGCACCTTTGCTGTCAATTCTCCAATGCAGTACTATGGAAATTTATTCCACAGGCAAATGCAGACAGAGAGCAGCTAACTGAAATGTAGTGTCTTCAGCAGGGGCGGACTGACAACTCATGGGGCCCCCGGGCAATAGGGGATCATGGGGCCCCTGTGTCCTTTCCCACAATCAAAGCACACCCAAAAAAGCATATAAAAGGTACCAGGGGCATTTCATGGGGCCCTTTACTGACCCCGGGCCCTCGGGCAGTGCCCGCGTGTTCGAATAGTCAGTCCGCCCCTGGTCTTCAGCGTATTGCAGCTCTCTTCTCGTTGGTCTAACTTTATGTAGGTTATCAGCCCTTCAGTTTATCATGAATATTAGTGTGAGACCTACCCACCTTACCAAGCATTCAGTGCACGCCACCACTGCATGCCAATTCCTTTACTGGCTTCTTCTTGTTCGATGAATACAATTTAAATTGTTAACAACATACAAAGTCACCCATGCCTCTGCCCCAAGCTACATCACCAATTTCATCTCAAAATATCATTCCTCCCGTCCTCTGGAAATCCTACCCCAATCTGTACAGATATCTCCTACTCTGTCCATCTTTGGACAACCCCTGAAAACGTATCTATCCTACCTCCACCTAATAAACTGTACTTCTACTTTCTTCACCAACTCATTCCTCGCAATTATTACCGTTTGCATCACTTGGCCCTCCCGTTTAGATTAGCCCGCTGTTGGCAGATGTCACTTAGCCCGGCCAGGCTCAGGAATGATTTCAACAGATGCCTGGACCAACAGATGGCTCAGCCTCTCAGCAAGCCGCGGAGAGCCTGAGCCAGCCACTCTCGTACTGCAGTGAGCACTGGAGGGACAGAGCAGAGAGCGGCGACTGATAGTCACCATCTCTCTGCAGACTGAAGACCGAGAACTGAGCGATCAGCGGTGTTTGATCGCTCAGTTTTCAGTCTTAGAACCAGTGGGGGATAGATGCAGAATGTGCGTCCACGTAAAGGAATGTGATTGCTTGTTTGTTTTTTTCAATTCCCGAACTTCTCTTTTACACTCTTTGTACACTGGCTTAAAAAAACACTGCTTCTAGATAAGTTTAGCATTTTGCCTGTAGAAGCAACTAATATTATCCTAGGAGTCCATACACATTTGATAATTTAGAGGTGTTTTTTAAGCTCAGTGTTTAGGGGCAGAAAAAAACCTTTCTGTTTTGAGTTTTTCAGAGTGTTTTTCTGGCAGAAAAAAAGAATGCTAAATGCTCCTAAATGCTGCTAAATGCTTCTTTATGCTATTACAAAAAAATTATCACAATTGGCATTTTTTTCTTCTGCCAAGAGCACTGCCATTTTTTTTAAGCCAGTGTGCATGGAGCCTTAAGCAAAGAGCTCTATTTAGGTACTATATATAAAATTGCAGCTTGAAAGCACTATAATAAAGCATGCAATCCAGTCTCAGAGCTAGCATCTCTCCCTAGTTACTGTATCACTGTCCCTGCAGTATTCTAAATCCTATTATACTTAATGGGAAAACATGTATTACAAGAAACTATTACAATCCATTTCAGCATGCATCCTTGAGCCAAGATTTATTTATCTGCCAATGGTGAAAACAAAACAGGCCTGGAAGAACTGTTTTCCAGCAAGTGACTATATCATTTTCACTGATGTGCCAATTTTAAAAAGACCCCAAACCAAAACTATTATTTATAAGAAAAGGCATATCAGGATCTTTAAACAGGCCACATAGGATCTTCTGTCCTAGGAGGGCAATATAAATCTGTATCAATAATTTGATTACTCGGCGGCTGATTAAGAACAGATAGCGGATATTGCTATCTGATCTCTAACAAACATTGTAATGTTTATTCCACACGCCTCCTGTATTCAATTATTAGATAGCACTCCGTGATTGGAGCAGAGGTAGGTCATATGACTTGTGAGTATGTCATGTGGCTGGGCTTTCCTCCACCTCACTTTTTTTTTCTTTCCCCATTTATTAATTTGAATGGAGCGTCACTTGCTGTGGAGTCCAATCCTTAGCAGGGTCTCATGTTCAGTCCAAGGCTCAGCAGGATCTTGTGACCTAAAGCCATCTTGCACTGCAGACCACTGAGTTTTGATGGTCAAATAATAAGCAACCTCAAAATCAGTACAGCTAAGCTGATTATATGCTGCTCAACTAAATGACTGTTTGTTGGTCCTAACCAATTGTCCTGTATGGCTTCTCCTTCCGGCTCTGTTATATACAGTATATGTGTACCCATGAGCATGTTATCAGGCTGGTAAAAGGAGCAGTTAGTTCTGAAACATATAGCCATGCTCCCTGCATTGCGGCCCTCCCAGGTATAACGGGATTTCCAATCTTGCACTGTCCATTTCCTCCAGGATTTCTGGTTTCATGTCTGGTGTCCTACACAGCTCCTGACAGTGGTAAGTGCTTCCTGGCTCCTAAAGAAATACTGAGGCTCAACAGCAAACTGCACTGGGTGGATTACATGCTGCTATCCTTATGCATCTTGTGAGCTGTCACTTGTGATTTTTTAATAGTCTTTCCTATATACTACACTTAGCTGGCACCCTCTGCTGTTTCCTTTGTTAGTGCACTGTGTCTTCACAATCTGGGAGGCACTCCTGAAGCTAAATTTCACGCTGAGCTGAGTAGTCAGCTAAGAAGTATCTGTTGTCATCATTCTTCTGTAGACAGTTTTTTTGTAAATGTCATTTCTTGCTGTATTCCTAGCTTATAACCTGATACAAATATTAAATATTAATTTAGCCTGAAATGTTATCACTAGAATTACAATCATACCAGGGTATACAGGCACAGAGGTAAGTTTATATGGCGTTAATTGCGCACATGTGACTACATACGTAATGTTTGTGCGAATTTGATTTGATATCAGCTTCTTGCAATCCTCTGTACAGCAGCATTCAGAATGGGAGAGGGACCAGGGCCGAATCTAGCCTGTCTGATGTGGGGGTGCAGTTAAAAATGTGAGGGGGGGACAGAGGATGGGAGGCCAGAAGGGCAATGTACAGGGGATCAGCAAGACAAAATATTAGGTTAGCAGTTTGTATGGCAGTGTACAGAGGCTACTATCTTGCAGGGCAGTGTACAGGGTTAGGACAGGAGGCAGCTGAGCAAAGGGTGGGAGGTCTGAATTGAAGTATACAGGAATCAGTATGGCAGTGTTTAGGGGGTTAGTAGGGCAGAGAACATGGGGTCAGCAGGAAAGAGGATGGGGTCTGCAGGCCAGTGTACAGGGGTTAGCAGAGCGAGGATAGTGGTCAGCTGAGCTGAGGATAGGGGTGGCTGCTATTGTGCACATGCATGTCTTCAGGGGTACACCCATTGCCAACGTCAGGATATAACACCATTTAAATAGCCTGCCAGGTGCGCCTCTAATTATCAGGTGCCATTTTGTTTAAGTCCATTACTAAACTACCAGATGCCATTTTTTTGAAGACCAGTATCCAACAGACAAAGGCGCATTAAGGAGTTTCCACATTATTTCACTATGGGACATTAGATATCCATATCTTTACCTGGATCGTGCGACCAGCAACATCCAGGAGACATTTTATCGGTAAACAATATCTAATAGATATAAGCACATCCAAAGATTTGCACAATGAGGAGTGCTGCTGCCTGTGTCCAGACTGTGTGCAGTGCAGGGATGGAATAAGGAGCTCAGCGGCTGGGCACAGCACTTGGGGTGGAGGGAGGAGGGGAGGGTTTGGCTTCTTTTTTTTTTCTCCTACTTCTTAAAGGCTCAGTTCATCTTTGGAACATGTTCTGTGTTTCACCTGTGTTTAGGGTGGAACATGTAACAGGTTCCAGCACCTGCCCCCTCTTCCCTCCCTCTCTGTGACAGTGGGCAATGGTTCTTCTCCCCGCACCTACTGTCACTTTTTTAAAAGAGCGTGGCTGTGCGGGGCTCTGCCCACATGGCAGCATCATTCATTCATAGATTCCTGTGAATGAATAAACTACAAGTACCATCTTCCACAGTGGCAGATGTAGTTATCAATGGGCTGTAGGGGCGCAGATAAGTGCTATGGTAGTCCACTGACATATCTTCCAGCTTTCAAACACAGGTACGGGCTGAAAGCTAGAGGATATGTCTCAGGAGCCCACACTGCTCCTGAGACATATCCTCTACTACTGATGCTACAGGTGCAATGCTTTCTGGGTTTCCTGCTGAAAAAAATAATAAATTAACATTTTTCCAGCAAAAATATGCCTGCCTGCCCGGCTATCTGCTGTTGCAGCTCTGCACCTCAGCCGCCAGTCTGCTGAAAGCTCTGACAAGCCACACATCCTGGGCCTGCAGTGCAAGTCGAGAGCCCCCTTAACCATGGCTGGACTACTGAGCATGGCTACTGTTCCTGACCTGATGGTTTACCGGTTCCCTTGGGACTACATCTCCTACTGCAGGTTCTCCTATCAACATCTGCCCGCACTCATGTTCATGCTATTCCTCAGTGCCCTCTGTTCCACTCTCAGTGGGGCCTGGCCTGGAGATACTAGAGAGGCCGACCTTGTCATTTTAGTCTCCTCTCAGGTACGTGACAAATATACTGCTGGCACCAACTTGCTCATCACCTACTGATTGCACATAGAAACACACTAACGGGTCTCAAACAGGTCAAGAAACCAAGTTCGGAGACAGAAGTGAGGTCAGAGGATTAGTCAGGGTCATCAACAGGTGGGCAGTGAGGTACCAAATAAGCAGAGACAAAGTTAGGAACAAGCCAGGTCAGGAACTGGCGACAAGTCAAGAGCAGAATCTGAAATCAGGTCAAGAGCAAGCCAGGTCAGTAACAAAGGAACACACTGGAAGAACGCAGGACACAAGGAACATCTGAAGACCAGTCAGTACTGACAGTGAGCAAGATCATCCCTTAAATAGCCCATTTGGAGCCAATAAACTGTGGGCACACTCCCGCGCATGGACATGTGTGTGCGGATTCCTGCTCGCATACCCGAGTCGATGCTTTTTTCTATTAGTGATGCACCTGTGCTAATTTCTATGAGTGCAGCTATGCGCATTTCTATGTGTCAGTCGCCACACTGGAAAGTGCTGAGTGCTGTCATTTTCCTAGATGTGCAGTGTGGCAGACCTGTGTAAATCTCTGGACTTAGTGGACAGAAATACAAATCCATTGGAAGAAAAACCGCTCTCATATACAGTGTCTATTTAGCTGTTTATATGGAGTTTAGCTTTAACAGTCTTGCTAGGGCAGATAAATATAGAGAAACAAAAGACCTGAAAAATGAATGTTGCTCAGGGCTCCCTTCATTACGGTTTTCTTACCTAAAGGCATCCACATTCTCCATCCAAACAAAACAGTTAGAATAGCTGAAGGGTAACATCAGACTGTTGGTTCATGTCCCAGATAGAAAGTAGCAGAAGGGAGGGACATAGGGGTCAATTCACTAAAGGTGACCGCAAGTGATAACACTGTCACGTGACTCATTTGCATAAATTGCCACATGCGGTAAAAAAATGTCCAATGAAAAAAAAACTAATAACGTTTCTGTGGTGTTTAATGCAAAATTAAAAATGTGTCCGTAAATTCCCCCAAAAAAACATGCAGTAAGCTGTTATGTCCAATTCACAAACAGAAAGTAAAAAAAGATGGGATATTTATCACCAGGATTTTGCTGGCGGTATCACATGTAGTATTTTTTCAGATGCAGCGAGGGGGTCTCCCCCCAACCCCTAGGGATCTGGTATGGATATTAAGAGGAACCCTACGCCAAAATGTAAAAAAAAAAAAAGGGTGTCCCCCCCCGATCCGTACCAGACCCAAAATCCTTTAGGATTGTGAGGGGACCCGCGCGCCATTTTTTAAAAAATTTTGATGATGGGTTCCCCCAAAATCCATACCAGACCTAAGGGCCCTTTGTTTTTTAAATTTTGGTGTGGAGTTTTCCTTAAAGTCCATACCAGACCCAAAGGGCCTGGTATTGATGAGGGGGAAGCCCCATGCTGTTTTTTTCATCTATTTAGCTGTTTGTATGGAGTTTAGCTTTAACAGTCTTGCTAGGGCAGATAAATATGGAGAAACAGAAGGCCTGAAAAATGAATGTTGCTCAAGGCTCCCTTCATTATGGTTTTCTTACCTAAAGGCATCCACATTCTCCATCCAAACAAAACAGTTAAAATAGCTGAAGGGTAACATCAGACTGTTGGTTCACATCCCAGATAGAAAGTAGCAGAAGGGAGGGACATAGGGGTGAATTCACTAAAGGTGACCACAAGTGATAACACTGTCATGTGACTCATTTTCATAAATTATCGCATGCAGTAAAAAAATGTCCAATTAAAAAAAAAAAAAAAGCATAACGTTTCTGCGGTATTTAGCGCAAAATTAAAAATGATCCCATAAATACCACAAAAAAAAAAAAAAACATGCGGTAAGCTGTTGCTTCTAAACAGAACAGAAAGTAAAAAAAGATGGGATATTTATCACCATTATTTTGCTGGCAGTATCACATGCAGTATTTTTTCTGATATGGATATTAAGAGGAACCCTACACCAAAATGTAAAAAAAAAAAAAGGGGGTCCCCCCCGATCCGTACCAGACTCAAAATCCTTTAGGATTGTAAGGGGACCCGCATGCCATTTTTTTACATTTTGGTGATGGGTTCTCCCAAAATCCATACCAGACCTAAGGGCCCTTTGTTTTTTTAATTTTGGTGTGGGGTTTTCCTTAAAATCCATACCAGACCCCAAAGGACATGGTACTGATGAGGGGGAAGCCCCACGCTGTTTTTTTCATCATTTGTAACTGTTGGCATGTTTTGTTTATGTAGCAGGAGAGATTAATCCTGTTTCATGGCTGTGATCTGCTGACTGGCCTCTCCTGTGTAACCTGACACTTGCCCTGACACAGACAAAGCAGTGAGGGATTTCAGCCCCCCCTTTCTCCTCTCAGACTGTAAGAGAGAGAGAGCCAATTATGAGAGCCATTAAAGGAGCCAATGTCAAGGACTCTTTCAAGCAGGAAGTGCAGCTGCAAAGCATTGTGGACGATGGAGTTTTGAACAGAAACGGCCTCATAGGCTAATATGGAGATAGAATTAAAAAAGAACCACGAAAGCCATCATGCTTAGGGAGAGCAGAGTGAAGGGGCCATCTGGGGGCTTTCTCCTGAGGGAGAGGGAGATTGCATGTGGCAGGAGAGAGATTGGACCTGGCAAAGAAGTGCTGATGGGCAGTGCACTGCATGCTTGGTGATCTGGATCAGACAAAGGAACATCCAAACTGAGAGAAGTGGTCTACAGTACAGTGCCTACACTGACAGTGTGAAGTGCTCATCGTGAGGTGACCAGAGGAACCTGTCATTTCCAGGACGATCGTTTGGGCCTTTGTCACAGGATCTGGTGAGAGGGATTTCTCCCACTGTCAGATGACAGGAACATTGCACACATACAGAGACATCATACCTTGCTCATATTCACCAGGCACTGGGTTGTGTAGATGGCCCTGCTGAACAGACACCATGTTCACTTTGCTATACAAATACTGCCACAGGATTACAATTACACTTTAAGTGTTTAAGGAGTTTAAGTGCACCAACGAAAGTGGCTAGCTGAAGATCCCAACATTCATCCAGTTACAAAGAGACTGAAGTTACTGGTGCCATACGAGCACGCGCATGCGTAGTCAGGCCTCTATATTGCATGGTGTGTGAGGGAATAGCTTTACCTTGAAAGTAGCTATTAAGCATCAGTTGGGTACAGTGTTTTCCTATTGGGGTCATGGTGTCGGGGTTTAGAAGGGAGAAGTCTGACACAACAGAGAGTCATTCTTCTGCTCTCCTCCTGCTTGGACATCATGGGGCCAAATTTATGAAGAGGAGTTAAATCCACTTTGAGGTTGCCATTTAAGTGTTTGCCTCTGCTCTTGGGGTTATTCATGGTTGGAATCCCCTGAAAGCAGCCCAAGTGTAAAAGTGAGTTATATTGCTTTCCGTCACAGTATTTGTTGTTCTCTTGATTCTCCTAACATATACTGGTTGTTAATGTTTATTACTTCCCATAGAGGTCTACAGTAAAGCTGATCTCTGTGTTTTATTATAAAGTGTGTGCTTTTCATTGGTCCTTGCACTTACACTATTGCCAGGTGTGCCAGTGTGGGCTGAGACAGTTCTTGGGGTTGAGAGGAAGAGTGGCGGAGTGAACAAACTTAAGCAGCCCCTTCGGGGGTATCGCTACATTTACATTCAGCTATCAATGGAACACCCGCTGACAGCTGATGAGTCATCCATTGTTAAGGATGCCACAGTTGGTTTCCGTAATGACCAACTACTGTATGATAAATTACTGCATGAAATATGCGGTAATTACAGCAATACAGATATTTTACCGCATATTTGCACAACAATTACCGCATTTTTGCAGTCGTTATTTAACTCTTAGTGAATTAATCCCATTAACCATTCAAATTATCCAGCATGCTGCAGAGCAAGGCCCTTTCTCTGTGTGTAAAAGCAGTGGTCTCTACGCAAAGGTCTAACGTGCTGTGGTAGACCTAGAGCTCTCCAGTCAGCAGAGAACATGAACTTTTCTGATTGCAGAGCTATCGGTGATGGCTGATGCAACAGGAGTGTGTTGGACCATCACAGAGAGACCCCTGATTCCACACAGAGAACAAAGGGCCTGCTCTACAGCAAACTGACAGGGATCTACTTGTGTTTCTGCTTGGGTTGTGGTGGCTTTCTAAAGAAAACAAACTATGCAGGGAGCAGCAGTGATAGCTCTTCAGGAGCTGTTCAGCCCAGGAGACAGAGGGAAGAGTTGGGGGAGCATAAGTGTGGAGGTCCCCAGGCCAGGAGATGCGCTGGCAGCTCAGGAGTTCGGCTGAGAGCAAGGAATACTCACTGCTTCTTGCTGGTGAGCACATAGCTGTCAGAGGGAGAGGATCATCATGCTCCTCAGCAGCGAATACCCAGCATGGAGATCGCAGGAGGCTGTTTGAAGAGAGGCAGAAGAAGCAGTTCACAAATAAATCTATTGTGGTGGGGCTTTGGGGGGGCAACTGAAATCTAGGGGGGTTCATGAGAAGGACTGACATCACTTAGAGCCAATCAGGTATACCCCATACCAACATACTGGCTGGAGGAGAGAACAGACTAAGAAAAGGGATGGCCTCATTGGTGTGTTTCTATGTGCAATCAGTAGGTGGTGAGCAAGTTGCTGCCAGCAGTATATTTGTCACGTACCCGAGAGGAGACTAAAATGACAAGGTTGGCCTCTCTGGTATCTCTAGCCCAGGCCCCACTGAGAGTGGAACAGAGGGCACTGAGGAATAGGAGGAACACGAGTGCTGGCAGATGTTGATAGGAGAACCTGCAGTAGGAGATGTAGTCCCAAGGGGACTGGTGAACCATCAGGTCAGGAACAGTAGCCATGCTCAGTAGTCCAGATAAGGTTAAAGGGGCTCTTGACTTGCACTGCAGGCCCAAGATGTGTGGCTTGTCAGAGCTTTCGGCAGAATGGCGTCCAAAACACATGCTGCAGAGCAAGGTCCTTTCTCTGTGTGTAAAAGCAGTGGTCTCTACGCAAAGAAGGTCTTAGAAGAAGCTTCTAACGTGCTGTGGCAGATCTAAAGCTCTCTGGGCAGCAGGGAACATGAACTTTTATGATTGCAGAACTATAGGTGATGGCTTTGCACATCACTTGTTTTAATGCACCTAAAATGTATATAACTGGTTTCATCAGAAGGTTCAGCTATACTCTAAAGCAAGAAGGCTAGCATGACACCCAGCAAGGCAACCAACATTTTCAAACGGATAAGTCAGGACTTGTAATTCTCAAATGACAGGCTTCCTTTAATGGCTACAGGCAGAATTACCCCAGACAGCAACCTGCAGAGTTGTGAAATGTGAGTTCACTTAATATTAGGCTACATTCAGAGCGGATAATTTGCCGTGTTCAGTGGAGGCAGAAACACTCTGGGCTATATCTGCATAAAAACTGGCCGATTAATAGCCACCAGTCTGTGTGCAGTCAGAACTCTGCAGAAACATTGACATTGGACGCACTTGGGTTGATTTACTAAAATTGGAGAGTGTAAAATAGGTGCAGCTCTGTATACAAAACCAGTCAGCTTCCAGGATTTTTTGTCAAAGCTTAATTGAACAAGCCAAAGTTATGGTGGCCATACACTACATGCAAAATCATATGAAATTCAATCAATTGTAACATTTGTTTGATTTTCAAATAATTAGTGGGTGAAAACGATAAACATTTTCAACTTTTCAGAGCCAAAAAGTCAATTGAAACGTTTGAAACATTTTTATTGAATGAACGAAATTTGAAAGGTTAGTGTGTTTCACACACTGAAAAATTGTTCGCTTTTGCACAGAAAATGGTAACCTCACTTCACTCACTCGTCATTTCCTTTCTAATGTGAACAAACCGAACGATAAACAAATGACTTTATGTCCATTGAACGTTTGATATTTGGTCACTACATGATGGTAGTATCGGGAACTCTGCTGAACGATATGTCGGTTTTCAAAAGCGCTTTTGAGCGATTTATCGTATAGTGTAGGGCTTACATTAGAAGCTGATTGGTTGTCATGAAAAGCTGCAGCAAATTTTGCAATCTCCAGTTTTAGTAAATCAACCCCATTATGTCTGCATCCAGGGTCAGTTAGAGACTATTCACATGTAACTGCTCAGCTGACAAATTCTTGCCAGCAACCACCCATGGCCATGTGAATGTAGCCTGATACTGCCTGAAGAGTACTAAAGAGGATTGTTTCTTGTGTCTATTACTTTGCACGGCATATTGAGTGAATTTTTCTATGTAGCCACTTTCAAATGTAAGGAAATATTCCTTGTTTCTAAAAATGTAGTTAACTTAAAGTGAAACTTCTATCTCCCATGCAACATAGCAAGGTACTATATTAACAGCTTGCCGACCGCCTCCCATAGGAGTACGGTGGAAGAGCGACTCCCCTGTGCCGGATCACGTATCTAGTACATGATCCGGCACTCCCAGGTAGGGCGCGCCACCTGTGCTGTGATTAGTCACAGCACAAGCTGATCAATGGGTGCCGGCCAATCTTTGACTGCCGGTACCAGCTGATCGACGAGGAGGAAGACAGGCAAGAGCTCTGTCAATGTACACAATACAGAGCTCTGTCTTGTTAGTAGTGATGTGCCGGTTTTTGTTTCCCTGCAAAGCAGGGCATAAAAACTAGCACATCCCTTAGTTAAAGAACCTCACAGGTCACACATTAACACTGGTTAGGCACACATTTAACTATTTGATTGCCCTAGATGTCAAACCCCTTTCCAGCTAGTGTCATTAGTACAGTGATAGTGTATATTTTTAGCACTGATCACTGTATTAGTGTCACTAGTTCCCACAAAGTGTCAAAAGTGTCAGTATCAAATTGCCAGCCATACTATCACAGTCCCACTATAAGTCGCTGGTTGCCACAATTACTAGTAATTGAAAAAAATAAATTGAAATTCCAGTATATATACATTGTTTGTAGATGCTATAACTTTCACGCAAACCAATCAATATACGCTTATTGGGATTTTTTTTACCAAAAATACATAACAGAATACATATTGGCCTAAATTTATGAAGAAATTAGATTTTTTTTACATTTTTTATTGTTTTTTTTTCACTTTTGGTCATTTTTAATTTTTAGCAAAAAAATGGGGGAAAAAAACCCAGTGGTGATCAAATATCACCAAAGGAAAGCTTTATTTGTGTGATAAAAAAATGAAATAAATTTAATTTGTGTACAGCGCTGCATAGCCACACAATTGTTAGCTAAAGTAGTGCAGTGTGAAAGCAAAAAATGGCCTGGTCATGAAGGGGGGGGGGGGTTAAATTGTCCAGAGGTCAAGTGGTTAAACATTTTTTTTTTTACTTTTTTTTTGTTGCTTTTTGGTTTCTGGCCTAGGCCACAATGATGCCATACATCCCAGCAGTTCTCATGGGCATTTTTTCTTTATCTGGAGGAGGGGTTTTCTCAGCTAAGCATATCCCCCTATCTGCATGCCTGAGCTAAGGGCAGATGGATTCCAGAAAGTAAATGCTACATTAATCTGCCCTTACTAAAGTTGGCCATGCTAGGGGATACTTTTCAAAGCGGAAAAATAAAGCATGGAGACATAGACAAATGGGTGGGTTTGCTTTGAACATTAACCAGCTGCTGACCGCAGATAGCCGAATGACGGCTTCACTGCGGCCGGCCAGTTCTGGGTGGACGTCATATGACATCCTCCCAGAACGCGCTCTCCTGCGTGCCCCAGGGGGCACGCACCCGGCGATCTCCGTGATCGCTGTGTCCTACGGACACAGCTGATCACTTGATGTGGTAAACGGCCAATCACAGCGGCCTTTTACCACGTGATCAGCGGTGTCCAATGACACGCTGATCAGAGGGAAATGCAAGTGCCGGTTCTCGGCTGCACTTTCCTCACGCTGTCAGATCGTGAGGAAAGTACTGCCGAGAACCGGCAGTTGTCACAGCGGGGATCGGCACCGATCATCAGGGCACTGATGATCAGTGCCCTGATGATCGGTGCCCAGCAGTGCCACCCGCAAGTTCCGCCCAGCAGTGCGCCCACTAGCTCTGCCCACCCGTGCCCAGCAGTGCACCCAACTGTGCCCAGCAGTGCACCCACCTGTGCCCAGCAGTGCACCCACCTGTGCCACTCTGCAGTGCCACCTACCTGTGCCCAGAAGTGCCACCTACATGTGCCCAGCAGTGCCATCCCCCTGTGCCCACCCACCTGTGCCAACCAGTGCCACCCACCTGTGCCCACCCACCAGTGCTGCCCACCAGTGCCACCCACCAGTGCAGCCCAGCAGTGCTGCCAGTCAGTGCCACCAGTCAGTGCCCAGGGGTTGTGCCAGTCAGTGCCGCCAGTCAGTGCCCAGCAGTGATGCCAGTCAGTGCCGTCTATCAGTACCCATCATCAGTGTCACCTATCAGTGCCGCCTATCAGTGCTGCATATTAGTGCCGCCTATCCGTGACCCCTAATTAGTGCTGTCTATCAGTGCCGCCTATCCGTGCCACCTCATTAGTACTGCCTATCAGTGCCCTTTAGTGCTGCCTATCAGTGCCCATCAGTGCCGCCTATCAGTGCCCATCAGTGCTGCCTCATCAACGCACATCAGTGAAGGAGAAAAAATGCCTGTTTGAAAAATTTTATAATAGAAACAAAGAAACTTTTTTTTTTTTCAAATTTTTTGCACTTTTTTATTTATAGTGCAAAAAGTAAAGCGCCCAGTGGCGATTAAATACCACCAAAACAAAGCTCTATTTGTGAGAAAAAAATGATCAAAATTTCATATGGGTACAATGTTGCATGACCGCGCAATTGTCAATCAAAGTGCGGCAGCGCTGAAAGCTGAAAATTGGCCTGGTAAGGAAGGGGGTATAAGTGCCTGGTAGGCAAGTGGTTAAATAAGAATTAAAAAGTGTTTTCAGTTCATGGTGTTCAGATACAGTTTAGTTCCACTGTAAATATTTGCAGTTTGTCAATAAATATTGCACTTTATTTTGCTGTTCAGTTTATCATGACAAAAACCAACCTGCTTTTTTCATTTCATTTTTCCTTCATTAAACCTAACCATGACGCAAGCTAATGCCTAGCCAAATAGGTGCAGCAAATAGATGCCAATTTCATGCCAGCAAGTTATTTTATTACAGTTGTTTTGCCAAGTGTAATATCATTATCAGCATTTTCCCACCTACACAACACACAGCATGCCTGCCTCTTGAAGACAATACACACTTATTGAATTACCCATTTGAAAGTTGAAATGTTTGTTGTTAATGGGATGAGTTGGGATTGTCCACAATAGAAATAGTGCTGGGTGGAATTTCACAACTCTTATCTCAAGAACCCTTAAAGCCTTCTATACTGCATTCTCCTGTGTGAAATACAAGTGGAATAATTACCAGTACAATTACCCAAATGACGTGAGTATGACCTTATGAGGACTCTTGAAAACGTGGATGAGAAACAAAACTAGAATACAACAATACAGAGGCAGGATTCATTGATTCATAGGGGGAGATTTACCAAAATGGGTGCACTCAGAATATGGTGCAGTTGTGCATGATAGCCAATCAGCTTCTAACTTTAGCTTGCTCAAGCTTTGGCAATCAAACCTGGAAGCTGATTGGCTTCTAAGCAGAATTGCACCAGATTTTCCATTCTTCAGTTTTAATATTGTATTTTTAACGTGACACCAAAGCTTGTTTTTTTTCTTGTTTGTTTATTTGGGTGGGGGGGGGTTTTAACCGCTTTCCCGCCGCCCTATAGCAGAAATACCGCTACAGGGCGGCAGGGGTGAGCAAAATCACTTATATATACCTGATTTTGCATTTCCGGGAGCAGGGCATTGGCGGCCATTGGCGGCCTCACCTGTCAATCACCAGGTCCCGGCCGGTGATTCCCCGTCGGCACCCGGCGATCGCCGTGTATCATCCATGGGAGAGACTCCTGTATGTAAACAATAAGGATCTCTCACCTGTCAGTTCCTGCACATTGCTTTGTATTGCAGTGCATAAGCAAAGCAATACAAAGCAATGTGCTTACACAATAAAGTACACACACAGCACACAGTAAAACACAACACAGCACAAAGTTAACCTCTTGATCCCCCCAGATGTTAACCCCTTCCTGCTCAGTGTCATTAGTACAGTGTCAGTGCTTTTTATTAGCACTGGTCACAGTATTGGTGTCACTAGGGATGTCAATGACAGTTAGTCAGTTCCCCCCATTGTCAGAATGCCCGCTGCAGTCCCACTATAAGTCACTGACCGCCATTATTAGTACAAAATAAAAAATTCCAGCATCTATACTGGAATGTGTAGACACTCTCTCTTTCACGCAAATCAATTAATTTACACGTATATGGATTTTTTTTAGCAAAGACATCTAGCAGAATACATTTTGGCCTAAATTTATGCCAAACTTTGATTTTTACATTTTTTTTACTGGACATGTTTAATTGGAAAAAGTAAAAAATATAGTTTCTTTTCTCCAAAAAGTCAGACTGTTTTTTTATAGCGGAAAAAATAACAAATGCAGAGGTGATCAAATACCACCGAAAGAAAGCTCTATTTGTGGGAAAACAAAGTACATAAATTTCATTTGGATGCAGTGTTGCATGACAGTGCAATTGTCAGTTAAAGTAACACAGCGCCGTATCGCAAAAAAAATGGCCTGGTCAGGAAGGGGGGTAAATTCTCTGGAGGGCAAGTGGTTAAATAACAAACGTGTCTATACTTATCTGCTGTGTGCAGTTATTTTGCACAGAACAGCCCCGATCCTCTTCTTTTTGAGTCCTTGTTGGTGCCCCTGGCTCTTCCCCCTCAAGCAGTGCCTCCAGGGAAAGTCACTCAACCTGGGGGCACCACTGCATGCTCATCACCGAGCCACTGCTCTATGCGTCCATAAGACACAGAGCAGTGGTTCAGCCCCGCCCCCCGTGCTCTCTCCTCATTGTCTCACTGGCTGTGATTGACTGTCTCAGCCAATGAGGAGGAAGAGTCCCCAGACAGCAGAGTCTGTCGAGAATGTCACTGGATCGGAGGGGGCTCAGGTAACGTTTGGTGGGGCTGGAGGCACTGCACAAAGCCTTTACAACCACTTTAATTTAATTAATTCTATTTTTATATATATATAATTTTTTTACCTCAGCATAAAATAGGATGCAAAGGGTCTTTTATATTGATGAGACAGCAGCAAGAAAGGTATGCTGCCCTCATATTAAGCACTAAGAAAAGTTAAATAAAGGCATGACAACCAATAAAAAGACCCCCCAAAAAAACTACAAAGGGGGTTGACAACTAGCAAGCAATGACAATTGGTGCTGATACATGTGTCTGTGAAGGTTCTCATTTTTCTAGGTGTAGGGAACTGTTATTTTAAACACTAGTTGTGGTTTGTTTACGTTCATATACAGCCACTACCATAGAGGTCCCATTACAGACAAGTCCCTAGGTGTGCTTCCTGCCCCTACAAGGAGGTCAAGAAACCCCAGGATGTTATATAGTTGTTTTCCAGGAAGTATCAGGCAGAGGGTACCAGCCTGCCATGTGCTATGTATCTGGGGAGAACTGTATGGGGATTCTGTGAGTAATGATCCAGATTAACAAGGCTGTTATCTATCTAGTTGTTACTGAAGCAGATTAGGTCTGCCTCTGTTATATTTCAACTTCTGTATAGGAACCCTAATATCTCTGTAGGAGAGAGATTTGTGGTTCATTATCATTATTCTATTTACACACTGCAGAATCCTTATAGTTGTCTATATAGATAGATAGATCAGTGTTTTCACCTGCATAAGACTGTCAGGTGAACTTTCTGTTAATTGCAGTGTATCTTTGCAGCCTTTTGCTTAAAGCTATAGCATCCTTATTGGTCTGGATCTCCTTTTAGCTAGAATTAGCATAGGGAGCGTTGGATAGATTAGGCTAGAGGTAGGTTAGGCATCCGACGGCCACTTAGACAGATAGAGGCCCGGTTGCAGTGATAGCCCAGTTTAGGGATAGGGACTAAGAGTAAGGATAGATAGGGCATTTTATCCTTTTAGGTGATGCATCGCTGATCTTCAGACAAGCCGTACAATCATCCGCATGTTACTTGGACGCCATCACAGCATCTAAAGTGGAAGCGTGCATCTTATTGACTCTCACCTCTCCAGGGGCCCCTGCAACCGGACTGCGCTATAACTCATGGTTGGAGGTATTCTGTATACTACATGCACATATACCCGGGTATAATTGCAACCTCCCAATTTATGGTAAATTGTAATTCCTGAATGTTATTCTTATGCATCCTGTTTTATATGGCTGCTTTATATAAACTTTGCATTAATCTCATACAGGTGTGGTGACATGTTTTCATGTTAGAAATATAAGCTGGGTGCATTAATACTGCTATGTATAGTTACTTTAAGTTGTCTACCTGTTACATTCCTAGAAAGGGGTGAGTCTCCTCAATTGCAGGATCCCTATTCTAGGTGGAGGCACTGCCATTTGTATTATCACAACCCCCTCTTCCATATAGCGAAGGTTCAGGATTGCCTACTCATATACAGGTTAGCGCCATAGCTTGTTTGGTGTGGGCCATTTCACATAACCCCCCCCAAAACAGGGCTACATAGGTAATAATACAGCTAGGTGTAGTTAGTCCCCAAGGAACACATGCACTCATCCACGATTGGGGTTGATGCGTAGTCTGCACACAAAGACATTTATTTCTTTGGGTTTGTTGTTAATGCCTGAATATTTAGCAGTGTTTGCATCAGTTAAAATTGTGTTTAGCATTAGATCAGTTGATTGTCATCTTCTAGTTCAGTGTTCACATTATCTAGTACAGCATCTTTAAACATGTTCAGTTGCCTGTTTTTGGATTCATGTGTTGTTTAACTGCCTTGTCATAATACATCTATTTAAAGGAGAAGTAGAGATAAAGCTTGTTTGGTTCTACTTCTCTTTTGGGTCACTTTGTTCTGCACTCGTGTGACCCGTTTTCCGCTGACAACAGGCTGAAGCCACTGTTGGCTGATGTCACAGAGCCTGTCTAGGCTCTGGAAAGATTCTGACTTTAATGTCAGGATCCACCCCGATTCCTGACAAGCAGCTGGCTCAGCCTCTCAGCCACAGAGAATGAGCCAGCCAATCCCACCCTCTTCACAGCCCAGCAATTAGCTCTGGAGGGTAACTGCTCTCTGCTCACTTAAGCTCGAGAAGTGAGTGATCAGAAGTGTTTGATTATTCATTTCTCAGTCTTAGAAGTGGCAGGGGACAGATGCAGCATTGGACTGATGCTGCATCCATCTAGGTGAGAGATATAGATATAGATACAGATATACACACACATATACACACACACAGAGTGGTGAAAATAATTATCTGATTTATCTGCTCCCCTGCAGATTTCGTAAGTTTGCCCACATACAAAGAAATGAAGGGTCTATAATTTTTATCATAAGTGTATTTTAAATGATAGAGACGGAATATCAATCAAAACTCCATAAAAAAAAAAAAACACATGATACAAATGTTATAAATTGATTTGCAGTTCAGTGAGTAAAATAAGTATTTGATTCCCAAGCAAAACATGACTTAGTACCAGGGGCGAACTGACCATTCGAGCACTGCCCGAGGGCCTGGGGTCAGTAGGGGGCCCCATGAGATGCTCCTGGTACCTTTCATTGGCTTTTTCATAGGCTTTTTTGGGTATGGGCAAGGACACAGAGGCCCCATGATCCCCTATTGCCCGGAGGCCCCATGAGTTGTCAGTCCGCTCCTGCTTAGTACTTAGTGGAGAAACCCTTGTTGGCAAGCACAGGGGTAAGACTTTTTTGCAGTTGGTTACCAGGTTTGCGCACATCTCAGGAGGGATTTTGGTCCACTTTTCTTTACAGATCTCTAAATTCTTAAGGTTTCTCAGCTGTTGCTTGGCAGCTCAAAGTTTCAGCTCCCTCCATACATTTTCTATGGGATTAAGGTCTAGAGACTGGCTAGGCCACTCCATGACCTTAATGTGCTTCTTCTTGAGCCACTCATTTGTTGCCTTGGTGGCATGTTTTTGGTCATTGTTATGCTGGAAGACCCATCCACGACCCATCTTCAGTGTTCTGGCTGAGGGAAGAAGGCTCGCATCCAAAATTTTACAACACATGGTCCCATGCATTGGCCCCTCAATGTGGCAAAGTCTGCCTGTACCTTTAGCAGAGAAACAGTGCCAAAGCATAATGTTTCCACCTCCGTGCTTGACTGTAAGGAGAGTGTTCTTAGGGTCATAGTCAGCATTTTTTTTCCTCCAAACATGGTAAGTCAAGTTAACGCCAAAAAAGTAAAATTTTAGTCTCATCTGACCACAGCACTTTCTTCCAGTCCTTCTCTGAATCATTTAGATGTTCATTGGCAAACTTCAGATGGGCCTGTACATGTGCCTTCTTGAGGAGGGGGATGGATTTCAATCCATATCGGCATATTGTTTTACCAATGGTTTGTTTGGCGACTGTGGTACCAACTGCCTTGAGATCATTCACAAGAACCTCCCATGTGGTTCTAGGCTGATCCCTCACTTTTCTCATAATCATCCTCACCCTATGAAGCAAAATTTTGCATGGAGCTCCAGATCGAGGGCGATTGATGGTTATTTTGTATTTTTTCCATTTGCAAATAATCGCTACAACAGTTGTCTCTTTCTCACCAAGCTTCTTGCTGATGGTCTTGTAGCTGATTCCAGCCTTGTACAGGTCTACAATCTAGTCCCTGATGTCCTTTGACAGCTCTTTGGTCTTGCCCATGGTGGTGCCAAGAAAGATTCTGTGGACAGGTGTCTTTTATACACATAACGAGTTGTCGTTAGTACCACATGAACACATAGCCAGTCTGTGGGAGCCAGAATTATTGTTGGTTGGTAGGGATGAAATACTTATTTTGCTCACTGAACTGCAACTCAATTTATAACATTTACATCACGTGTCATTTTTCTGGATTTTTGGTTGATATTATGTCTCTATCATTTAAAATACACCAATGATAAACATTATAGACCATTTCTTTTTAAGTGGGCAAACTAACAAAATCTGCGGGGGATCAAATAATTATTTTCCCAAATATATACATTTATATATTTATATTGTGGGAACTCGCTTCAAATGGTAGAGCTTGGTTAAACGCACACAGCAACTCGCTTTCTTTTTTAAGGCCTTTTTAGCCCACTTTTATTTAAAGAAAATGTTCCACAAAGCTTCCCACGCAGGGGTATCCACCATCAATATAAACAAAATTCAGCCTCCTGGCTCTCTCAGATATACACAATCTTCCACTGGCCTTCTTCTGCAGGCTTACGTCTGTCTCCTGCAGACTCTTTCAAAAACATGGCTCTCGCACACAGCTGGCCACTAGTACATAGCTAATCTCATATAGCCCCTTGCTGCTTTTGGCTTCCACCTCTCCTAGGTGGAGCCCTCCTGACTCCTATCTGCCGGGGTGGAGCCCTCCTGACTCCTATCTGCCGGGGTGGAGCCCAGAACCCTGGTCCTGACTCTATGAAAAGGCCTGCACACACCTGTGCAATCAGTCTCCTAGCCATTCCCAAAACCTGGTCCCAGGATTGGAGATTTCATCCCTCCCAGATCTCTTTGAAATCTTCAGGCTCCAGATCCCAAAACAGACCTTACAAACAAAGGAGGAAAGTGAAAAGCCACTTTCCTCCGTATCAAACACTTACCCTGGAGCCCCTCAACCTGCCTTGTTGAGAATCCTGGGTGACAGACCGCCACACTGTCACAATATATATTTCTACATGGCAAATAATTTACTAGCAGGTGTAGAAGAGTAATAGAAATCCAACAGACCCAACAGTCATGACATGAATGCTGCTGATTCTGTGTAATTGAATCACTATTTGAAAGGGGTATGTTAAAAATAATAGCAGTGTGGAGTTCTATTAGTGAGGTCATTCATTCTTTGAAAAACAGGTGGCAATTATTGCCCTTATTTAAGGAAGGAAGGAAGGAAGCAAATGTTGTACATGCTGGTTACAGTGCATTTCTCTCTGAAATTCTGAGGAAAATGGGTCGTTCCAGACATTGTTCAGAAGAACAGTGTACCTTGATTAAAAAGTTGATTGGAGAGGGGAAAACATATAAAGAAGTGCAGAAAATGATAGGCTGCTCAGCTAAAATGATCGCAAATGCTTTAAAATGGCAACCAAAACCTGAAAGACGTTGAAGAAAGCGAAAAACTACCATTCGAATGGATAGAAGAATAGCCAAAATGGCAAGGACTCAACCAACAATCAGCTCCAGGAAGATCAAAGAAGGTGTAAAGTTACCTGTGAGTACTGTTACAATTAGAAGAAGCCTATGTGAAGCCAAGCTATCTGCAAGAAGTCCCCACAAAGTCCCACTGTTGAAAAAAAGACGTGCTGAAGAGGTTACAATTTGCCAAAGAGCACATTGACTGGCCTAAAGAGAAATGGCGCAACATTTTGTGGACTGATGAAAGTAAGATTGTTCTTTTTGGGTCTAGTGGCCGGAGACAGTTTGTCAGACGACCCCCAAACACTGAATTCAAGCCACAGTACACTGTGAAGACAGTGAAGCATGGTTGTGCAAGCATCATGATATGGGGATGTTTCTCATACTACGGTGTTGTTCCTATTTATTGCATACCAGGGATCATGGATCAGTTTGAATACATCAGAATACGTGAAGAGGTCATGCTGCCTTATGCTGCAGAGGAAATGCCCTTGAAATGGGTGTTCCAACAAGACAACGATTTCAAACACACCAGTAAACATGCAACATCTTGGTTCCAGACCAACAAGATTGATGTTATGGAGAGGCCAGCCCAATCCCCGGATCTTAATCCAATAGAAAACTTGTGGGGTGACACCAAAAATGCAATTTCTGAGGCAAAACCAAGAAACAGAGAATAACTGTGGAATGTAGTCCAATCATCCTGGGCTGGAATACCTGTTCACAGGTGCCAGAAGTTGGTTGACTCCATGCAACACAGATGTACAGCAGTTCTCAGAAACAGTGCTTATACAACTAAATATTCATTAAGTGATTCAAAGGAAAGCAAAATCTTCAAACATTTTTCAGTTTATATAGTGAATGTTTGAGTTTGTAAAGATGAATACAAACACTGCTATTTTTTTGAACAGTCTAATATTCACTTTTCTTCAATTATTTTAGAGGAACAACACAAATTTGATATATTTTTCTTCATGTTTTGATTTGGAATAGAATGTGTAGTGTTCCCAATGCATTTGTGTGTATGGAAATAAAAGCTATTAGAAGGATTTTTAGCTTTATTCACTTTTTTCAACACACTGCTATTATTTTGAACACAACTGTACATATATAATGTATTATTTGCAGGCACAGGCACAGAATTACACAGATCACAGATTGTTGCAAGGTCAATAGCCTATTAAAAACAAGAAGCCACTCTTCATAAAAACTTAATCAAGCATGCTGTTGGTTCTACTCCCAACAATTTATCCTATTCAGATGCCAGAAAAGTATCTTATTGTCTCGAATTGATAACAGGTTGTTTTAGTGAGTGAAACTCCCTCCTTTCTATCACTCCTACATTGTGTACATGTGTATGTCTACCAGCGATAGAATGGAATGGAAAAATGGGTCACGTAACTATCCATATACTCCCCCCCCACACACACACACACTATTCACATATAAAGAAAGATTTCTTTTCAACCATACAATATTCTGGATCTACAGTAAGTAAAGGTATAATAGCTTGCAAAATAAGATACTGCTACATATTTATTATGTTTTTAAAGATTTATTGGTCCCTACTGCGTGGTCATTGCACTACATTTATACTTACATCTGAAATTTATGACGTGGCAACGGCAATGAAAGGGGTCTAGAAATGTAAGTGACCAATGGGACCACTTAAGGAAAGCTGATCAATGTGAAAGCAAAAAGATTTATGTGATTGTGGGTGTGGTTGCCACCATCCCTGTTACAATATACCGTATTTTCCGGCGTATAAGACGACTTTTTACCAATTGAAAATCTTCTCAAAAGTCGGGGGTCGTCTTATACGCCGGTATACGGCATACTGACACTTTTTAGGGGGGCGGCATGGTGCCGCCGCCGCCCCCCCTTCCAACGGAAGGGATACTAAGTACAGGGGTGGGCAGGGGCTGTTTCTTACCTGGCTCCGGTCCCACGACGATCCGGTCCAGGAAGCACGGCTGCTCCTTCAGTTCGGCCACTGGATGTTCGCATGGCTGCTCGGCTCCGCCTCCTCACCGGTGATTGGCCACTGGCTGCAGCAGCACCATACTAGAACAGGGTCAGCAAGTGTAATTGGTGTCAGTGGGAGGAATAGTGCCCCATCATTGGTGTCACTGATACTAATGATGAAGCACTATTCCTCCCACTGACACCAATGATGGGGCACTATTCCTCCCACTGACACCAACGATGGGGCACTATTCCTCCCCCCCGCTGACACCAACGATGGGGCACTATTCCTCCCCCCCGCTGACACCAACGATGGGGCACTATTCCACCCCCCACTGACAGCAATGATGGGGCACTATTCCACCCCCCACTGACACCAATGATGGGGCACTATTCCACCCCCCACTGACACCAATGATGGGACACCATTCCTCCCACTGACACCAACGTTGGGACACTATTCCCCCCACTGACACCAATGATGGGGCACTATTCCCCCCACTGATACTAATGATGGGGCACTATTCCTGCCACTGATACCAATGATGGGGCACTATTCCTCCCACTGATACCAATGATGGGGCACTATTCCTGCCACTGATACCAATGATGGGGCACCTATTCCCCCCACTGATACTAATGATGGGGCACTATTCCTGCCACTGATACCAATAATGGAGCACCTATTCCCCCCACTGATACTAATGATGGGGTACTATTCCTGCCACTAATGCCAATGATGGGGCACTATTCCTGCCACTATTACCATTTGAAAAATGCAGACTACAAAATTTCAAAATATCAAAGGCTTAAACTTAGTGGTATCCCCAGCTAAATCTGTTGTTCATATCCAAACTCTACAACCAGTTGGATCTTGATTGTTAGTTGGTCAGCTTGGAGTATCCAGTGTGTTTCAAAGTTCTTTATAATAACTCCTTCCTCAAGGATACAATACAACTATAGCCCATAATTTTGTTGAACATGAATGTCATCTTTCAGAGCTGGAGAACAGTGGATGATTGCCACGGCCACCCCTTTAGCCTCACAAGGACCATTAGGCCATCCTCACCCAAGTGAGTCATCTATGATGTTAGATTGGATAGTCCCTAGATCACCTATATCAGCTGTCTCTGCCTCCAATAAATGTCCAAGGTGACCAGCTAACAATCAAGATCCAACTGGTTGCAGAGTTTGGATATGTACAACAGGTCTAGCTAGGGATACCACTATGCATAAGCCTTGATATTTTGAAATAATATTGTAGTCTGCTTTTTTCAAATGAGGATGTACAATGTTATCTCTTTGGAGAATCAGGGTGTGCAGGAAACATGTATTGTACATTACCAGGCACCTTGTTATGGCTAGTACTCTTTAATGTTGATTAGTTTCTTTTAAAACAAAGAAAGAAGAATAAACTAATATTTTTACAATGTTATTTTTGAGTTTTTTGGTTGCCATTAAAATCCCATTAAGAGGGTGATTTAATTTGTATAGCTGATAAATGTGTACTGCATTATGTCCAAGCTTTAGATATCCTTGAAAGATTAAGTAGAACTCCAGTTATACAATTTTTTTACTTTCACCAGTGCCTCCACCCCTCTTTGAAGCGCTTCTGATCTTAAAAAAAAAAGAAAAAAACCTCCCTATATATATACATAAAGAAGTATCTTTATTGGTCCAGTGACATTATGGGAGCTTCCTCTTCTCCCTACACTGCAGCGGGCAGGGTGGGCCTTCTTCTTGGACTGAGCTGTGTCCATGTAATGACGTGTAAGCAGCACAACAGTTTGCAGATGCTGAATGTGGACAGAGAGTGTATTCTGCACTACCCATGCATATACTGAAAAAAAGATTTTGGGCAAGATAGACAAGCAAAGTCTCTTCTGCAAAAATATATTTTTTTATTCTTTATATCCACTTTAAAGTGGTTCTAAAACATAAACAATTTTTTTTATCTAAATGCATTCACTGCATTCAGGAAAGAAAAAATTTCCTCTAGCAGGAAAACCCCCTCACCCCCCCCCCCCATACCTACTCCCTCTCATTTGATTCAGCGTTGTGCCCATCTGCAGTGGCTCTTTCTTCTCTCGCCACCCTCCCACACTTTGCTGAGGCTCCTGCTGCTGTAAGTCAAATCCTGTGATGAGTAAGTGGGGCAGGGCAGAGCCACATTATGTGTGTCTATGGATCTACACAGCCTGGCTCAAGACATGTGCCCCCATAGGAAACAGCTTCCTGTGGTGGCACACTAAGAAGAGGAGGAGCTAGGAACACCAGCAGTGGACCCCAGTACAAGAGGATTAGGGCTACTCTGTGCAATAACATATTTGTTTGTAAAGTAATACATTTAAAAAAAAAAAATCACTTTAAGCTTCTAAATGCTTAAAATGAGCACATCACAATTAACAGTTATATTAATGATGATTCACCAAAAGTACTACTGTGGCTGAATGACAACCAGGTACAAAAGCGACTGAAGAAACTTAATGTGAACAAATCACCTGGTCCAGATGGCTTACACGCACATGTCCGTAGGGAACTTAGATCAGTTATAGCCAAGCTTTCTAATTTTTAAAGGCATCTTACTGACTGGAATGGTACCAACTGATTGTCATACAGCAAATGAGGTAGCAATTTACAAAAAAGGATGAAGATCAATACCAGTAAGCTGCAGACCAGTCAGCCTAACTTCATTAGTATGTAAGGTATTTGAGGGAATGGTAAGGGACTCGATTTAAAAATTTGTCTGCGATAAAGATATCATAAGTGACAGCCTGCATGGATTTATGAAAGACTGTTCTTGTCAGAGCGACCTGTTATCATTCTATGAGAAAGTAAGTGAGAAATTGTATGGTGGAAGTCTGGTGGATGCAATTTATCTAGCTTCTGCTAATACATTTAATATAGCACCTCATAAACTTTTAAAGTGGTTGTAAAGGCTGAAGGTTTTTACCTGCATTCATGAAGGAAAAAAATTATTCAGTGTGCTGCTCCCCCCACAGCCCCCAATACTTACCTGAGCCCAATCTCTATCCAGTGCTGTGCACAGGAGCTTCAAGTCTCCCGGGTTTCTCTCTCCTCATTGGCTGAAACACAGCAGTGAAAGCCATTGGTTTCTGCTGCTGTCAATAACAACAACTGAGGAGTGAGTGGGGCTGAGCCGCACTCTGTGTGTCTTATAGATACACAGATCTGGGCTCAGGAGCAAGCATGCATGAGTGCCCCCACAGCAAGCAGCTTTCTCTGGGGGCACTCAGCAGGGGGGAGGGGCCAGGAGCATCGGTAGGTGACCTGGGAAGAGGAGGATCAGGGCTACTCTGTGCAAAAATATTGCACAGAGCATGTAAGTACAGCGTTTGTTATATAAGATGCTTCCCGTTTGCCCTATAGCAGAAGTACTGCTACAGGGCGTCACTTGTGCGCAAACTCACATATATATGTGATTTTGCATTTCCGGGTAGGGGGCATGCACAAGGCGCGTGCACGCCCTATCCATGCCGCCATTTGCAGCCGCAGTTGTCAATCACCAGGTGTCAGTGTCAGTGTTTTTTTATTAGCACTGATCCCTGTATTGGTGTCACTGGGGATGTCAGTGACACCAAGTCAGTTCCCCCCAGTGTCTGAATGCCCACTGCAGTCCCGCTATAAGTCACTGATCGCCGCTATTACTAGTAAAAATAAAAATTGTTTTAAAAAAATCCCTGTATATCCCGCCATTTGTAAAAACTATAACTTTCACATAAACCAATTAATTTACACATATTGGGATTTTTTTTTCGCAAAGCAGAATACATTTTGGCCTAAATTTATGATGAAATTTGATTTTTTTTTATTTTTTTTCTGGACATGTTTAAGAGCAAAAAGTCAAAAATATTGTTTTCTTTTCTCAAAATTGTCGGTCTTTTTTTTATAGCGCAAAAAATAAAAAACGCACTGGTGATCAAATACCACTGAAAGAAAGCTGTATTCGTGGGAAAAAAAGGACGTAATTTTCATTTGGGTGCAGCATTGCATGACCGCGCAATTGTCAGTTAAAGTAACGCAGTGCCGTAACGCAAAAAATGACCTGGTCAGGAAGGGGGGTAAATCCTCTGGATGGCAAGTGGTTACAAAAATGTCTGTTGGAGGGGTTGAAATTGTAAATACATGAATAGGAAACTGATTATGTGAAATGTTAAAAGGGAGAAGTGATGAATGATTCATTGTCTAAAAGGTCTGTTGTGAGTGGTGTGCCCCAGGGCTCTGTGTTAGGTCCAATGCTGTTCAATTTGTTTATTAATGATACAGAGTTTGAAATTAAGAGCTTGATTTCAGTGTTTGCGGATGATAGCAAATTTTTACAGTAAATAACTTTACTTACTGTAAATTTTGTATTTTTTACAGTAAATAAGATGAGGTTCAAAACTGGGAGCTGTAAAGTTATGCATACAGGTGCCAAAATACTCCTGCAAAATACACATTAGGAAGGGCTCCCCTGGAAAAGGAAAACTGGGGTCTTTAACAATAGCATGCAACGCCAAGACACAGTTAGCAAAGCCAACAAAATACTGTCATGCATTAAAAAAGGTCAATCAAGGGCATGCAAGAGATATCAAGGGCAATCAAGAGATAAATGAATAATTCTACCTTTACATAACACTGGTTAGGCCTCATCTTGATTTGCAGTTCAGTTTTGGTCACAGGTCCTCAGGGAGGATGTTGCTGAATTAAAAAGAGTTCAGCAAAGGGCAACAAAATTAACGAAGGAGGATGGAGGACCTCAGGTTTGAGGGTCAATTACATAGATTACAGTTATTTACCTTGGAGAAGAGGAGCTTCAAAGGGGATATGATTAAATGTACAAATATATTAAAGGTGACTTCAGTAGCTGTGATAAATTGTTTAAGGTCCCCAAATAGGATGCATGGTCCTGATTTGAGGTTAGAAGAAAGGAGGTTTAACCTTGAGGAAAGTTTCTTTACTGTTAGAGCAGCAAAAATGTGGGATTCCCTCTCCCAGAAGGTGGTACAAGCTGAGATATTGACAACGCCAAGAAATGTTTAGATGTCTTCTTCAGGAATCAGAATATACAGGGCTTATGGGAATTGTTAGGGAATAAAAAATACACACATTCATAAACAGGGGTTTATTTATTAAAACTGGAAAGTGCAAAATCTGGTGCAGCTCTGCACAGAAACCAATCAACTACCAGATTTTATTGCCAAAGCTTAGCTGAACAAGTTGATGTTAAAAGATAATTGGCTACCATGCACAGCTGCACCAAGTTCTGAGTGCACCAGTTTTAGTAAATTTCCCCCCGTAGGTTGAACTAGATAGACCTGTGTAAACTATGTAACTTTGTAACATGCATACAACATACAGACTGCCAAAAATGCAGGATCTGCCAGAAGATCCTGTGTTTTACTTTGTAAAATAGTTATATTCATCTGATTGAGTCCACATATTGTAAAATTGCTTTGCATACATTTAAATTTGGTATATACTAAATCTACTTAGCGTTATAGTAAAATGAAAAGTGTATGAGAAATGTAAGATCGTTGTATATTATGTGTGCAGGCTGTTAGACTTTAACGAAAGCAACATTTATCTTGAAAATGGAACTAATAGCAAAAAGACCATTGAGCAAGGTTAATAGAAAAGGCGGTAACTTCTAGCCTTTGAAGCCATATCAGTATGTACACCTTTCCAAGCAGATTAGCTGTGTAAACTTTGTCACTGAACTTTTCTCTATGAATTCAGTAACATGAGATGAAATACTGTTATATAATGAGTAACTCTATCTTTTCCTAAAGCGGGGTACACATTATAAGTTTTTTTTTTTTATCTGTTGAGCCCAGTCTGCTGAATCGAAAAAAACGTTTAAAATCACTGTACTAACACAAGAGATGTTAGTACAGTGATCTCCCTCGATGCTCTATTGTGTTCTGGCAGGAGGACTGCCCCTACCCCCTCTAGCACACACTGATCAGCGCTTGCAGCCATTGGCTGCGAGCGCTGATTTGATGTCGGTCGGCTGCTGGTGTTCCAGCATGCTTGGTCAACAGATGGACAGGCTGCAGTACACACAGGCCAAATGTGGCTGGTTTTTGTTGAACCAGCTGATATTGGCTGATATTCAGTCAGTGTGTACCAGCATTAAAGCCCATTATCAAAGTTAGAGAAGCATTCAATCTATTGACCAGCCTGACCATGCCTGGTGGAACAATATTTTAATTATGCTAGGCAGATACATAATATTTATCTCAGCACTACAAAGAGTCTCTTTCCTACAGTCGGCACTTAGTATATAGCTGAAGCTAAATACTACTTACAGTTCATAGAGTGCTTAGAGCCAGTGCAGCACTTAGTAAAGGAAATAGTTTGTTTGGACCCAGGGGCGGACTGACAACTCATGGGGCCCCCGGGCAATCGGGGATCATGGGGCCCCTGTGTCCTTGCCAAAACTCAAAAAAGCCAATGAAAAAGGTACCAGGGGCATCTCATGGGGCCCCCTACTGACCCCGGGCCCTCGGGCGGTGCCCGAGTTTCCAAATGGTCAGTCCGCCCCTGTTTGGACCAGCTTGATCCAAACAAACTATTTAACCACCGTTTATGTACATGGGCCGCACAGGAACGGGGCTGAAGCGGGTCGCCATTTATAAATGGCCCCCCGCATTCCCTGCCTGTGCGCACCCCCTGGGAGTGTGCAGCACCGAGATCTGGTGCCTGCTGTGTCCGGAGGACAGAGCGGAACACCAATCGCTGTATGGGACCTCTGTGTGAGGTCCTGATCATGTGATCAGTGATTGGCCAATCAGTGATCACATGAATAGTAGTAAACAAGATGTCACTTCCTGACATCATTGCTTACTACTTGTTAAATCTGTGAATGATCAAGAATGCAGCCAGAGAGAAGGAGAAACAAAAGCAAACATCCCATAGTGTAAAACCATAAAAAACTTTAATGATGGGGAGAAATTATAAGAATAAAACTCACAAGCAAAGTGTCCATAACCTGGCACTCAGTGTATTCAGCCTTGCTTCCTGTGAATAGGAGAAAGTTTAAAAAGGCTCTTTTGAAACTATGCTGTCATTTATATCCACGCTGGTCATCATCCTATTGGTTACTATCAGCCAGATCACATGATTCTCAGGCATGAATTGATGCCATTCTTGCCATCATGCATTGGGCTAGTCCCAAACCAAGTGCTTAAGACCAACCTAGAGATAGGTGGTCCACGGCTAATGGTGAGTGCATATCCATGTGGGGCACTGATTGAGGAGCACCTGTCATTTTTTGCACAAAGTTCACAAATTAGTATTCAACACTTTATTTTTCTGAATTTGGACTGAATGTTACAATTATTCACTTTGTATATGTGAAGCATTATTACTCATGTATTGTCAAAATTAATGCACTGCACTAACATTGCTTATGTTAGGGCGATGTCTCAGTTTTGTTCGTTCAGCACGCTGAACACACAGAAAGTAATAATAACCCAAGAGAGGTGTTCTCTTCCCCATTTTACTGAAAAATGTGTTTTTTGCAGTCTGTGTCCTACCACTTTCTGTCCCTGAATGGAAATATCCACAGTGGGGACTACAAAAAAACTTTTGGCATTCTAACCATTTTCCACTCTGTCCAAAGCAAAAAAAGAAAAAGTTTTGGCTGAAGTTGGGATTTTAATATATTTTAAACAGTACCCCAGCCTGCCTTGTACTAGTGTCCTGAAATATGCAATACATCAGTATTTATACAGCAAGAGGAAGGAGCAGCCCTGTCAGCAAACCAAGCTTTACTACATCTCAAATTGACATGCACTTTGCATAGTACTTGGCAGGGGTGCCTGGACTATGAAACTATTGTAGCACTACCCCATAGGAGCCACTAAAAGGATCCGAGGGTTCTTTTCACAGAAGTTGCCCCACAGCCAGACACATAGTCATTCTTTGGATCAATGAACAGTCCAGGGGTATTCTCATTTTGCTGTTTTTATTTTGAGTAACTTGGATGGAGATAGGGATTTGAGAGGAATACCCAAAAGCTATGGACAAATAGATGGACACTTTCTCTTCTGTATGCGTCAAGTCCTTGCACAAATAAAGAGATGGACTGAGCATTGTAGACATTAACCTTCCTCTCTGGACAGTCCAAGCAAAGTCCTTTCAGTAAGAATGAAATAGAATGAGCTCCTCAGGACACTGGATACTTTGTCCACTTTACACACAACTGACTCTTTAACACCAAAGCAGTGGCAACAGTACACAGTCTCTAGGATTTTTCACACCTGTCTGTACTTACAATTGCCTTCAGACAATTGGCTCTCTCCTTCCAATGCCATCCAGACACTTTCTGAATGTGATACCAGATTAGATCTACAGATGACAGGCCCCGCAGTCAGCTTCAGCAACTTCCAACAAAACCCAGCCCCCAAGTTTGCCCAGCTGGGACCATGATGAACAGCAAACACATGGCAGGTGGGCATAGGGGACAATCAGCCCCCCTAGGCTGTGATTTCCTCTGCAGGAACAAGACAATTCTATTCCAAGTCTCAAACTATTTATACACTTTCCCAGCAACCATATGTGCAATCTTCCAAAGGGATTGGCTTAGACAGTATAAATATTCATGCTGTCTGTCACAGAGTGCCAGGGCCTCTCCCATCCCCCGCCATATTCCTCCACCCCTCCCTTCCCCCTTGCACATTCCGATGACAGCGTAGCTTCCATGGACAGGGCTGGGCCAGCCGTTGCTGAGGCAACCTAGCCTCCCACATGGTTTTCAAAAGACTCGCACAGGAAGCAGCCCTCCTCTCTTTGTTCCTGTCCATGCTGCTGGAATCATCTTGCTCCCAGAAAGATGCTGGGAGGCTCGGGTGAGGGGGACCGAGCCTCCCCAGCCATCCCCCCTGCGCACTCTTCAGACCCCCAAAAGGTCAGGACTGTAGCCCTCTGCAATACCCCAGGGTTGGGAGTCTCCACAGCTCTGCATGAGCCTTCTCCTCAAAGGTCAGACCCCACAGCTGAGACCCTGCCAGACCCTGCAAGTTTATAAGCCTGTCTACTGAGCACCCTTGCACCCTGTCTTCTGCTGTTTGCACCAACCACCCATGTCCTGAACTGTCCCTGTTGTGTGCACTGACCACCTGTGTCCTGAACTGTCCCTGTTGTGCACACCAACCACCCGTGTCCTGAACTGTCCCCGCTGTGTGCACTGACCACCCATGTTCTGAACTGTCCCTGCTGTGTGCACCGACCACCCATGTTCTGAACTGTCCCCGCTGTGTGCACCGACCACCAGTGTCCTGAACTGTCCCTGTTGTGTGCACCGACCACCTGTGTCCTGAACTGTCCCTGTTGTGTGCACTGACCACCTGTGTCTTGAACTGTCCCCGCTGTGTGCACCAACCACCCGTGTCCTGAACTGTCCCTGTTGTGTGTACTGACCACCTGTGTCCTGAACTGTGCCTGCTGTGTGCACTGACCATCCGTGCTCTGAACTGTCCCCGCTGTGTGCACCGACCACCCGTGTTCCAAACTGCTCCGCTGTGTGCACTGACCACCAGTGTCCTGAACTGTCCCTGTTGTGCGCACAGACCACCTGGGTTATGCACTGCCCTACTACACACCTAGACTACCCTTACTTGAACCGCCCTATGGCGTGCCCAGAGTATAGTTACCTGTGGTGCCCCTGAGTGCTTGAGCCATCGCTACCCGTTGAGTCTCCGTGAACCCAATGTCCATAGAAAGCTGGGTGGGAGCTGTGCTGAGGCCAGACTCCACAGCTAGAGTCCCGTTGAGTCCCCGAGACCCCTGCCCAGGGGTAGGTTGCCGCCTGTTGCCCGAGGCCCCTGCCCAGTGGTAGGTTGCCGCCTGTTTCCCGAGACCCCTGCCCAGGGGTAGATTGCCGCCTGTTGTCCGAGACCCCTGCCCAATGGTAGGTTGCCGCCTGTTGCCCGAGGCCCCTTCCCAGTGGTAAGTTGCCGCCTGTTGCCCGAGGCCCCTGCCCAGTGGTAGGTTGCCGCCTGTTGCCCGAGCCCCCTGCCCAGGGGTAGATTGCCGCCTGTTGCCCGAGGCCCCTGCCCAGTGGTAGGTTGCCACCTGTTGCCCGAGACCCCTGTCCAGGGGTAGATTGCCGCCTGTTTCCCGAGGCCCCTGCCCAGTGGTAGGTTGCCGCCTGTTGCTCAAGACCCCTGCCCAGGGGTAGATTGCCACCTGTTGCCCGAGGTCCCTGCGCAGTGGTAGGTTGCCGCCTGTTGCCCGAGACCCCTGCCCTGGGGTAGATTGCCGCCTGTTGCCCGAGGTCCCTACCCAGTGGTAGGTTGCCACCTGTTGCTCGAGATCCCTGGCCAGGGGTAGATTGCCGCCTGTTGTATGAGGTCGCTACCCAGTGGTAGGTTGCCGCCTGTTGCCCGAGACCCCTGCCCGGGGGTAGATTGCCGCCTGTTGCCCGAGGCCCCTGCCCAGTGGTAGATTGCCGCCTGTTGCCCGAGACCCCTGCCCAGGGGTAGATTCTCGCCTGTTGCCCGAGGCCCTGCCCAGGGGTAGATTGCCGCCTGTTGCCTGAGTCTCCAATCCGCTGTCTAGTCACGGAGGGAGCTCGGCTGAGGCCCCAAGCCTAGGGGGGAGATTGCCTGCCTGTCGCCGAAGACCCCCCGTTCCTGGAATCGTCCCTGGTTTGCGCACACATCACCCTCCCTGCCATTTTCCCATTGAGTGTCATTTTGTTGCTTCAATAAAGCTTTGTGTGTTCCCCATCTTCTCCGTGTGCTCTATCCTGCCTACGCTTCCGTTACACTGTCAATTTGCCTTAGTCCACAGCTATGTTTCAGAACCACCCAGAGAGTACTAGAGTGCTGAAGAAGGAGTAATCAAACCTGCAGCCTGCGAAACACAGAAAAGACCTAAACAATCACAAGCAGCCACACTGATTAAAGTGAGCCAAAACTAAATTTGCCTAACAATGAAATGCATATCCACTGGATAAGGTGAGCCAGAATTTACCTAAGCCAAGCACCTATCTAAACTATCTAAACAGATTTTTTTAATTACAAGAAATTAAAACTTAGGTATTACAACATTTGTATTTCAAATGTGTATTTAGACACTTGCCTTCACATAAATCATTTAAACTCCAAGAATAACTCTTTGTTTTTAAATTAAGTGTAAAAAAAGTTGTCTTTTTGTCTTGAGATCTTCTTTAAATTTTAGCAGAAATTGTCAGTCACCGGCTCTCTGCTCTGCCCCTCCAGCGCTCATTCACTGGAGCACTGAGCTGCAAAGGGAACAAGAGGGACTGGCTCAGGCTCTCAGCAGCTGCAAATCCAGGCATCTGGGTGAATTCTGACTTAGTGACACCATCACCTGCTGTTGGCTAAAATGGGTCACAGGACAAGTATAGTAAAAATGGCTATACTTTTCCTTTAATAATAATAGTAATGAGTAATAATAATCATATCTCAGTAAAATGCTTACATATTGATGTGTCCTGTAAAGAATATGATTAAAATGTTCCAGTCATATCTAAGAATTAATAATACTTTGTTATGGCAGTCACAATGATACAGTGAAGGTCGAAATCCATGAGGGAGTCAACTGCTTTGACTTCGAACATCAATGAAAAGAACTGATTCATTAAACAGTGCCAGCACAAACCTAGGAGTCGGACGTCACGAAAATAAACACTCGTGTTTAAAGGTGATATTCCCATCTGAATTCTAAAAGGACAGACTGTCAATGAGCTTTCTCACAGTTTATAACAAGAGCAGGCAATCTACAAAATCCCAGTCTACACCAATCAATATTTTACCAAATCCCTGGTAAATAAATCGCAAAAATGACACAAAGCAAAGAAATTATGTAATCATGCATGCAATCAATAGGACAACAAAATTTATCTGGATGGAGCTTTGAAAATAAATAGCTAAAAAGGGCAATGAAAAAAAAAAAAATATATATATATATACTGTATACAGTGGGGCAAAAAAGTATTTAGTCAGCCACCAATTGTGCAAGTTCTCCCACTTAAAAAGATGAGAGAGGCCTGTAATTGGTATCATAGGTAGACCTCAACTATGAGAGACAAAATGAGAAAAAAAAATCCAGACAATCACATTGGCTGATTTGGAAAGAATTTATTTGCAAATTATGGTGGAAAATAAGTATTTGGTCACCTACAAACAAGCAAGATTTCTGGCTCTCACAGACCTGTACCTTCTTCTTTAAGAGGCTCCTCTGTCCTGCACTCATTACCTGTATCAATGGCACTTGTTTGAACTTGTTATCAGTATAAAAGACACCTGTCCACAACCTCAAGCAGTCACACTCCAAACTCCACTATGGTGAAGACCAAAGAGCTGTCAAAGGACACCAGAAACAAAATTGTAGACCTGCACCAGGCTGGGAAGACTGAATCTGCAATAGGCAAGCAGCTTGGTGTGAACAAATCAACTGTGGGAGCAATAATTAGAAAATGGAAGACATACAAGACCACTGATCATCTCCCTCGATCTGGGGCTCCACGCAAGATCTCACCCCGTGGGGTCAAAATTATCACAAGAACGGTAAGCAAAAATTGGTTGCCTCAAGACTGTCCATAGTTTTAAAAGGGATCCCCATTCTAAAATGTGAAAACAATTCTAGTAGTTTTATATAAGGCAGCAACATCCACACATGTAGGACACCCAACGTTAGAGGCGATTTATTCTTTCAAAGCACATACACTTTTGCAAATTTGTACTGACTAGTATTCCAGTATTTCTCTTCTCCCTCAGTTTTTCTCCATCACTGAGCTAATGTGTCCCCAGCACTGATGGAGAGGGGCAGGGGAGGGTCAAACTAGGATGCTGTGCAGACAACTGATATCCTCCCTATCAACTGATGTAATTGGTTGTCAGAATGCCGGCAGCTTAGAAGGTCATAATGGTGAACAATGAAAACCTGTGGCTTTGTGTAACTAAAAGTCAGGCTTGTTCCACCCGCTGGCTTGTATACACATTTTGGACAATTTTTAGACATTTTGCCAAGGCACCCCTGAAGAAACCTCAAGGCACCCCATGGTGCCTGGGCACCCTGGTTGAGAATGGCTGCAATAGACTAGCCATTGTCAACCACGGTTCTGTGGAACCCTAAGATTCCTCCAGAGGTTGCTAGGGCTTCCTTGGGCTGTGGCTGATTGACCTCCCAGATAGTACCTGCATAGTTTTAATGCTTACACTATATGACAAAACTTGAAACATGATACACTTATCTTTTTAACTGTAAGGGTTCTATTTTCCTACAGACAATGTAAAGGGCATTTTCCCCATTAGGCTCCAAATAACTGGTTTAAGTAAGGGAACCTGAAAATGTTATTAGGGGTTCCTCTGGGGTAAGAAGTTTGAGAAACGCTGCACTAGACTTGACGGTGGCCAACAAACCTAAAAGAGCTGCATTATCACGTATCTGGTAGCAGAGCCTGAAACGATGAGAAAGCCTCTTTTGCACCTCTGCTTTCGGGCCTCTGATACTGTGAATAAAAGGTGCAGGAGTGTAGAGTGGACCAAGTGCCTGTAAGTCTTGATTGTAGCAGAGCAGGTGTCATTGCCAGGCAGGAGAAGTCGCTAGTGATCCTCAGTGAAGCAGACGAGCTGGTAGACAGCTGATGGTCAGCAGACTGAAGCAGACTGGTACTGTCGAAAGCAGGCAGGCAAGGCATGTACAGAAGACTGTAGAACAGCAGGTACTGCAGGATGGTAGATAGATACCAGTGGCCGGAGGAAAAATAGAAGTGTCAGGCAGGCAGGGTCATACAGTGGCAGGGCACAGGCAAAAGCATGGCCAGGGTACAAGCCATGTCAAGAGCCAATCACTTGAACAGTAGCAGATGGAGCAGGCAGAAGCAGAGGTCAGAAGACAAGCCAAGGTCAATGCAGGCAGAGTTCAGGAAGTAGTCAGGCCAAGCCAGGTCAGTAACTAGAGTCAGGACACAGAATCACAGGTTCTCAGGATACACAGAAGGCTGAAGGCAAAGCAGCGCTGATCCTGAGCACTGGCACGTTTTACATAGCCCGTTTGGTGCCAACATCTGTCACAAGTGCATGTGAGCATGTCAGTGCGCAAATATATGCGCACATGTACGTTCACCATTGTCCACAAGAAGGACCATGGATTAACCTGTGGTACACAGAAGTCTGTCCAGAGGAGACATCTTGTCTATGGGCATACCTTTCCTGACATGCATGCAGTTTGGCTTAAATGGCTCTATAATATTGGCTTATATTTATTTTAAGCACTTCAATACTGGGCACTCTTACCCTCTTCCTGCCCGGGCCAATTTTAAGATTTCAGCGCTCTCACACTTCGAATGACAATTGCGCGGTCATGCAACACTGTACCCAAACTAGAGCTTTCTTTTGGTGGTATTTAATCACCACTGGGTTTTTAATTTTTTTGCTAAATTAATGAAAAAAGACCAAAAGTATAAAAAAAAAAAAGTTTTTCTTATTTTCTGTTATAAAATTTTGCAAATAAATAATTGTTCTTCATAAATGTAGGCCAAGATGTCTTCTGCTACTTTTCTTTGGTGAAAATAACCCAAATAAGTATGTATTATTTAGTCTGTAGGAAAGTTATAGAGTCCACAAACAATGGTACAAAAAATGGCTACTGCCCCAGTCTATAACTGGCCTTCACAGCAAGGAGCACATAGAAGGGCGTTGCATGTCAAACAACAAAAAAGAAAAAAATCCTAACTTGCCAGCCAGCCTGCAAAGAAACAGAATTAACCTGTCTAACAGTATGCGTTAAAAGCAGAGGTTTAGTTAGCACACATTTGCAAATCCATGCGTAAGCTATAGAGCCTCGTCACGGCACCGGAGTATTCTGTAGTTCCTAACTCTACAATTTTAAGAGCCCCCATAGTAGAGGCACATGTAATTAATGGATAGACCAAGGGCAGATGGACCTGAGGGAGCCCACCCCTCCTTAAAAGAGTGTACTGGACACCCAGCATGTAGCACAAGGGTAGCTAAGGTGTCAAATGGGTTGCACTTTCGCCCACTGTTTTTTTGGGCGGAAGTGACATTTGTGCGCATGTGCGATGCACGATTACCGTTGGGAGGGGCAGTTTGCTTCTGCCCTATGAGTCACCTGGACGGAATTGCGGTCCCTGATTTATGATATCATTTAAGCGCCCCGCCACATGCCGCTTTTGTCGCCATTGAGGAGACACATACAGTGGGCGGTTTCACGTGACATAGTGGATGGAAAAGTATGAGATATGGTGTTTGATTTTTTTCAATAGATACAGCAGCATTGAGGGATTACTAAGCATGGCTATGTGTTATGTGATTTCAGGAGCAACATTTAGAAGACTTTGTGCACTAACACATATGAGACACTGGATATTGAAAGGAATGTATTTACACTATACAATAATTGTCCGGAATTGCATGTTCCTTATACCTCTTTTGTGGAGGGGATTATCGGGTAATGGTTTGGAAATGAGTTGTTGAATACTATTATGATTTTTTAAAATGTGGACATTTCCAAATTGATTTTCATTGTCGTATCTAGATTATCTTTTGGAACGCATCCAGGGAATGGTTAACACTTGTATATGGATATTTCCGCTGATTGTCTCTTGAGTCAGTGAGTGACTTACTATTAGCTATGCTTGGGATATATTATACCCCTTGCTTTTTTCATTTCCTGTTTCCCCTGCCCCCCCTCTCTCTCTCTATAGTGGGATTGTTTTTGTTTTTCTTCCTGCAGGGTTTCACCTGATTGGGGATGAGGGGGAGGGGGCTCTGGATGTGGATGCTCTCCCAAGACCACAGTTTGACCCTCTATGTGAGTGCTGTCACCCCACATCACCGTCTATGTTGGCATGTGAGTCTGCGGAGAATGATTTTTCGTAGGGTTTATGATGTTTTTATGATATTGCATTTATATTATTAATGGCTGATATGTACTGTATACACATCTTCCAGCTATGGCATTAGATCTCCTTGCCTCCAGTTTGGGGTCCTGAAGAAGCTAATAGGCGAAACGCGTCAACCTCTGGACATTTATGCAATGAAACATAATGCTGTGATTTCTTGGGCTTAGTATCCAAGTATTGATTTTATACTATGTGTTTGGAAGATGCATTTCAATAAATATGTTTAATGTACAACATGAGGTTGTCCACTTTTTGTACCAGTAAAGTCCCATCAGGTTTTGTTTTTCTCTTATTGTATGGTATAATAGGGATGAGGTACACATGCAGTCTGATATAATATATTAATGGAAAACAAATTAAAATATTAATTGTATTCCATATATACTCACTATCTAAAAGTCTATTCACATTTGTTTATTGCTTGTATAGCCCTGAAGTATATATAAAAAAACCTACACTTATTAAGGGTCTCTGATCTTATTAAGGGTCCCTTTTTTGGGAGTATATTTTTCAGTATTGCACAACATGATAATGCATGAAATTGAAGCGAAAAACGCCTTCTGTTATTTGCAAATAACTTTCATGTTATGTACCAGAAAAAACTCACTTTAGTGTTATTTGAAACGGGGCAAATTATAGAATAAAATGTATACACTGAATCTTGGTGTACGCAGGATGCGAGTCAGAAAGGGGGGATTTTTCTCATTTACAGGCCATTGCTTGACATAGCAGACAGCAGGCATAACTGTTTCCACCTTGCATAAAAGGGTATAATAAATGTGTCTCTGGTGGAAGCAAGCGTGAAGATTATGACCAGATGGTATATGGCTCCTCTTCATCTCTCAAAACTATATCCAACTCCTCACCACTGTGTTTTCACAGCTGTCATTTCTTTGGTACCACGTAAATTGCTTGGTGGGAATGCTCTAAGTTATGAGGCTTCTTAATCCCTTGACGCCGACCGTACGCAAGTATGCAGATTCTCGGGGGCTGGGCCATGACGCCGAGCGGCCGCATATTTGCGCACCATTTGAAAACACATATATGCTACTCCCAGCGCATGTTTTCAAATGGTATGTAAATATGCGGCCGCTCGTCGTCAAGGCCCAGCCCCCGAGAATCTGCATATTTGCATACGGTCAGCGTCAAGGCCCAGCCACCCTGCGCGCTCCCAGCACATATGTTGGTGTGTCACAGTAAGGTCCCCTTGCGATCAGGACCTTTTCCGATCATGTGACCGCCGTGACAGCGAATCACGGTGGTCACATGACCCTAAAACCCTGCCCCACCTCCCGGCATCTGAAACCCCTTAAAGGGCCGGGAGGCGCCAGCGTGAAGAGGTTAAAGAAGGTTTTTGCCCTAAAAAGAAGGGTTTCAAGGGTACCAGTTCCTCAACTGCCTTTTATTGCCTCATTGAACGAAATCCTAAAAAAGGTTTCCCAGTCCATGCAAAAACTGCTCTTATTTATGTTCTTGGCGGCCAAGTTCACCATAGCTCATTTGTGGAAGATGCCTACAGTACCTATTTCTATGTATAAGCATAAGGTATCTTGTATTATGCTCAATGAAAAGCTCGCCAATACAATTAAAGGATAAGTTCACCTTTCATAACATGTTACATGTTACACTTATATTCAGGATATAACATGTAGCATGTAACATGTTATGAAAGGACGGACCCCCCATCCCCTGCTAGCTGTCACAATTTTTAAAAAACCGTGTTTGTGTGGGGCTACACCCGCTTGGCCACGTCACTCACTCATAATGTCTTCTGAATGGGAAATTAAAAGTCCCGACAGCCTTTGCAGCTGTCGATTTGTAGCTCTCAATGAACTACCACAACGCTGCTGAGCGCTGTGGTAGTTCATTGATTCTTCCCGTTACAGTGTATCTGCTTACTCGTACGAGGTACGAGCACACAGATACACTGACAGGTCTGCAGGAGTTCTGCATGGCACCAGCGATCTGTTGATCACTGGTGCAATGTTTTCCAGACTCCAAAAACAAAAAATAGCAAATGCACATTTGTTTACCTGCAAAAAAAATGTGCATTTATTATTTTTTGTTTAAAGGTGAACTTTTCCTTTATTGATATTACCAAATGATTTGAAAAGGTCTGGAGCTCATAAGCCAGCTATGTTCATATTGAGCTGTATTCTCTCTTGAGAAGAGGAGATTAAGGGGGGATATGATCAACATGTATAAATACATCAGTGGTTCATACAGTGAACTCGGTGTAGAGTAATTCACCCTGAGGTCATCACAGAGGACAAGGGGGAAAATAAATTTAATCTCCAAATACGGAAAGGTTTCTTTACAGTGAGAGCTGTGAAAATGTGGAACAGACTCCCTCAAGAGTTGGTCCTGGACAGCTCAGTGGATTGCTACAAAAAAGGCCTGGATTCTTTCTTAGATACACAGAATATAACTGGATACTAACATTTATAGGTAAAGTTGATCCAGGGAATATCCAATTGCCTCTCGGGGGATCAGGAAGGAATTTTTTTCCCTACAGGAGCAAATTGGATCAAGCTTTGCTGGGGTTTTTTTGCCTTCCTCTTGATCAACTGTGGGTAGAGATGAGCGAATTATTCAAAAATTTGATTCGGCTGATTCGCCGAATTTGAGGAAGAAATTCGATTCGATGCGAATTTATTCGCTACGAATTCAACTTATAAAAAGGCTTTCTAGGCTTCAGAGAGCCTTTATATTAGTGCAGAACACTGTACTTTTAATTTAAATGCCCTTGGAGATGAGGAAGGAGAAGGAGAAGGATGAGAAGAAGGAGAAGGATGAGAAAAAGGAGAAGGATGAGAAAAAGGAGAAGGATGAGAAAAAGGAGAAGGATGAGAAAAAGGAGAAGGATGAGAAGAAGGAGAAGGATGAGAAGAAGGAGAAGGAGAAGGATGAGAAGAAGAAGAAGGATGAGAAGAAGGAGAAGGATGAGAAGAAGGAGAAGGATGAGAAGAAGGAGAAGGAGAAGGATGAGAAGAAGAAGGATGAGAAGAAGAAGAAGGATGAGAAGAAGGAGAAGGAGAAGGATGAGAAAAAGGAGAAGGAGAAGGATGAGAAGAAGGAGAAGGATGAGAAGAAGGAGAAGGATGAGAAGAAGGAGAAGGATGAGAAGAAGGAGAAGGATGAGAAGAAGGAGAAGGATGAGAAGAAGAAGGATGAGAAGAAGAAGGATGAGAAGAAGAAGGATGAGAAGAAGAAGAAGGATGAGAAGAAGAAGAAGGATGAGAAGAAGAAGAAGGAGAAGAAGAAGGAGAAGGATGAGAAGAAGGAGAAGGAGAAGGATGAGAAGAAGGAGAAGGATGAGAAGAAGGAGAAGGATGAGAAGAAGGAGAAGGATGAGAAGAAGGAGAAGGAGAAGGATGAGAAGAAGGAGAAGGATGAGAAGAAGAAGGAGAAGGATGAGAAGAAGGAGAAGGAGAAGGATGAGAAGAAGAAGGATGAGAAGAAGGAGAAGGATGAGAAGAAGGATGAGAAGAAGGAGAAGGATGAGAAGAAGGAGAAGGAGAAGGATGAGAAGAAGGAGAAGGATGAGAAGAAGGAGAAGGATGAGAAGAAGAAGAAGGATGAGAAGAAGGAGAAGGAGAAGGATGAGAAGAAGGAGAAGGATGAGAAGAAGGAGAAGGATGAGAAGAAGGAGAAGGAGAAGGATGAGAAGAAGGAGAAGGATGAGAAGAAGGAGAAGGATGAGAAGAAGGATGAGAAGAAGGAGAAGGATGAGAAGAAGGATGAGAAGAAGGAGAAGGATGAGAAGAAGAAGGATGAGAAGAAGAAGAAGGATGAGAAGAAGGAGAAGGATGAGAAGAAGAAGAAGGATGAGAAGAAGAAGAAGGATGAGAAGAAGAAGAAGGAGAAGAAGAAGGAGAAGGATGAGAAGAAGGAGAAGGATGAGAAGAAGGAGAAGGATGAGAAGAAGGAGAAGGAGAAGGATGAGAAGAAGGAGAAGGATAAATGGAATAAATGGAAGCATAAATGGAAACAAATACTGTAGATACAATGTTTCAACCGCTGTATGGAGTGAATGTCAGAGAACTGTCAGAAATAGGCTATTTCTGACAGTTCTCTGACATTCACTCCCTACAGCGGTTGAAACATTGTATCTATTTGTTTCCATAAATGGAAACAAATAGATACAATGTTTCAACCGCTGTATGGAGTGAATGTCAGAAATAGCGGAGCTCTGCAGATACACTTAGCGGAGCTCTGCAGATACACTTTTTGCCGGCTTGGAATTCTTCTTATTTTCATCCTACTTCTTCTTCTTCTTCTTCTTCATCCTCATCCTCAGAAGAAGAAGAAGAGGATGAGGATGAAGAAGAAGAAGAAGAAGAAGAAGAAGAGGAAGAAGTAGGATGAAAATAAGAAGAATTCCAAGCCGGCAAAAAGTGTATCTGCAGAGCTCCGCTAAGTGTATCTGCAGAGCTCCGCTATTTCTGACAGTTCTCTGACATTCACTCCATACAGCGGTTGAAACATTGTATCTATTATGGAAACAAATAGATACAATGTTTCAACCGCTGTATGGAGTGAATGTCAGAGAACTGTCAGAAATAGCCTATTTCTGACAGTTCTCTGACATTCACTCCATACAGCGGTTGAAACATTGTATCTATTTGTTTCCATTTCTGACAGTTCTCTGACATTCACTCTATACAGCGGTTGAAACATTGTATCTATTTGTTTCCATAAATGGAAACAAATAGATACAATGTTTCAACCGCTGTATGGAGTGAATGTCAGAGAACTGTCAGAAATAGCGGAGCTCTGCAGATACACTTAGCGGAGCTCTGCAGATACACTTTTTGCCGGCTTGGAATTCTTCTTATTTTCATCCTACTTCTTCTTCTTCTTCATCCTCATCCTCAGAAGAAGAAGAAGAGGATGAGGATGAAGAAGAAGAAGTAGGATGAAAATAAGAAGAATTCCAAGCCGGCAAAAAGTGTATCTGCAGAGCTCCGCTAAGTGTATCTGCAGAGCTCCGCTATTTCTGACAGTTCTCTGACATTCACTCCATACAGCGGTTGAAACATTGTATCTATTTGTTTCCATTTATGGAAACAAATAGATACAATGTTTCAACCGCTGTATGGAGTGAATGTCAGAGAACTGTCAGAAATAGCGGAGCTCTGCAGATACACTTAGCGGAGCTCTGCAGATACACTTTTTGCCGGCTTGGAATTCTTCTTATTTTCATCCTACTTCTTCTTCTTCTTCTTCTTCATCCTCATCCTCTTCTTCTTCTTCTGAGGATGAGGATGAAGAAGAAGAAGAAGAAGTAGGATGAAAATAAGAAGAATTCCAAGCCGGCAAAAAGTGTATCTGCAGAGCTCCGCTAAGTGTATCTGCAGAGCTCCGCTATTTCTGACAGTTCTCTGACATTCACTCCATACAGCGGTTGAAACATTGTATCTATTTGTTTCCATTTATGGAAACAAATAGATACAATGTTTCAACCGCTGTATGGAGTGAATGTCAGAGAACTGTCAGAAATAGCCTATTTCTGACAGTTCTCTGACATTCACTCCATACAGCGGTTGAAACATTGTATCTATTTGTTTCCATTTATGGAATTTTCCTGAAATTCGAAACGAATTCCACTTCGCCTGGTTCGATTCGCTCATCTCTAACTGTGGGTATGGGATTATAACTTTTTTTTTTCTCTATGGTTGAACTGGATGAACTTTTGTTTTTTTTCAGCCAGACTAACTATGTAACTATGTACTGACCACAGCTGCCTTTTGATCAGATTATGCACGACTTGGCCTTCATCCTCTGGGTTTCCTCTTGTCCTTTTATTCCTCTCCCCTCTTTTTCCTTGGCTGCTTGCTCTCCTCTTCTGTTTACCTGCTTTCCTCTACTTCTTTCATCTTCTACTTTTTGGGCATTGCCCTGAACTTTGTACACTGTGGGACTCATGGAGCTCTGGGTCGCAGCTTTTTCATAACCACTTTAGCTATGTGTGGTGAACTTTTTGCAATGATTTTGATGTTAGAATCATATTGTTCCCTACAATAGGCCGATGTTATTCGTAATAACCATTTGATTTTGGACTGTATCCTACTGTTATGACTCTTGACCACTGTTTTGCTCTTTGTCCATGACTTGCCAGTTCCTTGGCTACTATTTGGGTTAATGTTTTGTACCTCAACTTTGATGATGATAATAATAATACAAATATTGAAAATAAAATGTACTGTATGTAGCACACCCTTGGGTGATGCTTGGCTAGATATATAGGTTCAACTCCCACCTGAATCTGGTGATACCTCCGATTATACCCAGAACACTTCGACACTCTGAGAATATTTTTTATGGGTTTTATTGAGGAAGACAAACCCTGAAAAAGAACTAGCTGATTTAACACAAGTAATGTACATAAAATACAGATACCACTTTGCATAACACAGTTAGTAAGAAGTCACAATTCACTCGCCAAAGACTCCAAAAACTGACTAGTATCACACTGACTAGAGTGACATATGAGAGTGACATTGACACATGAAACAATAACTGTTAATGAGGTTTAGCAGCTTATTGACATTTGCTATAGCAGTACGTACCTAGAGCAGAAATGTCCTACCTAACCACTGGCCAGTGAGATGAAACTTAAAGTCTCTCAACGTTGGGGCCCTTTAATCAATGGAAGAGCGCTCACTCTCTGCAAGGGAGAGTATTTGTAATCCAGGGGTAGTAGGATAGCACAGTCCCCTTTAAGCAGAATCTTCCAGTGAACATTGAATTGGAAAAAACAACCTTTCAACAAAATCTTTACCATACATGTGAAATCCTGATATACTGACACTTGCTCAGTATATTCAAAGTAGCAAGCTTCTGTGGGGATTTGGAACTAAAACACACTCTTCAGCCACAGCACAAGTTTTGAGGAGACAATCACTAGTAATATACAGAGACAGAGTTCTCTCATCAATCAGCAGCAGGAATAGCTAATTCTGAGCAGCTTGGGCTTTCCAAGATCTGTGTCACTCTGAGAATTAGAGAGCAGGCTTTCTCATGACCATTCTCCAGAGATGAACAGCAAATGCAGCAATATCAAAATCCCCTTTCATCACAGAGCACTCACTGTTTCTGGATTGTCCTCTAGATAGCATTAGACTGTAGTAGAAATCCTCTCTCTTACAGCAGCTCCAAACTCTGAGAGACACATGCACTTGTGTGGCTGTAATCCTGAGTGTCAGGCAGGACAATCCTTGGTTTGCACACTGTCCTTCTGCAACAATTCCTCTGCTACACACTCCCAGCCCAGCCCATGGGCTCTAGCAGCACAGAGAGTGAGACTTCTGTCACTTTACCCCAGGAGCCCTTGCTCCATGCGGTCCCCTGAAAATGTCTCCTTCCCCACATGTGCTTCTTCCTTTTTCCTCTCTCCTTTCCTCCACAGCCAACCATAAGTCCAGCTGCAACAGTGCTGCTATGGGTGGATCCTTCTCAGCTGTAGTAACAACCAATCAGAGCACAGTCCTGCTTTCCCTGTCTGTCACTCACAAAGAGGCAAACGAAAAAAAAATGCTTTGCAACTGCTGTTTAAGATTTAAAGCAACCAGCACATCTCTACATGTATATATTTTATTAACAGTAAAACTAATGTTTTAACAATTACACTGGTTAAAACAGAAAAACATTTTTTTTTCTTTTTTACATTTTACATTATTTTTTTGTCTTTAGATTCCAAAGCAAATGGCAACATCATTTTGGCTTGCAAAGCAGTTGAAAAGCTATTGTTGCGTAAACAGCTGCATACTACAACAAAATATATTTTTGATTACCCCAGGACATGAAAGTGTTAAAGCAAAATCATTCATGCATTGTACTATTCAGACCTTTAACTGGCTTCCTTATCACATCCAGTGCAATGGTAATAACATTTCTTGTAAGGTCATATTGACTGTATTTTGTTGCCCCACTGTATGTTAAATGACAATAAAAAAATTCTAATATTTTTTTCCTATAATAATATTCATTAAAAATTTCAACTTGGTAATAACTACAACAGAGATTAGAAGAGTATGTCCAAAATCACGTGTGTAGGCTTATTGTACGGTATAATAAACTTTTATAGCATTTCACAGAAAAATACAAAGTTGTCATCAAAAAGAATAAAAAAAGTATAAAAAAAAAGAGGTAGTGGTGGTAGGGGGACAAGAGAGGGGAGTATAATATGTAAATATTAAAAATGTTTTTGTAAAGAAAGCCTAATGAGTTTTTTTAACATATTTATAAATGTCAATCACTGAAGCTAGTTGCAGTTATTAGATGGATCAACAAATAGTTTCTGCAGACACATTTGGGCATTGTGAATTTTGGTTAAAAAAAAAGCCTGTTATAATGTTGCCATCATTGGCATACAATAACACATTTATTGTGATACAATTCTTTGCAATATAAGTGTTAAGATTCCATTTACTTTAGCTTTAAGATTATATTTGTATTTGTTGATGGGATTAAATTAGGTTTAGTGATAGTAATGAGCCAAGCACACTTGGAATCAGTTCGAGCAGGATTCCTTTGGCAGGAGCAATGATTTAATTAATGCTTAAAGTGAAATATTAAATATCAAACCTCTATTAAATAAGGGGGGATGCCCTGACCCTGCCTGTAAAGTGATGCATCTATACAACCTACTACAGCAACACTGACATTTGCAAAGAAAAAATGCCTCTTTGTTCAGTTTACTGATCTATTCCAGGCCTAGATGAGGGTCTCCTATAGTTGGTAATGGGAGAACCCCCCAAGAAATTGGCAGGGGGTTCCCCTCCCAATTCATACCAAGCCCTTTTGTCTACCCCACAAATCAATACCAGACCCTCATCCGAGCATGCAGCCTAAACAAGCCAGGAAGGTATGGGGACATGTGCGCCCCACTCCTGAAACATAACAGGCCACATGTCTTCAACATATGGGGTATCTTGCCTGAGGGAATCCCCTGGCAAAGCACCTCGTCCCTTTGTTGATTAGTACAACGGCCTCTTCTCCACAACCCTGGTCCAGTGTTTGTAGGGATCTGCAGGCAGGGGGCTTATTGGCATCTGAAAGCCCCCTTTAACAGATAACTCCCCCATGTGATGAGCACAAACTACCCCTGCTAATTCTCAGAAAATGTAAACAGTAAAAAAAGTACACATGGTTTTTGACAAACCCTTTAATAATAATAATTTTAAGTCCCGTGATGTACATCCACCATCAATCACTTTTGTTTAGAGATATAGATCTACATCAATCATGATGCCTTCTGCCCACTGACCCACTGAAGGGAAAAATGCTGCTCTGTAGCGCACATTTTGTCCCTTCACTTCACTCCCAGCTAATAACAGGTCCAGTGGATGACAAAGGGGCGGGGTCTCCATGTTGATGTCATTGATATGGACATAACCATATTTGGTCAATGACATCACTGTGTGTGTGGGGGGGGGGGGAATCTAAATCCATTCTCACGCTAATCTAATGGCTTCAATGCTTTATGAGACCCTAATATAGAACAAATCACTTAAGTCAGAACTTCAGTCCGATTTCACTTGCTGCATGCTTGCCTTAGACCTAATCTGCAGTATGTGCAGGTCAAACCAAACTCACAACATGACTAATGATTAACACTGTATGACACCTATGGTTTAAATAACCTTTATACCTTTTGTTGTCTGCAGTCATTATTCAAACTCCTCTGTTGTCCCTAAATTTCTGGATTTGTCAAATTTGGTCATATCTAGCAGTCAAATTTCGCACATGCTTGACTGGTTGGCTAAAACTAGCCATACACATAGATTTCTCCTTCCATGCTATTTCCTCTTGTATCTCTCCTGCCAACTATTGTATTCTGACAGCTGGCATCTGTGACTGTCAGAATACCTGAACAGTGGCAGCATCTGATTGGATATATCGTTCAGGTCCCTTGAGAAAAGTGGAGTGAAAAATCAACTTTTGTTCACCTGGGAGGTATCCACCCATGACTTAAATTTCAGCTGATTCAGTAGGAATCAGTCAAATTTCAATTTTTTTTTTTTTTTTTTTTTTTTTCATATTGTGTTGCGCTCCTATTAAGAATCTCTACTCTACTACTTATTCCTTAATATACCCAAAGTGGACAATGTGTAATCGAGTGATTACAAAAATATATAAAAATGAAAAAACGAAAAAAACATGTGTATACAGTGATTCAAAAGAAATCTAAATATAATAAACACTTGTGTAAAGAATATCTGAATGTAAAAATGATTCTCCTAAAGAATGCGTGATACAATAATCTGTACGTGAAAATAAAAATAAATAAATCAACCAATATTACACCATAGTTTGTGAATAATCAAAAAATATGAAATATATATAAATAAAATATATAATAAATATATATATATACTGCAAATAAATGAATCAATAATTTGTGATAATAATGTCCTTTAAATTCAGTGACTTTGTGCTTGATTAAATCTTGATTTGGTGACTTATTGTGAATCCGTGACTCGGTGTGAATCCTCTAATTAGTGAAGATGTAAGCTCACCTCCTTATCAGCCTGCAATTAGGCTATATACACTTGTGGTTCACCTCCTATGGAACCTGCTTAGATGGAATTCCTCCTTTATAGACTGTGAAATGTGGATATCCTTTATCCTTAATTAGCCCATTAGGGATTGATCACTCTTTGCGAAACTCAGATCCCCTTATGGTCTCCTCTCCATGCGTTTCTCCATATGTGGGGACAAATTACCAAACATAGTGTTTTATCCTTATAAAAGATTTCTGCTTTATTGCTTCCAGAAGGTACACTCACATTTGTTGTATGAAGTATAAGACAATTTGTATAGCACGAGTGGTCCGCCAGCCGTTGAGTCATGCACCCGCCGTCTGTCAAACAATCCGGCTTTCTCCGAGTGACATTCCAGCCCCACCCCTACGCGTTACGCCACTGGTCACGTGGCTTCATCAGGGGGTTGTGATAGGTTAGTCACTCTTCCCTTGCCGGCTTAAATAGCACAGCCGCGCCATTTTGTTGTCTATCCAAAGGGAGCAGCCATGTTTTTGGGGGCACTTTCATAGCTATAATATTATTGCCAATTGATACATATGTTTATCTTACTGCTATGTCTACCCGGAGAAATACATTGTAACATGACTCTGCGGCTTGACAGGATACAAAACGATCTTTTTGACATATAACAATCATGACACCCTCTACATATATAACAATCCAATACCTAAAAAATGCATGTCTGGTATACATAAAGATGTTTGTGTGTGACCACCTATATCCATATAAATGAAAAAAAAATTTATTTAAATATAAAATATGTATATCGATAAAAATATACACAGAGGGAGCTGTATATATATGGATTAAAGAAAAAATATATAAAAATAAATTAAAATAGGACAATTTCATGCAAAAAATATAAAAAAATATATCTCCTATATAACATATATGGAATCTACCATGCCTATGAACTATAAAAAATATATATATAAATAATATATATATATATAAGAAAATATAAAATAAAGAATAATAAATGCACGGTTACTCCCACATGGATATTAATCTCCCATCACACCTTAATGAATGGGCACGGAGTCTACCTCTCACCATACATCAAAAAATGTGTAATTAAGAATAAGAATGTAAGTCCTCCTCTATCGTAATTATTGCCTATATTAAAGTAACCCTATAAATACACAATCCATCTAACATATAGATGTGTATTTGTGTGGCAAATGAGAGACGAGTCGGTCCCAATGTACTATTAATCACCCCACATTCACCACACAAACACACATACATCCCCAGGTCACGGCAAAGAAACCATGTAGAATGATAACTCATATACCATGCTAGAATCTAAACATCACTAATAAAGCATGATAAATCCAATTCCTTATTTAACCCCCCTGGTGCTAAACTACCCAACTCATAAATCCAAAATGACTCTTTTTTACTTATTTCTCGCACTAAGTTATCTCCCCTCCAATGTGGATTATGTTTAGTAATACCCCAAAATTCTACTTTCTCCGCGTCCTGGTTGTGATATTTTTTAAAATGTACTGATAAATGGTGATATTTGTAGCCTATATTAATATTGTGTATATGTTCTTTCACACGTTCTTTGAGACTTCTTTTTGTGCGTCCTATATATAAATAATTACATGGGCATTTTAGGGCGTATACTACACCCTTACTATCACATGTAATAAATTGGTCGATCTCATATTGTTTCCCATTTTTGGGGTTGATAAATGATTGTCTACGTCTTGGATTCCCATGCGTTCTTCTACAGCTATAGCATCGACCACATCTATAAAACCCTGTCTCATTGAAAAAACTCAAAGTACCAGTGGATTTGCGGGGAGGTTCTAATACGTTTTTCACTACTCGATCTCGAACATTAGATGCCCTTTTGTAAATAAACCTGGGTTTATCTTTAATAATGGGTTTTAGGGTCTTATCTAATTTCAGTATGTTCCAATGCTTGGATATAATTTTCTGTATATCTCTGTGTTGTTTGTTATAAGGTAATATTATCGATATATCTTGTTCATCTGCTTTATGTTGTATTTTCTTTTCTAATAGTGTTGTTCTATCTATAACTTCTATTCTCCTACTTTCTTCTAATATAGTTTCTCTCTTATACCCTTTATCCACAAACCTTTGGGTCAGTATTTTGCTCTGCTCTCTATAGTCTTCTACATTGGTGCAATTGCGTCGCAGTCTTAGGAACTGTCCCCTAGGGACATTCTTAATCCATGGTCTGTGGTGACAACTGTTGACAGGAATATATGAATTGCGATCTGTTTTCTTAAAATAATTTGTTGTTATTATACCGTCCCCTGTGTTTATTAGTTTGAGGTCTAGAAAATTTATCTCTTTCTCGTTAATATTCCAGCTTAATGTAATATTTTTAGTGTTCTGATTCAAATTCTGGTAATAATTAATCAATGATGGAACATCTCCTCTCCATAATAGTATGATATCATCAATAAATCGGCCATATTTAATTATATTACTACTGATATCATTAAATATTACTTCCTCCTCCCATTTCGCCATATATAGGTTGGCAATGCTGGGTGCGAAACGGGCACCCATCGCCACGCCCCTTACTTGTAAGTAATACTCTCCTTTATACCAGAAATAATTATGGTTGAGAGAAAATTGTATGCATTTAATCAAAAATTTAATTTGTTTTTTACAAAGAGAGGAATATTTATTTAAAGCCCATAATGCTGCATCCAATGCTCCTGTGTGATCTATAATGGTGTATAATGAGGAGACGTCTGCTGTACTTAGAATCAGGTCACTATTTACCTCGGTTGTTTGTATGATATTGATAACATGTGTGGTATCTTTAATATGTGCTTTAGTTTTTTCTACCAGGGGTTGAAGGAACTGGTCTATGTACTGTCCAATCCTAGATGTTAGTCCGTCTATACCATTAACTATTGGTCTCATGGGGGGATCCTTCAAATCCTTGTGTATTTTTGGTATAGAGTAAATTATTGGTATTTTACTCACCGATGGCACCAAATATTTCGCTTCTTTATCATCTAAAATATCTTTTTTCTTTCCATATTCTATTAATTTATTTAATTCCTTTTTATACATCTTCGTAGGATTATTAGTCAATTTACGATATGTTTCTGTATCTTCTAACATTTTACTCATAGATGTTTCATATGAATCTTTTGATAATATTACTATTCCTCCCCCCTTATCGGCCGGTCTTACCACTATGTTGTCTCTATCTTTCAAGGACTTTATACCTTTATTAATGTCAGATTCTCCTTTGAACGTTTTGATCTGTAATGTTTCTATATCTTCCATTACCAATTTTTTGAAACTATTAATGTATATATTATCTTGATTTTTTGGATTAAATATAGATTTATTTTTCAACGTGCTATGTTGTGTGTTACTAATATTCTATTCGATAATATTACCTTATAACAAACAACACAGAGATATACAGAAAATTATATCCAAGCATTGGAACATACTGAAATTAGATAAGACCCTAAAACCCATTATTAAAGATAAACCCAGGTTTATTTACAAAAGGGCATCTAATGTTCGAGATCGAGTAGTGAAAAACGTATTAGAACCTCCCCGCAAATCCACTAGTACTTTGAGTTTTTTCAATGAGACAGGGTTTTATAGATGTGGTCGATGCTATAGCTGTAGAAGAACGCATGGGAATCCAAGACGTAGACAATCATTTATCAACCCCAAAAATGGGAAACAATATGAGATCGACCAATTTATTACATGTGATAGTAAGGGTGTAGTATACGCCCTAAAATGCCCATGTAATTATTTATATATAGGACGCACAAAAAGAAGTCTCAAAGAACGTGTGAAAGAACATATACACAATATTAATATAGGCTACAAATATCACCATTTATCAGTACATTTTAAAAAATATCACAACCAGGACGCGGAGAAAGTAGAATTTTGGGGTATTACTAAACATAATCCACATTGGAGGGGAGATAACTTAGTGCGAGAAATAAGTAAAAAAGAGTCATTTTGGATTTATGAGTTGGGTAGTTTAGCACCAGGGGGGTTAAATAAGGAATTGGATTTATCATGCTTTATTAGTGATGTTTAGATTCTAGCATGGTATATGAGTTATCATTCTACATGGTTTCTTTGCCGTGACCTGGGGATGTATGTGTGTTTGTGTGGTGAATGTGGGGTGATTAATAGTACATTGGGACCGACTCGTCTCTCATTTGCCACACAAATACACATCTATATGTTAGATGGATTGTGTATTTATAGGGTTACTTTAATATAGGCAATAATTACGATAGAGGAGGACTTACATTCTTATTCTTAATTACACATTTTTTGATGTATGGTGAGAGGTAGACTCCGTGCCCATTCATTAAGGTGTGATGGGAGATTAATATCCATGTGGGAGTAACCGTGCATTTATTATTCTTTATTTTATATTTTCTTATATATATATATATTATTTATATATATATTTTTTATAGTTCATAGGCATGGTAGATTCCATATATGTTATATAGGAGATATATTTTTTTATATTTTTTGCATGAAATTGTCCTATTTTAATTTATTTTTATATATTTTTTCTTTAATCCATATATATACAGCTCCCTCTGTGTATATTTTTATCGATATACATATTTTATATTTAAATAAATTTTTTTTTCATTTATATGGATATAGGTGGTCACACACAAACATCTTTATGTATACCAGACATGCATTTTTTAGGTATTGGATTGTTATATATGTAGAGGGTGTCATGATTGTTATATGTCAAAAAGATCGTTTTGTATCCTGTCAAGCCGCAGAGTCATGTTACAATGTATTTCTCCGGGTAGACATAGCAGTAAGATAAACATATGTATCAATTGGCAATAATATTATAGCTATGAAAGTGCCCCCAAAAACATGGCTGCTCCCTTTGGATAGACAACAAAATGGCGCGGCTGTGCTATTTAAGCCGGCAAGGGAAGAGTGACTAACCTATCACAACCCCCTGATGAAGCCACGTGACCAGTGGCGTAACGCGTAGGGGTGGGGCTGGAATGTCACTCGGAGAAAGCCGGATTGTTTGACAGACGGCGGGTGCATGACTCAACGGCTGGCGGACCACTCGTGCTATACAAATTGTCTTATACTTCATACAACAAATGTGAGTGTACCTTCTGGAAGCAATAAAGCGGAAATCTTTTATAAGGATAAAACACTATGTTTGGTAATTTGTCCCCACATATGGAGAAACGCATGGAGAGGAGACCATAAGGGGATCTGAGTTTCGCAAAGAGTGATCAATCCCTAATGGGCTAATTAAGGATAAAGGATATCCACATTTCACAGTCTATAAAGGAGGAATTCCATCTAAGCAGGTTCCATAGGAGGTGAACCACAAGTGTATATAGCCTAATTGCAGGCTGATAAGGAGGTGAGCATACATCTTCACTAATTAGAGGATTCACACCGAGTCACGGATTCACAATAAGTCACCAAATCAAGATTTAATCAAGCACAAAGTCACTGAATTTAAAGGACATTATTATCACAAATTATTGATTCATTTATTTGCAGTATATATATATTTATTATATATTTTATTTATATATATTTCACATTTTTTGATTATTCACAAACTATGGTGTAATATTGGTTGATTTATTTATTTTTATTTTCACGTAGAGATTATTGTATCACGCATTCTTTAGGAGAATCATTTTTACATTCAGATATTCTTTACACAAGTGTTTATTATATTTAGATTTCTTTTGAATCACTGTATACACATGTTTTTTTCGTTTTTTCATTTTTATATATTTTTGTAATCACTCGATTACACATTGTCCACTTTGGGTATATTAAGGAATAAGTAGTAGAGTAGAGATTCTTAATAGGAGCGCAACACAATATGAAAAATTAACTTTATGGACACAGTGGTAGTTGTGTGTTGAGTGTTTGCGATCCAATTATACTTGGGACATATTGGCCCTGATTCACTAAGATGTGAGTGTAATAGCAGAGACTGACCATTCAGGCAGACTCCGGTCAATCAATCAGTCGTCTGACCAGCGTCTAGCAAGCTCATTGACGAGCGTCTATTGACTACTTTGCTATCACTGGCACATTTTTAGGTGCAATACCGGATATGTTCGCTAGATGGCGCACAAGCGCGGGCTTTATTTACATTGGCGTTTTCATGATGGCAAAAGAATTCTTAGAATGTTATAAATACACCTGTACACCTGTATTAGAATTTTCTATTTTCTTCTATTTATTTTCTTGCTGTGTCTCCAAAATGATCAGGAAACTAATGCATTTACTAATGAATGTCAAACATTCTGTACTCAAATGTTAAACATTTACACACTTATATCTCAAATAATTTATATACTTCTAATTTCCCAATATAATTATATATCTTCATTCTCTTTAATCACGTAACTATTCTATGGTAAAGACAAGTGCAGCGCTATAAATGCATGTGATCAATAATGAACGCATGTAAAAACCAAAAAGTGCAAAGAATTGCAACAATGATGTAATATTGTAAATGGTGCTAAAATAAGTTCATAGAATCATTCCTGAATAATGGAATGTCCTTCGTGTGAGAGTACCAACTCAGAGAGTGCCTATGAATGGCACGTGTGGTCTCTCCGTGACGGACAGTAGTGCATGAACTCGTGAAAGGTAAACCACCCTTGGGACTGGTCTACACTCACCAGAACAAAAGTATTAATGTGTATGGGTTATACACATCACACATCTGGGGGTGCAGCGGTATGCTGGCAGTTATGGGTTAGTCATCCAGCTCCATCCATCCATCCATCAGGGTGGGTGCCCAAATGGTCCTGGGGAGGAATTAGCTCAGCCACAGGAGCCAGAAAGGTGCTCAATAGTGTAGTACACTGTCACAGGGGTGGATGACCTTTCACGAGTTCATGCACTACTGTTCGTGGTTATATTTATCTTGTGTAATACCATTTTAGTAGTCTATATAATTTGACCAGAGCTCGCTCTATCATTTTCAAACAATGGAACTATTCTACATTATAACTCAAACTGTGTCTCCCACAGTGGTTTAGTGGTTAGAGCTCAGAACTTACAGCACTTGGGTCATGGGTTCTAATCCCGGTCATGGCTACATCCTAAAAAATGGAGATCAATTTTCTGGGTTGTGTCAGTGCCAGGAATATTGATCAAACAATTATGATTTTGCCTAATGACTAGAAAGTGGATGAATGTACTCTTCTGCCAATTAGGAAATGTGCAAGTTTCATGCCGTGTATATTTCATTGTAACATTTTTCTCTTTTAAATCTGTCTCCTTATACAACTTGACCCCCTCCCCCACCCCGCCATCACCTGTCCCATATGCAAATCTATGGATCACCGCCCCACTCTTTAACGATCTATTTACTGATCAAGTGAATGTGTCTCATTTTCTATCAGCTACAGCTCAGATCTCACATTATTATACAATTGCTGATTGTATCTCACCACTAGTCTGATTGAATTCACAATTCCTGGTCAGTCCCGTTCCCTGACCTCTAATAAACTTTAGGGCCAGTTCACACTACATGTGTTTCAGTTGCTTTTTCGGCATCACAAACGCACAGAAAGAAGGTTATATGGTTGTCAATGTCATAGTTCACATCAGCACTTGCATTTTCAGTGCATTGCAGGTGCTGTAAACAAAGTTGACCACGCTGCATTGTTTCTGCACAGAACTGTACTGGAACACATTGAAACGTCCTTGAATGTACTAAAACGCACATGTCCCTAACTACATTGAATACAAAGAAAATAGAAAAAAATAAGTGGAAGGGATATAAAAATGCAATGTAAACATGTCCAAAACGCATTCAAAATGTACTGGAACACACTAAACATGCATGCCAAAAGGGCATGAAAAAACCCCATCAGGAACACATCTAGACTGTTTCTATAGTGTGAACCAGCCCTTAGGACTTGTTCACACCATTGGTGGTGCAGAAACGCATGCAAGAACACACATTTTCCAGCACAGCAAAGAAATGCAATGCCCTATGTAGATGTGCGCAGGTACCATGATGAAAACGTTGTTGCACCTACACACGTCTATTAAAAACAGCCCCATTCACAGCCACAAATACGCATGGCACCACACTACTGTGCGGTTAGGTGCGACACACTTGGAAAATAACATAAAAATAAGCCAACATGGCTAAAACATATCTTGAAAATATGGGGACTCTGATATCCGGCGACAGTCCGTTCACGAACGAGAAGCAATTCTGCACCCCTAAAACCAACATAGAGGAAAGGGATGGTCAAATTGCTGTGCTGCTTCCAAACCACCTCTGGCATGCCAGGGTCATTATGCAGGTCCTCGATGCCAGTTCTTGCCTGCGGCCACAAAATATCCACTGGCCACGAGTGAAGGTGAGTGGAGGACGTGAAGGTGGATTTCTACCAGCTTCAACCGCAAGCAGTACCACTCCTGAAAAATGAGAGCAAATAATCATTGACACGTCATCATGACAGTCAATTCTCAGTGCAGGCTATCTAGAGTGTCTTTCCTTTTTAACCATTTCAAGAGTTCAAGGAAACATTCTTGGAGCATCTACTGTGTTTGGAAAGGCCAAAGGTCCCCCCCTCCACCAGGCACACTAATGCTTATGCAGGCCATAGACGGGGAGAAAAACGGCCGATTTTTCTTTTAAAAAATGAAAAATTGGTTGTTCAAGCGGCCGACGTTGCCAGCAATGGTAAAAAAAAAATCGGCCGATTTTCATCCCGTCTACAGCCGGCAAAAAGTGTCTCTGGAGAGAGCTCCGCTATTTCTTTGACAGTTCCTTGACATTTACAGCGGTTGCAACAATGTATCTATTTGTATCCATTTAGGATACAGATGTTTTTATTCGGAAACAAATAGATACAATGTTGCAACCGCTGTAAATGTCAAGGAACTGTCAAAGAAATAGCGGAGCTCTCTGCAGGGACACTTTTTGCCATACTGGAATTCCTCTCATTTTTCATCCTCTTCTTCTTCTTCATCATCATCCTCTTCTTCTTTTTCATCATCATCCTCTTCTTCTTCATCCTCTTCTTCTTCATCATCTTCATCCTCTTCTTCTTCATCCTCTTCTTCTTCATCATCTTGATCATCATCATCCTCTTCTTCTTCTTCTTCTTCATCATCATCCTCTTATTCTTCTTCATCATCATCCTCCTCTTCATCATCATCTTCTTCTTCTTCTTCTTCATCATCATCCTCTTCTTCTTCATCATCATCCTCTTCTTCTTCATCATCATCCTCTTCATCATCATCATCATCCTCTTCTTCTTCATCATCCTCTTCTTCTTCTTCTTCTTCGTCATCATCATCCTCTTCTTCTTCATCATCATCATCATCCTCTTCTTCTTCATCATCTTCTTCATCATCATCCTCTTCATCATCATCCTCTTCTTCATCTTCTTCTTCTTCTTCATCATCATCATCATCATCCTCTTCTTCTTCTTCATCATCATCATCCTCTTCTTCTTCTTCTTCATCATCATCATCATCCTCTTCTTCTTCATCATCATCATCCTCTTCTTCTTCTTCTTCATCCTCTTCTTCTTCATCATCATCATCATCCTCTTCTTCTTCTTCATCATCATCCTCTTCTTCATCCTCTTCTTCTTTTTCTTCTTTTTGTCTTCCTCTTGCAGGTCACTGCTCATGTGCAGATTTTTTATCAGTAAAAAATCGGCCAATTTGCCCATCATTGCCGCGAAAATCGGCCGATCGGCAAATTCGGCCGTTTTTTTTTCCAACTTTACCGAAAAAAAAATCTGCCAAAATACCGAAAAACGGCCGAACAAATAGCCCACTAACGATCCGAAAATCGGCCGATTTTATTTTCGGACGAAAAATCGGCCAATTTTCGACCCATCTATGGCCTGCATAAGATATGGTGTGGCCCTAGGGTCAATGTGTGTTTAGAATACTTCCAAAATGCACATACAAAAACACTCCATCCAAATGCATGTTGCATTTCTATAGCATGTTAAACAGAAAAAAAATGCACTTCCATAATGTTAACATGCGCAAGTAAAAGTAGACAAAATCCACATCCTTTTATTCTGGCTTCACATACATGCATTGTTGTCTAACACCGCACTCCTGGGCAAATCACATGCAATTTGTGTGCGTTGCAATTAGAGACAAACATTTTGCACACCTCAAATTGCACCGCATCCGGGCCAAAAATGTGCAGGACCCTTTTTCAGGGTATGCACATGTATTGTACTGTCCAAGGCATTGCACACTAACGCATTGCACACTTAAAATGACAAATACGTTAGTGTGTACAGTGCATGAGTGTAACATGTGTTAGTGTGTACAGTGCATGAGTGTAAAATGCTTTAGTGCACACTGCAGTGTACAACGCATTGCACACTGTAATACACTGTAATACCGTGTACACCCACACATTGTAGACTGTAATGCACTGTACACTATCATGCAGGATGGAGCAACGCATTGCACACTGTAATACCGTGTACACCCACACATTGTAGACTGTAATGCACTGTACACTATCATGCAGGATGGAGCAACGCATTGCACACTGTAATACCGTGTACACCCACACATTGTAGACTGTAATGCACTGTACACTGTCATGCAGGATGGAGCTACGCATTGCACACTGTGATACGCTGTCCACTGTCATGCAGAATCCAGCAACGCATTGCACACTGTAATACCATGTACACCAACACATTGTAGAATGTAATGCATTATACGCAGTATACATGTCCAGATATTCAAAGATTAGCCATGAAGGCCTAGCTGGTTACCTATTGGGCGACCGCAGATAGCCGAATAACGCTACACTGCATCCAGGCAGCTCTGGGAGGGTGTCATATGACATCCTGGCAGAACGCGCTCTCCGTGATTGCTGTGTCCTAAGGACACAGCTGATCACGTGATGTGGTAAAGGCCAATCACAGCGGCTTTTTACCATGTGATCAGCCATGTCCAATGACACGCTGATCACCGGGAAATGCATTTGCCGGGTCTTGGCTGCACTTTCATCACGCTATCAGAATGTGTGGAAAGTACTGCCGAGAACCAGCAGTTATCAAAGCAGGGGTCGGCCCCGATGATCAGTGCCCACCAGTGCCACCCAACAGTTACGCCCACCTGTGGCCAGCAGTGTCACCCACCAGTGCTGCCTCATCAACGCACATCAGTGTTGCTAAATTACCAGTTTACCAAATGTTATAATATAAACAGACTTTTATTCATTATGAGCTATTTTGTGGTTTATCGAGCAAAAAGTAAAACACACAGCAGCAAGTCAATACCACCCAAAGAAAGCTCTATTTGTCTGAAAAAACTGATATAAATTTAAGATGGGTACAATGTGGCATGACCGCACAATTGTCATTCAAAGGGTAACAGTGCAGAAAGATGAAAATTGGCCAGGACAGGAAGGGGGTAGGAGTACCCAGTAGGCAAGTGGTTAATATCATTGACCCATCAATACCCAGGAGCTAATGTACAGATAAGTAGCATGTGCACCAAGTGAGATTCTGCTAGGCCCCACCCACAAAATTACAATTACCTGTCCCTCACATGTTATAAACATGTTTGCAATGGCCACACTTACTTTACATATAAGGATCATCTCCTCAGTTGAGAGCTGGGCTCTCGCCATGTCCAAATGCCAATACGGTTATCAAAATTTTCAACCAACACAAAACCTCCAACCACTTCTCATCCACTTACACTCCCCACAACCACTTCCGGGTGCGCGCGCACGTGATGACGGACTTCCAAGATAGCCGTTCATGCTCCATGCGGACACCTGTTTGGTGCTTATTTGTTTGCAATCGCGCATTTTTATGTGCGGCTATGATAGCTTTCGCAAATGTGTGTTTCTTATTGATTTGTTTTTTTTAACCTTGGCTAATATTTGTTGCCAAAGGCCAAAAATCAACAAAGTGGGGACTATTTTATTACTGTAAATCGAATTGTAGAAAACCTGTAGCTGGCTGCACAGTGAATGTGACATTCATTAGTACATAACAATATTGTGGTGCAAGTGGGTTTTTTTTTTTGGTTTTGAAAAAGCCAGTTTGCACCCACTTGCATATTCACGCTCTTACAAGCTACATTTGAGCAGATTATATAAGTATACAAAGTAACTATTAAGGTTGTTCATATATTGAACATAAAATAAACACAAAACCATCGGTCAAATATTTATTGATCAAATATATCGTCATTTATTTGGTCAGCAGGAACAAGTAGGTACAGTCAATATCTTGGTGAGTCACAAAAATAGGATTGATGTGGCAAAAATAAAACACTCCTGCTCATAAGAGCTTACAATCTAAAGATACTTCTAGTGAACTGTGTGTGCTCAGGTTATAGCAGGAAACAAAGGGGAAGATGAATCAAGTAACATTTTCATGCACATAGGATTTACTTACACAATCACGTAGTATAAAGATCCATTCAAAAAAAAAAGTCTTCAGATCAAAATATCAAGAAAACAAAGCATGTGAAAAAAAACCCTCCCACCTCTACAAATCCCCTCCCACCTCTACAAATCCCCTCCCACCTCTACAAATCCCCTACACATACATTTGTCAGCAGGTTTGTCAGAAAAATGCATTGGAGTCTAAATAAGCAAACAAAATTAAAACAAGAGCAGATTTTAAACAAAACGATTGACATGTGTGAGGCTTTCAATGCAAAGAGAAAAAACACAATCATTGTGCAATAACACACAAACACTTTACAAGGCCAAAAATATGCAAACATTTCCAGCCCACTTCCAAACACAGCCTGAGTGGTGTCTGGGGCAATTCAGCACAAAATCTCTTCTTCCCCCAAACCACTACAAGCAAGGACTTAGTCACAAACCACCCGGCCTAGTAACAGGCCAAATCACTCCCTACTGCACGTCTTTATATAAGCTAGGTTGTATTTGGAGCACGCCAAACAAGGCCCCACACCCAATGAAGCCACACCCACCACTGACCTTAGTTTGGTCAGTGAAAGTGTTTTCACCTGATGAATCCGCTTCCTACCTGCATTAACCCTTGGTATACAGGCCCCACAAATCAGAAAGAACTATACAGTGAAATGTACGTGTGCAGCATACAACAGAACATTGAGCAGGGATGTGAAAGGGAACCCCAATTGGAACCGTTATTGATACTATGGTCACAATTCCCTCCAGATTCTCGCATGAGTTAAGACAGTCACATGACCACATCTTGTATGCAATACTGAAAATGACAAATCGATTTGACTAGTATGGTGAATTTCCCATCAATTGGTAAAACACTCCAGAAATCAAACATCACCAAACATTACACTCTGGGCAAAGCTGATTTACAAATCATGCGACTTACAGTAAAGTTGACCATTTCAATGCAATTTTCAAGACATCTGACACAGATCTCTATGCAAATTGCCACTAAAGTAGTACATGTACTACTATAGAAATCAGTGTTTGAAACGCACCGATGTGGTCACTCTAATAGCAGACAATAGGGTGCGACTTTGCAGACGATTTACAACTTGCATGTTGTGCAAATCACATGCCAAGTCCCACTCAATGTGCACGCTATTGGAGCGTTCATATTGTTGTGGTTCAAACTTGGTTGGAGCCGCATGTAATAATAGAGTAATGAATACACTACTTTTCATGCAATTTGCTGAGAGATCGGTGTCGATTGTCTTGCAAATTGCACTTGAAATCACCATGTACCCCAACTTTGAAATCATGCAACTTCTATGCAAGTCACATGATGTGACTGTGGTGTCAATAACACCACTTAGAAATCTGCTTTAATGTGACCGGGTAGCCCCCAGTAACATTGTTTGCGATTGCCATGCAATTGGCATTACAGGCGACTTGCAAATCGTAGACCAAGTCGCACCCTATTGGCCACTGTAGGCTCTGTTCACATCCAATTGGATTGTGAACTTGTGCAACTTCACTGTAAGTTGGGCAATTGCCGCATCGGATTAGATGTGACAGTGGTGTTAGCCCCCAGTAACATTGGGTGCAATTTGCCATGCAAAGGGCAAGTTGATGGCCATGCCAATCACATGACAAGTCACATCCAGGGTGTGCAATTTCAGGTGCGATTTGTGAATTGACATGGTACCTGATATTGGATATAATGAATGTGAATGTGAGTGTATTAACGTACGCCATTTGTTGCAGTGAGAGTTCAAAGGTATTTGAAGATTTTGGCCATTTATTAGCAATTTAACATCTAGACTCAAATAGAAATCGCAATGCTACACACAATTGAAAACACAACTAGTTAGTATTTCTCTAGAAAACACAGTAAAATTGGCAACTTAAACAGTAATTTTCAATTGCATATAGTGTGAACGAAGCAGGAAAATGAACAAAGGAAATAAATCTTTGAAGGCGTGCGGTCTGCTTTGCATTTGGTGGAAAAATCCATACCAGTATTTGTGACAAGTTTGATGTGTGGATTCACCAACCAAGTCTTTTCTCTCTCGCTCACTCTTCTTTGTCTCACTGGCTCGCTCTTCTCTCTCGCTCACTCTTCTGTATGTCTCTCTTTATCACTCTTCAGTATGTTTTTCTCGCTCACTCTTCTTCATCTCACTGGCTCGCTCTTCTCTCTCTCTGTCAGCTCTTTGCTTGCCAAATCCTTCACAAAAGTGGGTGGAGTGTAAACCATCATTATCAAATCTATTAGTGATTCAGGCCCTTATCTTATCCCATTGTATGACATTCACATAAGGTGCAGCTTTGAAGGTGTTTCAACAGACAAGGTCTCATTCTAATTCACATTTTAGGGATCATTTAGACAGAAAGCAAAGATGTTGCCAGAATATGTATGTGAAGACAGCCACACACGGAGATCATGCTACTACCTCGCCGGGGTTGGGATTCAAACCGACAACCCTAGAGTTGTGAGGCAGTAGTGCTAACCACTAACCCACGGAGCTACATTGCTAATCCAGCCTGTATTTCTGTGCTGTGAATCAATCCTAGGTCCCTGGGCATGGTCAGTATAACTAGCCAGATGTGACACAAATGTTGTGCTATGTTGCCAATTCACATGTATGATGGTTCTATGTATCCCAATACAAAGGATTGCAATACTAATACAGGCGTACCTCGGTTTACCAATGCCTCAGGGAACGTCATATTTGGGGTACAAATGCCAAACCATTTCAGTTAATTGGTCTGTTTACAAATGTTTGAATAATTTGGTATAGGCATGTGGCCTGGTATGGTTCAGGAGGGGGGGAGGCGCTCGCTTGCCCCCCCCCCTTCCCTGACCTGCTGGGCTGCATGCTCAGATAAGTATCTGTTATGGATTTTGGGGGGTACCCCATGCTGTTTTTTATTTAATTTCAGCGTGGAGTTACCCCTTAACATCCATACGAGACCCGAAGGGCTTAGTATGGATGGGAGGGGGGACCCCACGCCGGGTTTTTTACAAATTGTTTATAATTCCCTGCAATACTTTTACATCAACTGTCAGTGGGGAACTCCGCCGACAGCTGAAACATGAGCGCTGCATTGGTTTTCGCTACTAAAATGCTGCATGAGTTGATAACATAACTCATGCGGGATTGTAGGAGCGACAGCCATGTGTTAATGTTTCAACTGTCAGCGGGGTTCCCCACTGACAGCTGAATGTAAAAAAAAAAAAAAAAAGCATGGGGTCCCCCCTTCCATCCATACCAAGCCCTTCGGATCTGGTATGGATATTAAGGGGGAACTCCAAGCTGAAATAAAAAAAAACAGCTTGGGGATCCCCCCAAAATCCATACCAGACCCTTATCCGAGCATGCAGCCCGGCAGGTCAGGAAAGGGGGGGGGGCGAGCGAGCGCCCCCCCTCCTGAACTATACCAGGCCACCTGCCCTCAACATGGGGGGGTGCTTTGGGGAAGGGGGGCTCCCCCCCAAAGCACCTTGTCCCCATGTTAATGGGGACAAGGGCCTCTTCCGTTATTGGGATAATTGGTCAGCCATTTTTTGGGATTTTAGCATATTTTGTTTACCAGTAAAGTTGAAAATTTTTTGTTCCAAATTTACTGATAAAAAAAATGTGCCAAAATCCCGAAAAACAGCTGACCAATTAACCCACTAACGGCCCGAAAATCGTTCGATTTTCTTTTCGGCAGAAAAATCGGCCGATTTTAGACCCATCTATGGCCTGCTTTACATGGGTCTAAAATCGTCCGCAAAAAAAATCGGCTGATTTTCAGCCCGTTAGTGGGTTAATTGGTCAGCCATTTTTGGGGATTTTGCAACTTTTTTTAATTGGTAAATTTGGATAAAAATTGGCCGATTTTGCAGATCGGCCGATTTTAGCTGCAATGATCGGCAAATTGGCTGATCTTTTAACAGATAAATAATCTGCACATGAGCCATGACCTGCAAGAAAAAGAATAAAAAAAAAGAATAAGAAAAAGAAAAATGCAGGCCTTAGATGGGGCGAAAACTGACCGTTTTAAAAAAAAAAAATCGGTTGTTCAATGGGCCGACGTTACCACCAATGGCAAAAAAATTGTTTGATTTTCGCCCCATCTACGGCCTGCAAATATAATAGCGAAGTAATTACTTCTGTCCCTGCAGAGAGCTGCGCTATTATATTTGACATTAAAAAGTATAAAGGTTGCAACATTGTATCTATTTGTATCCGAATAAAAACATCTATATCCGGAATGGATACAAATGGATACAATGTTGCAGTCTCTATACTTTTTAATGTCAAATATAATAGCGGAGCTCTCTGCAGGGACAGAAGGAATGTTTCAGCTGTCATCGGGGTTTCCCACTGACAGCTGAATTTTAAATTATTTCCGTGAATTAAATAAATAATTAAAAAAACAGCGTGGGTCCCCCCTCTCATCCATACCAAGCCCTTCAGGTCTGGTATGGATATTAAGGGGGAACTCCACGCTGAAATTTAAAAAAAAAACAGCGTGGGTCCCCCTCAATATCCATACCAGACCCTTATCCGAGCATGCAGCCCGGCAGGTCAGGAAAGGGGGGGGACGAGCGAGCGCCCCCACCCCTCCTGAACCATACCAGGCCACATGCCCTCAACATGGGGGGGTGCTTTGAGGCAGGGGGGGCTCCCCCCCCCAAAGCACCTTGTCCCCATGTTGATGAGGACAAGGGCCTCTTCCCCACAACCCTGGCCGGTGGTTGTGGGGGTCTGCGGGCGGGGGGCTTATCAGAATCTGGAAGCCCCCTTTAACAAGGGGGCCCCCAGATCCCGGCCCCCCCCCTACGTGAACGAGTCTGCTGTAGATGCTCCCGCAGACTCCTTCACAAAAAAAAAAAGTGTGGTGTAAAAAAAACACAGTACAGGGTCTTTGACAAGTCCTTTATTAAAACAATGTCCCCCGAAGTAGATCCAACGTCAATCACGGCGGCGGCGGCAGGGACCCGAAAAAAGAAAAAAAAAAAAAGGTTCCGCTCCCGTCGGAGGCTTCCAGCCATGTGAAGAAGAGGCTAGCTGACAGTTCTTATATAGGTATGGGGCGGGGCCAGCCGGGCACATCATCCCCGCCCCTTACCTATTTGAGAAATGTCACCCTGTCTCTCCGCTGAGGCTAACTAGCTGAATGCAGGAGACAGTCTGACATTTCTTATATAGCTATGGGGCGGGGCCAGCCGGGAACAGCAAGCATGTGACATGGGGCGGGTCACTCGGATGATGTCCCCGGCTGGCCCCGCCCCATAGCTATATAAGAAATGTCAGACTGTCTCCTGCATTCAGCTAGTTAGCCTCAGCGGAGAGACAGGGTGACATTTCTCAAATAGGTAAGGGGCGGGGATGATGTGCCCGGCTGGCCCCGCCCCATACCTATATAAGAACTGTCAGCTAGCCTCTTCTTCACATGGCTGGAAGCCTCCGACGGGAGCGGAACCTTTTTTTTTTTTCTTTTTTCGGGTCCCTGCCGCCGCCGCCGTGATTGACGTTGGATCTACTTCGGGGGACATTGTTTTAATAAAGGACTTGTCAAAGACCCTGTACTGTGTTTTTTTTACACCACACTTTTTTTTTTTTGTGAAGGAGTCTGCGGGAGCATCTACAGCAGACTCGTTCACGTAGGGGGGGGGCCGGGATCTGGGGGCCCCCTTGTTAAAGGGGGCTTCCAGATTCTGATAAGCCCCCCACCCGCAGACCCCCACAACCACCGGCCAGGGTTGTGGGGAAGAGGCCCTTGTCCTCATCAACATGGGGACAAGGTGCTTTGGGGGGGGAGCCCCCCTGCCTCAAAGCACCCCCCCATGTTGAGGGCATGTGGCCTGGTATGGTTCAGGAGGGGGGGGGCGCTCGCTCGTCCCCCCCCTTTCCTGACCTGCCGGGCTGCATGCTCGGATAAGGGTCTGGTATGGATATTGAGGGGGACCCACGCTGTTTTTTTTTTTAAATTTCAGCGTGGAGTTCCCCCTTAATATCCATACCAGACCTGAAGGGCTTGGTATGGATGAGAGGGGGGACCCACGCTGTTTTTTTTTTTTTTTTTTTTATTGTGGACCTTTATTTTTACATTCAGCTGTCAAAATATATATTATCTAGACCTTTGAAATAAGTAAAATCATTACAGAAATAATTATAAAGGATAAGAAACAAAAATAGAATCACTAGAACTAAGGAAATCTAGTTAGATTACATGAAGATATGCCGAGTGCTGTTTATTAAACACAATAGTCGCGAGCGAGTGCCGGCTCTCAGAGGAATCCACAATCAGATTCACTATTAGTCAGTGGCTAAAAAGCAAACGCCCATGGCAGAAGTCTAAAATGTGTTCTGCACATGCTCAGTTGTATCTGCCAAAGACACTGCACGGGCTTCTAGATTTTTACTGTGTCGATTTCCTTGAAAAAAACGATTTTTAACACATTTTTAATTTTTTTGGAAATAGCAGATATTGTTTAAAGTGAAGTCCTGATATTTGGCAAAGCAAATTTCTAAGTGAACATGTCTCTACAGTGATTTTTCATGGTTTTAGACGTGCTTCTTAGCAAGTCTGTTTTGTGAGTCTGATTTCGGGCGTGTGTCTCTTTGTGAATTAGATTGGGCATCTGCTTATGGGCTCTGCTCAATAGTGAATTAGGTTGCAGGGTAAAAAATGACGGACGCCCATGAAAATTGGGCTTAAGCCCATAAATATGCGCCCACGCCCAATAGTGAATCAGGGCCCTTGTGTCCATTTTTGGCGTTTTTTGGTGGATACAGCTTGGCTCGCAAGTTATACAGATATCTGCTTATATTGATTATTAACATACCAAACTTGCTAGAGACAATATGGAAGTATTTACCTATTTGGAAGATAGAAATATAGATATTGAAGCTATTTTTAAGGCAGATGATAAAAATGATGTGAATATTCATAATGTGTTCAGACGGGCAGGACATCTAATGGAGAAAAAAATTAATACATGGTGGGACATCATAACCATGGAAAAATATATAAAAGAAAAATTAATACCTAGGAAATTGAGATGGGATTTACCCATAGCGGATGGACTAACGGAGGAGGAGGATAAAATCGAATGGTATAATTTCTTTAGCGAGAAAAGTTTAGAATTGTTGGTATTCCTTACTAAGAGAAAACAAAGGAAAATGAGGAAGATTGAAACAAATGTAAAAGAACAAGCAGAAAAAATAGATTCATTTAAAGATCACTCCGATTTTGGTAAATATATGAGTGAATTGAATAGGTATGTAAAGAATAAAGATCAGGAAAATAAAAATAAGAAGAAAAGGAAATATCAAAGAGTGGTACAAGATTACAGTTCAAAACAGGTGTATAAGTGGCAAAGCAAAATTAACAACACAGGCACTACATCCACAGAAAGTACACCTACCAAATCTGTGCCAAATAGTGAAGTAGCAGTGAAAAAATCTATAGCATTTACAACACCTAAAAATGCAAGCCTAACCCAGAAAACACCCATATCTAAAAAAGAGATGGGACCATCCCATTATGGCCATAACAGAGATAATTGGAGACAATATGATCAGTATCCACCTCAAAATAGAGATTCTTATTGATTCCCTCATCCGGGTTATAAACCATATTTCAATCAAGGATATAGAGGGGGAGGTTATAGAAGACCTTATGGTCACCCACCTAGGAATATACAGGGATACGGACCTAACTATCATAGATCCCCAGGATATAAACAACAAGGCTATCATCCACCACCTAACCATGTGTATAACGTTCCTATTCACAACAGTTATTCACCTTTGGAGCAGATACAACACGAGAACCCTATTCCTAACCCTTTTATAGGGTGGGACTACAATCCCACACACAATACAGAAAGATCAGAAAGAGGGGAAAGAGAGGAGGAAGAAATAGGAAACAAGAAAAGGAGAAGAGATCCATAGGTCAGGGTATATATAATCTCAGTGGAATACCATTAACCAAAGAAGAGATCAAAGTACTAGACAGAGGCTTGAAGTTTGCACCGACTAACAAATTGAATAAATTTGAAACTTATGTTAGTGTGCAAAAATTTGTGAGAAAATTAAATTTGAAAAAGTATTTCATACAAAATCCGATTAAAACAAGTAGCCAGAATATTAGTAACACACAACATAGCACGTTGAAAAATAAATCTATATTTAATCCAAAAAATCAAGATAATATATACATTAATAGTTTCAAAAAATTGGTAATGGAAGATATAGAAACATTACAGATCAAAACGTTCAAAGGAGAATCTGACATTAATAAAGGTATAAAGTCCTTGAAAGATAGAGACAACATAGTGGTAAGACCGGCCGATAAGGGGGGAGGAATAGTAATATTATCAAAAGATTCATATGAAACATCTATGAGTAAAATGTTAGAAGATACAGAAACATATCGTAAATTGACTAATAATCCTACGAAGATGTATAAAAAGGAATTAAATAAATTAATAGAATATGGAAAGAAAAAAGATATTTTAGATGATAAAGAAGCGAAATATTTGGTGCCATGGGTGAGTAAAATACCAATAATTTACTCTATACCAAAAATACACAAGGATTTGAAGGATCCCCCCATGAGACCAATAGTTAATGGTATAGACGGACTAACATCTAGGATTGGACAGTACATAGACCAGTTCCTTCAACCCCTGGTAGAAAAAACTAAAGCACATATTAAAGATACCACACATGTTATCAATATCATAAAAACAACCGAGGTAAATAGTGACCTGATTCTAAGTACAGCAGACGTCTCCTCATTATACACCATTATAGATCACACAGGAGCATTGGATGCAGCATTATGGGCTTTAAATAAATATTCCTCTCTTTGTAAAAAACAAATTAAATTTTTGATTAAATGCATACAATTTTCTCTCAACCATAATTATTTCTGGTATAAAGGAGAGTATTACTTACAAGTAAGGGGCGTGGCGATGGGTGCCCGTTTCGCACCCAGCATTGCCAACCTATATATGGCGAAATGGGAGGAGGAAGTAATATTTAATGATATCAGTAGTAATATAATTAAATATGGCCGATTTATTGATGATATCATACTATTATGGAGAGGAGATGTTCCATCATTGATTAATTATTACCAGAATTTGAATCAGAACACTAAAAATATTACATTAAGCTGGAATATTAACGAGAAAGAGATAAATTTTCTAGACCTCAAACTAATAAACACAGGGGACGGTATAATAACAACAAATTATTTTAAGAAAACAGATCGCAATTCATATATTCCTGTCAACAGTTGTCACCACAGACCATGGATTAAGAATGTCCCTAGGGGACAGTTCCTAAGACTGCGACGCAATTGCACCAATGTAGAAGACTATAGAGAGCAGAGCAAAATACTGACCCAAAGGTTTGTGGATAAAGGGTATAAGAGAGAAACTATATTAGAAGAAAGTAGGAGAATAGAAGTTATAGATAGAACAACACTATTAGAAAAGAAAATACAACATAAAGCAGATGAACAAGATATATCGATAATATTACCTTATAACAAACAACACAGAGATATACAGAAAATTATATCCAAGCATTGGAACATACTGAAATTAGATAAGACCCTAAAACCCATTATTAAAGATAAACCCAGGTTTATTTACAAAAGGGCATCTAATGTTCGAGATCGAGTAGTGAAAAACGTATTAGAACCTCCCCGCAAATCCACTAGTACTTTGAGTTTTTTCAATGAGACAGGGTTTTATAGATGTGGTCGATGCTATAGCTGTAGAAGAACGCATGGGAATCCAAGACGTAGACAATCATTTATCAACCCCAAAAATGGGAAACAATATGAGATCGACCAATTTATTACATGTGATAGTAAGGGTGTAGTATACGCCCTAAAATGCCCATGTAATTATTTATATATAGGACGCACAAAAAGAAGTCTCAAAGAACGTGTGAAAGAACATATACACAATATTAATATAGGCTACAAATATCACCATTTATCAGTACATTTTAAAAAATATCACAACCAGGACGCGGAGAAAGTAGAATTTTGGGGTATTACTAAACATAATCCACATTGGAGGGGAGATAACTTAGTGCGAGAAATAAGTAAAAAAGAGTCATTTTGGATTTATGAGTTGGGTAGTTTAGCACCAGGGGGGTTAAATAAGGAATTGGATTTATCATGCTTTATTAGTGATGTTTAGATTCTAGCATGGTATATGAGTTATCATTCTACATGGTTTCTTTGCCGTGACCTGGGGATGTATGTGTGTTTGTGTGGTGAATGTGGGGTGATTAATAGTACATTGGGACCGACTCGTCTCTCATTTGCCACACAAATACACATCTATATGTTAGATGGATTGTGTATTTATAGGGTTACTTTAATATAGGCAATAATTACGATAGAGGAGGACTTACATTCTTATTCTTAATTACACATTTTTTGATGTATGGTGAGAGGTAGACTCCGTGCCCATTCATTAAGGTGTGATGGGAGATTAATATCCATGTGGGAGTAACCGTGCATTTATTATTCTTTATTTTATATTTTCTTATATATATATATATTATTTATATATATATTTTTTATAGTTCATAGGCATGGTAGATTCCATATATGTTATATAGGAGATATATTTTTTTATATTTTTTGCATGAAATTGTCCTATTTTAATTTATTTTTATATATTTTTTCTTTAATCCATATATATACAGCTCCCTCTGTGTATATTTTTATCGATATACATATTTTATATTTAAATAAATTTTTTTTTCATTTATATGGATATAGGTGGTCACACACAAACATCTTTATGTATACCAGACATGCATTTTTTAGGTATTGGATTGTTATATATGTAGAGGGTGTCATGATTGTTATATGTCAAAAAGATCGTTTTGTATCCTGTCAAGCCGCAGAGTCATGTTACAATGTATTTCTCCGGGTAGACATAGCAGTAAGATAAACATATGTATCAATTGGCAATAATATTATAGCTATGAAAGTGCCCCCAAAAACATGGCTGCTCCCTTTGGATAGACAACAAAATGGCGCGGCTGTGCTATTTAAGCCGGCAAGGGAAGAGTGACTAACCTATCACAACCCCCTGATGAAGCCACGTGACCAGTGGCGTAACGCGTAGGGGTGGGGCTGGAATGTCACTCGGAGAAAGCCGGATTGTTTGACAGACGGCGGGTGCATGACTCAACGGCTGGCGGACCACTCGTGCTATACAAATTGTCTTATACTTCATACAACAAATGTGAGTGTACCTTCTGGAAGCAATAAAGCGGAAATCTTTTATAAGGATAAAACACTATGTTTGGTAATTTGTCCCCACATATGGAGAAACGCATGGAGAGGAGACCATAAGGGGATCTGAGTTTCGCAAAGAGTGATCAATCCCTAATGGGCTAATTAAGGATAAAGGATATCCACATTTCACAGTCTATAAAGGAGGAATTCCATCTAAGCAGGTTCCATAGGAGGTGAACCACAAGTGTATATAGCCTAATTGCAGGCTGATAAGGAGGTGAGCATACATCTTCACTAATTAGAGGATTCACACCGAGTCACGGATTCACAATAAGTCACCAAATCAAGATTTAATCAAGCACAAAGTCACTGAATTTAAAGGACATTATTATCACAAATTATTGATTCATTTATTTGCAGTATATATATATTTATTATATATTTTATTTATATATATTTCACATTTTTTGATTATTCACAAACTATGGTGTAATATTGGTTGATTTATTTATTTTTATTTTCACGTAGAGATTATTGTATCACGCATTCTTTAGGAGAATCATTTTTACATTCAGATATTCTTTACACAAGTGTTTATTATATTTAGATTTCTTTTGAATCACTGTATACACATGTTTTTTTCGTTTTTTCATTTTTATATATTTTTGTAATCACTCGATTACACATTGTCCACTTTGGGTATATTAAGGAATAAGTAGTAGAGTAGAGATTCTTAATAGGAGCGCAACACAATATGAAAAATTAACTTTATGGACACAGTGGTAGTTGTGTGTTGAGTGTTTGCGATCCAATTATACTTGGGACATATTGTGTCCATTTTTGGCGTTTTTTGGTGGATACAGCTTGGCTCGCAAGTTATACAGATATCTGCTTATAGTCAAATTTCAAGCCATCTATTGCAGCCATTAGTCCTCATGCACACTGGACGTTTTTACAGCTGCCGTTTTTGGCTTTTGGCGTTTTTTTCTACAGCCAGTAAACTCCCCAGCATGTTAACCTATGTGTCCATGCACACTATAATCAGCATTTTTTGGCAGGGGTGTTTTTTGGCTGGAAAAAAACCCCAGAACTAGTGGGTTTCTAGAGGAGGTTTTTAGCTGTAAAAATGCTGTAATGCTGAAAAATGTGGCAAAACATGGTAAAACGTGGCAATTCGGCATTTGTGGACTTTTTTTGAGTAAATAAAAAAATGTTTTTGGGTAAATAAACGCTAGAAAATGCAGCAAAACGCCGCTAAATGCTGAAAACCCCACATTTTTAACGTGACTTTACACAGCTAACGTTACCAGCATTTTTAAAACACACAGTGTGCATGGAGCCTCAGAGTGAATGAGAATCTGAAAAGCAGGAGATACCTCTAATTGACATAGATTAGTCCTTTGCTCTCATGACATGGAATAAATTGTACCACCTGGAACGGTTACTGTTTTTACATAAACACAAGATGCAATCAATTAAACTTTGGCAGTAAACGATAACCGCATGTGACATGTCACTGCTTCCATAATTAAAGAATGCATGGAAACATGTCCTCTTCCCTAGTATTTGTGTCATCTGCATCTTACACATAGCAGTGATATTATCATAGAAAATTGCTTAATTATTTGTGTCCTGATAAGTGCTGTTGTTTAAATTCATTGCATTTGTAGTAAATAAAATTAGTTTTTTTTTTTGTAAAACTACATTAACTACGTATAATAAAATATACAACATATTTTATTGTTCACATAAATAAATTATAGAGAACATACATCCATATAGACAGTATATTATCCATCATGTTGTCACTTTATAGATACAAGGCTTTTAGCAACTCAGTAAAAAAAAAAAAAAAATTAAAATATGTGCATAATATCAGATTGTGCGGAATATGTGTTAATCATTTTTTAATATAAACAGCAGCACCCGCAGTGGAAGTTGCAATCAGTTCTCAGCAGTTGAGCTGGCTTCCCATGAAGTCTTTCAGTGAATGTGCGTGTTTGGACGGATTGTCCATTAGATTGATTTGCAATGTATTCTAACTACTTTGGGGTTGTTAATGCATGGAAGTAGCAAAATGTCACTGAAATGCTCCACTTTCTGCTACATGTAAGCATTACTTTATTTCTTTAAAAAACTGCATGGAAAAGCAGAAACAGGTAACTAACTAATCCCTGAAAGTAAATTATGAATGGATTTTTAATTTATCCATACCATTATTTTAGCTAACCTCAATGCAATCATGCCAATTAATTCTCCCATTCATGCAGGTATCTGCCTGAATAATATTGCAGCTTACCAATTCTTTGATGTGATGGCTGCACCAGTTTTCTTTTTAGGCTTCCTTTTCCTTATTTTTATCTAGTGTAGCACCCTCCTAGGTAGCTAAGGGGAGCTAGACTCCAATGGTTAGAGAGGGGATGAGTAGCAGCCCAGATGTAATAGCTAGACTGGGGTCAAATTATGATCAGAGCTGGGAGGCTCTGCAGGCCAGCCCCTCTGGATTTTGCCCCTGCTCTAGGGCTTTGGTGCTTTGGTGGAAGGCAGTGAGTGAATCTGAGGAGTGGCTGGCTGCACTCTTGAGGAACCCCAGCCAATCCCCAACAGAAGGCAAGAGGCTGGGACACCCTTAAAAGTGTTTACCCTTACAAGACTCATAGTCAGGGCTTCTCTTCTAGGAGAGCTTTCCAGCATCTGATGGTGTACTACCCCAGACCCCATATAAATCCTTTTCTTTATCCAGCTGTCTGGAGGAATCCAAGGGCAAGGGAGTCCAAAGCTGCCACTTAAAATGTAACAATCCTGGGTAGAGCTAGCTAGGTTCCCCACCCAAATTCTCTTTCCCCTTTCTGGCCCAGAGGGTGTAGGAGCCTGCTGAGTAGGGAAGGGGGGTGGAAGGTGGAGAGGTGAGTCCTTAGATGCAGGAGCCTGGGGAAAAGCCCAGGCTGGAAGGAACTCACCTCCAGGCAGAGGGACCTTGAAAGGAAGAAAACTGTAGACTTCATTGGAGGCAGGGAAGGAGCGGCCCAGCTGATAGGTCTGGTAGCAGCCACCTACCCAGCAGCAGCACAGCAGAAGGACTCATTGAGTACTCCTACACCCTCTGGGCCAGAAAGGGGAAAGAGCATTTGGGTGGGGAACCTAGCTAGCTCTACCCAGGACTGTTACATTTTAAGTGGCAGCTTTGGACCAGCTTGCCCTTGGATTCCTCCAGACAGATGGATAAAGAAAAGGATTTATCTGGGGTCTGGGGTAGTACACCATCAGATGCTGGAAAGCTCTCCTAGAAGAGAAGCCTGACTATGAGTCTTGTAATATAGGTCAGAAATGTTGTCCTAAGTTGCCATTCCCTTGGGCATCCCATACACCCCTTACCCCATCCAAGTTCTACATCCCTAATAAAACTTCAAAACAAAGCTCAATGACTGTTTTTCTATCTCCTGATGCAAGTCTGAAAGGAAAACGTGTGATGCCTGGCTGTGCAGGATTATAGTGGGACCCAATTTTCTTGCAACTCCTGAGGGGGTAGTGCTACCTGTGGGGCTTTGTCTGCGATTTTCTTATAGCAACCTGCCTGCCTTTACCCCTAGCAACAAACAAGCCAAGAAAGTGACATTGTAACTGTTGTTGCCTGTAGCAATCATGCCGAGCTTATTCAGATCTCACTGCTGCTCTGCAGGTGGCTAGTGAAAAAGACTACTAATCTGGACTAATCTACCTAAATCAGAACAATGTGCTTTGTTGTCATTATTGTGATTGCCTGGAGCAACAGGAATGGCCCATAAACTTGCATGAGTCTTTTTGCTGCTCTACAGGTGGCCTCGACGAAAGACTATGCTTTAAATTTACTCACGGTGAAGCGCCTGCTATTACTGTCAGCCTGTATGCCATTGCCCGGAACAACCGGGGCAGCCTACCTGTTTACACAAGTCCCTTTGCTGCTCAACAGGTGGCTCCTGCAAGAGACTATGTACACTGTGTGTTTGCAAATACCAATGAACTGTTTGTCGCTTCCCTGCATGCCATTGCTCGGAGCAACCAGGGTGGTCAATTAGTGCCCTCAAGTCTTTCAGCTGCTCAACAGATGGCTGCTAAACCAGACTTTGCCCTACCAAGCTTATCGTTGCCTCACCTTACGTTCTATCCTGACAGAATAATCCAAAAACCCCAAGACTGCTTCTATCCATAAGGTGTCTTTCTCCTTCCACTTTAACCAGGAACTAAATTTACCATCTTTCTTTGGTGAAGCAAAGAACCACATCCCCTGGATGTTGGTCTAACTCTGATGGCTTGCTTGGCAGCTACTTTTTTTATGCAGGAAAGCTGAAATCTGTGCCTGGTCCTTAAGGCAGGGCCGGTCAGCATCAACAGATACAATCCCCCTAGGTTGGTAAGACAAGTAACCACTTGCCTTCCAGAGGATTTACCCCCCTCCTGACCAGGCCATTTTTTGCGTTACTGCGCTGCGTTACTTTAACTGACAATTGCGCGGTCATGCAGTGCTGCACCCAAATGAAATTTTTGTCCTTTTTTCCTCACGAATTGAGCTTTCCTTTGGTGGTATTTTATTGCCTCTGCAGTTTTTATTTTTTGTGCTATAAAAAAAAAAAAGACCGCCAATTTTGAGAAAAAAACTATATTTTTGACTTTTTGCTATTAAACATATCCAATAAAAAACTTTTTAAAAAATGAAATTTTCTCATAACTTTAGACCAAAATGTACTCTGCTACATGTCTTTGCTAAAAAAAATCCCAATACATGTAAATTAATTGGTTTATGTGAAAGTTATAGCGTTTACAAATGGCGGTATAGATACTGGGATTCTTTTTTGCTAATAAAAAGCACTGACACTGTGCTAATGACACTGGGCAGGAAGGGGTTAACATCTCAGGCGATCAAAGGGTTAACTGTGTGCTGTGTGCTGTTTCACTGTGTGTTGTGTGTGTGCTTTACACTTTAAGCACACAGCTTTGTATGGCTGTTCTATGCAGAGCCATACAAAGCAGTATGCAAGAGCTGACAGGGGAGAGATCTGTATTGTTTACATACAGGTCTCTCCCCCGTTGGTGATGAATGGCAATTGCGTGGTGGCAGCAGGGAATCACTGGTCGGGACCCGGTGATCAACAGGTGAGGCTGCCAATGGCGGGTTCCCCCTACCCGGAAATGCAAACTCACGTATATATACGTGATTTTACACATCCCTGCAGCCATGTAGCAGTATTTCTGCTATAGGGTGTCAGGAAAGAGGTTAAAAGAGCCTACTATTCACACAACCTTTCTATTCTGTAAGACTTACGAGAACATTTTACCAGGGCAGTGACAGCTCCATGGACAGCACAATGCTGAGTATCTCCTGAGGCTATTTGCAAGTCAGCAATATGGTCCTCCCAGAACACCTTCATTGTGCTTTATTAGGTGAACTCAGCTCCGCTTATGACAGTAATATTTGGAAAATGTGTTGTGCAGGAGCATACTTATGCTACTGACCATTACAATTTTTTTTATGTGCCCTCACTTATGGCGAGTTAGTTCCTATTGTATGCTGCCGTGATGCGCCAGGAAAATGAAAAATTGTTTACTTACCTTTCCGGAATTTTCCTTTCCTGGTGCATCTTTATGACAGCATACAGATTCCTACCCAAACGGTTAGAGTTACAGTTTAGAGAATGCTTCGAGCCGGATCTGCCTTTAATTTATAGTTAACCAGTCCTATCAGGTTGTGGGGGCGGAGCCACAACCCATATATGCTGCCATGAAGATGCACCAGGAAAGGAAAGATATGGAAAGGTAAGTATATAATTTTCCATTTTGGCGCTGCTCAAAGTAAAGCTAAAAGTATATTCCTGTGTCCCAGAGCATGGGGTGCAGGCTTGTCCTGATACCAATCCAGGAAGCTAGTAAATGTAAAGAGGAAAGGATTGCTTCTACTCCCGACTAGCCCAGGTGAATAAAAGATAAAGAGTGGCCTCAGCCCATCTGTCTCCATGTTTGGTGGTGACACATGTGCTTTAGGGCACGGCACAGATATGTATGGGGCCTTAAAATTGCCTCATCAGCTGTCTCGTTTTTTGTTAGGCCTCACCTGGTTGACCAGGCCTAAAGAAGTATCCAAAGGACCTAGTTAAGCTTGAGCAGTGGTACAAATAGTTTGGTGTATATATACAGATACCAACTGTACAATAATATAAATACACTTGTCTTGATTTCATGTGGTAAAACCAAAGTTTGGTTCCAACTCTAAGGTCTGCAATGTCATAATTGTGAGAAATGGAATTAACTGACCTCCAAAAACATTTGATGAGAATTGAGTTAACATCTTCATTATAGTTGAAGCTCTAAAACACATTGTTGAAAACTTTGAAAACAAAGCATCAACATATCAATTAAGGTCTGGTAAGCACAACTACTGCGACAGAACATATCCAGTGATTCCTGTTCTCTGTGGTCTAATCGCAGAAACAGAAGAACAAAGCACCTCTATTCAAATCTGGCCATCTATGAAATATTGCAAAATGGGAGTGAATGGAGAAGTTGGCAAAGTACAACTGATAAAGTAACAAGGATCCAACTGACAAAGTGTATCACACCAATCTTGCTACTTCCTGGTGTAACTCGTAGACTGTCTCGAATAATTTTGAAAACTCTGTGACAATACACTAGTCATGCAACAAGGGGCCACCATCTACTTTCTCATGTCACATAATATTACTGTCCATTAACGGAAGCTGATGACAAACAAATTCAGCAACTTAATGGTAGATATTTGTAAAAATACATTTAAGATATTTTAATGAGTACATAACAGAAATAGGTTGTATTGGTGTTTTTTTTTTATTCTACCTTTGACTCTGGAGTTCATCCACTAACAGAATGTAATTTTTCTTCTTAAGATCTTCCAGATTTCTTTATTAATGTTGTTATTCACCTTGCCATTCAGCTCAAAGCTGTAAACAATACCATATTATAATTATTACGTCAAGCATTTATTCGGTCAAAATGTAAAATCATACATTCATAGATCTGTAAACTGACTTTGTGAAGATCCCCATACATTTACTTCCTTGAATTCCTTGATATGTATTCACTATGACCTGTGAGTAGGGATGTCCTTGATGTTCGAGATGAATATAAGTTTGAATCAAACATCGGACGTTAGTGTGTTCTGCAAACATACGATTGGTTAGGGCGTTCAGTTCGCTGTTTGTCGGCTGCACCCCACAATTAACTGTACTCTGACAGTGTATTGTGATTGGCCAAAGCAATGCACCTGACCACAGGAAAGGTGCATTGTTTTGGCCAATCACAGCACAATGCACTGAGAGAGCCATGATTGGCCAAAGTCTCAGTGACTTTGACCAATCATGGCTCACGGGCTAAGTCCACTATAGAAGGCTGTTACACAGCAGGAGACAGTGTAGAGTAGTCAGTGACGGTGTAGTGAAGTGTTGAGAAGATCAGTGTAGCGGTGTCATTGAAGTGTCAGTGTTTTTTTACAGCACTTCTGCATCCCCGCTGCTGTTCCCATTTATTTATTTTTTTCTTTGTTAATTTTTTTGTTTGGTTAGGTTTTCCTCCTTCTGCTTTTTTTTTCCTTTATTTTTTTTAAATGTTATTTATTTATGGCCACAGCAGCACTAAAACATAATTGCTGTTCCCCCTTCTGCATCGCAGGTGTTCCTCCTTCTGCATCAGCGGTGGTTCTCTTTTTTTGGCTTTCTTAATTTTTTTTTTTACATTAATTTTAATTTTTTTTGCAGCAGCAGCAGCAGCATCCATAATTGCTGTACCCCCTATTTGTCTTTATTAAAAAATAAATAAATAATGCATCAAGCACAAAAGTATTTAAAAAATAAAAATAAAACAAAAAATACATAATTAAAACAACAGCGTGGAGTTCCCCCCTCCCCCAATCCTTACCATGCCCTTTAGGTCTGGTAGGAAGGTTAGGAGGGACCCCACAGTAAAAAAAAAAGTGCGTGGGGTTCCCCCTAAAAGCCAAAGACTTTTAAGGTGAACCCCACCCCAAAAAATGGGAGGTAAAAGCGTGGGGTCCCCCCCTAAATTCCTAAAAGACCCTTGATCCGAGCACAGGCCAGGTCAGGAAAGAGGGGGGACAAATGAGCACCCCCCTGCGGCTTACCAGGCCACGTGCCCTCGGCATGGGGACAGAGTTCCCATGCCGATGGGAACAAGGGCCTCTTCCCTACAGCCCTTGCCCAGTGGCTGTGGGGGTCTGTGGGCAGGGGGGCTCATAAGCATCAGGGTACATCTTAATATAAGGGCCCCCCCTTGTGAATGAGTAAGGGGGTGCCCATTCACTGAAGGGTTAAACTGAGTAAAAAATAGAGACCAGGCTTTTGAAAAAATCCTTTATTGAAAAAAAAAAGCCATCATTAATCATGGTATGCAACGTTGTCACAATGACGACAACTCGCCGAAATGTAAAAAAAAACAAAAACCGACACCCGCCTACCTGTCCCCATCCAACAAGCACTCCCCACAACACTTGTGGGTCAGCTGTAAACAATTGGGCAGAGCTAATGATGACATCACTGCTAACTCCGCCCAGTTGCTTATGTTTGACCAGCAACTGTCATCAACAACTGGGCGAAGCTAGCAGTGATGTCAAGTGTCAGTTCTGCTGCAGCAGGCTCTATACATTGTACAGACGTGCAACTTTGCAGTTAGTTTAAGGGGACCCAGGCATGATATTTAAAGAATTCTTTTTTTTTACTTTAAGCAATGAAAAATGACTGCGCCTTTAAAAATGGTACTTTTTGAAATTTTTAATTTCACTGATTCATGTTCCTCAGGGCAGTACCCGAGTTCCCATACCGCTTTTATGGCCAATAACTTGCATATAAGCCTTCAAAATAGGCACTTTTGAATTTACAAGTTTGAGTCATATAGACTTGCATTATGTTGAAAGTTCGCAATCAAACTTTTGTTAAGTTAGAATGTTAGACCGCAAACTGAACAGGGGGGTGTTCGGCCCATCACTACCTGTGAGTAGGCACTGTTGTGTCACACGTTTCAAAAAGCTTTCCTCCTGAACTACAGATGCGAAGAGAGGAGGAGTTTCAGGAGGTGAAGTCAGTATAGGAATCACTGCTTGCTGACAGCAAGGTACCATGGGATATGTAGTCCTTAAAAATGGAAAGCAAACATCAGAGGAGAAGCTGCAATGCATGCAGAGAAACCAGAAGGTTGAAGAAAGAGATGGCCAGAAGATAGGCAGAACATGTAAATCAAAAAGCACTGCACTATAAAATAATCTGTATAAATGTGTCTACCTTAAAATGCGAATAACAAATAATCTTTAGATAATATGCCAATGATATCAATATTCATAAATATTGTGTACACTTGAAATAAATAGCTTCCAGAGTCAGTGCAAAAATAAAAATAAATTGTAAAAAGCAGGTGCACAGTGAAAGTAGTGACTGTTTGAACTAAAGTCCTGTGTGGAGTGAAGCCACATCCAACTGTGAAAAGGCCATCCATGAAATCCTTCACCAATATGCAAAAACTGAACAAAGGGACAGCGAGAGCTCAAAAATCTGATAAGATCAGCAGCAAATGCACTAAAAAGGAATCGTAAACCTTATATGAAATACAAACAAAATTGGTGCAGCGCTGAAAAAAATTATTATAATACAGTGCAAAACTAAAAATATTAATGATAATATGGAAATAATAAATGTAAGCGATATCACAAAAGTGAATGAAGCGCTGCAATGAAACAAGTGCGGCTGTGAAAGTCTTAAACAAATTAAGTGTTCATATGATGGTGAGGGTCTGACAAACACCGGTCAGAAAGTCGTGCTGCAAACGGATCCTATACGCATAGTAAAAGCACAATGCGTTGAATCATATAATGACCAAGGATCTGCAGGAAGCCCCCTTTAGATGGACCAGACAGGCAGCATGGGAAGAGACTCCCTCCTCTGGATATGAGACTGCTCTGCAACTGTAATCCTACTGGAGTCCTGGAAATCATTTAGCTCAATAGAGAGCCAAAAAAGAAGGTGCTCATAGTGTAGTATTAATCTGATTTATTGAGTAAAAAAGTTACATCTTCCACGTGGAAATAGAGCCAAAAATGACAGTTTAAAAGCAGTGGAACTGGCCAGCCCAAAAAAATGGCACTCCAAGGCATTCAGTACTCCTCCTCTTGGTCTTGGGGCTGGTTAGGAGCTATCAGAAATGTACCCTGTAGGGAGAGCTCATCACACAGAGCCCAAAATGGAGGTACATAGCGTAGTATTTTATTAAGAGCAAAAACAAACATAAAATCCATGTGGAAATAAAACTGCGGCCAAACTTACAAAGATGGCCACTGGACCAAGCATGGACCCGGCGGCGTGACCAGGTAGGCTCCTCGCTGACGTGTTTTGTGCACATGTGCGTTCTCAAAGGGACCCGCCTCCTGCAGACGCCATCCATTTATCTCCTTAAATAGCCCATGTTCACGCTATTCAACATACACCATTTTGTTGTGGATTACAGCGACATGAAAGCGTGGACCAAAACTTGCGCGTGCGTGATTTAACATGCGCCATTTTGTTGTGGATTACAGCACCATGAAAGCGTGGACCTAAGCTCACAACATGAAAGGAGAGTTTCCATGTCAGCTTATATTGTCTTGTCAGATATATCGACAGCCCATGCTTGATGAGGGGGGAAGGAAAAGGGGAAGAGGGGGGGAGAAAAAAAAGGGAGGGGGGGTTATCCCGGGAAGGGAGAAGAAGGTGGGGGATATGGGTAAGGATGGTGGAGCCAGGAGGGCCCTCCAGTGAGATGTCCCTCCAGCCCCAATCATCCTGTGTTAGGTTAGGCCAGGGAACGTTGTTTTACTATGCAGGGTAAGACATCAGGTTCCCTTCCCTTCACCCTCACTGCTATGTTTAGCTGCAGGAACCGCACAGGAAATAGGAAAGCATGTGATTCACTTCCCTTCCTCCCATGTGACAGAGCCAGTGCTGCCAGTTGGCTACTTAGGTACAAACAGCATTGCATGGCAGAGGAGCGTCCTCAGTCCTGTGACTTCGACTGACTTGGAGCTTTCACAGGGTTTTTCCTCCTATCTACTGGCAGTAACTGGAATGGTCAGGGCAGTGAATGGCATATAAACCGCTACAGAGGTTCACTTTATAATATTTCTTTGTCCTGCATAGCCTATCTGGAATATGCAGTTCAGTTTTGGGCACCAATTCACAAAAAGAACATTGGGGAAATGGAGAAAGTACAGAGAAGGGCAACCAAACTGATAAGAGGCATGGAGGAGCTCAGCTATGAGGAAAGATTAGAGGAACTGAATTTATTCTCTCTTGAGAAGAGGAGATTAAGGGGGGATATGATCAACATGTATAAATACATCAGTGGTTCATATAGTGAACTCGGTGTACAGCTATTCACCCTGAGGTCATCACAGAGGACAAGGGAGCACTCTTTACGTCTGGAAGAAAATAAATTTAATCTCCAAACACGGAAAGGTTTCTTCACAGTAAGAGCTGTAAAAATGTGGAAAGACTCCCTCAAGAGTTGGTTCTGGCCAGCTCAGTGGATTGCTGTAAAAAAGTCCTGGATTTTTTCTTGGATACACAGAATATAACTGGATACTAACATTTATAGGTAAAGTTGATCCAGGGAATATCGGATTGCCTCTCGGGGGATCAGGAAGGAATTTTTTTCCCTGCAAGAGCAAATTGGATCATGCTTTACTGGGTTTATTTGCCTTCCCCTGGATCAACTATGGGTATAGGATTATAACTTTTTTTTTTTTCTTTAATGGCTGAACTGGATGGACTTTTGTCTTTTTTCAGCCAGACTAACTATGTAACACATAGCCAAAGCAGAAATTCAAAGCTTATTTTTGTCCGTTATATATATTTTTTTAATCCTCATATAGTTTCTCGTGTATGTAGAATTGAAGTAATCTTCATGCAGCCAAGCATTACAGGAAGATGATTACACAAATTACAAAATAGGTGCTTTTTATATCTAAAGTGTAATGGAAGGAAAAAAAAGAGTTGCTGCTTTTGTTCTTTTTTTTTCCAACTAGCAGAAAGCAGCTCTGTGAAATAGCCTGAAATTCCTCCTGTTTCTTAACTTGTGTACAGCAAGACAGAATCTTTATTTCCCAATCAAAAGCCTTTGAAGTTCTATAATATCCATAGGACTTGTTTGAGAGGAAAAACAAGCCCACACAGTGGCCACAGCGGGCCCTGTCATTGTTCATTCATGACCTGCTGATATTATGTTCTCAACACAAAAGGTCTGCGGAGTTCTTAAACAAAACTTCTATTGAAAAACATGAAAAAAGTCAATTGATGTAAATTTATTTTAACTAATTTTAATAAAAATAAATGGATGTAGTTTACTAATATCCCTGTTATTGAGGTTTAGAGTTTAGACATGCAGACATTTCCCAATATATTTTCACTCAAGTAGTGCTTAGGTAATATGAAGTTTATTTAGGGCCATGTCAAATCCTTCTATGCAACATCCAGGCAGGGAGAGATATTGCTTTGTATGACTCACTTTAAGACCCCCAGTCACATCAAAGCCGATTTTGAAATCATGCGACTTACAGTGAAGTTGCACGATTTAAAAATCGGGTGACCTGCCAATTTCAGATGCAATTTGCAAGACATCTGACACAGATGTCTATGCAAATCGCAACAAAAGTAATGCATGCACTACTTTAGAAATCCGTGCGGCTCAGACCAAGTCAGAACCACACTGATATGACCGCTGTAATAGTGGACAACAGGGTGCGACTTGGCAAGCAATTTGCAAGTCACAGGCATGCAAATTGCATGCCAAATCGCACCCGATATGACCCGATATGGTTTGTTTTGTTTTTTTTTAATCTTTATTAATCACTTGCCTTCCTGAGGATTTACCCCCCTTCCTGGCCAGGCCATTTTTTGCTGCGGTAATTTAACTGACAATTGTGCGTCATGCAATGCTACACCCAAATGAAATTACGTTGTTTTTTCCCATGAATTGAGCTTTCTTTTGGTGGTATTTGATTGCCTGCGTGTTTTTTTAGTTTTTGTGCTATGAAAAAATAAAAGATTGACAATTTAGAAAAAAAAAAAATTGTTTTTGACTTTTTGCTATTAAACATGTCCAGTAAAAAAATGTAAAAAAATCAAATTTCATTATAAATTTATGCCAAAGTATATTCTGCTACATGTCTTTCCTAAAAAAAATCCCAATACATGTAAATTGACTGGTTTACATGAAAGTTATAGCATTTACAAATGGCGGTATATATACTGGAATTTTTTTTTTCATTTTTACTAGTAATGGCGGGACTAGTTATAGCGGGACTGCGGCGGGCATTCTGACACTGGGGGGAACTGAGTTGGTGTCAAGGACATCCTCAGTGACACCAATGCAGTGATCAGTACTAAAAAAAACCACTGACACTGTACTAATGGCACTGGGCAGGAAGGGGTTAACATAAGGGGCCATCAAAGGGTTAACTGTGTGCTGGGAGTGTTTTACTATGGGGTCCTGTGTTTATGCTTCACTATAAGCACGCTGCTTTGTATAGCTGTGCTGTGCACAGCCATGCAAAGCAGTGTGTATGAGCTGACAAGGAGGAGAACTGTTTTGTTTACAAACCATTCTGCTTCCCGTCAGAGATCCTCGGCAATCACCAGGACCCAGTGATTGACAGCCACAAATGGCAGCGCAGATAGGGCACGCGCCCCCTACCTGGACATGCAAAATCATGTATATATATATATATGTGATTTTGTGCACCTGTAGCAGTATTTCTGCTACAGGGCAGTCGGGAAGCAGTTAAACCTGACAGCCTGAGAGAGTTAAAGTGATTGTAAACCCTTACCTTCTAAAACAACTCCTTCAGTTTAAAATAGAGATGAAAGTCAAAACATTTGTATATACATATAAAATCATTATAAATGCCTTATTTTTCCCCTTTTTATATAAGAGATCACATACCCTCTATTCTCAGTTGCATAAGAGCTAGGGGAGGAGAACCAGCAATACACTGATCTTCCCAGTTAACCATTAGCCGCCCGGCCAATGGCCGTTTGGCGGCTTCAGAAGTGTCTCTCCACTCTGGGTGCACGCCATTTGGCGTGCTCCCGCACATGCGCCGTTTGCGCTAATGCAGAGCGGCGCAGCAGTGCGATCTGTCACCGGCCGTGCACCTCGGACACGGCCGATGACAGATCCGAGTACCGGCTCCCGTTGCTGGTACCATGTGACCTGCTGTGACCAATCACAGCAGGTCACATAACAGTTGTATACAATGGATGGCTTCATTCATGATGCCATCCATTGTAAACTAGTGCCTAGCTGTGAATGGTCACAGCCAATCACATGCACATGTCATGTGATTAGCTGTGACCAAATCACAGCTAAGCACAAAAAAAAAAAAAAAGCTGAATGAATCGATTTCATTCAGGTAAATGCTTGCTTATAGCAAAGTAATTCTTTGCTATAAGCAAATTGTGTAAAAAAAAAAAAAAATACTGATCACTTCCCCAAAGTAGTACAATGTTACTATGGTAACATTGTACTACTTTGGTCATAGTAAAATATGAAAAAAAAATCTTAAAAAAAATAAAAAAAATGTAATAAAAAATTAAATATAATAAAAAAATATATATATATATATATATATATTTTTTCATACTGTCACCAGTCAGTGTCCCTGTTCACCGCCATGCCAGTTATATGATGATGCTGTACTGCACTGGTGACAGTATGTAAAAAAAAAAATAGTGAAAATAATTTTTTAAATTTTTTCATTTTCCGAAAAATTATGACAAAAAAATACAACTTCAAAAAACTCGCCATGCCTCTTATGAAGTACGTCGGACTGTCTACTCTGCAAAAAGGGGTCATTTGGGGATATCTGTACTATTCTGACATTCTTGGACCTCAAGAAATTAGATTGGCTGTCAGTACTTCAGGATTGATCAATATTCAGATCTATACCATAGTTTGTGAACTCTATAACTTTCCTACAAACTAAAAAATACATCCTAATTTGGGTTATTTTTACCAAAGACATGTAGCAGAATACATCTCGGCCTAAATTTATGAAGAACAATTATTTATTTCTAAACTTTTATAACAAAAACAAAGAAAAATGTGTTTTTTTTTCAAAATATTTGGTCTTTTTTTGTTAATTTAGCAAAAAATAAAAACCCCAGCGGTGATTAAATACCACCAAAAGAAAGCTCTAGTTGTGTGAAGAAAATGATAAAATTTTAGTTTGGGTACAGTGTTGTATGACCGCGCAATTGTCATTCAAAGTGTGAGAGCGCTGAAACCTGAAAAATGGCCTGGGCAGGAAGGTGTAAAATTGCACGGTATTGAAACGGTTAATGGCTGTGCAGGGGGCCTGTCAAGAAAAGTCTGATAAGCATGGCAACTGTGCTGTGCAAAGATTTTACATGTACTTCTTTCTTTTCAGAGTAAAATATAAATAGGACACAAGGCAAAATCTTGTCTATAAGGCTGGGTTCACACAAATATGTGAAAAGGGGTTCACACCTATACAGGTTGGGTTTGAGACATTTCTACATGCGTTTTTGCCACGTTTTTGATGCATTCAGGGTTTTTTTTTAAAATGTTCTTGTTGCTAGGTAGATTTAAGTGAATTGACACAATATGGGGAATTAATTACTATAGCGGGGATGAATTACTATAGGGGGGATGAATTACTATATGGGGGATGATATACTATAGGGGGGATGAATTACTATATGGGGGATGAATTACTATGGGGGATGAATTACTATATGGGGGATGAATTACTATGGGGGATGAATTACTATGGGGGATGAATTACTATATGGGGGATGAATTACTATGGGGGATGAATTACTATATGGGGGATGAATTACTATGGGGGATGAATTACTATATGAGGGATGAATTACTATGGGGGACGAATTACTATATGGGGGATGAATTACTATGGGGGATGAATTACTATATGGGGGATGAATTACTATATGGGGGATGAATTACTATGGGGGATGAATTACTATATGGGGGATGAATTACTATGGGGGATGAATTACTATATGGGGGATGAATTACTATGGGGGATGAATTACTATGGGGATGAATTACTATATGGGGGATTAATTACTATGGGGGATGAATTACTATATGGGGGATTAATTACTATGGGGGATGAATTACTATATGGGGGATGAATTACTATGGGGGATGAATTACTATATGGGGGATTAATTACTATGGGGGATGAATTACTATATGGGGGATGAATTACTATGGGGGATGAATTACTATATGGGGGATGAATTACTATGGGGGATGAATTACTGTATGGGGGATGTATTTTCAGTTTTAAAAATGTGGCTCTCAAAATAAATTTCAATCGTGGTTTTGGCGAGATTTGGCTCAGTTGAAAAAAAAGGTTGCCCACCACTGGCCTACACTATACACATACTCATACCAGTGTGTCTAAACAAATAAAAAACCCATGGTGTCATGCTCCACTCTCAGTACATATGAATATATATATATATATATATATATATATTAAATGATTAATAAAATATATTGCAAACACATAATATCAAGTGACTGAGTCCTAATAAATTTCCACGGCGTGATGTTGCAATCACGCTAGTGTTGCATGCATATCTTCAAAAAAATCTGTAATCCTATGGTGTCTTCTAATGGTATATTACCAAACAAATATAGTCCACCAATTCATATATATTGTGCTCCTTCACCAGTTGTGTTCTCACCTGACATATATGACCAAACCGTTAAGTGAGGTCATACAAGCTTGTGTCCCTTTAATTGGGCTCAGAGGTGGACAAATGGATACATCCCTGAATCCCAGATGGATGGATGAATTGAGTTTTTCCTTTTTCCCAGCAGGGGGTCTCGCCATTTCCTAGAGATCTTTCTCCTGGAGGTGGATGGATGGAGTTATCCCTCTTCCCACTAAGGGGTCTATGGACTTTGTCCACCTCTGAGCCCAATTAAAGGGACACAAGCTTGTATGACCTCACTTAACGGTTTGGTCATATATGTCAGGTGAGAGCACAACTGGTGAAGGAGCACAATATATATGAATTGGTGGACTATAGTTGTTTGGTAATATACCATTTGAAGACACCATAGGATCACAGATTTTTTTGAAGATATGCAAGCAGCACTAGTGTGATTGGGACATCACGCCGTGGAAATTTATTAGGACTCAGTCACTTGATATTATTTGTTTGCAATATATTTTATTAATCATTTTATATATATATATGCATATGTACTGATTGTGTGATAGTGGAGCGCGACACCACTGGTTTTTGATTTGTTTAAAAATGCAATACATGCTTCTCTGCAGCGATTCCACTGAAGTCTTTAGAAAAAAAACGCAACTTTTTGAGTTCAATAAAGTCCCTGACCCTTTCCAAGAAACACACCAAGTGAAAATGCTCAGCTGTGAACATGTCCCATAGGACATCATGTTAAATGGACTGTACTGCGTTTCTGAAAAACGCTGCAGAAAATGCTTAGGTGTGAACCTAGGGTAACACATTCCAACAAGGCTGGCGTGAATGAGACCTAAAGTTGCCCATGCAGATTACAATCAGATTATGCAATTTCCTTAGCTTTTCCAACAACTACATAGTTTTAGGGCCCACCTGATTGGATACAAATCAAAAATAAATTGTTTAGAAAGGCCCTCGCGTTACATAGTTATTAATAAATCTGAAGGTGCACAGAAAATGTATAGCTGTTGGTAATGTGTATTGCCAGTTTAGCATCAGATATACTTTTCATGTTATGTCCTTGGAACTTAATTAATTTGTAAATATAACACGTAGGGTTTATTCACACAGGTGATCAGCCCCATGCAGCACAAAGAGACATTTGGTTATCTTTCTGGACCAGCAGTGAACTGCATGCAGTCAGGGCAGCCTATACACATGAATGAATATGTATCGGCTGTATGGATTCACAGAGCCAAGTTTGACAGGTATGCAGCGGCCCCTAAATGCACTGGCTCTGCTTCAAAGGCTGTGCGCCCATTCCTGCATACCTGTCAATTTGGCTGTGTACCTGAGTCTGTAAAGCTGATGTGTATTCATTCACTTAGATAGTCTGCCTGAATGCAGCTCAACGCTAGTAGAGGAAGATAGACAATTGGCTCCTTATGCTAGTGTGTGGCCGTGTGAATGAGTCCTTACATTTATCTATTACTGCTCACAGATCACAGTACTTAACTTGACTTCAGACTTAACTTTTGTCTGCTTACCTTGGAGAGTGCCATCTTTGTTCCGGCTCAAAACATCTAGTTACAAAGTGCTGGACATTTAACATCCAATATTACATAACTAAATCTAGTTAGTCAAACTCAATGGCTTCAATTAGGCACCCCAACAAGACACCCTAGGTAGATTCCTATGTTGAATAAAGCAGTGATGGTGCCACACTACGAGTCTTTAGAGTCCAAAATACAAGTCCTTTAATTCATTAAGAAAATGACATCTAATAAAACAGCCAAGACATTTGGATGGTTAACGTGATTCTAAAGGGTTTTTTTTTTAAAATAACAAACATGTCTATACTTACATGCTGTGTGCAGTGGATTTGCACAGAGCAGCCCATATCCTCCTCTTCTCGGGTCCCCGGACGGCATTCCTGGCCCCTCCCTCCTGTCAGGTGCCCCCACAGCAAGCAGCTTGCTATGGGGGCACCTGATGTTCTGTGCATCCATTCACACATGGAGCCTCGGCCCCGCCCCCTCTCTCTTTTCATTGGCTCACTGGCTGTGATTTCCAGCAGTGGGAGCCAATGGGTCCCACTTCTGTCTCATCCAATGAGAAGAGGGAGTCCCAGGATACTCAAGACTCCAGTGCACATCACTGGATTGAGAGGGGGCTTAGGTATTAGGGGAGCTAGGCTGGAGGGGAATGCTGCACAGAGAAGGTTTTTTAAAACATTGAGCCTTTAGAACCACTTTAAGGGATATAGGGGGGCTGTACAATTCACATATATGTGGCACAAATCATCCCTCTGCTGAAGCTTTTCATCTTATGACTTGGTATGTGTGACAGATTCAACGGGACAGGGGCTATTGGAGGGGACAGCAGGCTAGCCTCTTGCCTACTGACCATGGCCCTGGCATCTGAGGGGGCTCTAGCATTGGTGTGTGCCTAGTGGGGATCTTTGGAGTAGTTTACTTCGGATTCAAGGTCATGTCTCCCCAAAACACAGAGACTCCGAGACCTGGAGGACCAAGATACAGATTTGGGGTCTCTGTGCCCAAACTTGCATTGACTGCTTCAACCCTCCTTCTTCCTAGACTCATAGACTCTAAGAAGATGTTGATATAACCAGAAAAACAACTTGAAGCTGAGGACTCTTGCTGTAATCTGTTTATTAAGGTGGTATGTGTTTACTATCTTCTCCCATTGTGTGCCTCCCAGGTGTGCTTTCCCATTGTTAATGGAGTTAATTATTGTTTGTTGGCAAGTCCTTCTGGAGGTGCCTACATGATTGGATTAGACTGATGTCAGCTTCACCTTGTTATCTAATCAGTGTGTTTATTCCAAAGTGTAATGTTTGTTATATTGTTCATGGGGTAATGGGCCCTATTTCTGGACTGTATAAAAACCTGTGTTTTCTGTGCAATAAAGAGTTCCAGTTTTGGCATCTAAGCTAGTCTCGTCTAGTGTTGGGTGCAATGCCCGGCTATAATACCTTGGTCCTGTGTTCCAGTGACGAGGAAGCGCTTCTCTGATGGAATCACCCAATCAGGGTGACAGGCGTTCCATCACAGTATGAAAATACAGTTTTGCAGTCAGCTCATTGGGGATAATGAGACTGGGAAAATGCTTCCTCGTTTGCGCAGATCAAGTACTATGTTTTAATGATAGAAAGTAGAGCCTTTCTGAAAAACTATACTGTTGCTTTAGAAAAGATCCTCTTTAATAAAAAAGTGGCTTTTGGACAATTTTTTTTGCACCCACCATGCAATTCCACTCTGCATTGTATGTTAGGACATTCCCAGCTATTGCCTATGGGACCTTGCTATGTGGTTGTCAGGGATCGGTGTCCCTGCCACGATATGCCGGGCGGCGCATGCGCAGGACACCGATGCGTTCGAATCAGCAGGCAGCGGGACCCGGGCGATCGCGATGGCCACGCATGCGCACTCGCGATCGCGGACACGCGCCTGGCACCAATGACAGCGCAGGGCGGGCTATTTAAATGGGAATAGAGGTATGTCATTTGCCGTTTGGTCTTTTGTGCTCTGTTCCTGATACCTGATCCTGTGTTACTCCGTTGCCGACCTCTGCTTTGTACCTGACCCTGCTGATTGTATCATGCTTAACCCTTGGCTTGCCTGACCATCCTTCTGTCTGACCCCTTGTACCGCGCTGTCCGCTAGTTACTGAACCCGGCTTGTGACCTCGACCATTCTCTGCCTTCTCCTCCGGTACCTCGCTGCCCGCACGTTGCTGACCTGGCCCGCCTGACTACGCTTCCAGCCACCCAGACGATCCATCCATCCCACAGGGATCGTCCCTGGTTACCAGGTCTGCCAGCCTCTTCACAGCAGACTCCTTACCTCTGACGGTGCTCTCTACCACTGTCGGACGTACTCAGGGAGCGCGACCTGGTCTCAGTCTGCTCCAAGTCCATCCCCACCATCAGGGGCCCTGGTGAATAAGCAGATTGGGACTTAGACCCCACGCCCTGAGGAAATCCGTGCTGTGGACCGATAGAGATGCCGCTAGGCAGATCGTGACAGTGGTTTTGTTCATCTTTACTGTAATAGTTGACATTGACAACAAACTATTTAAAAATTTTCACCCGGCAATATGACTCCAGTCTCCTACAATTAATAATGTACTCTATACACAATGGGATTACCATATGACTGCCCTGAAATTGGTCAAATCAGTCAGAAATTATCTCAGCCTTTGTGCAGCTGTACCCCCCCCCCAAAAAAATGTAATACGTTGCAGCTTACCAGTCCTTAGATGTAGCGGCAGCATTAGTTTTAACTTTTCAGGCTTATTTCCTTTATTTTCACCTAATAATCTGGCAAATAACAAGCTTTCTGTCCCTTCATGTCTACACTCATTCCTCCATTGTAAATATTCAGGCAGCCATGGTTGTCACACAAGTTGGACTTCAAATATGTCTGCCTTTGTTCCTCTCTATTACATGGTGGATTATTAAGCAGAGTATATTACACAATAATGATACGGGTTCTTCGTGTTTTTTGTTCAATTTACAGGCATTGACAAGGATGCTTCATTTCTGGCAAGATCAACAGGTATATTAGGTAATTACTGAAAATGTTAGCTTGAAATATGAAAACTAATGTAGTCATCACACCTAAGAACTGGTAAACTGCAATATATTATATTTTTACTTTGGGGCTTGGATACACTTTAAAGGAACTTTGTCCTAAATGAAATAAGGATGTTGCCTTAGCTGACCTCCTTCTAAATGCTAGCTTCCTATAAAACGTTAGTATTTTCTGAGTCACTGGAACAAGGGAACAAGTGCCCAACCAAATGAAGTCAAAGTAAAGTCCTGATATGCATACTTGTGTTGAGCCAGTGACTAAGAACATGCTAATATGATACTCTTTTAGACGCAAATGTTCAATTCAAAGCACTGGTGAATTGGGAAATGGAGTTTTGAAAACTTTCTCTATAGGTGAAAAGCAAAAATTACATCAGATACTAAGAGTTAAGATACAATTTATTGCATAGATGGTACCTGGCACAAACATAAATATATCCAAATTCAACAAACACTTCAATGTTTCATTCTGGGAGATTTATTCAGTCACAGGGCTATATATATTTGATTTACTTATCCTTTTATGCAGTTTGGAACAAATTATTCAAAACCACCTCATAAACTCTTGAACAAGAAAGTAATATTTAAGGGAATTGAATTTTTCCTCTGCTTACTTAATACTAATTTAACCACACAGGAAAAGGAAATAATAAATTGTGTTATAATTACTGCTTAGTCAATAATGCTTAAATATTGGTGCCACAAGAAACCAACTTTTCCTACTATATGCAAGTGGAAATGTGATTTTGTATGCAAAAAAAAGTAACCAGAAAAAAAAAAAATTTTCAATATAACATAGAGCCATTAAAAAAAAGTATTACATTAAAAAAATTAACATTTAGAAATGTTTGGTCAAGTAAATATTATCACTATCAATTTACTTGAGTTGAACAATTTCTATGACATACTTCTATCTATTTTTTTTTTTGCATATTCCTAGCTGAAAATATAGTTGCAGACTTTTCAATATGTTTTTTCTAATATAATAGACATTTTAACAAATTCTGTTTTATGAATTTACTTAATCTAATAATAAGAGGTATCCACAACACACTGAGGACAGAAAATATCTGTCTGCAACTTGAAGACCCATGGCTGCTACAAGAAATCATTTGTAAAGTAAACAGTTATACGGCTTTTAGTGTAAAATCAGAAAGTCCGTGTGTATCTGGCTGTAGAAAGCCTCCTATATTTGATTGCAGCAAACACAGCCTCTTACACTGATTGTCTGCAAAATAATTTATTAATTACTCAGCTATTTCCACTCATCATCTAATCATGCTGCAGCGAACCTTGCAGACTGTTTGTTTTGGAGGGTTGTTGATATATCATTTTGGTTTGATAGCTCTTCATGTTCAATGCTGCTGGAGCCAGCAGACCAGAAATGCTGCTGATAGCAGTTTATAAGCATACAGCATTCTCTTTTATACATTTATTCAATTCTCAGTGCGGAAAGAAGCCTAAAGTAACTGCAAAGGTTGTTTTTTTAATTTTAAAATTACAAACATGTTATACTTACCTGCTCTTTGCAATAGTTTTGCACAGAGCAACCCCAATCCTCCTCTTCTAAGGTTCCCCAACGGTGCTCCTGGCCCTTCCTGCCTTCTGAGTGCCCCCTTAGCAAGCAGCTTGCTATGGAGCCACTCGTGCGGGCTCAATCCCAAGCGCACTGTGTGTGTCTACTGAGACACACACCATGCAACTTGGCCCCACCTTCATCACTGTATTTGACATTTGATTGACAGCAGCAGGAGCCAATGGCTCTGAGTCCAGTGAGGAGGGAGAGAGAGAGCAGCACCGCTGCTCTCACGTACAGTGATGAATTGAGATTGGGCTCAGATAAGTATTTAAGTGGGGCAGGGAAAACTGCATGTAAAAGGTTTTTTACCTTAAAGTGTTTTTAAAGGCTTAAATTAACCGCTTCCGTGCCCCCCTATGGCAGAAATACTGCTACAGGGTGGCACTGGTGTGCAAAATCACATGTATATTTATTGTGATTGTGCAGTTTGGGATAGGGGGCGCGCACCCTACCCGTGCTGCCATTCGCAGCCTCGGCTGTCAATCACCGGGTACCAGCCAGTGATTTATTGCAGGCACCCGGTGATAGCCGAGTATCTCTGACGGGGAAGACTAATGTGTACAAACAAAACAGATCTCTCCTCTGTCAGCTCCTGCACACTGCTTTGTATGGCTCTGCATAGCAGAGCCATACAAAGCAGTGTGCTTACAATGTAAAGCACTTACACAGCGCACAGTGAAACAGCACACAGTTATCCCTTTGATCGCCCCAGATGTTAACCCCTTCTGGCCAAGTACCATTACTAGTAAAAAAAAAATTATATATACTGCCATTTGTAAATGCTATAACTCTCACGTAAACCAATTAATTAACACATATTAGAATTTTTTTTTAGCAAAGACATGTAGCAGAATACATTTTGGCCTAAATGTATGACGAAATTAGATTTTTTTTAAAAATTTGTACTGGACATGTTTAATAGCACAAAACTCAAAAATACTGTTTTTTTTTCTCAAAATTGTCGGTCTTTTTTTGTTTATAGCATAAAAAATAAAAACGCAGAGGCAATCAAATACCACCGAAAGAAATCTCTATTAGTGGGAAAAAAAAGACATAAATTTCATTTGGGTGCAGCGTTGCATGACCATGCAATTGTCAGTTAAATTACCGCAGCTTGGTAACGCAAATAATGGCCTGGTCAGGAAGAGGGGTAAATCCTCTGGAGGGCAAGTGGTTAAAAAAAAATAACAAACATGTCTATATTTACCTGCTGTGTGTAGTGGTTTTGCATACAGCAGCCCAGATCCTCCTCTTCTTGGGTCCCCCACCGGCGCGCCTGGTCTCACCCTCCTGTCAGGTGCCCCCACAGCAAACAGCTTGCTATGGGGGCACTTAAGCATGCGCACTCCTGAGCCACTGCTCCATTTGTCCATTCACGCATGGAGCCATGTCTCAGCCACACCCCCTCTCTCTTCTCATTGGCTGTGATTGAGAGCAGTGAGAGCCAATGGCTCCCGCTGCTATCTCACCCAAAGAGAAGAGGGAGTCCTGGGATGGCCAAGACTCCAGTGCACATCACTGGATCGAGAGGGGCTTAGATGAGCATTAGGGGGCTGGGGGGGGGGTGCTGCACATAGAAAGTTTTTTACCTTCATGCATGGAATGCATGAAGGTAAAAAACCTTGAGCCTTTACAACCACTCTAATGCAGAGAATGCATTGGGGTAAAAAACGTTAGCCTTTGCAACCACTTTAAAGGGTCAGCTACTCAAGGCAGATATTTCAGTTCTGAATACAAGCTAGTGGAATTTATTGTCAACTGCCTGAGTTGTGGTGGCCATTATGAGTAGCTTTCACCTTCCCGTTGCTTTTATATTTGACATTAGAGTGAGTATGCAGCACAATATCAGTTAGTGTTTTGGACTCAGTTCAGAGGTTAGGTCACTGTTCATCTCAGTTTATTGGTTGGATTTCAATTCCTTCAAAACATTGCAATGCACCTAAAAACACACCTGCACAAATGGTTCCAATGCAATGCAAAAAGGCACCTCCCAAAAAAAAATTAAAAGTCAGCAGCTTCAAATACTGTAGCTGCTGACTTTTAATATTTGGGCACTAACCTGTCTATGCATCCAGCGGTGTCCTCATCTCGAGCCGATTCCTCGGGTTCTGACACCGCCATCTTGACTAAGGGAAACTGGCAGTGAACATCACTGCTGGTCTCCCATTGCATATGTGCCAAATGTGGCTGCCAGGGGGGGAGGAAAAAAGCGGAACTTCCACTTTTGGGTGGAACTCTGCTGTAAGAACTACTATATACAATATGTGTGCTGCCTTTTAGAATGGCACCGCAGTGCAACACGCATATAGGCATGTATTATGACAATGCACATTCTGGGGTGTATTTGGCTCACTTTAAGGGTTAAGTGTTGGGGTGGGGGTGAAAAAATGCTAAGGCCCACTTAAGGAGTTATGTTTTGGGGGAAGGTAAGAGCTTGTTTAAGTGTTTTGATTAAGTGGTGGGGAAAGTGGGGAACCAAGTGTAAAGGGTAGTATTAACTGATAGGGGATTGGATATTAAGGATTGGCTTTAAAGGTTAGTGTTGGGGAGAGATTAAAGTCATCTTCTAGGGATAGTTAAGGTGAGAGAGTTTTTTTTTGTAATTTGGACCAGACATAAGCTTTTAGATCCTGTTCACATCACTGCAGTATGGTAACCACGAGGCCTCATTCTGAGTGAAACCCCAATGGATCTTCTCTGTCAAATGAATGGTCTGCCTTAATGCAATGCACATTAATGTGTGACCCATAGCAGATTACTAGGTATGCATTTAATGCATGGTTTAACTTAAATGTTGGGAGAAGAATTCTGTATAAAAGATTCAATTAAGGAGATGGCTAAAGTAAACCTTTCCTAAAAGGTCCACCTTCTGAAAATGCTATTTGACAGCTGTTGCCCACTTGGAGATGGACAAGTTCAACTTTAAACCTCTCCAAGCCTGGTTTTGGTTTTTGCACATGTGTGCCGCAATGGCCTTTCATAGCTGTTTATGTATTGTGTTCAGAACTTAAAAACATATTTTTTTTAGACATGACTATAAAAAAAATCAAGAAAATATGTACAAAGCTGTTGTTTGGCCTGTTTATCACCACTTGTGCAAGAAATCTGAGTACCCATTCACCTCCCTACCTTTCTCACATACTTTGATAACATGTTCTATGCAGAAAACCTTATGGATAATACCACTGTTGGCATGGCATCAGTGAACTTAGACTATCCCTAGGAAAAACTTTTTTTTTTGGATAGATTGGGCTAGACAACTTTTCTCAATCGGAAATGCAAAGAGACATAAAAATAAATGTCATGTGAGTTTATTTCATGCAGTGTTGACATTCGTTTGAAAGATTTGAAATTATTTGGCCAAACTCAAGATCACATTATTCCCAGTTTTGGAAACAATGGGCCAACAGTTTACAGACATCTTTTTTTTATTTTATTAACCCCTTTATTCCCACTTACACAGTGGTTGACTCATTATTGCTCTTCCTACGCATGTGTTTATTCACAGACAAGAATGGATTGTTGTTGTTAGCGGCCTAAACATTATTTAGGCATGTGCACATTCCTAAACTAAAGTTGCCAATTCATAAGAATCTCTATTCTGCTCCTTCTTGTGAATTGTTAGCTGCATTATAAAAACAATGCTTTCCCAATTAATGATGGAGAACGAATGCCTACTCCCACCAAACCGCATGATCTCTCTCTACATCTGTTGTATCAGAGGAATACAAGGCAGTGTTATTTCATTCATAAAAAATAATCTATGGCACTATTAGGCTTTTTGTTAAGATGCAAAATGTATTAATCAATAGCTCTTATCCTTTCAGCTTTCAGACCCCGTAAGGCTGAAGCCTATTTTTGGAAACAATGCTTATGATTTATTTCTTATTAATACACTAATAACAAATTATGTTTTTAGCAGCCAGACTTGTAGAATACTCTCTAGGTTATAGCCCAAGACCTGAGAGGCTCACCCACAACAAAAGGTATCACATTGTTAATAAAAAGAAATGTGTAAAGGGCATTAGCACCCTACCCATGTGGAAGAAAAATATTTGAAAAATATTCTTCCCAATCATATTGCCATATATTTGAAATACAAATCTACATTGTTGGAATGCATTTACAAATATATGTAAAAATATATCTTAAAATGACTTTTTATATGTAAAAAAATATGAATATACTTAAAAAATATATATTTAACTATATTCAGATTTTTTTTAACATATATTTTTACATATATTTGTAAATGCACTCCAAAAATGTAGATTTGTATTTTTAAAGACATACAGTATATTTGAAATGTATTTTTAAAAATTTTTTTCATATATTTTGTAATAAAAACACATTTCAACATGCAGTATATATATATATATATATATATATATATATCAGGGCGGACTGACCATTCAAGCACTCGGGCACTGCCCGAGGGCCCGGGGTCAGTAGGGGGCCCCATGCGATGACCCTGGTACCTTTCATTGGCTATTTCATAGGCTTTTTTGGGTGTGGGCAAGGACACAGGGGCCCCATGATCCCCTATTGCCCGGGGGCCCCATGAGTTGTCAGTCCGCCCCTGATATATATATATATATATATATATATATTTATTGAAATATATTTTGAAATATATTGAATATGGCTAAAATTGTAGTATTTTAAATATATGGCAATATATTTGGGAAGAATATTTTTAAAATATTTTTCAAATATATTTTTCTTCCATGTGGGTAAGCATATCCAGGTACAAAAAAAGGGGTGGGGGCACTGATAAAGAAAGAAAGATGAATAAAAGGAGTCTTTTTAGTCCTTGAGAAAAGTCTCTCTTCCACACAGGATTTGGGAAGGCTCCCACCAGCAAACCATGTATAAACAGTTAATCGCCACTACCTAAGTGTAGCATTTCTTAAAACATATTGGTGAAAGTAATAAATATGCACTAGAGTTGCCACCTCATCAGTTAAACTCAAACACATATTAATTACACAGGTTCTGAGCTCTCATTTAATGCAGATAAAGCACCAAGTATAATTACCACCTTAATCAGCCACAGAACCTGTATAATTAATATGTGTTTGGTTCTAAAGGGATGACGTGGAAACACTAATATGCAGCCAAATTTAGAAGATATTAAAAGGCATATCAATAAGTCTCCAGCAGTTGGCGATCTTTCAGGTGGTCAAATGGTGAGCAAGCCCCTCCGCGTGGATGTCATGTAAGGTGCTTGGAATCAGGAAGCTGGCCAGGGGAACACCATGAAGAGCCAGCAGACTATGAGTATATTTCATGGATGGGAACCACTGTGGACAACAGAGGAGTTTGCAGGCCAACAAAGTGGCCGCGATAATGTCATGTGTGATGTTGATGGGCGTGGTTATGTATTTCGTGGTGTGGCCCCCTGGTGTTTTCCTGGTCAAGTTCCTGGTTCCAAGCTCCTTACAATTCATCCATGTGGAGGGGCTTGCTGATGATTTGGCCATCTGGAAGGTCGCCACCTACTGGAGACTTATTGATATGCCATTTAATATCTTTTAAATGTCAGTGCATACAGTATTTATTGTTTTTCATTTCACCAATATGTTTTAATAAATGCTACACTTAGGTAGTGGTGGTTTTCTTTCCTTACTTTTTCTATTTATCATATTGTTAATGAATCAGCAAATATGTTATATTGGCCAATATACGATATGTTGAAGCGATACAGATATCAGATTGTATCATTCCACATTACCTACAGCATAGCTATATAGAAATTCAAATGTGTATGCTGAGACATACATCTCAAGATATCTCAAAAATTGAGAGTGAGTTAATTTTCAAACAGACAATATTTGGCCCAAATGAGATGGTTTTATGAATGAACAACCTTTATAATCTTAGAATCTTACAACTGGCCATGTGGCACACCGGGCATCTGCCCGCTGGGCCAGGGCAGCCTAGATAGGAGAGGCCGCCGGGCGACAAATAGAGGACCTTGCATTTCTCGGTTCCTCTATGTTCCGCCCAGCCGCTTCTCCTGTCCATCTCCTGCAAGCTGCATGCCCTGGGCTTCTGTATGCTTGTATGCTCCCCCCCTGTGACCACCCCCCCTAATCCCACAGAGCACTGCAGGGGATCTGTCAGCATATGCCCTCCCCAGTGCTGACAGTTCCCCACCCTCCACAGAGAGATAGCTGCCCCTCCTCCTCCCGTGTCTGCCCTGCTAAAACTCCCAGCCAGCCTTGTGTCTTATCTCCCCCCTTCTTCTTTCTTTCCCTCCTTCCTTCTTTCTTTCTATATGTCTCTCTTTCTTTCTCTCTCTGTCTCCTGTTTTCTCTCCTTTCATTATTTCTCTCTTTCGTTCCCTCCTTCTTTCCTTCCTTCTTTCTTTTTTTCCCTCCTCTACACGTCTCTTGTTCTTTCTCTCTCTCTTTGTCCCGTTTCCCTCCTTCCTTCTTTCTTTCCCTCCTTATTTCTATCCTTCCTTTCTTTCTCTTTCCCTCTTTCCTTCCTTCCTTTTCCTTCCTTCCTTCCCTCTTTTTTTCCCCTTCTTTTTTTCATCCTTCTCTCATTCCTTCTTTCCCTCCTTCCTTCTTTCCCTCCTTCTTTCTTTCTTTCTCTTTCTTTCTTTCTTTCTTTCTTCCCCTCATTCTATACATCTTTCTTTCTCTCTCTCTCCTGTTTCCCTCCTTCCTTCTTTCCCTCCTTCCTTCTTTCCCTCCTTCCTTCTTTCCCTCCTTCCTTCTTTCCCTCTTTCTTTCTTTCCCTCCTTCCTTCTTTCCCTCCTTTTTTCTTTCTTACCCTCATTCTATACGTCTTTCTTTCTCTGTCCCTCTTTCTTTCTTTCTTTCTTTCTTTCTTTCTTTCCCTCTTTCTTTCCTTCTTTTTTTCCCTCCTTCCTTTCTTTCTTTCTTTCTCTTTCTTGCTTTCCCTCCTTCTATACGTCTCTCTTTCTTTCTCTCTCCCTCTCTGTCTCCGGTTTCCCTCGTTCCTTCTTTCTTTCTTTCCCTCCTTCTTTATTCCCCTCTTTCCCTCTTTCTTTCCCTCCTTCCTTCTTTCCCTCTTTCCTTCTTTCCCTTCTTCCTTTTTCTTTCCCTTCTTCTATATGTTTCTCTTTCTTTCTCTCTCTGTCTCCTGTTTCCCTTCTTCCTTCTTTTTTTCCCTCCTTTTTTCCCTCCTTCCTTCCCTCCTTTATTTCACTCTTTCCTTCTTTACTACTTTCCCTCTTCCTTTCTCTCTTTCCCTTCCTTGCCTTGCCTTTCTTTCCTCCCCCCTCTAAGGTATATATTTCTGTCTCACTTTGCAGTGTGTCACCAGGAATGGTGGGAAATCTCCCCAACAGAGACAGGGACAGCAATAGAAACCCAACAGAGGTTCTAACTTTTTCTCATTTTATCCAAAAATGGTACTGGCTGGAGTTTCAATTTAACTGCTTACTTTCCATAATATTTGCCATTTACTTTGCTGTGCATATATAAATGTCAGGAAAAAGTGAACAGCGTAGAGCATTCTGCAGATACAGTTTATTTTTTATTTGCTAAAGGAGTTTTATTTGCTGAATGCTTAGCACATGTGATGTTCTGTCAACAACCTACATCTGTCTGTGACTTTTCATTAAGTATTTCCTATTCCACAATTATCTCTTTAAGGTTCATACAGTACAACAGCCAAGCATGGCTAGGCTCACTATACTATGCACCTACAATGCTCAGATTCAGCAATCTGGGAGAAGACCACATCAAGTAATATTGAAGCAATATACTGGTGTGGCTTATTCAAAATGTGCACAGTAAATAAACCTGTATTGATTCGTTTTTGAGCACATAATTTCAGGTAATGTAGGTAATGTAACAGCTGCAGGTGGTGATGGTGGTGGAAACTATGTATGATGGATTTTCCCCAGGTATAAAGCTACCTATGTACATTTCTCTCTTAGATTGTAAACTCTAATGAGCAGGGCCCTCTGAATCCTCCTGTATTAATTTGTATTTTAATTGTACTGTCTGCCCTTATGTTGCAATCGCTGTGTAAACAGTTGGTGCTATATAAAACCTGTATAATAATAATTTCCCACACAAGTATTTTGACTTTTTTTGGCTTTATTGAAAGCACACTAGAGGCAGTTATGACAGAGCCAAATCATATTTTGGTATACTGAAATATACATAATTGTTTTGTTTTTATTGGATGCAAATATACAGAGTAAGATGTGTTACATTTTTTCTACTTAAAGTGGTTGTAAACATCAGACATGAAAAATGAACAAAGCATATCTCTCTATAGTGTTGTAATAGCCTGCATCCAAAGCACTAAGTCTGACTCCTCTTTGATCTCTCCTCTCTGCATTGAAATGACTTTAAGCTAACACCACAGCCTCCCGGGAGATGGCTCACCCCCATCCAGCACAGAGCAGATGACTCATAGTCTCTGCTCTTCATGTTTTTCTAGGAGCCTGAGTACAGGGGTGTGTTTTCCTTCCCTCCAGTCAGCTCTCAGATATCAGGGAACTCTGTGCTCTAGTTCTGCAGTGTCTGATGTCAGTTCACCGCCCCCTGCTTTCTAGATCTGAGAGATGCAGTGTAAAATGTGTGGTTTAGAAGGCTATACAGAAGATAGAGCTGCAGTTAAGCAGGTACAACAAGATTTGTTTCATCTCTGTGTATCACTTGAGGCCAGTCACTTCAATAAGTATATGTAAAGGTTTACACCCACTTTAACTCTTCTATTTTACAGACATCTATGAAAAAAAGGCTCACCCCTGGTTCATATATATGTGGCCATGTGGGCTGCGTTTTGTGTGGACACGAGAGCCCATTCATTTGAATGGACTCCCGTGCCCTGTGACACGCAGGGAAGAAGTCTTCTTCTGACAACACAGCCTCGGTTCCCAGTACAGTTGCGTTTTCCAGTAAGGGTGGCGTGCCATTAGAACTAATGGCACCCGGCCGCGGGTCCGTATTCCTCTGTGCAAGTGGTGTGGCTGCACGGATTTTCACACGGATCCGCAGTGGCACCACCCGCACTTATGTGAACCAAGGCTAAGAGCTGATTCACACATGTGCGGTGCGGATTGAAGCTCAGGTTTCACAGCTAATTGACACTGTATTCGTTCAGAGGTTCATGTCAGGTTTACATCAGGTTCAGGACAGGATTAGTTCAGGATTTTATCCTGTTCACATATGTGCACTTTACAGTTGGTTCCCATAGAAGTCAATAGCCTGTAATCTGCACCTGAACTGGACCACACTGCTCAGAAATTGAACAGCATTATTTTTCAAATTGCACTGAATCCGCACAGTGCACCAGACATATGTGAATAGATGCCATAGGAAGCAATGTTTTCAATTGTTTCACATGTCATTCAGATTAGATGTGGCTCAAACTGCATCCAATCCTCATATATTTGAACCGGCACTAAAGGTAACTGAGTACAATGGGGGCATGGCAAGGGAGACTTGACACTATACAGCACTTTCATACATCATGCTGATTGACTAAGAATTCATGATAATTGCAGACCTTGCATCTGTCGTTCTCAAACTATTTGTTATCAATATCTGTTAAAATGTAATTTCAACTGTGCTTTAAAGCAGAACTCCAGAAAAAATGTATATAGATAATATCTCATCAGAAGATAAAATAAAACAGAGTTTGTGGTAATACCTTCATTTTGGAGTTGACCACCACTAGATGTCAGTCTTGACAGTATCATTTAACCCACTTTTTCAATCCACCTAACCAATTTATTTAAAGCCTAGGTTGTTATGTACACCCCTCCAATCAATCCCCCCAGCCTGTGATTTTAGGCTAGGTCCAAATCTGTGCGGATGGTGCCGCTGCGGATCCACATGAAAATCCGTGCAGCCACACCACCCGCATAGAGGACTGCAGATCTGCAGGCGGGTGCCATTAGTTCTAATGGCACGCCACCCGCATTGGAAAACACAACCGTACTGGGAATTGAGGTTCCTGTGCAGGCTGCATTTTCCAAAGAAGTGCAGGGACTTCTTCCCTGCGTGTCACGGGGCACGGGAGTCCATTCAAATGAATGGGCACTCGTTCCCGAACAAAATGCAGCCCACAAGGCCCGCGAACCAGGGCTTACAGTGAGGCTAGGTGCACATCTGTGTGGGTGGTGCAACTGCAGATCCGCACGAAAATCCGTGCAGCCGCAACACCCACACAGAGGACTGTGGACCTGCGGGAGGGTGCCATTAGTTCTAATGGTACACCGCCCGAACTGGAAAACGCAACTGTACTGGGAACCGAGGTTCACGTGCGGGCTAAGTTTTCCGAAGTGCAGGGACTTCTTCCCTGCGTGTCATGGGGCACGGGAGTCCATTCAAATGAATGGGCTCTCGTGCCTGCGCAAAACGCAGCCCGCACGGCCGCATATATGTGAACCAGGGCTGAAGGAGCAGTTTCACATTGATAAGCTCACTTCTCTGTCACTCTGATATCTCCTCCTATTAGCATGCTCTTTGTCAGCACTCTCTCAACTATCTACTCTCTCCCTGTGCTTCTTCTTCCTCTGCCCCAGTCTGTGCTCTGCAAGAGACAAACTCTGGTACTGATACTGCTTGTACTAAAAACAAATACATTTAATGATATATTACTGAATGCAGAGGTGCATTGATTTCTGTATTGTATATCTGCCTGCAGTAACTTCAGCTTTACATACAGTATAAGCTTACGGATCACTTTGCAAACCAGCACTAAATTAACATAAATACACAAAGGAATTGAATTCCACAAATAACAAGTTAGATTAAACACAATTACGTATTTATAGGCTAATAATAATCCCTGGGCTTTGGTGATTTCACTGTATGAATCAGCATCATGTACATTGCCAGTTAATATAGTAACGCAATAATACAAACGAACCAAGGCTTCAGCTCTGTAATTAAAGCAACTCTGCTGAGACTATACTTCAAAATGCAAGTTCACACATGTACGTGTAAATAAACCATACACAGGGGAAATAGTCTCTGGAAAATCTCATCTTTTTGCACGAGCTAACATCTCCTTGGATCCTGCAATCCATGAGACTAATTAAAGAGTTTTCGAAACTCTGGCTGAACTTCTTCTATGCCACCTATAATCCTTATGTTTATAATAGAAACAGAATTTCTATGAGCTCTATGTACAATCTATTTTTGCTTTAGCAGCTATATCTTTGAGCTGTACTTTCTAACTCTCTTAAATAATTTGATGTTGCATCCATTTTGCTTGTGTTCCCTGGTTTTTGGTGTGAGTAACCACTTAAAGACCATGTAACATGTAACAATCAGTATTTTTTGCTAGAAATTTCTTAAAATCCCCAAACATTATGTATATACGTATATATATATATATATATATATATATATTTTTTAAAACAGAGGCCCTAGAGAATAAATTGGTGGGTTTTGCTATTTTTTATGTCACGTGGTATGTCGCAACAATACATAACCCATTTTTTGGCAAAATATCAAAGATGATGTTATGCTGAGTAAATAGATACCAAACATGACACGCTTTAAATTGCGCAAGCCAGTGCAACGTAGACAAACGACATAAACTTTACTATGTATAGGCAACACTTTAAAAGCCTTTACAGGTTACCAATTTAGATTTACTCAGGAGTTCTGGTGCTAGAATTACTTCCCATGATCTGATATTCATGGTGATACCTCACATGTGTGGGACAATCACTATTTGCATGCATGCAGGACAGATACGTGTAATCGCCTTTGCTCGCTAGCACGGGAGAGGGGGGGGCAGGGACACATCAATTTTTTTTTTACACTGTCACATTAAAAAACTATTTTGATCACTTTTATTGCTGTTAGAAGGAATGTAAACATCTCTTGTGACAGCAATAGGCATGTGACAGGCACTCTTTATGGAGAGATCTGGGGTATATAAGACCCCAAATCCCTCCACTGGCCTTAAAAGCATTTGATCACACTAATATTGAGGCCATCGAATACTTTTGATTTTTTAAAATGGCGCCGTTTACATCTGGTTAACCTGTAAGCGATGTATAGTCATCGATTCTGAGTTACTATATCACAGAGCTGAACTAAACCAATCCAGGACTCCCGGTAGGACGGGAGATCCCGGTAAAGACAAGGAAGGCAATGGGAGGGATGTCTCCTCCCGCTGCTCGTAAAAACAATCCAGCAGCTAGTTAGTCCCGGTATAACCACTTGAAGTCCAGTGACGTACCAGGTTTGTGACTGGTCGGCACGTGGCTAATCATGCCATGCATATCTTACTTTGTATAAGATCAAGCATGCAATCCCAGAACACAACTACCTACAAAATGGTCACTGAAACCCACAGCATTGGACATTTCCAGTCTGTGAAATCAATCCCAATGCTTCCTAACTGGGTAACAATGATGCATATAAACAAATTCTAACACACAGAAAATCTGTATTCTTTTGATGGTTACTGGTCAGCAGATTGTGCACAGATACTTTAGAGGTGGTATAGAAAACGACTCCAGATGACCAGTTCCCCATGTGTGTGTGTTTGAGCACCAATTACTGCAATATAGGGCCTATGATCATGAGCCCTGAATATTTCATTAAAGTAGTGTGAGCCTGAACACTAGTCACTGCAAGGCCTGTGGTCCTGAACATCTATAACTTCATTGAAGGCCTGTGATCCTAAACTCCAATCACTTCAATGGAAGACCCGTGGTCCTGAACTCCAGTCACTTCAATGGAAGACCCATGGTCCTGAACTCCAGTCACTTCAATGGAAGACCTGTGGTCCTGAACTCCAGTCAATTCAGTAGAAAGCCTGTGAGCCTGAACTCCAGTCACTTTAATGCAGTGTTTCTCAACTCCAGTCCTCATGGACCCCCAACAGGTCATGTTTTCAGGATTTCCCTCAGATGAAACAGCTGTGGTAATTACTAAGGCAGTGAAACTGATCAAATCACCTGTGCAAAATAATGGAAATCCTGAAAACATGACCTGTTGGGGGTCCATGAGGACTGGAGTTGAGAAACACTGCTTTAATGGAATACGTGTAAGCCTGAAAGAAGGCCTATGAGTCTGAACTCCAGTCAATGCAATAGAATGCCTATCAGCCTGAACCCCAGTCACTTGAATAGAAGGCCTGAGAGCCTGAATGCCAGTCATGTCTCTTGTTGTACATAGGTTTTTGGACCAAACAAAGGCAGATGGTGCACTGGCTAACTAGAGATTTTAGAGAAAAGGATCATGCGGCTCTGGCCAGGCTGTACAGTGAAGATTTATGGAGGGAAGTGCCACAGCTATTTTTATCATGTATTCGAGTAAAAGCAAATAGCATGAGCCCAGTTAGACTTAAGAATATATTGTTTTTTCCATCTTGTCGGGTCTGACAACCAAACATACACTGATCGAGAGTGGTAACTGTGAAGCATTTTTTCTGCATTACCATGCATAAAGTAGGGTATGCATATGTAAAAAATATGACATATACAGGTGAAACTCAAAAAATTAGAATATCGTGCAAAAGTTCATTTATTTCAGTAATGCAACTTAAAAGGTGAAACTAATATATGAGATAGACTCATTACATGCAAAGCAAGATAGTTCAAGCCATCATTTGTCATAATTGTGATGATTATGGCTTACAGCTCATGGAAATCCCAAATCCACAATCTCAGAAAATTAGAATATTGTGAAAAGGTGCAATATTCTAGGCTCAAAGTGTCCCACTCTAATCAGTGAATTAAGACATAACACCTGCAAAGGGTTCCTGAGCTATTAAATGGTCTCTTAGTCTGGTTCAGTAGGAATCACAATCATGGGAAAGACTGCTGACCTGACAGTTGTGCAGAAAACCATCATAGACACCCTCCATAAGCGGGAAAGCCTGAAAAGGTAATTGCAAAAGAAGTTGGATGTTCCCAAAGTGCTGTATCAAAGCACATTAATAGAAAGTTATGTGGAAGGGAAAAGTGTGGAAGAAAAAGGTGCACAAGCAGCAGAGATGACCGCAGCCTGGAGAGGATTGTCAGGAAAACGCCATTCAAAAGTGTTGGGGAATTTCACAAGGAGTGGACTGAGGCTAGAGTCAGTGCATCAAGAGCCACCACACACAGACGGATCCTGGACATGGGCTTCAAATGTCGTATTCCTCTTGTCAAGCCGCTCCTGAACAACAAAGTCAGAAGCGTCTTACCTGGGCTAAAGAAAAACAGACCTGGTCTGTTGCTCAGTGGTCCAAAATCCTCTTTTCTGATGAGAGCAACTTTTGCATCTCATTTGAAAACCAAAGACCCAGAGTATGGAGGAAGAATGGAGAGGCACACACTGCAAGATGCTTGAAATCCAGTGTGAAGTTTCCAGTCTGTGTTGATTTAGGGAGCCATGTCATCTGCTGGTGTTGGTCCACTGTGCTTTATTAGGTCCAGGGTCAACACAGCTGTCAACCAGGAGATTTTCGAACACTTCATGCTTCCTTCCACAGACGAGCTTTATGGGGATGCTGACTTCATTTTCCAGCAGGACTTCGCACCTGCCCACACTGCCAAAAGCACCAAAACCTGGTTCATTGACCGTGGGATTACTGTGCTTGATTGGCCAGCAAACTCGCCTGACCTGAACCCCATAGAGAATCTATGGGGCATTGCCAAGAGAAAGATGAGAGACATGAGACCGAACAATGCAGAAGAGCTGAAGGCCGCTATTGAAGCATCCTGGTCTTCCATAACACCTCAGCAGTGCCACAGGCTGATAGCTTCCATGCCACGCCGCATTGAGGCAGTAATTGCTGCAAAAGGGGCCCAAACCAAGTACTGAGTACATATGCATGCTTATACTTTTCAGAGGTCCGATATTGTTCTATGTACAATCCTTGTTTTATTGATTGCATGTAATATTCTAATTTTCTGAGATTGTGGATTTGGGGTTTTCATGACCTGTAAGCCATAATCTTCACAATTATGACAAATCACGGCTTGAACTATCTTGCTTTGCATGTAATGAGTCTCATATATTAGTTTCACCTTTTAAGTTACATTGCTGAAATAAATGAACTTTTGCATGATATTCTAATTTTTCAAGTTTCACCTGTATATATATTCCATAGGTACATGTCAGGGCAGGAACGCTGGAATGGGCAGGCAGGCCTATGGTACGGTCATGCCGCGACTGACGACAGCCACTACCCACAGACCAGAGTCCCTCAGGGCGCGGAGTCTAAGCCCCAGGCTACCCTTCACCAGGGCCCCTGATGGTGGGGATGGACTTGACGCAGCCTGAGACCAGGTCGCGGCCCCCGAGTGACCCAAGCTGCGATAACGACTGCCGCCAATGGCGTACAGCTGGTGGGAGCTAGATGGGAACACAAGTAGAGTAGTCAGACAGGCCGGGTCAATAACAACGGAGCAGACAGTACCAGACGGTAGGCAAAGAATACTCAGGTCACGGGCCGGGTTCAGCAACGGGAGGTCAGGTAAAGGGTTAACGCAGAAAGTAGTCTTGTCCAAGCCGAGTCGGTTACCAGGAGAGCAATGGGAACAACACAAGAGCTTGCAACATGGCAACATACAGGACACAAGTGCAGAGCACACTTGCAGACAGCAGGTTTAAATATGCTCAACCACACCCTTCTGAGGAGGAGCCGCAGAAGCCTGAAGGCATAAAGGTTCCCACCATGCTTTGCAGAAATCCAAGATGGATGCCAGCTCATGGAGATGCACAAGCTCTGAAGAAAGGTAGGACCTTGACAGTACAAAGGTTATTGTAGATTTCCAGGGACTTTGACTACACACTTCTAGTATAGCAAACCAACTGGCTGGATATGACGACACATCTGGTCTCCACCTAACACGTTGTACCCCTCCCACAGGGCATCTTCAGAGGCTCCTACAAGGCACTTTGAGAGGTCCTGTGGAAGCTTTGAAACACGGTACGTCATATCTGGCCGGTGGAACACACGCCAGAACATGACTTCCGGTCTGGTGGTTTTCATGGTTTTCATGGTTTTAAAACTTTATTTATGTAACTGCAACTCATTTTAACTGTGTTTATAATAAAAATGGAATAACGCTATGTGGGTCCTTTTGCCATTCCTTTTGCCATGTGAGAGGACATCAGCCTTCCAACCATAGGAGATGTAGTGGAGGAAGGATTCACTGAGGGGAATACAAGTCCCAGTGAACACAAGGAATTTGTAACACAAGCACATTAGACTCTTTCACAACTGTCAGTGAGTGTGGGAACAAAGGAGGGGAGCACCACACAGCAATTTTGGCACTTATTGTTTTGGAAGAGGACTGCACAACTCCACTATAGACTGCACAATTATAGTTAATTGGTGTTTGCACAGATATTGGATACATACTGTATTGGCAGTGGTGTCCCAAGGCAGGTGCTGCACCGGGTGACACCTACCGCACGGGGTGACACCGGCCCCACTCCACGAAAAGGGGATTTTCGGCTTTCTTTACAACTTACCTTTTCAAGGGGCGTGTCTGGTGTCATCCCGTATAGGTTGCATGCTGACAATCCCCGCAGGATGGATCGGATCTGCGGATTGGGGAGCTTAATGGATTGGACTCCGATCCATTATGCTCAATCCGCAGATCCGAACCATCCTGCGGGGATCGTCGGAGGGGCTTTCACCAAGTGTTATCGCACCCGTTGACACCAACCCTAGGGACGCCCCTGCATATTGGATATACATGTCTGTATAGGTCAGTGTTTTGAGTTGTGTTCACTTTGGTTTGCTATATAAGGGGGATAAACCCTATCTCAGCAGCAGCCCTAATATACCTACATGTTCATGACACTATAATTTGTAGGGATTTACACATCAAAGTTTTTGTCACATTTTTTTTCTATATTTTAGTAACTGTTAATAGTCCTAGTACTGATAGTTGTGGTATATACACTTCCTGGGTATACATCATTTGCTTTGTATAAGGATAGTTGCTGATTGTTCTTTCACTCTCTGATAAAACTGTGTATTTTGGCCAAATTAGTAAAGCTGTAGGATTCATAGTGTGTTCCTAAACGAGAAGTAGGGCTTTTTTTTCCCTATTTATACATACATAGGTGGATGCAGAATCAATCCAATGCTGCATCTGTTCCCCGGCGGCTCTAAGGGTGAGAACTCAGCGATCACATGACCACTGATTACTGAGTTCTCACAGCCGCTCCGAGCAGAGAACAGGACTGTCAGTCATCGCTCTCTGCTCAGCTTTCCTCCAGTGCTCACTGGAGTGCTGGGCTGTGGAGGGGAAAGGAGCGGCCAAAAAAGCTTTGACTGTACTTCTTTAAGCAGCTGATTTAGGCTACTTTCACACTGCTCCGGTGCAAAAACACGTTAAAAACACATCTGTGTTTTTGCTACGTTTCCAGTATGTTTTACACCTGTGAAAAAAAGGACATGTTACTCAAAAAGCGCACCAAAAACGTGACTGCATTTTTGATGCGTTTTCTATTAATTTCAATGGGGAGGTGCTTTTTTGGCACTTTTTTTTACCACACCAAACATGCACCAAAAAATGCACCAAACAAGATTTTACAAAACACAGCGGACACCCAACTGATCAGTGTGAATAGTTTCATTGGATGCATGCTTACAATCAACTTGTAGAGGGGGATGAATGTGTAAATTTTAATCTTCTTGTAATTTGTGTTTGTGTATATCTTTGTGCTTTTGGATATTATTACTATTAGTACTTTACTGATAAAGCTGTAAACATGATCTAACTTCAAGAGGAACTTTACTCTCTCAGTCAACATCATCTAATTTTAATTCTTATGCTGCTAGTCTTGGTAAATTGATGGGAAGGTATATTATATTTACTTGTTTTGATTTTTTTTTTTACATTTCTTCAATTGCTTCCTGGTTTCTGGCCTAGACAAAAATCATACATCCCAGAAGTCTTCAAGGGCATTTTTTTTCTTTTGTCTAAAATAAGGGAGGATGAATTTCTTGGCTAAGCATGCCCCTCCCACCTGAGTGCCTGTGAGCTAAGGGCAGATGAATTCCAGAAAGTAACTGCTACATGAATCATCTGCGCTTATTCAAGATGGCTACAGCTGAAATGAGGCGTGACTTCCCAGCAAAGTAAAGTAAGGAGACATAGATGGATGGGTGAGTTTGCTTTGAATATTAAACATGAATTAAATAACATTTTTGGTTTGTGGTGCTCAGAAACCATTCAGGTAAATTCCGCTTTAATTTGTAGTCATGCAGATATTTTTACATATTCAGGGTAATTTTGTTTGCGGGATATTTTTATCAACCATCATAGAAGGATATCTGATGGAAGCATTGATGGACTTTGGAAGCCTTGTCACACTGGCCCATGCCAGCCTGGTGGACCCTGCCAAGCTTAGATCAGATCGAATGGGAGTATACATGGCAGTGCCAAAGACTACCCTACTGCAGTGGAGACACTTTGTGGAACTGTAAAGCGCGTCATTGGTGTGGGTAAGAACTTGAATACTGTAATATGTAAGTGTAATACTGAGCTGTGATTTTCCTCTGTTCAGGGAACTTTGGGGGAAAAATAGGTAACCAGTTCTGAAGATGTGTCTGAAATTATTAATTTCATTATTTTGCCTGAACTTGAGAGGGATGTTGACAAACCTCTGTCAGAGGTAACTTCCTACTCGTGATCATGGTTGGGGAGTTAGTAGTAACTACCCCAGTGTCGGAACAGATATGACAGTGTTCTTGGAAGATTTTGACATTGCATAATTGCAAAATCCTAATTTAATAAATGCATTACGAAATGCATAAATTAAGTACTTCAGGAACCAGAAGTTAGCCTATAGCACTCCCACTTTACAGTATACCATGACCTATTGTGTAACAAGAGGAAATGGGAGCAGCTGGTGGTTCCCGAGTCTGACACAAAGCTGGTGTTGGATATGGCCCATTCTTGCTTGTTGTATACTAATTTAGAGGTAGAAAAGAGCAGACTGAGCAGACTTTTTTTCTGGCCTAGAGTGTCAAATTAATGCACCCCAACCACATTTTCAAAGTTCGTTGGTAACCTTGCCTATTACTGAGGTCCCTTTTGAGAGGGTTGCTGTGGATCTGGTCAGACCACTCTTTAAGTCTGCCAGTGGGCACCAGCTTATATTGGTAGTCCTTGACTATGCCACCTCACAGAATCATGACCTCTAAGGTTATCACAAAATAGCTGTTCAACATGTTTTTCCATAGCGGTATTCATAAAGAAATTTTGATGGACCAAGGAACCCCTTTCATACCAACAGTAATCCAAAAAGCTGTCAGTTGTTGAAAATAACTCACCTACACATCTTTGTGTACCACCCAAAAACTGTTGGGCTGGTAGAATGATTTAGTAGTACATAAAAGTATGCTAAAAGAGTCAGCAGCCATCAGGTCCATCTTCAAAAGCACCCAATCAACCAACTTATGGGAACTCACTCATAAGATAAATCTTCGCTGGTATATCACCCCAACTATTATTCATAGAATGAGCTCAACCACATCACCATTGTGTTGGAGGGACTGTGGAGCACCAACGTGAAGATGTTTTGGGAGGAACTCAATGTTATCAAGATTCCTATAACACTCTCACCAGAGCTTGCATTACTAAATGTAGGCATAGATGCTTTTCCACCACATTGTCAGTGCCTTATAACACATATCCTACTTGCTGACCAATTAGTAAATACCGCTGGAAAACACATGAACCTCTTCTCAGTGAAGAAGTTACCACATGAACACCCATGGCACATATGAGCATATGTTAGCATCTTGTAAAGGACGCTTGCAACAAGCTAAGAAAAAAATTGTTACTCTGGTTCACTTGGTACTCTTATTAATTGGGTAATAAACGTTAACTTAGTTGTACAGACAATACCCTCTAATACACACATCAATCTGCTTAGAGCTAGAAAGGAACTGCTATATTCTATCTTGTTATGTAAGTTACTATCTATTATAAGCTACTTTAGTAACATACTTGTGAGCTTTATTGATATCTACATATCTGCTCTTGTTTATGTATAATCCTTTAAAACTCAATAAAGAACTACTGAAATATAAAAGTGTGCTAAAAGAGAGGTTGATAGGAAAGGAAAAGGCTAGAACATCCTGACACCATATTTCATGTTTTCAATAACAGAAGTGCTCCAGTTTTCCGCAGGGTTTTCCCTGTTATAACGTTTGTACTGTAGATATCCCTAATGACTCCTGGATAAAACCTGGAACACATGGTAACAAGCATCCATACATACCCCACAAAAGTGTAAACAAACACATTGCTCGAATGCAAGATTGGATAGCAGCAGTTATTCCTATAGTTCAGAAACATTTGCAATAAGCCCAAGAGGAATAGGCCAGAGTTTACAGCCAGTCTACTAAAAACAGGACCTTTAACCCAGGAGACATTATGTTTGGTGCCTTATTTAAAGAGTACATTTCTGGAAAAGGGCCAGGGCCTCTATCAGAGAGAAAATAAATTATCTCAGCTACAAGGTATAGCAGCCTGTAAAGAGAAAACTCCTCCAAAAGTACCATGTTAACCTAATAAAACTCTGGAAGGACTTTGAGGATCGTTCAGCAGAAAGAGACCCTAAAGTATCACCAGAAAAACGTATATCAGAAGTTATAATATCAGAGACCATGTATGCTACTCATATTTAGGAGATGAGAGAGCTCTTGTAGAACATTCAAGAGGTGTTCTCACAAACGCCTTGCCAAACTAACTTAGGGCTCGTTCACACTTGACTGTTTTACCAACGCTTGCCAAACGCCCCTATAGCACTTGGCAAGCGTTGGTCCGACGTTTGCGGAGCGTTTTTTAACGCTCCGCAAACGTCACATGCGCGGTTTAGCGGTGGTTGCTAGGCATTTGCCGAGCGTTACAAACGCCCCACAAACGCCTAGAATGAAGTTTGAATGGTGTTACCGCTCCACAAACGCCCTGCAACCACGTCACAACCGCACCGTAAACGCCGGCCGGGCGTTTGCAGAGTGGCACCATAGACTAGAATAGGAGGCTTCAACGCCTCCTGACGTGACCAGAGTTGTCCGTTTTGCCACGACGCTAACGCTCCCGTTAGAACAGCACCATGTGCTGCAATGTGCAGAATTGTCCGAGGCGTTTCAGAAGCAGTAAAAACGCTTCCACAAATGCCTCTCTGCCACCTTCACACAACGCTAGTGTGAACGTAGCCTTAAAATGGTTCTAAAGGCTCAAGGTTTTTTACCTTCATGTATTCTGTGCAGGAAGGTAAAAAACCTTCTGTGTGCAGCGGCCCCCACAGCCCCCCCAATCCTTACCTGAGCCCCATCCAATCCAGCGACATTCTCTGCAGCCTCTTAGGCTGAGACAGCAACGGGAGCTCATTAGCTCCCACTGCTGTCAATCACAGCCAATGAGGAGAGAGCCGGGCGGCGGGGGCTGAGACGTGGCTCTGTATCTTATGGATGCATAGAGCAGAGGCTCAGGGATGAGCATGCAGCGGTACCCCCAGGGCAGGCAGCTTTCCCTGGAGGCACTGCTTGAGGGGGAGGTGACAGGAGTGCCAGCGGGAACCTCAAAAGAAGAGGATTGGGGCAGCTCTGTGCAAAATCACTGCACAGAGAAGGTAAGTATGACATGTTTGTTATTTTGGAAAAGAAAAACAAAGCTCTAAGAAAAGCTACTTCAGAAAAAATACAAACATGTTAGCTCTTGGGGTCATAAAAATTGCAACAGAAAGTGTTCCAGTCCAATAGTTCTCATCCCTGAGCTGAATAGTAGCCTAAGGTTCTGCCTATGACTTCAGAAAGCTAAATGAAATATCCATATTTTATGCTAGTCCTATGCCCAGGGTTGATGAGTTGATAAAAAAACGTTGGGTCTCCCCAGGTACATTACCACCCTTGAGCTCACTAAAGGATAATTGCAGGTTCACTTAACTGCCAAGACAAAGGAAAATACAGCTTTCCCTGACACTAGTTCAGTTGTTCCAGTATGTGGTCCTCTCATTTGCCTTACATGGATTCCAGGGAACGGTGGACCATATTCTTAAAGTGTTACTAAGCCCACAACAGTAAAATCAGTCTGTATATGCAGTAAAGCATGTTTGTTATACTCACTGTGGAACCTAAGGGGTTAATCATCTGCATTGTGTAAAACTGCTGTTTGTTGTGTATTGCTAGAGAGGTTGTTTTTTCTTCTGTGAAGATTGCATGTGATCAGAACAGGACCAATCAGCACTGTTCAGACAGAAGGTCAAGGGTTTCAGATCCTCCTAGAGCAGAAAGAAAATGCCTCCTACAAGCTTTAACCAGTGCTCTGCTGAAGTCACAAGATTGCTGTAACTGCTGATGAGAAAGTGTATTTAGCAGTTTATATTTACTAAAATAATTGCATTTCCATGTTCTGTGTACTGTGGGAGACCAGATATAGTGAATGCTTCGGCATATCTAGTGATGTTGTCATTTTAGTCTTAACTGAAGACATGCAGTTCTTGATTTAATTTACAAGGCCAGATAAGCAACCGATCAACAAAATGCACAATAGGCTTGGAAGAAGCCTGGTATATGGGATACAGCATTGTAAACCTCTAATGGCCAAGATTAAAACAAATAAAAGATGCCCAATCCTGTATCAAAGCAAAGGTTAAAGCCTTTGTAGGATACTACAGAAGCTTTGTGCCTAACTTTGCTACAATAGTAGCTCCACTTACTGATCACACCAAAGAAAGGAAGTCCATTATGATGAAATGGAATAAAGAGACAGAGAGTGATTTTCAAGAGCTGAAGGCAGTATTGTGTATAGAACCAGTGCTAAAGGCAAAGTTTTTTTTTTTTCTTCTTCCAAAAAAAGGTTTTATTGAAATATGAAAGGCATAACAAGTCATATACAGATACGGATCGCAGTCCGCGCATGTCCTCTTACATGTTCTCCCGTAACGCAGATGGGACCAAGACATTTAAGTAAATTGTAGATCATCCTGAAACAAAGTCCTACAATAAGGCAGATGCATAATATATAACCATAAAAATAATGATAAATAATGTAATTTAGAGAAGTATGGTGTACACTAGTCCTTGTGTAGGGAGATCTCAAATAACAGGACTGTGAAGTGCAAGACAAAAGTGTCACCTCAAGGCATATATGTCCTATGTTTCCGTATCCGAAAAGTGTAGGTTAGTTTTATAGATAACTGTCACACCTGTACATGTATGAATACTCTGTACCTTATGAAAAATATGATTAGTTAGAATATGAAAAAGGTGTGAAAGAGAGAAAGAAAAGAAAAGAAAGAGAAGAGCGCGGGAATGGAAGAAGAATATGAAAAGTAATATCATAATGGAGTGGGGGGGAGCAAAGAAGACAAATATATAGGAAAGAGGGGAAGGAGAGAAAAAAAAAAGGGGGGGGGGGAGGATGGGGTTTATAATTAAATAAGCGCAACCAAACCAGTCACATCAATAAGCATCGGCCAAGCTGTAACAGATTCTATCTTTAATTAGGGATACAGTTCGGTTAGACTCCATTTATGGAGCTATTCCTGAGGTGAAAGTTCTAAAGGCTTTCCGTGTCTCCAAATCTCTTCTTGCTCATAAGGCAAAGTTAACTTCTATAAAAATAATACATGCACATATTTTTGCAGGAGAAAAAATATGCATTTATTATTTATTTTCAGAGGAATCTGCAATCATTGCATCCACAATTATTGAATCAAGGTGCAATTCCGGGGCTCCTGTAAAGTCTTCCCCCAGCTTGCTGTCCATACCTCAGTAAGGGCTTTCATTTGGAGAGCTGAAGGAAGTATCAATGAACTGAGATTTAACCAATTACCGCATTCATATTCCATTGAGAACTGCAAATCCATCTGCTGCAGTGGCAGAAAAGACTTGTAGTTCATTAATTCACAGACCTCTCTGAATGAATGCCGTAACTGTGCAGGACTCCAATTTCAAATGTGACAGCTGCTGCAGGGGAAAAGAACACCTCCACACTGTCAAAGGGGGGCATTTTGGGTTATGGAATGGTTGTTTAACAACATGGTACGTTATACCCTAAATATGGGTGTTACATTTAATATGTTGCTCAAGGTGAACTTACCACCCCAAGTTCAGTCAAGAAATTCTTTTACAAACAGGTTCCTCCAATGTTGGCTTGGGAGCAGTCTTGTCCCAGGAAATTAATGAGGAACAACATCCAGTATAGCATACCACAGCCTGAAACTATCCCCTGCAGAGTGGATTGGATAAAGAGAATATCCGATTGCCTCTTGGGGGATCATAAAATAATATTTTTCCCCCTGCTGGAGCAATTTGGACCATACTTTACTGGGGGTTCTTTGCATCCTCTGGACCAATAGAGGAAAGAATTATCTTGATGTAAAGTGGGCAAAAGCCTCATTTAGGTGTTATCTTTTGGGCAGAAGTTAAGAATGATTACAGACCACTTTCCACTACAGAGGATGGTTTTTAACAAAGGGCACAATGCAAGGTTTTCTGGCTCTGCAAGACATTCAATTTTATGTAGACCAGGTACTCAGCAAAGAAATGCTGATTGTCTGTTTGCATCCACTGTATGTTGGGAAAATGTGCTTCTTCCCACAAAGCTGAGCAAAGGGAAGGGTATGTGAGGTACTAGCTGGCAGGATTGTGGATGGCATTTATGTGTCAACTAGATTTCTCACATACACATGGTAAAGGGCTATGATACTGAGGTTAGTAAGCAGCTGGGATGAGGAAGGGGTGTATATTAGTTCTGGACTACCAAAGAGAATATGGTAGGGTATTGTTTATTTAAAAGAAACAGTTGTCCTTTATCCCTTCCCAACCACCCTATAGTAGATATACTGCTACAGCAGGGCGGTACAGGTACGTGATTTTGCATTTCTGGTTAGGGGGCATGCGCCCTACCCTGGTTGCCATTCACTGCCGCGGCTGTCAATCACTGAGTCCCTGCCGGTGATTACTCGCTGGCGCCCGGTGATTGCCGAGGATCTCCGACGAGGAGGAGAACTGTTTTGTTTACTAACAGTTCTCCTCCCTGTCAGCTCAGGCACACTGCTTTGGATGGCTGTGCACAGCACAGCCATCTAAAGCAATGTGCTTAAAGTGAAGCATATAGACACCGCTCCCCCAGTAAAACACTCCCTGCACACAGTTAAGCCTTTGATCTCCCCTCATGTTAACCCCTTCCTGCCCAGTGCCATTAGTACAGTGTCAGTGCTTTTTTTTTTTAGCACTGATCACTGTATTGATGTCATTGGGGATGTCAGTGACACCAAGTCAGTTCCCCCCCCAGTGTCAGAATACCCACTGCAGTCCCGCTATAAGTCGCTGATCTCTGCCATTACTAGCAAAACAAAAAAAATCCCAGTGTATATATACCGCCATTTGTAAACGCTATAACTTTCACGTAAATCAATTAATATACACGTATTGGGATTTGATTTTAGCAAAGACATCTAGCAGAATACATTTTGGCTTACATTTATAACAAAATTTGATTTTTTACATTTTTTTTTACTGAACATGTTTAATAGCAAAAAGTCCAAAATATAGTTTTTTATCTCAAAATTGTCTTTTTTTTTTTTTTTTTTTAATAGCACAAACAATAACAAAAGCACAATAAAATACCACCAAAAGAAATCTCTATTTGTGGGAAAAAAAAGGACGTAAATTTCATTTGGTGCAGCGTTGCATTACCACGCAATTGTCAGTTAAAATATTGCAAAAAATGGCCTGGTCAGGAAGGGGGGTAAATCCTCGGGAATGGCAAGTGGTTAAGAAGAAGCTACAAAAAAAAACCCAGTGCTAACAGCTTTCATCAGAGTGACCACTGAATAGAATTATGGTCACATAATTAGCATTAGAAGGATCCTGGAGCTTACTTTTTGCTCTTCTGTTACTCTTTATTTATCAATACCAGAAAGACTGTTAACATAGCTTTATGATAAGTATAGTATAGGCCTGCTTTCACTGGTTCAAACAAGCATATCTACAGAAAACTGAGTAAATGACATCTGAAAGGAAGAAACATTGCTGCAGGGCTGCTATTCACATGTTATATAACCATAAAGAACTTTGAATGTCACCTCCATGGCTCATGCACCTAAACAGTGGCAGCAACACAATATATGCAGTGTCTTTGGTGGCTAATAAAAGATTGTGCATTCATTGCAGTTTGCCAACGGCACTTCATATAATAATAACATGTATTGTGCTATAACACTGTGCTTCATTTGTTGGGGTATTGGCTCCAATTGAACATTTAGGACTCAATAATTTGTTGGCACAGTAGCACTGACTATTTGGACAGAGCAAATGACTACAAAACTAGCCAAGCCAAACAAAATCCATCCAGAAATAATATGTGTTGGATAAAATCTGCATTTAAGTTGTTTTAGAAAAATAAACAATGAAATTGAGATTTAAAGCAAAACTTAAGTGAAGATATATATGTCTAATCAAATAATAGAAGTATTTGGAGGTGCTGTGAACATCTAATTGTTTTGTTTTTTTTATCTTTAAATTTGAATCTTAAGGTATAAAATGCAATATAAAAATAAAATACAACAGGAAAATGGCATTTTGTTCTTAAGAGGAACTAAAAGTTTCTAAAGCCTGTAGACTCTGGGTTAGGTTATTACAAAACACAGAGGTTAGTTCACAGCTGCAATTTAGAAACACTTCTTTATCTGTTTAATACAGGGCTTTCTAAATGTTTTTCTGCACAGTCCTATATTTAGAGAAGTCCACAAAATGTTTAACTTGCCATATTACATCAGAAACATTTCAGAAAAATAACCTCTTCTTCATAAATACACTTAAGGGCTGGTGCTGTAAAGTGTATCTAAATCTCCAAATTCTTAAAATTATATTTTTATATTGCAATTTACTAGTCATTGGATGTGATGGATACCTTATTTTGTATACTTTGTTCCTTTGTTTACACCTGTGATTAACACACTTCTATTACTAGAGTGGCTATGCTCACCCCTCCACTACATCTACGGAGGTAGCCATGACTGTCATCCAGGCTACTTTTCTGATTTGGACTACAAACACATCTTGTTCTCTTCATCTCTATAACATGGGGGGGGGGGGGGGCAATGTGTCGTTTTCCATAAGATAGCTAAATATTTGCTGATTTCCAGCCACTAATAAGGAGTTAGTTTACACCTGAGATAATAAAAACAGTGCTACCACTAGCCATCCTGTGAAGCATTAGCATAGGTTGAAGCTGTTTCTGGGGAGGATTCAGAAGTCGCTTGAAAATTTGTACCAATCTCATGTTGTCCCTAACAAAATGATGCGTTCCCATACTGTATATTTTGCCTGTGCTGCAAAATGCATGAGGTCACTTCTGATACGGTGTGAAGTGAAATGAACATTTTTTTTATAAGAACAAAGTTCATTGAATATAATAGATTCATGTTGGACAAAATCTACAGAAGCAACATTTTTTCTGTGATAGGCTTAATTTAGTGCTACAGGATTTAAACTTGATAGAAAGTAAGCCTCCATTCACGCCTGAGCAGATCAGAATTCTGGCTGATTTTAAACAATTTGTTAGGCGTTTTAGAAGTGTTTTTGCGCATGTATTACACTTCAGGTGCGTGTTTTCTGGGCTGTGAAAGGAGAGGAGAGCAATTCTAGAGGAGGAAAAGAGTCCTTTGAGCACAAACACATACATATTATGTGTTCAGAGGTACTTCCATTGAAATCTATGAAGCCAGCTGAATACTCTTCAAAGAAAAAGCACATGTACTTTATTTGACCATAGAACAACCTAGGGCAACTGAGCATACAAGCATGAAAATTAGAAACATTAGAAAAAATGGAATTCTATATGTTGAGCCTATTCAGGTGTAGGGAAACTTTTACGCCACCCAGTCAGGTAAAAAAAAAATCCCTACCAGGGTTTCTCAACCTGGGATACTCTAGAGAAATGATCTCCAAACTGCAACCCAGGGGACCAGATGTGGCCCTTTCCTTGCCTTCATCGGGCCCTTGGGTACTATTTCTCCCACTGACACCAACAATGGGGCATTATCCCTCCACTGAAACCAATGATGGGGCACTATTCCTTTCACTGACACCAAGGATGAAGCATTCCACTCATTGATACCAATGCTGGGGTACTATTCCTCCCAATGAAACCAATTATGGGGCACTATTCCTCCACTGACACCAATGATGGGGCACTATTCCTCCACTGACTCCAATGATGGCGCACTATTCCTTTCACTGACACCAAAGATGAAGCATTCCTTCCACTGACACCAATGATGGGGCACTATTCCTCCACTGACACCAATGATGGGGCACTATTCCTCCACTGACTCCAATGATGGGGCACTATTCCTTTCACTGACACCAAAGATGAAGCATTCCTTCCACTGATACCAATGATGGGGCACTATTCCTCCACTGACACCAATAATGGGGCACTATTCCCTTCACTGACACCAAGGATGAAGCAGTCCACCTACTGATACCAATGACTGGGCACTATTCTTCCCACTGCCACCAATGACTGGGCACATTCCTTCCACTAATACCAATTATGGGGCATTGTTTGCCTTTTCTACTCACAATGACCACAGTCCAGCCCCCTCAAAGACTGAAGGACAATAAACTGGCCCTTTGTTTAAAAAGTTTGGAGACCCCTGCTCTAGAGGTTAATAGGGGTTCCTTGAGCAATGCACAATTTCAGCCTCTCAGATAAGTTCTCACTGACACCATTGATCTTTTTATTTATCTATAAGGGGGTAATTCTTCCCAATGACCACAAGTGTAAGCAGCATTCTTCCCATTCTCCATCACACTAATGTACCATGAGTTGTAGATATAGTAATTTTTAGCAGGGGTTCACTGAGAATGGAAAGTTATTTCAAAGAGTTCCTCTGTGTTGTAAAGGTTGAGAAAGGCTGATCTTTACAAAGCTGTCCCTGCAAAAGAAGAATGTAAATGCTCACCATGTCCTGTAGTGACAAGGAAGTCAGCAAGCGGACACCATTGCGCACTGCCAGGGACACAGCCAGGGACACAGAAGTTCTAGACTCCTGAGGGTATCTGATCTTCTACTTCACTGGAAAATTTATCTTGATCAGAGCAGTGTTTGACCATATGGGCAGCAGGAGAGGTGAGTATTTACACTCTTCATTGGCAAAAACAGCTTTGAGCAGACATGTTTTTTACCTGATGTGATCGCTGACGCAGGTAACCAGGTAATCAGTCCTTTATTTTATAACTTCATACACAAAGTCAGAAAAACATTTTCTAGTATTTTCCTTTTTTCTTTTTTTTATTACGGCCAATGTTTTTATGCACATTGCAGTGTCTAGGTTTGTGTTTTAGAGCACTATTCAAGGGCAAAAAACTGCATTCAGAAGGATCTTAATGGAATAATTTAGGCACATATATGTATGTACAGTAACTGTGCCTGTATGCGTGTAAATTTATTCCAGTGACCAGAAAAGATGAATAATCTAACCGATAGAACGAGTTTACATGTATATGCTTCTAAAAGCCATACGCACGTAATTGCCAAAATGAGCGTTGTTATGCTGGATTTTTTGCCAGTTCCTGGCAGAAAGATCCATCTTCGACCGGAATATTTTAATATGACCTTGTGCATGTTTTACCTAAATTCCTTTTTACCTCTAAACTAGATTTTCAACCAAACATAATTAGCACTATATAAACTTGTTTACAGACTTTTTTCTGAATGTGCAAATGTGGTTGAATGAGCGCAACAATCTGCACAGGGAATAAAAGGTCCTTTCAGCAACACAAAGCTCTGGATCTGTAACCTATTAATAATCACTTTGCCAATAATTCCCGCTATTATATGTAATTTATTAGCATCATGATAGATACAGATAACAATTTCACTGACTCATTTCTGAATATGAACCATAAATCTGTTTATCCATTGCGTTTATAGCTGTCTTTATGATTCCTTATCAGTCTAGTTGGATCATCTCTGTATATTGATTGAATGATCGTGTCTTTTATGGCAAGTTCTAGATAAGTCACCTGCAGAGCACAATGGAAGTAGAGTACATGACTTGAACAATAACCAGAAATAATTAATGGTAGCACACTATCTCTTCTTTCTGCTGTTACTGTACAACAGTTAAGCTCAATAATTTAAGACTGGGGTCAGTTCTCCCTCACTTACATTTTATAAAGACATCTGCTGTTAGAGGCATTAAATGACATGACTACTGTGAATTTCTAATTAGACAAAGCAAAGGCAAAATTAAAAACTGACTTAAGTGAGTAGCAAAAAACATTTTCTGCGCAGGAGATAGACTGCTGAGTTTTCTCTAACAGTTATTTTTATTTGCATGGACTAAACTGTAAATCAAGGGCTAATTAGGGTTAGTAAGGCTAAGCAAGTAATCAGATCAGGGATTCTCCACATCACTGTCAAGGACATGACAACAAAACAAATGAGAGATTTAATAAGGCGGTTTTATTTATAAGGCACCATGGCCTACTTACAGAGCAAACTGAAAGTGTAGATGTGACTTCCATAACATTTTCAGTGTGTTTACTGTAAACGGTTTTCATTATTACAGAGGCTAACCTACTCAGTGATGACGATTTTCATATTTACATAGTTACATAGTTATCTGGCTGAAAAAGACAAAAGTCCATCCAGTTCAACCATTGGAAGAAAAAAAAAGAAAAGAAAAAAAAGGTTATAATCCTATACCCACAGTTGATCCAGAGGAAGGCAAAAAAACCCAGCAAAGCATGATTCTATTCTGATAACAAACATCAGTAGGATCAGTTCTCAAAGATGGATGAGTTATTATTAAGCCAGGGAGAAGGCAGGAATGTGGTCAAGAACAGAACTGAGGTCATTCACAGGAATGAAGTAGAGCAAGCAGGAGAGTAGTCAAGAGCAAGCCAGAGTCATGCACAGTAGAATAAGAGAAGCAAAGGCCTTACAGCAAGCTGCGGTCAAAACCAGGGATCAGACCCAGGCTAGGACCAAATCCCTCACAAGTTTATACCATGGCCAATAACCTTCCCTAGGTACACTGGTAGATTAATATGCAGAATGATATCCTGAACGTCCAGACATCAAATATGACATATCTTACCGTTCCCGATAATGACATATTGCTTTCTACACTCGTGTAGGTGCCACATAGGGATGTAATGTGTCAGGTGACTCATATTAAACTGACCTATCTGAATATATGCTTTGTTTTATTGTACCTTATCCCTGTCGGGACTTATGGATTTGTATGAAAAGTGGTTTCAAGTGGAATGTATGTTTTACCGCCATTCTGGAATGCTTTCATGTCCAGTGACTGACTGATTTATAGCTTTACGATCAGGCCAAGGCAAGGGTCTGACGGACATCATGGAACCAGCTAATTGGGTTTACAACCATGAAGCGTATCCAGCTGTGCTCTGTGCACTCCTGAACTCAGCACACACACAAACCACGTTCCTTGCAAGGGGAGGGGGGGGAATGATATTTGCAGAGTATGATACAAGATGGTAGATCTTTAACAAACTGGTTGTCCACGTCCATATCTGTGCGCACAATTATCATACTTAGCCATTCACAGGACACATTGTATTTCACCAATGAATACAAGGCTTCCTCTTATTGGCTGAGGTGGAGATTGTAAGGTCATCCACCGGCTTTCCAACTCCACAGGTCAATGACCTGAGAAAGGGGCATTCCCCAAAACATGTTGTCATAGCAACTGGCTCTTCCCTGCCTTTCCCTGGTGTATTAGCTCTGCCTCTATTGTAGAGTCCTATACAGCAGCTCCTTCCAGCTGCTCTGAAGACACATCCGGGTGTACAACACTTCACTTCGGGTAGCTGAGTGACCTATTTTCTGGGAACCTGGTGGCTGCTGGATTCCTTTACAGTCTTCCTTCCATTTGGGGACACAAGTGCATATCATTACCCTGCACTGCAAGACCAGGCATTTTGAACCATCAGCTGAGCATGTTACCACCATACACCAGGGATATACTATATATGATTACTGCACAAGTAGTTTTGCACAACTACACTCAGCATGGAATTTGGTTTGATCCAAATAAAAATGGAGTTTGTGTGATCTTACCTAGGTTTCAGTCCTTACTACATGTTGACTCCAACTCAAAATGAGACTAGGTTAATATGTGCACAGCTAGTATTGAATGCGTTCCTTCCTGGTGATGTGTACTGTGAATGGCTAAGCAGTGCCCAGCCCAAGTTACTTTTATTCGAGGAACAGAAGTTCTCGTCCCGCTGGCAGAACACATCAATGTATACTATATGTAGCTGATGCTACATAGTTTATATAGAGCTCCCAGTGGGTGCATTTTTTAGGAAAGCAAATACAGGCATACCTCGGTTTACAAATTTAATGCGTTCTGTGGGACTTTTCATATTGCAAAAAATTTATAAACCAAAACATGGTTTCCCATAGGAATGCATTGAAAACCAATTAAACCATTCCGGAGGTCAGAAAAAAGTAAAAAAAAAGTATTTTATCTGATCAAAACTCTTTATTAAGTGCACTTAAAAGGCATAAATACTGTACAGGGACATGATAAAAGAAAAATTTGTAAATGCATTGAAAACCAATTAATCCGTTTCGGAGGTCAGAAATAGGTAAAAAAAAAAAGTCTTATCTGTTCAAAACTATTTATAAAGTGCTAATAAATTCTTTTTGTGATACACATCTAAATCACCCAAAATACCTCCAAATATAATATGTTTAAATAAAACCACACATAATTCCAAGTAAATAGAATAAATATATATATCTAAAAATATATTAATAAACCCCAAAGTGTCCAAGTCCCAAAAATTATTTCCAAAATATTTTCTTATAAATCCAGTGAGGCAAAACGATTCAAAATACTCCGTGATAACCTCAAAGAAAAAAGAAAAGAAAAAAATTCATAGTGTATTACCCTTAAAATATAAACTTATATACTTCACTCTGTGCACAACACAAAACACATCAAAATTGTGCAAATTAAATTAAATTAATTAAATATCAATCCAAATAAATAATAAATAAATAAATAAAATTAAATAAAAATAAAAAATAAAAATAAAAATAAAAACCAAAAACGTGAAAAATCGTGATCACTCCAACCACAAGTGAATAGTGATACTAGGTACTAGTACCCTTTAAACTCCAGCCAAAAGTGATACCAAGTACTATTACCCTCTTCCAATATTTTCAGGCATAAGCTGACATAAAGAAACGGTAACTCTGCATCCTTCTTTTTCAGGGGTATTCTTCATACAAGTAAAGAAAGGCTCTTTAGGCAGGATCCATAAAAAGGAACAGATTTTAATCAAAACTTACATATAAAACAGGGATATCCAGCTTCCAGCACTAATCTTTCAAATCCTAGGTTGAAAACCACATGTTTCCAACCAACAAAATGGCCGCGGCGACACTTCCGTTTAGCGTGTGTGCGTGATGACGTCACTCCCTAACGCGTTTCGTCACTTCTGGACTTCATCTGAAGGGATTCCCTTCAGATGAAGTCCGGAAGTGACGAAACGCGTTAGAGAGTGACGTCATCACGCACACACGCTAACCGGAAGTGTCGCCGCGGCCATTTTGTTGGTTGGAAACATGTGGTTTTCAACCTAGGATTTGAAAGATTAGTGCTGGAAGCTGGATATCCCTGTTTTATATGTAAGTTTTGATTAAAATCTGTTCCTTTTTATGGATCCTGCCTAAAGAGCCTTTCTTTACTTGTATTAGGAATACCCCTGAAAAAGAAGGATGGAGAGTTACCGTTTCTTTATGTCAGCTTATGCCTGAAAATATTGGAAGAGGGTAATAGTACTTGGTATCACTTTTGGCTGGAGTTTAAAGGGTACTAGTACCTAGTATCACTATTCACTTGTGGTTGGAGTGATCACGATTTTTCACGTTTTTGGTTTTTATTTTTATTTTTATTTAATTTTATTTATTATTTATTTGGATTGATATTTAATTAATTTAATTTAATTTGCACAATTTTGATGTGTTTTGTGTTGTGCACAGAGTGAAGTATATAAGTTTATATTTTAAGGGTAATACACTATGAATTTTTTTCTTTTCTTTTTTCTTTGAGGTTATCACGGAGTATTTTGAATCGTTTTGCCTCACTGGATTTATAAGAAAATATTTTGGAAATAATTTTTGGGACTTGGACACTTTGGGGTTTATTAATATATTTTTAGATATATATATATATATATTCTATTTACTTGGAATTATGTGTGGTTTTATTTAAACATATTATATTTGGAGGTATTTTGGGTGATTTAGATGTGTATCACAAAAAGAATTTATTAGATTGTATACTTTCTAGGGAGAAAGTAGTGTTTTGTGATAGGGGTGTAACAAAGGAGTTTATTGATTGATTGATTATTTATAAAGTGCACTTTAAAGACATAGTAAAAAAAATTGGTAAATGCATTGAAAACCAATTAATCCGTTCGTATTGCGAAACAAATTTGTAAACTGAGGCATTATCTTCAATGGATTTTCATTCGTAAACCAAAAATTATGTTAACCAAGGTGTTCATAAACCGAGGTACGCCTGTAGTTCATTTGGACCAGCTTGGTTCAAATCAACTATTTAAAGTCACAAGAAACCTGGGAATGGGCTTTAAATTTAACCTGAGCCTACTAAATATATACACGGCACACAAATGCTACAAACCTTGTACCCACAAAATATGCTTTTAATTACTGATTTTCACAGACATCCATAAACATCAGCACAATCAATTAAAAGACAATGAAAGTCTTCCCTTAGAGTTTATGCACATTTATAGCCCTTTTGTATACCTTTGAAAAATGTGAATTACTTTCCTTCACCCGGAACCCTGAAGGTGTTGCATACAACCTGCCATTCAAGTGAATGGCTGTACATATCATACTTCTGTAAACACCAACATTTCCTTGCATGAATGTTTACATGCAATGTATTTCCTGAACAGGCAACATTTGCTCTAGGGAAATAGATTGTATGCCCATGTAAACACTGATGGAATGAAGCATCAGCATTTACAAGAGTATGGTTGCATACAGCCATTCACTTATACAGCAGGATGTATGAGGCACCTGCAATTCCCTGGGTTTAGGAGAGTACCGTAAATGTATGCTAGGCATAGCGAAAAATGCTTATACAGATGAAACTCGAAAAATTAGAATATCGTGCAAAAGTTCATTTATTTCAGTAATGCAACTTAAAAGGTGAAACTACTATATGAGATAGACTCATTACATGCAAGGCAAGATAGTTCAAGCCGTGATTTGTCATAATTGTGATGATTATGGCTTACAGCTCATGAAAACCCCAAATCCACAATCTCAGAAAATTAGAATATTACATGCAATCAATAAAACAGGGATTGTACATAGAAAAATATCGGACCTCTGAAAAGTATAAGCATGGGCCCCTTTTGCAGCAATTACTGCCTCAATGCAGCATGGCATGGAAGCTATCAGCCTGTGGCACTGCTGAGGTGTTATGGAAGACCAGGATGCTTCAATAGCGGCCTTCAGCTCTTCTGCATTGTTCGGTCTCATGTCTCTCATCTTTCTCTTGGCAATGCCCCATAGATTCTCTATGGGGTTCCGGTCAGGCGACTTTGCTGGCCAATCAAGTTCAGTAATCCCATGGTCATTGAACCAGGTTTTGGTGCTTTTGGCAGTGTGGGCAGGTGCCAAGTCCTGCTGGAAAATGAAGTCAGCATCCCCATAAAGCTTGTCTGCGGAATGAAGCATGAAGTACTCCAAAATCTCCTGGTAGACGGCTGCGTTGACTCTGGACTTAATGAAGCACAGTGGACCAACACCAGCAGATTACATGGCACCCCAAATCAACACAGACGGTGGAAACGTCACACTGGACTTCAAGCATCTTGCAGTGTGTGCCTCTCCATTCTTCCTCCATACTCTGGGTACTTGGTTTCCAAATGAGATGCAAAAGTTACTCTCATCAGAAAAGAGGACATTGGACCACTGAGCAACAGACCAGGTCTGTTTTTCTTTAGCCCAGGTAAGACACTTCTGGTGTTGTTTGTTGTTCAGAAGTGGCTTTACAAGAGGAATACGACATTTGAAGCCCATGTCCAGGATCCGTCTGTGTGTGGTGGCTCTTGATGCACTGACTCCAGCCTCAGTCCACTCCTTGTGAAAGGCCCCAATACTTTTGAATGGCTTTTTCCTGACAATCCTCTCCAGGCTGCGGTCATCCCTGCTGCTTGTGCACCTTTTTCTTCCACACTTTTCCCTTCCACATAACTTTCTATTAATGTGCTTTGATACAGCACTTTGGGAACATCCAACTTCTTTTGCAATTACCTTTTGAGGCTTTCCCTCCTTATGGAGGGTGTCAATGATGGTTTTCTGCTCAACTGTCAGGTCAGCAGTCTTTCCCATGATTGTGATTCCTACTGAATCAGTTTGAGAGACCTTTTAAAGGCTCAGGAACCCTTTGCAGGTGTTATGGCTTAATTAGCTGATTAGAGTGGGACACTTTGAGCCGAGAATATTGCACCTTTTCACAATAATCTAATTTTCTAAGATTGCGGATTTGGGGTTTTCATGAGCTGTAAGCCATAATCATCACAATTATGCAAATCACGGCTTGAACTATCTTGCTTTGCATGTAATGCGTCTCTCTCATATATTAGTTTCACCTTTTAAGTTGCATTACTGAAATAAATGAACTTTTACACAATATTCAAATTTTTTGAGTTTCACCTGTAAATGCCCATGGGCCTGAGCCCTAACATACTGCATATAGCCTACCTTAAAAAAATAACTTCAATGAATAATGCATTGGGACCATAAAAACCTTTGTCAAAAGTGTGTTTGGTACAATATAACATAAAGGGTGCAGAGGTCCGAAGTATGTCATGTACTGAGTGTAAGGGGCATGAGTGTAAAATGTACAATATAGTGTATATATTGCAACAGTCAGGAATTTTTATACAAACAGAGTGCAGGAGGCAGGAATAGGTAATGCAGAGTGAGGGGGTCAGGAGTATATAGTGCACACAGTGAAGGGGTCATGGGTGTGTGCCACAGAGAGTATGGGGCCAGAAGTATTTAATGAACAGAGCACATGGGTCAGGAGTGAGTAACACAGTGCATGGGTCAGGAGTAGGTATTGCATGGACTGCAGGGGCGGATGAGCCACCAGACATCCTGCAGTGTTCAAACATTTAATTTGCTCTTAGGAGCACTCTAACATGAAGCTCCACCCTGGTGCTCCAACCCAGATTCCAGCTTCAGCTGGAATAATAACCCGAATTTAGGTGAAAACCTAGAAGGCAGAAATATTAATTCAGGCTGAAGCTGACTATGGCCCAGTAGCACAAAATTTAGAATAGGGGAACACTACTAGCAGGGCCGCTATAGATGTACCAAGATTTTAGTTCACTGCAGTAAGCAAGGAACAGTTGGTAATGTTGTCATAGTAGTTCATATTTACAGATACAAACATTTATCCATACAAACAGCTACCTAGTTACACAGCTAGATTAGTGCCTTGAATGAGTCTCAGGCCTGCAGAGGATCTGGGCGTGCTGTCAAGTAATACACTTGGTTACATTATTTATATTTAAGTAGTTTGCAAAATATTACCAGCAGGCCAAAAAAAAGCAATTTTGTTGTTATTAAGGAACATTGCCCCAGCAAACAGTAGTGTAATCGATACCCATTAGCAGAGATAACAGCTAAGTAAACAGCTATAAAAGGCACCGATCTTCTGATAATATGTATCAATGCCAGCAAAAATGTCCACCTTCATATCAAAGTGAGAATAAACAAGGTCTGTGTTTTTGGAACATGGATATACTAATTAACAATAGCCATGTGCAGACCATTGGAACCTTCATGAACAAAGCAATAATAAGACCTTGAAAAAGGTAAGTATTTTAGGGAAAAATACGTTTTTTGTCAACTTGTTTTTTTTACACATTTGTGATTGTACGAAATAATCTTTTATCATTTATATTACATACATTAATACAAACAAGCTGCTCTTTTTGGTGCATTTGAAATTAAAAAAAGAATATTGGCTGCTCCAGGAGTAAATCCCTGTCATAATTCAAAGGTTTAGCTTTCATACCTTTTGTGCTACTGGCAGTACATCATCGCACCAAGTCTGCAATTACTGGAAACGGACAGGAAACAGCTCTCCTACATATGGCAATTCAGGTAGTCAGGTGCAGGTCAGAGGTAGAAGAGGCAACTGACTTTCTGCACCATGATACAGGGATGCAGCTGGGATATGAGGCTCTTCTGTCTTGCCCACCTTAGTGAATGCTCATTTTATCATCTCCTTTATTCCCTTTTTCCTTAGCATTTTTAGCTGATTTTCTTATTTTGCCAGTTTGTACACAAACACTTTGTACCACAAACATGATTCTAATACCTTTATAAGAGTGACAACAGAATAGACCTTATAGATGAACCTAATTATTGTTTTTTTTACCTTAAAATGTATAGTTAACATTTTAGTTAACCCTATTTTTTTTATTCCCTCATTCCTCTCTTCCATTCACTTTTTTTGGTGTTGTTTTTAAAGGTTTGTATATAAGCATTTTAAACTTAGTGTAAGTTTTTTTTTTTTTTGCTAGCGGCGATTTATGATAGTTAAAGAGCTTGGATTGTAAATATTTTTTTTAATTTTTTTATTTATATTTATTTATTGTATTCATTTTTATATCTTTGGATCTTTAGCATAGTTTCAAAAATACTTTTTTTCCTTTAAAATGTCCAGTGAGATGATAATGGTCTGGTTCTGGAAGCTGGGAAGCAGTCTGTTATGTGATATATTTTAGGCTTTTCTAACCCATCATAAATGTTGTAGTCCTGGTTCACACCAGTGCAACTTATCGTGCGACCTGTGGGTTAGAAGTTGCATGACAAGTTGCATCCCATTACAGCAATGGCCCCATTCTAATCACTGTAACTCAAGTTGCAGCGACTCTGAAAAAAGGTCTTGAAAAAAAGTCTTGGCCTTTGGAGGACAGTCAGGCTGTGCTCCCAGCACACCCAGAAAACTAACTGATCTGTAAAGGATGTGCTTCTATACCTAGTGTGGTCAATTTGAAATAGGAAAGCAGAGGGACTGGCAGGATCACCAGGCATTTCACATAATGGAAGCAATGCAAAGAGAACAGAATATGTTTTACTACAAGTACACAGTAGCACAAATATCAGGAATATGAAATGTTGGGGTAACACATATTTTAAATATAATGATATATGAGGCTAAATAATCTGCTGTTTTTATACATTACGTGACAGAAAAAAATGTTCTTCAAATCAGATTTAGTTTCAGCATGCATTATTTGACCAAGGGCACACGCTTTTGATTATATAGTTAACATTGAAGGGAGCCTAGAAAAATGTCTTCAGGAAAGTAAGGATATCAGATCATAATTAGTCTCATATTCCATCCAAACTGGTATTTTGGGGGCCCAAATGAAGTACTTTTGTTTACCCCACTGGGTGTCATCCTGTTGAAGAGTATTAATCAGATGAGACCCCAATGAGTGTAATAAATAAAAAAAGGTTTAATTCTTTAACTTTCTTTTTGATAGTCCACAAAATGTTTCATTGAATCACAATTGCAACGTGCAATACTGCAGTGTACAACATTTATTTAAATGTCAAACTTGTTCCTTTTTTTCAAATATATAATCTCATTGGCATGCTAATCTCTTGGAGTGTTGTAAAATTATTTGTCACTAGTGTGGCCACAGTAGATCTAATTGCAACTTTGCACTAGTCTATCTAAGAAGAGGTGACAATACACCATTGGAAACTTACCCTATGATAAATCACTATTCTACATTTTATTAAACATGCTGAAGGTTTAGGGTTTTCTGTTTCTTATTTGTAATATAAAAAAAAGCTTCCACCATTTGTTACATCAGCTCTTCTTCTCAGGTGTTCTAATAGTGCATCGGTAAGTACCTGGAGGAGCTTGGATGGAGATAGTGGTATGACTCGGAGATGAATTTGACTTTTAATTATGCTGCTTATGATGTTATGCTACAAAATTTTGAGTTTTTCATGCCTTCTGTAGGTAGCATAGCTTAAGATTTATGAACATAGAACATCCGATCATTACTCTAATGTCTGGTAACTGTAGCAACTACTAGAGACAGCAAACATCAAACTGGATTTATGGTCTATGATGTAGACAGAGGAAAAAGTTGACACAATCTGTTGCACTCAGAGATAGAAAGACAAGGTTGTACAACAGCAATCTATCAGAGGGCAAGACAGACTATTAGTCTGGTGCTATCTGAAAATGACAGTACTGTTAATGAATAGTATGACAGTAATGCTGCACTTGCGTAGCAATGTATACTCCTGCACTATCTTAAACATTTAATAACACAGGTAAAACTGGAATGCTTGTGTCAATGGTACCTGATTAACTACATTTTTAAATAACACTTTCACCCTAGCAATGGAACCATTGGCAATAGTCTGGATATTCAGGGGTTTCAGCGGACATCTGGGGAGTAGAAAATAGCTTTATATGTGGATGATGTCCTCCTATTCCGGGGGAAAACTCAGTCCTCATTGATTAATGTAATGGGTACTTTGGGAGGTTTTCTGGCCTGACCATTAATTGGGATAAATCATTATTGTTACCCATGGATCCATTAGAACCTTTACTGGCCAGTCTTCCTCAGATAGAGATAGCTAATAAAATTAAGTATCTAAGGGTATATACAACAAGAGATCCTAAGGACTATATTATTGATATAGCCCCATTAATAACTACTTTAAAGGAAAAAGTGGGGTGTGGCACCTATTTCCATTATTTGTGGTGGGACAATGCAACCTAATTAAGATGATCCGGTTACCTCAACTTTTGTATGTACTACATAACTCCCTGATATGTATCCCTAAACAGTGGTTTCAGAGTTTGGATACTATTTTTATAGAACTCATTTGGAGAAAGGGGGTGTTGAGGATACACTTACATACGTTGCCTAAGGATATGGGGGATTAGCGTTACCTCACCCCTAAAGTTATTTTCTGGCTTCACAGTTACAGCAGAATAGTCTATTACCAAAAGGGGGGATGCATGTAGAGATATGGTGATGACCTGTACTGGGAACAATACAGTGGCAGAGGCTTTAGAGGCAGTCTTTTGTTTTGCAGTGTCCTACACTGCCATTGTGAGTAAAATTGTGGCACGTAGTTAAGGCACAAATGGGGTATCGGGGATTTATGGAATTCTCTCCAATTTGGGAAAATAAGATAGTACATCTGGCCCAGTTGTATAAGTCTGATTCACTAAAAACATTTTAAGATCTAGGAGTTTGCCATCCAACATCAATCTTTCTACAGATGTCTGCAGGTTACGCATGCTCTGAGGGAGCAGTTTAAAAGAAAGGTATATGAGTGGAGTGAGATACCCCTGTTATGTAAGGTAATATTTGCATCATCTTCTAAGGAAATTATATCTGATGTTTATGCTGAGATATATATTGTAGCATTAGAGGGAAATGTGGATCTCCCGTGTAGAAATAAATGGGTGGAGGACATAGGGAGTATTACAGAAAAGGAGTGCAAATATATATTGGAAGCTGTATCATTGGTGTCCATGTCCCCTTCACAGAGAATTTCACATTTATTTGTATTACATAGAACTTACCATGCCCCCAAAAGATTGTTTACATTTGGAAGACGTCCAGATGTTGCATGCCTGCGATGTGGGGATCCAACTGGTGAGCTCATCCATATGATCTAGAGATGCCCAAAACTGAATAGGTATTGGTTAGATATTCTTGGTAGCAGAAATTCTGCATTTGGGGTGTCCTTGGTACTGGATGATAAGTTGTTGCATATTGGGCTATATGGATGGGGGGACCTTGTAATATAATACACAAATTATGGTGCTTAGGTGTTTATTTCAGGCTCAGAAGCTTATTGCACAGAGATGGTTGGCATCGGACCATCCAACAAGTATAGAATGGGCTAACATAGTAAAAAATACTGTAAGAAGTGAAAAGTTTGTCTACACAAAAAGGAGATATCTTAAGAAATTTGAGAAAACATGGGGACCATGGTGGATACTATGGGATTGACCTCTAATGGGAGGGCGGTAAATAGAGTGTTAGAATAATTTTAAAATGTGGAAATAAGAAATGAGTGTTCATTATGTCTATATTTTGGGAAATGGCCTAATTGGTTTAATAATATGGTTAAGAGAGTGATACATCAATGTATGCGTGGGAAGGGGGGAGGGGGGTATGTTATGTTGTGTTATTTGTATGTATGGAATATATGTATGTAGATGTAAATTTAAAACTTTTCCAATATAAGTTAATTGATACAAAAAAAATAGATAACACTGATTAACATCTCCATGTACTTGCTGTATTATAAAATGACTTCTAGGCCTCAAATGTTCTGTTCAAACACATATACTTCTGGGAAAATATATCTAGCAGCAGATGTTTATTTCCTTGGAGACCAATTAGATTACAAACATTAGAAATGGTCGTCCTTACCAAAGAAAAGGTTACAACATCATTGACATACGGGTTGCTTTGTCTTGCATGGTTTTAACTAATAACACTATAATCTGATTTCACTGACACTGAGATGAGCCCATCTTAATATCTGATATACAAGAAAAAGTCACTGGATTCACATCTGCTCAGTTGTACTGGTGCCATCACATTCCCAGGCTGCTTTATGGGAAGACTGCTAAATTGTCCAGGAAATGTAACATTGTTAACATGTCAACCTGTACAGCAAATACCCATTACTGATAAACTGTGTCTTTTCCAAATCTGTTATGCAATAACCAATTCACTAGAGTAAGCTGAAAGCAAAACATAACATTATACGTGTATGATAACATTTAGCTATATAAATACACATAGCAGTTACAACCCCATACAGCTAGGTATTATAATTGGAATTTATAGAACATAAACCTAGTATGTCACGTTATTTTGTTTAATCAAAATAAAAAATGTTTTTATAAGTTTAAACTCTGAACTCAAGCAATTAATTAGTGCAGCTGGCAAATGTTTTCTGCTGACACTGTTTTATAGATGTCACAATTTCCAAGGAGATGATTATGCACTAGGTGGTGAGGAATTATATTTAGCAGCAATTAATGACAAGGATGAGAGGATGTTTTATGTAAGTTTGCTTCATTTGTTGCTGTTTTATTTCCTATTACTATGGGCATGAGGGTACACGTAGAAATATGTGGCTTGGTGTGAATGTGCCATCCAGCTACTCTCTGCCATCCCTACCTTGGGGCTGATTGTGTGACTGCTCACGTTTATCCTATGGTGCAGAGTGATGGGGGCATGTGCCCACATAACTATGGTACTGGGTTTACAAGTATAAATTACTTGGCATTGCCCATTGTTTGCTAACCTGTCTAATCACTGATCTCCCATGTGAACCTTTGCCTTAGTTCAGTTCTCCTTATTAGCTGCTTTTGAGGTTTTACAACTTAGGGCAATTTCATGACATGGACACAGATCACCTGCTGATGGAACTGTGATATCTAGAGCATACAATTGTAGTTCCAGTGTCCACCAGCGGGTGTCTCCCAGCAGACTCCAGTAATCAGTCGCCACCTGATGCTGGCTGCTGGGAAGTATTTAGTCACTCCTCCATGATTATGTTTTGCTTTGCTTGCTGCCAAATACTGAGTGCTGTTTATCCTGCTTTTAATCTTGCTGTTGCTATGCATCCTGTACCCCATGGCTTTTATTTCTGCTCCCCTTGTACCTGATCCGAGTCCTGGTTCCCCCTTCCCATTTCTTTGTTGCATGTCTAGCTTACCCTGTTAAACTGCATTCCTTATGTTTGTACAGATTGCATGTAGTTAGTTTGTAGTTAGGCTTCCTGTTACTTATTTAGGCATTTTGGTTATATGGTTGTGGTTCACCTGTATTTTTATGTTTGCTGGTGTATGGATGTCTTTTGTTTTACTATTAATAAATTTATTTTACTATATATAGTCCGGTCTCTGGTTCTAAGTGTAGCCACTCAGATCTCTGCTGCTGATTCCTGACTTAGTAATGTAGCAGCCACAAGGCCATAGAGCATGTTGTACTACCAGTCTCTGCAGTAGTTGTGGACACTGACAGTGTAGGAACCTTGTGCTTGGAAACACCATAGATGCTTACCACTATTGCTCTTTGTACGTGTGAGACTTCTTGCCATGTTGGTGTATGTGTATCTCCATAAAAAGAGCAAATGATACCTGAAATGTGCTATAAAACTGAATATAGCTGCCAATTTTTCAACAACAATCACACCTTGAGTTATGTCAAGAAGCTAACACTTGGCCCTTGGGTTAGGGTGCATGTATGCATTATAGTTATTGGATTCTTGTGTATGGACTAACCCTATAGGTAAAAGGTAATGGATGACTAAAAAGTAACATTTGTCTTTTTGTGTAAAAAATATTAAATATTTTGTGTTTCCATAACCAGCCAGTAAATAAAGCTGCCATTTCTTTTTCACATTATTAAAAGGCTCTCCTAAGCTCCTCTGTGGGAAAAAAATAGATTTTGAATGACCAAAAAATTAATTTCTTGGAGTACATTACAGAGCACAAAATGAGTATTCAGATGCTGCTGCCTTCATGATTGGGCACTGGCAAATAAGAGCTGTACGTAAAGCCCTGTATAACACCTCCCCCTCCCAGTCTGCCTCAGTTTTGTAGCAAGCAATAGTAGAAGCTTGTAAGAAGAAAACAGAAGGGAGGGACCTGTGTCTTCTTATATTTACTCCAAGAAAAATATAATATAGTAAGTAAAAAAATGCTATTTTTAATTAGACATTACAGGACACAGGATGAGTATTCAGGTACACAGGGGCATCCAAAAGCAGTCCAACTAAGGAGTGGGCAACACAGCAAACAAAATGCTAACAGGCCCACAAAAGCCAAAATAATAACAAAGGGATCTCAACAGAGTATACCGAGCTGCCAGAAGAACCACACAACCAAATCTAGAATTAGCTAATATCTAAACGTATGCCTACTAAAACTTAAGAAATGTGTAAACATAAGACCAGGTGGCAGCCTTGCCAGTCTGAGACACATATGCTTGATGCCTGATGCTGAGCCCAAGAGGCACTAGCCAGCCTAGTGAAGTGTGCTCTGATAGGAAAGGGGGGAAATTGTCTCTGAGATCATAGGCTGCCAAATCCACTTCGCAATGGTGGAATGAGAAGCAGGTTGTCCCTTACTGGAATCCTCAGGAATGACAAAAAAAAAAATGAGCCATAAGAAAGCCAGATAGACTTGAACAGTGGGTACCACATCCAGACAAAAAAGGGAAATCTCCTTAGAGTGTGTTGGAGCAAGACAGAGAGATGTAAAACAATGTTCCTGCTCCTTCTTCCTAACTGGGTCAGGGTACCACTTCCAGGGCAAAGTCAAGCATTAGCCAATCTGGAAACTGCAACAATGAGCCTCAGCTGATCTGCAGCAAACTGTAAAAGAAAAAAAATCACATTGAGAAAGGTAAAATAGGTTTGCTTATTTTAGAACAGAGGGAAGAAGTAGCTGCAGCTAGTATTAGTAAGAATTACACTAGACGATCCCTACAGCCTTTGTTAACCAATGTCCAGTCTCCTGAAGGCGGCAGCATAATTCTATGTACCTGACTACTCCTCCTGTGTCCTGTAATATACAGTTAAGAAAGGTTGAAAGATACACACACAAATGAGTCGGAGCAGTTGCTTACCACCCTTTCCTCCTCTCAATCCTTTTTTGATGGCTCTGTACAAAGTTTCAAACTGAGAGAGATATTCTGAAAGGGAGCAGAGTCTGCTGTTCTCTCACTTTAGAAAAAGCTTTTGAATAATTTTCCATGGGTATACCTTCTATTAAATATTTATATACAAAATAAACATATGCAAAAAAACAGTTATACATTATCAGTTTAAAAGATCTAAACTTAAAAAAGTATTAAATAATACTGATCAAATACCATTATAATGTTTCTTTATATGCCAGGAAATCTCATTAGCAGAACTGAAGAAACCACTTGGATGAGTTTTGAAATATTTTAAAAGGTAATCAGAATGTCCATTTCTTTTTAGTTTACAACCACTAGCTATACCATAACCTGGATGACTAAAAACCTTCAAAGACATATAGCCATTCATTTTTGTGCAATTTGCTCAATAAATCAAGGGGAAGGGAATGGACATGTTTAGCATTTTACCATCACTAATCTTGATAACTCAAGTGTGCACATTATCTACTTGGAGCAGAACAGTTGATAGCAGAAATTCCATAACCATGAGGATAGGTGTGTAAACAACCTGACAGACTTGGAACTTACCTAGCCAGAGAAGGAAGTTCTGGTCAATGGGTTGAACTTTGTAGACACTATAACATATCTAAATGGTTGCATTAACTACAAGCAGTGAATACATTTTCTGCAGCAATAATATAAGTTTGAAAACTCCACCTTAAGCTCCATGCACACTAGTGTTTCTTTTAAGCTAAAAAAACTGGAAAAAACACTGGTAATAGTGTGTTTTTTGGTAGCATTTTAGTAGGGTTTAGGAGCGCTAGCATTTTATTAGAGTTTTTACAGTACATGTAGAAAAAAAAGCTAAAAAAAGCTGTTAGTAGCCTTTTAGTAGTATTTAAGTGTGTTTAGGAGCTTTTTTTCTGCTTGAATACCCCTCCAAAAAAAACTCTACAAAAACTATTTTTTTTCTGCTCCTAGAAGCTGAAGCTCAAAAAATGCTAATAGTCTAAAGTAGTGTTCATGGACACATAGGAAACACTATTTAGCTTCTAGGAACAGAAAAATAAATGCCAACAACAGCATTTAGGAGCTTAAAAAACACTACATGGAGCCTTAAAGCTAAACTCTATGCATAAAAACTTTAATTCAAATAAACACCTCAAGAGTCACATGTCTAAATCTACTTTGTGGGCATGAAAAGCTCTTGCAAACCCAGAAATTATCTTGTAAAAGTAGTGGTGACATCACCACTGTACATAGCCTGTGCATAATCTGTGGATGGGACACAGCAGGACATCCCACCTCAGGCTTCCTGCAGGGAACTACAGGGAGGATACAAGGTCATCCAGAGAAAGAGCAAGCATTGACTGGTCTTCATCAAATAAAGTCCTGGACAAAAGAAAAGTGTAGGAGTTGTTTAATGCTGGATTACCGTATATAGCTGGAAGATTTACATAAAAAAAGATTTACATAAAAAAGACCTAGATTAGGCCTAATTTCCCACCACCCTAGAGGGTACTAAAGCACATACTCTGAGCAATGAGCTGCAGGCTCAGCAGTGGCTTCCATCTAAACATTTTCATTCCCTTTTGCCTTTGTGTAGTGCCCTGTAAATGACACATTATTTTATACTTCTAAAAAGCTGATGGACAGTTCAAAAGAAAAAGTGAAAAGCTTCTACAGGTATGGACTGCTGTGCATTGTCAAATAAAAGGTTGAGTGCTATAAGAATGAGATGAGTCACCATAGCAAAATAAAAGAACCTATTCTTTAGACTGAACAAAAAGACATGAAAAGCAGACAACAGTATACAGATGTACACTTCAGTCATTGTTAGAAAAAGATGTGCCAGAAAAAAGAATATTCTGCCTCACTGGCAGTCAATTTATGATAGTGGCGACGCTAAATCATTACAAACATACACATAACCCACTGCTTTAAAATTAGAATGCTTCAAAATCTTGGATACTATATACAAAGTCTACATAAACGCTGTTCAGTGACGCAAGATCCCTCCCAGCAAACAAAACATAACACCTGTTACATGCACACTTGTCAAACAATAGCCTGCAGGTTCTCAGGAATTCCGAACCAGGATTTACTATAGTTATATTCACATTCACCATTATTCTGCAAGACTGGCCATAGATGAGCAGATACTTTATAGGCAATAATTGAAAAGGTTGTCTTAGCTACAGGGCATGCCAGGATGCTTCCCACCCATGATATATTTCATGGTAAAAGAAGATCCGGAAAAGCCACACTGAAACACACATCCACTTTATTGTACTAAAGACCGCATAAAAAAAACATACAGTACACCAGTGGGGGAGAAAGGTTCATACATTTCACGCTAACCTCAGTGCTTAATCATAACCCATGGCAGAGATATCCATATACTGGAATATATATGAATGAAAGCCCAATCAGCGGTAGTAACCAAAGAAATAACAATTGTGTTCAAAAATTATTACAGTAGTGATGGCCCCTCGAAAGAGGTAAAAGCTGTCAACAAGAAAAACAGCTAGGCACCTCCTGGGTCCATGTTGACTTCAGCAAGGCAGTTTGGGGAGCTCTGCATTTACGTGTACAATAATACAGAAGGGGGGGGGCAGAAAAAGCATAAATACAGATTTGAGGACCTCTGGGAAGACTGGGGAGCCTCATTTGGGCTTCAGGCTAACCCCTAGATGTAACAATGTTCCAAACTTAATCTGAACCTAAAAAGTATCTACCGTAACTAAGCCTATAGGTTTTACAACACAAACAATACTATAACATGGATAAACCACCAGTAAATGCCACCAATATAGGTCAGCAATATGGTGTGCAAAAATTCATGACAAAAACTCAAAAATGCACACCTTAAGTGATCAGTCCTGAAGTTCATGAACACATGTTCCTTTTCATGTGTCTATGTAATTCATTGTAGGGACCCTGCCTCAAAGTGTATTGGAATCTTAATTTTAAAACTTGGGGACTACTTTGCTTTGTTCCCTACTAAACTCATTTAAACTCTATCATGAATTGGAGATGTGCAAAAGTGACTAACTACCTGGTGATCCTGCTAAGCCCCTTCTGAAAAATACTCATCCTGTTTCTTACTAATCATACTAGGCACTGACTAAAGCAGATCTATCCTAGCATTGTCAGTTTGTGTCTTTCCCTCCCACTTGAAAAGCTACAAGATGCTGTACTGATGCATGATGTGCCCCAAAGTCAGATTACTGCAGCAGCATGCATTCCACACTTCTCTCTCCCCCCCCCACGCAAGCCATTATAAATTTGAAGATCTGCCCAACTCTGGTACTACTTGTCACATACCTGTAGGAGGAGTCTAGAGGATGCACAATTTCCATCCAAGTGCACCTGGAAGTAGAGACAGGGCCTGAATGAGCAATAGAAGGGCACAAATGCCTAGGTACAGAACCTGCTGGAACTGGATGTGCAAAAGTAAAGATGGTAATGCACTGAGGATGCACCAAGTCCAGGTATGAATAGACCAGCTTTAGACTAACTCATGCATGGGGGTTATAAGGGTTTTTTTTTCCAACTCAGAGTTGGGCTTTAATGTATATTAGTGTAGTTAATTCCGAATTGGTTTGCAATGTTTTAAATTGTGGAGGTACCAATCAAGTTCAGCACAGATGATATGTTTTCCTATTGTTAAAATATATCTAACTTAAAAACGTTATTTCTGTTAGTTTAGAACAGTGGTCTCCAAACTGCGGCTCGGGGGCCAGATGTGGCCCTTTGCTTGCTTTTATCAGCCCCTTCGTCTACCGATACCAACAATGGGGCATAATTCTATCCACTGACAACAATGAAGGGACACAATTCCTTCCAATGACACCAATGATGGGTCACAATTCCTCCCAATGACACAAACAATGGGGCCCAATTCCTCACAATGACACCAACAATGACATCAATGATGGGGCACAATTCCTATCAATGACACCAATGATGGAGTGCTATTCCTCCCACTGACACCAAAGATGGGGCATGGTTTATTCCCATTGATGTCAGGACCTTTACTAATCCCAATGGCCAAAGTCTGGCCCCCTAAGGCCTGAAGGACAGTAAGCTGGCCCTTTGTTTAAAATGTTTGGAGATCCTTGGTTTAGAATATAATGGAAATGGAGTGGGATAAAACTTTGCCAGTACTGTGCCCATTGGGAATATTTTACTTTCATTTGCTGACCCAGAGGCACAATAGGAATTTAGGGACAATCCCCTCTTAAAAATTTATTGCCAAAACAGGTGTCCTTAGGCTGGATTCTCACTTGAGCATATCGGTTTTAGCGTTTTTTGCAATGCGTGACTGTTGCATGTTTTTGCATTAATATAAAACTTTATTTTGTCAAAAATAGGAGACATTCTCGAAAGAGAATTATTTTTTTGTATATATATATATATATATATATATATATATATATATATATATATATATAATGTCTTTATTTTGAAACTGGCCATCGAAGTCAGCAAGGTCAGAACACCTCAAAAAATGTAATTGCCCAAAATGGGACCAAAAAAACAAACAGCTAATATACAGTAGCTAAAAACAAATAGAGGTGATTGTATATACAGTACCACATTTATGGAATGGGAATAATGTGACCAGGTGGAGGAAGGGGGATTTAGAGCAACATTTTGCCAATTAGAAGAATGTGGTTTTGGCAGAGGAGGGGGGGGAGTTGGGCAGGATGTTGTGTTGGCAGATGATGGGGGGGGGGGCAGGATGCTGTGTTGGCAGAGGAGGGAGGAGTTGGGCAAGATGTTTTGTTGGCAAATGATGGGGGGGGGCAGAATGTGGTGTTAATAGATGAGGGGGGGTCTAAAGAATGTGGTGTTGGCAGAAGGGGGTGATGAGATTTGCATAAGGGCCATAAGGTGGTGGAGGTACAGAGGATCTAGATGTCGTATCATACCTGCCAACACGTTTGCCTGGAGTTCTGGTGGTACCTTCTCCATAATGCGGAACGCATTGGAACAAACATCTTGCTGAAAAAGGCACGAGACCTGCTGGTGTTCATGCATTCCAACATACTGGCCATTATGTCCAAATTCAGCGTCAGAAGTTCTCCTCATTTCAAGTGTGCTTGATCTTGGAGGTACATAAGAATGAATGGGTGGTGTGGACTCTTCTTCTACCACAGGTGTCCCAGAGGTAAAGCTTGCTGGAGTTGGCATTTGGCTCCCCAGAGATTCTTGGCCTGCCTACTGACTGTTTGCATCTGGATCCAAATCCTCATTTTCTGTAGGATCCTCCCAGCAGATTTCCATACTGAAAGCTGCTGTTTTAGTCTTTTTAATGACATACATACAGATGAAGCTTACCTCTCCAAAGCCACAATTGGCAAAAGAAACTCCAAATCTCTAGCATTGACAGCAGATCCACTCCTAAACTCCCTCAGCTGATGTTGGTGTCGAGTTCAGGCGTCCCGCAAACTCTTCCCTTTGCCCTTCAGAAGCTTCACTGTTAAAAAACAAAAAAATAATATCAATTTATTTTTTTGTAGGTACCTAACAATTGGGCAATCATTGGTTAATCTACACTATGCCTTTCTGGTTGGAAAATCTACCTCAAGTTACATAGTCCGTGACACCAGCTCTGCTATTCGGGATGTGTTGAAGGATGTTGTTATGAAAAAAACCTACAACAGAAGAATGGTCACAGATCTCTGAAGTTCCCTGACAATGCTGCAATTTCCCAAATTATGGTTGGGCGATTGATGGGAAACACATCAGGATCATAAAGACAATGGCCAGCGGAAGCCAATACTTTAATTACAAGAAATATTTTTCATTTGTTTTATTGGCAGTGGCTGATGCTAATTATTGCTTTTGTTATATTGCTATTGGGTTATATGGCATATGGCAGCAGTGTACATATAGCCTGGACCTTCCTGAAAACAGTCTGCTCCCGGGTACAAATCGCCCTCCCCCTGCCCAGTTTTTTTGTGGGGGATAAGGCCTTTACCCTGGGTGAGCATCTGGTACTGCCCTATTTGGGTCACAATCTAACATTAAAGAAGAGCATGTTCAATTACCAGCTAACAAGAGCATGTAGAGTTGTTGAATGTGCTTTTGGAATTTTGTCTAACAAATGGTGGCTTCTTCACACTCACATTGTCTTGAATATGCAAACTGCAATCTGTGCAGTTAAAGCTGTATGTGCCCTGGACAACTTTGTTGGCAGCGTAATGGATTCCTGTTAAACCACTTGCCTAGCAGGCACTTATGCCCCCTTCTTGCCCAGGCCAATTTTCAGCTTTTAGTGCTCTCACCTTTTGAATGACAATTGCGCGGTCATGCAACACTGCACCCATATGAAATTTGTATCATTTTTTTTCACACAAATAGAGCTTTCTTTTGGTGGTATTATTTGCCACTGGGTATTTTATTTTTTTGCACTATACACAAAAAAAGAGCAAAAATTTTGAAAAAAAAAGGTTTTCTTTGTTTCTATTATAAAATTTAGCAAACAGGTAATTTTTCTACTTCAATGATGTGCGTTGATGAGGCTGCACTGATAGGCAGCACTGATGTGCACTGATAGGCAGCACTGATGGGCACTTATGGGCACTGATAGGCAGCACTGATGGGCACTGATAGGAAGCACTGATAGGCGGCACTGATATGCAACAATGATGGGCACTGATAAGCGGCACTGATGGGTGGCACTGACTGACAGCACTGACTGGTGGCATTGCTGGGCACTGACTGGTGGCACTGCTGGGCACTGACTAGTGGCACTGCTTGGCACTGGTGGGTGGCACTGCTGGGCACAAGTGGGTAGCACTGATGGGCACTTGTGGGCGGCACTGCTGGGCACAAGTGGGCGGCACTGGTTCGTGGCACTGCTGGGCACTGATCATCAGTGTCCTGATGATCGGTGCCAATCCATCCTCTGACAGTTGCCAGTTATCGGCAGTACTTTCCTCACGTTGTGGCAGCGTGGGGAAAGTGCAGCCGATAACCGGCAACTGCATTTACCCGTTATCTGCTGTGTCATTGGACACAGCTGATCACGTGGTAAATGCCGCTGTGATTGGCCTTTTACGACATAACGTGATCAGCTGTGTCCGTAAGACACAGAGATCATGGAGATCGCTGGGTGTACGCCCCCGGGAGTCCGTGGGAGGGCGCGTTCTTGGAGGATGTCATATGATGCCCTCCCAGAACTGGCTGGCTACAGTGAAGCCGTCATTCGGCTATCTGCGGTCGGCAAGTGGTTAAGGACTCATTAATACACAATATGGAAAGAGGTTGTGGACTGGGGCTCGAGGAAGCAGACAAGGTACACATATTAGGGATCAGTTTGCATCCTACTTTATGTCTCCAACAGGACAGATCCCATGGCAGCTGGAGGCAATTGAATAATTGTACATTTTGACAAACATGTAAAGTGTTGCCCTGTATCTATTGGTTAATAAAACTATCTTCTAAGCTGCATTGAATAATAAAAAAATGCTTTATTGATAATAAGCCTTGTATTTTTTTTAAATATATGTATATTTTTATTTACATCATCCATACAATATTGTGTACTAGGGGTCAGAGAATGCCCTCATGTATTTGTGACATGTTGACACCTCTCTACTTGTGTGTCCTCATGTAGCCTTGTTATCCCTCCTGCAGGACACAGGAGGAGAGGGATGGTTGGTGTGTCTAGTAATAACAAGTATAGATAAATTAATAAATAAATAAATAAAAAAGGCATATACAGTAATTTCACTTGGGTAGGTTTGCATGGGTTTAGCTTACCTTTATCATCCTTGACTGTGTAATTGAAGTCTGCCCAGTCTGGGAACACCTGGCTGCCAATCTGGTCCCATACCCTCCTCTTCCTTGCTCAGGACTTATAAAATGGATCTCTGGAATCATACAAGCAGGGGTGCTGCTTCACCATCCTAATACAATTTTAAGGATCCAGCAGAGACACTGTCTTGTCCATGTTGCGGACCATGTCTGCTAAACAAAATGGAGATCTGTGCATTTCCTGTGCAATATTTTGTCATTTCCTTTTTGGGTGTTAACTTTCATCTGAGCAGAAAATCATGCAAAAATGTGCAATTCGACCATTTCCATTAATTTCTGTGGGAATAAAAACACGTCATAAACCCTGAAAATCTGCCCGATTTGAGCTACAGGCGACTTGGAGTGGAGATGTGAACCATCTTCATTGAGAATAATTGATTTTTTTCTCCTCAAGCACTTTTGAGCTTCAAGTTACAAATTGCTCAAGTGTGAATCCTGACTTATTGGAAGATGTACCCTCATTTCTACTGGTTAGCATTAGTAAATAGATAAGAAATTGTATTATATTTGTTGTACTTATTTTAACTTTTTTATATTTCTACGGTTGGGTCCTGGTTTCTGGCCCAGGCCAAAATGATGTCATACATCCCATAAGTCTCCAGGGGTATTTTTGCTTTCATCTGAAGGAAGGGATAAGGTGCTTTCTCATCTAAGCACACCCTCCTACCTGTAGACCTGAACTAAGGGCAGATGGATCCCAGGAAGTAAATGCTACACGAATCACCAGCTCTTATTCAAGATGGTCATGGCTAGAAATGCTAGGGGGTGTTTTTCAAAGTGATTTCTCAACAAAATAAAGCATGGAGACATAGATGGGTGGGTGAGTTTGCTTTGAATATTCAAAATGAATTAGATATAATTTTTCGTTTCTAGTGATCAGATAGAGTTTAGTTCTGCTTTTAAGGAAAATGATGACAGACTTCTCTTTTGCAGCACAACATGTAGATTTATATTTTTCTTTCTACTTAATACAGTCAGGTGATTTTATGTGTTTGTCCTTGCCTCTTTAAGCAATCTTTTTCTTTGTCTTCAAATATTTTAATAAACAGTTTTGTCCTAATCCAATTTTCCAGTCCAGATTCTCTCCAGGTTCTGCCAGAAGTCCCCAGGGGCTCCACCATGATTTTCCCGCATGTGAGGGAAGCGATGACTGTCTGTGCTGTGCCCCACCAGCCCCTCCTCCTTTCCTGTTCACCCCAGGTGCTTGCATTGGCATTACATGAGATGGGCGAGAGGGGAGAGCCAGCAGGGAACAGCACACTACAACAGAAAAGCATGAAAAACAAACCACACCACTACTGTACTGCTGCTGCCTCAACTGTACTGTGCCCTACTGCTGCCCCCCATGTAAGGTGACCCCCTTTACTGTGCCTTGCTGCTTCCAATTTAATATGCCCTTCTGCTGCCTTCCCTCTCCCTTGTGATGTGCCCTGCTGCCTCTATGTAATATGAACTGCTACCCTCCTTGTAGTGGGCCCTGTGGCACCACGTAATTTGCCCTGCTGCCCATTATGTAATGTGTCTGGCTGCCCCCCCCATGTAATGTGCCGTGCAGTCCTTCATGTAATTTGCCCTGCAGCCCCCTATGTAATGTGCTGTGCTGCCCCCCATGTAATGTGTCCTGCTGCTGCCCCCATGTAATGTGCCCTACAGCACCATAAAGTGTTCCCTGCAACTGCCCCCCATGTAATGTGCCCTGCTGCTGCCTCCCAGGTAATTTGCCCTGCAGTCCCCTTTGTAATGTGCTGTGCTGCCCCTATGTAATGTGTCCTGCTGCCACCCATGAAATGTGCCCTGCTGTCCCAGTGTACTGTGCCCTCCTGACTCCCTGTGCTCTGCCCTGCTAACCTCCTGTACTCTGCCCTACTGACCCTAGTGCTCTCCCTGGCTGACCCCCTGTACTTTGCCATGCTGCCCCACTGTGCTCTGCCTTGCTGATTTCATACTGGGACAGATGTGACCAAATTATATCGCCCCACTCCTGATGTACTGTTGAACTTTTTTCTTTCCTTTTTGGGGGGTTGTGCTGTCTTTTGTGGCATACAACTTTTGGGCTTCCTTCTTGCTGACACTTTTTCAGTCCAACATATGCACCTTCTGCTCTTGAAGAAGTGAAAAATGCAAAACATGTTGAACTATATATGAATGGATAGTGGCAACCCAAGGACAGTTGTATTTGTGCCATTAGCTTGAACATTGCGTACCTTTTACACAGTGTGGGGCCACCACCATAATCGACATAAGGGTGCAGGATGCTACTATGTTTCATTTTAATTTGATTTAATTCATTTTTAATTGTGCATTAATAAAGACTGTATATTTTTAAGATAATTGGTGTGGTGCCTATAAAGTCCATGGATTGCGGTCCAATATTTTTTTCTTTTCTTGCACTGATTTTTTGATGAGGTACTTTAGTACATGCTAGGTTAACAAACATATGTTTTATTCCACCCTGCATTGTCTCGTTCCCATTGATTGAATCTTGCTGATCCCCTGTGTTCTGCCCTGCTAAACCCCTATGCTCTACCTTGCTGACCTCCTGTGCTCTGCCTGCTGATCCCCTGCATTTCCCCCTGCTGACCCCCTATACACTGCTTATCTTAAGTTCAAAATTGAGCATCTTTGTAGAGAAGCAAGCACAAGTCTAATATTAAATAGGTACATTTTACAATGCATTATTTACTCTCTTTCCTTAACAGGGGCGGACTGACCATTTGGAAACTCGGGCACTGCCCGAGGGCCCGGGGTCAGTAGGGGGCCCCATGAGATGCCCCTTGTACCTTTTTCATAGGCTTTTTTGAGTTTGGGCAAGGACACAGGGGCCCCATGATCCCCTATTGCCCGGGGGCCCCATGAGTTGTCAGTCCACCCCGTTCCTTAATGCTATTTCTAAAAATAATTGTTGTTATATCAACAACTCGCTGATAACACCAATGCTCCGTGAGCTATACTTTAGATCTGAACATTATTTCAGGTGTTCCCTGAGATCTCAAACTTTTTGCCAGGGGTTCCTCCAAGGTATAAAGATTAAGAAATCATTTTCTTGCCTCCAAATGTTGTTTTATCAAGTTTATTATCCCATACTCTATATTCCTTTACTGGATTAGATTCCTTACCAGCCAGTTCATTAATTTTTTCTATTTTTTCCTCCAATGTTCTCCACAGGAATGCAAGAAGGAACAGTGAAACAAATGATACTATATGATTTACGACACCTGGGTAAAGTGTTTTTTCCTCTAGTTCCTAAAGTTATATGTGTGCTAATGTCCTTTATAGCTTATTGTGTTTGTAAATAATGATGTGTTCTTTTATGCCACCATTGGACACTCAAACTCTACTACCTGGAGTTTTATCTCCCACTTTCAAACACATGTAGTGAAAGGGCTGAGAAAATGGAACAATATGAAACCTGTTGTTAAAGTTTGGGAGGGAGAGTTGGGCTACTGAGGCTGAGGACTGGGAAAAAATTTTACCTTACGTTTAAATTGAGCCTCTCACCTCAGACTCAGGAGAAAAATTATTAGATATTGGCCAGGTGGTATAGATGTCCTGATAGGCTGCACAAAATTTTGCAGCATTATCCCCCCCCCCCCCCATTGTTGGCACTGCAGTGATGACACGGCCACTGGCTACTGGTACAGACCTCCCTACTACACCAGTTGGCCTTGTGATCGATCTTCTCAGGTTCAGCTCAAATGACCAAAAAAGGTTTATTATGCTTTCTATTACTGTGGCCCGGTGTATAATACCCAGACAATGGAACTCCTCTAAGGTGCCCAGTATCAGGGAATGGGTGATGTAATTATACCATATCATGCGTATGGAGGAACTTACGGTGAGTATTCAGGAGAAACACTCTAAATTTACATCAAAGTTGTACACCTGAATTGACTTTTCAACTTCTGACACATTGAGATCATACCTGTGACCTATGCTTTTACCCTGCTGGTGGTACTATGGAGGCACTGGTGTGCTCAGTCGGACTGGTTCCTCTGAGGCTTTTACCTGTCTCTTTATCCTCTCTTTCTTTCTTTCTTTCTTGCCAATATTTTATGGCAGGAACATGGTGAGACATCCAGAACAGAGCAATTTGTTTTCGAGCTACATCACATGATCAAAATAAATAGAAATCAGGTATCAAAATAATCAGATAATAGTTATATGAAGTGCTGAAGGAAAAAGTTCCTCATCAACTGTACTACAGGGTCCATCGGAACCTTAAGCATAAACACAGCAGAGATTATGTCGGTAACCTCTTTCCGGTATCGGAAGAGTTTCAGACATCTCCATATGAGGTATATGAGGTCCTATCGTCCCTGTGACACCTAGCGCAAATAGGAGAATCACATCTTCCCCATTTATATAACTGGACTAGTGCATGATAGGCTCTATGTAACACGAATAATTGTGATAGTTTGTATGATGGTGCAACTGAACTAAGCAGATTGGATTGTAAGCCTAGCTCCCATGTCTCTCATCCAAAATCTTCCAAATCTTGTTCCCATCTGCTCCTACAGGGCAATTGAACAGAATTCTGTACAGTGAAGACCAGAGTTGCATAAATCCTTCAGATCATATCTTTTTTATTTCTATCTAGCATCACCTCTCCCAGTAAAGGGTGATCGGCTAAAGATAGGTTCAGTTCCAGGTATTCCATAGGGTCAGCTGTAACATGGACCCCCAGATAGTTTTAGCTAGTTTTAGCTTCTGAGTACATGGTGGCAAAGGTTGGGTGAGTTTATCTAGGGGAGAAGAACCAATTTACTTCAGTTAATAGAGATACCTGACAGGGCCTTGAACCATTTAATTAAAGACATGACCTGGCCGAGTGAGGATTTGGTGTCTCCAGGATACAGGAGTGTTGTCAGCATAGATTCACACCTTGTCCTCCCCATATTCACATATAAACCCAGTGATACATGCAGATACTCTTATGACAGCTGGCAGAGGCTCTATAGTCAATGCAACAGCTGGGGTGACAATGGACACCCCTGCTGTGTACCTCTATGGAGCAGAAAGGGATCTGTGAGGTCTTCATTGATTCATAGTCTAGCCACAGGAGCAAAATATAACAATTTCACCCATTTGATAAACTTTTCCCCCCAAGCCAAACCGCACCAGCACATCCCACAAATACAGCCATTCAATGCTATCAAAAGCTTTAGCTGCATCGAAGGACAATATCACTTGGTGACCTGGGTTATCAGTAGGTATCTGGAGATTCAGAAATAACATGCATATTTAACATGGTCAATCTAGATTGGATAAAGCCAGGTTGATCTTTATGTTCAATCTTAGAGATAACTTTTGCAAGACGCGTTGCAAGCACCCATGCTAAAAGTTTTATATCTGTTGTTAACAAAGATATATATGAATGAATCAGGGGGCAGACTATCCTTACCTGGCTGAAGTAAAAGAAATATTACTGCCTCGTTCATAGAAGGGGGTAGGTGTCCCAGCTCCATAGCATTTCTAAAGACTGTATCTTACTTTGGCAGGAGGATATCTGCGTACCTCTTGTACACCTCTGCTTGCAACCATTTACTCCCAGAGAGAATAGAGCCAAGGTATCTGCCAATTTATTTGTCGTAATAGGAGCCCCAAACAATCCTCTGTCAGATGAATTCAGCATAGTGAAGTCCTGAATTTTGCCACAATGGGAGAGGCCTTAGAGGAGTACAAGCTGGCACAGAAGTCCCTAAAAGTATGAAATATATCATCATGAGATGTTGTTATACTCCCTGTGGGTGTAGCAATCGCAGATATGAATGAGGAGGTTCTATGGACTTTTGCACGCATAGCTAAAATATGGCCCAGGCCTTCTCCCTCAAAGAATGTTTGTTGCATGAAATAAACATTTGTTTTCAGTTTTTGTTAGTAACACCTGTTGTGCCATATTTTTTGCTTCTAACCAAGCCCATTTGGTATGAATGTTAGGATTAGCTATAAAAGTAGCTTCAGCGTTTGAGGCCTCCTGTAGAACAGTAGTCTTCCAAGAAGTTTTGGTTTTTGATAGAGGAAATAATTTTAATAAATTGACCCCTCAGGAACGCCTTAAGGGTGGTGTCTTTGTTACAGATGAGAAATTGCACTATTGCATCTGGCACAGTGACCAGTTCTGGAAATAAAGCCAGAAGGGTTTATTTTCCAATAGGCTGTTTGAGAGGGACATGCTATGCTAACCTGTACCGAAAAAGGGGAGTGTTCTGAGATGGTCCAGGGTTCATAATGGACAGAAGATACCAATAATAGCATTTCCTCATTGACCAAACCCAAGTCAATTCTAGAAAGGCAACCATGGGTTGCAGAATAGCAAGAGTATGTTTTAGAGGATGGATTTTGTAATCGCCATAAGTCCCACAATCTCATCTCTGCAAGAAGCCTGGTAAAAGTATGTGGTCCATAAAGGGGTTGAAACCCCTGAGGATGTGGCCAAAAAGTTTTCAAGTGCTACATCTAAAACATTGTTGAAGTCTGCAACCACACGAGTAGGGTGGTGAACTAGAAAATTTGTCACTAATTTCAAAGTTTATGTAGAGAAAGGAGGGAGGACAAATACTGTATATTAAACAAAATACTGTACAATTCAACCCTTCCAAGGTGCAACGTAAAAATATATAGCCACCTGAGCGGTTGACTACAACATGTGAGTAGGAAAACTGAATCCTATGAGTGATCAAAACACTGACCCTCTTGCGTAGGAGGAATAGGTATTGTGAAATTGATGGCTGTATGATTTCTGGGAAAACAGAGTATTAATGTTTGGAGACAAATGAGTGTCCTGCAGACGAATCAATGAAGATCCCAAATGTTTCACCGTATGTTGGACAGCCAACCTTTGCACCTGGGTTACCAATATCAAAGTTCAGAATATATATTTGTGCTACCATACTCAACCAGAGGGATGAAAAGAATCTTGATGTTAACGTTCTACAGGCATGTAGGTCTAAATATAAACTGAACCTGCAGACCAACAGGGTCTGCAAATCAAATAAAAATGCAGGGTAGCATCCATGTGGGATAGCTGTTGGGGGTTCCATAACAGCTGGCTTGCTTCACAGGGAGTATCCCATAAATGTAGAATAAGAAAGCTGACACATATAGTAGATACATTCGCCAGATACTTAATTAGATCATCATTGCCAAAACAACCTGGGGCACAAACTTGAAAGCAGAATGGAACATCAAAGCACAAATAGTAGATACTCAGGGAGGCAAATGGTGCCTTGCAGTAGTTTTCTGGAGAGCACCCTCCTCTGGATCCAGCTACTGCACAACTGAAGATGGTTTCTCAAAGAAGTGTACTTCTCCTTTAGCTACCACATGGAGTTGAGCAGGATACAACATGACGTACTGAAGATCCAAGGCCCACAGGCATTTCTTCACCTTTAGGAAGCTGAGCCCTATGCTTCAGTACTTGAGCAGAAAAATCAGGAAAAAGAGAAACTTTAGAGTTATCTATAACCATTGCAGCACCCAGGTTCTGGCTTTGGATAGAACAACAACTTTGTGTTTGTAGTTTACAAGAAAGGAAGCGGAGGAGTACCCGGTGGTAGGGGTCTTGCCCGAACTGTATGAGGTCTTTCCACAGAGAACATGGGGGAGAAAGAATCTTTCCCAAAGATATTAAGCAGCCATTGTCCAATAAAATGCACAAGGTTTTTACCCTCTGCCTTTTCCAGAATTCCTGTTGCCTTGATATTGTTCTTCCACAGACTGTTCTCAAGATCATCCAGCCGGGACGCAGGTTTATTAGCAATAGAATGAGTGTAATTCACATCTCTCTGCAATGGTGCCCATTCGTGCCCTAGGGTACTGAGATAGCCTTCCAGGGCCGCTGTGTGATCCTGCAACTTTTGCATATCCTGTCCACAAAACATGACTGCGGTCAGGCCCGGACTGGGACAAAAATTAGGCCCAGGCATCTTATACTGAGCAGCCAATTTCTCCAGGGCCTGGGGGAGATGAGAGAATAGGGTTGGGCGTTCGTGGGGGTGGTTTGTGATGGAATATTCATAGTCAGTCCTCCACACTGCAATGTAAAGGGCCACTGTGTTATAAAGGGGACTGAACTGTAAATGGGCACTTTATTGATTACAGTGCCCCTTTACACTGCAGTTCCCTTTATATCACAGTGCCCCTTTACATTACAGTGCCCCTAGAAATCACAGCCCCCTATCACAGTGCCACTTGCAGTCATGCCCCCCCCCCTTCTCTCTAATCCCAGTGCCTCCTATATATTCAGCAAAGAGATGGCCCAATCCAGCAAAGAGACATTCGCATCCAGCAAAGAGACATCAGGAGCCAGCAAAGAGACAGCCTCATCCAGCAAAGAGAAATCACGAGCTAGCAGAGATACATCCCCATATAGCAAAGAGACATGCCCAGTCCAGCAAAGAGACATGCCCAATCCAGCAAAGAGACAAGCCCAATCCAGCAAAAGAGACAGCCCAGTTTAGCAAAGAGACATTCCAGTCCAGAAAAGAGACAGCCCAGTTCAGCAACGAGACATTCCAATCCAGCAAAGAGACAGCCCAGTTCAGCAACGAGACATTCCAATCCAGCAAAGAGACAGCCCAGTCCAGCAACGAGGCATCCCAATCCAGCAAAAATACAGCCCAATCAAGCAAAGAGACAGCCCAATCCACCTTACTAGAGGCCTGGTTCACACTGATGCTGTGCAGAATTTGCTGATTTCTGTGCATTTCCAGCACCGCATCAAAATTGCATTCCGTTCATATGAACCGCTGCGGGTGTGTATGTTAACGACACCCCAAAATTGGTTCACAAAACGCAGTGTGATTTGCAGAATCAGGTCGCATGGGTGTTGTCACGGATCCACGGTCCACCAACATGTGACAATTGCATGATCGCAACTAACAGTAATACGTCACGCCCACTGCGTCAGACCCCAGACCTTCTCACCAAACTCGTGACCAAAGGACCGGCCGATCTAAAACCGCGGTGTGACGCGCGTAACAAGGCCCCACCCAGCTGCACCCGCACAGCGATTGCCCAGCTAATGGTCTACAATCGGTGCCTGCAGCCTGAATGCGCTTGTTACTGGGTCGGGTTAATTACGCAACTAACCCTTCTACTGCCACCACCGTCTTGAAATGTACAGAGAAGACGGACTCTGTCAGAAATACACTATAATGATTGAAAAGTCACCTGTCCAATATGGTCAATTGGGCAGGGAGTAAACAAACACAGTAGCGTCTCTTCAAAAGGCAGGAATTCGTGAATTGCAGGTAAGCGCTTAAAAACAGTTTAACACTTTCAGAAAGAAAGATTTATTACTAAAAGAGTCAAAGAGGTGCAATAAAATATTTACAAAGAGATGTCACAAAAATATATATGTATATGTATATAAAGATACAGCAGAAATAATAGGGAGGAAATTAAAGAGTTAAGTTACTTGCCAATATGTCTTGGTTTGTAAGCAGATCCAAGTGCAGAGCAGGAAGGTTCTTTGATCTCCTCTGTTACGATGTTACACTAAGGAGGACTCTCAGTTAAAACTAACAGCTTCATACCCCATGATATGAAACACACAGTTGACCTGAAGAATGTTCAATTCATTGCTGGTCAGTTTTATGATGTGTGGGCCTACACAGTTTTGGGTGACGAAGGTTACACTTCAGCAGACTGCCTGGCACCTGGACTCAGGATGCTTAACCTGTGCTGACCCACACCATCTGTCAGGAGATAACGTTTGCCTCTCAGGACTGCAGGGGGGTAGGGAATGAGGCTGAGGAATGAGAAATATCTTGAATAAAAAGAGAAAAAAGGGAAAAGGAGAACTCCGCTCCAACTCTGATGAGCTAGTTTGCTACAGGTGTGAACACCCATGCAATCCGATTCCGGTCTGGCAAAAAAAAATTCCTGCACCATTTTGGTGCGGATGTGGTGCAGTTTGAGCCATACAAAGTGAATAGGCTCAAATCATATTGCTGTAAAAATTGTATGTGATTTTCACAGGAATGCAGTGTGATTCCTCTGCGAATCACATGCGATGTGCTACATCATGGCAGTATGAACTGGGCCTTAATGCAGGACACCATGTTGGGTGCAAGAAGTTCACTGACACTGTGAGAGAGATAGAGAGTCCGTTCTTGCCAAGAACTGTCTCCCTCTCACAAAGTGAGTGATACTGAACAGACAGAGTACAACATGTCATGTCAGAAGGTAAAATGACAGCCACAGAGCTAGACACCCAAGAATCCTCTCATGTCTCATGATGAACATTTACTGTCAGAAAAAACTATAAGACAATTTGTATAGACTCAGTTTAACTCTGATGAGACTCTCAGTCTAAGTCTATAAAAAGTGTCTTATAGTATTTCTAACAGTAAATGTTCACTAACTGGCAGTGGCAGGCTGGCACTTACTTTTTCTTCAGTCTGGGCTGGCTCTCTGTAGTTTCTGTACCATCAGGCGATGGGGTCTCCTCCAGCTCCTCCCCCTTTACAGTCACGGGTGGCCCACAGGTCAGCTCACTCCTAGCTCCTTCCCTCTGCTCCATTGGCCATATTGGAGGGACTGAGCAGCCACGCCGCAGAGAGACCTAGGAGCGGCACAGGCTCCAGACGAGAGGCAGCTGAGCTGCCGCATCTGCGTTGCATTGCACCCCAGCCCGACATCATATTCCTGTACATGCGGCCCTGGCCCACCAGGCAAATTTCAGGTGGGCCCTATGGCCAGTCTGGGTCTGATTGTGTTTTTAACCCCCTTTATTTCAGTGGTGAGGGCAGCAATAGAAGTGTTGCATGTAGTAACTGCCAAGAAAATGTCTCTAAGAATGGGTTCCGACCCATCCGAGTCTGGGGCCTGTGTAGGTTGCAGGAAATATAAGTCTGCTGGCATACTCACTGTATTCCAGTCTGGTAAAGGCGCAGAGGAATCATCCAGTGGTACGGTGTCATCAGCCTCAGATTGTTCCCCGTTGCAGTCACTGTACAGGTCAGGCAGCGAAGGTGGATCTTTAGCTGCTGGTTTGGCAAATAACTTCTCCACGGTCTTGCGGCACTTCTCTTTGGCTGGTCTAGGAGGCAAGCAGCCATCTTGGGCCACATGATCCGTAGTGTAGTCGGTGTCCTTGCCGCATTTAGCCATGGTTGCTAGCCTCGAGAGTCGGAACAAAGGAAAGCCCAGGTCCTGAGCAGTCTCTCTGTGTAAATATTTCTACATAAGTTGGGCCAGGAGAGGTGCCAACAGGATCAATGCACAGATGTTCGGTGGAGAGAGCAGACCCAGTGTCCTGTTACATCCGCTGCCAAGCCACGCCCCTCATTATATTATGTCTTGTGGAAGATGTTTCATAAAACTTTATTCTCTGAAAAAAAAAATCAAATCTGTTAAAATGGTTATCCATTTTGAAAGATTCCACATACTTTATTGATACCATGCCAATACAAAAGAAGTAAACTGAGGCTGTTCATTACTTTCCCAGTAATGGAAAAACTGCATGACATGTATCAGGTATTAGACATACAGGGTGGGTTGAGGAAAGCTCATCTGATGGTATAATTATTTATTAGCAATTAGGACAGATTAGGAATTTAAATTAGCATTTACAACGATCCACTAAATGCACAAATTAAATATATAAGAGCTGTTTTGCATTTTTGTCCATTCAGTCCTGAGATATACAGTCCTGCCGCATAGCACGACCAGCCTAGGTTTTTTCCTTTCCCCCATTCTGTGATTAGACAGTACAGAAGAAGAAGCAGACTGATTATCTCATCTCTGTACCACTCTGCTTTCTCATGTGATCAGCATGTTCTTTGCTAGCACATGAGCACTTCAACACTCCTTGTGCTGCTTCTCCCTGTTCCAGTCTAAACTTCACTGTACAGTGTATTGCAAAGAGCTGATGCCAAGTCAAATTCAGGTTCTTAGAATAGGTGCTTTTAAAAATACATCTAGCTGGCTGGAGTTCAGCTTTAAACATTGATTCAGAAAGAAGTTTCTGCAATGATATTTTAGGGAATAATGAATAAGGGTCTCATTGTCAACAATACCAAATTATGTCAGTGACAATAGCAGAGTCCCTCTTTAGCAAATGAGCAAGTTTTAAAAAAGGCTGCTTTATGTGAACTTGAACACTTCATAGTATTCTTAGGTGTTTTTTTCCACTGTTTTCCCAGTGGTACTGAGCAATGCTCACGCAGTGTAGACTATATAGCTGTCCATGCGTCAAAAGCTTAATACATTTCTGGTAGGCTCCACAATTTCTGCAGAGATGATAACATCACAGACAGAGTTTATTAATATTTGATGAAATGAGCTGTCTCACCGTTCTTGACATTGCAAGGTTATACTAATTTATGGCAGGAAAATTAGGAAACATTCCTGATGATATGTATGTCTTTGACCTGTGCTCAGGTAATGATATATTAGTTTAGGCCATGTTGCAGGCAGGTTGAAATATTCCAACATACAATAGATTAACCAAGTGATGATTGGTGAACATAATGTCATCAATTTTCAATGTAAAAGATACCAGCATACTCCATCAGGTGGGTATTAGTTACATAGAATTACAGTTTCAAATTATCACAGAATTCTACTGATAGTGTCAAACGCATCATCTCTTTTTTATCAGCTACTGGAGGTTGGGAGATAGCTGATAACCAGTTTGGATTTCCTGTTGCCCAACAGCAGAACCAAGCTCATCTTGGGGTGATCCAAGTGATTGCTTGGCCTTGTGAAATATAATCTCTCATTATGGTCTGGATATATGCATGAAATGTCTTTGAATTAGACATGCCTGCACAGTTCAAGAGGGAGTCATCCAAACTGGCACCCAGTTTAAAAATCCCAAAGTCATCCACAAAGGATCTAATAATGGAGTTTTTGTATGGCTTGCCCTTTCTGTAGTTGATGCATTTTCCTAGTAGATTAAGTGCACGTTGGCATGTAAGCTAGGAGAATATGACATGGTTGGATGTGCTCCCCCTGGGTTTCATTTAGTATGCCTCTATGGAGTTGAGGCGAGCAGTCAGAGTTCTTCATGCAGAGTAAGAGATCTCATGGAAGCTCTGGCCATAATGTAGGATTTTGATTAAACTTAACATTGCTGTTTATTCTGGTGAGAATAATGTTCTATTATCGGTTCTTAAGCACCATGAGCTCAGGAACTGATGTGAATATAATGCAATACATACATTGTATGTGCTATAAAATACCTGCAATAAATAAATAAATAATATACATTTCAGTGAGAAAAGAGGGTTGACACTGGGTGGTTAAGTACAAAGGCGATGAAGACTACAAAAGTAGCAGCATGGTTTAGGAAGCCCAGGAGAGAGATAGGTGACCTGCTCTCTATCGGGTTCTGCCCCAGAGGAAGCATGTAGAGTCGGGTACACAGAGTTAGAGGAAATCATCAGGGCAAGTGTAAGAGGGGTTTGCAAACAAGGAAAACAAAAAGAAATCCTGCTCTATTGTGGTAAAGTTGCTTCCCACGTCCCCCCCAAAGTTTTTATGCGCTCAATAGTCAAAAAGGATCTGCCATTCAGAGGATATGGTGGAAAGATGCTACTTGATGATCCATAATAATACTTTAATGAGTAAGGTACATTGTACCAATAAGTAAAAAGGACAGATACTGTATGTAGCTTTAATAAACATACAAATGGCATAATAACAACACTGGTGTTTCTTTTCTCTCAAGGTTTAACTCATGTACTATTAGACGTAATTTAATTTGAAATGCTAAAAAAACCTGTAAATGGGACAATTACTTTTACAAACAACTATCAGTATATTCAGTACCTAAATGACCCTGCTTAGCCAGGATGACTTGCTCCATTTCTAATGGAGCTGCATTACGAGCAACAAGCTGTGACTTAAGTCACTATGTCAGGATTCGTGTTTACAATGAACTGACATAGTGCTTCCTAAATTTAAAAGCAATTTTCTTTGAATGTGAAAATTCTAATTGTATACTATTGCATACACCTTACTTGTTCTAACATAACTAAAAGGATTGTTAGTACGAGGAAAAGCCTTTTTATAGAAAGCCTTCCTATTCCCCCATTAATCTTCACAAAGAACCCATATCTGCTTTTGAAACCTAAATGAAATGCCGAATCTCAAATTAGTTCTATGTTTAGTCAAGTGAAACCTGCATGAAAGTACTCTTTAATTTTCACAGCCATCCACATACTAAAGATTGTGAAATTCTGTTAAAAGTTACCTTGCAAGTACTACAATACCTTCTTTATCTGGAGTTTACATGAGAATCAGCAGGAAGCAGGATGAAAACAGCCTTAGGTATGGCAAATATTTATTTTTTGCAACACTGGTTAAACCTTATATCCTCATCTTAGCACAAAATTGGCAGACTGATTATTAAGAGCAAGATGTTTTATTTGCTCTTCTTTATATCCTGCTTCTTGTAATTTGAGAAACACCAGCCAAGATTTGCATGCTAAGCTCTTAAATAAAAAGTAAAGTAAACTTTTTTTTCAATGCGTACCTGTGCTAAATGCCACCTCTTAACGCAGCTGTACTCTATAGCTATGGCCACATACACACTTTATTACAAAGTTAGCTGCAACCAGTTTTTGTGCTGCCAGAGACTCACATAAACACTGTCCCTGTCCAAGAGATTGACACCTCCAGCTGTATTTTATATTCTCTGTATTCTCTTTATTTTATACTTTATTTTCTACTTACCTTTTTCTGATGTCTTCTGACCAGGCTTGTGCCATGCTGAGTCCTCTAGCTCTTCTGTCTTCTTTTGGCGGTGGGTAGTCCTGGATGATGGAGAGTGGTGCTGATATTATGATATGTGCATCAATACATTGAGATTACAGGAAACCATGGTTTCATAGAGGGCTATAAAGCTTTGCAATCACTGTCAGTCTTCAGTCTTCCCAGTTGAGCGACTCTGAGCATTATTCAACCTGGAAAACCAAGGCCAAACTATGCAAGGATAGGAGACTGCAGGGGGCAGCTATGAATTGAATGTATTTCAACCAAAGACTTTTTTTTTAAATGTTCAAGAAAAATTGTTTACAAAATAGCCTGGTGTTTTTTTGAGAAAAAGGATTTTATCACGCAAGAAACCCCCTAAGCTGCACTTAAACATGGCATTGCTAGAACTCTATGTGACGGGAGTGACTTTTGGGGGTGGGGGGACCCCTGTGTCAGCTCCCCATGTTCCCTTCATTATGTTTAACCCACCCTGTGCCTATTAAGGGGTACAGGGTGGGAATGTCTATTGTGTATTGGTGTGGGGATTGTTCATTGTTCTCTGCCATGTGGTTGTCCATTGTTCACTGCCATGTGGTTGTCCATTGTTCTTTGCCATGTGCTGCATCCCATTGTTCTATTGTGTGTCTTGGTTTGGTTGGGGGTGTTTCCAGCAGCCCTTCCCCCCTGATGGGAGGGCCTGATGATGTTTTTCCTGTTCCTGGTTGTATTTCCCCGCCCTGTGTAAATATCTTGTGTTTGCGTTAAAATAAAGCAGTTGACTTCCTGTCTTAAGAGAGTCTGGTGCTGTCTTATTTCCTGCATGATCAGCAGTGGTGTGGTCCGTGGATGGTGATCGGACAGGAAAGCTGGAGTCTAACAGAAATACCCCAGTGCAGTCTGGGTCCAGTTCCATTACACTCTATTTTTCCTTTTTTCCTGTAGTCAGAAAACTTGCCTTGACTATGCTTTCATTTGTTTACCATGACTGAATTGATCATAAGGTCATGGCTGAGCAAGTAAACAACAGTATGGAGGCAGTTCCTAAAGCACATAACTGAAACTCTTGTTTTTAACAAGTAATCAGCCTATACTGATCTAGATTTGAAAATAACTGAATTAATTGAATAAAGCAGCCACAATATTCTCTGAAACTTAGACAACAAATAGATAATCAATTTCCTGTTTTTTCAAAACTGTATGCCAGGTTAAGTTAAAAAAAAAGTGAACCTTGCAGTGAGGCCACCCCAGGTTGCAATAGCTAAATGCTCATTCTATTTAGGGGTAGAGGAATTATTATTATTATTATACTGGATTTTTTATAGTTTTGCGCCAACAGGTTGCACAGCACTTTACAAAATGAAGGCAAACATAAAGTCAAAAGAGCAAGCAGAGGGCCATGCTCATTAGAGCTTAGAGTCTGCAAGGGAGGATGAAGTGATACAAAAGGTAATAACTGTGGGGGTGAGCCGATGTAGAAAATAAAAGTTCACTTGTTAGATAGAAGCAGTGTAGGCTTCTCTAAAGAGATGGGTTTTCAGGGGTCACCTAAAGGTGGAGTAGGAGATAGTTAGACAGATTGAGGTACAGAGTTCCAGAGGATGGGAGAGGCTCTGGAGAAGTCCTCCCAAGCATTGGAGGAGGTGATGAGATTGCTAGAAATCAGTAGGTTTGGGGAGGAGCGAACAGCTTCTATTTTGAGAAGGTGATGTAGTTGGGGGCAGAGTTGTGGATGGCTTCATAGGTTGTTGTTAGTATGTTGAATTTTATTTGTTGGGTGAGTGGCAGCCAATGGAGAGCACTGAAGAGGGTAAGTCAATGATGAGGCAATTGCAGTCCTTGAGTCAAGAGATAACCAAGAAGTGAATTACAAGCTTTGAGGAGTCATTGGTTAAGAAGGGGCATATTTCGGGAATGTTATGGAGGTTGCAGGGGCGGACTGACAACTCATGGGGCCCCCGGGCAATAGGGGATCATGGGGCCCCTGTGTCCTTGGCAAAACTCAAAAAAGCCTATGAAAAAGGTACTAGGGGCATCTCATGGGGCCCCCTACTGACCCCGGGCCCTCGGGCAGTGCCCGAGTTTCCAAATGGTCAGTCCGCCCCTGGGAGGTTGAGGTGGCAAGATTTGGACAGGATTAAACCTAACACCCTGGCACGCAGGGACAGACTGATAGTTGTGCCATCAATCTTGACAGAAGGGGCACATGTGGAGGTAACATTATGAGCTCAGTTTTGGATAAAATAGTTTGAGGAAGTAGTTTGACATCCATACTGATCTGTCTGTTAGTAAATTAATGATGCATGAATAGACTAATGGGGTGAGTTGAGGGGTAGAAGGGGGCAGAAAGATAGATTTGGGCATAGAAATGTCATTGGAAGCTGGGGGAGGATATCAGCTGACCCAGGGAGGAGGTGTAGACGGAGAATAAGAGAGTTCCAAAGATAGAACCTTGCGGGACCCTGACAGAAAAAAGGAAAAGGAGAGGTAGAGTTGCAAATGACAGTGAAAAGTACAGTCATGTCGACCAAGGGAACTGAGTTTTTTGAGGGCTGGCCAACTGTATCAAAGGCAGCAGAATGATCTAAGAGTAAGAGTAGGATAGTGACTATTGGTTTTAGCCATTAGTAAGTTGTTTTTGAGTCTAAGGACTTTTTTCTGTGGATGCTGTAGGCAGAATCAAGACTGAATGGGGTCAAGAAGGTTATTTACAGTGAGGTAGTAGTGCAGTTGTGGACTAGGTATTCAGGAGATTTGGAGGTAGGAGCAAGGAGATGAGTCTTAGGTTGTTAAGATTGGTGGGTTCCAGCAAGGCCTTTCTAAATATAGAATGACCAGTGCCTGATTTAGATGGTTGGGGTAGATGCCAAGATAAAGGAAGAAATTAAAGATGTTAGAGATTGTAGGATAGTGTATAGTGCTCTATAGTAGTAGGATTAAACAAGGTAAGTATTGAGTGTGCAGGTTGACATAGGTAAGGGAGATATATGTACAGTGGTGATCTCATTATGAATTGCATGAATCTTATTTTTGAAGTGATTTATGATATCCTGGACACTGAGCGAGTTAGTGGGTGGAGACGGTGAAGAACGAAGAGCTTTAAGGGTAGAAAAGAGTTTATGAGGGCTGCGTGAGAGGGTGCTAATCAGAGTGATAAAATAGGTCTGTTTGGCAGTGCAGAGGCTGGAATTGTATTTTTGGAGGGCAGATTTACACAGATATAAGTCTTGCTTGGACTTACACCAAAGGCACTTAACAGTGTTGCTACATTTTTTGAGACCTATGGTGTCTGGGAATGATTCTGTGTGAAGTGAGGGGGATGAATGTGTCCAGGGAAGATGAGAGTAAACTGTTGTAGATAGAAACGGCTAGTTTGGAGCAAGACAAGTGTGAGTTTTTGTTATAGAGGTAGTCTGTTGCAGAACAGAAAAGAGAAGAGTTAAATTGGTGAAGGTTTCTGCATATAACTGTTAGGCGGTTGCGGGAGAGGAGGTGGAAAACAGGGAAAGGATGAAGCTAATAAGGTATAAGGAATAAGCAGCAATACTTACCCTATCCCAGTCTCTCCCAGCAGCCAACGTTGTGGCTGCTGTGCTCTCCGACACCCTGGAATGTGGATGGGCCTTCACCGTCTACACATACAATACAGGACTGCTGGTCCTCAACATATCATAAATCAAAAATGCAGCGCTACAAAACCAAGATAATCAATGAAGACAAATAGATGATTCATGTGAATAAATGACTGAACAAACGTGATAGTTCATAAAATAGGGTGACTTTTAGTGTTCTCCTCTCTGGTCTGCACTCCTGGTGCTCAGGCGTTTGTGCAAAATAGTGCTGAAAGAATGCACACTCACCAGAACGCCCAGGGAAATGAGCGTTTTGTTAATATGTATTCCCCTCAGGGACATCAGCTGGTCAGGATAGGGTAGTATGCTAGCCTCCCTCAAGAGCTCCTGGATGTTTCTGTGTGATCCCTTGGTAGGTAGCCTGTGGACTTCTCCTTGAAGATCACATACGTTCCTTACCCAGCGATGACTGCAAATGAATACTCCCCAAGGGAGTCAAAACAAGGACGCCTCCATAGTGTAGTAGGTGATTACAAAGGGTTTTATTAACAAATAAAGCATCCAAGGTACACAGCGGTGTATATAAAACAACGGACTGACCGTCCAATGGTAAAGATGGCCGCCGGAGCTCCACGATGCTCCGGCGGCGTGACGTCACGGCGTTCCTGGCTCCTCCTAGGTTCCTGGCTCCTCCTGACGCCCCCGGGCCCCTGTGTCCTTGCCCAAACTCAAAAAAGCCTATGAAAAAGGTACCAGGGGCATCTCATGGGGCCCCCTACTGACCCTGGGCCCTCGGGCAGTGCCCTAGTTTCCAAATGGTCAGTCCGCCCCTGTTCCATAGTTATCTGATGGTGGGCTAAGGGTGCTGTGAGCTGACGTCACACAGCCGGTCCAAACTCTGGAGAGATCCCAACTTTAATGTCAGGATCTACCCTGATGCCTGAGCTGCAGCTGGCTCAGCCTCTCAGCTGCATGTGAAATATTCAGCTTTAAGTAGTCATTTTCTTTAACAGCTTGCTGGCAATATAACTTACATATACGCAGCTGGATCACATACCTAGTACTTTCTTGGGCAGGGGGTGCACACATGCACTTGCTGGCCCAGCTGTGCTGTGATTCATTACAGTAAATGCAGGTCCCAGCCACAGATTGACCACCGAGATCCACTGAACACAACTCTGTGATTGTACATAATACAGAGCTGTGGTCTAAGCAGGGAAAAAAACAAGATCCTTAGTAAAAAGCAGAACACATTACACATAATTAGGCACATAATTAACCCATTGATCCCCCTAGATGTTAACCCTTTCCTACCCAGTGTCATTATTACAGTGACATTTTCTTAGCACTGATCACTGTATTAATGTCACTGGTGATGTCATTGGCAGTTAGACAGTTCCCCCTAGCGTCAGTTAGTGTCAGATTGCCCGCCGCACTATGGCAGTCCCTTTATAAATTGTAGTATAAAAAAAAAATTCCAGTAATATATCACATAGTTTATAGACAGCATGACTTTCACACCAAAGACATGTAGCAGAATACATTTTAGCCAAAATTTATGAAGAGATTTTATTTTTTAATTTTTTATTGGATATGTTTTTTATAGCAGAAAGTAAAAAATATTGTTTAGTTTTATTCAAAATTGCCGGTATTTTTTCATTTATATTGCAAAAATAAAAAACCCAGAGTTGATCAAATACCACCAAAAGAAATCTGTTTGTGAATAAAATTATATAAATTTTGTTTGGGTACAGTGTTGCATACCTGTGCAACTGTCAGTTAAAATAATGTAGTGCCGAATAGCAAAAAATGGCCTGGGCAGGAAGGGGGTAAATCCTTCCAAGGGGCAATTGGTTAATTGCTGTTATGTTGCTTCACTGGGTCACTGAGCCAGAAAAAGTATGCCTCCTTTGACTTCACTAGCTGTATGCTGGTTGCAGGCCAGCTACAACGCAGAGAGTATTGTGGACAGAGACAGCCAAGCAACTCACATTTTCAGAAGGAGGTTGGCAATGGCAACCTATGTATAATTTCCTTAAAATAAAAAAAGTGTTGAACAAAAATTCTTGTTGATTTGGACAGCTGATGCACTTTTGTAAATGTATTGTCTGCTGACAGGAAAACTCTGGGCCACCCATAGGGCTGTACTGGGTGTGCTGCAACCCAGATATATCTACTGACAGAATACAATGACATCTGAGCTTAGGCAATGCCACACACATTGATATGCTTCCCAAGAGTGCAATCTAAGTGCTGGCACCAGCCTCAAATGGCAGAACCCATGGCATCACTTCACAAAACAGAGGAGGCTGTTCTTCTCAAGTAATTAATAGGCAATGCCACTGCTGACATCAAAAGTTTTCTTCCTGCTTCCTATACCATGTAAATACTGAATACAAAACTGGTAACAAAATAATCCTCACATTGGTGGTTGGTGATAGAAAGTATGCTCCTTATATTGGTGCTCAAGAAAAAGAATGCTTTTTTCTTTTCACTGACCACTAACCTAAAATGTTTTTTTTCCTTCGATTGTCCATCAATGTAAGGGCATTTTTTACTGACTACCAATGTAGGGGAAATACTGAATATGTATTTCATTGATGGTCAGGAAGATGGAGCATACCTCTACATTTTATTACATTGTGATAAGTGGAAGGGAGAATGTGCTCATACATTGGTGGTTAGTGGTGTAGTGCCCCTCTAGATAGCCAGGGGGAGCTAGTGTTCCATTTTTAGTTAGGAGGGCTGAGTAGCAGCCTAGGTGTAATAGTTAGCAGGGTAAAATTTGGGTCAGGGCTGAGAGGCTCTGCAGGTCAGTTCCCTGATACCACCCCCTGCTCTAGAATCTTGGAGAAGAGAGGGTGAGAAGGGGCTGCCCTGCACATTTGGAGGATCTTGGCCAATCGCCAAGCAGGAGGCTTGGCATGGGGCCAGGGCAGCCCTTAAATGTGGGAGAGCCTGCTCAGCAGCAGGAGAGTTCAGGTGCAAGATGGAGAGAGAAGGCTAAGGTTCAGGAGCCAGGGAGGGGGCCCAGTTAGGAAGAGGCTCACCTCCAGGCAGTGGTGCTGGAAAGGAGGAAAGCGCAGGACCTCCTCAGCCCCAGAGTGAGGACGACCTGTGGAGCAGGGAAGGAGCGGCCCAGCAAAAGGCCTGAGAGCAGTGACCAACCCATCAGCTCACAGACAGAGGACTGAGTGAGTAAACCTACACCCCCAGGCCAGTTAAGGGGAAAGAGGCACTCTATTGGGAAACTGGATTAGCTTTCTTTCCTGGGACTGTTTCATACTGCAGTGACAGGCACTGGATCGCCTGCCCAGGGATTCCTTCAGACAGCTGGATATAAGAGCATCTGCTGGCTAGCTCTCCAAGAAGAGAATTTTGCTGTTTAAAGAGACTTGTACTATACATAGTTCCAGGAAGATTGTCCTCATTTGCCTTTTCCTTGGGCATCCCATACACCCCCTTACCTCATCCAAGTTATTCATACCCTAATAAAATCCAAAATACAAGCTCAAGGACTGGTTACTGTCTACTGGATGCAAGTCTGTGTGAAAAAAAGCATGTTACCTGGCTGTGCAGAACTATACGGGGACCAAAATCTGCAGGGACTCCTAAGGGGGTAGTGCTACAGTGGCAAGAAATTTGAATTTATCCACTGGCCCCCAATGTAAGGGCCATACTTCCTCCTAAGGACCGCGAGTATAAGGGGCATTTCTTGCATTGGTGGTCTGTAGAATAATTACCCTTACATGGCATAGGCAGCAGCTGAAAAATAATTTGTTGATGTTTTTACCATAGAAGATTAATTAACAAACTGTTATGCTTTTCTCATATCTTTTGATATCTTTCTCTTTATTCACGATGTGCAATGGATCAATAGTTGGGGATTACAGTCATTCCCATTGACCACAAATGTAAGGGGCATTCTCTGTCCCACTGACAGAGAATATAAATATAAGTGACACATTTCCTCCCACTGACTACCAATGTAAGGGGCATGCTCCCTCCTACTTTCACTTCACCAAAGTAAGGTTTCTGGGAGGAAGAACGCTTCTTTCATTGGTGGTCAGCTAGTGAAAGAATGTTTTTTTTACATCAGTGATCTCTAGGAGGAAACAGGTCTTTTACATTTATGGTGAGTTAGAAGATGGCCATTTACACCAGTGGTCTCTTGTGGTATTTGGAGAAAGACCACATTCTTATTGCTGGCTACTAGTGTAAGCGGCATTCTTCCACCCACTGACTACCAATGTAAGAAGCATGTTTTCTCCCAATTACCTTACATTTCACTTGTACTGACCTCTAGGAGGAAGAATGCTCCTTACATTTGTGGTCAGTGGGAGAATGTATACCTCTTGCATCAGTGGTCATTTTGGAGACTGACATTTACACCAATGGTTTCTGGGAAGAAGAATGACCCTCATATTGGTGGTATTAGGAAGAATACCAAATTGTTACCGCTGACTAATGTACAGAGCATTTTACTCCAACTGGTCACAACTGTAAGGGCCCGTCATCTTTTTACTGATCACCAATCTAAAGGGCATTTACTTCCCATTAGTTATGGTCATTATTATCATTCATTTTATAGTTTTTACCAAAAATAAATTTGATGTATACAGGGGAGGAATAGCAATTTTTTTTAATCACCATATGTGTAAAAAATGCTGAAGAAAATATCAGTTACAGGTATATTTAAAGTTGAGACTCTTGGCCTATTAGCTTAGATAATAAGCTATGGTGAAGGGGAACAAGGTTGTGGCGTGGTCGGCACCACTTGGCAAAAAAATAAGGTATGTTCAACCTAAGTCAGTTTATAACCTATTATGCTTTCAGTGCTGCCTTTAAAAGTGTCAGAACCTTTTGAAATTACATAGACATTCCTACAACTGAATTTTCAACATTGTAATTGGAGGTGTGCTACAGATTGTGACAGCTTTACTATACTGTGACAATGTTTAGTCTATAAATACTCTACATTGCTATTTTTAAATCTCACAGTATTGCCATAGTAACAGCAGTCTCTATTAATAAAACTCCTAATAAAAGGTGTCCATTTTTACCCTTCCACATTCCCAGATAAGGCTGTAGTGCATAAACAGAACTCTGAGAACTAGCAAAACTGCAAAGCTGTGTAGACTGTCACTCAAAAGCAACATAGATTTTGATTGTTTCTTGTGGCACCAGCACTTATTTAGATCTCCTTTTTTTTTATGACACAAAAAAGGACACGCGTGTCTCAACCACATTCAACATATTGTGCTTACACCAGCATGCATTCACTCATTGGGTTTCTGATTAACGCAGTTGCTGTGCTTTTTCAGCATGGTATTATCCTGACATGCTGACACACCAGGACTACATACTCTCCTGGAGAAGCACAGTTATTGTTACTATACTTCTCAGCGCAAGAAAATTACTGTCTCCCTGACGCATCGCGGACCCAACTCAATAGTCTCTCACCACACATGAGAAGATCTCTACCCTCCTCCTTATGATCACATGTACTTGGGGCATAGCTTTACTAATCATAGAGTGCAAAGGCTGATCATTAGGGTTTATTTGCTAAACAATGTAGAGAATGCCCCCTTAAAAAAGAGTATGTTCATTAAGCTCTGTGAATAAGTGAAGCTAAGGTAAGGTGAAGTTCACTTTGTATAGGCAAAATAAAATATTAAACAGCATATTCTTTTGTACACTAATAGATAATGTACATGAACACAGCTTCACTTCATTTACAAAGGTATGTGAACAATTACTTATTATTGCTGTTGCAAAGTGAATTTTTTTTTCTCCTTTAGGGCTCATTCACATAGACAGCAACCCTTGCCGCCTCTCTGAAAAACAATCCACAGAGGATAGCTTTTCATAGGGTAGTTGACAGACAGCTGGGAGGTGGTATTTTGTCCTGTCAGTGCCTGTTTTAAACCTGAAAGACTGAACCACTGCATGTATTGCATACAGTTGCAGGGCATTTGCTGCTCAGCACCCATTCCCTCAACAAGGGTTTCATTTTTGCCATGACCATGGCATGTAGTACAGCCCTGAGCAGATGCATGTTGTTCTTTAGGTGGGCAGTCGGAGGCAATAAAACTGAGGCTCAGCTGCCTGTTATTACCACCTCCTGGCTACTTGTGCGTATAAGCCCTTAGTAAATCAACCAACAGACTTTTTTTGAGCAAGAAGGAAAGGATCGCATCTTTGAGTGACTGCAATTCAGTTTATGCAGCATGTTCAAGGTCTCCTTTACAATGGAATGTCAGACCACTGTTTCTAGGACAGGAAGGAGGTAGAACCACTACGGTGTAGGATACAGATAACAATAAAATTCTACTAGATTCTAGCCATATACTACTTTACTAATGTAGCACTACCCTTGTAGTGCTAGGTCCCCCTATGCTCTGTATGGCCAAGCAAGCTGAGCTTGGGTTTTTTTTATTTTATTGAGGGGTTAAACTTGGATAGGGTCTAGGGGTATATGGGATGCCTGAGGAACTGTAGGACTTGAGGACAACTCCTTAGAAACTATGTAAAAATATTTGGATTAGCTACAGTCTCTTTTTGAAGAACACTAAAGGCTCTTAGGTAAATCTCCTCAGACCCTGGATGATTCCTCCTCTTCACCCAGCTGCCTGAGGGTATCCCTGAGCAAGGGGGCCCAGGAGCTGCCGATTAAACAGTTCCAGATGAGAAGCTAGTTGCGTATTACACCTGAATGCCCTCTCCCCTTATCCGACCCAGGGGGTGTAAGAGTACTCACATTGTCCTCTGCTGTTAGCTTAATGGGTTGGTGGATGCCTTCAGTTCTTACGCTGGGCTGGCTTCTGCCCTGCTACACAGGCTGTCCTCAATCCATCTTCCACACTGCACCCCCCCCCCCCCCAGGCTTTGCCACATTTGAGGATTGTCCTGGTCACCAAACCCAGCCTCCTGCCAGGGGATTGGTCAGGGTCCCACAAACAAGCAGATCTCTCCTGCTCCACCCCTCCTCCAGAAAGCTCCCAGGTTTCTTGAGAGGTGGGAGGGCTTCAGAAGCCCTGATCTGTTAGAGTCTCCTAGCTTGTCCTGAGGTAACTTCACTACCTCACTCCAAGGCTGACTCATCCCCAGGCTGCTACTCAGCCTCTTTTTAACAAAAACGATCTGACTAACCTGGAGGGCGTTACATTAAAATGGTCCTATTTACAGAGAAGGGGCTTACCAAAATGTGTACACTGTTTTACATATGCCACTTTTGGGATCATGTATACCACTGGTCTCCAAACTGTAGCCGTTTGCTTACCTTTAGTTGGGCCTTGGGGCCCATTCTTCTCACTGATAAAAGACAGTATTCCTCCCCCCAATACCAATGGAGCACCATTTCTCCCACTACTACCAACGATGGGGCATTATTCCTCCCCCTACCATCAAAGATGGGGCACTGTTCCTCCCTTTGACACCAACAATGGGGCACCATTCCTCCCTCTAATACCAAAAATGGGGCACTATTCCTCCCACTAATACCAAAGGCGGGCACTGTTCTTCCCATTAATACCAAAGATGGGGCACTCTTCCTCCTCCTAATATCAAAGATGGGGCACTATACTGTATCTCCCACTGATGCCAAGACAATTTCTACTCCCACTGGCCACAGTCTGGCCCCCTAAAGTCTGAAGGACAGTAATATGGCCCTTTGATTAGAAATTTTGGAGACCCCTGAATATACCATATTTACATTGAAGCAAACATCTAGCTTCTCTATGGTCTCTGAAAGTTATTGATTGGAGTTTCACTTTAAGGATAAGATGCAGCTGAAGAAAACATAAATGGTGTCCATTTCACCAGGTAGCATATGTATTAAAATAATTATTTCTGGGAGACCGTCCGAACAATGTGAAATTGTTAGAGATAGAATTCTTTCATTAGCTCTTTCAGGAAAATCTTGCAAAATATTAAAGTGTAATACACACTAATGGTCTGCAATGCCATTTGAGCCAAGAGAACGTAATTTTAATAATCAGTAAGAAATAACCTGTTTCTCCTTTTTACAAATAGGTTTAACAAAAAGGAAAACATGAAGGTAGCCATTATTATTAAAGAAAACAAGACAGGTTTAAATCCTCTAATAACTATAATCGACGTGCAACAATCTTAACCACTGTATTTACAGTACAGCCCTAATTGCTGGTTCAGATGCACACTGCTCATATTAAACAGCTGAATTCTCTGACAGACCCAACTGTCCAGCTATGCTATAGGAAGATATCCAAAAACCATAAATACAACCCTGTATATATAATATCTACAGAACTGGCCTTGAAAAAGATACACTTTTCAACAATAACAATATAAGCTGAAAATTAAAAATAATTAAAAGGAAGTAGCAGATTCTTATAAACAATTTTACTAATGTGGGCTAATCTTGAAGTTTGGAGATGGTGGCATATACAATATATCTATTACAAATACATGCTGTGCTTCTGCTTTCTGCTTAGTAAAGGACGTTGTCCTTCCTTCTTTGAAAGTCTAATAGCCTGGTCAGATGAATTAAAACAGTAAAGTCCATAGGTGAAAAAAATACTTCAAACAATGTGCCAAAATATATTGGAATAGTTCAGTCAATCACTGTTCATAATCCTTCCAAATGAGAATCTTTCCATCAATATTCCATATTTTCTTTTTTCATATACAGCGCACCTGCACCATCAATAACACAAGCTGTGCCCTCTCCTGGAATTTTTGACCTCACAACTACCAAAACCATATAATATGAGGTCAAACCTAAACAACACTTTCAATTGTGTCCAAGTAGGCAGGCCCTTGCACTACATAGCTGAAGGTAAATCTAAAGGAAATTGGGCAGAAATTGAACAGAAAATTGTATAGTGTATGGTCAGCCTTAACCACCTTCCGCCCGCCATATAGTACAATGATGGGCGCAAGGTGGTTCTCTCGTTCTGATAGGACGTCATATGACGTTCTTCCATTCTCACCGCACGTGCGCGGCTCAGGGAGCGTGCAGCACGGCGATCGCCGGTGCGCTGTGTCCCTCGGACACAGCGGATCATGGAAAGAGCCGAAGATGTCGGCTCGGTCATGTGATCAGCTGTGTCCAATCACAGCTGATCACATGTAAACATGGAAATGCTGGTTATCGGCATTTCTCTCCTCTCGAGCTGTCATGCTGACAGCTCGTAAGGAGAGGAGAGCCAGAAATCGGCTTTCCGCGGAGGGGACATGTACACTGATCATCAGGGCAATGATGATCAGTGTGCCCTGATGATCAGTGTGGCCCCAGAAGTGCCACCTGTCAGTGTCCATCAGTGCCAGCAGTCAGTGCTCATCAGTGCCACGTGCCAGTGCCCATCAGTGCCATATCAATGCCACATATCAGTGCATACCAGTGCACATCAATGCCACATATCAGTGCCCATCTGAGCTGCCTTTCAATAGCCCCCATCAGTGCCAGTCAGTGCCACCTATCAATGCCAATCAGTGCCACCTATCAGTGCTGCTAATCAGTGCCACCTATCAGTGCCAGTCAGTGTCGCCTATCAGTGCGCATCAGTGCCGCCTATCAGTGCCAGTCAGTGCCACCTAACAGTGCCAGTCAGTGCTGCCTAACAGTGCAAGTCAGTGCCGCCTATCAGTGCCATATATCAGTGTCATGTATCAGTGCTGCCTTTCAGTGCCCATCAGTGATGCCTGTCAATGCCCATCAGTGCAACCTACCAGTGCCTCCTCATCAGTGCCCATCAGTGCCACCTATCAGTGTCCATCAGTGCAGCCTATCAGTGCCCATCACTGCAGCCTCATTAGCGCACAACAGTGAAGGAGAAAAATCACTTATTTACAAAATTGTATAACAAAAACTAAGAAAAAACTATTTTTTTCAAAATTTTCAGTGGTTTTTGGTTTGTTTAAGAAAAAATAAAAATCCCGGAGGTGATTAAATACCACCAAAAGAAAGCTCTATCTGTCTCAAAAAAATTATAAAAATTTCATATGGGTACAGTGTTGCATTACCGCGCAATTGTCATTCAAAATGTGGCAGCGCTGAAAGCTGGAAATTGGCCTGGGCAGGAAGGGGGTATAAGTGCCCTGTAGGCTAGTGGTTAAGCCAGCAACGGTCAAATTTCGAAAATCATTTTCTTTTGAAAATCTTTTCTAAGAATTACACCATTAGTGGGTCACAGAAGGGGAGAACAATGCAGGAAATATAAACGAAAAAGAAATGAGTATGAGCTGTGACCTGGAAAGAAAAAAAAAATTATTGGTCCACGAACATTCTTTTCTGTAGCAACATGTACAGGACTCCACGATTTCTAACAGCAGCCCTGGTGGTAGTAGTGGTGGGAGAGGAGGCAGCATGACCATACCACTCAGTGGGTATTCACACCATGACCATACCACTCAAAACCCAGCGACTCCTAAGGGGGTTACTTTGTAATAATTCACAACGACTGACAGACCTGAATCATATACCTTTAAAGAAAAATGGCTACTACCATATTTCTTTGAGTATATAAGTGGGAAAGAACAGTAGCGCTTTCTGAGTGCAGTAAGTTGTGAAATCGGATTTATTATAAATGCATATAGCAACTGTTCTACTGTTCTTTCCCACTTATATATCCATGACAGAGGAGCTTCATCTCTGATAGATGGCTGCTATATTCTTGTGGATTTAGCCTACATAAACTTTTTAACATTATGAGGACTATGGGCAATATCTTCATCCCTCCAACCTTTTAGTCCCTTGTCATGGACATTGTTTCCTTTAGTGGCATACCTGTGCTATTCTTACTCTCCTACTCCACTACTTATATCTTTTTTACCATATTTCTTTCTTTAAAGAATATGTAAACCCAACATTTCATATACCTGAAATGTGCCTGCTGTACCATGTACTTGTATGAAAAAGTATCCTGTTCTCTTTGTATTACTGCCTTTGTGTGAAATCCCTGGAGTTCCTGCCAGTCCCTCTGCTTTCCTATTAAAAACAGCACATTAAGTAGGAGAGCAGAGCGTGGTCATTCTCTAGCTGCTTGTCTCAGTCTCCTCCAATGTTTTGACTTGTCCAGACAGCCCGCCCCCCCTCACCCCACTGTGCAGCCTTTCACTGGAAGGTTCAGTATGCTGCGGTTTCTCCTCCGCAGATTTTATGTAGATGAGAACAGAGGGAATGTGATCACTTCTAAAAAAGGGAAAACCGTTTAGATAATTTTTTTTATATCTTTACACAAATGTTTTGTGTTACATTTCTTTTTTAAACGGAATGGGTTGCTTTACATGGTGAAGGTTTACATATACTTAAAGCATTTTCATTAAACATAAAAATAATGTTTGTATGTTCTTATTACTGCTATAAAATTAGAATGTGGCATTACTTATGTATTCTAGCAGAGGATAAAAGCACTCATCTATCTAACTGCCCCCATGCACATGAAAGGATATACAGTACAAAAGCAACAGAGGAACCTTGAATAAGATCTGTAATAAGTGCTTCTAGACACTTTTGTTAGATTTGTAGATTGTTTCAGTTAAACAAAGCATATCTTTAAATCTGTGCTGTACAACTTCTTAAATATGTAGATTATTGGTTTACATTAATTAAAAGATTTAAAGTTATTTCCACAAAGAAACTGCACAGACATAGGGATACAACATGAAAGCATGGGACTGTAGCTGAACTCATTACACACAGAAACATGATAATGTCATTACATACTGTATATATATATATATATATATTCAATACTTTTTTCTTTTTCGATCATATGACCTCTGTTCTCAGAGTTCTCAGCTGCATAAGGGGCTTAGAGAGGTGGGGATAGAGACTGCAGGGGTGTGTCAGCAGGAGGCAGAGAGACAGCAGTACACTGATCATCCCAGTGAAGAGCTGTACAGGTGGGCATGTCAGCAGAAGTCTGACCATTGGACTACAGGCAGGCTGTGCTCCCAATTTGGCTGGCGTGCAGGTCCAGTTGCACGGCCCCGAATGCAGACAGTGTTTGATGCATGCACCTTAACATGAATGTGACTGTCTGCACGGGAATGCATGGAACACCTGTGCATCCCTATGCAGGGAAACACGGCCTTTACACAGGTGTATGCTATAGTTATTATTATTATACAGGATTTATATAGCGCCAACAGTTTGCGCAGCGCTTTACAATATCAGGGAGACAGTACAATTACAATACATTTCAGTACAGAAGGAATAGGAGGGCCTTGCTCGGGGAGCTTACAATCTAAAGGAAGGGGGAGGTGATACAAAAGGTGATAGCTGTGGGGGATGATCTGGCGGAGGTGATTCAAGTACAGTTCTTAGGTGGAGGTGGGGTAAGCTTCCCTGAAGAAGTGAATTTTCAAAGATCGCCTAAAGGCAGAGGAGCGGGGTGGGCGATTTGGGCGGTATTTGTGGATGAGGTTGGTGATGTAGCTAGGGGCAGTGTTGTGGATGGCTTTGTAAGCTGTGGTTAGTATTTTGAATTTTATACGTTGGGTTAGTGGAAGCCAGTGGAGGGATTGGTAGAGAGGGGCAGCAGTCGCTGATCGGTTGGTAAGGTGTATGAGTCTAGCAGCAGCATTCATAATAGACTGAAGGGAGGCTAGCCTGTGTAACAGTAGACCAGTGTGGAGGGAGTCGCAGTAATCGAGGCGGGATATAACCAAGGCATGGATAAGTTGTTTTGTGGTGTCATTGGTCAGGAAGGGGCGGATTTTGGAAATGTTCGGGAGGTTGAGGCAGCAGGATTTAGCCAGTGAGTGGATGTGGGGCCCAAAGGAGAGTCAAGGATTATGCCTAGTACCCTGGCATGAGGGGAAGGACCAATGGTAGTGCTGTTGATCTTAATGGTAAAGTCATGAGTGGGGGATCGGGGAGGAGGAAATATTACAAGCTCAGTTTTTGAAAGATTGAGTTTAAGGTAGTGATGTGACATCCATGCTGATATGTCGCTTAGTAGATTTGTGATACGTGAGGAAATTGAGGGGGTGAGCTGGGGAGTGGAGAGATAGATCTGGGTGTCATCAGCATAGAGGTGGTATTGGAAGCCATGGGAGGTTATCAGTTGGCCCAGGGAGGAGGTATAGAGAGAGAAAAGGAGGGGCCCAAGAACAGAACCTTGGAGTACCCCAACAGAAAGAGGAAGCGGAGCGGAGGAGGAGGAGTTGTATGTGACACTGAAAGTACGCTGAGAAAGGTAAGAGGAGAACCATGAGAGAGCAGAGTCACGGAGGCTGATGGAGTGGAGTTTACTGAGGAGGAGCGGGTGGTCGACTGTGTCAAAGGCAGCGCAAAGGTCAAGGAGTATGAGTATGGAGTAATGGTTGTTGGTTTTAGCAGTTAGTAGGTCATTAGTGAGTTTTAGTAGGGCAGTTTCTGTGGAATGTTGTGGGCGGAAGCCAGACTGTCGGGGATCAAGAAGGTTGTTGTCGGTGAGGTAGCAGTTCATACGGTTGTGAACAAGGCGTACGAGAAGCTTGGAGGCAAACGGGAGCAGGGAGATGGGTCTTAAGTTATTCAAACAGGTGGGGTCCAGCGAGGGTTTTTTGAGGATGGGGGTAACCAGTGCATGTTTGAGTGGGGAGGGAAAGGTGCCCATGGAGAGTGAGAGGTTGAAGATGTGGATTAGAGAATTTAGGATAGAGCAGGAAGGAGGCTGCAACAGTCATGAGGGGACAGGATCCAGGGGACAGGTGGTGAAGTGGGCCTTGGAAAGGAGTTCGGTAACTTCCTTGGAGGTAACAGGGTCGAAGGAGGAGAGTGTAGAGTTTGGTGTTGGGCCTGGTATGTTGGTTAGAGGAGGAAGCTTGACACTGGAGATCTCATCACGAATTGTGTCGATCTTCTTCTTGAAGTGACTGGCAATCTCCTGTGCAGTAAGTAAGTTGGTGGGTGGAGGCAGTGGGGGGTGGAGTAAGGAATTAAGGGTAGAGAAGAGTTGACGAGGATTGGATGAAAGGGTCTTGATGAGAGTGTTATAGTAGGTTTGCTTAGCAGCGTGGAGGCTGGAGTTGTATTTGAGAAGAGCGGATTTGTAGACGGTAAAGTTTTTCAGGGATTCATTTTTACGCCATGCTCGCTCAAGAGTGCGGCTGCGTCTCTTGAGACTTCTGGTGTTATCTGTTTGCCAGGGTTGTGACAGGCGAGGCCTGGTTCTGCGTGTAGAAAGTGGAGCAAGAGCGTCCGGGGGGGTGATAGATAGTTGTTGTAGGCAGATTATTATTATTATTATTATTATACAGTATTTATAAAGCATCAACAGTTCACTCAGCGCTGTACATTGCAAAGGGAGACAATATATGAGACAGTACAATAACAATACAATGCGATACACGATGGGTTCAAGGGCCCTGCTCCTTGGAGCTTACAATCTAGGAGATGTGGCCAGCTCTGGGCAGGACAGGGGTGCAATTTCATCATAGAGTATATAGTATATAGTATGCTAAAACCAACGGCCACTATTCAATACTCCTACTACTCGACCTCTCTTTTGACATGATTGACCATCCCCTCCTCCTCAAAAAATTACACTCTCTTGGCCTCAGAGACTCCGCTCTCTCCTGGTTCTCCCCCTATCTATCGCAGTGCTCCTTCAGTGTTACCTACAAGGCTGCCACCTCCTCCTCACTCCCTCTCTCTGTAGGGGTCCCTCAAGGTTCTGTCCTTGGACCCCTTCTCTTCTCCATTTACACCTCCTCCCTTGGTCACTTAATAAACTTCCACAGCTTCAATTACCATCTCTATGCTGATGACACACAAATCTATCTGTCTACCCCTCACCTTACCCCTTCAGTCTCCACCTGCATCACTAGCCTACTAAGTGACATATCGGCTTGGATGTCACTCCACTTCCTCAAACTCAACCTTTACAAAACTGAGCTCCTAGTATTCCCCCCTGCCCGCGCCACCCCCATTGACTTCACCATAAATATCGATAACACCATCCTCAGTCCATCCCCTCATGCCAGGGTACTTCACCTCCGCAACATCTCCAAGATACGACCTTTCCTAACCCCGGTGTCAGGGATCGCGGCGTCCTGTCGGCCGGCGCATGCGCACTGGCAACGGCTCACGCCGGGACACAGGCACTAGGTCCCGGCGAGCCGTGGATGACAGGATGCCGCGCATGCGCAGTGGGACCCGCGGGCGCGCCTCGGGCGGCCAATGACTGCCCGGGGGCGCGACCCGAGCGGCCAATGACAGTGCAGGGCGCAATATTTAAAGATGCCCTGCACTGTCAGTAATCGCCGCAAGGTCTATCTGAGTTCCTGAGTCCTGTACCTGTGTTTTTGACCCTGATTGACCCTGACTACGCTGCCTACTCCTGTGTTGACCCGGATTGTCCTGACTACTCTGCCTTCTCCCATCCTGACCCTCGGCTTGTTTTGACCTCTCTACGGACTGACTTATCCTGCTGACCCTGCGTGTGACCTGACTACTCTCCGCCTGCCGATTCTGTACCTCGCCTACCCCACGGGACCCCCGCTCGTGATCCATCCTGCTAGGTCCTGCCGTCCTCCTCACATCTGGCTCTCCCGGTACCAATACATCCCCGGAGGTTGCCCCTGCCACTGGTGGGCCTGCTCGGAGGTCGTGACCTGGTCCCGGTCTGTTTCAAGTCCATCCCCACCATCAGGGGCCCTGGTGAAAGCACAGACCGGGACTTAGACTCCACGCTTTGGGTAGGTCTGTCAAGTGGGCAGCCAGGGGCACCACCTGGCGGGTTCTAACACCCGGAAACCACTAAGCAACTTATTAATTCCCTTGTCATATCACGCCTCGACTATTGTAACTCCCTCCTCATTGGCCTACTTCATCGCAGGCTATCCCCCCTCCAGTCTATCATGAACGCTGCTGCCAGACTCATCCACCTCACTGACCGTTCTGTATCTGCCACCCCTCTCTGCCAATCCCTCCACTGGCTCCCAGTTGCCCAACGGATAAAATTCAAAACAATAACAATGACATATAAAGCCATACACAACACTGCCCTAATTTACATAACCGATCTTATCTCTAAATATCACCCAAACCGTACACTCCGCTCCTCGCAAGACCTCCTACTCTTTAGCTCCCTTATCTCCTCCTCCCATGCTCATCTCCAAGACTTTTCCAGGGTGTCACCCATCCTCTGGAACTCCCTACCCCAATCTATCAGACTATCACCTACTCTACTTACCTTTAGGCGATCACTGAAAACCTATCTCTTCAGGGAAGCCTATCCCACCCTCTGCTAATACTGGGATCCTCTACTCTTCCAACCACTCCATCCCCCACAGTTATTACCTATTGTACCACTCACCCCTCCCTCCTAGATTGTAAGCTCCAAGGAGCAGGGCCCTCAAATCCCTCTTGTATTGAACTGTATTGTTACTGTATTGTCTCCTGCTATAATGTAAAGCGCTGAGCAAACTGTTGGCGCTATATAAATTCTGTATAATAAATGTGAACAAAGCCTATATATGAATTTGTGGACTTTATATTGAAGGGCTGCTTTATAAGGACAGTCTGGTGCTATTTTAGGGCCACTGTTTAAAAACATATATTGTCATTATAGAATCTTTTAACGCCCTTCTATATACTATATGTAGTCTTGTTTCACAAAAGCTATATGGTAAAATAGTGACACCCAGTGGTTAAATATGCACATGGTTATACATTTTAGCTTTGGCATAAAGATATATACATTATATTGCCAAAAGTATTGGGATGCCTGCCATTACACAAACATGAACTTTAATGGCATCCTAGTCTTAATCCATAGGGTTCAACATTGAGTTGGCACACCTCTTGCAGCTATAACAGCTTCAACTCTTCTGGGAAGGCTGTCCACAAGGTTTAGGAGTGTGTCTATGGGAATGTTTGACCATTCTTCCAGAAGCACATTTGTGAGGTAAGGCCCTGATATCAGATGAGAAGGCCTGCCTTGAAGTGTATTTCATCCCAAAGGTTTTCTATCGGGTTGAGGTCAGGTCAGTCAAGTTCCTACACCCCAATACTGAGCCTTCAAATGGTTTATACTGTGCGTACTGTGTGAGGCATTTCTAGATAAGGATGTTACATTCTGTACACCATAGAAGCCATCTTTAGATAAAGATGCTACATTGGACCTTGGGAAAAAAGTGATAACTGTCTTCTAAGTATTCCTGAGAAGAATCAATATTAATATGTTAATGTAATCTCATTAAGCAAGTATGCTACTAAACTCAGTGTGTTAGTATATAGAAAGTTTATTAGGTTAGTGCCCAGATGGGGTATAGTGGAAGGATTTGGTATGTAGTTAATTTATGTATTTATAAGTGGTTCTAAAGTCTAAACATTTTTTCCTTAATGCATTCCCTGCATGTTTAGGTAACAGTATCGCCTCCTCACCCCCTTGTACTTACCTTAGTCCTCACTCGATCCAGCAGTATGCCCATTTGTAGTTACTCACTCTGTTCTCAGAGGCATTGGTGTCAGTCAAATCCTGTAGCAAGGGAGCAGGGGGCAGGGCTCAGGATCGAGCTTGCAGATGTTCAACAAAGAAGTGAAGGAGGAGCAAAGAGTGCCAACAGGGGACCCAAGAAGAGAAGGGTCAGGGCCACAATTACATTGCACAGAGAAGGTAAGTATATCATGTTTGTTATTTTTTTAAAAAACCTTTACAATCACTTTGAAGCCTGAATTGAGTTAATTCTGTCTTTTGTTAAATCAACACAAAGGATGGTACGTACAACAAATGAGAAGTGTCACCTAGTGGGTGGGCTGGTGGTCTTCCATTCACAGGGAGCCTTTCATTGCTGGAATCTACAGTACAGCTTGTATGAATGGAGGAGGAGGCAGAAAGGGCAGGAATAGTCTTGACAAGTGCCTAAGACAGGTCCAGTGGCTTATTTTAACCCCAGTAGTACCAGAAGATTACCAGGATGAGGGGGCAGTATTCAGAAGATTTAAGACAAGAGGGCAGCCATCAGCACAAGGGACACCTTTCATTGAATGAAAGCACTGTCCCTTGTGTTGATTAAAAAAAATAAAATAAACTAAATTTAGGCTTTAATTTGTGTGTTGGGTAGGTGCAGCATGGCTGATTGCAGAAAACGTTATATTGTGGAACTTATAAAACAGTATAACATCCCAATGGGGTAGCACACTCGACCAGGGAACTCAGATCAGTTAGAACAGAAAATAAGTGGAGAGTAAGCCTGGGCTAGAGATAGCACCTGTTAAGGAGCGTGGAGTGTGGCCTGGCCCGTCCAATCCAAAAGTAAGCTTGCTGAGTTGCTGTCGAAGACTCTAAGCTTCGCCTACTTCTTTGGAACTAATCCCCACTGCTAGAGCTGCCCCTGACAGACAGGTATTCTGTCCATACACTAGCCAACTCACAAAATGTGCTCCAAAACCCTGGGGGCAGGGACTTAAATAGACTCTGCAGAGACCCAAGATGGCTGCAAAGGTCACCTGGATCCAGCATAGCCAATCGGAACACTGTCCCAGGGGACCGAGGGAATTATAGAGAAACTTCCTCCTACACCTGCATCGCCATATGGACAAGCTCCACCTGCAGTGGATAATGTAGACTGCATCTATCTACATGTGTATGGAACATCATATTAAAATTGCCTTTGGCTATGTTATAATAAATACATTTTCTTCCTACTTAGGTTGATTTATAAGTCTATTTCACTCACTGGAATCTTAGTATTACAGGCTGTGTAGAGGTAGTACATGGTCAGTTTACTTTTCCTTCCTGATGGACAGTCACAATTTTGTAAATATTCTTCTCCTTATCTTTGCAGATAACTGCATTTGCTTTCCTAAAATGTAAATGAGAAAAAGAGTGACAATATATGGATTGATGCTGGATGTCTGGCACCAAGGTTTTCTGTTCTGTCTCTGAACAACTCCATTCATAACAACTGACAAAGCAATGTTACAGTTTTCTAGCCACATCCAAGGTAACACTGATAAAATAGTTTTTTGCTAGAAATTCTATTACAGCTACTGTGGTGTGAGGATTAATGTGTTATTAAACCATTTACCCTCTGGAGCAGTTTTTAGATTTTTCACAAAATTGTATTTTCACAATAAAATTACTTTAAAGACTCAAAACATATTTTCTAAATGCAGAAGCACTGTAGAATATAAAGATGGTAGTTGCAGTTTTTATATTTAGGAAAAAATGCAGTCAAATGTACACACAAACACAATTTAATCCCAATTTTTGTTGTATAAAATAAAAATAAAATAGTGATGTGCAAATAGATACCAAATATATCAAGCCTAAAGATGTCAAAATTATCAATTGGCGAGGCTTTAATTACCTTTACAGTCAATCACTCTAGCGTAAACCATAAATGAGGGGCATAGAATTACTGTTCTCACAATGGCATGAGCAACAATACTGTATATAACTTGTGTGGCCAATTGTTCACATACACATACACATTTGCTCTGTATGCATGCAGTTGTGTTCCTATGTGAGAGTGTGCCTGTGCAAGGAAATAGGGGTGCTTTACGTTTTTTTACTTTTTTTATTTATTTTTTTTTTTACACTTTTTTGGATTTAGTTTTATTGCTATCTCATTGGGGATAACAAGTCCCCTATGTGATAGCATTGAGTAAGTGACAGATATTCTTTATGGAGACATTAGGGGTGCCCCCTGTGCTTGATCTGTTGTGCGCCTGGACTTTTGACCAGGATGTTGACAGCTTTGAACCTGGAAATCTTCAGAGCTGAGCTCTTACTGTTTCATAGAGCAAAGAGATGATCAGGGAATCAGCATTCCCATAGCCTTGTCAGGAATGGACTTACCAATGGTGGTGGGACTCACCTGCCTTGTGGGCTGCAGTACCAGGGCTGGCCAGCGGGTGCTCTTAGCAACCAGAAGCTCACTCCTGCAGTCAGCCATCACCTGAGGCTGATTGCAGGAGGTGTATTTAAGGAATGGCCAGACCTGCAGTCAGTGCCTTGGTGTATGTTTCCCATGAGCCCCTGTACCTGCATCCTGTCTGCTTCCTGCCCGATTCCTGATTCTGTTTGATCCTGACCCTGAATGAACTCCGCCTGTCCTGACCTCGGCTATTCCTGACTACTCTCCAGCCTGCTCCTTTGGTACCTTGTCTGCCTGATTGTTCCTGACCCAGCCCATCTGACTACGCTCTGCCTACTCCTTTGTGTCTTGTCTGCCCGATGATTCCTGACCCGGCCCACCTGACCACTCCACCTGACCAGCCCTGACTGCTCTTATCTGTGTACATTCCGTTATCAGTTGGAGGTTTGGTTTTGTTATATTGTGCGTTATATTTGTGTATAACCCTTAATAAATTATATTGTTACACCATACTTGAGCCTACATTTCCCTGTGTCAGTTCACGCATCTCTGGTCTTACCGGGAGCCCTGACAAGCCTATTCCTACTCACTGTCCTGACAGTGTTTGTTGTGTTCCTGGTCTCCCAGGGTGAGTGAATGAGCCCAGAAACCACCAGAGCTACCCTCAGAGGAGCTGCTGAATTGTTTTGTGATTTCTATGCACACCTGAAGATGGCAAGCCTCACTCACCCAGCACTTATTGACACATCTTGAGGTATTTCATGGAATGTATTAGGTCAAGCACAGCCTAAAAGAACAAAGGATTAGTAAGTGTACTTTCACAAAAATTTACTAAGACAGTAATATTACGTAGTTAAATACTGCACGGTTAAACACCTGCAGCATTCTGAATAACAGTAATTAACAGAACTGAACTGCATTTACCTAGTAACAGTATATAAAGACAAACCTAACTTACTATAACAGTTCCTGTTTTGTCACACTGGCCTTTAGACACTTGCTCTGATTCAGTAAAAGTCATGTTCCACTCAGATAGGGATAGAAGTTGCTGTGATCTCTTTCTTTCAGTCCTGCTGAGACAGTCCTTATTTTTATTTTTATTTTTTACAAAAAGTGGGAGTGCTCTCTAGTACAGTCTTTGTAATCCAAAGGGGCACTGGATTTTCCCCAAATAAAGGGGAGTTAAGGCAACCCCACTGGGAAAGAACTCTTTCACGGAACCAGGAAAAAGGCTTTTCCTCAATAGGTTTGCGAAAGGGTCATCCCTCTCATGCTAGACCCAGCAATAGTAGCCAGTGGTCCTCTCCTGAAGATCATAGTTACTTGCCACATCCAGCAAGTTAAACATAGATCCCCAATGTGGGCTCTCAGGATTCAGGTCCCCTTACATGTTGCACTGCACAGAGTATAATCGCAATAGCTGTGTTTGATCAGCACTCTTCTCCAGGGCAACACAGCATTCGTGCTTCACTGCAACCTTTTGGTGTTCTCTCCTCTCTCTGCAGCCTCCACCCTACACTCTTCCTTGCACTGTTGCATCAGCCAATCACCGTCCTCCACACCCAGCTAAGATAGCTGCCCCCTGCACTGTAGGCACTCCATTGATGAGCATTGCAAAGTGATCTTCTTAATGATTGCTGCTGTATTTCTGCATTCATGACTATTCAGTTTGACCCTGTCCACACTGCAGAAGGATAATATAGTAGCAACAAAGGGAGAAGTTCCACAGCAGTTATCAGTTACAATCTAGGTTAAACATGAAATCACAAACAGAAACAATTTCATGGCTGCTACTGGAAGTGTGGGCTAGTTTTTTCTTTTCAGACTTTGAACGTACTACTGCTACTACGAATAATAATACTTTTTTTAAACAAGTGAGTAACACAAAGTATGTTTAAGTAATTTTCCAACTGTGAATCATACTTGAGGCTCATTAAAATGGTAAATCAGACCCATCTTCTGATCTGAGATGCTGTCTGCTGCATGTGAATCTACCTCAGAGCTGCATGCAGGCAGCCCATAGAAGTGGATGCACACACAGTGGCTGCACAGACATCCAAACATATACCTGAACATGCACACGTTCTTTCTCATATGTCAACTTTTGACATGCAGTTGTGTCTGTGAAGCTGTTGCTTCTTCTATGGGCCTTCATGCACTTCTATCTGCCTACATGCAGCTCTGAGGTGGACTCACACGTAGCAGACAGTATTTTAGATTGTAGGACAGGTCTGATCCCCCATTTCAATAAGCTTTGGGTATGATTCACAGTTGGACAGGTACTTAAACATACTGTATTTTGTATAACTTTATTGTTTTAAAATAAACAGTTTTATTATTATTAATAGTATTAGTACATCCAAATCTGAAGAGAATAAACTAGCTCACAGCCACAGAAGCAGCCATGAACTTCTATTTCGTTTCTGTTTTGTGGCTTTTATGTGTAACCTGGACTGTAGCTGCTGTGGAATTTCTTTCTTTGTTACTGCTGTATTGTCCTTCAGATCCGCAGATGGATCTGATGACCTGTCAGAATAATCCTTTAAAGACATGATCGACCATTCTAAGTTATACAAATCAAGGTAACACATACTGTACCATTCTGAGGCTTAGGCTACCTGATATTTTTGTCTTTGATATTTGGGTAAATGCTGGCATGTTGAATTACCCATGTTCTATGATATGTTCCTGCCAATTCCTTAGCTACAGTACATGGAAAACTGATAAACCAAAAAAGATTGATTTCTCTCACACTACTTCTTTCCTTTTTTACAGTTTTTAAAAAATATTATATTTCGTCATTTAGAGGTTGGATAAAAGATTTAGTGCAGTCTAACTCTTTTGGTAGTTAAGTACATTTTTATAGAGGTCCATACATAGAACCAAAAAAAGGGAGAAATGGGAAGAAAAAAGAGGGATGGTTGAACTTGTTTCTAACAGAGGGACAGTCTCTTCAAATGACAAGGAGAGTTGGGAGCTCAGTGTTTGGCCATTGTACACCAGAAATAATGAAAAATTACATGAATGTGTCACATTTATTCTTTTATCTTGAAAGTTTGCTAAATAGCCTTGGATTATTTGAAAACAAAAATTAAAATACAATGTCTTATACACCAGGGAAAGCTAGGCACATTTTTCTGTGCTGAAATCGATACAACATTTCTTATTGACACAGAGCAGCCGTGAGGAAAAAAGGCAAGCATTTTCTGTTACCGGATACTATGTGACCTTGATAAAACCTACAGAGATTAAATCACAGGAGAAAGGACACAGGGATGCAGTCACAAGGATTTGCATCAAATTCACCCACTCAAATCCAAGACATTTATGTGCCAATGCTGTCAGGGTTGTAATCAGGACAAAGGTGACAGTAATAGGTTTTTTGGCTGCTCATACTCTAAAAGGGAGCCTCAGCAGGTTTCTTAAATAATAGAAGTCTGAGTGAAAGAATAAAGTGCACTGACTCTATACTGGACTGTCTGACAACAGAGCAGGAGAGCAAACAATGGCTCCAACATACTCTACAGCATGTGATGCTTGACAGCGCTGCCAACAGGAAGCTGAAGGGGTTAACCAAATATTCCAAGATTACAATTAATACCTGATATTCCACAGCTTTGATCTTTTGGGCTTACTTTATTGTGTGTTTTGGATCTTTTTAAGACAAATTGAAGCTTTTCTCTGCTTATCCAGGATGGGGCCTTGTTCATATTTTGTGATCCTTGTTCCATGAGACAGAATTTATGAGGGCTTTTTCTGACATGTTAAAATGCTCATTAAGTGCATTTCCCCCGGAAACATGTTTCTATATTTATCTTGAACATTATCTCAGGGGCCTATTTATAGTAGACTGCAAATACTGCTGTACACTTTTCCCGTGTTTTATCCACATTGGGTTCTGCATGTTCTGTGCCATTCATAAAATATAGGAGCTTGTGGTGTCCCACAGAGTGTCCTCTGCCTAATGCTGCAGAGAAGATCAGTGACTGGCAGAGAGGCTGGTCACATATCTTTGACAGGTCTCTCCCCTCTTCCTAGCTTTTTTTAATTAATTTATTTGAGTGGTGCTCCTTTTGCTTTGGTGTGCTGAGGAAATCACAGCATAATGCACGTTTGTAAAACACATTTAGTATTATCACAGCTTTATAAATAGGGTCCTTAATGTTTATATTGGTATTTTTAAAATTTATTTTTTGGCCTACAGGCTCAACCAAAAAAGCTAACTGATTCCACCATTCACGATATACAACACAGAAGAATGAATCGTCCGTTGATGCTATTCTATATTCATAGCTGGCCCAACCAGCAGCCAAACTACCCAAATGTTGTTTGGATAAAAATTATCCTTCAGGCTCCATCAAAAAAATTGGTGGAACAAGTTTTGTCGAATGGAGTGAGGCCAACAGGGCCACCCACTGAGAGAAATTCTCAGGAACCGGATGAAATTTGCACAGGGTTAGGACAACTTTCATTTTAGTATTACATCAACCCAATGTCATTGTCTCTCAAGGCATGGGAGGGGGGGGTAAGGATGTGGCTGAAAGAGACAGTTGCCCACTTTGTATTAACACAGCTAGTTTAAGCAAACTGTCCTACTATTCTGATGTCAATTTTGTTTTGGGTGTATAACCCCCAAGTGAGTGAATTCTACCATCAAATTGCACTGACTGGCTTGATGGCATTGATTGGAAGGCAGTCTGGAAGATTTTGGACATTTGTGGCTAAATCCAACATATGAACTATAGAAGAAATGTGTAAAGTTGAAGTTAAGAGTCAGAAGATTAATTGTTGCAACATAAAACAAACTCTCCTGTCTTCTTTTTGATTTGTACAGTTAAAAAGTAATTCTGCATATAAAGCAGACAGCATGATTTCTCTAATAGCACATTCCAGCATTAGTTTTTACTATAATGATTGCAAGGCATAAAGGCTGGAGCATGTAAAAAAAGGGCATTATGATTCAGGTGTGCCTAGGGAAGTATGATGCCCAAATACAGCCCTACCCACGTTTGTCTGAATGTTTCCCTACTTATAATTATAATAACTAGGCTGAACTGGGCTGGGCTATAATATTGAGCTTTATTCTTAAGAAAAAAATAAATATAACTTTCAATATAAATATCTATGTATGCATTCTACAAAAATCTAACTAATTTTATTTTTTCATACTATTATAATCCTTCTGTAATCCCCTGAACAGCAGCACTCAGACTGGGAGTGGGAAGACTAGCACTAGATGACAATCAGAGATCTATTGGCTTTGCTTTCACAGTGCTATCAAACACTGTATACGTAGTGGACAGGGGAGTGATGACCTCAAATAGACTAGAAGGTTGTCAAGGACCACTCTAAGCAATGCCAAGGGGAAGATAAAGAATAAATATAAATTTACCAACTACCAGTCCACCACCGTCTCACCTTGAAGAAAAGCAGCATGATCCAAGTAATTCAGAGAAAAACATAAATACAAACATAGGCTGACAGAAGCCTAGAAGGCTTGACCACGCGGCATATATAGTATAAGACTTTATTAAAGATTATAAAGTTACAAAAATGCACAAATGCAAAAGAGCATAAAACCACTACCGCCACCACACAGATAAAAGGCAATGTTGTCTAGTCACCACAGCAGCTTCACAGTCAGTACACATCCACATACATCACACTCTACCACTAACTACTCTTGCTGAGTTTGTCAAATAGAGATCAAGTGGGGGCAGCCTGGTTATTAGGATAAATTAGCCACCAAGCAGGTGGGTTGAAATAACATTAGTTAAGCCCATATCAGGCAAAGTCCACAAAAGTCTCAGCCAGAGGATACCCTAGTATACAAACAGATAAACACCAGGGGGAGCCAACGCTTTAGGAAGCTGCCCTCAGTGACATACCCACGTGGCTTTCCATATATGGCCAGCGGCCATTTTTATTTCTGATCATTATACATCCCTCCTCTTCAAGGACACCATTGTTGACAGCTCTAAGCGTTGGCTCCCCCTGGTGTTTATCTGATTGTACTCCGGTTACCTGGAGGTCCCTATGGTGTGCTGTAATTCCTGCTGAAGCCCACCAGATGATCCTGAGTTCCAGATGCCTAGACGCAGATGACCAGGAGTTGGTCTAAACACTCAAATGCGCTTTTGTATGCGCTATCTGGTTAGTGCAATCTACATTTACTCACCATACCACTGAAGTCACCGCTGCCAACTAATGATTTAATATTGTCTGTCACTTTACGATACACATTTATATGAACCTTTTATTTTACTTATGCATCATAATTATATACGGTACTTACTACTCAATTTTGGGTTATTCACCCTGGAGACGATGATGTTTTTATGACTCACCACCACTGTCACCCTGACATTTTTTACTACTTTGTTTTGAATTTTATTCAGCACTGCATGTTGTATATATATGTCTTTTAGAAGGTTCAGGGGTTTTTACCTTTCATGCTAGCTGCTTCTTACTTATAATTCCAGCACTCGTTCTTATAATATAATTTGACAGACTCATAGAGCTGAATGGCTCATAAAGTCCAGTATGTCCATAACATTATGGCATGTAGACTCATCCAGAAAGTGGGTGTGATTTATGTACAGTAAGTCCTTCGTTAATTGCTGAATATATAACAGGTATACTATAGGGGTCCTCCCAAGATATAATATATCTGTCAAGGTCCTACCTTTTCCCAGAGGTTATGTTACTCCATGTGCTGGCATCCATCTTGGATTTCTGCTGAGCATGGTGGGAATCTTTTATGCCTTCAGGTCTCTGAGGTCCATCCCCCAGAGGGGTGTGGCTGAGTACATATAAGCCTGGGATCTGCACGTGCTCTTTGCACTTGTGTCTTGTGTCTTTGTCTTGCTACAGCTCTGTGTATACGCTCGTGACTCTTCTGGTATTCTGACTCGGCTTGTGACTAAGACCATTCTCTGTGTTTCCCTTCGATCTGACCTTCCGTTGCTGAACCCGGTCCGTGACCTGTGATTCTCTGTCTACTGTTCTGTACTGTTTTGTCCCGTTGTTGTTGACCCAGCTTGCCTGACTACGCTATTGTCATTCTCACCAGCTACACGCCATTGGCGGCGGCCATTACTGCAGCTGGGGTGTCTCGGGGGCCGCGACCTGGTTCCTGGCTGCGTCAAGTTCATCCCCACCATCAGGGGCCCTGGTGAAGGGCAGCCTGGGACTTAGACTCCGTGCCCTGAGGGACTTCGGTCTGTTGGTGGTGGTTGTCGTCAGCCAGTGCGTTACCCTGCCACTAGGCCTACCTGTCCGTTCCACAGCCCTGCCCTGACAATATCTGAGAGAACCTGTGACCAGGCTAGACAATGTGGGGTCCATCCTGCAGCTCACCCAAACCTACAAACTCAGGCCGCCTTTAATCGGCGTATGCAAGTAAATACCTAGGTGGCAGTATGGAGTGTGGTTCTCGCTGCCAGGGCTTCCCATCTAGTGTCTGGTGCTGGAACTCTCATTAATCATGGAAAACAGGAGCAATATACACAGCCATGGAATGTGTGCTGACAGAGACCGCCACCATGTGTGGTCACGTCACATGCGTCACGGACGTGATGACATGTATTCCGACATGTTTCGCCCACTCAGATTGGGCTTCTCCAGGGATAGAAGGGGCCAGTATGAGCAATGCTGTAATACCCTGTGGGCTGTAGATCCCTACATCTACGACTAGGTGTAACCCTACTACATCATACATATACAGTCACATAAAGTATACTGCACAGCGCGTCCAGGCAAAAGGGAGAAGACAATTCACAAACACACAGGGCTCACAGCCAGAGATCAAGGAACTATAATAAGTAATAGAAGGAGATCACATTATTTGGGACTAATGATACTACTGAGGCAAGGGAATTATCTGAACCCTAACTGCCCTTACACATAATCTCAGGCTGGAGGATAATAATCATGCTAAAAAGGAATAAATAGGATGTACTCAAGCAAGCGATGACCTCATAAGCGTGCTGCTTCCACTTAATTGTTCAATCACACGCTGGAGCAGGTTGATGATCAAGATGCATTGCCAAAAGGAAATCTATGCACACACAGAACACACTTACATTTTAGAACATTAGCACTGTAATAATAATAATAATAATAATAATAGGTAACAAAGTTATTTTGACAAACCTGTACAAGTTTACATGAAAAATGTCCTTTCATGGATTCCTGGATTCCCTGCATGTTTTGCAGCTTTTCCTCTGCTGTTTACTTTCCATTTCAAAGGACTACATGTCCCCTGGTACTTTGCTGCCTGCAAGCAGTCAGTTCTGTACTGACTCTGCCTCCTGAAACTCCTCCACTCAGCACCTCTCTAGTTCAGAAGGCAGGCTCTGTGAAATGTGTGATACAGCAGTGCCTATTACAGGGCATAGTGACTAAATGTCACAGAATTCAAGGATGTAAAATGTATGGGGCTCCTCACAGAGTAAGTTTGCATAATTCAAGATTGTTCTTATTAATAGGAGTAGAATAGTTGAAATACTATGTGGAAGTGAAGGTGTGATTGAAAATGTTGACCCTAGATATGTTTTAACTGCAGTATGGAAAATGGATGAATCCCACCATACTTTTTCTCAGTTGGTAAGATGTGATTTAAGGTTTTTCGATGTTCAATATTGGTCTTTTTTTGTTAAAGAACCAGCAGATAAATAAAGAGATTGCTCTACCTTCATAAATGAAATGCACTACTCCTTCCTTGTAGAATAATATGTGTTATTCCTATACATACATGGTATTTCTATGCTTTTTACATGGGTCCCCATGGAACCCCAAAAATTTTCTGCAACACCTGCAACTTCTTGGTATGAAGAAGTTGCAGGTGGTGGCTTTGCAGTTAGAGACCTAGTGCATAGTACATAAAGCTATACATAAGAAGCTCAGATGTGCATGACGTTTTGTGCAACAATAAATACATTTACAGTATGTAGTATTGAATTAACCTATATAAAACTGAGAAAGTTTAAGAAACGAGACTAGCCACTTACATTCGCAATGGCCTCTCTTTTTCATTTTTCCTTTCTTTCTTTCCTCCAGAGTTGCAAGAACTCCTTTATTTCCATTACATGTTAGTGTCCATATAGAAGCCTTTGAGTACCTTAGTTAGTCTGGTGTAAAAGTAAATTGTCCTCTGATCAGTACATTAGTATAATCAGATTAATTGTGGCGGGTTCAGTTTCCATGCAACATCTAAAACAAATATTACTGGTAAGCCCAATGGGCTTAAAGCAGAGCTCCACCCAAAAGGGGAAGTTCCACTTTAATCCTTTGTCTCCCCCACTCCCCATTAAGGATTGGCATCTTTGGGGAGCGGGGGGTGAGTGGGAACCCGAATTTGACAGGCACCCGCCCCCACTTCACCTAGTCGATCGGAAGTGGGAGCTGTCCTCGCCCCTTCTCTCCCCGTAGTCTTCTGGGACACGTGACAGGTCCCAGAAGACTACGGGGCCATTCACAAAGCACGGCGCTTATCGCGCATGTGTAGTGGGCACCTGGCTCTGAAACCGCAATCTGTCACAGCCAGGTGCCCACACTGAAGATGCCGGCTCCGGGGAGTGAAACCAGCCATGGTGAGGACACTGCTGGACCGAGAGACAGCTAAGTGTCTATATTTTAAAAGTCAGCGGCTACAGGTTTTGTAGCCGCTGACTTTTCTTTTTTTTTTTCAGCTGGAATTCCGCTTTAACTAGAATGGGGATGACATCTGTGATACAAAACTTGCTGTCTGATGTTATGCTTCCAGTCTTCATAAAAAAGAAAAAATAATGTGTATTATATTTCATCAAGCCTCATGTTTTTAGAATATTATTTTCTTAAAGGCTAAAAGTGTATTCTTAAAAAGTCACTCAAAATTTGTTTAGCATGAACAGACCTAAGTCAATTTTGGGAGGATTTACACCTTTGGATTTTGCAATTTTTCATTTTAGAGCAAAAATATTGCTAAAAGCTGGAAAAAAACTCTGTATCCAGGTACTGTGGAGCAGTGTGATATTATGTCAACTGAACTATTTCCAAGAAGCCAATGGTGTCTATTGCTTTCCAATGATTTCATTTTAATCTATAATGAGTGCCTTGAAAATCCTTCAGTGGAAAGAGTTTTCAGTCTTGGTGATTCTGTCTGTAAGGTGTGTACTGTAAGGCTCCAAAGAAACCTGGAGAGAAGTCATGTCTCACATAGCTCCTTCATTAGCAGTTAACACTTTTTATTAGTATCTGTAAAACAGGCATAGCGCTCTGGTGCCCATATTCAGCCATACTTATTTTTATAACGAGAGATTCCACAAAATAATCCTGCAGCATCATATTTTTAATTTCCGTAGTTCATGATTAATTAAAGGGCCACTAAACCTTAAAGGAAAATTACATTATATGAAGCTTCTGATTTAGTTTTCAGATACTGTGGTATGCAGATGTACCCCAGGTCTATAGAAGCTGAGATATTTGACATTGTAATGATATCATTACCAACCTTAATATCCTGTATGCTGCATTTTTTGGCAAAATAAGGCACCAAAATTATTGAAAATAGAATTCTTTTATGGAAATACTAGTCAGGAGGTAAGCTGTGTATTGGAAACTATTGTTCATTTATATACGTTCATATTATGTTACCATATGTTGTATGTGAACTTTTTAACCTTCCAAAGGATATGATATTTTTTTCAGCCATTTTTGCTCTAGTGAAATAATGCAGCTCTGAAGGAGGGGTGCAGCCTGAAATTTGTCACTAGAGTAGTGTCCTGAAAGTGAATGATAGAAGACTTTCCCCAGTGGCACATAGATACGTTGTTCAGTTTGCAATCTTTGGATCTCCGGTTTATATGTAACACCAGCATCACTGAACCCGTTATTGCCAGAATATGTATGTAGAGTGGTGTTAAGTAGGCAAGTGGGAATTGTCACTGTTGTTTTAGGTGCATTGCAGTTCCCTTTTTCCCGTTAGGGATCTCCCTCTTCTTCTGGAGCTAAGGTATATATAGCTGGTGGGTGGTTAGTGGTTGGATGATGTTAGTGACTGGCTTACTGCAAAGAGCTAGTGTAGTGTTCTTGTCCTAGACCCTGAAGTAGACAAAATATGGGCTTATCTCTTATTTACTGCTGGTTCGTGTGTGGCCTGTGCCTTGCAAAGTGAGTAACAATTTGCTCAGTTGGGGAGTTGGGTGGTTGGCAGAGGCTGGGAAAAGATTAGTAAGCCTATCAGCTGGTGGGGACAGATCCCCTCAGCCTTTGGGTCATATGTGTGGTGCGGCCCTTGAGGTACCCAATCAGTGATCACATGTTGCCCAATGTGACCCTGTTACAGAGCATGGGTAAAGTTGAGCCCCTGACACAGTACAGTTTGGGGTAGATTTGGGTCCTATACACATTACCATTGATGTCCTGAATGGGAACTTGCTTATTAACCCCTACTACAGGGTGCTACACTGAGGGGTAAAGCAGAGCTAAGAGTGTATATAATACCCTTTTATTTTGTACAGCTACACAGGGGCTTCTAAGCTCATAGTGTCCATTTAGGATTACTCATTAATATGGTGGTGCAATTGTTTAAAATTTGGGAGGCCCATGCAAATATTGTGTAGATATTTAGTTTTTTTTGCTAAATTTCTTTTGTGATTTTGCAGGGTGCAGTGGACTGCAGTCAGCCAAACTGTACCTCAACAGTGTGATCTCTAAACATAGAGTGCATTTTCTCTGCCAGCAGCTGTTTGAGCTTGCTCCATCAGAGTATGCTATTTGTCACTCTGGCCTGATATCCAGAGCCTTTACTAAGGGGTTGTTTTCCCCTGCACTGGCACCACCACAAACAGAGTTGGTTTGAGTATGTGTAAGACGTGGGAGCAATCTCCACACTGTTCGGCATTGGTGATATGGGAAAGAGAGTTAGAGAGAATAAGAATAATTTGCTGCTTCTGAAATATGTCTTACATATCTAATTTCTTTCTGCCATGTCTGAGCCTGGTGGAAAGTGGAGATACTTAGCTGAATATTTATAGAACATTGGGCTGACCAGATCATTGTGTGTTCTGAAAGAATGATGAATAAGGAAGGCCATTTGATGAAAGTTCCAGATCCCACCTACTATAAAGTAGTGTGCAGGGAGGTCCCCTTGTGCACCAGTAATTATTTCTGCTGTAATCCTTTGCTGGATTGAAAACCTCATGTAGGCTCTCAGTTGTACATCTTTTGTTGGGTTTAAAACCCCAAAATGCTTGCTTCTGCACTGAAAGGACAGTGTTAAAGCATGTCTGAAATTTGCAACAGATCTGTTCCAAGTGAGAGCGCTCCAGTCACACTGGTTTTGTGACTGCATGAAGATGTTGAGAAGATGTTGAGAGATTAATAGACTGGGAGCAGTAGGCCCCAGTTCACTTTATGTATATACTGTAGTTAGGATGTGTTCTTCATGTTTTATTACAGGAGGCAAGAATCAAGAACTCACTATCTCAAATTGATCTAGTGAGGGATGGACTTCTAATCTTTTAGCTTGGAAATACCATTGCCTTTATTAAATGCAATCCAGAGGAGGGGTGGGCAACTGCGGCCCTCCATCTGTTGTGAATCTACATATCCCATCATGCCTCTTGGAGTAACTGTCAGTTGTAACATCATGCTTCTGCCTCTGGGAGTCTGTCAGTCTTGCAATGCCACATAGGACATGTAGTTCCAAAACAGATGGGAGAGCCATAGTTGTCCACCCCTACTTTAGGGGTGCTGCTCTAACCTTACTAATTATTGTAATGTTTTGTTGATAAACCTGGAAAATACCATATTTAAACTGTTTGCATTTTGAAAATGTGCTAATCGCTCACTGTGTGTAATCATAACAGAAGCACAGTAATTTGTTTAAATCCCTGATATTCTGATATTTCAACAAAGCCCTCCCCTTCCCTATTTTGGTTCTGAAAAAAAAAAATTAAAAACTGTAAAAACAGCCACAGCTCCTATTTCAACAGATGCAGATGCAGGCGAGAGGCACCGAATGCACACTGTGTGTGTTCAGGGCCATTCACCTGCACCCACACGCCTGCAAATCAGGACCTGTTGCTGTGTTCATACAGTCACTGTGATCCCATAGCATAACATATATTCTGTCTGCACACAGCTCCAACCACATAAGCAAACCACTGATTCACAATGTACAGGCCATAGTGCCCATGAGAATGAGCCCCAGAACCCCACTCACACACAGAACTTTATTTATTCAGTCAATACAGTTTCATATTGATCAGGAATTTTGTCATTTATGGTGTGCTTGTATCCACTAATAATGATTTATTGCATTTTTAGCGGAAATAAAATGTTGATATTTTCGGGGGGGTGCCTGTCAGGTAGGCTGTAGCTTTGCTTAAAGTTATTATAAAGTTTTTTTTAAATATCATACATGTTATACTTACCTGCTCTGTGCATAAGGGTTGCACAGAGTGGCCCCAATCCTCCTCTTCTGGGGTCCTCCACCAGTGCTCCAGACACCTCTTCTTGCTGTGCCACCATAGGAAGAGCTGCTTCCTTTTGGGCACACCTGCGAGCTCGAACCCGAGCTGCGCTGACTGCATCCATAAACACAGACAGCACAGCTCAATCCCCCCCCCCCGTCCTTCATACAGGACTTCACTGACAGTAAACGCCTGTGAGTGGAGAGAACCACTACAGACGGGCACAGCACTGGATCAAGTGAGGGCTCAGCGAAGTATAAGGGAGGGTGAGGGTGCAATATTATTACCTAAACATTTTTTACATCCCTGGGCTCATATTGCCCTAAACATAGGTACCACTGTGTGCACTCTCCAACCCTGTCCAACCACAGCAGCTGGACTAAATGTCCAGTATGCATGGAACCTAACTAGTATAAAATGAAAATATCAAATGCTTTACTGGATTCTTATTACACTGGGGAGACACATTCCGGGCAAGGTATATATGTAAGTTCCATGCTCAAGGAATACAGAGGATTAATACATGTTGCTAGTTGTTGTGACACTGTAATATTACTTCTCTGAATTCCATGTTGTAATATTTACATTGAAGTCATATTGTACTGTGAACTATATCTTCTCTGTACTGACATTTATTGCCATCTGTTCATGCAATGTAATTTCCTGTGTGGTTTATTAAAAAAAAAAAATTAAAAAGAAACAAAAGACTGCAGCTACTTAGATAACTACTCTATAACAGTGGTAAGCAGAAAAGCATAGAATGCACAACAAATGAAAGATTTGAGGCTGTTTTGATAGTAAAGTGATGCATTATCCAATACTAAAACCGTTAATGTGCTTTAATGTGATATTATTTGCACCTATTGTTTTAGCCTTTATGGTTTTACTAATAACAATTATGTTTTAGCCATTATGACTTATGAACCCTCTCTAGTTTTTCTTATGTGTACGTAGTCCAGTCTGCAGTTATCTTTGATGATGTCTATAAATAATTGTTCAGCTAATTTTTACTTCTAGCGTGAAAGTCTAACAATACACAAGAAAATATGTTGAAAATCCAGTTTTGATCCAAACAAGGGAGGGACAAGGCTAAAGAACCTAATAAAAAAAAATTTGTGTTCAGTGATATTAAGTAATACGGCTTTCAAGGTCAAACTATTACGGCATCAAAAGCCCTGCGCTCTTTGCTGGCACCAGATACTGAAATCTACAAACAATATGCCATTGTTCTGATATCCTTCTTTTCTTTTTAAAACCCCAAAGGGCAATGTTCTTTTGTCACATATAGAATTCTAGTGTTTTGCATGTCAATGGCCACATGAATATCCTTGGCTGATGTCTCAACCATTACAATATAGTTGCCATGTGCTGCATTTTCCAAAGTCTTTAAAAATGTTTTTTTTTTTAATTCATACTGTGATATTGGTAAATTAATAGGATCATAGTAACCATAATAAAATGCAGGAAAATATTTGATAGCATTCATAAATAGATATGACAATTTCAGGAAAATATTGGAATGAAATATTTCAGTGGGCGTGAACTCAAAATGGAAAATGTGCTATCTGGAAAATGGAAAATGTGCTAAAAAGTAACCTGAAAATTCGACCTTTTGTCTTGAATTCCTTCTGGAAAATGCCAGTGCACTTCCGGTGCCTTCAGCTACATAACTGTATATCTGCATGTGTGAAATTATCTAAGGCCCTCTGCCTTTGAAGGCTACAGTCATGCAATTTGGTGATGTCATTACTGTGTAGCTTACTTTTCTCATTGCTGGAGAGAAAGCTGCTGTGCAAGGATCTATTTTATTGTATATCATATATACACCAGTCATCATGGGGAATTTCTGACATGAGGAAGCAAAACCCTACCTCTACCAGGATGGCTGCCTCCATATAGAGACATAGGCTAAGACAAGGCATGGTAATTCAGTAATGGGGAAAAGATCAGCTGTGTGGAGCCTACAGGCAACACTAGTTACTAGTCCTTTGTCCTCTGCTTGTTTTTTTTGGTTTTTTTTTTGGGGCAGAGCTTCCACAGTTCAGGCCCTTTTTATAATGAGTAAGGTCATTGTATAGCGTTATTAATTTACAAACCTTACTTTCTCAATCATATAGATTAGTGTTTCCCAAACGATCCTAAAATCCTACAACAGCTCACCATTTGCATATTTACCAACATTTCAGAAAAATTTTTTAGGGACACTTTTTTTTACTGTATGTTCAGAAAGCCAGTGTAGGTGGAGCGAAATGTAAATTGGGGGTGGGGCATGCATTTGTGGGCATTGCTTAGTTAGAATAATATGACAGTGCGTCACGCCAAAAAGCAGGTGCAGTTTAAATAAATATTAATTAAATATTGATTAAATAAATAATAACATAAAGGTGCTAAATATTGGGTGTGGCCTAGAGGGGGTGCCAGAGACTGAAGGTGTAGTACAGGAGTTGGTCAGAGACTGCAGGAGTAGTACAGGAGATGGTCAGAGACTGCATACATGGCAAAGGGATGATCAGAGACTGCGTACTTGGCACAAGGGATGGTCAGAGACTGTGTACATGGCACAAGAGATGGTCAGAGACTGCGTACATGGCACAAGAGATGGTCAGAGACTGCGTACATGGGACAAGGGATGGTCAGAGTACAGTATGTTCTACCACAAATATTACAGTTGCTCCACAAATATTACAGTTACTCCACCACAGATATTAAGGTATGCTCCACCATAAATATTACAGTTGCTCCACCACAAATTTTACAGTTGCTCCAACGTAAATATTAGAGTATGCTCCACAAATATTACAGTTGCTCCACCATAAATATTACAGTATGAGCCACAATTATTACAGTTACTCCATCACATATATTACAGTACGCTCAACAAATATTAATTACTCCACCACAAATATTACAGTTGCTTCGCCACAAATATCACAGTATGTGCCACAAATATTAAAGTTCCTCCACCATAAATACTACATTATGCGCCACAAATATTATAGTTGCTCCACCAATATCACAGTTGCTCCACCATAAATATCACAGTATGCTCCACCATAAATATTACAATATGCTCCACAAATAGCACACCACACCTCCATTACCACCAATATATCCACCAAGAACACCTCTGAACCCTCCAGCACGTTTGAATCCCTAGCATACCTTTGTAGCCCCTCTTTTAGCCCCAGAACACCTCACTCCCCCCAGCACATCTCTGAACCCCTTAGCATGCCTCCATGCCCCCAACACATCTCTGTACTCCCAGAAAATCCCTGTACCCCCCAGGACACCTCCATACCCCCTTGCACTTCTCTGCACCCCTTCACACACCACATCCCCAACTCACTTCTATACCCCCACACACCTCTGCAGTCAGCAGAATACTCTGTATTATCAAGTGCACCTCTGTACCACCAGAAAGTTTTTGTACCCCCAGTACACCTCTGCACCCCCAGCATGCCTTCGTACTCCCTAGCATGTCTTTGTAACCCCCAGCAGGCCTCTACAACCCCCCAGCATGCTTCTGCACCCCAGCACTCATGTATCCCCTTGTACACCTCTGCACCCCCTAGAATCGTCTGTATCCTTCAGTATACAGATGGGGCACAAGGGATGGTCAGAGACTGCATACTTGGCACAAGGGATGTTCAGAGACTGTGTACATGGCACAAGAGATGGTCAGAGACTGCGTACATGGCACAAGAGATGGTCAGAGACTGCGTACATGGGACAAGGGATGGTCAGAGACTGTGTACATGGCACAAGAGATGGTCAGAGACTGCGGACATGGCACATGGCTTGTTTGACTACTCTTTTGGATTCCCTTATTTGATCTGAACTTCTGTTACTGATCCGGCGAGTGACCCGACTACCCTGTGTCTGCTGCCTTGTACCGCGCTGTCCCCACGGTTACCGACCCAGCCTGTCTGACCACGCTTCTACTCTGCTATCCATCCATCCGTCCTGCACGGATCTATCCGCCTCTTCACGTCAGGCTCTTCTCCAGGATATACCTCTGTCGGATCCCTCTACCACGGGTGGGTGTACTCAGGGGCCGCGACCTGGTCACTGTCTGCTCCAAGTCCATCCCCACCATCAGGGGCCCTGGTGAACAAGCAGACTGGGACTTAGACTCCGCGCTCTGGGGAATCCTATCATGTGGGTTGCTACAGGTACCACCAGGCGGTGCATTACAGAATCATACGGCCATGACGGAACCTGGAAGAGGGCCATCCCCACTGGAGGACATATTTCAGCATCTGGCGGCACTAACTCAAGCCGTCAAAACGCTGCAGGAGGGTTACACACACCTCGAGAACCGGATTTAGATGTTAGCCGCACCAGCTGCTCCATCCCAGAGCTCGGTTTCTCCGTCTGCAGTCGGAGAGCCCTCAGAACCTTCTGCCCGAGCAGTAGTCACGTTGCCTCCACCGGAGCCCCACGTACCATTGCCGGAACGTTTTAGCAGGGATCGAGCTAAATTCAGGGCCTTTCGGAACGCATGCCAGCTGTATTTTAGCCTGCAGCCACAAACTTTTTCTTCTGAATCGGTAAAAGTGGGGTTCATCGTCTCTTTACTCCAGGACGAGCCCCAGGGCTGGGCTCACCGACTAATGGAGAATGATGGGGAAATATGTTTGTCAGGATGGTTAACCCCTTTGCCAAGATGGAGGTTGAAGCCAAAATGGTTGAACCGCGTCCATCTCTGTGTGTACACGGTTACAGACCAAGCATATTTTTACTCATTTTTTGTTGTCGCATGGAAAACCCGGGCCGTTTGGGTGCAAAGGAAAATTGACACCACAAACACTTTGCACATTTTAACAATGTAATAAAATCAGTGCTTATGGTAAAGTCCACAGTCTCTTTAAAAGTTCATATACAAAATCACAAGAAGTCCTCCATATATGAGTATAGGAAGTCGATCCCATATATGAGTATGGGAAGTTTATCTCTCGAGCTGGGAATTTCTTTTGTAGATCCTCAGACTTTATTTTAGATTTATGCTGCACGTTTTAGTGTGTCTTTCTTGCACTTGCAAAAACGTGGCCAGAAACATGCGCTTCTGCCTGTGATTCCGATACGCCTAGATGTGAACGAGGCCTGAATAGTATGCAGAATGTTAACATTTCACAAATAATCATCTTTCTTCACTCTTTTCCAAATAGAATGTTTTGTATATGATTACAATGGTATCAACAGAAACAGTGAGAGGTTAAGCACTAAATGATAATCAGCATAGAGGAAGCAAATCAAACAGATATTAGGGGAAAACCTTTAACAAGGACACAAACAGGAAATAAAAACTAGCAGGGGTCCTAGTCTTTCTGTACTCAGTTTTAAAAAATAATTTTTATTTCTGTTGCTGTTGCAGAGTTACTCTAACTCCCTGTTTGTCAGTAGGACAGAACGCAAGAATACATACACTATATACACTATACCAAAAGTATTGGGATGCCTGCCTGTACACGCACATGAACTTTATTGGCATACCAGTCTTAGTCCATAAGGGTTCAAATTTGAGTTGGCCCACCCTTTGTAACTATAACAGCTTCAATTTGTCTGGGAAGGCTGTCCACAAGGTTTAGGAGTGTGTCTATGGGAAAGTTTAACCATTCTTCCAGAACCACATTTGTCAGGTCAGGCTTTGATGTCGGACGATGCTTGGCTCGCAGTTTACACTCTTAATTCATCCCAGAAGTGTTCTATTGGGATGAGGTGCAGGCTAGTCAACTTCCTCTACCCCAAACTTGCTCATTCATGTCTTTCTAGACCTTGCTTTGTGCACTGGTGCACAGTCATGTTGGAACAGCAAGGGGCCATCCCCAAACTGTTCCTACAAAGTTAGAAGCATGAAATTGTCCAAAATATCTTGGTATGAGTTCCTTTCACTGGAACTAAGGGGCCAAGCCCAACCCCTGAACAATAACCCCACACCATAAACCCCCCTCCACCAAACTTTATACTTGGCACAATGACAAATACCATTATCCTGGCAACTGATAAACCTAGACACATCCATTGGATTGCCAGACAGAGAAGCATGATTCATCACTCCAGAGAACATGTCTCCACTGCTCTTGAGTCCAGTGGCAGCGTGCTTTACACCACTGCATCCAACGGTTTTCATTGTACTTGGTGATGTAAGGCTTGGATGCAGCTGCTCGGCCATGAAAACCCATTCCATGAAGCTCTCTATGCACTGTTGTTGTCCTAATCTGAAGACCACATGAAGTTTGGAGGTCTTTAGCTATTGACTCTGCAGACAGTGGGTGACTTCTGCGCACTGTACGCTTCAGCATGCGCTGACCCCGCTCTGTCATTTTATGTGGCCTACCACTTCGTGTCTGAATTGCTGTTATTCCCTGTTGCTTCCACTTTGTTATTATACCACTAACAGTTGGCTGTAGAATATTTAGTAGCAAGGAAATTTCATGGATGGACTTATTTCACAGATGGTACCACACTTGAATCCACTGTGCTCCTGAGAGTTACCCATTCTTTCACAAATGTTTATAGAAGCAGTCTGCATGCCTAGGTGCTTGATTTTATACACCTGTGGCCATGGAGGTGATTGTAACACCTGAATCCAATGATTGGGAGGGGTGTCCCAATACTTTTGGAAATATAGTGTATCTTAAAAAGAATCCTTTGGCCACACAAAAAAAATAATAGGGGCTGCAACCTCTCCCACTCTATCCAAAACTAGGAATTGGTTATACATGCACTTTCAATCAGAGTTGCCAAAGCTGAATTACTGGGATTGAGACTACAATGATAACCTGGTTCTCATGAAGACCTTCCTTAATGCTTTGCTTGTAAAACCTAGTTTGGCGTTTGGGAGATTGTTAGTGATAAGCTTGGAAGGCCATGTGATGTGATGTGATGTGAAAGGGGAACATAACAGACATGCATCTTCCGAGCTCAGACCGCTCTCATTACACGGGGAACCAGGGCCACACATTCTACCATGGTGCTCAATCTACATCCTGCAGCACTCCCATGGACTCTTTGAGTCGGGGTGTCTGCATTCAACACCATCCTTATGCAGGCTGGTACTGGCCTAAACCTTTGGGTCTCACAGTTCAATCCAGGAGACCTTACACATTCTCCTCCAGGTTATTCTTTTTCGAGGTCCGTAATTAGGGAAACATCTTTCCCTCTTCTGGGGTGACTACACTTATACACCCTGTTCATCCCACATCTAGTGCCCATTCTTGTATCCCTCTCAACCGCTACTCACGTCTGTTCCTGTTTCACAGATTTTTTCACTAGCACTGCTGAAAGTCCACTTATCTGCATGCTTAGTAACTTTTACTGAAGACTCTGTATAGGTATAATGTATTATCTGAATCCTTAGGTCAGACAATCACTTCATCAACAATAATGTCACCTGTAGACGGTTTATGTATTTTCTTGTTGTCTAACCAGGGGCGGACTGACCATTTGGAAACTTGGGCACTGCCCGAGGGCCTGGGGTCAGTAGGGGGCCCCATGAAATGCCCCTGGTACCTTTTTTCATAGGCTTTTTTGAGTTTGGGCAAGCACACAGGGGCCCCATGATCCCCTATTGCCTGGGGGCCCCATGAGTTGCTCCGCCCCTGTGTCTACCACAGTTTCTAACATGCTTCCACTATCTATGGATTCCCTGGGTTAGAAGGGTTCCAAATCCATGTTCCCCAGGACATGGGATATACTGTATATCTTGGCCACCAATGTGATGTTACTTCTATGCTTCCATTGTTTGGCCCTCACACCTCAGCAACAGGCATTCATCTAGTGATTTAGGAAAACTTTCTACCAATCAGAGAACAAAGCCCCTGTAATCTAGTCTTTTCCAGCCCAACCACTCATGTGCACATTTAGGGTTCAAGCACACAGGACTTTTTTGATCCTCTCCTGAATGCCTTTGCTCCTGGCAGGAAAAAGACAACTTAAAAAAGGTTCTTAAAGCTGAATTTTGAACACATGTTTAGGTGTGTTTAAACACATTCAAGAGTGTCAAGCATTTGAGCATTCATGGATTCCATTAGCCAGAATATTGATTCTGCCAGTTGTAATAAATGAACACTAAATCTCTAAACACGTCTAGCGTTTAGACACGTTAAGATGCATTTAAGTATCTCATGCATTTTTTTCTGCCCAAAAGCTCCTCTCCTGAACCCGCTGGTGATGGATTTTTTTTTCATCCTGTAAATGCTCCTCCTCTAATATGCCTGTAAATGCCTGTGTGTGCATGACCACATTTTGATTGCAAGCCTTTGCAGGTCCATTTGAAAAGAAAACACAATTCTTTGTCTATCTTCATTCTCATCTAGGCCTGTTTTCATACATGTCGCTATGATTGCCAGCAAGGCATCTCTTCATCTAAACATAATGTCACTGTGATTGATTGCATTAATTAGAAGATCAGTGCTTTGTTATTATAAAGCACTTGCATAAATGTACAAGTGTTTATTTAATAAACCACAGAAATACAGAGCTAATAACAAAGCTTCAAAAATAGAATTTTCTCTTGAATTCCTACAGCTTTGATTTACATGAACAAGAGATAAATTTAGAAGTGGCCTGAAGTGTGTGTTTCTATTTACCAGAATAGAGTAGATTGAATTAGATATTTTTACAGTTACAATAATATCATTCATGCAGGACTTTGCACTGTCATGAAAATGCATAGTCTCATAGAAGTAAATGGGAGCGCACCTGAGAGCTCAGGTAACCTCACATACAAGTGCGCTGTGGCCAAACCGCAGAACCATGAACCTGCTTTAAATTCTTTGCAGCCTGATCATTTGTTTTAATGCTAGCATGCCAGTTGTAAGGGTAATTCTATTTAAAACTGAAGTTTCTCTCCAGTAGAGATATCTTCCTGCCTACATTTCTTGGCCTTCTACTAGTTTGCACTCCACATCACAGACTCTTATTCAGAGCAATACAGACATTTTGATATGGGACCCATTAGATCAGGCATGTCATAAAATGAAATAGTTTGCTCCTCTTTGTGGGAGAGAATGTATAGAAATTGGGTACTTATATAGCGCCGTCAATTTACGCAACGCTTTACATATATATTGTACATTCACATCAGTCCCTAACCTTCAAGGGGCGTACAATCAAAGGTCCCTAACTTATATTCATACATACACACACTAGGGCCAGTTTTAGATAGGATTCAAGTAACCTACCAGTATGTCGTTGGAGTGTGGGAGGAAACCAGAGTACCCAGAGAAGAATTTTTGGGTTTCCATTTTTAGAGTACATAGAACAAGGCAAAACATTTTTTTTGTTCATTTTGGATAGAATAAGGGAGGGTTATAACCCCTGTCAATTTTTTTTTTTGCCATCCATGTCCCATTGCGAAGATTTCCCTTCACTGCCTGTCCAAAGCCAAACCGAAAGTGAGAGGAAATTTAGGAAAATTCCTTGGGGATCCCCAGGTCACCAGAACTAGTGTCCCCATCAGAAGATTTTCCATCTTTCTTTCCCAACTTTTCTGGGGACAACTCAAAATTTGGGATTTTCTTTTACTTTCACTGCTAATAGTAAAAAAGAACAAATAGTGAGGGTGAATCTCCCCAATGGGGATACAGAATGCAATAAAAACTAACCTGTGTTCTAATCCCTCTTCCGTCTTCCAAAACTAAAAAAAAAAAGTTTTGCCTTTAGTTATACTTAAATGTCTGGCTTGACAGGTATATTAACATCATCCTCACCTCAGCTAGCCTTATTGAGTATTGGCCTGTACCCTTTGTGGCTAGATTGACAATTACCATTAAATGGAAGTGTATTGAGACTTTAAATATTTCTTTTAAGTAATCCATGGACTAAACCTGCAATGGCAATCTGAAAGAATAGATTTGTCCTGACAATATGGATTTGTACCCTTAATACAGACTTGCGGTACTTCTCGAATAAACCTCTTTTACCTTTTTTTTTTCCTTTGCTATGTGTTCACTTTTTCCGATGTGTTTCTTTTACTTATACAGTATTCTCACAACTTTATGTTTTATCAGATGACTGGCATTGTGCTCGATAGAGACATTAGATAACTGACTAAGCATAAGAATTACTGTATACCAGTGGGAACTACTATGCATGTTTGATGTTACATGTTTTTAGTTTAATGTACACTACACTACAATTTATATATTGTGATAGTAAGAGTCCCTGCCTCTGGAAAAAAGGGTTTAAAAAGAACATAAGACTCTTAAACAGTCAGTTGAGAAGTGCCAGCAGATGTAATGTGTGCAGAGAAAACTGTTTTTTAAGTTTTTGCTGGATTTGGTAAGTCCGGATCGGGGATGGAAGTTTGAAGGCTCCAAAGAGTATTGGATGAGGAGGAGTCTTCAGTCCTATGTCCAGGTTTTCCAGAAGTTCTACAGGTTGTGTTTGTGTCTAGGTGCACACACTCGTTATAAGGCAGATCTGAGCATAGCTCAGGGCAGTTGGAGTTGCAGCAGTTGCTGCCTTTTGGAGTCAGAACCCTGTTTGGAAACCTGGGTTTTCCTGACAGAGACTGCATCCCTTCTGAGGGGGAGCTTCTTGCCCGAAGGACGGGAAAGGTTGGAACAACTACACAGGCCTGGGAGACCAAGAGAAGGTCTGCGAGGCTGGGAAAGCCAAGGTGGCTAGGAAGTCCAGGAGAGCTGGAGGAAGTCCAGAGGTCTCAGGGAGAGTGGGGAAACCCAGAGGGGCTGGATAATCCTGTTGAGGTCCTGAGTAGGCCTGTGCAGCAGGGAAATGCAAGTTGAGGTACAGTGTGCTTAAGAACTAGGTCACTCTGTATTTTTTTCATTTGTTATATATACTGGAGAAGAACCCCTGTGTGGGGAATCCATGTGTTTATGAACTTTCATTTTGTTTTTTCTTTTTAATAAAAATGGGCTGCCACATATTTCAATAGTAAACACCATTTACCATGTAGTTTTCAATCCCTTTATTTTATTGAGGTCTTCTTGTAAAGTTTTTACATCCTGCTATGAAGTTATTGCCCTACTTATCTTTGTATTATCAGCAAATACTGAGATGAACTATTTATACCAACCTCTATATCATTTATGCATACATTAAACAGAATTGGACCCAGAATAGAGTCTAGGGGTGCCCCACTTAAAACATCAAACACACTATTTATCACCACTCTTTGAACATGCCCCTGTAACCAGTTTTCTATCCAACTACATACAGTACATTATTGTCTATTCAATTTGTAAATTAAGTACTTATGGGGAACTGTATTGAATGTTTTGCCAAAATCCAGATACACCATGTCCCCAGGACTTCCTTTATCTAAGCTCAATTCCTTGTAGAATGCTAACAGATAGTCTGGCATGCTATCAATAAGACTCTCGCCGAAACGCGTTAGACTTACAGATCCTGTACCAATATTTTGTAACCAATAAACAAACTGGATTAAGAAGCAATCGAGTTGCTGGCTAATATTTTGGAAGATAGCTGAACTCACTAAACAATTGAAATCCATAAATGTCTCTATTGCATGCAGAATGCTATGGAAATAGAAAAAGATATGGTAGACTTGATATAGAAGTGTTTAGGGCAGTAAAAACGAGTGTCTTGAGAGGAGGAAGGATTAGAAAAGCCCAGACACAAGGAAAATGAAATTACAACACAATAAGGGGGATGAAGTATAGAAAATAACATGTAATACACAAGGTGGAAGCATAATCAAAAACAATTACAGGTGGCACAGCCAGGCACCATGAGGTACCTGTACGTTGCGGTGAACTACGTGGTTCTCAGGCGTACATGTCTGCATCCCCTGCTGACCTGTGCTGTGATTGGACACAACATGAGTTTGTCAGCAGGTTTCAACCAATGATTTTGCAACCTGCTGATCAGCTGTCACCAACCACAGAGCAAACACACAGAACTCTGTGTACACAGAACAGCGATCTGGCTTTTTCTTCTCCCTAAAAAACAGGGAGGAAAAGCAGCCAGATCTGTGAGTAAAAACAGCACACATTACACTTGTTAGGCACACAGTTAACCCCTTTCATTGCCCATTGATGTTAGTCCCTTCCCAGCTGGTGTATAGTATTGTATACAGTTTATTTTATTAGTGTCATTAGCAACGTCAATGCCAGTTAGTCAGTGTCCCTTCCAGCCAGTGTCTGTTATAACCAGATTGCCTACCACACTATCACAGTCACACTATAAGTCGCTTGTCATCACCATTACTATAGTATCTTGATCTCAATCAGAACTATACTAGTGTCCCCAATAGTATACTGTCCCCAAAAACGCAGTTTTATTTTTACCAGGTATGTAGCAGAATACATTTTGGCCTAAATTTATGAAAAAATTTAAATTTGTTGGATATGTTTTATAACAAAAAGTAGAAAATATTGGGTTTTTGTGTTTCCCAAAATTTTGGTCTTTTTTTTATATTTGTTTATATAAAAAAAATTATTATACACTATTTCAACATCAGATCATCTTTAGAGCAGCTGAGTTTGGAGACAAGCTGTTAACCCTCACAGCACCAGAAGTTCATCAGCAGGAAGAGGACAGGGCAGCCCTGCAGTTAAAGTGTTACTAAACCCAGGACCCTGCATTCACTATATCTGATCTCCCACAGTACACAGAACATGAAAGTGCAATTATTTAGTAACAATAAACTGCTAAATACCTTTTCTCATCAGCAGTTAGAGCAGTCTTGTGACTTCTATCAGTGTTCAGCAGACCACTGGTTAAAGCTTGTAGGAGGAGTTTTTGAGGAGGATGCAAAACCCATAACCTCTGTCTGGACAGTGCTGATTGGCCCTGTGTTGATCACATGCACTCTCCCAATGCAGAATGGCTACATTTCAGTCTGTCTTATCAGGAGATAAGACACGGACATTTCAACAAGAGGAGGAGCATAGAAGTCCGGATCAAATGGTATTTTTGATGAAGAGGATTAACCCCTTAGGTTCCATAGTGAGTATAACAAGCATGCTTTACTGCATAAACAGACTGATTTTACTGTTGTGGGCAGGGGCGGACTGACCATTTGGAAACTCGGGCACTGCCCGAGGGCCCGGGGTCAGTAGGGGGCCCCATGAGATGCCCCTGGTACCTTTTTCATAGGCTTTTTGAGTTTGGGCAAGCACACAGGGGCCCCATGATCCCCTATTGCCCAGGGGCCCCATGAGTTGTCAGTCCGCCCCTGGTTGTGGTTGTAGTAACACTTTAAGACTTCTAGAGAATCCAGAACCCTGCACATCCTGGAACATACTTCATTACAGATTACACTTTGTTAAGTAGTGTCATTAAAGACATAGAGAAAAAAAAAATTTTAGGTAAACCTCAGCTTTTACTTTCATAAAAATTAACTTTCATAGGCAATAGTTTGCGAAAGGTTTTCAAGTACTTTTGCATAAACTAGACTTATTTACCCTTGGATCAGTCGTCTTCAATTAGAACAATTTATTTCATAACAGAATACTGTTTGCAAGGGTACATTGGAGAAGGTTGGCTGGACCATGATGGGAAAGAGGAGGGTGAGTCTTCTGTAACTCTTTTCTGTTATATATATTTGGGATGACCTATACCCGGGGGTGGACTGACCATATGGAAAATAGGACGCTGCGCGAGGGCCCAGGGTCAGTAGGGGGCCCCATGAGGTGCCCCTGGTACCTTTTTCATAGGCTTTTTTAAGTTTGGGCAAGGACACATGGGCCCCATGATCCCCTATTGCCCGGGGGTCCCATGAGTTGTCAGTTTGCCCCGGCCTATACCCACTGTTTCTTTCCAAAATTTTTTGCCTCAAAAGTTTATTATGCTAAATCAATACATTTGGTAAATATACAAAAGAATATTAATTCTGTATAACCATATGATGTAAAATCAAACCACAAACTTCTGAGTTCCATAAAGCCATCTGTCACCATTACTAGGTGCCAGGTTAGATTTTCACAGTTCAGAGTGGTAACACATTTAAAAAGCTTCTTCCAATGCCCTTGCCAGTAGAGAGTAATAAACTTGAAACTGAACTTTCCTTCACAATCTTTTACAGTACAGGAAGGAAACAAAATAATACGGGGAAGAAAATGTTCTAGGGAGCATTTGGCTCTTACTCCTCTTAAAGTTACTACAATGTAGCCTTAATGGAGTTTATTAGCTTGACTTTAGCACAGTGAAAAAACATTTCAATTTACATTTCCAGATAACAATTTAAATGTTTTATTATTGAGTATTGACATGATACTTTTTTTATTTGCACTAACATACAATTTTGAGGACAAGCTTTCGGGGTATGTCCCCTTCTTCAAGGTCCAGGCAGTACTACTTCACAAAGTTTTAGCAGAATGTTAAAAGAGATGTGGAGAGGGGGAGAAATAAAAAAACAAAAAACAAACCCAGAAAGAAACTTACACAAACAACTGTACACAGCAATGGTTATAAAACTAGGATTAGACTAGAGATAAAACACAGCAAAAGCAAAGACTGGGGGGGGAGACAACACTCACAGAGGCAGTCATGCTTGAGCTAATAGTCATAAAACTGTTGGATAATGAGCGAGGAATCCCATGTCCAAATTAAGGCCGTTATCTCTTGTATCAAATAAAATTATCATTCTTAGTTCAACATTTTTCCTTTCCTGAATAGTTTTGAAATTTCCTTTAACTACTAAAATATTGAGGTCTCCCAAAGTGTGGTCTGGTTGTGTGAAATGGTGTCCAACAGGTGTGCAGAAGTCATCTTTTTTATGTTCCTTGATGGTATGTCTATGCAAATTCATCCTTGTTTGCAACTTCTGTCCTGTTTCGCCAACATAAGATCCTTTGCTACATTTACTGCACTGGATAAGGTACGCAACATTACTAGAGGTGCAGCTGTATGATCCGGAGATATTGAATATGTCTTTTGAGTGTCTGACACTTTTTGATGGATTGATTTGGTTGCACAGTTTGCAGCGTTTTCCATTGCAGGGTTCACTTCCATTATTTGTGACATCATAATCAGAAGGAAGTTTCCTACTGATTAGTTTATTTCTGAGGTTGGGGGGTTGTCTGAAAACCAGTATTGGGGGTTGCTGGAATATTTGTTTCAGAGTTCCATCCTCTGTTATGATGGGTTGTAAATCTTTGATTATTTTTTTTATTCCTTCTAGTGCTGGGTTGTATGTGGTTACTAGAGGTACACGGTTGTTTGTTTTTTTTCCTTGTACTGAAGTAGTTTTTCTCTTCGGGTTCTCAAGGCTGTGTTTATGCCGGAGTTGATAGTTTTGTCCTTGTAATCTTCCTTATGGAAGGCGTCTGCTAGTGTCCCGAGATGTGTATCTCTGTCTCTGGGGTCAGAACATATTCGGTGGTATCTGATGGCCTGAGTGTGTATGATGGCACGTTTCGTGTGTTGGGGGTGGAAGCTAGAACTGTGGGGGTAGTTGTATCTGTCAGTGGGTTTCCTGTATATCAGTGGTTCTCAACCTTTCTAGCGCCGCGACCCCTTAATACAGTTCCTCATGTTGTGGTGACCCCCAACCATAAAATTATTTTCGTTGCTACTTCATAACTGTAATTTTGCAGTAGGAGGAATAGTGCCACGTCATTGGTGTCATTGGGAGGAATAGTGCCCCATCATTGGTATCAGTGGGAGGAATAGTGCCCCGTCATTGGTGTCAGTGGGAGGAATAGTGCCCCGTCATTGGTGTCAGTGGGAGGAATAGTGCCTCGTCATTGGTGTCAGTGGGAGGAATAGTGCCCCGTCATTGGTATCAGTGGGAGGAATAGTGCCCCATCATTGGTGTCAGTGTGAGGAATAGTGTCCCATCATTGGTGTCAGTGGGAGGAATAGTGCCCCATCATTGGTATCAGTGGGAGGAATAGTGCCTCATCATTGGTATCAGTGGGAGGAATAGTGCCCCATCATTGGTGTCAGTGGGGGGGAATAGTGCCCCATCATTGGTATCAGTGGGAGGAATAGTGTCCCATCATTGGTATCAGTGGGAGGAATAGTGCCCGATCATTGGTGTCAGTGGGAGGAATAGTGCCCCATCATTGGTATCAGTGGGAGGAATAGTGCCCCGTCATTGGTATCAGTGGGAGGAATAGTGCCCCGTCATTGGTGTCAGTGGGAGGAATAGTGCCTCGTCATCGGTGTCAGTGGGAGGAATAGTGCCTTGTCATCGGTATCAGTGTGAGGAATAGTGCCCCGTCATCGGTATCAGTGGGAGGAATAGTGCCCCATCATCGGTGTCAGTGGGGGGAATAGTGCCCCATCATCGGTGTCAGTGGGAGGAATAGTGCCCCATCATCGGTGTCAGTGGGAGGAATAGTGCCCCATCATCGGTATCAGTGGGAGGAATAGTGCCCCATCATCGGTATCAGTGGGAGGAATAGTGCCCCATCATCGGTGTCAGTGGGAGGAATAGTGCCCCATCATCGGTGTCAGTGGGAGGAATAGTGCCTCATCATTGGTATCAGTGGGAGGAATAGTGCCCCATCATTGGTATCAGTGGGAGGAGGAATAGTGCCCCATCATTGGTGTCAGTGGGGGGAGGAATAGTGCCCCATCATAGGTGTCAGTGGGGGGAATAGTGCCCCATCATTGGTGTCAGTGGGGGGAATAGTGCCCCATCATAGGTGTCAGTGGGGAGAATAGTGCCCCATCATAGGTGTCAGTGGGGGGAATAGTGCCCCATCATAGGTGTCAGTGGGGGGAGGAATAGTGCCCCATCCTTGGTGTCAGTGGGGGGAGGAATAGTGCCCCATCCTTGGTGTCAGTGGGGGGAGGAATAGTGCCCCATCCTTGGTGTCAGTGGGGGGAGGAATAGTGCCCCATCCTTGGTGTCAGTGGGGGGAGGAATTGTGCCCCATCGTTGGTGTCAGTGGGGGGAGGAATCGTGCCCCATCCTTGGTGTCAGTGGGGGAGGAATAGTGCCCCATCGTTGGTGTCATTTGGGGGAGGAATAGTGCCCCATCGTTGGTGTCAGTGGGAGGAATAGTGCCCCATCGTTGGTGTCAGTGGGAGGAATAGTGTCCCATCGTTGGTGTCAGTGGGAGGAATAGTGCCCCATCATTGGTATTAGTGACACCAATGATGGGGCACTATTCCCACTGACACCAATGATACTTACCTTGCAGACCCCTGCTCCAGCCTGGGCTCGCTCGCTCCCTCCCTCTCCCATGGTACCGACACTTACCTGTCAGATGTTTTCCTTCTCCGGCCGCTCTCCTCCTCTTCACTCGCTCGATCTTTGCGGTGCCGCTCGGCTCCTCCTCTCCAAGCTCCACCTCCTTGCCGGTGATTGGCCGCCTGTGTGCCTCTCCTGAGCTACAGTGCCGGCGTCTAATCACAGGCGAGGATTGATCTCGAGGTGTGTCCAGATGACAGGGGCGGCATGTCATCCCGCCCACACCTGGAGACGGCGGTGGCGGCGGCGGCGGCGAGGAGCAGTGTCTCGGTTCCTAAGACCATCGGAAATATGTGTTTTCCGATGGTCTTAGGCGACCCCTGTGGAAGCGTCGTTCGACCCCCAAAGGGGTCGCGACCCCCAGGTTGAGAACCGCTGCTGTATATTGAGGTGTGAAGTGTAGCATCCCTGATGTATACTGCTGTGTCTAGGAAGTTGACGTGTGTGTCTGAGTATTCTATTTTTAGTTTGATTGATGGATGAAAAGTGTTGATCAATGAGTAAAATTGTTTTAGGTTATCTTCACCTTCTGTCCATATGATGAAAATATCATCAATATAGCGATAGTATCTGTATAGTTTTTTTCCATGCAGTTCAGGAATTTTTCCTCCAGGTCAGCCATAAATAAATTGGCATATTGGGGTGCCATTTTACTTCCCATCGCAGTACCCATACATTGAAGATAGATGTCTTTATTGAAAGCAAAGTAGTTGTGTAACAACTATGAGCTGTGTAACATCCTCAGCAGTGTATTTGTGGTTTGGTGAGGATGATAAGGATCTGTGACATGCAGCTAATCCATCCTTGTGAGGGATATTACTATACAGGGATACTACATCCATAGTCACTAGAAGTGTAATAGATGGTAATTGCTGTATGTTGTTGTTGATCTTGTTAAGAAAGTCTGTTGTGTCTTGCAGAAAACTAGCAGTATTCATGACTAACGGTTTTAGAATGTTTTATTATAAAATCTGGCATTTTGATGCTTTAAAATTGTGCCTTGTCTGCTTGAAATCATTGCATTTTATGTGTGATACATAATAACAGACTGGATTCACTCGGATTCACATGTATTATATGTTTGTGTTGGTGGATTGTTTGTCTCTTGCACTCTCAACTGCAAAGGGATGGCTCAATACATTCTAAAGAGAGTCCAAAGATAGGGAAAAATATTAAAGTAGTATTATGCCCTTAATTTTTTCAGCCTAACACATTGAGCACAATAAACTAAACATTCCCCAGAAAGCTATTTGTTAAAATTTGTACCCATCACTTGCGGTTTACAGCTTTCAGTGCTGCTGTCTACTACTCTGTCAGTGATGCTTTCCGGAACTTCCGGTCTTTACAGGAAAGAGTCAACAGTGGACAGTGCAGTCTCCAGTCAATCTGCTAACTTGGAGAGGGGAGAGAGGTGAAGGTTGACATGGAGCACAGGAGTGTCTTGCCATCCTAGGCTTTGAGGGTGTGTGTTTCTATTGATGCACACAGTGTAGGGAGACACAACTCTAATACCAGCATGCATGGGTGTCTCCATGGGTCACTGCAAGAGAAAGGAGTGACCCTTAAACATGGCACAAGGTTAAACTGGTACTGTCAGGAATGGACTGGCCAGCAATAGTGGGACTCACCTGCCTTATGAGCTGCAGTACCAGGGCTGGCCAGCGGGTGCTCCCAGCAATCAGAGACTCAACCTTGCAGCCAGTCAAACACCTGGAACTAATTATACTGGTGTATTTAAGGGACATTCAGACCTGCAGACTCTGCCTTGGTGTTGTGTTTCTCCTGGGCCCTGTATCCTGTTCCTGTTTCCTGTTGCTGTTCCTGTTCCTGTCTGATTCTCTGCTGACCCTGCTCTGATCCCTGGCTTGTCTGACCATTCTCCTGCTCCTGATCCCTGGCTTGTCTGACCATTCTCCTCTGCCTGACCCTCTGTACCACGCAGCCCGCTACCTGCTGAACCTGGCTTGTGACCCCGACCATTCTCCGCTTGCTCCCCCTGTACCTACCTGCCCGATTGATATTGACCCGGCCTGCCTGACGACACTTGCATTGTATGTACTGTTATCTGTGGGTGGTTGGTTTGGTTTGTTTGCACTGTGTTTTAGTATTGCACTGCATTTATGTTTGTATTGTTAGTGTTAATAAATTACATTGTTTATAACATATCTGAAGTCTGCGTTTCCCTGAGTCAGTCACACACCTCTGGTCATACCCGGGAGCCCTGACAGGTACATACTGTAGAGGAGAACAAAAACAGAGCGCACCAACCTTGCGCATTACCTCAGTAAACAGTTAGTAGATTTATTGATTTAGAAGATATACTCACAAAAGTAGTAATAAAACAGGCATATACAATCCAAAAGCGCATACTACCATAAGGAGACATATGCGAATCCCATCTGAAGGCGAAGTTCTCAGAGTGACACTGAAGAGGGGGGTCCCTTTTTCATCAGAGCTCTGATGTGTCTGTATATACTGTAGGCAGAGAAAAAGCTGCATACTCAGTAAGCAATTTAATCAGTTGCTTAAAAATCAAGGGGTTTAAATGAACTTTAAATGTGACATAGATTTTATTAGTTTTTATTGTAACTGTCAAACTCTGTACTAAAAGTATGCCTGACCTTGCCCTTACTCCTCAACAGACAGCTGAAGGCCCCCCCACCATTGAAAACAGTAAACCTGAAAGAGCAAGACACCAACTACTACGCTTCAATCTGAAATTAACCATCATAAATTGAAGCATAGTAAAGAATATCTATCAAAATGTAAAAGTTATTCCATGTATTTTTATTCTAGTCAGCACAAACCACAACACAGCCTGTCTGTTTACTACTACAAAGCTGTTGCATAATAATATAGAAAACATTATTTCAAACTGCATGGATGCAACAAGCCTAAAACAGCTGTAAGTAGTTTGGAATACAGATTATTATCAAGAATGGCACAGGTAGGGATACAGCTAAACTATAACATAATCCAGCATGTGAATGTGTTGTGGGGGGGCAGGATTATATTAAAAAGTCCACAGGTCCAAAGATTTCTGTGGCAGCTCCACAATGAAACTGAAGTAATCTCTGCAATATATAAAGGAAACAGCAGAGGGCGCCAACTAAGATAGTATCTAGGAAAAGGTTGTATTAAAAATATCAAGTGGCAATTTACAAGACGCATAAAGATGAGAGCATATAATCCACCCACTGCTGTTTGCTGTTGAGCCTCAGTGTGTCTTCAGGAGCCAGGAAGCAGATGCCGCTGTCAGGAGCTGTGTAGGACACCAGAAACGAAACTGGAGATCCTTGAGCCACCGTGGAGCGCATAGACTATGTAGGACCGTGATGACACACCTAAGGGGGGCCGCAGCATGGGGAACGTGGCTACATGTTTCGGAGTGTAACTGCTCCTTTTTTAAGTCAAGACCAGGTGGAATAAGGGCAAAAAAACTAAAAAGAGAAAAAGAAAAAACAAATACAGCTACCAAATTCAAAATTCATTAACCCCTTCATGCCGGCGCCTCCCGGCCCTTTAAAGGTTCCAGAAGCCAGGAGGCGGGATGGGGTTTAGGGACATGTGACCGCCGTGACGTGCCATCACGGCGGTCACATGATCGGGAAAGGTCCCAATCGAAAGAGGAGATCAGGACCTTTCTGTGAGTACCGGACATGTGTGCTGGGAGCGCGCAGGGCGTGCGCTCTTGGCACATATGTCCTTTTTTAATAGAACGTAAATGTGCGGCCACTCGGCATCTACGCCCAGACGTCGGAAGCCCGCAAATTTGTGTGCGGCCGGCATGAAGAGGTTAAGCTGCAACCTATTCAATTTTTGTTTTTGGAGATTAAGAAAAGCAAGTGTACTTCATTAGGGAATAGCAATTATTAAATGATTATGTTAGCCAACAGAATGCCTTTATTGATATGTACTGTAGATAAATAGCCACCTACATATATAAATACATATATACAAAATATAAATGTTCCTTTGGCTATAGATGATCCTTAGCCAAATGTGGCCTATTTTGATCAAGTACCAGGAAGCATGTTTGATATTCATTACAGTAGGTAATGCGTAAAAACACAAGCAATAACTCACATTATAAATACATATAGTATATTATATGCTTATAGGTATGTGAGGGCCCTTATGTGATACGAGACTTGTTGATTGCACTACAATTTGGAGAGTGCAAAATCTGGTGCAGCTATGCTTGGTAGCCAATCACCGTCTAACTTCAGCTTGTTCAGTTCAACTTTGACAATAAAACCTGGAAGCTGATTGGTTTCTATGCTGAGCTGCACCAGATTTTGAACTCTCCAGTTTTAGTAAATCAACCCCTGTAAGTAACTCCTAACTCTTCTACAACCTAATCTCAAAGAGCAGCTATGTAACATGCATTTTTAACTGCTTCCGCGCCACCCTATAGCAGAACTACTGCTACAGGGCGGCAAGGCTGCGCAAAATCATGTATATATATATGTGATTTTGTATTTCCAGGTAGGGGGCGCACGCACCCTACCCATGCCACCGTTTTAGGCCTTGGCTGTTAATCCAGTGTTTTTCTACCGGCACCCGGTGATCTCCGAGGATTTCCGACGGGACGGGGAGAGACCTGTATGTAAACAATACAGATCTCTCCCCTGTCAGCTCCTGCACACTGCTTTGTGTGGCTCTGCATAGCAGAGCCACACAAAGCAGTGTGCTTACACTGAAACACACACACAGCACCCATAGTAAAACAGCACACAGTTAACCCTTTGATCGCCCCACATGTTAACCCCTTCCTGCCCAGTGCCATTAGTACAGTGTCAGTGCTTTTTATTAGCGCTGATCACTGTATTGGTGTCACTGGAGATCTCCGTGACACCAAGTCAGTTCCCCCCCAGTGTCAGAATGCCCGCCGCAATCAAAGTATAAGTTGCTGATCGCCGCCATTGATAATAAATAAAAAAATACATTCCAGTATCTATACCGCAATTTGTAAACGCTATAACTTTCATGTAAACCAATTAATTTGCAAGTATTGGGGGTTTTTTTTTAGCAAAGACATGTAGCAGAATACCTTTTGACCTAAATGTATGATGAAATTTCGTCATAAATTGCGGCCAAAATGTATTCTGCTACATATCTTTGCTAAAACAAAATCCCAATACGTGTAAATTAATTGGTTTACATGAAAGTTATATCATTTACAAATGGCAGTATAGATACTGGAATTTTTTTTATATATATATATATATATATATCTTTTAGTAATGGCAGCGATCAGTGACTTATTGCAGGACTACAGGACTGCGGCGGGCATTCTGACACTGGGGGGAACTGACTAACTGTCACTGCCATCCCCAGTGACACTAATACAGTGATAAGTGCTAATAAAAAGCACTGACTCTGTGCTAATGACACTGGGTAGGAAGTGGTTAACATCTGAGGGCGATCAAAAGGTTAACTGTGTGCTGTTTTACTGTGTGCGTTTCACTGTGTCAGCACATTGCTTTGTATTGCTTTGATATGCAGAGCAATACCGAGCAATGTGCAGGAGCTGACAGGGGAGAGATCTGTATAGTTTACATACAGGTCTCTTCCCGTCATTCTGACACTGGGGGGAACTGACTAACTGTCACTGCCATCCCCAGTGACACTAATACAGTGATAAGTGCTAATAAAAAGCACTGACTCTGTGCTAATGACACTGGGTAGGAAGTGGTTAACATCTGAGGGCGATCAAAAGGTTAACTGTGTGCTGTTTTACTGTGTGCGTTTCACTGTGTCAGCACATTGCTTTGTATTGCTTTGATATGCAGAGCAATACCGAGCAATGTGCAGGAGCTGACAGGGGAGAGATCTGTATAGTTTACATACAGGTCTCTCCCCGTCAGTGATACTCGGCAATCGCTGGGTGTCGGCGAGGAATCACTGGCCGGGACCCAGCAATCGACAGCTGAAGCTGCCAATGGCCCTGCTGCCCTGTGGCAGTATTTCTGCTGTAGGGTGGCGATAAAGCAGTTAAGGTAGGTTTCTCATAATGTGCTAGTATGCGATGCACATTATGACATTGCCTTGCATAAGAAAAGCTTTCTTTTCCTTTTCTTTTAACTGTTAGGTTTACTACCACTTTAAAAGACAAAGTTTGAAGTTTTGGTACACTGAATTAACAGTACTTTTCAAAACACCCAAAAAATGTCCTACTAGAAAAAAAAACAACAACAAAAATCTGTTTTCCCTAGCCTTCCTGGTTCCAGTATTTTGTTTACTGTAAAGACACAGTTACAGTTTACTAGGAAATAATTACTCGTTAGTTAGAATTATAAGAATTACTTCTTTTAAATGTAAGACTTTACTTAACATAAAAGTGAACAGAATAGCTGGATCTGTTTTACATCCATACATTTATCTTTGCTTCTTTGAAATAGAGAAGCTCAGATCTATAATAAATGTCCTTTGGCTCCAATAAGTGGTAAATGAAAACTGCATCTCAATGCTCAGTTAATTAGCATGAATAAATGTAGATTCCATTTGATCAATGGGAATCAATTTGGTATTTGAAAAGAACTAAAGCTCTGGTTTTAGTATTGTGTGTTTTATTGTGTTATATATCAAATGACCGCCTTTCTTGTTTGTAAATTTAATTACCCCGATGAAAACTTCTGAGTTATGATACTGGTGAAGGAAGATTTAAATACAAACAATCCATTTTAGAAATGACAGAACCACATAAAAATACTAGGACCACTGAGAATTGCGATACATAAGTAGGCTGATTTGTTAACAAGGTTGAGAATGTTTAGTTGCTGTTGAGTGGTTATTTACTTTGAGTATCCAATCATGTGAAAAGCAAATTCCTGTTCACTTTAAATACCTAATCATGTGCAGATGAAATAAGTAAACATGAATTTTCTTTGCACTTAGTTTGATAATTGAAGTGAATATTCACACAATTTATATAAAGATTCTCAACACCTTTAATAAGTCAACCTCATTATGTCAATTCTTTAAAACATATCAGGAAACAAGAACATTGGTATTATCAGAGGACAAGTGCACTTTGGGTAGAAATTACAGGGCTGTATTGGACAGCTAATAAGGTAACAAACTGAAAACATATTGCTTCCATCTTCCTCTTGGAGTACGTTGTCTGCCTGTACCTTGGGTTGGTAATAATCATGTTGGAGTTACTCATTTTTTTAGGCAAAGCCCCTAAACTCCTTCTCCCCTGGTACTGCAATAATGGAACTTAGTATTTGGTTCTCCAAGGTTCAGTCACTATAGGAAAAGACCAATGACCAAGAGTTTGCACAGTTTTCCCTGTTTTTCCAATACTAGAGTTACAGTCAAAAGCAAGATTTTAAGGAGGGGAGAGGGGCCTGAATATGGCACCGGGAGACTGCTAAGCGCAGGAGCTCCTGCCACGAGAAGAGTGCCTGAGCCGGACCTCTCTAGACCTGGACCCTGAAAGCTCAACTGTTCCAGCTGGTGGTCCCGGGAGGGTCTTGCGAGGAGTCCACAGGGTTCTGTGGGAGACATGCTGCGGCTGATGACAAAGTAGAGGTCCGGGAGAGGTGCGGTGCTGTAGGGAGCTGGTGCTGGGATCCCGGAGCTCTTGGAGCCTACTGATGGTGGCGCTCCCTGGTGTGTAGGGGAGCCCTGTGAGAGGTGGAATGTGGAGACACTGGTGAGGACTCCAGGAGGATCAGAACACATGAGGCTGTGCAAATTAAGTGCTAAATGACCCAAATAGCCTGGAAAATAAAACATAACATATTTCAGGAGATCCGGAGACCTGGAGACAGCTGAAAGCATAGGAGACCCTGAGCTCCCACCCAGACCCCCCTCAAGAGACCCTGCAAGCCAGAAAAAGACATTCCATGTGGGACAGAGAAATATACATGGATGAAAGGTCCCAGAACCCCAGGGTCGGTGGGTGATGGTGAGTTGCCATGGGTAACAGCTGGAGACTTAAGTTGCTATTGTCACTAGTGAATGTATACTTGAACGGTGGGGCTGGGTGGACAGAAGATCAAATAGCAGGGGGATATCAGTGCCAAGTGTGGATGTTAATAACATATATGTTTGCAAGCTATCTGGGACTGAAAAAGCTACTGGAGAGACATAAGGAGGAGGGATTTTTCCCAGGTGTGATAATAAAATTTCCTGATTATTGAGTAGAAAATCAGTGGCTAAGTTTAGCAAATAAGAATAGATCCGCAAAAGGAGGGGGTACAAAAACCCTGCAACCTAATATAAATACCAGCACAATAAAGAAATACAGTCAGGTCCATAAATATTGGGACATGGACACAATTCTAACATTTTTGGCTCTATACACCACCACAATGGATTTGAAATGAAACAAACAAGATGTGCTTTAACTGCAGACTGTCAGCTTTAATTTGAGGGTATTTACATCCAAATCAGGTGAACAGTGTAGGAATTATAACAGTTTGCATATGTGCCTCCCACTTGTTTAGGGTCCAAAAGTAATGGGACAGAATAATAATCAAAAATCAAACTTTCACTTTTTAATACTTGGTTGCAAATCCTTTGCAGTCAATTACAGCTTGAAGTGTGGAATGCATAGACATCACCAGACGCTGGGTTTCATCCCTGGTGATGCTCTGCCAGGCCTCTACTGCAACTGTCTTCAGTTCCTGCTTGTTCTTTGGGCATTTTCCCTTCAGTTTTGTCTTCAGCAAGTGAAATGCATGCTCAATTGGATTCAGGTCAGGTGATTGACTTGGCCATTGCAGAACATTCCACTTCTTTCCCTTCAAAAACTCTTTGGTTGCTTTTGCAGTATGCTTTGAGTCATTGTCCATCTGCACTGTGAAGCGGCATCCAATGAGTTGTGAAGCATTTGGCTGAATATGAGCAGATAATATTCCCGAAACACTTCAGAATTCATCCGGCTGCTTTTGTCAGCAGTCACATCATCAATAAATACAAGAGAAGCAGTTCCATTGGCAGCCATACATGCCCACGCCATGACACTACCACCACCATGCTTCACTGATGAGGTGGTATGCTTAGGATCATGAGCAGTTCCTTTCCTTCTCCATACTCTTCTCTTCCCATCACTCTGGTACAAGTTGATCTCGGTCTCATCTGTCCATAGGATGTTGTTCCAGAACTGTGAAGGCTTTTTTAGATGTCGTTTGGCAAACTCTAATCTGGCCTTCCTGTTTTTGAGGTTCACCAATGGTTTCCATCTTGTGGTGAACCCTCTGTATTCACTCTGGTGAAGTCTTCTCTTGATTGGTGACTTTGACACACATACACCTACCTCCTGGAGAGTGTTCTTGATCTGGCCAACTGTTGTGAAGGGTGTTTTCTTCACCAGGGAAAGAATTCTTCGGTCATCCACCACAGTTGTTTTTCGTGGTCTTCCAGGTCTTTTGGTGTTGCTGAGCTCACTGGTGCGTTCCTTCTTTTTAAGAATGTTCCAAACAGTTGTTTTGGCCACTCCTAATGTTTTTGCTATCTCTCTGATGGGTTTGTTTTGTGTTTTCAGCCTAATGATGGCTTGCTTCACTAATAGTGACAGCTCTTTGGATCTCATCTTGAGAGTTGACAGCAACAGATTCCAAATGCAAATAGCACACTTGAAATGAACTCTGGACCTTTTATCTGCTCATTGTAATTGGGATAATGAGGGAATAACACACCTGGCCATGGAACAGCTGAGAAACCAATTGTCCCATTACTTTTGGCCCCTTAACAAGTGGGAGGCACATATGCAAACTGTTGTAATTCCTACACCGTTCACCTGATTTGGATGTAAATACCCTCAAATTAAAGCTGACAGTCTGCAGTTAAAGCACATCTTGTTTGTTTCATTTCAAATTCATTGTGGTGGTGTATAGAGCCAAAAATGTTAGAATTGTATCCATGTCCCAATATTTATGGACCTGACTGTATATGCCATTACAAGAAAAAAGCCCAGAGATACAAAGTACAGCAAAACAACAGGAAGGAAGTAGAAAATATGATGGTGAGCTGTCCAGATTGTCATTCAGGACACGGGAAGAGAATGAGACTAATGAATGAATAACTGTTGATGGAGAAAGAGATCAAAAGACCTCGGAACAACAGAAAGGAACATCACAGATCCCCACAAAAATAGAGATGGTGGAAATGTTTGCAAAATTAGAACTCTCTGCAAAATTAAATGGCGGTGATCCACAAAGATCGTGGACGAATGTTAACAAGGTTTGAAGTGGAGGAGAAAATGGAGACTCAGGCCCAGCAGATAATTGACTTGGAGATGCAGATTGAGGAGATGCGAAGAGAACAGAGGAAGCTCTCATTTAAATTACAGTAGAGGATCAAGAAAGAAGAGAGAGAAGAAATAACCTAAGAGTGCGGGGCCTGCCAGAAGATTCACATGGTGAGGATATCCGGGAAAAAATAAAGAGAGTATTTAACCCCATGATAGGTAGACTAGCTATAGATGCTTTGAAGATTGAGAGAATACATAGATTAAGCTGCCCGCCAGGAGTATCATCAGACATCCCAAGAGACATAATAGTTCAATTCCACCACTATGAAGATAGAGAAAGAATATGGAAAAAATTGCTGAAGATCCCAGAAATCAAATACAGAGATATGAAACTGCAAATTTTTGCAGATATCTCATCTGAGACATTAGCCAGAAGGATATTGTGGAAACCTTTATTGGACTAAATGAGGAGAAAAGAATTCGATATAACTGGGGATTCCTGACATGGAAAGATGTGAAATCAGCAAGGCTAAGATTCCCAGAAGAGCTTAGTGACATTTTGAAAAATTAGAACTGCAGAAGGTGGACATTATGGGGTGGACAGAGGGATCTAATGAAAGTGCAAGATTGAAAAAAGAGAAATGGCATTTAGTGAATAAAAAGAGAAGCTAGACTGGACTGGGGCGGAGGGGAGAGGGGGAGTACGATGGGGGAGAGAGTTGGGGCCTTGGGGTTCGAATTGTCTCCCCCTTTTTTTCTCTCTTCTCCCCTGCTTCCTCCCCACCTTCCCTGTATACTTAATAAGGCTTCATGGAAAATAAGTAGAGATGGCGGGATGTCGGTAGGCTAAATAAAATTTTAAACACTTAAACCCTATGCAGAGAGCAGGGAGTAGGCGTTCATGTTCAGAGCCATACCCCATATTAGGAATCATTAGTGGGGGGAACCTCCCGCCGGATTCCAGGGCAATAAATAGGCCAAGGGTTTTTAAAAGTAAGTTAGGTACGGGTGGGGTTGGTTGGGGGGTTAATGAGATGAGGGAGGGGGAGTGGTGGGGAAAGGGGACATGGGAGGGGGGAGAGTAGGGAGGAGGTCCATGAGTTGAATAGTCTATATCTCTTCCCATGTGATCATAAAGTGAAGAGAAATATTAGATAGTCATGAGCCCGGTTAACCTAACAACATACAATGTGAAAGGTCTAAATTCTCCTAATAAAAGGCATAAGATACTTAGGGAAATTCATCAACTTTTCACTGATGTAGTGCTTTTACAAGAGACACATCTATCATGATACTAATGTTAAATTATACTCGAGGTACTATCCAACTTGGTATTACGCAGACTCACCAATAAAGAGGGCCAAAGGTGTAGCAATCGGGTTCTCAAAAAATGTGGGTTTTGATTTGGAGGAGAAACTAGTGGATCCAGAGGGTCGGTTTCTATGTCTAAGAGGAAAAATGCAGGGTCAAAATTATACACTGGCTAATATTTATTGTCCGAATCAAAATCCAGAAGTATTTATGTGCGGAGTGTTGGGAAAAATAATGGATTTTAAGAGGGGTAGTCTTGTCTTGGCAGGAGCTTTTAATTTTTCTTTGGATCCATGGATTAATGCGTCTTCGAATGCGCAGAGAGGAGGAGGTAAAACACTAAGAATGTTAAAAAGAAGTTACATCAAAATCAACTTATAGATACATGGAGGGTGAAACATCCCAGAGAGAGAGATTATACCTTCTTCTCCATGGTGCATAGGTCGTATTCAAAGTTGGACTATATAATGATCGAGCATAGACAATTGGACCTATTGGTTAAATCTAATATAAAGGTTATGTCTATCTCAGATCATGCTCCTGTCACAGCAAGGCTAAAGGCGGGAGGAGACAGGAATTAAAGAGCTATGTGGAGATTAAATGAGATGCTTATACAGGACCCTGAGGTGGAAAGAAGGTTGAGGGAGGAAATAGAGCAATTTTTTCTGTTAAATGAAACCGAAGAAGTTTTAAGTAGCCACTATTTGGCAGTTACATAAGGCTTATATTAGGGGAATTTTGATAGCTACAGGGGCCAAAAAAAAGAATGGGAGAGAAAATTAAAAGAGGTGATGGAGGAGTTATATGGTTTAGAGCACGCACATAAAAAGAAACAGGATACAGAGATACATTCGAAGATTATACTTAAAAGAGAAGAGCTAAAAGACCTATTGGAACAGGAAACAAGGACGATATTTAACAGGGTTTCAAAGGAAAGATACCGGTGGGGGAATAAGCCAGGAAAATACCTGATTAAAAGACTTAAGGAAAAGAAATTGAAGAATTATATTGAAAAGATTAAAGATAAAAAAGGAGAACTGTTTTATTCTACCACTGATATCGCTAATGTGTTCCAAAAATATTATAGCAGACTGTATGATGCGGGCTCTAAGAATCAGGAAGGTACACAGGAAGTAAGGAGGAAGAAAATGCAGGATTATTTAGAGGCTGCAGGCCTACCAAAAATATCAGAAGACAAATTAGCATCTCTAGAACAACCAACATCTCAAGACGAAATTAATATGGCCTTGAAGAATGAGGGAAGAGCCCAGGTATACGGTGGGGTACTAGAAGAAATTTAAAGATTTACTGATCCCGAAACTCTGTACATACATGAATGCTTTAGGAGAGGGAATGGGAATAAGAAAGGAATCGCTCCAAGCGTATATAACAATTATCTTGAAAGAAGGAAAGGATAGTTCACAATGCACTAGTTATAGATACATATCTTTATTAAATACAGACACAAAATTGTTTGCGAAAGTGATAGCTACTAGGTTAAAAGAGTTGATGCCGAATTGGATACATTTGGATCAAGTTGGATTTGTCCCTGGTAGTAAAGAGAGGGATAATGGTGTAAGAACATTGCTCCTCCTGTAAAAAGTGAAGAGAGAAAAGTCATCGACAATTTTATTGTCGATTGATGCTGAAAAAGCCTTTGACAGGGTAGACTGGGGGTTCATGATAAATACTCTAGGGGGTCTTAGGAATAGGAGCTAAGATGTTAATGTGGATAAAGGAGCTTTATAAAACGTGAATCAGCGGCAGTTAACGTAAATGGGTCCCTCTCAGGGTTTTTTAAGATGTATAATGGCACCAGACAGGGATGTCCATTATCCCCGTTGTTATTTGTTATATCCCTGGAACCTCTGTTGGCAATAGTAAGAAAGAGTATAGATATCAGAGGAATTAAAATAGAAGAGATAGATCACAAGATAGCGGCATATGCAGATGATATGCTGTTTTTTATTGTGAACCCTGGATTAATGTTACCTAACTTAATGAGGTTATTAAAACAATATGGAGAGCTTTCAAATCTGAAGATAAATCCTTCAAAGTCAGAGATCTTGAATAGTAAGAAAGAGAGGTAGGCCCTACAAAATGATTTTCTATTCACATGGAGGGAGAAAAAATAGGGCTACTTAGGAATAAAGCTAACCCCTTTTATAAAGAACATATACCCGGTAAATTATATTCCATTACTAAATGAAATAAAGGATGAGCTGAGAAGACGCTCAAGAGGTAGGGTCTCCTGGATTGGGCGTATAAACTTGGTTAAGATGGTAATAGTCCCAAAAAGTTTGTATAAATTCCATATGCTCCCAGTCCACATTCCAGTATCCTTTCTAGGGATAATAAAAATACTAATACTTAAATATATATGGCCTAATAAGAAACCGAGAATTAATTATGAAGTTTTGTGTAATAATAAAGAAAAAGGTGGGGTTAAATCTGCCCAATATTAGGAATTATTATATCGTGGTGATACTGTCACGAGTGGTAGATTGGACATTTAATTCACAGGGGAAAAGTTGGGTTAAAACTCTGCCACCATAGCCCTGCTCAGCAGGAGCAAAGCTGAAGTCACAGGAAGCCCTGCCCACCTACATAGCATGTGATTTAACCCACCCCAGGTTAGATTAGAAATTAGAAGCACCAATAATACATAAACCATGTGAATTTTGTGTTTTATAGCTCCTGTGCAGAGAATTCTACTGCCTTGTTGGTAATTAACAGCCTTATGCCTTCTAAATATGCAGTCCCCTGACTGATATCCCTCTGACTTTCACTCATAACTGCCAGTCATGTAGAGGAGAACCTGCTGCTTGTCCTTCTACTATCTAAAGTCCAAACATCTACTGTCCACTAAAGTTATAAACAGTTGAGACCCAATATACAGCTTGGGCCTAAGATCTAAGGGGCTCCACTTGAGCATATGGTTCAACCTGAAATATCAAAATAAAAATCAACACATGAGCCCAGCAGATAAATGCTGAAACATTTGTTCCAGGACCCACCTTGAATCTATGCAGGCACTGTCCAGTGCAAACATCTCCTGTCCAATGGGAAAGGATTGCTTACTGCCACCAACCACCAATCTCTTGGTGGTTGTGAGAATTGCTTGCCACCACCATCAATTGGGAAGAGGGTAGGGAATCATTTACTGCTAATGATCACCAATGTCTAGGAGGGAGGGAGAAATTGCCTACTGCCACTGCCCACCAATGGTATGAAGGGGGTGAAATTGTTTACTGGCATTGATCACTATTGATTGGGAGGAAGGGAGAAATTGCACATTGCCACTGCCCACCAATGATACCAGAGGGGTGGAATTGTTTACTGCCACTGATCACCATTGATACTCATTGATTAAAAAGGGGGAGGGAATTGTTTACTGCCACTGACCAGGAGGGAGAAGAAAATTACCCATGGCCACTGACAAGCAATGAAAGTAAGAGGGTGAAATTGTTGACTGCCACTGATCACCCATCAGGGGTGAGGACTATTTACTGCCACTGACCACTAATAATTCTGATAATTCTGAGAGAGAGATGTTTTACCTCCTATTGCTTAACAATGTAAGGGGTACTATGTTACATTCTTTTGACCGCTGTTCTCTTTATATTATATAATAAGTACTCCTGACTGCTGCACTCTATTTGCTATGATGTATGCCACATATTATTCACACTCGCACTCTTCTGCATATACTTTGTTGTCACAGATTAGATAGCCCTGACCAATCGTGCTTTTTGTTTCAAAATACATTGGTTACATAGAAATCCCCAACTGTTTTAATACGTTTTTCTGTTGGCTCAATGTGTTAGCTCTATGTCTATCTTCTGTGTGCAGAAATGCATTTGTAGTGAAAGGAAATCATTGCTTATGGCACAGTAGATAAGACATATTTTGTGGGTAATTGCACTTCCCGAAAATATATGCTGTGTATACTACTAGTAGACTCACAGTCACTGCAGTTGTGCACTTCAGTACAATGTACCTCTGCCCAGTTTTTCACTACCCATGGCAACCTATCCCTTTTTATCTGGTTCTAAACCTGAAGGGTATGTGTACCACCTCCAGCAATGAAATGTTCTGATCAGCTTCCTGCAGGCGCGTGCAGGTATTTAATTGGAGCGTTGTACATTGTGTGTGTTAATATTTGTAATGTCTGTATCTTGTATACACAACACTTCAAAATCAACATATCCACATTAGGCTCCATGCACAAGGGGCGTTTTAATAATGCTGGTAACGTTAGCTGTGTAAAGTCACGTTAAATACAGTATGTGAGTTTTTCAGCATTTTTTAGTGTTTTTTCATTAGTGTTTAGCAGTGTTTTGCCACATTTTTTCACGTGTTTTGTATTTAAAAAAGTTAAAAACCGCAGGTTTGCAATGAGTTACCTCGTTTTACCATGTGTTGCCACGTTTTTTAGCGTTAGAGTGTTTTTACAGCTAAAAAACTCTTGTAGAAACCCACTAGTCCTAGGTTTTTTTTCCAGCCAAAAAACGCCCCTGCCAAAAAAACATTGATTACAGTCTATGTGTGCATGGACACATAGGACAACATGCTGGGGGGGGTTACAGGCTGTAGAAAAAAATGCCAAAAGCCAAAAACAGCCGCTGTAAAAACGTCCCGTGTGCATGAGAACTATTACTCCTTGATGCAAGTCTATCACTTTTATCAGCAGAACATCCATCAAAATAAAAAAGACACGGGTAATGTGAAATAAGTTCACCTTTTCAGGCAGAATTTGACTTTTCATAATAAATAGAAGCGTTTTCCAATGCCATTTCTGGCCCAGCCATCCCAATATGCTTTTCTCCCACTGACCTCCTCCACAGGAGAATTAAAACCTTGTCAGTTTTTTTTTAATTTTTGAAATGATTTTCAGATTCCATCACTTCCTGTAGATGGTCTCTCAGAATTCGCTTCCTGTAGGCCATCTCCCAGAAGTCTTCACTTCCTTGTTGCATCACAGAAGAGGGTATGATAGGGTTTGTTAACCACTCTGGACCACACCTCCCTCATTACAATACTACTACTTCCATCCACTTTCTATACAATCTGATTGTACAATCTCCTTTAGATGTCCCATCAGCTACAGTTGTGTCCAAAATTATTCAACCCCCACTGAAATTGAGTGTTTTGGCCAGTTTGACATTGCTTTTGATCATTCAGTCATCTTGCTTACATTTACATTAAAGAGGCACTTGTAGGTCAGACAAATATAACATAACAGTTATAATGAAATAACCACAAATGTCTTTTCTGTGCTCACAGCATTATCAGTTTTATTCAACCCCCAAGTGACATTCAATCTTAGTACTTAGTACAGCATCCTTTTACAGTTATAACAGCTTTTAAACGTGAAGCATAGCTTGACACAAGTGTCTTGCAGCGATCTACGGGTATCTTCGCCCATTCTTCATGGGCAAAGGCCTCCAGTTCAGTCACATTCTTAGGCTTGCGCACTGCAACTGCTTTCTTTAAGTCCCACCAGAGGTTCTCAATCGGATTTAAGTCTGGTGACTGCGATGGCCACTCCAAAATGTTCCAGCCTTTCCTCTGCAACCATGCTCTAGTGGACTTGGAGGTATGCTTGGGATCATTGTCCTGTTGAAAGGTCCAACGTCTCCCAAGCCTCAGGTGTGTGACGGACTGCATCACGTTTCCATCCAATATCTCCTGGTACTGAAGAGAATTCATGGTACCTTGCACACGCTGAAGCTTCCCTGTACCTGCAGAAGCAAAACAGCCCCAAAGCATGATTGACCCTCCACCATGCTTCACAGTAGGCAAGGTGTTCTTTTCATCATAGGCCTTGTTCTTCCTCCTCCAAACATAGCGTTGATCCATGGGCCCAAACAGTTCTAATTTTGTTTCATCAGTCCACAGAACACTATCCCACAACTTTTGTGGTTTGTCCACATGGCTTTTGGCATACTGCAGTCGACTCTTCTTATTCTTTGGAGACAGCAAGGGGGTACGCCTGGGAGTTCTGGCACGGAGGCCTTCATTACGCAGTGTGCGTCTTATTGTCTGGGCTGAAACTTCTGTACCCACATCTGACAAATCTTTTCTCAGTTCCTCAGCAGTCACACGGGGACTTCTCTCCACTCTACGCTTCAGGTAGCGCACAGCAGTCGAAGTCAGCATCTTCTTTCTGCCACGACCAGGTAGCGTTTCAACAGTGCCCTTTGCCTTGAATTTGCGAATGATGCTTCCTAAGGTGTCTCTTGGTATGTTTAACATCTTTGCAATCTTCTTATAGCCATTGCCCTTCCTGTGAAGAGAAATCACCTCTTCTCTTGTCTTCCTGGACCATTCTCTTGCCTTCACCATGTTTGTAACCACACCAGTAAATGTCTAGAAGGAGCTGAGTATCACAGTCATTTTAAAGCTGCCTAATTGGTGCTTATTATGCTTGATTGCTGCTCGGTGACATCCACAGGTGTTTTCAATACCTGATGGAAAGCACCTGTATGAACCTCTGTTCTTCAGAGTGGTAGTCTTTAAGGGGTTGAATAATTGTGGCAATGAAGAAACCACATAAGAACCATTTACTACTGTATTACATAAACAATTGATGTCATTTTAGTTGCATTTGGGTAGTTACAACGTCCTTGTAGGATTTGATTCTGAATACAATTCCAAATGTACACTATAGTCCCTAAACCCCTTTACAGCATTGGGGGTTGAATAATTTTGGACACAACTGTATGTAGTACAAGGGCCTATCTGATTTGATACAGATTGCATGGATTGTTCAGATTCAGAGTCCTCCTTTTCCATAGTTCTTGTAAATCTAAAGGGAAATTGTACAGATATTGTACAATCAGGTTGCATAGTGTATGGCCATCTTTATACAGGTACATAGGAGGAAGTGGATGGAGACACTCAGTTGTCAGGCCCCGTTCACATCTCTCGCATTTGTTTTGGGTGTTTTGGACTGTTTTCATTTTTCACGCATAGGGCAGCCCATTCATTTGAATGTGTTGCCGTACATGCAACAATCGCCCCAGAGAAGCTCCAGAACTTTTTTTGGAGAGGAGTACGGTGCCTTACTGCAGTTTTTGGTACATTTTGGTGTGCCTTTAACATGTAATGACAACACAAACACAATGCGGATTTGCAGCGTGTTCCTGAACCATATGGCAAGGCATGCATTTCCTGTGCAGTTTGCTGTGCGTTCAGAAACACACAGATGTGAATGAAGCCTCATTGTTCTGTGTAAACAAACCAATTTCAGGCCCCATTCACACCTAGAGTAGAGGGAACACATGTTTTTTGGCTCATTTTTCCAGTGACACACATGGGGCAGCTCGTTGATTTCAATGGGCTGTGCTACACGTGGCAAAGTAGCTCATGGGACATTTTGGCGTGATGTGGGTTACACGTTTTTTACTGTGTGGTTTGCTGCATTTCTCACTCGTTTTTTTCACATGCAAAATGTGTGCTTGTAGCTGTGTTTGGTGTGCCGGTAACAGTTAATGGCACCTAGTGCAACTAGTTAATTTTAGGTGTTTAACCACTTACCCTCCTGAGGATTTACTCCCCTTCCTGAACAGGCCATTTTTTGCGTTATGACGCTTCATTACTTTAAATGACAATTGCACGGTCATGCAACGCTGCACCCAAGTGAAATTTACATCCTTTTTTTCCCACAAATTGAGCTTTCTTTCGGTGATATTTGATCACCTGTGCATTTTTTATACTTTTGCACTATAAAAAAAAAATCAGACAATTTTGAGAAAATAACAATATTTTGGACTTTTTGCTTTTAAACATGTCCAGTAAAAACATTTAAAAAATCTAATTTTGTCATAAATTTAGGCCAAAATGTATTCTGCGACATGTCTTTGCTAAAAAAAAACCCAATACGTGTAAATTAATTGGTTTACGTGAAAGTTATAGCGTTTACAAATGGCGGTATAGATACTGGGATTTTTCTTTCTACTAGTAATGGAGGTGATCAGTGACTTTTAGCGGGGCTGCAGCAGAAATTCTGACACTGGGGGGGAAATTGACTTGTTGCCACTGACATCCCCAGTGACACCAATACAGTGATCAGTGCTAAAAAAAAAAAAGCACTGACACTGTACTAATGGCACTGGGCAGGAAGGGGTTAATATGAGGGGCGATCAAAGGGTTAACTGTGTAGGGAGTGTGTTACTAGGGGGCAGGGTGTTTCACTGTAAGCACACTGCTCTGGATGGCTGCCATCCAGAGCAGAGTGCCCGAGCTGATAGAGAGGAAGACTGTAAACAAAACAGTCTTCCCCCTTGTCGGAGATGCTCGGTAATTACTGGGCAGGACCCGGTGATTGACCGCTGCGGCCGCAAATGGTGACGAGGGTAGGGTGTGCGTATATATATATATATATATATATATATATATATGCGCTTTTGCACACCCATGCCGCCCTGTAGCAGTATATCTGCTATTGGGCAGCGGGGAAGCAGTTAAAGGTGGCCATACACTATACAATCTGATTGTATAATCTCTGTACAATCTCCTTTAGTTTTACCAAAACTATATCATAGGAGGAAACACCATCTATCCAATCGCTCTGTATGCAATCAGGCAGGTCCTTGCACTGTATAGGTAGGGTTGTCACCTCATCCCTTTAAACCCGAACACATATTAATTATACAGGTTCTGGGGCTGATTAAAGTGGTAATTAAACTCTCCTAGGGCATTAAATTAGCCTCAGAACCTGGGTAAATAATATGTGTTTGGGTTTAAAGAGATGAGGTGGCAACCCTATGTATAGGTGATGGTAGATCTAAAGGAGATTGTACAATCAGGTTGTATGGTGAGCTTTACAGAACCCAGAACACACTTCTCATATTTTCATCACTACAGCTCTGATTAACATAGGCTGTTATCTGATTGCTCATCTCCAGCATACTCTGCTAAATGAATGATGTATGTAAGATGAAATTAAGATAGTAAAAAAAATTATGCCTGTGTACATGGGCGGCACAGTGGCTTAGTGGTTAGCACTTCTGCTTTGCAGTAATTGGGTCATGGGTTCAATTCCCAACCATGGCGCCTCCTGCATGTAGTTTGTATGTTCTCCCTGTGTTTGTGTGGGTTTCCTCCGGGAACTCTGGTTTCCTCCTACACTCCAAAGACATGCTGGTAGGTTAAATGGCTCCTGTCTAAATTGTCCTAGTTTCATCCCTGGCCATGCAGGATCTCCTGCATGGTAGGGGTTGGGGAAAGACCTGGCAACCTACCCTGTAAAATAATTGCTAAGAGAATTCATGGAAAAAGTTGCTTACGAGTGACAGTCCAAGGGTCAGATATGACTGGATGGATAGATAGATTAGTGATCACTGAATAATTGCTTTGGAAAACTATGCACCTGTGGAAGGGGGGTGGTAGAGAGCTGCTGGAAGGGGGAAAGCTGGCCATACGTGTGTAGGTTTTCGGACGAGAATATTCATAAGAAAAGTCGTACAAAAATTCTTTGAACATTCAATGAATGGGCAAGTGTCGCTCAAAAACTGTCTTTTGCTTTTAATATTCGACTTTAAAAGAAATGTAATTTCTGAACGATAACCACATACACTGGCCGAAAATTAGTTTGATCAAGAAAAGTTTTCCTTCATGCCTCTTCAAATTTTCCTGTCACTGTTTTCGAAAATGAACATTGATTGACCCCATTAATGATTAGAAAACCAAACGAATATTCTTGAAACGAAAATTCTTAAATGAAAATCTATGCTTGTATGGTCAGCTGAAGGCAGCCCTGTGTGTGTGCTAATGAGATCAGCTGATGAAACCCTTCCTGTATCTTACTGTTTTTTCTGTCCTATGTGCCCGGTTATACCGGAGCAATTTCAGGTGCAATTTGGGAATTGAAATTGCACCTGAAATCACATCTAATTAATGTGAATGTTGGTGTCTTAACATGTGCGATTTGCTGCAGCACGATTTCTAAAGTAGTCGTTGCCCCTGGCTATCAGTTCTTGCATTACTTTTCTGCCGTTTTGTTGCGATTTCACATACATAGAATATAATGGAAATCGCACTGCAAATTCAACAAACCGTTGAAAATCTTCACAAGTAGCAATAAAGTCTTCAGAAAGTGCTGCTGAAATCGCGCTGAAATTGCACACAAATCGTGCTTTTTAAATTGCAGCGGTGTGACCGATGACTAGATCTACATATCAGCAAGTGATGAAGCTTTCTAAAAAATTCAGCAAGGGCCAAGGTAAGGCCTTGTTCTCAAATTCAAAGAAAGCTTTTATTTTTCTGCAATAGAGGTACATTAATGGTATATTGCTACATAGGAGAGCTGGAATTTAGAAAAAAATGAAAAAGGTGCACTGATTATTATTATTATTATTATACAGGATTTATATAGCGCCAACAGTTTGCTCAGCGCTTTACATTATAACGGGAAACAATACAGCAACAAGATAGTTCAATACAAGAGGGTTAGGAGCAGGGGCGGACTGACAACTCATGGGGCCCCCGGCCAATAGGGGATCATGGGGCCCCTGTGTCCTTGCCCAAACTCAAAAAAGCCTATGAAAAAGGTACCAGGGGCATCTCATGGGGCCCCCTACTGACCCCGGGCCCTCGGGCAGTGCTCGAGTTTCCAAATGGTCAGTCCGCCCCTGGTTAGGAGGGCCCTGCTCCTTGGAGCTTACAATCTAAAAGACACTTAGCCTTTAACAGTAACATTTGTTACTGAATTTTGTGTTTTGCTTAGGGTACTCCTTCAGCTTGCCATTCAGTATAGGTGACCAAAAGCCAACTACAGAGTTGAGTAAGTTTTTTTCCGGTAGCTAGACCAGTTGTCATGGGGCTTTTTTTGTAACATTTACCAATTACATCACAAACGTTTGTTTCTCTAAGCACTCCATAATATTTCTTGTTATTTCAGATTTTTTCGTAGTTGAACATTTTAACAATATACTTTTTTTATTTTCATGCATGAGAAAAATTCCTATAAATTTCTTTTCCTCACCTTAGTAGATTTCCATCCAGCTTGTGCTAGCCTATAGCAACAGCGACATCTAGTGGTAACAGAGGAAAAGACAGTTGTTAGTTTTTATACCATAACAGGAAAACTATACTAATCAATGACAAATGGATGATCATTTCCACATTAATACACACACAGTACAGGTCTTTATAATGTTTCAATTATTTTATTCTTTGTTACTCACAAGGAATGTATATACAATTTATGGTCATTTCCCTTTTGCGACAGTATCCTTTACTGAAATAAGGCAGCACAAAACATTTATCATTTCTATAATTAGTCGTATTTGTTAGCAGTACGTGAGATACAACATTAACATGTCCTGTATAGCTGAATGGAAGCTTTTGTTTTATGTTCTAAGGCATTTCAGCCTAATGAAAACTAAAGATAATCCATATAATTCAAATGAATTACTCACCAGGAATTCTGTTAGTAAAATATTTGATAGAGTAAATAAGGTTTAGAGCTATTGTTAGTTTTTTTATATTATTTTTGCTGTATGTGACCCATTGGGAGATTTTTCTTCTTGCTCCAGGAACACATCAGGAAGTGGAATCTTTCCTCTAAGAAAGTAGCTACATAGTTGATAAGGTTTAATAAAGACACCAGTCTATCCAGTTCAATGTTTGTGTGTGTGTTTGTGTCGCTGCCATTTCCCATATCCCTGTATATTGCGTTTACAAAGATGCTCACTTAAAAAAAATTTCTAAATATTGAGACATCCCGCTTACACCACCAACTGTGAAAAGAAGTTCCACACCCCCACCACTCTAATAGTAAAGAACCCCATACACAGTTTAACCAGTTCCGTGCCTCCCTATAGCAGAAATACTGCTACAGGGCGGCACAGGTGCGCAAAATCACGTGTATATATACGTGATTTTGCAGTTCCGGGTAGGGGGCCATTCGCAGCCTTGGCTGTCAATCATCAGGTCCCGGCTGGTGATTACTCGCCGGCACCTGGTGATCACCGAGTATCTCCCGACAGGGGAGAGACCTGTGTATAAACAACACAGATCTCTCCCGTCAGCTCCTGCACACTGCATAGCAAAGCCATACAAAGCAGTGTGCTTACAGTGGAAAGCACTCATACAGCATACTGTGAAACAGCACACAGCAGCACAACACACAGTTAACCCTTTGATCGCCCCACATGTTAACCCCTTCTTGCCCTGTGCCGCTATTACAGTGTCAGTGCTTTTTATTAGCACTGATCACTGTATTGGTGTCACTGGGGATGTCAGTGACACCAAGCCAATTCCCCCCAGTGTCAGAATGCCAGCCGCAGTCCCACAGTCTAGCTATAAGTCGCTGATTGCCATTACTAGTAAAAAAATAAAAAATATATACCATCATTTGTAAACGCTATAACTTTCATGTAAACCAATAATTTACATGTATTGGTATTTTTTTTTTTAGCAAAGACAGGAAGCAGAATACATTTTGTCCTAAATTTATGATGAAATTTGATATTTAAAATTTTTTACTGGACATGTTTAATAGCAAAAAGTCAAAAATATTGTTTTTTCCTCAAATTTGTCAGTCTTTTTTGTTTATAGCGCAAAAAATAAATGCACAGGTGATAAAATATCACTAAAACAAAGCTCTATTTGTGGGGAAAAAAGGGCAAAAGTTTAATTTGGGTGCAGTGTTGCATGACCACTCAATTGTCAGTTAAAGTAATGCAGCGCCGTATAGCAAAAAATGGCCTGGTCATGAAGGGGGGTAAATCCTCTAGAGGGCAAGTAGTTAAGATTAAACCCCTTCTCGTTCAACTTCATTGAGTGTTCTTTCAAGTGACCTGAATCACTATTTAGATATTTATATATTGGTATTATATCTCCTCTTAAGCGTCTCTTCTCCAGGGAGAATAAGTTCAATGTTAGTAGTCATTCCTCATAAATGAGGTCTTCCAGCCCCCGTATTACCTTTGTTGCCCTTCTCTGGATTCTCTCCAGTTCCAGCACATCTTTCCTGTTGACTGGTGGCCAGAAATGGATAGTATACCCAAGACGTGGATGAACCAGAGTTTTCTAAAGTGGTAGAATTATGGTCTTATCTCTTGAGTAGATACCCTTTTTAATGCATGCAATCTGTCTGCTGGCTTTGCTTGTTGCAGTTTGGCATTGCATGCTCAGTCTGCGAACTACTAGGACCCCCAGATCCTTTTCCATTCTTGACCCCCCTAGCGAGTATTGCATTCATATGTTTAGCTCCCAAGTGCATTACTTTCCGTTTTTCAATATCAAACCTAATTTTCCATGTACTGTAGTTATTATTATTATTATTATTATTATACAGTATTTATAAAGCGCCGATAGTTCACTCAGCGCTGTACATTACAAAGGGGGACAGAACATGTGACAGAACAATACCAATACAATGCAAAACATGAGGGGATCGAGGGCCCTGCTCTTTCGAGCTTACAATCTAGAAGGGACGGGATAGTGGTACAGGAGGAGATAGCTGTGGGGGATGGAGTGGTAGGAAGAGTGGAGGAGGTCGGTCAAGTTAGCAGGGGGTAGGCTTCCCTGAAGAGATGGGTTTTCAGGGTGCGCCTAAAGGAGAGGAGAGTAGGTGATAATCTGATGGGTTGGGGAAGGGAGTTCCAGAGGATGGGTGACACGCTGGAGAAGTCCTGGAGGCGGGCATGGGAGGAGGAGACCAGGGAACTAGAGAGAAGGAGGTCTTGTGAGGAGCGGAGTGTGCGTGCTGGGCAGTACTTGGATATTAGGTAGGTGATGTAGTTCGGGGCAGTATGGTGGGCAGCTTTGTACGTCAGTGTTAGGATTTTAAATTTGATCCGTTGCGCAATCGGAAGCCAGTGGAGGGATTGGCAGAGGGGGGTGGCGGAAACGGAGCGGTTGGAAAGGTGAATGAGTCTGGCAGCCGTATTCAGGATGGACTGAAGCGGGGATAGCCAGCGGCGAGGCAGGCCAGTGAGGAGGGAGTTGCAGTAGTCGAGTCGTGATATGATGAGGGAGTGGATGAGCTGTTTAGTGGTTTCTGGGGTTAGGAACGTGCGTATTTTGGCGATGTTGCGGAGGTGGAGTCTGCACGAGTTTGTTAAAGATTGGACTTGGGGCTGGAAGGATAGGTTGGAGTCCAGAATGACACCAAGTACTCTGGCCTGCGGGGCGGGTTTGATATTGGCGTTGTTGGATGTGATGGAGAAGTCAATGGGGGGTGGGGTTCGGGGTGGGGGGAAGACAAGAAGCTCGGTTTTGGAGAGATTCAGTTTAAGGAAGTGGAGCGACATCCAATCTGATATGTCGCTCAGTAGGTGTGTGATTCGGGCAGAGACCGAGGGGGTGAGGTGGGGGGTTGAGAGATAGATTTGTGTGTCGTCGGCATAGAGGTGGTAGTTGAAGCCGTGAGAGTGTATGAGTTGGCCAAGGGAGGAGGTGTAGATGGAGAAGAGAAGGGGCCCAAGGACAGAGCCTTGAGGGACCCCAACAGAGAGGGGGAGTGAGGGGGAGGTGGTAGCATTATAGGTAACGCTGAAAGAGCATTGTGACAGGTAGGATGAGAGCCAGGAGAGAGCAGAATCTCTGAGGCCGAGGGAGTGTAGTATTTTGAGGAGGAGGGTGTGGTCAACTGTGTCGAAGGCCGCAGAGAGGTCAAGGAGTAGGAGCACTGAATAGTGGCCATTAGCTTTGGCAGTTAGAAGGTCGTTGGATAGTTTGAGTAAGGCGGTTTCGGTGGAGTGTAGGGGATGGAAGCCAGACTGTAGGGGATCGAGGAGGTTGTTGTCGTTGAGGTGAGAGCATAGGCGGGTGTAGACGAGGCGCTCGAGGAGTTTAGATGTAAGTGGGAGCAGGGAGATGGGTCTGAGGTTGTTCGGGTCATTGGGGTCCAGGGAGGGCTTTTTAAGTATGTGGGTGATGTGTGCATGCTTCAGTGGGGAGGGGAAAGTGCCGGAGGAGAGGGAGAGATTGTGTTAGATGTGGGTTAGGGAGCGTAGGATGGAGGGGGAGGGAGGTCGTAGGAATTGTGAGGGGATAGGGTCGAGGGGGCAGGTGGTGAGGCGGGCATCAGAGAGGATCTTAGAGACTTCCTCGATGGTAGTAAGGTCAAAGGTGTGGAGTGTTGGGGGAGCTTCAGTATGAGGAATGTAGGGTGGGGTGGAAGTGGAGGTCAGAGCAGTGGTGGGGCCGTGGGAGAGGGGTGATGAGGGGGTAGCTGAGTGAGGGGGAACGGGGTTGGAGGGAGTTTGAGCAGTGACGAAGTCCCTGCGGGTAATGTCGAGGGGGAGGGGGGATGAGGGGGTAGCTGTGTGAGAGGGGACGGGTTGAGAAGGCGTGTGAGTTGCGGCAATGTCCTTGCGAATTGTGTCAATCTTGTTTTTGAAGTGATTGGCAATCTCAAGAGCAGTGAGTGAGGTGCTGGGTGGAGGTGGGGGTGGAGAGAGTAGAGAGTTGAAGGTGGAGAAGAGTCGGCGAGGGTTGGAGGAGAGGGTCTTGATGAGGGTCAGGAAGTAGGCTTGTTGGCTGCGTGGAGGGAGGAGGTGTAGGTGCGGAAGGCAGATTTGTAGTGGGTGAAGGCTTGTTGGGATTTTGTTTTGCGCCATAGTCGCTCCAGGGCACGACTGTGTCGTTTGAGGGTTTTGGTGTGATCAGTCTGCCAGGGCTGGAGCGGTCGGGGTCTGATGTTGCGTGTGGTTAAAGGCGCTAGTGAGTCAAGGGCTGCTGACAGCGCGTTGCTGTAGGCAGTCATAGCCAAGTCGGGGCAGGACAGGGGGAGGATGCTGTCGTGGAGTTGATCAGCTGCAGAGTGGAGGGGGGCAGGGTTAAGGTTGCGGAGGTTACGGCTGGTAGTAGTGTGACATTTAGAGCGGTAGGCGTTGGAGGACGAGGAGATAGAGAAGGTAATCAGGTTATGGTCAGATAGAGGAATGGGGGTGTTAGTGAGGTTGTGGGGAGCGCAGTGGTTGGAGAAGACAAGATCAAGAATATTACCGTCGGAGTGGGTGGTGGATTGTATGCACTGTGCAAGTGCAAAGGAGGAGGTTAAGTGGAGGAGACGGGCTGTGTCCGGGTTGTCAAGGTTGACAGGGATGTTGAAATCCCCAAGAATGATGGTGGGTTGCCAACGCCTTTATTTTATCTAGGTCTTCTTGTAAATTTGCTATATCCTGGTATTGCCCTGTTTAGCTTTGTATCATCAGCAAACACTGAGATTAAACTATTTATACCAACTTCAATATAATTTAGGAACAAGTTGAACATAATTGGTCCTCCGGCAGAGCCTTGGGGTACCCCACTTACCAGACGATATGAAGATATGCTATTTATCATGACCCTCTGCACATACTACTATAAGCAGTTTTGTATCCAGATCAGTGGTACCATCCATGGGTGCAATGAGTGCAATGCACAGGAGCCCTGACGAGGGTGGGGCCCACTGTGTCCTCACACACTGTATGTATGTTGCTAGGCTAGAACCAGCTTAATCATCTGTTTACCTTTTTCCTGGCTATGTAGGTCCTCTTAAGCTCAGCATGTTAATTACTTTTGCTTTTTACTGTCAAGGCAGTTCCAGTAATCAGAGTGGAAAGGACAATCATTGGGTTATGAATATGTATCTCAGTCAATCAATCCCTGAGGTCCTTGCTCTGAAGTATGGCTTGGGGCACCATTTTATAGCACTCTGTACCTCCTGGGCTTCTGCTTGGAGAGGATGTTTGTTTAGAGTGTGTCTTCACTTGGGCCTTGTCCAAGCCTGAGACATATGTCAGGGGCCCAAGAACTTAAAGCGATTGTAAAGGTTTTTTTTTTCAAAAACATAATAAATATCTCTGTACTTACCTGCTCTGTGCAATGGAATTACACAGAGAGCGTCTGCGAACCCCCTCTTCTCGTGTCCCCTGCCGGAGCACCTTCCCCTCTTCTCTGTGCAGTGCCCCTAAGGGAAGCCACTTCCCATGGGGGCACTCATGCATGCTCATTCCCGAGCCCCGCTGCTGCCTCCATTAACACAGACAGCAGAACTCGGCCATGCCTACCGCTCCCTCGTCACTGGGTTTGATTGACAGCACTGGGAGCCAATGGCTCCCGATGCCCCAGCAAAGCCAGCGAGACACGGAAGTGAGGGGAGAGGAGAGCTCAGGTAAGTGAAAGGGGGTGGGGGGTGAAGGGGGATGCTCATTCCTAAACATTTTTACCTTAATGCAAGGGAAACATTAGGTTAAAAATTGTTTAAGCTTTAGAACCACTTTAGTCTATCTGCTGGAGTGGATATCTGGAGGGAGCTGGTTTGAAAAAGAGCCCCCTTGCTGAAGAGTATTGCAGAGATGCTAGGTGGAAGCTATTGGACATTACTGGACTTTCCAGCATCCAAAATGGCTGCTGATCCTGATGATGTCACCCATGATGAAACATGTATGGCAGAGCCACACACACACACTACCATGCATGTGCGACCGGCCAACGGCCATCTTGGATGCTGGAAAGACCTATTTTAGTGTTTGTACACCCTGATTTGTGCATTTTACCACGTGAGTGCAATATCTCTTTGAATAAATTTTGGATCTTTGATGGTTTTACGCTATGTGGAGAAATCTTTCATTTCATGTATAATGCTATGAGTTCTGGTTTAATAACTTATCTCGGAGTGGTTGGAGCCATTGGAGGTATATCTGGTATTTCCTTGGGTGTCCAAAGGAGGAATTTAATTGTGCATTTACCTTGATGTTACCATTGATATCCCACAGAGTGCAGATTGACCACTCTTTGCAGGGGTCACATAGCTTCTGGTAAGCCTTGCATGTGGGCGGATGGTGTCACATTGGCTATCTTTGGAAGTCTTCTGATGTCATCACAGCATTTGGGGACTGACATGTTGTGACTTCACCATATGATTATTTTATTTATGAACACTTTGTGATTATCTATTATTTTTCACATATGAATTTTATTATTTTGATTTTCGTTTGATATGTTTTTAGCACTGCACTTTATTGAATACTGTGTATGAGGTGCCTGGCATCAGGATATAGTGTCCAGCTGTTATATATTGATGTTTAAACCTCTAAGCGCAGATTTCGGGTTATATTAAAATAAAACACAATTGTTGTTTCATTCTGCCATAAAATGTAAGGTGAACACTGAGTTCAACTAATTTTCTTTTCTCCAATTTTAATAAATGAACCCAAATGTGTGAATTGCGTATAGTTCAAGGATCAAACAGCCTTTTTACACAATGCAGAGGATTAACCCCTTAGGTTCCACAGTGAGTATAACAAGCATGCTTTACTGCATATACAGACTGATTTTACTGTTGTGGGTTTAGTAACACTTTAAGGAGAAATAGGGAAAGGTCATGCCAGATCAGTGCTGATCAAGAAGGAAGAGAAGAAGGTGCTTCCAGCCCAATACCTCTTCAATAATAAAGGCCAGTAGAACAGTTATTTCATCATAAAGAATGCCTCAAAGTTCTCCCCTGCCTGGATGTAAGTATTGCCTAAGCATACGACAGTGGGAATGGGCATCCCTCCCCACAATACTGACCCAAAGTTTCCAAAGCCACGTAGGTCCTGCACAGTATGCACTGTTGGTGTGCCCCCCTAAGCAAAGAGTGCAAAAGAGTTCTCCCATTATGATCACTGCTCCTTGTTGGTCTACCCACATGACACCCCAATGTAACTAGGTTCCTGTGCTCAAAATAATTTCATTTTAACTCAAAGTTGTGTTCAGACCCATGATTGTAAGTTCACCTGACCAGATGAAAAGGCTCAGTAAGATGTCAGTAAGACCAATAATGATAGGTTCTCCTGAGATTTCGTTTTTTAGTCATTGCTTTATGGCCTTTAGTCCATTGCACAGTCTTGAAATGTTACCAAATGATTTGGCTTAAAATGCATCTTCCAGCAAACAACGAGGTAGAGGTGATTGCATATAACTTCAGCACACTGTAAGTCTCTGACCCTACGCCCAAATCCTGGGTCAATCATTTTTAGTTAGCAGAGGCATTTTAAATAGCCATTTAGGGCTACTTCACACCACAAAATTGTCTTCCAGATTCTTTTCAAAAGTGTTTTGAATACACATTTTTTTATGTGTTTTTTATGCATTCCAGTGCTTTTCTGATGCTTTTTTTCCCATTTTTTTCTACTGTACTGGGGTCCAGTGCATTTTTTATGCTTGTAGGTGCATTCTGGTGCATTTTGATGTGTTTTATTGCTTTCCAGTACAGTTCTGTGCAGGAAAAATGCAGCATGTTCTACTTTTTTTCTGGAACTGAAACGCACTGGAACTGCAAGCACTGGTGTGAAATATGCCATTGACAACCATGTAACCTACTTTCTATGTGTTTTGGATGCAGAAGAAAAAACACTGGAATGCAAGTGGTGTGAACCAGGGGCGGACTGACCATTTGGAAACTCGGGCATGGGTCAGTAAGGGGCCCCATGAGATGCCCCTGGTACCTTTTTCATAGGCTTTTTTGAGTTTGGGCAAAGACACAGGGGCCCCATGATCCCCTATTGAGGGCCCGGGGTCAGTAGGGGCCCCATGAGATGCCCCTGGTACCTTTTTCATAGGCTTTTTTGAGTTTGGGCAAGGACACAGGGGCCCCATGATCCCCTATTGCCCGGGGGCCCCATGAGTTGTCAGTCCGCCCCTGGTGTGAACTAGTCCTTAGTGCAGGATACATTATCAAAAGCAAGGACTGGATGAACTAGGTAATAGAGCTGGAGTAAAAAGAAGTAGTAAGAATATGCTAAAATATGTACAAAGTGCTATAAGTTCAGTGATTTGCAGTAACATAATGCTTTAGCAGAAGTAAAGAATTGCTGAAAAACGTATTGCATGCATATATGGCAAGACCTGCCACCTTGGAAAAATAAAATACATAAGCCCACCTTTTTGTAGCCTTACCAAGTCTGATGGGGCAGTAATGTGTCTTTCTGGGACCATTACCAATTCAACAATATTTCATCTTCTAAACTGTAAATTACTGTCTTTTAACATGAAAAACACCTTGTCCTTTTACAGAACCTTCAGGGCCCTGGTGCAAGAAACCATGAAGGGCCCCCTGATTTCCCTTCTCTCCGAGCTCGTGGCCCTTCCCATTAGTCAGCTACTGACCAATCGGATGCCGTCTAGCCCAGACTGTCAACGTTGCAAGGAAAGGAAAGAAAGCGGAGGGGATTTCAAATCCCCACCGCTTTCTCTTCTCTCCTACCACTGACACTAAGTATGGGATGCCTGCAGGGAGGTTTCCCACACTGCTCCTGTGTGAACTCGGGCTCTGACACAGAAGCAGTGGGAAAACTGCATGCGATTTGGACAGGAATCACATTCCTCTTCAAATCACATTGCTAATCATTGTGGTGCAATTTGCATCCATTAGCCCAGATCACACCGCAAAGTATTGGTTAAGGTACTAGTAGTATTTTCAGGAGTATGAGTACTTGTGAAAATACTCGGTATGGGCACCGATACCGGTATTGTATCGGTGCATCCCTAGTTGCCACCTTTTCTTCAAGCCAAACTCGAACACTTTACCAGCAGACGGCAAATTAGTTTTTTTGTGGTATACACTACACATATATTTTGTGATTAAAAAACATTTCTAATCATATGGATTTTATCACAAGAGTCCACCCTTACATCAGAATCCACACAGTTCCACTTTACGTTTGAATCCACAGAGTCTCCCCTTATATCTGAATCAGCAGGGTTCCCCTACATCTGAACTCGCAGAGTTCTCTTACACTATAAGTGTTAACTCTGCTGACCCTGATGTAAGGGAGAGCTCTGGGGACCCTGATGTAAGGAGGGAACTCTGATGTAAGAAGGAACGCTGCAGACTCTGGTGTAAAGGGAACTGTGATTTAAGGGGGTCTCTGGTAACCAGAGCCCCTACATATATCAGAGCTCGCAGGATTCCCCGTTAGTTAGGGTTCCCAAAGCACCCCTTACATTAGAGTCCACAGAGCCCCCATTCATCAGAATCCACAGAGCCCCCCTTACATCAGAGTGTGCAGAGCAACCCTTAAATCAAAGTCCGCAGAGCCTCCCCTTACATCAGAGCCCCCCTTATATCAGAGTCTGCAGAGCACCCCTTACATCAGGATCAGCAGAGTGCCCCTTCTGGTGCTATGAGAATACAATAGCTCTGCAAGTGTGTTGAAGGGGGAATTGATTTATTTTTTTCAACCTGTTGGTTGAATGATTGAAAATTCATCATCTATGGCCTGCCTTGCATTGCTCAAAAAACCTTGCAGTCAGCCATGACACCTTGTCCTGAGAAACATCTGAAAGATTAGAAATATTTAAAAATAATTCCACAGCCATGCTGTGTGAATGGGAGCACATAACAAACATATAGTGGGGTTTTCTCATATTTGACTGCAAACATGGAAATATCCTTTAAATCTTCTTACATTTCAAATTCTACCTCAGACAGAAGATTCCTGTCAAGCATTGCCAGAATCTCTTTCTGTTGATCTAAGAGTCAAATCACCTAATAACCTGTGAGCCACGAGCTGTCATTCACCTTATTTTCTGTCTGAAAACTGTTTTAGAAGTTATTCCTTCCACATATCTAGTATGCCATTGACATTAACCTTCCCTGCATGAAAGGTGGAATAAATTCTGGCCAGTCAGCCACATGCTGACAGATATATGCCCTGACGCACTACAAGCACAATGCCTAACTACTCTGTTTGTAATGCTCTAGCATCGTAGGATCTGCTGTTTCTGGTTACTGCCCAGCCTTCTAACTAAGCAACACAGCATATTCTAAACAGCATCTGACCCAGGCAATAAATAATCTTTATTAGAGATTGATACGTTACATATATATTTAAAGAGGACCTGGAATATGGAAGCTGTGCCCAACGATAGTCAAGGGATTCATCTCTAGAATTGTCCGAGGGCTTCCTGCAGCCGATCTTTTCCCCATTTCTGACTTACCATGTCTTTTTTTGCACTATGTCTCTGCGTGAAGCCAATATTGGTCAAGTTATGGTTTTACTTCCTCACCTCATAGCTGCTCCCCCCAATGGCTGACAATCTAATGACTGGGGTAGGAATCATCAAGAAGCAGCCAGATGAAGGAAGTACAGATCTACAGAACAAATGGAGCAGGGAGATGCTTGTCTCAAGTACAAATTCCTTTTTCAGCAAGGAGAACAGTGAGCAGTAAAGTAGTGACATCCCCAAACATCACCCTAAGGGTTTATTTACACTTGTGGTAGCCATCTAAAGAGCAATGTGTGCTGGATCTCTTTATAGAGGGTGTTTGAGAGGTGGTGAGGGGACTTTATGTCTCTTTCTCATTATCTTTTTTGACCCCTAAAAGGTTGAACCACTGCACTACAAATGTGTGCAATGTCTGTGGTTCTGGGACAGTTTTGGTATGGCCCTCTTCACTTAGAGGAGGGCCCATCTACCCCCTGATCATTTTTGCCACTGCATGTGTATTTATTTATTACTTTTATTACAAGTACTTATATAGTGACATCAACTTACACAGTGCTTTACATATATATAGATTGTACATTCACATCAGTCCCTAACCCTCAAGGAGTGTCCCTAACTCACATTCATACATACACATACTAGGGCCAATTTAGACAGGATCCAATTAACCTACCAGCATTTCTTTGGAGTGTGAACGGAAACTGGAGTACCTGGAGGAAACATATGCAGGCACAAGGAGAACATGCAAACTCCAGGCAGGTGGTGCCATGGTTGGGATTAGAACCAATGACCCTAGTACTGCCAGGCTGAAGGGTCATGTCAAATTAGCAACTTTGTAGCAGTAGCAGTGATTTGTAGCTGCTACAAATTCTGCAATTCTTTTCTTTGGCAATGTGTGCTACAGAGTTGCTACTGAAGCTGGCTAGAGTCTCATCAATGCAATTATAAATCGCTAGTGTGCCATGATCTTCAGCAGTTGCACTGGATAACATGAGTAGTTACTAAAGCTATCTAGTTCCGGGCCAGTGTTGGTATGGCCCTTGTAGTTCAGTTTTTGCGGTTCAGTGCACATACCTTTCATTGAATGCAATTCCATTTTTTTCCTAGGAACAAAAATGATAGGGAGAGCGATTCTATATCTCCTACAAAACAAAACAGTGTGGTTTGGGCTCAAATTTCCTGAGGGTAGCAATCAGAGGCAGTTTGCCTTAGATCTAACACAGCAGATCTATAACTCTGAGGTTGTAGGCATAGGACTGGAGGTACCTTTCTATTGTTTAGTAGACATTCCAGGCAAAGCGCAAGCATTTCATAGTACTCATAGCAGCCCGCATTTGAGGTCACATGATGCTCCTGATGACATCATGATGGCGAAACGCATTGGGCGGAGCTAACTATATCATTTCCGGTTTTCTGTATATCAGCGATGGAACACAGGCAGCTTTCCAGCTTTACATATACCGTTAAAGCGCCTTTTGGTTATAAATTTGTAAGTGCAATACTTTGTTTTACATGATTTTAATAAATGGTATGACACTATGGAAGCTTCCCTCTCTTGATGTTGCATGAAGTGGTTTATGTGGAGTAGGATCTAATGATTGGAAGGATATTGCACCAGTATAATATCGTATACCAGGGATTGAGGATCAATCTGAGCGCTTCTTGACCTGCTTTTCATCAGGGTCAACAAGTTGCTGTGAGTGCGGTTGATGAGGGGGAGCATGAGTGGAAACACTGGCTTGATCACAATAATTTATAAGTAAAATGAATGATCACTGAAGCACCAAGATCACCAGGGACTGCACTAAACCAGGAGCGGACTGACAACTCATGGGGCCCCCTAGTAGTCCCTGTGGATTACTTGTCACTTTAAGTTATTCCGGTCTTAATTGAGTTAATTTGTAGATTTATCTGCATCATGTTTTTATACACTTATATGTTTAGAATGCATATACAGTGAGGGAGGTGCACTGTAGCACCATAGGCATGTTGTTACTTTTTTTGTTCTTAGTGGATTCATTTTAAACGCAGTATTTTTTGTTCTTAGTGGATCAATTTTAGCTATTTAAGGTAATTATATTTTCTGCAATAAGTATATGTGATACACATATTGTATATGAGGGCTCATACTGAGTGGGGGAGGTGCATTGTAGCACATGCACAATTTTTACACTAGCAGATAACTATTTATTCATTTAACTAAATGTAATTTATATGTTTTCTTATGATAGATCAATCATATATATGCAGTTTTTTTTTACAAGAGTGGGGGAGGTGCACTGTAGCACGTTACATATTACATATTTTATTTGGTAAAAGGCAGCACTACACTATTTAGTTTTACATTGTCACAACTGGGTTTATGTTTGGTGTCAGCAGTCACCCATCCTATTTGCTTTATTAAGCCATTGTGCTGATTCACCTGTGTATTAAACATTTCATAATACTTCTACTACACTATTCACATTTCTTGATGTTCCCTGTAAAATAACAAAATTCACTTTTTAAACTGAGATTCACTTTAAATGTAGGCTGATATTCGTGTGGGGTCACTCTGAAAATTCTGCTTCTGCCTTGTTTTTATAATGCAGAACAATTTCTCTCTGTTTTTCTCGAATGCAGTATTTAGAATTCCAAGGTATTCAGATGTCCCTGGTACAAAATAACATCCAAAAGCACAAATCGTCAAAGTGGAATAAATTGCTGTATGTAAATGACAAGCATTGTGTATGCACAGGCACAGATATTGATATATTTGTTTCAATCACTTATTAAAGATTGTGTATTCAGCTTAGGTAGTCTCAGTCGAGCCAGTGCATTTAATCAGATTTCTTTCTGTTTCTGGTCATTAATTTTTCTTGACATGCACAGGTCTTCTTCTGGGCAGCAGCTCTCTTCCTGTAAAAGTTGGAGGAGATGGTTGATATAGCTGAAATGAAAGGATGTACACAGCTGGAATGGCACTTTACCAACATGCATGACAGACTCTTTACCCTTCTCCAGCAGCCAAACTCTAGTTGCTGTTTGATAAACGCTGCAATATGCATTAAATCACTACAGAGTATCATGCAATATATAACTGAAAATTCTAATTTGAACTCCAGATGAAAAACTAAATTTACACATATGAAATATATATATATATATATATATATATATATATATATATAAACTCTTTTACTCCTGTAACCCATTGAAGTGGTGTTAGATGTAGTACTTTAAAATGGACATTAGATGGCGGTGGCCTGCCATTCAGGGTCATTCACATTTGGCAGAACAGCCCTCTGGAACCTGTATGCTGAACAGCAGGAGTTGAATGGTGGGCAGGATGCCCAGGGACTGCATTTCCCACGGGAGGCAGCAAATGAGCAGGGGCATATAAATATCAAAGGCCGGGAGACTGACCAGGAGAGCGAGGGGAGAGGCTGAGAGAGGGAAAAGTGTGCTGACGACTAAAGTGGTGAACTAGGCCACAAAGACAGAGTTGGAGAGAGAGAAGGAGCAAAAAGAGCCTACTGACTGTCCGTCCTGCCATGCTGCCAAGCGAGCCAATCTGTTAGCAGGAGACCAGGCAGGATGCTGGATTGGAACCAGGGAGTCTCTGTGGAGCCCTCATCTGCCGGAAGACCCGGATCACTATCACCTGCCGATCCACAGTGATCGGGTGAGAATCCCAAGTATTCACTAACTAAGGGAACACTGACAGCATTATCATCTCAGCTTTCTACCTGCACATAGTTGTGAACATTACATATAGTTGCCCCAGGTTGCAGCCTAGTTCCCCCAGCTTTGTGGGAATACATCTGCATTACAGTCTCATCATCCATGCTGACTGCAGTGCCAACTGAAACAACAAATTCTCTTTTTTTTTCTTCATCAGAGCAGGATTCCTACTACTGTTGCCTTTAGCCTTTGACATTCAGAGAGAATTGTCCTTGTCCATAGACACTTATGTCAATTGTTACCCTCCATTATTTCAAGTCTGTCTTTTATCCAGTGCTTTAAAAGGGGACCCTGCACTAATTTACCACCAGCAAAAGGTAAGTGTTAAGGCCTTTCTTTCCTCCTCATTTTTGTGTTACCGTTTTGAGGAACTATTATCTACACCTTAATCCAATTTCATACCAACTGGACTCCAATGAGCGCGCAGAAGACTCTATAGTGTTCTTAAAGAGACACTGATCAATTATAAACGAGAGCTCTCTTCACTTCACATTTAATCCATACCATCTAGTTCTGAGGACCCAGAGCATACCTGTTGATAGTTGTTCTTGCTCACTGGGGATTCAATAGTTTCCTCAGATCGGAGGTGTTGGATTATTTCTGAAAGCAGCCATGCTACCAATTATGGGTATTTTACTGTGAATACTGTTACTTTTAGAATTGAGTAATTATTTTTGCTACATATACATATGTTATTTTGTTCTTTTTGACCAAGTTACATTCAATATCAATATAAACTTCATATTAGTTTATACTACCTTGTGTGTGAGTCCATTTTACAGTTGTGTTTTTTTTTTGGTCACAAGAGTACGGTGGTGTCAGCAGAGGGTGGGTCTGCAAAAGGAGGTCCAGATTAACAGGGAACCCAAAAATTTCTAATCAACCCTTAAGGGGGTAGTGCTACACTTGGCAGTCAGTCTTGTGACCTAGTGACCTCCACTAGATAGCAGGTATGTGACCTCAAATACAGCTACAGCACTACAACTAGGGTTCTTGTCTGGTAAAATAATGGTAGAGGGTGCTGCCAGTAAAATCTACATTTACTGGCCTGTAACAGGCCTTTAATTTCCTTAGACCAACTTGAAAAGGTACACTCTTACAGTTCACATACAAGGAGAGTCCTAGCACTGTTATGACAATACTAAGACTTTCTGATGGGCTGCATACAATACAATATTATGATACGTGGTAGGCTATGTCTGAAATGTGGGAATGCATGTTTGGATGTTATCTGAATGACAACAATCTCAGATATTTGGCATTTGAAAGCACATATAAACACAACAACGATGTAAATGTTGCAGTTTGTAAATTGTTAGATGTGATGACTTCATTAGTTTTTTATAATGCTTTTCCCCATAAATCACTGCATGTGCTCCATGGGGTAGGGGGGTGTTGGGAATGTGGTGCTTTATAATATTGATATTTTTGTATCATTGGGCCTTGATATATACCTTATATATTTTTCAACATCAGTAAAACTGTCTTTATTTACATAGGCAATACCTAAAAATGACACTCTCTCTGGGTAGTGCCTTTACTAGACATTTTATATCATTTTCATTTATTTGCCAATGATTTGGTAAATTTGCGCTCATTTTGTGATCTCTTGTTTAGAGCATTTACACACTAGCAGCTGCAAATTTAGGTGTTTATTTGATGCCATTCTCTTTTGGTTCTATCTTTGCTTTACTTTTTCTATTATTCTTGGAGATATAAAGGGTGTTTAGAATTTTTGTTTAGAATGTTTTAAGCAGCTGTCAGTAAGGGTGCTAAATCCTTGATTGTGAACTCCATATTAAAGTGACAGGTGCTCCACTGTGCTCAGATTGGTGCCCCACATGGATTTGCACTCACCGTCATCCCATGACCACCTATCTCTAAAATGGTAGCACGTGCCTTTGGGACTATCCCAATATGCAACGTGGTAATAGTAACTGATGTTCCTCAAAAGGGAATTAAGCAACGTTGCTAATGGCAACCGGTGTTCCTTGACAGGGGCTATATCACTACCAAAAATCCTTCTCTATGTAATTATTATATATAATGAAGAAATGCCTTTTCATCCCCACAGCATTGACAATAACGGAAAATAGGACCACCAGATATATAATTAGCTGCAAAGCTGAGGTGCACTGTGCATGCCGGGATAGAAGACAAGGCGGTGAATGAAGTATAGGACTGAGAACTGTCAGTAATGTTCAGACAGTGTGGACTTCTCAGACAAGCTAATTATAAATCTGGTGGTCATACTTTTAGTTATTGTCAATGTTGTGGGGATGAAAAGGCATTTCTTCATTATATATAATAATTACATAGAGGAGGATTTTTGGTTTTAATATAGCCCCTGTGAAGGAACACTGGTAACCATTAGCAACATTGCTTAATGGCTGTGGAGGAACATCGGTTACTATTACCACTTTGCATATTGGGATAGTCCCAAAGGCGCATGCAACCATCCTACAGATAGGTGGTCATGGGATGACGGTGAGTGCAAATCCATGTGGGGCACCAGTCTGAGCACAGTGGAGCACCTGTCACTTTAATATGGAGTTCATATTAAATACACCCTTGCACTTTATTTCACATACTGGGACTCAGTACTATTACCAGTATAACATATGTTTATTGTTTATCACAAATCATTTACCTATTGTTACCAAGTTCATTGTTTGCATGGCCCAAGCGTGGTCTATATGGTATGTATTAAAAATTTTGTGTGTATGAGTTCACAATCAGGACTGCTGCTAAAAACGGGTATTTTACATTTTTGCTTTTATTCATAAGCACAGCAGCGTTCTTTCTTTCATGTTTTAAGCAGCAACATGACATTATCATGTTATCATTGCTAATGTATAGCATACACACAATGGGTCTGCATCGATTGATTGTCCCTTCTTGCCTTGCTAAAGGGGCCCTACACAAAATGGTAACTGCAATTACTCATATAAGCTAGTAAAATCTATAATGGTTTGAAATGTATTGTCAGTGCTTTGTATCCCAGAAGGTGAAGAGGCAGACCTAAGGCCTAAGCTACATAGGCAATTTTTAGTTCAAGACACAATAATAGTACATTGCACTAGACCTGTATCTTGTCCTAGCTATATTGCTGTTCTCCATATATCGTCCTAGCTGGTGCTCTTGGATCATGAACTGTGTTTTATATAATGCAAACCTTACTCCGATTTTCATTTGTATCCTTATATTGTACTATTGCTTCCAGTCCATGACTTCTTTGTAATGTCTTGTAAAAACCTAATAAATCTTTTGTGAAACAAGACACAGTAATGAAAGTTGGTAATGAATGTTGCACTTAGTTAAAAACATCTCTACCCCACTGGTTTATATAGCGATTGCCAATACTCTGTCTCATCTCATGACTTTCCATGACTGATCTTGCATGACTGTTACATTGCATGTTTTTTGTATAGTCATTCACAGAGTGATTGTTACAACATACAATTCTCAGCAACCACAGCATAATTCAAAGGACAAGAGGTGACGTGAGTCAACAACAGGAATCAGTCACTCGTCAGAGTGATTTTTGGTTACTCCAGAACTCGCATTAAAAGTGCCTATGCTTAGCCTAAAGTCTTGTTATGGTTTACATTAAGACTTCCATTTTTTTTCTTGCAAAGGTTTACTTACAGTGCAGTCACATATGACTGCCGAACATCTAAACACTGGAAGATACCAATCAGTGTGCATACACACCCAACATTAGAACAGTTTCTTAGAATATATATCTAGCACTCTCCCACTGCTACAATCTTCAAAAAAGTGTAGTGTGCTCTTAAATTGGTTATATTTCATACTGCATATACTGTATTTACAAGAATATTCAAATTAAGCAAAACTTTCTGCTACAGTCATGCACTGCTTTGAAGAGTAAAATGATTGTATTTGGTCTATTAAAGATCAGATACATAGGTTATATTCCATGATTTTAGTTCTTGGGATCATGGAGCACTGGTTCATATTTTTTTATTGCGTCTCCAAGAAACTTGCCTACATCCCAGCATGAGTGGAGGATATTAAAGAATACATACATACAGGTGAAACTCAAAAAATTAGAATATCGTGCAAAAGTTCATTTATTTCAGTAATGCAACTTAAAAGGTGAAACTAATATATGAGATAGACTCATTACATGCAAAGCAAGATAGTCCAAGCCGTGATTTGTCATAATTGTGATGATTATGGCTTACAGCTCATGAAAACCCCAAATCCACAATCTCAGAAAATTAGAATATTGTGAAAAGGTGCAATATTCTAGGCTCAAAGTGTCCCACTCTAATCAGCTAATTAAGCCATAACACCTGCAAAGGGTTCCTGAGCCTTTAAATGGTCTCTCAGTCTGGTTCAGTAGGAATCACAATCATGGGAAAGACTGCTGACCTGACAGTTGTGCAGAAAACCATCATTGACACCCTCCATAAGGAGGGAAAGCCTCAAAAGGTAATTGCAAAAGAAGTTGGATGTTTCCAAAGTGCTGTATCAAAGCACATTAATATAAAGTTATGTGGAAGGGAAAAGTGTGGAAGAAAAAGGTGCACAAGCAGCAGGGATGACCGCAGCCTGGAGAGGATTGTCAGGAAAAGGCCATTCAAAAGTGTTGGGGACTTTCACAAGGAGTGGACTAAGGATGGAGTCAGTGCATCAAGAGCCACCACACACAGACAATCCTGGACATGGGCTTCAAATGTCGTATTCCTCTTCTCAAGCCACTCCTGAACAACAACCAACGTCAGAAGCGTCTTACCTGTGCTAAAGAAAAACATACCTGGTCTGTTGCTCAGTGGTCCAAAGTCCTCTTTTCTGATGAGAGCAACTTTTGCATCTCATTTGGATACCAAGGACCCAGAGTATGGAGGAAGAATAGAGTGGCACACACTGCAAGATGCCTGAAGTCCAGTGTGAAGTTTCCACAGTCTGTGTTGATTTGGGGAGCCATGTCATCTGCTGGTGTTGGTCCACTGTGCTTCATTAAGTCCAGGGTCAACGGAGCCGTCTACCAGGAGATTTTGGAGCACTTCATGCTTCCTTCCACAGACGAGCTTTATGGGGATGCTGACTTCATTTTCCAGCAGGACTTGGCACCTGCCCACACTGCCAAAAGCACCAAAACCTGGTTCAATGACCGTGGAATTACTGTGCTTGATTGGCCAGCAAACTCACCTGACCTGAACCCCATAGAGAATCTATGGGGCATTGCCAAGAGAAAGATGAGAAACATGAGATCGAACAATGCAGAAGAGCTGAAGGCCACTATTGAAGCATCCTGGTCTTCCATAACACCTCAGCAGTGCCACAGGCTGATAGCTTTCATGCCACGCCGCATTGAGGCAGTAATTTCTGCAAAAGGGGCCCAAACCAAGTACTGAGTACATATGCATGCTTATACTTTTCAGAGGTCCGATATTGTTCTTTGTACAATCCTTGTTTTATTGATTGCATGTAATATTCTAATTTTCTGAGATTGTGGATTTGGGGTTTTCATGAGCTGTAAGCCATAATCATCACAATTATGACAAATCACGGCTTGAATTATCTTGCTTTGCATGTTATGAGTCTATCTCATATATTAGTTTCACCTTTTAAGTTGCATTATTGAAATAAATGAACTTTTGCACGCTATTCTAATTTTTCGAGTTTCACCTGTATATATAAAATCAGTATATTTTTCTACAGCTAAACAGAATGTGCATAAGGACACTTAAAATATTGATGATGTTGCATTTCCCTAAAAAAAAAGTTAGTCATGCCCAATAATAGAAGTTGTCACCATACTAGTTTTCTAAACAGCAAGCAATAGGCAGACACTAATAAGGACAGAGAAAGAGCGAAGTTTATGGGAAGAGTGCATTTATTATTATTGTTCTTGATGTAACAATTTAAATTGTGTTTGTGGGTATGATGGTGCTTTTTGATTCAGGTTAGCACACCTGAGAAAATTTTTAGACCATGGCCTTTAAGGCATCAGTTAGAATAGTATTAGGAATCTTGACTCTAAACCATAGTGAATCTTAGAATCTAGTATTTGTGTGTTTTATCTTACAGCAGTGCTCTACACATTTAATTTAAAACACGAGTATTGGAAAGGTGGTTGTAAAAAATCCCTGTAACACTAATGTTTTAGATATGTATCTCTACTACAAAAACTCCTTTCTTCTCTGTATTCAGGACAACTGATTTACAGCCCTATGTTTCATTTCATCACTTTTATCTTGGAATTATTTCACCAAATCCAGGAAAGCATTAGTGAGTTTGGTCACTATGCAAGCGCATAGTCAAACTGCCCTTTTTCAAGTCCATCTACTCCATCTGCCCAGGTAGAAGTTGGCATACTCCTGTATGGGTCAAGAAGGATCCTGAAACACCTGACAATGAGGACACCCAAAATGATAAATAGTAAAATGACAAAGGCAAATGTGGTCTTTTGTTCCAGTGTCATTGTGGGGCCATAGGATGCATTCAGCGTAGGTAACATTGTGGAAGGTAAAGTCTCTCCATCCATCGTCCAGGAAAATGGAAACAAACAATTCCAGAATGTCTTTTTCCTCTTCATAACTTCTCCAAAGTCATGATGGAAGTACTTTGACTTGAACTGAGTGTCTATAAAAGAAAGAAGCCTAGGTCAAGTATAAAATACATTTTTTACACCTAAGTTTTTTTTACTTGTTTTTTTACAAAAAACACAGAGAAGCAGATATGAGCATAGCAATCAATCAGCTTCCAGGTTTTATTGTCAAAGTTTAATTGAACAAGCGAAGTTAGAAGCTGATTGACTACCATGCGCAACTGCACCAGATTTTGCACTCTCCAGTTTTAGTAAATCAACCCCTTTTTTAGCAATACAGATGTTCAGACTGCAATGCAGGTGCCTTAATATACACAATATACACATGTTCTACTTGCAGCAGTTTAGGCACGTTTTGCATCAGGGTTATAGAAATATCTTTGATGACTTTTACTGCACTAAAACTGCCCTGGGAAAAAAGTGATTTTTACTCATACAAGTGAGTGTGTGCGTCTTACAGTGCAGGACAAACCTTTTTACTCTAGGGATTACACTCTATGGATAATGGGTCTTTTAAATTATTCCATAAAAACATTTACAGTGTTTTAATAGGATCTGAAATGTCTGATTGTTAGAAAACATGCCAGATCATATTCAACAGAATAGCTAATATATATATATTTATATAGACACACATACACACACACATACTATATTGGAAAAAGTATTGGGACACCTGCTTTTACGCGCACTTGAACTTTAATGACATCCCAGTCTTAGTCCATAGGGTTCAATATTGAGTTCACCCACAGTTGGCAGCTGCAACAGCTTCAACTCTTCTTGGAAGGCTGTCCACAAGGCTTAGGAGTGGGTCCATGAGAACGTCTGACCATTCTTCCAGAAGCACATTTGTGAGGTCAGGCACTGATGTTGGACAAAAAGGTCTGGCTCACGGTCTCTGCTCTAATTCATCCCAAAGGTGTTCTATCGGGTTGAGGTCAGGATTCTGTGCAGCCTGGTCAAGTTTTTCCACCCCAAACTCGCTCATCCATGTCTTTATGGACCTTGCTTTGTGCACTGGTGTGCAGTCATGTTGGAACAGGAAGGGCCATCCCCAAACTGTTCCCAGAAAGTTGGGAGCATGAAATTGTCCAAAATGTCTTGGTATACTGACACCTTAAGTGCTCTCTTCACTGGAACTAAGGGGTCAAGCCCAACCCCTGAAAAACAACCCCACACCATAATCCCCCCTCCACCAAACTTTACTCTTGGCACAATGCAATCAGGAAAGTACTGTTCTCCAGGCAACCACCAAACTCTGACACGTCCATCAGATTGCCAGATATAGAAATGTGATTTGTCACTCCAGGGAACACATCTCCACAGCTCTAGAGTCCAGTGGTAGTGAGCTTTACACCACTGCGTCCGACAGCTTGCATTGCACTTGGTGATCTAAGGCTTGGATGCAGCTGCTCAGCCATGCTAATCTGAAGGTCGCATGAAGTTTGAAGGTCTTTAGCTATTGACTCTGCAGACCGTTGGTGACTTCTGCGCACTGTGCGCTTCAGGAATATTTAGTTGCAAGGACGTCTGATGACGAAACGCGTAGGGAGGAGCTTGTGGATGTGACGTCACAACGTTCCCTGATCTGTTGGCGTCTGTGGATGCCGGAGGAGTTTGTGTTCGTTTTCTGCTGAGAACGCTGTTTTGTGCTGGTGTCGGCTCAGACACCGTTTATTGTCAGTGCAATGATTCATTTTAATAAAAAAGTTGTTTTAAACGTTACTGCACTATGAGCTTCTCCTCACTTGCTTTCTGAGTACCATTCTGAGCATATGAAGAGTCGGGTGCCGTACGAAAATACTCCATATTGCTGATAATTCTCCTGAAGAGTATTTCTCCCAGAGCACAAAGCGCTTATGCTGATTTTTAATTTGATCAGCATATTGCTCTGCTGAGTTCATTCAATTTATTCGGTGGTGGATTGTTTGCACGGTGATTTTGGTCTAGCACAGAAATACTACTTTGGAATAGAATATTGTTCATGACACAAAGAAAAAGATTTTCTTGTATTGGTGTTGGACTTTTTTTGCACATATATTTTTTGTTCACATTTATTTGGACACTATTAATATTCATTGGCATATAGATTTATATAATTATATAGTGTGGATATATTTGCAATTGGGTTGATATTTTGAGCGCAAACCTATTTTTTCATTTATGTATACACCTTAAAGGTTAGGTTGTACAGCTATTTATAGTTTTTCACTATAGTGTTTAGTTTATTTTTGTGGCGCTGTCCATATTTTTTCAATGAAAATTCACAGATGGACTTATTGCACAGGTGGCAACCTATCACGGTACCATGCTTGAATTCAGTGAGCTTCTGAGAGCAACCCATTCTTTCACAAATGTTTGTAGAAGCAGTCTGCATGTCTAGGTGCTTGATATTCTTGATTTTATACACCTGTGGCCATGGAGGTGATTGGAACACCTGAATGCAATCATTTGGAGGGGTGTCCTAATACTTTTGGCAATATAGTGTATATATATATATATATATATATATATATATATGATTAAGAGGGTGGACAGCATCAGTAGGTAAATATGGTTGCCTATGCAAGTAACCAGCACAGTAAGTATATACTTGCAGATAGTAACTTTAATTTTTTTTTAATGAAATACTGTATATGAATGGGTTTTTTTTTTTTACAGTCCCTTTTATTTTTTTTAATTACTTTTATTCCTAGCACAAGAAATGTAAACATCCCTTGCAATAGAAATGGCTGGTGCTCATTATGGAGACATCTGGGGTCAATAAGACCCCAGATATCTTCTCTACCCTGGAACGCATGAGTTAAAAAAAAATTGATCTCTGCTTTCCAGGGGAAAAAATGACAGTGTTCACATCTGCCAGAATTGGATGTGATGTAGTGACATTGTTTCCAGCCTCCCAGGACCATAGAGAAGGCCAGAGACAATGCATCCCCTCCTGCTGCCTGTAAAAGTAAAGCAGCAGCTAATCAGCCACTAGGATGGCTTTTACATTTGAGAGAATCACTGGCTGAAAAAAAAGATACAGGAATGATATCTGTATCTGCATGCCTCATCCTGAATCTCCACTTCAAGTCCAGGATGTCATATGACATCCTACTGGCGGGGAGTGGTTAAATCCCTTCTGAGTGTTTTATTTATTAAATTATTTTTACACAAAATAGCAAAATTGAAAGGAATGAACAGGCATGTGAAGAATAAACCTATAGACAAGGGTACAAGGTTGTAATACTAACCACTAGTTGGTATAACAAAAGATTTGATAATCAGTAATTGTATAGGAGATTATTTATTTATTTATTTCAGGTACTTATATAGCGCTGTCAATTTACGCAGCACTTTACATATATATATTGTACATTCACATCAGTCCCTAACCCTCTAGGGACCCTAATTGCAAAGCATTAAATAAAAACATCACTATCTGTATAAATATCCCTGTTACTTAATGCAATTTTTGTGATTTTCTTGACAAACGTTTTAGTCTACCTGTCATAAAAGCACAAAATTGGCTCCAGGACTAAACTGTAGGCACTGACAAACCTTTATTTGTTTTCCTTGGTGCCCCAAATACTCTAATTCCTCAATCATACTTGCAACTCCCTGATAGTGCTGAGGTCTATTATTCTCAGATTTTATAATAAAAATAAAACTTGTAAAAAATTTGAAAAATAAAAAAAATAGAATATTAATAGGAGCCTCTTAAACTCTCAGTATCCTTTTAAAGCAAACTGCACCTTTCTCATTATCTCCAATGCATTTTGAACATGGAAAAACATGGAAGGGGATTGCAGGCTTCCTCAATACCTACCAAGTGCCTCCAACTGCACTTTTCCATCAATGAAAAGAACTCTATGAATGGAGGATAGGCTGATGAATGAAAGGTTCATTCTTCTATTCACAGATCATTTTCATTGATAGAAACTATAGTATAGCTTCTATGGCTGCAAGAAGGGGATGGAAAGGACAAGTGAAGTATACACTCTTGATGGGTGACTGTGACAGATCCAGTTAAACATCTCCCACAACACTAGAAGATTAAGGCCCCTTTCACACGGGACTGATCCACTTTGTTCAGCTGGAATTCTGTCCACTGATCATTCGCTGAGCTGAGCTGAGCTGCGCTGAGCAGAGAGGGTGGATGACAGGTCTTTGTCCACTCCGTTTATGCAAAGGGAACACAATCTGCTCTATTCTATGGGTGGCCGGGAGTAAATGGACCAGCTGTCCGTTTAAACTTGACTGCCCTTTGATCCAAACAGCCTAGACAGAGTGAATATCCGTTTACACCTGTTTGTCAATAGAGATACATGAACCATCCGATCAGATCCGCTTGAAAAACTGACAGGTGGACCTGATCGGATTCCCGGTGTGAAAGGGGCCTATGGCTTCAGGGGTATGGGGGGGTAGAGGACTGAATATTTCAACTATGGAAGCAACCAGCAACACAAAGGACACTTCACATTGAATGTAAGTACCATCCCCTATGTTGATTTTTTTTTTAATGTAACTAAACAAAGCCTTTAAATTAAAGTAGAATTAAAAGCAAAATCTTTTATTCGTTTTGGATAGAATAAGGGAGGGTTATAACCGCTCTAATTTTTTTCAGCCATGTGTGTCCTATTGGGAAGATTTCCCTTCACTTCTTGTCCCCTGGCCAAAACAGGAAGTGATAGGAAATCCTTTCAAAATGAGGGAATCCCTGGTTTTCCTAAGGGTCACCAAAACTAGTCTCAAAACTCCCAGTTGGAAGATTTCTCTTCTATATCTGTTCTGGTGACAACCCAACATTTGAGATTTTATTTCATTTTTGGTGATAATGGTAAATAAGAAAAAAAGAGGGTGAATCTTCCTAATAGGGACACAGACAGCAATAAAAACCTGACAGGTGTTCTAATCCCTCTCCACTCTACCCAAAACTAACAAAACAAAGGTGTTGCTTTTAGCTTTACTTTAAGTTATAATTAAGATACATGTTTGCAGTTTATTTATTTTTCATCTAATATTCCACCTTTTATGTTTACTCAGTAATGGTTTACACCACTGTTGAAAAAAATAAATACAAAAAGGAGACCCTTTGCCTAAGGCCAAAAATTCACAAAGCACCCTGGCTGCTTGCTAATTCATAAAGGTTAAAGTTAAACTATAGGAAAACAGCTAAACACACTGGTGAATATATATCAGTGAAGGAAATAAGTATTTGATCCCCTGCTGATTTTGAATGTTTGCCCACTCACAAAGAAATGATCAGTCTAAAAATCGAATGGTGGGTGTATTGTAACAATGAGAGACAGAATAGCAACTAAATATTCAAAAGGAATGCATGTCTAACAAATTATGCACTGATTTTCATGTTCATGAGGGAAATAAGTATTTGATCCCTTATCATTCAGCAGGATTTCTGGCTACCAGGTGTCTTTCATACAGGTAGCAAGCTAAGATTAGATGCAGTCTCTTAAAGGGAGTGCTGCCAATCTCATTTTGTTACCTGTATAAAAGACACCTGTCCACAGGAGCAATCAAACAATCAGATTCCAAACTCTCCACCATGGCAAAGGCAAAAGAGCTGTCCAAGGATGCCAGGAACAATATTGTAGACCTACACAAGGCTGGACTGGGCTACAAAACTATCACAAAGCAGCTTGGTGTAAAGGTGACAACAGTTAGTGCAATCATGGAAGAAACACAAAACAACTGTCAGTCTCCCTAGGTCAGGTGCACCATGCAAGATCTCACCTAGTGGAGTGTCAATGATCATCAGAACAGTCAGGAAGAGAGGATGAAGTCGGGCAATCTAGCAAGGACTGCGAGACAAAGAAATAGTCTATAGGACTGTATGATGCATGAACTGCAGAGTAATAACTATAGTCTCGCTCTGAAGGATATTGAATATGCCAAACATCCACTAGGTGTAAGTCATGCAAGCACGACTTAAGTTGAGGTAAGGTCGAGAAGGAGAGAGAAGATTTACCTGCTGAAGTGTCCAAATCTGGAGAGAGAGCGACATTGAAGTCCCCTCCGACAATGAGCAAGGAACCCCAAAAAGCGGACAGCTGGGAAAGGACCTCCGTAACTAACGGCGCCTGATCAAGGTTGGGAGCGTAGATGTTTGCAACTGTAAAAACAAAATCTTGGTATTTCAATTTAAGGAAAAGGTAACGACCAGTTGGGTCAATTAGGGAGTCCAAGACCTCCGGGTCAAAAGTATGATGAATGGCTACCGACACCCCCTAGACCTAGTCTGCGGATTAGTACTATGATACCACTGATTATAGTAATGATTGCGGAGGACTGGGATACCATCGGAGCGAAAATGAGTCTCCTGAAGTAGTAAGATCTGTGTGCCATATTTATGGAAATGGTAGAGCATCTGGCTCCACTTCTCCGGAGTGTTAAAGCCCCTACAATTAATAGACAATTTTATCAGAGTCATATTTGGTTGTGGGGGAACAAATAGGAAAAAAGAGTGACACCAAAAGAGCTCCGCCGAATCGCCCCCAACCCCAGAAAGAAGAGGGAAAAAAAGGGGAAGAAGTCGAGAAAAGAAGAACAGATAAAAAGAGAAAAAAGGAGAAGGAAAAACTACTAGACAGGCGAGCTATCAAAATAACATACAGTGTAATACTACTCAGTACACTGAAGGGCTAGGTGGGGAACATCGGCGCATGTATCTGATCCCGGCCCAGGACTCCCACAAGCAAATGGTAACTCGAGGAAGGTCACCCATTAATAATGGCAACCGGCTCTACAAACGTATGCAATAATCCCTCAAACAGGCATGAGAAAATAAGCTCCCGTCCCCAACAAATAAAAATTAACAAAGTATGGCAAAGACGGGGTGTGGATAAAACAAACAAGGAAGGGCCTGAAGACCATAAGGCTACTGCCAAAGGCATCCCCGCCCGTCACGGCAAAACCGCAGTGGCGATACCCGGGGATTAGCCACAGGCCACAGCTTCAGAACCTTAAAAAAAACACAGAAAACCAACAGGCACAAATAAAAGGCACAAATACAAGATACTAAACCAGCAGAGGTAGCCGTCAGAATGTGCAAAAACTGTAGAAAGAGGAGTAAAGGGAGAGGCCTCCCACTTCACGTAGATAAGGGGTCATCCCTCCGGAATCTGTTGAGAGGAGGATCTGGAACGCTTCTTCTTCTTGCGATCGCACCGCTCCCAGGAAAAGGGGAAAGGGAGGCCTGGGGTCAGAAGTTGAAGGGGACAGTCCGGGAGGGACATCTAGGGCAGCTGGAACACACCAAAAAATGTAGGCAGGTCTCCAAGGGTGCGGAATTGGGCAGATTTACCGTTCTGCGAGGCTTGAAGCTGGAACGGGAACCACCACTGGTAGTGGATATGCCTCTCTTGCAGCATCTGAGTGAGAGGATGCAGAGCCCTACGCATGACTAGAGTCTGGCAGGAAAGATCAGGGAGGAGCATCACCGGTATTTCGTTAAATAGGATGGTGTCCTGCAGCTGGCCACGCGCATAATGGAGTTCTTGACCTTAAAGTAATGGACCCTGCATAGAGTATCACGGACAAAAGGCGGATTAGGATGTCTTGGGCCCATTGTGCGATGTATGCGGTCCAACTCAATGTAGGTATCTTTAGGTTATTCAATCTCTTCCATACGCACACAAATATCTTGTTTAAGATCAGAAATTTCCTGTCTGTATGTGCTTTCAATACGTTTCACACATTGCTTAAAATCTGCCTTTGTAGGAAGGGATTTGATGTAGGAGTGCAGGGATTTCATGTGGGACTGCAGATCCCAGCCATCCTCAGAGCAGAGATGCTGGGGAGGGGCTGCGGGATCCCTGTGTGCCCTGGGTCTGCTGAGCCTGTTGGAGAGGGTCCCCAGGAGGAGAGAGAGAGGGAGAGCCCAGTGGGCTTACCTGTCCTTCATCTGCCAAGTGTCCTGTAGCCATGGGGGATGAGGAGGGAGGAGGTGCCGGTGCCATCTTGACGGTCGGGGCGCCCGAGGCCTTGGCCTCAGAACGGGTGACAAACCGGCTTATACTGCCGCCAGGCCGGCCCCTCGCTGCTCCCCGGGGGGATGGTTTTTCCCCATGTGGGGTGGATGCAGAGGACGGTGAGGGAGAGAAGATGCCTGCAGTGGAGGACCGGGTTGGGAGCTCAGCAGGAAAGCTGCTATGGCTCCATGAGCCAGGCCACGCCCCCTAATTTTTTGTTGTTAATAATGGACTTGTCAAAGACTGTCTCCTGTCATTTTTTACACTTTATTTTGTGAATAGGTAGCGGTACCATGTACCCCATACTCATTCTCATGGAGGGTGGGCCAGGATCTGGGGGCCCCTTGTAAAAGGGAGCTTCCAGATTCCGTTAAGCCCCTTGCCCGTGGACCCCAAAACCATCAACCACAGTTGAGGGGAAGAGGCCCTTGTCCCCATCAACATGGGGGCAATGTGCTTTGGGGGGGGAGCCCATGTTGAGGGCATATGGCCTGGTATGGTTTAGGAGAGAAGGGGGACTCTCACTCATTCCCCCCCCTTTTCTGAGCTGCCAGAATGCATGCTCGGATAAGGGCCTCGTATGGATTTTGGGGGGGACCCCCATGCCATTTTTTTTTATTTTGGCATGGAGGTATTTTGGCAAGGGCTTGGTATGGATGGGGGGCGGGACCCCATGCCGTTTTTTTAAAAAAAGTTTTAATTGTCGGGCAATGCTGACAATTCTTTTGACATTCAGCTGTCAGTGGGGAACCCCGTTGACAGCTGAAACATTAAAGAATGTTTTCACTACTAAAATACCGCATGACTTCATAATAAAACTCATGCAATATTTTAGTAGTGGTATCTTACTGTATACTCAGATGTGGTAAGACACCGCTCAGCAAATTGTCCATGTTCGAAGTTCGTGTTCAAACTTTTGTTAGGTTTGAATGTTTGACTGTGGACCGAACAGGGGGGTTTTCAGCCCATCACTATTCCTGTGATAGGGAAAGTAATGGTGGACTTGTGCTCTCCACCACAACTCCTAAAGAGATAAAAGTTTTCAGAATTGAAAGTTTTTTTTATTCTACAACAAGATTCTCACTTCTATTTTTACTGTAAAGCATTGAGGCTCGGAATGTATAGGCATTTTCCCCTGAGGCGTTTTTTCTCTTTCACTTTTCTCAAATAACAAAGTAACAGTAATTGTATCAGGGAGTAATAGTAGCTCTCTAGTCAGTAGCACACTGATGGAATAGTAATAAACGGTGTATTACTGTCAGGTCAGTCATTTCAGCGATTTTCCAAGTAAATAAAACATTTCCAGGCTGAATAAACATATCAAGCAAACACAATGGAAATAATGTACCCCACTGAAAAGAGCTTTGCCAGCAGAGTCCCAAAATGATACATAAGGTGACTCAGCAAACAAATGACTCAACTAAAGAAGTATTTTTAGAGAAATCCATATTGTTTTTAGCAAATGTCATTTACATTTTGTTATCAACTTTTAATTAGCATTTTTTTTCATTGTTTATATAATCTCCTCAGTTTGGACATTCATATTAAAACATTCTTTCATGTCACTGGTTTAAAAAAAAAAAAGGCCCAGGCCCTCCTATTAAAGAGGTTATTCTGTCTCCCCCCAAAAAAGTAAAACGTCAGCAGCTACAAATACTTTTAATAAAAGGTCCTGACTTTTAATAAAAGGACACTTACCTGTCCAGGAATCCAACGCTGTCCTAACCCGGGCCGGTTCTTCTCCAGTTTTTGGGTCCTCAACACCAGCATGTTTACTTCTCCTTGCAGCTTCAGAGCCAGCTTCCCACTGTGCATGCATGAGCCGATGTGTTCTGGAAGACTGTAGGCAAAGGGGGGGGGGGGCAAATTTCCTAGGTGATCCAAGCAGAAGTGGGAGCGGATACCTCTCAAAGCCAGGTAGTCCCCCCAAACAAAAATAAACGTGTCCAAAAGTAGTGGTAGTGGTGGGTGTGACAAATGTGGTGCCCGACACCTGCCCTTCTCACCAAGTCGTGACAAAGGACCAGCCAATCTGACACTGTGCTGCCACTTGCACAACGCCACTCTCAATTGCGCCCTACACAGAGATTTTCCAGCTCGCGGGACCACAATCTATGAGCCAGCAGCCTGAGAGAGATTGTCACTGGGTTAGTTAATTAAGTAATTAACTCTTTAAACTGCCGCCACCGCCTTTTTACTATGAAGGGGGAAACTCACAATCATAGCAAAAGCACTATGATTTTAGTATAAACGTCTGCAACACACACTGTCACCACAGACAGGTATATTCAGAGGATTACTATCAGTAGCACCCTTCAAGAGACAGGGATTCTTTTGTTTCCAATTAAAGACTTGGAGATAGTTTTAACACTTTTCAGAATAGGGTTTATTAATGAAAAGGTCAAATGGTGCAAAATAAAAAAATTACAGAAAAGGAGGTCCAATTGTCCAAGCAAAAATGTTGCTGTGGCTCTCAAGTCCATTACGATATTCCTTGGTTGATGTTAAATGAGAGCTTGACTACTAGATCCTGTCCGTTCCTTTTCTGTGATATCAAGGGGGTGTGGACAGAGACCAACTGACCAATAATCTGGTTTAGGGGATGGGTGCTGGGAGGTCACTAAGTTTATGACCAAGTCCCAACTACAATTTAATAATAATATTATTATTAACTTCCAATACATGCAGGTGGTATTCTAGCATCTGGTAGATTAATATTCAGAATTATATTTTGAACCCAGGGATACCAAACACAGTGTACCTTGCCACCCAGGAGGCAGGAGACTGTTTTCTCCCCTTACATATGTGCTAACATAGTCATGTATGACCTTGATTTGTTCGGTATGATATTCCCCATTCAAATATATACCTAATATTAATGTGTCCTGTTCCTGCTGAATTCTATGAATTGTATCTGGAATTGTTACATTGTGGAATGGACATTTTATGGCACGCTCTGCATTCCTAGAGCCTTAATGGTCTTACACGTCATGTGTGACTGCTTGACTGAGTTATTATTGTTTTACGATAGGGGCAGAGGAAAGTGTTTTTCATGGTTCATGGAAACAGACATCCTGCCAAGACCAAGTAGCTGTTTACAGCTCTAGCCAGGTCTGGACGCTGCGTCTATTTGTGTTTTAGTTAAGATTAGAAGCTCTTTTGCAGTTCGTTAAAATGTACAGCTACAAATTTCACAGTTTTCAGGAGAGCGGGGAGGAAGATCATTGCTCATGAAAAACAAAAATGACTGTCGCGTACAGCTCCATGTCTCTATTGAGCAGAATCGTTATAGTGGGGGGTTGAGTTGGGGGAAAAGGGGAACTTCTCCTTTTGGGTAAAGTTCTCCTTTAACTTTTTGACTTTCTCAGTACAGCTGAAAATCTAAAAAGGGCTCCATGAGTAGCAAACTTTTTATTTTGGGGGGGGGGCATTTTTTATTTTATTTTCAACTGGTGATTTGGCCAGTAACATACCACCTGTCTTAGGATGGTTACACCCGCTCATCCACTGTATCTATGGAGGAGCAGCTTAGCTACGTGGAGAGAGTAGTGTTAGATGGACTTAGAGTTAAATGGACTTTACATTAGTGATTAACAAATTAAAGCCTAACTCCAGGTGAGGACCCATTCGCACATGCGTTTATGTGTGTTATGGCAGGCAGTAATGTGCATTGCGTTAAGGCAGCCTATTCAGTATGAATGAACTGTCAGCACACCACAAGAGATGAAAAAGTGTGTGTGACTTTTTTTTTGCAGTACACTACAATGCACGGTTTCTCTATTGTGGTGTGCTGCAGTTTGCTAATCTTTGGGCTCCACTGTACAATGCGTTAGGGTGTAATTCACAGTGAATGGAGTGGCAATGCACCACACATAGAGCAGGTACATTGCCATGTGTTGTAGCAATTTGCGCTAATGGTTGCATTTTAGAGCATGCTGATATAACGTGTGTTGGAAGGCAACATGTTTTTATATCAGACATATGTGGATATTTACTGCCTGGTTAACAAAGAGCCATTTGGACTGTTGCATGTCCTCTTGGAATGTCAATAAAACAAGATTATACAACAGGGCATGTGTAATAAAAGATTGCATACCAAACTCCTGATCCGGGGAGTTTACAATTACCCCCTAGCTACAGGGCATGGACATAAGAAAGCCGCAGCCCAGATTTCCTGGTGATGCAGAGATTAAAATGACTTTTGTATGACTTCTAGAAAGAAGGAAGGAACCAGATGTGGACTGGAATGTTGACCTGTGTCAAGGCATTTTGATTGCAAGGTGCCACTGTGCCCCAGCGGAAGACAGCAACATACTTCCTGTTCCTGGAGGAAGGTTGGGGTAATACCATACTTCCTAGTGATTAAGGTGGACAGCCCCTTTTAAGTTATGGATTGTCGTTCATTGGACAGAGGACTGCACAGGGTGGCCAGAGGGTGTCTATGTGGGTTGTGTTTGTTAGTGCTTTAACCACTTCCCATCCGGCCGGATGGTGGCAGTGCAGGGGCGGGTTGCCGTTCATAAATGGTGCCCGCCATTTTGGACTGTGGGCGCTCCCTGGGAGCGCACGGCACCGATCGCTGTACGGGACCACAGTGTGAGGTCCTGATAATGTGATCACTGATTGGCCAATCACTGATCACATGAATAGGTGTAAGCAAGATGCAGGGGCGCACTGACCATTTGGAAACTCGGGCACTGCCCGAGGGCCTGGGGTCAGTAGGGGGCCCCATGAGATGCCCCTGGTACCTTTTTCATAGGTTTTTTTGAGTTTGGGCAAGGGCACAGGGGCCCCATGATCCCCTATTGCCCGGGGGCCCCATGAGTTGTCAGTCCGCCCCTGGCAAGATGTCACTTCTGACATCGTTGCTTACTATGTGTGAAATCTGTGAATGATCACAGAGGTCACATGGTACAAGGCTATTTACAACAGCCTTGTACCATGTGACAATCTGTAACCAATCACAGCTCACACAGTATTTCTCAATGGCTGCAAGAATGCAGCCAGAGAGGAGGAGAAATGATTGCTTTTACAGCCTTTATGGGTAAGAGTTTCTCTCTGCTCTTGTTCCTGTTGTTAGCTCTCCCTTAAATAAGGGAATGTTATCCTCCTGTTTTAATGCTCCTAATGATGATTGTTCCCTGACACTCCATTGAGTGTACTGAGGGCAAGAGATTAGCTGTTGGTTTGAATTTGATGGCTTCGGCATTTCGTTGTAGACTTGACTGAAGAAAGGAGCTATTTGCTTTAGCTTAATGATAGAAAGAATATGTGTAATATTTAAGATTGCTGTTTCTAGATAATTCAATTTTCAGCACACTCTCGATAAACTTTATTGGGCCTGATTTTATAGCTTTAGAGACAAAGATTGCACCTAATAACATTTTTATTGAAGTAAAGTTACTGTACAGTTGTAAGAAAAAGTATGTGAACCCCTTGGGATTACGTGGAGTTTTGCATGAATTGGGCATAAAATGTGCTCTGAACGTCATCTAAGCCACAACAATGGAAAGAGAATTAAAACATTTGGGAATAAATCTAACCCTATCCTCAAAGAACTTATATAGAGCAAATTACTACATCCCCTTATTAAATGAGATCAAGGATGAATTAACCACTTCCCAACCGGCCATTGCATATAAACGGCCGGACGGTGGCAGTGCAAGGTCGGGTGGCCGTTTATAAACGGCCTCCCCGCACCCTGCTTATGCGTGCTCCCTCGGATCCGGTGCCCGCTGTGTTCTCCGCTGTGTGAAACACCAGTCGTCGGACGGGACCTCTGTACGAGGTCCCGAGCATGTGATCACTGATTGGCCAATCAGTGATCACATGCAAAGTAGTAAGCAAGATGTCACTTGTGACATCATTGCTTACTATGTGTGAAATCTGTGAATGATCACAGAGGTCACATGGTACAAGGCTATTCACAACAGCCTTGTACCATGTGACAAGCTGTGACCAATAACAGCTCACTCAGTAGTTCTCAATGGCTGCAAGAATGCACACAGAGAGAAAGAGAAATGATTGCTTTTACATCCTATATGGGTGTAAAAGCAATCAGTGTAAAAAAAATAATCTTCATCACCCCCCACAAGTAGTACAGTGTCACTATGGTGACACTGTACTGCTAGGGTGACAGTATGTTTAAAAAAAACACATAATAATATAAAAAATGTAAAAAAAATTTTTTTAGAAAAATTACAATTTTTGGTTATAAACTAATTTGGGTAATTATTTTTACTAAAAAGATAACTGAATAAATTTTGGCCAAGAATTATGAAGAACGAATATTTATTTGCAAAATTTTATAAGAAAAACACTTTTTTTCAAAATTTTTGGACTTTTTCATTTACATAGCAAAAAAAAAATCCCAGTGGTGAATAAATACCACCAAAATAAAGTTTTATCTGTCTCAAAAAAATGCTAAAAAATTCATATGGGTACAGTGTTGCATGACCGCGCAATTGTCATTCAAAGTGTGACAGCGCTGAAAGCTGAAAATTGGCCTGGACAGGAAGGGGGTGAAAGTGTCCGGACATGAAGTGGTTAAAATGCCAGGCTCAGCCATGCTCATACGCCCTACAGCAGAAATACTGCTACAGGGTGGCACAGGTGCACAAAATCACGTGTATATATACGTGATTTTGCATTTCCTCGTGTCAATCACTGGGTCCCGGACAGTGATTACTCGCTGGCGCCCGGTGATTGCAGAGGATCTTTGACGAGGAGAACTGTTTGTAAACAAAACAGTTCTCCTCCCTGTTGGCTCGCGCACACTGCTTTGCTTGGCTGTACACAGCACAGCCATACAAAGCAGTTTGCTTACAGTGAAGCACAAACACAGGGCACCTTAGTAAAACACACCCAGCTCACAGTTAACCCTTTGATTGCCCCTCATGTTAACCCCTTCCTGCCCAGTGCCATTAGTACAGTGTCAGTGGGGGTTTTTTTAGCACTGATCATTGTATTGATGTCACTGGGGATGTCAGTGACACCAAGTCAGTTCCCCCCAGTGTCAGAATGCCCGCCGCAGTCCCGCTATAAGTTGCTGATTGTCGCCATTACTAGTAAAAATTAAAAAAATAATTCCAGTATATATGCCGCCATTTGTAAATGCTATAACTTTCACGTAAACCAATTAATTTACACGTATTGGGATTTTTTTAGTAAAGATATGTAGCAGAATACATTTTGGCCTAAATTTATGATGAAATCTGATTATTAAAATAGCAAAAAGTAAAAAATATTGGTTTTTTTTCTCAAAATAGTTTTTTTTATTATAGCCAAAAAATTAAAAATGCACAGGCGATCAAATACCACTAAAAGAAAGTTCTATTTGTGGGAAAAAAGGATGTAAATTTCATTTGGGCACAGCGTTGCATGACCGCGTAATTGTCAGTTAAAGTAACACAGCGCCAAAATTCAAAAAATGGCCTGGTCAGGAAGGGGGGTAAATCCTCAGGAGGGCAAGTGGTTGAGCATTGTGTTTGTTATATCTAGTATACTTAGTATACTACAACTGCCATCTTGGCCTTTGATCTGCAGTTGCCATGGTGCTGCACAAGTGATCAGATATGACACCAGTATTTTGATGGTATGAGAATTCAGTTGAGAGCTAACATAACCATACTAGTAATTGTAACAGTTATCATTTAAAGCATCTTTTAAACAGTGGGTTTAGTTCCACTTTAAAGGTGAATATAAACCAAGGGGTGTATTGGTGTTATGGATAAGTTTGTTTAGTTTTGGCTAATGTTAGGGTAAGGAGAAGGGGCGAACTGACCATTTGAGCACTCGGGCACTGCCCGAGGGCCCGGGGTCAGTAGGGGGCCCCATGAATTGCCAGAGGTACTTTTTTATAGGCTTTTTTTTGAGTGTGGGCAAGGACAAAGGGGCCCCATGATCCCTTATTGCCGGGGGCCCCATGAGTTGTCAGTCCGCCCCTGGTAAGGAGGTTTAGCTTAAAGCTAAACTCTGCAATTTTTTCCCCAATTTTTTCCCCATGCAGTGGGGCTGTGTCTGCACTGTGTGGGTTAACTGCTAGTTTTTGTCTAGGAGATTGGAGAGCCAAGATATGCTCACCTAATGCACCGATCCTTCCAACGCGAGACTGGTCCCTGCCACTCCTGCTTGCCCCCACAGTCTAGCGACCTTGTGCAGGGGACTTTTCCTGACGTCATCACACCCATAGACCATAAAAAAAACTGTGGTCTGTGTCCATCAACCTTTAAATAGAACTTGTGGACATACTTTACAATATGACACTTATACAGCTAGCACTTACATGCCACGTCCTGTAGGCATAGATTCTGGTCCACCCCCTCTATGCCCCACTTTTGGATTTGGCTACATACCAATACTATGTAGTCTTTCCCTCTCCCTTTGCCCTTTCCCTAGTCCCTCCCCTCTCAGCTTGCGCAGTCTTCATTAGAGATACGGATGTGGATTATTTGCCGCCTTGCCCTATGTATGATGACTTGCGGTGTACACTTGGGCCTGCACTCTTGACCCAGGGAAAAGTAAGCTCAGATGTTATTAAACCATACCCCTTTTGGTCTTTCCCACTCTTAGCACCATTTGGCCACACCCAACATTTGGTGCGGCATGCTTTGCTTGTGGCTACTATCGTAATCCGCTGCTTCACCCCCCGTCCCACCCCTTAATAAAAATGGACATGGTCAGTAGGGTGTTCCTGAATTTCATTTTGAAAATCTGGTCGTCTTATTTCATAGCAATAAGCCAAAACTTAGGTAAAGGAGGGGAATCAAAATACAGCCTGTAATTAAAGGAGATGCTTGCAGATTGCTTACCAGAACACCAAAGTTTTCTGCAGACCTGGGGCTCTCTGCAGAACATGAAAAACAAGTCCAAAGCACCTTCCAATGAAGACCTCCTGAGTGACATGGTGAGGTGCATCTCCCACTCTTTGCTGCATTTCTTTTCTGTGTGTGTGTTGGACGTTTAGTGGCAGCTTACACAGTATTATTGTTCTAGATTTAATGGGATATTTTTCTGAAATTGCATTGTCTGATTTTATGTAAAAGGAGTTTGGTGGAGTTTTGCTATAAAGTGCTTAATGTTATTACAAACAATCTTGACCACTGAGAAGCATAGGCTAATTTATGACCAACTAATAAAACAATACCTTGCCCCCCAAAAAGACAGGGAAGCTGATTAAAGCGAAGCTCCAGTCAAACCTAAAAAAATATAAGTCATCAGCTACAAAAACTGTAGCTGTTGACTTTTAAAAAACAGCCACTCATCTGCCCCACGATCCAGCGATGCCCTCACCGCAGCCAGTTTCACCGAATGACCTCGCTCACTGCTGCCAGCATCCTAAGTGTGGGTACCCGGCTGTGACAATTTGTGGCTTCAATGTGTAAGTAGCACTGTGCCATGTGAATGGTCCCATAGTCTTCTGGTACCTGTCATGTGTCCCAGAAGACTACAGGGAGGGAGGGAGAGAGGACAACTTACGCTTCTGATCCTAAGTGGGAGCGGGTAACCTGACAAAATCAGGTACCCTCTCCTCAAAGGTGCCAATTCCTCACGGGGAGCGGAGGACCAGTACTTAAAGCGGAACTTCCCCTTTTGGGTGGAGCTCTGCTTTAAGTTGGAAATAGGGCAAGGCCACCTCTTTATTGAACTTTCTAAATGTACCAAACAATGCCAATCACAATTATGCATACCATACACTTACATACATAATAAAACATAAACTCACACAGTCTAAGAGGCCTGTCCTCACCATCAGTGCCAGACAGGCATTAGGCTGACCCCAGAATTTAACTTGAGGGCATTGCCCATAAAGCAACATCAATTGCTGGCAAGGTAAAACCTCCAATAAAGCTGTGACAAAACATCACGATGGGCGGGAAGGTGGGCAACTCTGACAGCTGCATCCCCTCAGAGCAGTTGGACGTTCCCCAGCGTAGCCTTTTCCTAGAGTTCAGGCTCCACCCAATCACCTCAGGTCTTTGTAGTCAATCCTAAGGGAGCCAATTGACTTCCCTTTTGGGTTCACGCACACAGAGATGCCATGCTTCCAGCAGTCAAGAGGCCTTCATTTGTGTTCTTGTGGTAGCACCAAATTATCCACCAAAGTCTACTAGGAAATTCACCTTCTGGGGTTGTGTTTTACTAAAAGATAATTATTTTGTCATGAAGTGTTGTTGTAGTTCAGTTAGGAGGTCATTCACACCAGTGAACCATAATGTTGTTCCTGTGCAAATAGAACAAATAAAGTTTTAGCTCTGCAGTGTTAAAAAAATAGTCATGTTTTTGTTTTCAGAACCTTTTAGATCTGCATGCTGGAAGCAGATGCCATGTCACCAATGTATTTTGCATTGCGTTACAATGTAACCCAATGCAAAATACATTTATAAAGCAACACTAAATGTAAAACAAATCCCAGATATACAGTTTTTGTATGGTATAACTTTATATTATCTCTGCAGCCTAGAAATGGAAGATTAAAATTGGTTGTCGGGCATCTCAGCACCCTCATATGTCATTATTGGGAGAAATTTCTGCACCTGTTTCCCACATCTGCCCTCACCCAAGGCTATGATAAAAGGGGTTCTCAGAAGAGTAGCCACATAATTACCCAAACCCATTCTTTATATCATCATCATCTTCCACTGGATGTAAAAAGAAGAGGATCTTTGATACATGTACAGCCAAAAAAATATATAATCAATTTTTTTTCAGTGTTGGAGCAGAGCAGGAGGAATTCAGGATATATAGTTGTTGGTCTTTACCTATTCCATATATTTGTTATATATTTGAAATGTAATGTTCCAGTACCTTAGATTTTATTGTGCAGTGCTTGCTTTTAATCAACTCAGCTTAAAGTTAAACTCCATGTAAACAGCTACACCCTCAGCTTAATTACATTTATGCAACTTTATCACATACCAAATGATTAGTAGTTATGTGCAGCCAGTCTTGTGATACAGGCACCTCTGTCATAGATCGTAGCCAGGTCCTAGATCTCTCTGGAAACTATGACGCAACTGAATAATAAGTCATGGTTGCAGACCTCCCAGTCTGTGTTTGGATAAATAAAGTGGAACTACACTGTATCTGAGCAACACAAATGTGCAGAATCGGTGCGAATACCCATGCGATCCAATTCAGACCAAAAAAAGGGTTTCTGCACCTTTTTGGTGCGGGTGCGGTGCAATTTTAGCCATACAAAATTTATGGCTCCAAGCGCACCGCACACAAATCGCACAGCAATGCGGTGCAGTTCCTGTGCAAATCACACGCGATATATGAACCTCATATACACCCTGTTCCAAATTATTATGCAAATTATATTTTTCTCATTTACCTAAATAATTGATGTAAATAACAGTCAGCATAATTCTCATGTTATCAACTATTAAGAGTACAATTCACATTTTATTGAACAAACCTCCTAATGATAACAGGATTTTTTTTAAACATAAAAAACTTACAATGCACTGTTCCAAATTAGTACGCACAGTAAGTTTTGAAACACTTTATAGGTTGTAAAGAACTGAAAATTGTCATTTGTTGTGTTTGCAGCATATTTACTGAAATCAAAAGCTATTTCAATCAAACTTTTAACATTTTAACTTTTTAAACATTTTAACAGGTCACGTTACATTGTAACATAGGACCCCTTATTTGATAGCAGCTTTACAAGTCTTGCATCCATTGAACGTGTGAGTTGTTGAACAGTATCTGCTTGAATTTATTTGCAAGATGTCAGAATAGCCTCCCAGAGCTGCTGTTTGGATGTAAACTGCCTCCCACCCTCATAGATCTTTTGCTTGAGGATGCTCCAAAGGTTCCCAATAGGATTGAGGTCAGGGAAGGATGGAGGCCACACCATGACTTTCTCTCCTTTTATCCCCATAATAGCCATTGATGCAGAGGTATTCTTTGAAGCATGAGATGGTGCATTGTCATGCATGAAGATGATTTTTATTACAGAAAGCATAGTTCTTCCTTCTGTACCAGGGAAGAAAGTGGTCAGTCATAAACTCCACATACTTTGCAGAGGTCATCTTTACACCTTCGGGGACCCTAAAGGGGCCGACCAGCTTTGTTCCCATGATTCTGGGCCAAAACATGATTCCACCACCGCTTTGCTGATGTCGCAGCCTTGTTGGAACAGGGTGGCCGTCCACCAACCATCCACTACTCCATCCATCTGGACCATCCAGGGTTGCACGGCACTCATTAGTGAACAGGACTGTTTGAAAATTAGTCTTCATGTATTTTTCTGCCCAATGCAGCCGTTTCTGCTTCTGAGCATTGGTTAGTCGTGGCCGAATAGACGGTTTATGCACAGTTGCAAGACTCTGGAGGACTCAAAACCTTGATGTCCGTGGGACTCCAGAGGCACCAGCAGCTTCAAATATCTGTTTGCTGCTATGTAATGGTATTTTAGCAGCTGCTCTCTTGATCCGATGCATGGATTTGGCAGAAATCTTCCTCAATGTGTTTTTATCTGCACCAACCCGTCTTTTAGTGGTGCGATGATCACGCTTAAGTTTTCGTGAAATATCTAATGTTTTCATACCTCGTCCAAGGCATTGAACTATTTCACTCTTTTCGGCAGCAGAGAGTTCCTTTTTCTTCCCCATATTGCTTGAAAATGGTGCTCTGCTTAATAATGTGGAACACCCTCCTTTAGTAGTTTTTCCTTAAATTGGGCTCACCTGCCAATCTAATTATCACAGGTGTCCGAGATTGTTTTCAGTGATCAAAAGAGCCCTGAGACACAATGCCATCCATGAGCTAAACTGAAAAACAAAATATTTCATCTTTGTGACACTTAAATAGAATTTTCATAATAATTTGGAACAGGGTGTATGTGAACCCAGGCTTAATATTCAAAGCAGACTCCATGCTTTATTTTGTTGATAAATCTTGTTGGATTCCATCTGCCCTTAGCTCAGGCATGCAGACAGGAGGTTGTGCTTAGCTGGGAAAACCTCTCCTTCCTTCCTGAAGACTCTTGGGATGTAAACCATTTGCCTTTGGCTAGAAACCAGGAAGTAAGTTTAAAGAAGTAAAAAAAAACAAAACAAAAACAGTTTAAAACAAGTAAAAATGATATACTTTCCTATTTACTAATGCTAGCAGCATGAAGATTCAAAATAGTCAATCTTGACTAAGTGAAGTTCCACTTTAAGGAGCAGCAGGAGATTGAGTTAGTTTCTACATATGCTCTCTCCTTAAATTTGTATTATTTATGATATAACATTGCCTGCTTGCTTGTTGACAGCCTCTACAAACTGACTAATTAAAGCGATACTGTTGTCAAACCAAATAAAAGTCTCAAGATCAGTTCCCTGTAATCTAAAAGTATTATACTTACCTATTTGGTGGCCTGTGTCCCTTATCTTCTCTCCATTACATTGCTGCAGCCTTGGTAAGAATCTTCAGCATCCAACACTTTCTGTCCTCTGTTGCACAACAAGGTTCCATCCTTCCGCCCCTACATCACTACAGGACAAAACAAGCAGATTTGGTGTGGCGAGGATGCATGACAATCTACAACAATCAAACTCAGGTAGGCTGTGGTGGTTACACAGAGAGAGGAAACTGCCTGCAAACACTGGCCCTGTTTGGTGTGGTGCCGTTGAGGCACAAAAAGGAGACAAAATCTGGGGAATTCTGGGATTTTTTTTCTGGTGGTAGGACCATTCAAAACTACTTGCACCTTATTCAGGCAAGCATTTGCAACAGTTTCTATAAGAAACACTTTAAGAACCTGAATTGGCTGCAAAAGATTCAAAAAGAATTACCACCAGTTTGCTAATTAATAAATTGTCAGTAATTAAGACCATCTGTGAGCTTGACTGCTCACGTAGATACTACTGGCCAGTAATTAGCTTCCCTACATAGATTCACACAGGAAAGCCATTTTTTGAGTCCATTCAAGTTGCTTATTTTAACTGAAGCTCTGAGGAAGGAAATTTTTTTCAGATCCCCCAAACGTGTTGGCTGTTTTTTTTAGTGTAAACGAATAAATGAATTTGGTCTCTTTTATCCTTTGGTCTGGCCACGGGATAGTCAATGTTTATTTCTGCTTATCCCTGGTCCATTTCAGCTGCCTGCTAGGAAAGCTGAATGTAAATACGGGGTTGGGGATATTGGCTGACATCATTACCCAAATATGGCAATGCTCATTGTTGGGCAATGAGGATTCGCTTGGAAGGATGTTCCAGTTGTGAACCAGTGTGAAATTTCTCCATCAGGCTGCATCCTCTCAACTCCACTCCTTCTCACTTCCATGTGTAATGCCCTCTAGTGTAACATAGGGTTTTTTGTATAGTTAGAGGCTTGCTAGAAGCCTGGGTATGAGTCAGTCTGGGAGTTAGTCAGCAAGGTTACTGCAGTTTAAGGTTGAAGGGCTCTGCAGGTCAGTTCTCTGATACCTCCCCTGCTCTAGAAACTTGGAGAAGTTTCTAGAAGCAGTGGGCAGGGGTGAGGAGGGGCTGATCTGCATACTTAGGAGAATCTGGCCAATCCCTAAGCAGGAGGCCAGGCATGGCGGCTAGGGCAGCCCTTAAATATGATAGAGCCTGGTCAGCAGGGGAATCGGGTAGAAGATGTAATGAGGAAGTGCTGCTGGAGTATAGCCTGGGAGGGGAGTCCCAGAGGAGGGAGGGTCTGTCTACAGGCTGGAAGCTGGAAAGAAGGACTTCCACTGTTCTACAATCTACCAAGGAAAGACAGCCTGTCAGCAGGGAAGGAGCCAGTCCAGCATAAGGCCTGAAAGCAGCCTCACCCTTTACAAGCTACAGGAACAGGACAGTGTGAGTACTTCTACACCCCCTGGGCCAAAGAAGGGAGAGGGCGGTCAGGTACAATATTATTATTATTATTATTATACAGGATTTATATAGCGCCAACAGTTTGCTCAGCGCTTTACAATATAATGGGAGACAATACAGCAACAATACAGTTCAATACAAGAGGGATAGGAGGGCCCTGCTCCTTGGAGCTTACAATCTAGGAGTTTAATAACCAACTAGTTCTCCCTGGGACTACATTGCGTGTGTGTCTCGGAATTTCTTGCCCTGGGATACTCTCAAGACAGCTAGGTAGATGAGGAGATTTTCATCTGGGGTCTGAGGAGGCTCATTTAAGGGGACCAAGTGCTAATCTGTCAGAAGGGAGGTAGAGAGCTAGCATCCATTTGTTCTTTTATGATTTTTGATGGATTCTTGCCGTTTTTGTCTAAGAAGTTGTCCGCCGAGTTGTTCAGTTCCAAAGACCCAAAAACTCAGGCCCTCAGGAGGGTTTTGCTACATATGCATTGTCAATCAAATGCAAGGATGGCTTATTAGGAAACTAGTCGCTCAGTTCCCTTTCAGGCACCGCCACCCCACTCCTCAGACATGCATCTGTCTGTGCAATGGGCACAGTAGCCGAAGAGGGATTTCAGTAACATGGGGCTGCACTGGGGACAGAATGTCATCACCTTCTAAGACAGATTCATGTATTTGTTCCCGACAGGTCCATGAATCTTGCATAAACACAGACAATTTTAGTGCTGCGGTGTGAGAGAATTCTAGAGGGTCTTTGAATTCAATATGTGTCGACACCTGCTGTAAACAGATGCAGGCTAGGACTAGGAGACTTTTTTATTTCTTTGCCAAATTTGTTTTAGGACCCGGTCACACTGGATGCGATTTAAAATCACGCATTTTGTTTGCCGCATTTTCTGAAGATTTCCCAACTATTTCTTGCATTTTCCATTGCGTTTTTCAGTGCAATTTGTATTGTAGTCTATGTGAAATTGCAACAAACTGCAGAAAATGTAATACAAGAACTACTTTTGAAATCGAGCTGCAGAAAATCACGTATGTTAAGACACTTACATTCACATAAATTAGATACGATTTCAGGTACGATTTCAATTCCCAAATCGCACCTGAAATCGTGGCAGTGTGACCGGGGGGATAAATCCATTCCCTCTGCAGGTAGCACATACTGAGAGGATTTACTAAAACTAGAGAACTCAGAATCCGGTGCAGCTGTGTATGGTAGCCAATCTACTTCTAACTTCAGTTTGTTTAAGTTTTAAAAATAAAACCTGGAAGCTGATTGGTTTCTTTGCAGAACCACATTAGATTTTGCATGCTTCAGTGTCAGTAAATCTACCCCACTGTAACCCTGAGACTCTGGAGAATAGTGTACATGCAGACCCCCTAAAGAGAATCAGTCATTTGACCTTCCAGGGCTTCATTCAGCTTCACCATGTTCCTCTGCTGCTCTGCTGAGTTTGGACTCCCACCTTCAATGAAGGAACAAAGCTCTGGGGGATTACTGGAATTTGATTGGCAATGGGTTGTTACAAATCTTACAAAACATGCATGGAACAGCCAAACCCATTAGAACGCCTTGAAATTTACCCATAGCAAATACAGCAGGTTCCTGTACTTCTTAGCTCCTTTTTTGTATTCCATAATATACAATTAAATCAATACTTACTTAGCTTAATCAATAAAAATGGATTCTTCCTATATGAGTGGATGATTGGAGTGAATGCAGCTTCACATTTATTAAAGTGATATTAAACCCTCAGTTTTTTAAGCACTTTCAGCAGCTGACTTAAGGACATATTGGGTATGCAGCTTCTTTATCTTGTAATCTTCACCTATGTTCCTGTTTAATCTGGTGCCATGACCACTGCCCCAGGTTTCCTGTTTCAGGGTGGTTCCTTCCTCTTGCAGTGTCCTATGGAGCTACCTTTGCATGCATAAACAAGAGTTGTTTCTCCCTACACTGTGTGCATCAATAGATCTTTAACCTTTAGTTGAAATATCTGCATTTGATTTAGAAGTCATTCTTATGCAAAGTCCATAGGGGTGCTGACATAGGTCTTAGAAAATCACTGATCTGCTCAAATAAACTAGCCAAACAGCCTTTACAAGAAGGATTTACAGTATACATGACCAATGTTCCAGACCTGAGCTACACACAAGAAACCTCTATACAAAAAGAGTCCATATTTCATTCTAGCCACCACTAATGTCTTTTTGTTACTATCAGCCTGGGTTCACACATATGCAGTGTGGCACAATGTATGTGATTTGCACAGGAACCGGACAGCATTCTTGTGCAAATCACATGCGATTTCTGTGTGGTGCAATTTGAGCAATACATTTTGTATGGCATCCGCACCAAGATAGTGCAGGACCCTTTTTTTTGTCCGCACCAGAATCGGATCGCATGGGTATTCACACCCATGCGATCCGATTCTGCACAACGCACCATGTTCTGCGAATTGATTTTGGGGTGTTGTTAACTTGACATACACAGTGAATGGGATGCAATTGTAATGCAGTGCGGAAATCACACAGAAACTATTGTGCATTCAGCACTGCATAAGTGTGAACCCAGGCTTAAAGTTAGATTTAGCCTTGTCATCATACACTGTTACATATTGTGCCAGAACTACATCTAGTATTAGAAAACGGCACAGCCATCTTACATAACGGATATGTGTTGAATAATGCAAGTTTTTTGAATAAGGGAAGTTTGGAAAAACAGTATGACTTTTTCTGCCCACTTTCTTATCTATCTCTTTGGTGATATGTTAAAAAAGACATTTTGTTACATTGACAGATAGGCCCCAGATGAGGTCTTAGAATTAATCATTTACATGTCCAGATAATCAGATATGTCATTAGTTCAGTAAGGTTTTAGCCCCATTCACACCTGAGCATTTTTTAGCTCATTACCTTATGCCTGACTATCCTCAACATGAATCGCCAAAGAGTCCAATTGCTTCTAATTGTACTTGTTCGCACTTGTATGCTCAGTTACTCAATTTAAAAAATTACATGAGTTTTTATGTGTTTTTGGCCCCAATAGACTTCAAGGGGAGTGCCTGTATATGTGCGTTTCGTGCATTTTTACACATGTGTGTGCCTGGCGAACTTCTCTCCCCTCTATAACTCCTATAAAACAAAATTCAAAATTACCAGGAATATGTTCTACTCAGGTGTGAATGCAGACTTAGGCTGGCCATACATTATACAATTATCTTCCAATTTTCTGCCCAATTTCCTTTAGATTTACCTTCAACTGTGTAGTGCAAGAGCCTCCCTAATTGGATACAACTGAAAGTGTTGTTTAGGTTTGTCCTCCTATTATATGGTTTTTGGTAAATCTAAACCAAAAATCTCCAGATAATTGTATAATGTATGGCCAGCCTTAGGCTGGCCATACATTATACAATTTTCTTGAGAATTACCAAAATTTTCTTTAGATTTACCAAAAACTATATAATAGAGGGTCAAACCTAAACAACACATTTAACTGTATCCAATTAGGCAGGCCCTTGCACTACATAGTTGAAGGTAAATCTAAAGGAAATTGGGCAGAAATTGGACAGAAAATTGAAAGAAAATTGTATAGTGTATGGCCGGCCTTAGTGGGGTTTTTACATCTGTAATTTCCCAAACAATGGCAGACTGACAGCAGATGTCCCAGAGAAATATAAAATTGATCACTTGGGGGTCTAAGCACTGTTGCTCTTTCCTAGAATTTGCTTTGCTTCTTCTTTTCAGATTTTGCATTCAAGAGTTTCCAGCAGAGCATATAGGGGATGTAGTTTCAGTAAGTTTGAGGATTTTCCAAATGCATGACAAATGCACATAAAAAAACATAAAGTGTCTATTTAATCGATGTCAAGTTCACCAATAAATGAATTTGCCTAAGCATAAAATTATACTATGATTTATTTTTTTACAACAATTTTTGAGCCAGAACTATGGGCACATTTATAAAGCAGATAATCTGACATTCTCTGTGACTGATTTACCATATTGTTGTTTTGTTTGTGTATTGCTTGATGAGAGTTGTATTCACTATGTGTCATTATCATTATTGTTTTTCTGGGACATCAAAAAGATTCGTTTCCTAATAAGACCCATATGTATGACATTTATATAAGGAACATAAAATATTAGCTCTAGGTGGATCAACATAGAATATGATTAGGAATTATTTGTGATTGTTAAATCCTGTCCTTTGAGTACTAGTATAGTGTTGATACATTGCTGTTATACGTAGAGATAAACTGCAGAAAGTGTTTATTTCTCTACATTACTGACCATTGCTAAGAACTGTAATGATGCTGTTGTTTTGTTTGCAGAAAAATCTAGTGTATTTAACAGCCTCCCTTATTTTCTTTCCCATAAAGCCTTGGCAATGCTCTGACAAATCCAATTATTGTATATTTTGGAAGTACTTACATTGAGATTACCTCTAATGCCTCTGCATGATACCAAACTCCCTCTGCCATCGATTCTTGTCACAATTACAAAACTAATCAGAAGAAATGCCTTCTTCACCTGCACATCCTAATCCTACATTAAGCTTTTTATTTTTATAGCAAGTCACCCTCGTAGCCGTCACCCTCCCATTCCATGCATCTGTGTTGCTGTCTGGCAAAGCTTCCCCTCCGAGTCTATAGTTATTATCAAGAGTATTTCTTATTCAATTTGCCCATTAAACGGTACAGCATTATTTCATGTATTCCTGTGTGATCTGACACCTTTTTAAAAAGGAACATAGAAGCAAAGCAGGATCTGATATTCCAAAACTTTCATTAGGTACGCCATTTCATCATACTGCCTTTAAATAATTTCTCAGTCATTCATAAGGAGCTATCAATATCACACTGTAATATAAATTTTCTTCTACTGCATGTGATTCCTGCAGATATAACAGTGTTGTAATTAGAAATAAAGTTTTGATGTGCAGACAAGGCAGCTAGTATACTCCCAAGTTTTAAAATGAAGCTTGCAAAGCATACTAGTATTACCATATAAATGTAATATAATAATATCACTGTTATGATAGGAAACGGCATTTAATATGAATGGAATAGCATTGTGATTAAACTTTAGATGGAAATATTATACAATCGTTTAGATGCATTGTCAGAGTACCTGATTCACAGGTTTCTTACAGCTTCTTTTATGGAATGTTGCAGTGTCATATACTCTACATTGTACATTCTGATGGTGAGTCTACTAGCATAATGTCTGTAGAGTTTATCTCAGCATTCAGATGTACACCTGTAATTCTTTCTATATGAACTCAGCCAAAAGGACCTTCTTCTAACTAATGCTGTATAGAAATAAGTTGCATGTACAATAATATATATTAGCCCTGCAGCCCTTTGAAATCTGACCTAAGCAATGCATAGCAAAAAAGAATAACACGTTGTATGAATTTTAACTCCGGTACCTTGTTCTAGTCGATAGAAAACTTTGTCCATTCCCAGGAGTATGTGTTATGTACACAAATCTTCAAGTTTTATTTCTGCCAAATCATTTTGAACACAGTGCAGAAAGGGCAGCCCAAAGCCCGACATTTTGGCCATCGTGTTCGGAAAGCAATAAAATGGAAGTAACTTTTCGGTCAGCTTGTATTTGGTGAGTGTTAGATGTCATGAGCTGCTGCTGCATGTTCTGAAAGGCAGAGTCTGATTTCCATTCTATCTCAGCAGCCCTTCGCTTCAATGTATTCCACAGCTGAGAAGCAGTCGTGCAGCTTGTCTGAAATCCTCTTCAGAAGGACATTGAAATTCACAGGCAGTACAGACTTCGCAGGGTATTCCCACACCATACACAGCCATGCGTTTAGAAAACGTACCTCTCCCACTTTATTGATTACTGTCAGCAATCAGCTTTTTTTTCCATTCCAATTAGCACTCTTATGCCAGCCAGACTTCACGTTGATCCCTATTTGTGTCCTTCAGACATGACCACATGTCATATAATTGAAAAACATATAAGACATTTCACTTTCTTTTGACTGCCTGACCCTCTATGAAATTAGATTGAGAGAACCTAAGGATTGACTGGGCCTATAAACGAATGCCACTCACAGTCCTGCAGCCCCCGTCAGCACCATTGAATGGCTAGACACACTTAGATTCCAATTACTTAGTGGATATAACATGTATGCAGGGGTGGATCAGTGCAGAGTGAAAGACGGCTCCTGGGCCTAACACCCCCCAGAGAAGACAAATCATGCTGACTTGTGTACTGTTTGATAATGCTGTACTCTTTGATTGATACATATGTAAACTTGCAAACTAATCAGTGACTGACCAGGTAATCATCCAACTAGTGATGTCTCATAATCTGATTTGTTTTAGGTAATCTATATTGATTATCTGCCTCTATGCAACTAAAGACAGTATGAAGGGGGAAGGTTTCCTTTTTTTTTTAACCGAAGATGTTTTTTGCACACTGATAAATTATTATTATTATTATACAGTATTTATAAAGCGCCAACAGTTCGCTCAGCGCTGTACATTACAATGGGAGACAGAACATGCGACAGTACAATAACAATACAATGCGATACACGAGGGGTTGTTAAATGTGTAAGCGGAAGTGTTTTATTTTTTGTTTAATATTTGTTTTATAACTTTTGGATTCACCTGTTAGTTAGTGCATTATTCACATGGATGTTCAGAGCTATACACCCCTAGATCAACATATAGGTAAGGCCAAGTGTTTGTGAATAGCTGCAGACAGGAAGGTTGTACAAATCAATGACAGGCTGACACTGCACATGGTTGTTCACATGCAATCACACAAGGAGAGATTACATGCGGTCAGGGACAAATGTCTGTCCCTAACTGCATAGCATTTCTCCTTGTCCTTGATGCGATAAGCTGCGGAGCCTGTAAGCCTGTCATTGATTCTTACAGGCTGAGCAGCCGCCGCTGATCGCAAACACCTGGCTGTCTCCCAGGCTGTTTGGCTTTGGACAGCCATGTGAATGAGACCTAATGCTCATGCTTTACATATACAAAAATACCAAATATACAGATTTACATTTTCTTTAATGTTGTTTTCAACTTACATCTTCTTCCAGCTAAATAGCAGAACACATGCCATAGAAGTGCAAGCTGGGATTCTAATCAAAGCCCTTTTAAAGAGTACTCAGGGCGGCTCCTACAAGCACAGCAACATACCTGTACATCACGGCCTGTTTCCGGGTTTCGGGCGCACCCGTGCCCCCCGCTCGCCTACTCCCCTTTAATTTGACAGAGTGGGAGTATGTCAGCGGAACCCAGCCAATGATTCATGACTGGGACCTGCTGATTGGCTGTGTTGACAAACAACATGTGGCTCTATGCAGAGGGAATGATCACTTTGTTTCTTTTCTCTGTAAAGCAGGGAAAAGGAACAAATTGATCTGTTGTAAAAAGCAGCATATATTACACACATTACATATTAGTCATACAATTAACCACTTGATTTTCCCTAGATGTTAACCCCTTTCCAGCCAGTGTTATTAGTACAGTGACAGTGTATATTATTAGCACTGATCACTGTATTAGTGTCACTGGTGATGTCAACGGCAGTTAGTTCCCACAAAGTGTCAGTCAGTGTCAGACTGCCTCCCATACTATCACAGTCCCACTATAAGTCGCTGATCGCCACCATTACTAGTATAAAATAAATAAATATTCCAGTGTACATACCATTGTTTGTAGATTCTAGAACCTTTGCACAAACCAATTAACAAAAAAACACCTACTGGGATTTTTATTTTTACAAAAGACATGCAGCAAAATACATTTTGGCCTAAATTTATGAAGAAATTAGATTTTTAAAAATTTTTAATTGAATGTGTTGTATAGCAGAAAGTAAAAAAAAATAATTTTTTTTTCGTTTATATAATAAAAATGAAAAACCCAGTGCTGATCACACCAATAGAAAGTTTTATTTGTATGAAAAAAAATTATATACATTTTATATGGGCACACTGTTGCATGACCGCGTAATTGCCAGATAAAGTAGCGCAGTGCCGAATAGCAACAAATGGCCAGGTCATTATATACATTTTATATGGGCACACTGTTGCATGACTGCGCAATTGCTAGTTAAAGTAGCGCAGTGCCGAATAGCAAAAAATGGCCAGGTCAAATCTTCTGGAGCTTAAGTGGTTAATAGGAAACTTTGAGGTTAATAGGAAACTTTGAGTTTTGGTTCAGTTGTATTTTAGTTTGAGTTCTTTAACTATTTATTAGCATTTTTTTCTTTAGTACATACATGCCATCTTTTTTCTCAAATAAACATTTAATACATGAAAAAGGATTCCCTGAGCACTGTTTTTTTTTCTTTTTCTTTTTTTTTTTGTAGTGGCAGCACTGCTGGCACTGTTTGCAGTTCCCTTTCAAACAGCTCTGATGACTCAATGAGGTTCGTAAACAACCAAACTCTTTTAGGCTGTAAAATGTAAAAAGCAGTCAAGAGCTCTTCACCTCTAAAATGCACAATTTTTATCCCTGACCATAACAACTAATGAAACCATGTGCAAAGTCACTATACATTTGGGGATACTAAAACTGGAGCACTGAAAATCTGGTGCAGCTGTGTATGGTAGCCAATCAGCTTCTAACTTCAGCTTGTTCAATTAAGCTTTCACAATATACCCTGGAATCTGATTGATTTCTATGCAGAGCTGTACCAGGTTGTGCATTGCTATGGTTTTAGTAAATAACCCTCATTATCTTTAACTGCTTCCCGACTGCCCTACAGCAGAAATACTGCTACAGGGCAGCACGGGTGCGCAAAATCACATATATATACATGATTTTGCATCTCAGGGTAGGGGGCGCACGTGAACTACGCACGCCCTACTCACGCCGCCATTCGCGGCCCTGGTTGGCAATCACCGGGTTCCAGCTGGTGATTACTCGCAGGCGCCCAGTGATTTCCAAGGATCTCAGACAGGGAGGAAAACTGTTTTGTTTACTAACAGTTCTCCTCCCTTTCAGTTTGGGCACACTGCTTTGGATGGCTATGCATAGCACAGCCATCCAAAGCAGTGTGACTACAGTGAAGCACACTGACACCGCCCCCTAATAAAACACTCCCAGCACACAGTTAACCCTTTGATCGCCCTTCATGTTAACCCCTTCCTGCCCAGTGCCATTAGTACTGATCACTGCATTGGTGTCACTGGGGATGTTAGTGACACCAAGTCAGTTCCCCCCAGTGTCAGAATGTCCGGCGCAGTCCCACTATAAGTCGCTAGTAAAAAATAAAAAAATTAAAACAAATCCCAGTATATATACCGCCATTTGTAAATGCTATAACTTTCACACAAACCAATTAATTTACACCTATTGGGATTTTTTTTTTTAGCAAACACATGTAGCAGAATACATTTTGGCATAAATTTATGATGAAATTTGATACTGGACATGTTTAATAACAAAAAGTCAAAAATATTGTTTTTTTCTCAAAATTGTCGGTCTTTTTTTATATCACAAAAAATAAAAACCGCACAGGCGATAAAATACCACCGAAAGAAAGCTCAATTTGTGGGAAAAAAAGGATGTAAATTTCATTTGGGTGCAGTTGACTGCGCAATTGTCAGTTAAAGTAACGCAGCACCGTAACGCAAAAAATGGCCTGGTCAGAAAAAGGGGGTAAATCCTCAGAAGAGCAAGTGGTTAAAGTTTGCATGTATTTCTTTATTTGGTTATGTAGGTATTTTGTTTATACAATTACTTTTGCATACAAGGTTTGCAATTCTTTCCAGAGCTTCAATTGTATAGGCACTGATTTGGTATATATATATGGTTTGCCATCCTGCAGTTAACCAAAGATTTCAAACACATATTTATAAAGCAAAGCAATATGTGGTAAAATGATGGATTGGTGTACTCCACAGTAGTCAACAGCCAAATTTATTACCACTCTGAACTTGTAGGCCCTTCTTTTGGGTTTCTTGCTCTTTGAGATGAGTTACACCGGTAAGATGCTGACACAATGGCAGGAATCGGCATAGCGGGGACCTTCAAGTGTCACTGCCCTTCTAGCTATGAGTCACTACTATAAAAAAAAGCAAGTTTCAGAACTGACAGATTTATCATACATTTACGTGGAAAAAATACTCTACTCTGAAAAAAACTGTGAAACCATATGCATGTATAACAGTTAGTCCAAAAGAACTATGATCAGAATGGATTTTAAAATGTTGCATTCTTTTTGGGCTATATACCTGCTCTGGGCCTGAATTAGCCCACAGATATGTTGTAGGAAATAAAATGACTTTTTAGGAACAATAGGCAATAGAGTGTTAGGTCAACATAATCAAATGATAAAAGATAGCTTTCACTAGATTACTTAGCTGACTAATAGCTGGAATCTGCACTCTGATGTGTTAAATGTATTGGCACCACTCAGAAGCTGGGTAATCAATAAAGAGTCACCTCACCAGCATGTATAGGGGAATGGTGTCTGCATCAAAGTCCAGAACTTGCAATTAGGAAGGGAAGAAAGGACACCGCTCTGACCGCTAAAACTTTTTGCCCTATTATTTAACATATCATATAGTAGAGTGCAGTAATGGGAAGGGAAGAAAGGACACTGCTCTGACTGCCCGTGTAATTCTGTGTATAGAGGATGGCCTCAGCTGTCACGTTGGCCACGCCCACTGATGTGTTTCGCCCCACCCACCGGGGCTTGATTACAGAGGAGTGATCTGTGATCAGGCCCCCAGTGGGCAGGGTGAAACGTGTCAGAAGGCATGGCCGGCGTGATGGCTGAGGTCATCCTGTGATCAAGCCCCGTAGGGTGCGGTGAAACGCGTCATGACAGCTGAGGCCATCCTCTATACACAGGATTACACAGGTAGTCACATCGGTGTCTTTTCTTCCCTTCCCATTACTGCACTCTACTATATGATATATTACATAATAGGGCAAAAAAGTTTTAGCGGTCAGAACGGTGTAAAGTACAAAGTAATGGGAAGGAAAGAAAGGACACTGCTGTGGCTACCTGTGTAATCCTGTGTATAGAGGAAGGCCTCATCCGCCATGCTGGCCACAACCTCTGACACGTTTCACCCCATCCTCTGGGGCTTGATCACAGGATGGCCTTAGCCGTCATGCTGGCCACGCCTTCTGACACGTTTAACCCCACCCATCGGGGCTTGATCACAGGATGGCCTCAGCCATCACGCCGGCCACGCCTTCTGACATGTTTCACCCCGCCCACTGGGGGCTTGATCACAGATCACTCCTCTGTGATCAAGCCCTGGTGGGTGGGTTGAAACGCGTCAGTTGGCGTGGCCGGCATGACAGCTGAGGCCATCCTCTATACACAGGATTACATGGGCAGTCACAATGGTGTGCTTTCTTCCCTTCCCATTACTGCACTCTACTATATTATATATTAAATGTTTGTAAATGAATGTTATATACTCCCCTTGCTTCCCATTTCAGCAATCTTCTTTGTGCAGCCCTGCCTGCTGCTGCACAGTCCTCCTTGCATAATCTTTCCTTACCAGCCCGTCTTGACTGTGCACTTTTGTGTGAATGCACACACAATATATTTACCCCTGCTTTTTTGATTTCTCACAACCCTCCTAGGTACAACTTTATTATATTAAATAGGACTTTACCTATATAATCCCATACTTACACAGCAGAATTGGGACAGTAAGTTAAAATAATATTTCTGATATATTTAGATTTTCCATAGAGTCCAAAGATTTCCGTTATTCCATAAGTAAAAATATTAGAGTAAAATGACAAGTAACAGTGGTCTTTGACAATAGGTTCAATTCACAGAGCTAAACACCAAGATAAATGTATAAAGTGACAGTTATGTTTAAATGAATCCAGTGAGATTTGAAAATGAGCGTCTCATGGCTAAAATAAGTTTCCTTATCCTTGTGCTAATGCTTTGTAAACTGAGCTCAATGTCAGTTTAAAAATCTGTTATGTGAATTACTAGACGTTTCTCCTTTGCCTTCCTTCTCTAGAGCTTACTTAAAATAAATCTATAAGTATTTCACAAGATATGAACTAAAGCTGGAGGTGTTGGCTGTCAGCATGTACTTTCCACTGAGCAACGTGCCTCTGAAGTGCTGACTGCCAACCTCCTAAAGTGGTAACTAGTCACATCACTTCTTTTCCCTAAGGGAGCTTACCATCTACTGTCTAATCACAGGCCTATATATTTACTTACACTAGTTACAGTTTGTTCAGAAGCTGATTATCTGTTTAGTTTGCTGCAGAAGAATATTAGCATGTGGATGGAACCCATATAAACTGATGCAATTAGAGTGGGATTTACTAACACTGGAGCACTCAGAATCTGGTGCAGCTGTGCAAGGTAGCTAATCAGCATCTACCTTTGGCTTGTTCAACTAACCACTTGCCCTCCAGAGGATTTACCCCCCTTCCTGACCAGGCCATTTTTTGTGATTTGGTGCTGCATTACTTTAACTGACAATTGCGCGGTCATGCAGCGCTGCACCCAAATGAAATGCCCGTCCTTTTTTTCCACAAATGGAGCTTTCTTCTGTTGGTGTTTCATCGCCTCTGCATTTTTAATTTATCCGCTATAAAAAAAAAAGACCGACAATTTTGAGAAAAAAATAATATTTTTGACTTATTGCTAATAAACATGTCCATAAAAAATCAATTTAGGCCAAAATGTATTCTGCTACATGTCTGCAAAAAAAAACAAATTTAGTTTTATGTGAAAGTTATAGCGTCTAAAAATGGCGGTATATATACTGGAATTTGTTTTTACTAGTAATGGCGGCGATCAGCAACTTATAGCGGGACTGCGGGACACGGGAATTTTGACACTGGGGGGGAACTGACTGTCACTGATATTCCCAGTGACACCAATACAGTGATCAGTGCTAACAAAAAGCACTGACCCTATATTAATGACACTGTGCAGGAAGGGGTTAACATCTGGGGTAATCAAAGGGTTAACTGTGTGCTGTGTGTGCTTTACACTGTAAGCACCTGCTTTGTATGGCTGTGCTATGCAGAGCCATACAAAACAGTGTGCAGGAGCTGACAGGGGAAAGATCTGTATTGTTTACATACAGGTCTCTCCCCCGTTGATAATACTCAGCAATCACCGGGTACCAGCGGGGAATCACTGGCCGGGACACAGTGATCGATAGATGATGCATCCAATGTGTGCAGGAGCTGACAGGGGAAAGATCTGTATTGTTTACATACAGGTCTCTCCCCCGTTGATAATACTCAGCAATCACCGGGTGCCAGCGGGGAATCACTGGCCGGGACACAGTGATCGATAGGTGATGCAGCCAATGGCGGCACGCACAGGGCACGTGCATGGCTCGCTCGTGCGTGCCCGCTACCTGGGAATGGAAAATCACATATATACATGTGATTTTGCACACCCCTGCCACCCTGTAGCAGTATTTCTGCTATGGGGTGGCGGAAAAGCGGTTAAAGTGATTAAACTGTAGACATGAAAGGAATGAATGTAGAATGAAATTAACAAAGCATATCCCTTTGTAGTGCGTGCTTGTCTCAATTAAGAGCTCGAAGTGTTATTTTTCTCTGATGCCTCTCTCTGCTGCTATAAGCACGAGTCACTTTTCACTAGTTTTCCTGACACCAAGAGAACAATGGTGACAGAGGAGGAACCTCCAGCAGATTGACAGCCTCAGCTGGTTCCTGTGAGCTGTGTGGAGGGTGGGGGGGGGGGGGGTGTCCCTTCCCTCCAATCAGCTCTCAGAGCTCTCCTCACTGATGTAACCTCAGCTCCCCATCCCCTGTTTTTCAGAGCTGAGAGATACTGTGTAAATTCTGCACTTTGAATGGATTTAGGGGGAAAATGGCTGAAGATAAACAGGTATAACGTATGTAGGAGGATTTGTTTCATCTCTGTGTATTATCTGAGCCCAGTAACTTCACTGAGTATGTGTGAGGGTTTGCAACCACTTTAAGAGAGCATGCAGCAATGACAGACAAGACACTGAATGCAAATAAATGTTCAATATTGGTGCTTTTCAAGATGGCATTTTGCCCATGCTCCAAATATTCTAGGAGGTCTGCTGGAAAGCTGTTTCCAATGTTTGGGCCAGCACAATATGAAGTCTTGACCAACAAATGCAAAAATATACTATGAGAAATTTGTCTCCTTACAGTTGCTCAGATTCAGCAGTTGGAAGGTGTTACTAAGACACCTGCACCACCAACAGCTAACAAATATAGAAAGCTGCTAGTGTGACATGACACTAACAGACTACAAATAATGAATTACCCTAGGTTCACACCTAAGCGTTTTTCACAGCGTTTTGCATTTTGCGGAAACTCACTGCAGTCCATTTAACATGATTTCCTATGAGACATGTTCACATCTCTGCGTTTTCACCCACTGCATTTTTTGGAAAGGGTCAGAGACTTTTTTTAAATTAAGTTTTGTTTATGGTTCTATAGACTTCAATGGAAAAGCTGCAGAAAAGCATGTAGTGCATGTAATGTGTTTTGCGTTTTAAATCTGCCTAGAAACAAGAAAAAAAACACAAAACGCAACACAAAACACACTGCAGAAATGGATCAAACACAAACTGCATAGGTGTGAACCTAGCCTAAGGGCAGCACTTTCACTTTAACAATTTTTATATTAGTAATGCTGCCCTTATTCATTATTTGTAGCAGTTGGAAGGTGCTTAGTGCATGTCAGAAATTCTCTCCAAGTGCTTCCTTTTTGACATTCATCTGAACACACTTTTAATCACTCATTTGACTTGGGAATCTGCCAGGAAGCAATTAAGTTTGTATTAGTAAGGGTTGTTTTTTTTTAGACTCATGTATGATTGATGACCTGCTTTTGTCCAGACTCCACTCCTCAAATCATTAAAGATGTCACCTGACTGTTAAAACTTAGAAACTAAACTCATTACTGGCAGGTATTCATACATCCAGCCTGTAGATGACACTATTCACAGTTGTGACATGTAGAACACTTTCTATACTCTGTACAAATGAGTTCCTGTTATAACGTACTCAGAAGGCTGCATGGGTTCTCTGAAAGCCTGAACTTGTTAAAAAGCACTCTTTAACATATCTGCCTCTTAGACCACACAGACCCCTCCAAAGGTCCCTCAAAATATTTGGAAGACCTTTGGACCTTTGGGTCTGTGTGACCTTTTTTTTATAATAAAAGCCAGAAGTTACAAAGTTACATAGTTAGTCTGGCTGAAAAAAGACAAAAGTCCATCCAGTTCAATCATTAGGAAAAAAAAAAAAAGTTATACAGTTGCAAGAAAAAGTATGTGAACTCCTTGGGATTACGTGGAGTTTTGCATGAATTGGGCATAAAATTTGCTCTGAACGTCATCTAAGTCACAACAATAGAAGAACACAGTCTGCTGAACATAATACTACACAAACATTAGATGTTGCCATGGTTTAATTGCACATAACATGTAAACATTCACAGTGCAGGGAGGAAAAAGTATGTGAACCTTTGGACTTAATAACTGGTTGACCCTCCTTTGGCAGCAATAACCTCAACCAAACATTTCCTGTAGTTGCAGATCAGACCTGCACAAACGATCTGGAGTAATTTTGGACCACTCCTCTTCACAAAACTGTTTCAGTGTAGCAAAATTCTTGGAATTTCTGGTGTGAATTGCTCTCTTAAGGTCATGCCACAGCATTTCAATCGGGTTGAGGTCAGGACTCTGACTGGGCCACTCCAGAAGGCGTATTCTGTGCTGTTGCAGCCATTGTTTTGTTGAATTACTTGTATGCTTTGGGTCATTGTCCTGTTGCATCACCCATCCTCTGCGGAGCTTCAGTTGGCGGACAGATGGTCGTACGTTTTCCTGCAAAATGTCTTGATAAACTCTGGAATTCATTTTCCCATCAATGACAACAATCCGTCCAGGCCCTGGGGCAGCAAAGCAGCCCCAAACCATGATGCTCCCTCCGCCATGTTTTACAGTGGGGATGAGGTTTTGATGTTGGTGTGCTGTGCCTTTTTTTCTCCACACATAGTGTTGTGTGTTCTTCCCAAACAACTCAATCTTGGTTTCATCTGTCCACAGTATATTTTGCCAGTAGTGCTGTGGAACATCCAGGTGCTCTTTTGCAAACTTCAAACGTGCTGCAATATTCTTTTTGGACAGCAATGGCTTCCTCCGTGGTGTCCTCCCATGTACTCCATTCTTGTTTAATGTTTTCCTTATTGTAGATGTGTCAACAAAAATGTTAGCATGTGCCAGAGATTTCTGTAGGTCTTTAGCTGACACTCTGGGATTCTTCTTTACCTCATGCAGCATTCTGCGCTGTGCTCTTGCAGTCATTTTACAGGATGACCACGCCTAGGGAGAGTAGCAACAGGCGTTGGTTTGCAAAGTGTCTGCACTATGAGAGGAATTTTTTTATTTTTGCATGGTTGTAAACTAACCCGAGCGATAGGGACGTTTAAAGGAAGACACATGTGGTCCAGTTTGTGGCATGGCAGCGTGCATTGATGGTTTTCAACAAAGAGCATGTTGATCTCATATAATTAAGAGGTCAAAGGATCTCCAATTTGTTGTCACAGCGGTGTAGTGGCCCCGTTGGTGGACACACAAGTCAGAACAGAAGTTACATAGTTAGTCTGGCTGAAAAAAGACAAAAGTCCATCCAGTTCAATCATTAGGAAAAAAAAAAAAAATTATACAGTTGCAAGAAAAAGTATGTGAACTCCTTGGGATTACGTGGAGTTTTGCATGAATTGGGCATAAAATTTGCTCTGAACGTCATCTAAGTCACAACAATAGAAGAACACAGTCTGCTGAACATAATACTACACAAACATTAGATGTTGCTATGGTTTAATTGCACATAACATGTAAACATTCACAGTGCAGGAAGGAAAAAGTATGTGAACCTTTGGACTTAATAACTGGTTGGCCCTCCTTTGGCAGCAATAACCTCAACCAAACGTTTCCTGTAGTTGCAGATCAGACCTGCACAAACGATCTGGAGTAATTTTGGACCACTCCTCTTCACAAAACTGTTTCAGTGTAGCAAAATTCTTGGAATTTCTGGTGTGAATTGCTCTCTTAAGGTCATGCCACAGCATTTCAATCGGGTTGAGGTCAGGACTCTGACTGGGCCACTCCAGAAGGCGTATTCTGTGCTGTTGCAGCCATTGTTTTGTTGAATTACTTGTATGCTTTGGGTCATTGTCCTGTTGCATCACCCATCCTCTGCGGAGCTTCAGTTGGCGGACAGATGGTCGTATGTTTTCCTGCAAAATGTCTTGATAAACTCTGGAATTCATTTTCCCATCAATTTCAACAATCCGTCCAGGCCCTGAGGCAGCAAAGCAGCCCCAAACCATGATGCTCCCTCCGCCATGTTTTACAGTGGGGATGAGGTTTTGATGTTGGTGTGCTGTACCTTTTTTTCTCCACACATAGTGTTGTGTGTTCTTCCCAAACAACTCAATCTCGGTTTCATCTGTCCACAGTATATTTTGCCAGTAGTGCTGTGGAACATCCAGGTGCTCTTTTGCAAACTTCAAACGTGCTGCAATATTCTTTTTGGACAGCAATGGCTTCCTCCGTGGTGTCCTCCCATGTACTCCATTCTTGTTTAATGTTTTCCTTATTGTAGATGTGTCAACAAAAATGTTAGCATGTGCCAGAGATTTCTGTAGGTCTTTAGCTGACACTCTGGGATTCTTCTTTACCTCATGCAGCATTCTGCGCTGTGCTCTTGCAGTCATTTTACAGGATGACCACGCCTAGGGAGAGTAGCAACAGGCGTTGGTTTGCAAAGTGTCTGCACTATGAGAGGAATTTTTTTATTTTTGCATGGTTGTAAACTAACCCGAGCGATAGGGACGTTTAAAGGAAGACACATGTGGTCCAGTTTGTGGCATGGCAGCGTGCATTGATGGTTTTCAACAAAGAGCATGTTGATCTCATATAATTAAGAGGTCAAAGGATCTCCAATTTGTTGTCACAGCGGTGTAGTGGCCCCGTTGGTGGACACACAAGTCAGAACAGAAGTTACATAGTTAGTCTGGCTGAAAAAAGACAAAAGTCCATCCAGTTCAATCATTAGGAAAAAAAAAAAAAATTATACAGTTGCAAGAAAAAGTATGTGAACTCCTTGGGATTACGTGGAGTTTTGCATGAATTGGGCATAAAATTTGCTCTGAACGTCATCTAAGTCACAACAATAGAAGAACACAGTCTGCTGAACATAATACTACACAAACATTAGATGTTGCTATGGTTTAATTGCACATAACATGTAAACATTCACAGTGCAGGAAGGAAAAAGTATGTGAACCTTTGGACTTAATAACTGGTTGGCCCTCCTTTGGCAGCAATAACCTCAACCAAACGTTTCCTGTAGTTGCAGATCAGACCTGCACAAACGATCTGGAGTAATTTTGGACCACTCCTCTTCACAAAACTGTTTCAGTGTAGCAAAATTCTTGGAATTTCTGGTGTGAATTGCTCTCTTAAGGTCATGCCACAGCATTTCAATCGGGTTGAGGTCAGGACTCTGACTGGGCCACTCCAGAAGGCGTATTCTGTGCTGTTGCAGCCATTGTTTTGTTGAATTACTTGTATGCTTTGGGTCATTGTCCTGTTGCATCACCCATCCTCTGCGGAGCTTCAGTTGGCGGACAGATGGTCGTATGTTTTCCTGCAAAATGTCTTGATAAACTCTGGAATTCATTTTCCCATCAATTTCAACAATCCGTCCAGGCCCTGAGGCAGCAAAGCAGCCCCAAACCATGATGCTCCCTCCGCCATGTTTTACAGTGGGGATGAGGTTTTGATGTTGGTGTGCTGTACCTTTTTTTCTCCACACATAGTGTTGTGTGTTCTTCCCAAACAACTCAATCTCGGTTTCATCTGTCCACAGTATATTTTGCCAGTAGTGCTGTGGAACATCCAGGTGCTCTTTTGCAAACTTCAAACGTGCTGCAATATTCTTTTTGGACAGCAATGGCTTCCTCCGTGGTGTCCTCCCATGTACTCCATTCTTGTTTAATGTTTTCCTTATTGTAGATGTGTCAACAAAAATGTTAGCATGTGCCAGAGATTTCTGTAGGTCTTTAGCTGACACTCTGGGATTCTTCTTTACCTCATGCAGCATTCTGCGCTGTGCTCTTGCAGTCATTTTACAGGATGACCACGCCTAGGGAGAGTAGCAACAGGCGTTGGTTTGCAAAGTGTCTGCACTATGAGAGGAATTTTTTTATTTTTGCATGGTTGTAAACTAACCCGAGCGATAGGGACGTTTAAAGGAAGACACATGTGGTCCAGTTTGTGGCATGGCAGCGTGCATTGATGGTTTTCAACAAAGAGCATGTTGATCTCATATAATTAAGAGGTCAAAGGATCTCCAATTTGTTGTCACAGCGGTGTAGTGGCCCCATTGGTGGACACACAAGTCAGAACAAAGATCTGGGAACATTCACTTAAGGTAGGAAAAGGGGACTGTTTCATATACCTTCATTGGGACTTTCACACATATGATTATTATTTTACACTTTGGTCATTATTTTGCACTTTATTCTTTGGTTATTGGGCAATTTTAGAGCACTATTATTCATTGTATAACTGTATATTTAAGATTTATTATGTAATATTTATAAGAGATCACTTAGCACAACACCAGGTATATTTTTTCACATTTATACCCTAATGAAAGAGATCCCAGGCAGAGGTGTGGTGGAGAGCTACAGTGTACCATGCAGTGTGGATTGATATTAAGTGTATATTGATCTTTAGTCCTCATGCACACTGGACGTTTTTACAGCTGTTGTTTTTGGCTTTTTGCATTTTTTTCTACAGCTAGTAAACCCTCCAGCATGTTATCCTATGTGTCCATGCACATATAGACTGTAATCAACATTTTTTGGCAGGGACGTTTTTTGGCTGGAAAAAAAACACAGGACTAGTGGGTTTCTAGAGGAGTTTGTTAGCTGTAAAAATGCTAACACTAAAAAATGCAGTAAAATGTGGTAAACCGCCGCAAACTGATGTTTTTGGACATTTTTTGACCCCCCCAAAATTCTTGGGGGGGTCAAAAAACCATGTTTCAAAAAATTCAAAAGTTGGAAAACGCCACTAAATGCGGCAAAATGCCACTAAACGCTAATGCAAAAACGCTAAAAAAAGCTGAAAAATTCATGTTTTTAATGTGACTTTACACAGCTAACGTTACCAGTGTTATCAAAACACCCCGTGTGCATGGAGCCTTAACCATAGGGGCCATAGCATTTGATGAGTCTATCCATTTCAGTGGGAGAGCTCAGCTGATGCATGAATCATTTTTGGAGAACTTTTTTTGAGGACTGAGTACTTTAATTGCAATGCACTGATAATGCGATTGGACATAACTGTGAACATTTAATTACTGGAATTATTGATACTGCTTTTAAAGACTTTTATTATTGTTGTCTGCATAATTTTTATTTTCTTCTATACTCTGTACAAGTCAATTCCAGTTCCTGTTCCTGTTATGACATACTCAGAAGCTCAACATGTTTGATGAATGCTCAAACTTGCAAAAAAGTGCTTTATAACTACTTTGCCTTCCAGAGTACAGGGCACGGTACACATTACCGGGGTACGGGATGTTCTGTTTCTCAGCAGTTTCAACATTTATTTTACCCCAGTTCTGCTTCTAAATTCAGTCAGAAATGACCAGCCCATGGAAAATTAAAAAAAAAAAAAAGATGAATATATACTGGCTTTATTGAAGGAACTAAACCACAAATGGTATATGATAAGTACAACTCTGGTTCCAGGGACCTACAAAGCCTATTTTCCTACAACCCACTCTAGAATTGGTACTTAGGAAACAAAAGAAGAAGGTAAGTGTCATTTAATTGCATAACACAATAATCTCTGTTTTTGGCTAATGGTTAATTTTACTTTGTAATACATGACTACATTGTATGCCAAAATAATTCTCATGGTGCAGTGACTTTAACAGGAGGAAGTGAGTACTTATAAATATGGGTCCAAATGTCAGTGGCATTTATAGGTATTACTAATCACAGTGTGTCAGGACAACTCTATGCTGAATTCAGCAATCCTAGTCTGTCACAAGCTATATTTCTGAGATGAGAAGCAGTGGTGCATTACATTTCACAGAACATTGTACAATCATCACTGAGCACTCTATAAAATAATACAGGGTCTCTCTTTCCAGTCTTTCAAACGCTGACCTTAGGAAAGGTAACCATAGGGAACATAACAGAAGATCATCATAAAATAGACACACTTGGAGTGTATGTGGCTTTTTAAGTGACATGATTGGCAATGAAAATTTCTATTCAAACTTTGAGAAATATGTTTCCTAAAGGGGATATATAGTGCTTTATATATCTCTGTTTACTGTGTTTGGACTTACAATGCAATTTTTAATTTGGTTGTCATGTTTAAAGTGTTACTAAACCCACAACAGTAAAATCAGTCTGTATCAGGGGCGGACTGACCATTTGGAAACTCGGGGTCAGTAGGGGGCCCCATGAGATGCCCCTGGTACTTTTTTCATAGGCTTTTTTGAGTTTGGGCAAGGACACAGGGGCCCCATGATCCCCTATTGCCTGGGGGCCCCATGAGTTGTCAGTCCGCCCCTGGTCTGTATATGCAGTAAAGCATGCTTGGTATACTCACTGTGGAACCTAAGGGGTTAGTCCTCTGCATTGTGTAAAAAGGCTGTTTGATCCTTTCTTCTCTGTTCCTCCCCTTTTTCAAGTGACCACCACTTATCTCCAGACTGAACCGTAGGCATGCAGTTTGGTGTATATTGTTAAAAAGGTTTTTTTTTTCTTGGGAGAGTGCATGTGATCAGCACAGGACCAATTAGCACTGTGCAGACAGAGGTCAGGGGATTTCCATCCTCCTAGAGCAGAAAGAAAACTCTTCCTACAAGCTTTAGCTAGTGCTCTGCTGAACACTGATAGAAGTCACAAGACTGCTCTAATTGCTGATGAGAAAAGGTATTTAGCAGTGTATGTTTACTAAAATAATTGCACTTCCATGTTCTGTGTACTGTGGGAGACCGATATAGTTAATGCAAGGTCCTGGGCTTAGTAAGACTTTAATGATTACAGAGCTCAATAGCTTAGTTCGGAATGTATCCCAATTTGTTTCCTGGAAAGTTAGATTTAATATAAAAGAAATAATTCATTGTAATATCAATTTGTTATCAGAATTAACCCTAGCAAACCTAGACAAGCGAGATCTCACTTGTCATTCTAGGTTCACACTAGCCCGCACGCCGTAGGCTAGTTGCTGGTGTTGTTATTCTGAATGGCACCCCCACGTGTCTAATCCTGCAGCACGATCACAGGTGCAGGACCCACACAGAAACCGCATGGTCAAAACGATAATGTGGTTTCCGTGTGGATGCGTTTTGGAAAGGGTGCATGCACCTTTTCCCTGTGTGAAACGCAGGCACAGCAACACATTCAAATAATTGGGCCACTGTGCCCTCACAAACGAGGGCTACGCAACCTGCACTAATGTGAACCAGGAGTAAAACTCATATCACTACTTTTATTATAGCAAATTATTCGTTACTCCAAGTTATTAGAATCAACCGAAAACCTCCTAGTATTACTAAATTGATTTGTTAAAATATTTTGAATTCGCTGAAAAGTTAAATTCTTCTGGAACACGTGACATGCAATGCCAAGCTGCAGTTTCTAAAGCGAGCAAAATCCTCTCTTGTATTAAAAGAGATATAGACTGCAGAGAGAGAGATATCCTATAACCCCTGTACAAATCATTAGTAACACCTCATCTGGAATATGCAGTTCAGGTTTGGGCACCAATTCACAAAAAGAACATTGGGGAAATGGAGAAAGTACAGAGAAGGGCAACCAAACTGATAAGAGGCATGGAGGAGCTCAGCTATGAGGAAAGGTTAGAGGAACTGAATTTATTCTCTCTTGAGCAGAGGAGATTAAGGGGGGAATAAGATCAACATGTATAAATACATCAGTGGTTCATATAGTGAACTCGATGTAGAGCTATTCACCCTGAGGTCATCACAGAGGACAAGGGGGCACTCTTTACCTGGAGGAAAAGAAATGTAATCTCCAAACACGGAAAGGTTTCTTCACAGTGAGAGCTGTGAAAATGTGGAATAGACTCCCACAAGAGTTGGTTCTGGCCAGCTCAGTGGATTGCTTCAAAAAAGTCCTGGATTCTTTCTTAGATACACAGAATACAACTGGATACTAACATTTATAGGTAAAGTTGATCAAGGGAATATCCGATTGCCTCTCGGGGGATCAGGAAGGAATTTTTTTTCCCAGCAGGAGTAAATTTGATCATGCTTTGCTGGGGGGGGGGGGTGTGCCTTCCTCTGGATCAACTGTGGGTATAGGATTATAACTTTTTTTTTTTAATGGTTGAACTGGATGGACTTGTGTCTTTTTTCAGCCAGACTAACTATGTAACTATATGTGACAGGTCCCAGAAGACTATGGTACCATTCACAATGCACAGTGCTGCTCGCACATGTGCAGTGGGCACCCAGCTGTGAAACCGCAAGCTGCCACAGCCGGGTGCCCACACTTAAGATGCCAATGCCAGGGACAGAGGAAGGCCGGTGACCCTGGCTGGGGTGAACATATCGCTGGATCGTGGGACAGGTAAGTGGCTGTTTTTTAAAAGTCAGCAGCTACAGTTTTTGTAGCCGCTGACTTTTATTTTTTTCAGAGTAGACTGGACAACAGCTTTAAACTACTGCAACTTTGCAAATATAAAATGTGTCAACAGGAAGGTTTTTTGGCAGAAGAGACATTCTATTTCTTTTCTGAAATTAGGAATTGCTACTGTCCTCCTAATAAACTCTTTACAATGTACACTTTGATACGTATGTCCAGCACAGTATACAACCCCAGCATCTGCTGGGTGGCTTGATTAATTAAGTCCTGTGAGCATGTGCAGTAGTTACTATCTGATCAACAAAGATGGGCAAAGATCCTGAACCCAGAAGAAGCCAACGAGAATATATTGGTACTAGCAAGGAAGCTCACAGCGGTCACATAGCTGGATCTGAGATGAGCATAGTTAAGAGAACACAAATTTACCTTCTTTCATAAGTTCAGTAAGTAGGTTACACAGGAAGCTATACCAGGTTATATGGATGTTCCCTGTCTGGCAATCAATATAGTAGAGTTGTGTAGAGTTGTGGGAATACCAGAATTATATTAACAATACACTGTTGCTGTATATTGTGACATGTTTGGAATTTTGTCTTGCAGAGTAGTAAATCTTGTGTTCAAATGTAAAGGCATTGTATACTTTCAAATGTTTTTATTGCTTTAACTAGGCATTAGTGTAGTTATAAACCCCGTGTTGTTTGTTTGCCTTACCTTGTAATGACGGTTTCACATGTTGTGGCTTCAGTTTGTAGTGTCATGGTCGATTGATTCCCCTATGTCTATGTATACATTAACCTAGCTTGTCCCTTTTTACCACTGGGACAAGCAACTTCTTGTCCTGGGTGACACGCATTCTTAGCCACTGCTCTGTGTTGCCTCACAGATGCATGCTAATTTTATGAAACAAACACATCCATTCTAGCAATGGTAAGCTCTGTTTATTGTTTCACCTGCACCAGTGTTAAACAGAGAGTCTCAGGGATTGTGAGATATGTAGTTTCTTCACAGGAAGCGTCAGTTCTTATACTACAGACAGAGGTCATACATTAACCTGTGCAGTGCCATGCCACATGCCTCATGTGTGAACACAAACAGAAACTTCTAACACAGGAACGTAAAGATTTATTATACTATAGACTCTGCTTATGGGTCAATGAATGCTGCCATGAAACTACTTAATCAATGTACATCTTATGCAAGTGAAAACACAAGGTGCAGATAGGAATGTTTTTAATGCCTTTGAAAGGATAGATTTCTGTACTTTTAGTTGCAGACTTGCTTACTTCTCATTTCCCTGGTACATCTCTAGTAATTAATCTACAGATTACAACCTTGTCATATCCCTTATTCAGTATGCATTATGCACGCTAATACAACTGGCAAAATCCACTGTGGGTAGGATTATGTCAGGCTCCCTGCTGTCATTGCATATAGGGAACAGAAAGCTAATATGCAGAGACGCCATCCAGACAACAGAGAGTGATGACAGAAAAATAAAACTATGTGACGGCTCGATCATTTCACTTATGTAAATAATTTTAGAAGATTTCACCAAATACACAAAAGAAATAGTTTTCAGTATACCCAAGCAAAGGAAAAAGAGAATAATTTTATAAATATTTCCCCTTTTCAAGTTTAGGTATGTATTGGTGGGTGGCCAGTATCTGTGTCCTGAGAACTTCGATGGCCTAACCTTCTCTCAACTCTGGCACAGACCATATAAAGCCAAGGAAGTTGTATTCTTTATAATATAAAATAATATGTGAATCTGAGAGCAAGATGTCCTCATGACTATGGCAGATGATTGGAGCTGAAAACACATTTACAGAGCTCATTCTGCTGGACTTCACACAGCATTAAAGAAAGAGCTGGGGGATTCAACTAAAGGACCTCCAACTAAAGTTGTAATAAACATTTAAGTGAGACTGACACATATGTGTAAAGTTTATAACTACTCTGCATGTCATCTGTATTCTCTCTCTTTCGTTCTTATTCACAATATGATGACAAATAGATGACAAAACATGCATTTATGCATAGCGTCATCAGTTTTGATTTTGACATATTTTTTATTATGGTCATTACAGTGAAAATAAATGCATAAATTGGGTAATGCACTGATCATAAATGCTTATTAGAGAACTTTACCTTATGATGACACAGCCAAGCACAAAACATCATAATGCTAAGGAATACTGGTAGGTCTCAGCTTCACATTAGATTTTAAAGTATAAGTGCACTTGAGAGGTAAGCATTAGTGTAATGTAATATAATTACCTCTGAAGCTATTCTCCTGAGAACTCCTGCCTGGAGCTGCACAACTTCTTCCAAAATCCTCACAAGGGGAACATTGCAACAGTGAAAGGAATCTTTAATGCAAGATGTGTAATTCCAGAGAAGGTCCAAATGCTGATCACTTATAAACACAATTAAAACATTTCAAGAAACATCTTAAGGATAAAAACATGGAAACTGCCATTGTCAACATAATTTGAAGGTGCAGTCTCTGGGTCTGTCATCCTTATGCCCAGTACACTACTTAGTAAATCACTGACCCTTAAAATACAACTGTAATTACTCAAAATACTCATGTGTACAAGCTTGCATTTGAACTCCTTTCCTTCTCATGGAAGTCAGTTTGAATACAAAAGCCACCTAAAGCAACTTGACAGAACTGAGATAGCAGTTTAATGAGACAATATCAAGCAACTCCGTGAGCAACTGAAAGCAAGGCGAATATAGCCATAATGCTACTCTAGGCAAGCATGAATGATAAGCACCTTTAGTAAAAGCTATATCCCTTGTGTCCTGCAGCTCCATATTAATGCATAGTCAACATAGGCTGAGGTCTAGGGTGGCAGGGCTGCACAGGGTGGCACATAGCCATCCATACATTACGTTGCAGATTGTCAGTAACACATTTACATGTAAGGCAAAAGGTTTTAGACTGCCGCTCTACCTGCAAGTACAATCCAGCCTTATTGTAGCTCTCCCTAAACAGTTTGTGTGTTCTTGTAGGAAAAGTGTACTACATACTCACACGGATCTGTAGTTCTATAATGGAACTGCAAGTAATTTTTAAGTTCAGTTTAGATGGAGTACACTTTAACTTTAACCTTCTCCACTCCTGACCTTTGCATGCTTCATATAGCAATAGCATCTGATTTTGTTGCAATACCAAAGAATGCCATGTATGACTCAGTTTTCTCTTGTTAAGCCTGCGAGTAGATTAAATCAATAGGCTGCTTAAAAAACACAGATTACTAAACAAGGAAATGAGAGATGATTTCATGTTTCTTGAAATACAAATAATTTTCTGTCTCCTCTCATCATCCTCTTACATGTGTAGCGCCCCTCTAGATAGCCAGGGGGAGCTAGCTATTTTTCTTTTTAGTAGAGGCTGAGTATCAGCCTGGGCATGAGTCAGCCTGGGTGTGAGTCAACTAGGTCAATTTAGGTCAGGGATGAGGGCTCTGCAGGTCAGTTCCTTGAGACCTCCCCCTGCTCTAGAGACTTGAGAAGTTTCTAGAAGGCAGTGGGTGGGATGCAGGAGCCTGGGAGAGAGCCCAGTGGAAAGGGGCCTACCTACAGGCTGGATCTGAAAGGAGGATCTCTCAACCTCAGCAGTCCCCTGAGAGAGGAGCACTTGTACAGCAGGGAAGGAGCCTGAAGACAGCCACCAACCCAACAAGCTCGCAGGAGAGAAAGAATGAGTAGTCCTACACCCTCTGGGCCGGATAAGGAAAAAGGGAATTCCAGTGGGACATCTGATTAGCCCCCCCATCTGGGACTATTGATTTGCAGAGACAGATTATGGGTCCCCTTGCCCAGGGATTCAGCCAGTACAGCTGGATAAGGAAAGGATTCATCTTGGGTCTGGGGTGGTACATCAGGAGAGGCTGGAGAGCTCTCCAGGAAGAAACCTTTTTTGCTGTATAGAGACTTGTACATAGTTGCTAAGGAGTTGTCCTCAGTTGCAGTTCCCTCAGGCATCCCATATACCTCTCAACTCCATCCAAGTTCAATACCCTAATAAAACAAAAAAAAAAAAACTCACCAAGCTCAAGGACTGTTTACTATCTCCAGAATGCAAGTCTGTGGAAAATGCATGTTGCTTGACTGTGCAGGACCTAACTCTTCAGCAGCTCTTAAGGGAGAACTGCTAAATATGCATAAATACACATAGTAGGGCCAATTCAGACAGTAGTCAATTATCCACCCAGCATTTTTTCAGAGTGTGGGAGGAACCTGGAGTACCTGGAGAAAACCCACAACAAGCACAGTGAGTACATGCACACTCATGCAGATAGTGTTCTGGCTGGACACTACCAATGACCCGAGTTCTGCAAGGCAGATGTTCTAACCACTATGGCACTGTGCTGCCCAAAATCAACCTTTACATACAAATTATTTTCCCTTAAAACAAAGGCTATTGTCTTTTTATTTCTACAGCTGAATGTTTTGGCCACAGGCAAAGGATACATAACAGAATGTGATGGCTTTTTCAGGTTATATTTGACATTATGGCTGCTGTAAGCAGACAGGAGATTCTCCCTTCTACTAAAGGGCACTCTGCTGGCTTAGACTCCTGTGTTCTAAACCTTGACAGGTCTGATTCATGCAGTAGTAACTCTGCTGTCTTCTCACAACATGGTCAATGGCTATAAATGTCATGAGCAGCCTCTCCTGCAAAGGTTAAATATTTAGAGACATCAAAAGCATTCTGTGTTGATTATGATACTTATTGATTGGCCACTTGATTATAAAGCAGCAGAATGGAAAAAATCAATATGCCTTTTTATCTCCAGAAATATAGGGAGATGCTACAGTTCAATCTAACCTTCACATTACACATGACCTGTTTACTTTGTAGAAATGATGTTAATCTCTTTACTTCCCTAATAAAAAAAAGAACCAAGCGGCTTTTGTGGCTTCATACAGACCTTCAAATTCAGATCATGTCTTACTTGAGTCAGTTTGTTCAGAAACATGAGATACTGGCATTGTGTTTAATAAATCATAATGAAAAGCATTTTGTTTAGAGGGATTCCGACCTAAAAAATAATTCTTGCATAAAGGGTCGGCCAGTCTTAAGCTGGTCATTTTTATCAGTCAAAAAAAAGCAAACTGATTCCTCCATCCACACAAACAAGGTGAATGAAGCAACCCCCACAACCCACTGGGACAGTGTGTTTTGACAGTGGGACTCTTCCCACTGTCCCAAAAGGATAAAAACTGTTTGTTGTTAATGATTATAAAGTGTTGACTGGAGCTTGGCTTCAATTTGTTATTTGTATTCAAATCTGTGAATACATTTAACACTCCTATCCCCAGCAGACTGACAATGCTGCTATCTGCTGTGTCCTGACTCATTCCTCCAGAGTGGTGTCTCACTAAAACAGGAGGTGTGTTACTAGCCAGATCACCAGGTAAAAATGGAGGCAAAATGCCAAAGAAAAGAAAACTGATGCAGCCGCCACATCTAATGATTGGTAAGCTGCAATATATTACATTACTGGTTGTACCCAAGGCATAGAACAATAGAATTGAGTAGAATTGGCCTGCCCATAGATGGTTCAAATTGCGGCCGGCCCCTGCTGAACCATCTGAGATTCAAGCCATCTATGGCCGGCTTAAGGCTATAGGTAAGGCTCATAGGTAATTCAATTCACCAGCGTCAATCCCTAACCTAACAACAAAAAAGAACTCTCCTTCAACTGTGTAAGAGACTTTCATGACTGATAGTTATATATATATATATATATATATATATATATATATCATACTACCACAAATAGTTCTAAATAAAAAAATTAAACCAAAGAACAAAAAATGTATTTTGCAGTTTACCATTCCTAAATGCGGTGACTGCATTGGTTTTCATGTTTCAGGAAATGAACATTTTTAGCATGTACAGAAAATGCCTGTTGATCTTGCTAAATGTGAAGTGCCTTTGTCACTTCCTGTGAACTGATCTGGAAAACAAAAGTAATAGTATGTTTCTTGTGTAAACTACTAATCTCATCACCCTGTGTACTGAATCTATAGGTTTATTGTAGATAAAATCTATTTTGATTGTTTCATATTTATATTTATGATCCTTTCAATGTTCAGTACATAGCGTTAAACTTGCTTTCCACAGTTTGCTGGTAAATTCCCTGACCACATGTGATGGTGGTTGTGATTATTGCCTATTACTAATATGGCTGTGTTTGTGTGCATTCTCAATAAACATGCAGTGATATAGGTTTTCCCTGTGGTTGGTGCCTAAATGAATATATATGGTGGTAGTATGGCACAGAAGCAATAACTTTACCTACAGATTGTCAGCAAGTGCTACAATATTTTTTGCAGATCAGACTAGATACTATTCAATAAACTGTGTAAAGAGCAATAGGGATACACAAAGAGCAATCAATCAGAGTTCTGTGCATTAGAGTTAGATCAGCTAAAAAGTTATTTAATTTCTACAGTATGTTCTGTAGCTTGTTGCACCGTAAATCATTGTTCCTATTGAATAAACCCCTCTTTTGTGAGCTTAGTCTTGTCTTTAACCAGAAACAAAAATCTAGGAAAGATTATATCCTAGCCAGCCCCAGGAGAACACTGCTGAGATAGGGAATGTATGTGATATTATTATTATACAGGATTTATATAGCGGCAACAGTTTGCACAGCGCTTTATAATATAAGAGGGTCAAGAGGGCTCTGCTTATAAGAGCTTATAATATAATAGGGTGGGGCAAGTGGTACAAAAGGTTATAATTGTGGGAGATGAGTTGATGGAAGTGTTAAATGTTTAGTTGGAGGCGTAATAGGCTTCCCTGAAGAGATGGGTTTTCAGGGATTGCCTAAAGGCAGCCAGAGTAGGGGAAAGCTGGACAGATTGAGGTAGAGTGTTCCAGAGGATGGGAGAGGCTCTGGTGAAGTCCTGGAGATGAGCATAGGAGGAGGAGACAAGGGAGCTTGAGAGCAGGAGGTCATGAGAGGAGCAGAGAGGATGGCTTGGGTGATATTTGGAGACCAGATTGGTGATGTAGCCCGCAGAAGAGTTGTGAATAGTTTTGTATGTTAGAATTTTGAATTTAATTCACTGGGCAAACAGAAGCCAGTGAAGGAATTGTCAGAGAGGGGTGGCAGATACTGAGCAGTTGGTAAGGTAGATGATTCTGGCAGCAGCATTCATGATACACTAAAGAGGGGATAGCCTACTTTAAAGTAGGCCTATGAGAAGGGAGTTGCAATAGTCAAGGTGAGAGATAACAAAGGAGTAAATATGTAGCTTGGTGGTTTCATTAGTTAAAAAGGGGCACATTTTAGAGATGTTACGGAGGTGAGGTCTACAAGGTTTTGACAGCAATTGGATTTGGGGCCAAAAGGACAGGTCAGGGTCTAGGATAACACATAGTACCTTGGCTTGAGGGGAGGGACTGATAATTGCATTATTGATCTTGATGGAAAAGTCATGATGGAGGGGACATGCAGGGGGGGATATTATCAGTCCAGTTTTAGAGAGATTGAACTGGAGACGTGGAGTGTTTTATCTCCAGGTTCAACATGCTCTTGACACACAGGGACATTTCTAGAAATAGTATGATGCACAGCTATAATTTTGGGGTGGGGCTTTGGCATTTATGTATTTTCTCCTGAGTCAGCAATGGACACATTTCCAGAAGCAGCGTGCTCCTGACACAAGAATGAAGGACATATTTCAAGGGGCATCTCAAGGGACATTGAAGTGCTGAAAGGGAAAAGACGTAAAAAAATAAAATGTGAAAAAAGCTTTACACGAGCACAATATTCTTGTCATTGCAAATGTCATGAGAAAATGGTTATTTTAGAGGTTATGCCTACTTAGTGTATTTTTAGTGTATTATTAACATTATAAAGAAAAAATGATATTCAGTATTTACATGGAAGCATCCTTTTTTTCTTGTTTTTTTTTGTTCATTATGCTTCCTAATCGCAATTCTGCATATTAATAATAGTTTACTGTACCTCTTTTGCAGTGCAAAATCTATCAGCCTGCTCAGAGTAAAAGAATTACCCCCTCTAAGAGCCTTAAACTGGCCATACACATTACTTTCTGTTTGTACAATCTTTTTGTATCCTATGGAGCATTATTTATTGAAGCAGAACTCAAGCCAAAACAAGCTTTTGCTTCAATACTCAGGTTCAGCCCAGAGATTCCCACTCAGACCTCTTTTTCTGCCACTAGATGTTTCCAGTCTGCTGGTCAGCATCTTTCAACCTATATCCTCTGACCCCTGGTCATACCAGACCAACCCCAACCTGTTACTGGACAGTGAAAGGAGAAGCAGCACAGGTGAGCTCTTTCTGTCACTCTGCTTTCTCTCCCTATCAGCATGCTTCTTGGCAGCACATGAACTGAAAGACTTTTGTACTACTGTAATGTAGTGTGGAAGAACACTTATTCTTTAACATCTCTGAGCTGGGCTCTGGAGGTCCCTGTGGCCTATAGTGAGTCCTATCTCATGGGGTCCTCAGGGTTCCACTTAACACTGGGATGGTACACCACAGGTTCCCTCCCACCCCAGGACACCTTAACTCACCAGACCATGCTGTTCCTGATGGCTAGAAATGCACAGAATATGCTTGGAGAAGTGCAATATGCAAGCTTCTGTTGCTTCATTGCTTTTCCAATTACTGGTTTAACAAAGTATAACCATGTTCTATTCAATTGGCTATGCTCTCGCAAAGGCGGCACAAATCGTCTTAAACAAAGGCAATAACAAAAGCACAATAAAGAGTGTTCAGAGAGAATACGCTGAGACCTGTGACATTTCTTACAGATAGAGGTCTAAGCAGTCCTCAGTGTGAGGAATGAATTTACCTTGCCTCCTGTAGGCACATAATCCTGATACGCCCACCCTGAGGTGGCTTCCCACTAGAATGTTCCACTTCTACAGTGAAGGAAATAAATACTTGATCCCCTGCTGATTGTGAATGTTTTCCCACTGTTTTCCCAAAGAAATTATCCGTCTAAAATAAGAATGGTAGGTGCATTGTAACACAATGTATAATTTGTTAGACATGCATTTCTTTTGAATTTTTGTTGCTATTCTGTCTCTCAGTATTGCAATACACCTACCATTCAATTTTTAGACTGATCATTTCTTTGTGAGTGGGCAAACATTCAAAAACAGCAGGGGATCAAATACATATTTCCTTCACTGTATATATATATATATATATATATATATATATATATATACATACACACACACACCTTTTCCTAGAGGGGCTTGGCAGACAGGTCAGGGTTGCTACCAAACCTGCTCAACAATTAAGGGGGAAACTTTTTGTCAAGCTGGTAAATTGCATTGTAGCATTAACCAACACTGCTTCTTCCACTCACATTCCAGCCTTGCTTTACAGAGACTACAAGAGACTGATACAGGTCAAATTTGGGTACTTAAACTGCATGATTTTTAAAAATACATTTAATTATGTATTAATGATTACAGAGCTATGTTCATTTGCATCCTTCAATAGCTGCTTAGAGTTCAGCCTTAAAGAGTGCTTATTCTTAAAGTAGTCCTGAACTCAAAAGTGAAGCTTTTCTATGTTGTAGGGAAGATATATAAATGTTAACGTGGTATTAATCCCAAAACAAAAATGTAACATATTGCAGTTTATCAATCCGTAGATGTGGTGATTGCATCAGTCTTTTTTTTTTCTTTTTTAGGCTTTTTATCCTCTATTTCCATCTGGTGATTTGGCCAGCAGCTCACCTCCGCTATTAGAATGCCTCCACTCTGGATGAATGAGAACAGGGGCACAGCAGACAGCAGCATTGTCAGTGTGGGGGAGGGGAGTATTAGATGTACTAGCAGTTTTAAATTAACAAATTGAAGCCAAACTCCAAATCAAACATTAAAATCAGTTACAGCAAACATGGAACAAAGGTTTTACATTAAGAAATAAAAGCTGATCGTAGTAAGCACTGCTGTCACTGTCAAATAGTTTGTCTCATCCCTGTAAACTGATACAACTGAAAAAGAGCTTGTTCTTTTGAAAAACAACAGACTTACTAGCTGGATCACCAGATGAAAATAGAAGAAAGAAAGGCTAAAAAAAGAGATCTAATACAGCCATCATATCAAATAATTCTTAAATTGCAATATAATAAATGTTTGGGTTAAATAATGTTATAATAAATGCTTTCGGGTTTAATACTGGTTTAATTGTTTCTAAGCGGTGCCATGAAATTGTACCTTTTTCTTTTAAATCCTGATTAAATATTCCCCCGCCAGTCAAAAGATCATTGGTCTTCAGGGGTGAAGCTCAGACATAAGAAAACAAAGTCCAGCTACTCTTCCAAGATGTCCACCTCCATGCAGGGTCACAGTGCAGAACAAGGCATGGTAAGTTAGTAATGGGGAAAATATCAGCTGCAGGGAGACCACAGGCAATACTGATGACTGTGCCTTTGCCGTCTGCTTGTCTTTCTGTGAACAGCTTGCAGAATTCAAGTAACTCACAGTAAGAAAATCCATCGTATACTGGTCTGACTTCAACAGAGTGAATTCTACACTTAAGAATTTAAAGACTAACCATAGTGGTTTGGGGTCAGTTTTATTTATTTATTTATTTATTTTTTTAAGTTTATTTTTTTAAAACTGGTATTTTTTCTACTGTAGAGTAAGAGGCTATGACAAAGGATTCCCAGAGCTTCCTAGGTATTCTAAGATTGTGAACAGAAAGCCTAAAGCTATGAAAATACATCATATTCCTATGTGATATTTTAAATGTATCTAAAAAATGTATTTTCATAAAATATATTCAAACTCAAAATATAAATATACTCTTTTTTAGAAGCAGTTAAGGCTGACACTTTTTCTGGGATAAAATACTGGCTGTATGACTTCCTTTTTACTATTACCATTGGCAGTAAGTTCCATTCCTAATGACCAGGCTGGGAAAAAACATACCCCTAACACCAGTAAAACACCAGGGATGCTTATTATTGTTCAGACACTGGCTAGAAGAAAAGTCTTCAAATCTCTAAAATAATGCAGTGCTGAAAGTATGTAAAAGGTGATAGTCACATCAACTTTACAAGAATAGTGCAAACTATTTTCAAAAGTAAAAATGCTCATTTCCCTTCACTATATTAACACTATGAAGTTAATACATATAGTAAAATTCAGTAAATTCATCCTTTTTGTACTTTTTTGCTTTTATTTATATTTTTATATATGTTTACATGTTGGCCAAGCAAAAGTGGCAGTTATAGGGGTTGGAACAAATTGTAACACTGCCAGAGGTGCTTACAATGATCATCTTTTATTTAGTTGATTTTGATGATCCTATCCAAAACTATTTAAGACAAAAATGTTGCTGCAAAAGCTCACACACCCCTGGTAATGATATAGCTTGCCACATTAGACGGCAACCCTAGTTCCTGTTTGGGAACACGTACAAAGACATTTGTTTTGTTGTGTCAAAAAAACTTTCTCCCAATACAAGTCAATAAGAAGGCAAAGGCAGTTTGAAGCAGATCAGATGCAGAACAGAAGGGGGTCAGAAGCACTTGCAAAGGAACTCAAAACCATTTCAAGCTGATCCCAACAAAAAATCTAATGGACCCAGAAGTACACTGCCTTCACTCATGTAGACATACTATTAGGGCCCATTCACATGTAGCCATCCTGCCCTAGGGAGAAATTTTGTTCTGCTGAGCAGTAACCAGGCTGAGCTGAAATAAAATTTCCGCTATCTGTTGGTTTTCCCTTTAGCCTGATTATTGTTTACTTACTGCTACTGGCGATTGTCTATGGCAATAGTGTAAGATGATCCAATAATCAGGGTTGAGTATGTAGCGCTGTTTGTACACTCTTTGTGGCTCTGGGGTATGATGGTGCCACCTGTATAGTATTCAGGAGCAGAGTCTTTATAATCTGTGTGATCAGGACAAGATCTCTAACAAGCGTTAGTGCCTCCACTCAATTGGGGCTTTTGGATAACAAGTGAAATCCCAACTGAGAAATGTATCATCCACATAGACAGTAATCCACACAGCATTGTATATGAAAGGCCATGTATTGAAGAAATCACATTCAGTGAACCATCCAACATAAAGTATCTTCCAAACAGGAACATTAAAGCATTAACAGTTTTTTTTTGCATATCTCAGTGAGGGGAGGTTGCAACACTTACAGTCTGAGCTTTCTCTCTAAGGAAATCCACCCCCCCCCCCCTCTCTTCCACAAGTGCTCTCTCTGATGACCTCATCCTCAGTGCCCATAGAGCATAGCAGCCATATTGGAAAAGGGCAAAACAAACACTGCATAACAGAAGTATACACTGGAAAATGGGCAAATAACTTATCACATCTCTACAAGTAGATTTATGTCTTACTGGCCAACCACTAGGAGGTTTACTGGCCATGATGCTTGCTGGGGAGAAACATAAATATCTGGGGTGACTGTCAGGAAGCTCTCTTAATTTTCAGGCTTATCTGGGGGGAGAATGTATGCTGCTGTTTTTAACAACTTTGGCCTACTGCTTGGGGAGTCCACATGTGCTATGGTATAAGGATCAAGGCCTCTTGACCTGGTACCTAAACTTTCACTGCTTAACTGAATGTAGCTTTCCCACAAGGAGTGGAGTTGATCCTTTGAAGGAGCACTAAGGAAGAACCTTGTCTTCTGGAGGTGCCTGACTTGAACTTGACTTGGACCTCGCAGGGAGTCTGGTGTCTTTCCAAAGTGTTGCATCTCGCAACTGCTCTACAGTCAAGTTTTCAAGAATCACAGGGTGCCAGTCTGGGTCAAAGGTCCTTTTACCTGTGAAAACTGTGAGTAGAGATTTGGAGTCTGCCATATTTCATGGGTATCCTGTGCCCTAACCCTCTCTACTGGGAGTTTATTAAAGCCCAATAAACTATACCTAAGTGACTAAAAGTGACTGATGCTCATCTGTCCAAAATGTCAGCCCACCCCCTATAAACCTATAGGGGGTAACGGGGTGCTACACATGTTTGTGGTAACATGCAGTAAAACACACATTTATGCATCATAATGCACAAACTGTTGTGGTGTGTATTGTGCACTGCATAAAAAAATAAGGTTTAGATTGTCGATGGCTATTCATTGCACTCTGTTAAAATCTTAATAATAAAAATCTATTGAAAGTAACAAAAGTAAGGTCTATTGTTTTGTGCCAAATGTGCACTGCCAGTCCATTCAAAATGAACAGTACGTCTTAAAGCTGAACTAAGGTAGCAGGTAGGCTTTTATTGCAGAAGAGACTCAATGGGCGAGATTTACTAAAACTGGAGACCAGAGAATCTGGCGCAGCTGTGCATAGTAACCAATAAGCTACTAGGTGTTTTTGGCAAAGCTCTATTGAACAAGCTGAATTTAAAAGCTGAATGGTTTCTATGCACAGCTGCACCAGATTCTCTGGTCTCTTCAGTCTCAAAACCTTTCTTTCCTGCTAACAATTTTCCTTTGATTGTACAATGATCAGCTCAATATACATCTCAGAATGCTTTGAATGCTAAGATGGACAGTGCACATGTATGCCATCCCAGGCCCACAAATCAAGATGGCCTAAAGATGCCAAACTTGGAAAGTGACTGGGTGACAGAGGGCTCCATTCACAGAACCAGATCGCATGCAATATAGGTGTCTGGATACATTTTGCCTAAATATCGCATGCAACCCTGAAACTGTCAATTCACTATACCGTTTTGCTGCACAATGCTCAAAACGCTCTGTAAATACCATAGGAAAAGGCATTAAAATCAATTCACAGAAGAAAATAAATAGATAAATGCATGACGTAATTTATAGAAAAGCGACAGCAGAAAAAGACCAAGTGGTCCATCAAGTCTGCCTGGTTTTTTTTTTCTTGGTTTTTTTGTGGGTTTTTTTTGGGGAGGGGGGTTTTGTTGTTTTTTTTCTGTTAACTTTTTTTGTCTGAGTATAGATCTGTGCTTATCGCAAGCATGTTTGAAGCTATTTATTGTTGACTGGCTCGCTACCTCTGCTGGAAATTTATTCCAAGCATCAACTACTGTTTCAGTAAAATAGTACTTTCTGAGATTAGTTTTGAACCTTGCTTCAGTTTAAGGTCATGTTATCCGTGTTCTTGATTTTGATTTTGTGTTGAAAATACTTCCCTCCTGAACGCTATTCACCCCCTTGATGTATTTATAGGTTTCGATCATGTCACCCTTTTCCCTTCTTTCCTCCAGACTGTAAATGGTAAGTTCCTTTCCTGAAGTCGCTCTTGATATGTTTAATCCCCCAGACCTTTCACCATTTTTGTTACCCGTCTCTGGACTCATTCAATCTTATTATTTAGTAGTGGTCCAGCCATGCGGTATTTAAAAAAATTTAAAAATACAAAAAGCAATTTTGAGTAGTTTCTGCCTTTTTGAATCAGTTCTAGCAACAGTAATGCATAGAAATCTGAATATGGAAATCCTTTGGGTTGATTTACTTAAAGAATAACTAAAGAATTTTTTTTTAACTTTTGAATAGAGTGAAGGTAGAGTTAAACACCTGTCAGGTTTTTATTGCTGTCTGTGTCCCCGTTAGGGAGAGTCACCCTCTCTATTTGTCCTGTTTACCATTATCATTGATAGTGGAAGTAAAAGAAAATCCCAAATTTTGGGTTGTCCCCAGAAAAGTAATAGAAGGGACATCTGCGAAAGGGGACACAGATTGCAAAAAACTAAAAAACTAACAGGGGTTATAACCCTCCCGCATTCTACCAAAAATGAAAAAAAAAAGGTTTGCTTATAGTTCTACTTTAAGGCAAACAGCCTGTGTTCTTTGCAAGTTGATCCAGAGCTTACTGCATGAGGCAAAGCCTCACTTTATAAAGAATAGCCATTCACATGCTTGCACATGTCTGGATGATGGAAGTCAACAGAGTTCCCCTCATTTGCTAAGCTCTGGAGCAACTTCACTTGCAAAGTGCTCAGTCTATGTGTCTTTAGTAAATCAACCCAATTCATTTAGTAAATCCACCCATTAAATGTAGTAATATATACTTATTTTCTCCTGTCATTTTACCAGATTTTTAGAGACTTGTTTTGTGAATATACAAGTATGTACATCATTTGCTGCAAAAAAAAACTCCCAACATAACACAATGTAAATTCATATCCCAATAGTCGGATCCCTTGTTAGAACATATGTCATTAAGTGGGGATCCTTTATTTTTCACAATTATTTTTAGAGATATCTTCCCACTGACAAGTTCCCACTGACATCATTGCTTGTTTAGTTATCTATAAGGGGGTCATTCTTCCCACTTACCATCACACTAATGTAATATGAGTTATACATATAGTAATTTTTAGCAGGGGTTCCCTGAGACTAGAAAACTATTTGAAGCATCCCTCTGTGTTGAAAAGGTTGAGAAAGGCTGTTTGAAAGCGTAACTAAAGACAAAACGTTATTTTTCATTTTGGATAGAGTAATGAAGGGTTAGAACCTCTGTCAGTTTTTTTTTTAATTCAATATTTGACATTTAGCAAGATATTATGCGATTAACTTCAATTAACTTTGTTTTTCATGTACAGTATGTGTGTCCTGTGAAAGCAGTTACCCTTTAACTGGTATTCTAGTCACCTTTTTTCTTTTGTATTATTACATACATTGTGGGGACCGCACTGACTTAGTGAGTTGGCATATTTCTACGATTTAAACCATTTTACCTCATTAGTAGCAATATTACCTGACAGGGGTTCTAATTCCTCTCCACTGTATCTGTCCCACTGGATATCGCATAAGATAAAATACTGCATGGTTCCATGGAATAAATACCGCATATTTCGATGAAACACTGCATGCATTATTTTATTAGTTCTTCTAGATTGTAAGCTCCAAGGAGCAGGGCCCTCGAACCCCTCGTGTATCGCACTGTATTGTTATTGTACTGTCTCGTGTATTGTCCCCCATTGTAATGTACAGCGCTGAGCGAACTGTTGGCGCTATATAAATACTGTATAATAATAATAATAATACTAGTGTTTTTTTGTGAATTGGAAAATTTTTTTTGAAAAAGCGCTGTAAGGTATTTTACTGCAAATTTTAAAGAGGAATGGAGCACAATGCCAGAGCGAATGGAGCCCAATGCCAGCAGTGATGCCAGAGAAACAAGGGATATTCTGGATATTGCATTGCTGCAGGGGTGCACTTTGGCAGGTAAGTGCAGCAGTGTTTTTAGGTTTTGTGCTGCCCTAGGCAACACAAAGATTGTCTGCCCCAGTGGCCACGAACCTACACCACCACCCCCCTTCCCCCTCCTGCGGAGAGAGCCTGACATTGAACAACAACACCCCTGCCCCCCACCTGGGAGAGCCTTCCACTTACCCCCCCCGGCGATGGAGAGAAAGACACTCATCTTCACAGCTCTGGACATCCCCTGGAACGAGAGTCAGGCTCTACATAAACCATCAAGCAGCCCGCAGCCTCTCTTGGATCCCACCTGGTTCCCATGGCGCGCGTGACCCTTCTTCCATCCCTTGTTCTGGGGGGAGGTGCTGCTCCCTGAAAAATGCCACCCTAGGCAAGTGCCCTGTTTGCCTTGTGGTAAATACACCCCTGGGAAAGTGCGACATAATGTGCAAAAATGCTGAGCATATTTGCACGTTATGGCAAGTGTCCGCCAATCCCTAATGTGGATTTTAGTTCTGCTTTAACTCCTAACACTTTTCATTATTGTAACAAAGGGTTGATTTACAAAGCTTGAATACCAGGATAAAGATCTTAATATAAGCAATGTGACAGTAATTATCAAATCTTATTGGAGCTGAAAGCTTCTCCTGCCACCAAACGCCATACTGAGACAGAGAAATTGTTACAGTCTTAAAAAATTGACACTTCTGTGAGTGTCAATTTACTGGTCCACTGCTGAGCTCAGTTATTTCTCCCACTGGCCTTGGCACCACTCCAGGACACAGTATAGTACATAGGAGACTTCAGTGTGCAATTGCTCTGCATCAGAGCAGCGGTCAGTGGTGCAGGCAGAGGAAAGGTAGTTACTATCTTCTTTTGTAAGGACAACTTTTTGGCGTTTTTAATTTTAGCAACATAGTAACTTTAAATTACATTTAAATATATGTAGCACCTCCTAGACAGGTGCTAGGATTAAATAGATTTAGTGCTGGCTCATTCTGTTCAGCTGGAGCTGTATTTTTGTTTGCCAGGTACATTTAGCTTGTCTCACTGTAACCAGTGTGGCTGTAATTGTTTTGTTAGGTAAATTTAGTTGTGTTCTCTGTAATCAGTGTAGCTGCATGCAGGGGCGTATTTACCACAAGGCATTTGCCTAGGATGGCATTTTTCAGGGGGGCAGTGGCATTTTTCAGAGGGGTAGTGCCACCCCCCTAAAGAAGGGATGGAAGAAGGGGTTCCCTGAGACTAGAAAACTATATGTAGTGTCCCTCTGTGTTGAACAGGTTGAGAAAGGCTATTTGAAAGCGTAACTAAAGACAAAACGTTATTTTTCATTTTGAATAGAGTAATGAAGGGTTAGAACCTGTCAGTTTTTTGTCCCATTGGGGAGATTTGCCTTCATTATAATGGCAAACAGGACAAATGAAGGGGGTGAATCTCCCTATTGGGGGAACAGACGGCAATAAATAGATGTCCTAATACCTCTCCACCCAATCGAAAACTAAAAAAAAAGTTTGTTCTTTAGTTAGACTTTAAGTAAAGACAACATATCTTTCTAAATGTTAAAAATGAAAAGAAATTATTATCAGAAATCAAACACACACACACACACAGTATAAATACCCTTCTTCTACCAATAAAAAAGACAGCATTATAGAAGAAGAGTATTTATATTATTTATATATGTGTGTGATATTTTTTAACCTATTTTTTATTCAATATTTGACATTTAGCAAGATATTATGCGATTTACTTCAATTAACTTTATTTTTCATGTACAGTATGTGTGTCCTGTGAAAGCAGGTACCCTTTAACTGGTATTCTAGTCACCTTTTTTTCTTTTGTATTATTACATACACTGTGGGGATCGCACTGACTTAGTGAGTTGGCATATTTCTACGATTTAAACCATTTTACCTCATTAGTAGTAATAATACTTGACAGGGGTTCTAATTCTTCTCCACCATATCTGTCCCACTGGATATCGCATAAGATAAAATACTGTATAGTTTCATAGAATAAATACTGCATATTTCAATGAAACCATTTTTTGGTGTTTTTAATTTTAGCAACATAGTAACTTTAAATTACATTTAAATACAGTCAGGTCCATAAATATTGGGACATCTACACAATTCTAACATTTTTGGCTCTATACACCACCACAATGGATTTGAAATGAAACAAACAAGATGTGCTTTAACTGCAGACTCTCAGCTTTAATTTGAGGGTATTTACATCCAAATCAGGTGAACGGTGTAGGAATTACAACAGTTTGCATATGTGCCTCCCACTTATTAAGGGGCCAAAAGTAATGGGACAATTGGCTTCTCAGCTCTTCCATGGCCAGGTGTGTGTTATTCCCTCATTATCCCAATTACAATGAGCAGATAAAAGGTCCAGAGTTCATTTCAAGTGTGCTATTTGCATTTGGAATCTGTTGCTGTCAACTCTCAAGATGAGATCCAAAGAGCTGTCACTATCAGTGAAGCAAGCCATCATTAGGCTGAAAAAACAAAACAAACCCATCAGAGAGATAGCAAAAACATTAGGCATGGCCAAAACAACTGTTTGGAACATTCTTAAAAAGAAGGAACGCACCGGTGAGCTCAGCAACACCAAAAGACCCGGAAGACCACGGAAAACAACAGTGGTGGATGACCAAAGAATTCTTTCCCTGGTGAAGAAAATACCCTTCACAACAGTTGGCCAGATCAAGAACACTCTCCAGGAGGTAGGTGTATGTGTGTCAAAGTCAACAATCAAGAGAACACTTCACCAGAGTGACTACAGAGGGTTCACCACAAGATGTAAACCATTGGTGAGCCTCAAAAACAGGAAGGCCAGATTAAAATTTGCCAAACGGCATCTAAAAAAGCCTTCACAGTTCTGGAACAACATCCTATGGACAGATGAGACCAAGATCAACTTGTACCAGAGTGATGGGAAGAGAAGAGTATGGGAAAGGAAAGGAACTGCTCATGATCCTAAGCATACCACCTCATCAGTGAAGCGTGGTGGTAGTGTCATGGCGTGGGCATGTGTGGCTGCCAATGGAACTGGTTCTCTTGTATTTATTGATGATGTGACTGCTGACAAAAGCAGCAGGATGAATTCTGAAGTGTTTCGGGCAATATTATCTGCTCATATTCAGCCAAATGCTTCAGAACTCATTGGACGCCGCTTCACAGTGCAGATGGACAATGACCCAAAGCATACTGCAAAAGCAACCAAAGCGTTTTTTAAGGGAAAGAAGTGGAATGTTATGCAATGGCCAAGTCAATCACCTGACCTGAATCCGATTGAGCATGCATTTCACTTGCTGAAGACAAAACTGAAGGGAAAATGCCCCAAGAACAAGCAGGAACTGAAGACAGTTGCAGTAGAGGCCTGGCAGAGCATCACCAGGGATGAAACCCAGAGTCTGGTGATGTCTATGCGTTCCAGACTTCAGGCTGTAATTGACTGCAAAGGATTTGTAACCAAGTATTAAAAAGTGAACGTTTGATTTATGATTATTATTCTGTCCCATTACTTTTGGTTCTTTAACAAGTGGGAGGCACATATGCAAACTGTTGTAATTCCTACACCGTTCACCTGATTTGGATGTAAATACCCTCAAATTAAAGCTGACAGTCTGCAGTTAAAGCACATCTTGTTCGTTTCATTTCAAATCCATTGTGGTGTTGTATAGAGCCAAAAATGTTAGAATTGTGTAGATGTCCCAATATTTATGGACCTGACTGTATATGTAGCACCTCCTAGACAGGTGGTAGGATTAAATAGATTTAGTGCTGGCTCACTCTGTTCAGCTGGAGCTGTATTTTTGTTTGCCAGGTAAATTTAGCTTGTCTCACTGTAACCAGTGTGGCTGTAATTGTTGTGTTAGGTAAATTTAGTTGTGTTCTTTGTAATCAGTGTAGCTGCATGCAGGGGCATATTTACCACAAGGCAAACAAGGCATTTGCCTAGGATGGCATTTTTCAGGGGGGCAGTGGCATTTTTCAGGGGGGTAGTGCCACCCCCCTAAAGAAGGGATGGAAGAAGGGCCACTTGCAGCATAGGGACCAGGTGGGATCTGAGAGAGGCTGAGGGATGCTTGATGGTGTATGCAAAGCCTGACTCTTGTTCTCGGGGATGTCCAGAGCTGTGAAGGTGAGTGTCTTCTCTCTCACCGGGGTGGGGGGTTGCCAGTGTATGGCTGGAGGTGATAGTGGAAGGCTCTCTCAGGTTGAGGTGATGGGGCTAGGGTATTGTTGGTCAATGTCAGGCTCTCTTAGTAGGGGAGGGTGGTGTTTGGTGTCAGGGTCTCTCCGTGGGGGGGAGCTTATTTTTGTGTTGCCTAGGGCAGTACGAAACCTAAATACAGGACTGGCTGCATGTTATTAATTAGGTCTGTACAGTGTTTCAGCTGCTGCTGGTTTGTCTGCTTCCTCTGCTTTCTAGAGAACAGTAGAATCCTCTGGAACATAGGTGTAGAGAAATGCAAATAGCAGTATGAATATTTATATAGACCTGGCCAATCCTCATGTGGCCCTGAAGGCTTCTGGGAGTCTGTATACATTCTCTGAGACACAGAGCTTCTGGGTCTTTGCCTGAAGAGAGGAAGTCCAGCCTGGAGGGCTTGCCTCACTCTGGGCAGCATTGCCATGTGCTTGCTATTTGTGAGGCCTCAGGTGGGGTCTGGATGCTGAAGCTAAAGAGAGCTGACTGAGGGATTGTCATCTGTAGATCTAGTGTGGTATCACAGGAGAAAGGTGTCCCATGGATGTTGGAAGCAGACAACCAACTTTCCCTGAATATTTGTGAGTACAGACTGCTGTGAGAGCTTTTAAAGACTTTTGGGCTGCTGCCACCCCTCTAGACAGTCAGCTGTGTGACCAAAGGGGATATTGACTGGTATCCTGAAGAGCTTAGTCTATCAGGTTCTACAGTATGTGACAAGACTCTGTTCTTATTGCTGTAAAGCAGGGGTCTCCAAGCTATGGCCTTCCAGCTGTTGAAGTATTACAAGTCCCATCATGCCTCTGCCTCTGGGAGTCTTGCCTGTGGCTGTCAGAGTCTTTCAAGGCCTAATGGGATTTGCAGTTCCTCAACACCTGAAGGGCCATAGTTTGGAGACCCCTGCTCTAAAGGAAGAAACCTGCTTTTAACTGCTTCTACTAAAAAGCAAAGTCCACAGTTTGCTGTTGCAAGGACTTCTGCTTCAGCTTTTCAGAAAGGAGTTTACCGTCCTCAACCTGAACATAGTTCTCATTTTGGAGTATCCCACTCAGTTCCCTCCATCTTTTCCCAGTTACTCCAAAATTAAAAACAAAGTAAAAGAACATCCCCCAGACTGCTTTTTGAGTCAAAGAGTGACTATGATCGTGTGCCTGGCTGCAGGGCAGATTACTGCGAAAAGGAACCCAGGCAATTTTCAACGGCTCATTCCTACTGTTTTGGTTAAACTTGAAAATATTCAACCCCGTATCACAAGTACATTCTCAAGTTGTCAAACAGCAGATGCACACTGTGCCCTTTTAAGTGACAGTTTCTGGTCAGGTGTGAGTTTTACCTGTCATGAGGAAGACATCATAGTTAAACAAAACACGTATACTGTATCAGAATAAAAAAGCAACAAATGGTGCCTCAAATCTTAAATGTCATTTTTTTTCTGAAGACAGGCTCCTTTATCAGTAAAATTATATATGATATGGTTAGTTTTCTATTGATTTTGATCTCCAGGGTCAGATAGAACCAGAATAATAGGACTAGAAGTAGTGGCACAGAAGAAAAAGATAAATGGCTGTACATATGGCACAAATACAGATAATTGACAGTTGGAGACAAATGACTAGAATATTTGTTTGATGAATGAGTTATAATATTGCACTGATTTTAACGTTTATATATGTCTGTTTACCTTATTTTTATTCATTGCTATTGTTTTAAAGAGTAACTGTGCAGGAAAAAATGTTGTTAGAAAGTTAGGTAAAGACTGTGGGTTCTACCCAAATTCTTGAAATATGAAGCTTGTGATTCAGTTGAGCTCTGATCACTCATTCTGTCTAATGTTTGTCTATTATATCTATGGGATTGCTAAATTTGCATATAACCACATTAAAGCACCACTTGAGCCCAGGTTTTTTTTTTCTTTGCTTTTTTTTATTATTATTTTAGATTGAGATAGGGTTGAAATTACTGTCAGGTTTAAGTTGTTGTGTCATTATTGGGGAGACTCCCCTTAACTAACATGTATAAATACATCAGTGGTTCATATAGTGAACTCGGTGTAGAGTTATTCACCCTTAGGTCATCACAGAGGACAAACGGGCACTCTTTACGTCTGGAGGAGATTTGGAGATTTAATCTCGAATTACGGAAAGGTTTTTCACAGTAAGAGCTGTGAAAGTGGGGAATAGACTCCCTCAAGAAGTGTTTCTGGCCAGCTCAGTGGATTGCTTTAAAAAAGTCCTGGATTCTTTCTTAGATACACAGAATATAACTGGATACTAACATTTATAGGTAAGGTTGATCCAGGGAATATCCGATTGCCTCTCGGGGGATCAGGAAGGAATTTTTTTCCCCTGCAGGAGCAAATTGTATCATGCTTTGCGGGGGGGGGGGGGGGGTTGCCTTCCTCTGGATCAACTGTGGGTATAGAATTATAACTTTTTTTTGGTTGACCTGGATGGACATTTGTCTTTTTCAACCAGACACTGTGCATGTGGTACCAAGGCAAAAAATAAAAGGAATAGTTGCCAGCAGAACTTCCAGAGACAGATAGTAATAAAAACAGTGCAAGAGTTTTTCACCCATCTCCTTGCATTTCTCTTTCCAAATTGATGTTTTCCCATTACTTCCCATCTTTATAAGATCTTGTAACACAGTGACAGTTAAATCCACTCTATCCAAAGAGTCTCTAACAAATCCACTCTATCCAAAGAAAAATAAAGTTTTGGCTGGAGATGGCCTTTACTCACTTGATAACCAGCCCTTTTATTACCAGGACATTTGTTCAGTGCTGTGATAGTTTGACTGACAAGCACTTGGTCATGCGACACTGTATCCAAATGTAATTTTATATAATGTTTTGAGACAGAGAGATCTTTTTTGGGGGTATTTAATAACCACTGTCTGCTTATTTTTTGCTATACAAAGGAAAAGGGACCAAATAGTTGGGTTTGCTTATATTTACCTGTATTTTCTTTATCTTAAAAAAAAAAAACCCACTACCTTAAAAAAAAAAGTCACACAATCATTGCTAGTTAGAGGTACCTTCATACCCCACCAAGACCCACACACCTGTAAATGGACAATCCAATCATTGGTGGTTGGTGGTACTTTAAATTCTCTTCCCGACCCCAAATTTACATTTGATCTGCTGAAATCAACCCTAATTGCCTTTGTACATCATGCTTGTGATCTGATCTGTCCAATACCAGCTCAGATCACAGCCATTTGTGGGTATACTTGCTGCCCAAGTATGTTTTTTAAACGTGCTCCAGAAATATATGTCCCAACACCTCACCCAACAATGATACTGATTTTCAAAGCCAGTCTGCCAAGTTCCAACCTGAGCAGTTGACAACCCTAATTTACAGTATTTTTGTTTTGTCGTGGGGCCTCTAGTTTGTAGAATGTTTCCTTTTAGGGACGTTTTACAATAAAAAATTATATTGCAGTGAATTAATGCACATGTGTTACCATGAACCATGGCATGCATTAATGTGTGTTGCCTTAAGGCAGCCCATTCATTATGAATTTGCTTTCAAAACACCACAAGTGATGAAAAAAAAAGGTGCCTGACCATTTTATATATACAATGGTATATAGCAGCATGGTATAGGTGTTGTGGAGTGCTGCTGTGTGTTGTGCACTACTGTACAACAAATGGAGCTGCAATGCAAGGTGCATTCCCATGCTTTGTTTTGGTGCACATTGCCACAGCGTACAAATGTGACTGGACTCTTTAATTGCAAATGTACTATATTGCAACCCATTTGGCCCAGATATTATTAGATTTAAGAAACAAATTCAGGTGAACATATAACAGAATTTAATTCACTTATTTTATTTCCAAGATGCTGTCAAAGCCTTAAAAATCAAAATAAATGCACTTAAGTATTTAAGAGTATGCAGCAAAACCATTGATTATTCACTATTGATGGGTTTAATGGAAAGAACCCATCTATCCGTGCGCTGCAAATTTTCAGGACAAGTGAAGTGCAACCTGATTTCATATAGATATATACATTAAGCCTACAGCTAATGGACCTCACATGTAAAGTTTCAACCGTTTAAAGGTTCCATCCTCAGCGTTTCTTGTAGGTACTGAATGATGCAAAGCACATACTCCTTGGCTTCTATTTAATCAGTGCACTTTGTGTGCCACTCTGCTGCTCAGATTAAATTCCCTGGATGCTGGAAACGACCATTGCCGTTTAAATCTGGATTTCAGTTTTCAATGCTTTAAATAATTGAACATTTATTCAATTATAAAAGCAGATGTGAGAAATGATACTTTTAAATGCTGCAGCTTGTGGCAGAAGTTTGTCAGATGCTTGAATTCAATTTAGCTTTGTTACATTGCTTATTGAACACAGCTGGGCTTCAGCAAGGCTAGAACCTCTTATTCCTGGTTGTCCACTGCTTGCAAGACTATCTTCTGTTATTCTGAGAATGTAAAGGAAAATGTAAACTATAATCAGAGATTCTAATATATGTGAGAAAACTCTGTAAAATTCACAATTTTTTGGCTATTCCTGTAAAGACTCAGTGTTAGTAAAGGCATAAATGCAGTTTATCCTCTTATACACTATATACTATATACACACTATATTGCCAAAAGTATTGGGACACCCCTCCAAATCATTGGATTCAGGTGTTCCAATCACCTCCATGGCCTCAGGTGTATAAAATCAAGCACATAGGCATGCAGACTGCTTCTACAAACATTTGTGAAAGAATGGGTCATACTCAGGAGCTCAGTGAATTCAAGCGTGGTACCGTGATAGGTTACCACCTGTGCAATAAGTCCATCTGTGGCATTTCCTTGCTACTAAATATTCCACGGTCAACTGTTAGTTGTATTGTAACAAAGTGAAAGCAACTGGGAATAACAGCAACTCAGCCATGAAGTGGTAGGCCACGTATAATGACAGAGTGGGGTCAGTGCATGCTCAAGCACACAGTGCGCAGAAGTGACCAACTGTCTGCAGAGTCAATAGCTTCATGCAACCTTCAGATTAGCACAACAACAGTGCACAGAGAGCTTCATGGAATGGGTTTCCATGGCTGAGCAGCTGTATCCAAGCCTTACATCACCAAGTGCAATGCAAAGCATCAGATACAGTTGTGTAAAGTACGCCACCACTGGACTAGCAGTGGAGACGTGTTCTCTGGAGTGACGGATCAAACTTCTCTGTCTGGCAATCCGATCAACGTTCCTGGGTTTGGCGGTTGCCAGGAGAACGGTACTTGCCTGACTGCATTGTACCAAGTGTAAAATTTGGTGGAGGAGTGATTATAATGTGGGGCTGTTTTTCAGGGGTTGAGCTTGGCCCCTTAGTTCCAGTGAAGGGAACTCTTAAGGTGTCAGCATACCGGGACATTTTGGACAATTTCATGCTCCCAACTTTGTGCAAACAGTTTGGGGATGGCCCTTTCTGTCCCAACATGACTGTGCGCCAGTGCACAAAGCAAGGTCCATAAAGACATGGATGAGCGAGTTTGGGGTGGAGGAACTTGACTGGCTTACACAGAGTCCTGACCTCAACCCGATAGAACACCTTTGGGATGAATTAGAGTGGAGACTGCAAACCAGGCCTTTTTGTCCAACATCAGTGCCTGACCTCACAAACGTGCTTCTGGAAGAATGGTCAAACATTCCCATAGACACACTTCTATACCTTGTGGACAACCTTCCCAGAATACTTGCAGCTGGATATGATCAACTTAAAGGATAAGAAGAAGGTGAACAAACTCCAAATATCCTAGCCACACCTTCAGACCCCACTGTTCATACCAGTCATGATTCCCCATGCTGCCAATGTAATGGTCTGTACACTGCAATGCGCAGCCCTGGAGTAAGTATCCATCATAATGCTGAATGAGAAGCATCTGTGGCTTCTTCGTCTGGTAAGGTGTCCCAAAAAAAAGTGCTTCTCCCTGGTCAGCATGTTCAAATTAGACATGTGCATTTTGTTCCGTTATGATTCGTTCTTTGGACGAAGATTTTATGTTTGGAGATTCAGATCTATATGAATCTCCGAATAGGCATAGTAATGAAAGTCAACAAATCCAAATAGAGTCATAACAAAATTAATAAATGCATTTGTTTCATTCCGATGATGTCACATGATGCAATAGTAATTCGGCCCATGGGGAAATAACTACATTTTTTAATTTGTTCAATAATTCAGATTTGGATAACGAATGGATCCGAATTTCATTCTATTTGTAAATTCAGATGCACGTGACGCCAGTAAATATTTTCCAATCAGCTCATGCCATTTCTTTTGGTGGGTTGGACTATATTGAATCATTCCTATTTGAATCCGTCTAATGCGGTAATATATTGAATATATAGCAATCTTCCAGAAAAACTGCAATATTTTTCGAATCCACATGGACCAATGAATATACAGTACATAAGGAATGCTGAAGACACAAAACAAATTCCGAAAACGAATCAGTTCAACATAATGAATAAGATGAAACAAAATTCTTAAAATGAACGAATGCATGCAAAACAAAATTAAATGAAAATTTCTGGTGTGCACGTCTCCTTCAAACCATAAATCATTGCAAGCTTTTTGATGGATACTCAATCCGGGGCTATACCAGCATCATGGACACTATGTGCAGTAGGGTCTGGAGGAGTAGCCAGTATATTTGGAGTTAATTCACCTTTTCATTTTTTGTGAAAAGTTGAATTTACCTATTAAAGGCTGGGTTCAGCTTTATATAAAAAAAATAATGCACATGATTTTTGCAGGAAAAAAACATTTATTTTTTTATTTGTATATATTTTTTACAGGACCCTGTAAAGCATTGCACCTGCAATCAATGTCAGGCCCCTGTAGACACTTCCTCTAGCTTTCTGCTTGTACCTCTGCACAAGAATTCAGTTAGAAAACTGGAGTATATGCTGATTACTGCATTAAGTCTATTGAGAGCTACAAGTTCATCTGCTGAAGTGGTGTACAGGACTTGCACTTTATTCATTCATAGATGCAGGGAGAGGAACCCCTGCACACTGTCACCAGGGAGGGGGGGGGGGGCTCTGGGAGTGAGAAGCAGGTGTTTAGGAACATGTTACATGTTACAATATGTAGCATGTTCCTAAAGGTGAACTTAGCCTTTAAAAGACAATTTCACCTTTGATGGAGTCATCAGTAATTAATTTTACCCACCGTTGTACTCAAGGGGGTAGAAAAAATTAATAAACAGAAAACCTTAGCAAAGATGAAGCTGTCTTTTAAGTTAGACAATAAGTCCTCGGTCACACTGGATGCGAATTGGCATGTGATTTGCAAATCGCATGTCAAGTCTCACTCTATTGTCCGCAATTAGAGAAGCCATATCAATGCGGTTCCGACTTGGTCGGAGCTGCACTGATTTCTACAGTAGTACATGTACTACTTTTGGTGCGATTTGCATAGACATTATTATTATTATACAGTATTTATATAGTGCCAACAGTTTGCTCAGCGCTGTACAATATAATGGGAGACAGTACACGAGACAGTACAGTAACAATACAATACATGAGGGGTTTGAGGGCCCTGCTCCTTGGAGCTTACAATCTAGGAGACATCTGTGTCAGATGTCTTACAAATCGTGAAGAAAATAAATAATAGCGCCTAAGGAAAAATAAAAATAAAAACTATATAACTCACTTATAGTGCACCAGCTGCAAAAAATCACCATAAATAAAGTGTAACAATTAATGGGGCGGCTTGCCTGCGTGATTCCCCATTGATGTCAGCTGTTCGGTTCCTGTGAAGTGCATATTTAATGAGGTTGCGACGTCTCACATCCATCCGCTCCGTGAGGACGTCGATGACGAAACGCGTAGGGCAGAGCTTGATTGATGTGACGTCATTACGTTTGGCTACGAGCTACTGCGCATGTGCTGAGTAGCTAGGCTCGTTTTATGTGATTACTGCTATGCTGTTGATGCTGGTGTCGGCTGGGACACCTCTTGAGTAAGTGCAATGACTACCTAATAAAGGAATTGGCTTTTATAATACTGCACCATGAAGTTTCTTTGTTTTTCTCGAGTGCCTGGCATCTTCCTCCTTGGATACGATTGAAGGTGTTTTTTTCTTTTGGAGAAGTGGATTTCCGATAATTTGAAAAGCTTCTTTCATCTTGTTATTTGGTCTATGAGGATCGGTGTTCTGCAGAATTTCGTTTCCTGAAGATATACCTATGGATGACTTGCCATCATATTACTAAGGTTTTTTGGTGGTGTTTTGTCACATTTAGACATTTTGTTGCACAAAAAAAAAAAAAAAATTTTTTTGCACATTTTTTTGTGGTATTGACATTCTAATTTTGGACTTATTATTTGAACTTTTTTATTATTTATACATATATATATATTCACTAGCGCAAATTATTTATTGCATTAAGTCTTACAAATCGTACCTCAAATCGGCATGTCATTTGACTTTGAAGTCCTGCGACTTCACTGTAAGTCGCATGATTTCAAAGTCGGGATTGGTGTGACCAGGATGTAAAGGGTATCATTTAAACTACAAACTTACAAATCTCTGCTCAAAGTGAACAGGTACATTGTCAAAATATTTATCTTGGCCATGTAACTGGAAAGCCAAGTTTCCTAGAGCGCAGTATTTTAAAATATGATAAAGTACATAGGACAGCTATTACAAAAGCATCATTACATGAAGCTCACCCTTCAATATTGCTGCAGAGGAGAACAGATTCAGCACTTGTGATTTAGGACACTGAGAAGTTGAATTGACATGTGCAGAGAGGATCCCCAGACAACAGCGATCTGCCTGGCTCTGTGCAATAGAAATTCCTCAGGACAGCCACTGTGTGAAGCCACTGTGTGCAGCCACTCTGTCAAGCGTATTTGCTCTCTAAGCACAGTAATTAGAACTTTGATAAAATAAACAGACTGAGCAAGCATTGCAGCTGAATTTAGTCAAAATTCACACAGTCACTTCATCAGGGGTGGACTGACCATTTGGAAACTCGGGTACTGCCCGAGGGCCGGGGGTCAGTAGGGGGACCCATGAGATGCCCCTGGTACCTTTTTCATAGGCTTTTTGGAGTTTGGGCAAGGACCCAGGGGCCCCATGATGCCCTATTGCCCGGGGGCCCCATGAGTTGTCAGTCCGCCCCTGCAGTTCATGTCAGATAGAGATGCTTCTAAGGTCAGAGAGTGACATGGGAGAGCTATGAACCCTACTAAGGAGTCTCTTTAGTTGTGTTTTTCCCCCAAGAGTTACACATTGTTCTAATTTATTCTTTGGTGAAAATGTGTAAATCTTGGGTAAAAGCCATGTTAGTCTTGGCTGAAAAACATATTTAACCACTTGCCTACTGGGCACTTTTACCCCCTTCTTGCCCAGGCCAATTTTCAGCTTTCAGTGCTGTAGCACTTTTAATGACAATTGTGTGGTCATGCAACACTGTACCCCAACAAAATGTTTATCATTTTTTTGAGACAGATAGAGCTTTCTTTTGGTGGTATTTAATCACCACTGTTTTTTTTATTTTTTGCTAAACAAACTACAAAAAGACTGAACATTTTGAAAAAAAAATGTAAATAAGTAATGTTTCTCCTTCATTTATGTGCGCTAATGAGGCTGCACTGATGGGCACTGATGAGGAGGCACTGATGGGCATTCACAGGCATCACTGGTGGGCATTGACAGGCATCACTGATGGGCACTGAAAGGCAGCATTCATATTGTAAAGCACTGAGCAAACTGTTGGCGCTACATAAATCCTGTATAATAAAAATAGTATAATAATATACGGCACTGACTGGAACTGTTAGGCAGCAATGATGGGCACTGATAAGCGGTGATGATGAACACTGATAGGCAGCACTGACTGGTACTGATAGGCGGCACTGATCGGCAACACTGGCTGGCACTGATAGGCAACACTGACTGGCACTGATAATTGATACTGAAAGGCAGCTCTGATGGGCACTGATATGTGGCATTGATGTGCACTAATGGGAACTGGTATGTGACATTGATAGGAACTGACAGGTGGCATTAATGGGGCTACACTGATGATCAGTGTACATGTCCCCTCTGAGGAATGCCACTTACTGGCTCTCCTCTCCTCACGCACTGTCAGTGTGAGGAGAAGACTGCCGATAACCAGCATTTCCTATTTGCATGTGATCAGCTGTGATTGGACACAGCTAATCACATGATATAGCCTACGTCATCGGCTCTTTACTGTGATCGGTGATCCTCTGTGTTCCACCATGGACACTGCACACCACAGATCATTGCACGCCCCCGGTCGGTGCGCATGTGCAGCTAGAGTGGGAGGACGTCATAAGATGTCCTCCCAGAATGAGAGAACCACCACCCGCCCGTCATTTCCTTATGAGGGAGGCCGTTAAATATACCACTTGGGATGCTTTGATGATTATAATTGAACAAATTTTGCCTTTGTGGGTAAAAGCCAAAACACATATTACTACTAATTGTACTATTATATGCATTATTATAGCTTTATAAAGCTTGTGTTTGTTAGAAACTTGGTCTGAAAGCCTTATCTAAAGTGTAAGGATTTATTCACACCATTGTGGTTACAGGTGTCCATGCAATGCATTGTTATTCTATTAAATGGCACCTCAATGTCTCCCGGAGTATCAATAGTCACATGCCTACAAAACTGTTTAATATTTCTCATTACAACATAACTGTAGTAAACTTTGTTAAACATTTTCTTGTCTGTACTGTGTTGTGTTTACCAGACAAATTCTTATGTCTGCAAAGTTGGCCTTTCTATTAATATCTGCATCTGGATTTATAAATATGTACAAACAGTGTTAAGTCCACCACGAAGCTGAATTCCAGCAGATAATTCAAAAGTGTGTGTGCAGCTGAAATTAACACCCTACATGCTATTAAAGATGAGCTTGCGTTTGGACCAAAACCAAGCTCATCTGCAGGGGCGGACTGACAACTCATGGGGCCCTAGGACAATAGGGGATCATCGGGCTCATGTGTCCTCACCCACACTCAAACCACACCCAAAAAAGCCTATGAAAGGTACTAGGGGCATCACATGGGGCCCCCTACTGACCCTGGGCACTTTGGCAGTGCCCGAGTGCCCAAATGGTTAGTCCACCCCTGCTCATCTGTACATGCCAGGCATAAATAACCTGTGAAAGATAATAAAATGCAGTTCACTGTCCAGTATATGTTATTGGTAAATATTATCATGTTTTGTGGGTGCCCCTTTTAAGATAAAAATACTTAATATCAACTGGTCCAAATCTGCTCTGATGCTGCTGGATGGTGACTCTGCTCAAATAATATCCTCAATGTGCTCTATTCCTCTTACAACATCTTTCAAATTTTTGGGTATTCATGTCCTGCCATAGCCCACAGATTTTTGCTTTCTCAACATACCCACCCCACTTGTCTGTTTTAGGGATACAGTAAAGATCTTGAAGAGACTTGAACAGACTTAGGCTATTGCTAGTGGGGAAAACAAATCTCATAAAAGTGATTCTTATGCCAAAACTCTTGTATGTCCTACACAAAACTACTATGGTCAATCCTCTGAAAATATTCTGTATTATTAACTCAATATAATTGTGGAATAATAAAGCACCCAGGGTAAAGCTAGAACATTTGCAGAGGTGAAAAGATGGGAATGGATTGGTTTTACCTAACCCATGGTTGTACAATATGGCAGCCTAACTACAACACATAGTGAGGTATATGGTGAGAAAGGATGGGGTAGCTGCTAACAAAACAGACCCGACAACATTAATTACTGTATATTACTGGGACAGTGGAAGTTCTGATGGGATTGGAAGCCCTGGCTTTTGAAAATCCAAAAAGCTCCTCCCTACTTACACTCTTATGCAAAAGACACGGAATGAGGTTAAAAAACTTCAGAGAGGATGCACCATGTGTAGTCCTATTAGAAATAATAATTGTACTGAAACTAAAAGTGAACCCTTCCGTGCTATGGCTTAAATCCCAACACTCAAATGTAAATATCAGCCTCTGTCAGTAGGATTGCATTGTGTCAGTGCTTGTGCTTGAGTTGGGGAGCGATGAAGAGCCGAACGGCTGGTAGATCTTTCAGTCTCTGCTCATTGTCCATCTAGCTATACGGTAATACTGCTTTACCTCCCCTTTGTGCCTACTGTCTTCTGTTAGTTTGTGAGTATATTTTGATGGTGCTTTAATGGTATCACACTATGTGAGCTTTTCTCTTTGGTATTTATATACCTATCCTGGGATTGCTGACTGGAAGGTGGAGGAGTACTGGCCTAAACACACAGCAATTATGATTGCCATCTCTACTTACCTTATACAGGCTGTGTTTGCGTAATCGGTAACAAGCATGGAATGCTCTTTTGGTAAGTGCATTTCCTGAGCGTGGTGAAGAGATTAACATCTGGAAGATTCACTTGGTGGGGTAGATTTTTTAATGATACACCATATTTCATTGGACTTTTTAAACAATTTTTGAGGTTTTCTATGGATTTATGATTGTGGTTTTGTTACATGTTATACACAAACATTTAGGGATTTTTTGTGATATTTAAGTGTAATGTTCATTTCTAGAGTGAATTGTGGATGTTTTCACCTTTTTCTTTACCAAATACCACAACTGTATAAATTGAGTTACAATTATTCTCCTGAATTAGCTAGGCTACAATACAGAAACAGATGGAAAACCTATGGTATCACCATGTCAGGAACATTTTTGTGGATGGTGCATTACGACCTTTCTCTGTTGTACAGGCCAGTTTTCATCTTCCACAATCCATGTATCTTTATTACATGTAGCTTCAACATGCTGTTAGGGCTCAACAAGCCACTGACACATGGCTCCAATCTCTCACTCTGGTATTTAATTTAATACAAAACACTGAAATATCCAAGGGTTCATATTTAGATTCTACGCCACGTTACTGACTACGTTTTTGGAAGACTATCTCCTACAGGTAGAAAACCGCTGGGAAAAGCAGGTTTAGGCTTTTTAGGAGGAGCCGTGGGAAGAAGCCACACAGGCAGTACAACTTTGTTTGCTTAACAACTCTCAAAGACTTTCACAATTATACCTTATTTTATGCTCCACTTAAGTTATTTAAATTAGGTGTGCTGGATGACTGCTTGTGCATTAGATGTCATAGAGGTCATGCTTCTCTAATTCACCTATTATGGATGTGTCCCAAACTGTCCCAGTCAACTGGATAATGGTTATCATACCTTTGATAAAGTATTTCAGGTCATCATTAAGGAACACCCTAAACAATGTTTGAGAGTCTTACTGATCTTCAAGTACAAGAGTTTTCAAGGCAAGCTATTGTCAAGCATGCAAGCTAATTTTACTGCAGTGGAAGTGAGTAGACTCACTTACACTTAAAGAATGGATAAAAGATATGGGGGACACATGAATTTGAAAATATATAGGCCCAATAGTTGGATACTTCTGGGTAAACCCGACTGATTTAATTTTAGGACATCTTCTTTAAAAGGTATATGCAAAGTTAGAATCTATATATTTGCATTTACCATTGTGATTTTATTAAGTATACAATGTCTGACTGCTTGTTTTCCTGTGTACTATGTTACATCGGGATTTATCATGTTGTTGATTCATTGTTGGAAGCATAAGACTCTGTATCATTCCAGGGATACTGTTTAATGTACATTCTGGAAATTTATTTTTTTTTTTAATAAAACCTAGTTCTGATTTAAAAAAAAACAAACTTGTCATTAGCAGGACAACTATGAGTGCAAAAATGTATAATAAACTATAAAACCATAGCACTTTATTTGAACCCCATTCAATTAGCGCAACACACCCTAAAATAATATGATAGTGCTCTAAATAGTTGCTGCTAAAACACTGTTAGTGACTTCACAGCACCTGTACCAAAATGAACAACAATATAGTGTTGCGCAACAAATTATTAACTCATTTAAAAATCAATTAAAAACAATAATTAAAGTCCCATGAAAAAGTCTCTTGTAACACCACTGTGCGATGTGTATAAAATAAATCTCTCTCCTTCAGTGCCAACCATACCATCATTAGGTGAAAAACCTGCTCACCTTACTCTATGACCTCATCAATAGGTTATTATGCACTCAACATTTGGACACACTTCCACACATAGGTGGAAGGAGCTGAGCCCTAGACATATTGAAATGATGACCATCCGGGAGAGCGGGGTGGTGAGCAGGTTTTTCACCTAATGTTGGTGGCACATTTGGCACTGAAGAAGACAGAAGATTTATTTTATACACATTGCATAAAGGTATTATAAGAGACTCTTTTCATGGGACTGTAATTATTGGTTTTGATTGATTTTTTAATGAGATATTAGCTTGTTGCACTACACTATATTGTTATTCATCACAGCACTTTATTGTTCGCTGCCATGCTAGTTGTCTACAGCATGTAAATTAACACTTAATTTGTTACTAAACCCAGGACCCTGCATTCACTATATCTGGTCTCCCAGAGTACACAGAACATGGAATTGCAATCATTTTAGTAAAAATAAACTTAAATACCTTTTCTCATCAGCATTATATAGCAGTCTTGTGACTTCTATCAGTGACTGGCTGAGCACTAGTTAATCTTGTAGGAGGAGTTTTCCTTGTCCTTTTACTGTCCTATGAGGCTGCATGACCTCTAACCCTCTGGACAGCGCTGATTGGCCCTGTGCTGATCACATGCACCCTCCCAAAAAAAAACTCTCTAGCAATACACACCAATCTTAGCATGTGCAGAGTGCCTTCTAGGGCTCTGTACTATCAGCAGATAGATTGAGTACTGTGGAAGAAGGGGAGGATCAGAAAAGACAGGCTCAAACAGAGGATTAACCCCTTAGGCTCCGAAGTGAGTATAACAAGCATGCTTTACTGCATACACAGACTAATTTTACTTTTGTGGGTTTAGTAACACTTTAAAGCTTCACTCCAGGTTTACTGTGACTTTAAAAACTTTGTTTGGGCCAAACTGGCCCAAAAAAACTATTTTCTTTATAGATGTGCGCTCTGGGAATGATTAATAAACTGTATGTAGCATCAGTTACATACGGTATACAATGCTGTGTTTAGAATCCTGGCCCTCCACTACCTCCCTCACCCGCACAACACCCTCCCGCCTCCACGTCCCGCCGCAACCCCCGCAACTTAGTATCTGTCCCCCTGCTCCCTAAAATCTCCCCCCCCGTTTTCATGTGCACTCCTGAACGCCCGATCGGTGTGCAACAAGCTTACCGCCATCCACGACCTCTTTGTTTCCCGCTCCCTCAACCTCCTAGCAATCAGGGAAACCTGGATCCAGGCCACTGACTCTACCTCCCCTGCTGCACTCTCCTACGGAGGTCTCACCTGGACCCACTCACCCAGGCCCAACGGTCGTAAAGGTGGTGGTGTTGGTCTGCTCCTGTCACCGCAGAGCACCTTCCAAGTCCTCCCAAACCCCCCCTCCCTATCCTTCTCCTCCTTCGAGGCCCACTGCGTCCGACTATTCTCCCCAACCCCCCTGAAGATTGCTGTGATATACCGGCCTCCTGGATCCATACCCCGCTTCCTGGATGACTTCTCCTCCTGGCTACCCTTCTTCCTCTCCTCTGAGCTACCCACCATCATCCTTGGGGATTTCAACATCCCTGTCAACCTCGACAACCCGGACACCTCCTCCTTTACACTTGCACAGTGCATACAATCCACCACCCACTCCGACGGTAATATCCTTGATCTCGTCTTCTCCAACCGCTGCGCTCCCCACAACCTCACTAACACCCCCTTCCCTCTCTGACCACAACCTGATCACCTTCTCTATCTCCTCGTCCTCCAACGCCTACCCCTCCAAATGTCACACTACTACCAGCTGTAACCTCCGCAACCTTAACCCTGCCTCCCTCCACTCTGCAGCTGATCAACTCCACGACCGCATCCTCCCCCTGTCCTGCCCTAACTTGGCTATGACTGCCTACAACAACGCGCTCTCAACAGCCCTTGACTCACTAGCGCCTTTAACCACACGCAACATCAGACCCCGACCGCTCCAGCCCTGGCAGACTGATCACACCAAAACCCTCAAACGACACAGTCGTGCCCTGGAGCGACTATGGCGCAAAACCAAATCCCAACAAGCCTTCACCCGCTACAAATCTGCCTTCCACACCTACACCTCCTCCCTCCATGCTGCCAAACAGGCCTACTTCTTGACCCTCATCAAGGCCTTCTCCTCCAATCCTCGCCGACTCTTCTCCGCCTTCAACTCTCTACTCTCTCCACCCCCACCTCCACCCAGCACCTCACTCACTGCCCTTGAGATTGCCAATCACTTCAAAAACAAGATTGACACAATTCGCAAGGACATTGCCACAACTCACACGCCCTCTCAACCCTTCCCCTCTCACACAGCTACCCCCTTATCCCCCCTTCCCCTCGACATAACCCGCAGGGACTTCGTCGCTGCTCAAACTCTCTCCAACCCCCTTCACCCTCACTCAGCTACCCCCTCATCACCCCTCTCCCACGGCCCCACCACTGCTCTGACCTCCTCTTCCACCCCACCCTACATTCCTCATACTGAAGCTCCCCCAACACTCCGCACCTTTGACCTTACTACCATCGAGGAAGTCTCCAAGATCCTCTCTGATGCCCGCCTCACCACCTGCCCCCTCGACCCTATCTCCTCACAACTCCTACGACCTCCTTCCCCCTCCATCCTACGCTCCCTCACCCACATCTTCAATCTCTCCCTCTCCTCCGGCACTTTCCCCTCCCCTCTGAAACATGCACACATCACCCCCATACTTAAAAAGCCCTCCCTGGACCCCAATGACCCGAACAACCTCAGACCCATCTCCCTGCTCCCATTTACATCTAAACTCCTCGAGCGCCTAGTCTACACCCGCCTATGCTCTCATCTCAACAACAACAACCTCCTCGATCCCCTACAGTCCGGCTTCCGTCCCCTACACTCCACCGAAACTGCCTTATTCAAACTCTCCAACGACCTGCTAACCGCCAAAGCTAATGGCCACTATTCAGTGCTCCTACTCCTTGACCTCTCTGTGGCCTTCGACACAGTCGACCACCCCCTCCTCCTCAAAAAACTACACTCCCTCGGCCTCAGAGATTCTGCTCTCTCCTGGCTCTCATCCTACCTGTCACAACGCTCCTTCAGCGTTACCTATAATGCTACCACCTCCCCCTTACTCCCCCTCTCTGTTGGGGTCCCTCAAGGCTCTGTCCTCGGGCCCCTTCTCTTCTCCATCTATACCTCCTCCCTTGGCCAACTCATACACTCTCACGGCTTCAACTACCCCCTCTATGCCGACGACACACAAATCTATCTCTCAACCCCCCACCTCACCCCCTTGGTCTCAGCCCGAATCACACACCTACTGAGCGACATATCAGACTGGATGTCACTCCACTTCCTTAAATTGAACCTCTCCAAAACCGAGTTTCTTGTCTTCCCCCCAGCCCGGACACCACCCCCCAATGACTTCTTCGTCACATCCAACAACGCTACCATCAAACCCGCCCTGCAGGCCAGAGTACTTGGTGTCATTCTGGACTCCAACCTATCCTTTCAACCCCAAGTCCAATCTTTAACAAACTCGTGCAGACTCCACCTCCGCAACAACGCCAAAATACGCATGTTCCTAACCCCAGAAACCACTAAACAGCTCATCCACTCCCTCATCATATCACGACTCGACTACTGCAACTCCCTCCTCACTGGCCTGCCTCGCCGCTGGCTATCCCCGCTTCAGTCAGTCGATCCTGAATACGGCTGCCAGACTCATTCACCTTTCCAACCGCTCTGTCTCCGCCACCCCCTCTGCCAATCCCTCCACTGGCTTCCGATTGCGCAACGGATCAAATTCAAAATCCTAACGCTGACGTACAAAGCTGTCCACCATACTGCCCCGAACTACATCACTGACCTAATATCTAAGTACCGCCCAGCACGCACACTCCGCTCCTCACAAGACCTCCTTCTCTCTAGTTCCCTGGTCTCCTCCTCCCATGCCCACCTCCAGGACTTCTCCAGGGTGTCACCCATCCTCTGGAACTCCCTGCCCCAACCCATCAGATTATCACCTACTCTCCTCTCCTTTAGGCGCACCCTGAAAACCCATCTCTTCAGGGAAGCCTACCCCACCCCCTGCTAACTTGCTGACCTCCTCCACTCTTCCTACCACTCCATCCCCCACAGCTATCTCCTCCTGTGCCACCATCCCCTCCCTCCTAGATTGTAAGCTCGAAAGAGCAGGGCCCTCAATCCCCTCATGTTTTGCATTGTATTGGTATTGTTCTGTCACATGTTCTGTCCCCCTTTGTAATGTACAGCGCTGAGCGAACTATTGGCGCTTTATAAATACTGTATAATAATAATAATAATAATAATAATAGACAGTGGGATGGAGACTTTCAGCCTGTTCCTGGCCTAGCTAAGAGCTACTAAGCCTTTCAGAGGAAGCCTTGTAATCTATGAATGAATACAGGGCTTCCTGTGGCTGGCTGAGATGGAGATTGTGAAAACATCTGCCCACCTCTTCACCACAGCCAATCAGAGGAAGCCTTGTATTCATTGATAAAATACAAGCTTACTATAAATAGCTGAGCAGTGCTCAGCTTGTAGACATTTATTTTCTAGGTGGCTTAGGTTGGGAAAAGTTGCTGTTTCCATACACCTCTTGGCTAATAATATTGGCTATGTTTTTTTTATATCATCAATCCTTTCAGAACCAACCCCAGCACTCTGTGTTGCATACTACTGACCCCAACACTGTGCATTTGATACAGTACCTCCAGAATCCATGTCTGTTCATCCCGGGTACTTGTCCGTCCTCTTTACATTCAGTGTGTGACATGTGCAAGACTGTGGCCTTATAGCTACAGCCCATGATGCTCATGTGTGGTAGCAAGCATTGGCACACTTCTACTAGGCATGCACACAGGCCTAGAACAATATTTTAAATGCCTTCCCTCATAGTGGTTATGGTAGTTGTGTCTTCTTGTTAGCCATCTAGTGTGTGAGGTCACTGTTATTCTGCCTTGCTCATTGCTGACTTGGATTTCCTGACTCTGCTTGTGTCTCCTGCTGCTGACTTTGCTCATTTCTGTCATTCCCATGCCTGCCACCTGCCTCATCCTCTACCTGAACACACACTACTCTCTTGCTAGCTGCTTGGCTTGACCTGTCTGAACATCTACTACCTCTGCAGTGACGCCGGTCTTCCGCTACAGTATACCATTACCATGTCTCTACATAATAGTCACCCTGTTCCTGTAACTTCTTACTGGGGCAATCATGAGGTCTGCAGCTTGGTGTCAGCTTGCAACAAAGTATACCAGGAGCCATTAGGGTCACTGTTTCTTCACTCATTGCAGGGTTCTCTTGGGAAGGCCAAATGGTAAGAATGTCATGTTCAATCCCAGACACCCACCCTGGAAATGCTGAGAATTTTTCTTTATTGTGGAGCACAAATCCTTTAGGTTCCTGTTGCTGAGTTTTTGACAGAGTCTCTGGGAATCGGGGTAGTCTCAGCGATCAAGGATTTATTATCCTTCCAAGGTTTTAGCAAATTCACATGATACACCTGCTCAGGTTTCCATCTTCCTGGTTGGCTAATGTTATAATTCACGTTACCCATTTTTTTCAACACTTCATACAGGCCTTGCCATTTGGCTAGGAATTTACTTTCAACTGCGGGGACCAACACCATCACCTTCTCACCAGGTAAAAAAGAACAGACCTGGGCCTCATGATGGTAAGTCCGCTGCTAAGCCAACTGGGCTTGAGCCAAGTGTTCCTTCACAATAGGCATCAGTTGCACAATTCTGACTTCCATTTGTGCCACATGTTCAATCCTCCTTCTATCAGGGGAACTCTCACTCTCCCATGTTTCCCTGGCAATGTCCAATAGCCCCTGTGGGTGCCTCCCATACAGTAGCTCAAAAGGAGAGAATCCTGTGGAGGATTAGGGAACTTCCCTGATATGAAACATCAAATAAGGGAGTACACAATCCTAATTCTTTATCTACCACCTTCCTCAACATTTGTTTTAATATTTTGTTACATCTTTCAACCAGCCCATCTGTTTGATTGTGATATACTGGAGTACATAACTGTGTCACCTTAAGAAGTTTGCAAAGATCTTTAGTTACTCTGGATATAAACAGGGTGCCTTGGTCAGTTAGTACTTCTTTAGGAATGCCCACATGGCTGAAAACCTGAAATAGCTCTTTGGCAATTATTTTGGCAGAGGCGTTTCAGAAAGAAATCGCTTTTGGGTAACGCGTGGCATAGTTCATTATCATGAAGATGTGTTGATGCCCTCTAGCGGACTTTAGCAAGGAGCCAACCAAACCCATTGCGACCATGTCAAAAAAAAAAGGGCAGGGGAACCAAAGGACTACGTAAATCTGACACACCTGACAGAAAGAACAGTACATTTCTACTTCCTTAGTGATCGCAGGCCAATAGCTCCTCTGTTTGATTCTTTCTCGTGTCTTTTCATTTCCTAAATGTCGCCCAAGAATGTGCTCATGGGCCAGTTCCAAGACCAACTTGAGGTAAGGTTTGGACACCACCAGTTTGGCAATGGTTTCCTCTGCCCTCTGAGACACCTGGTTTAATAGGTCCCTTTCCATAGTGAAGTATGGGAGGGCAATTCTCTCATCACGGTTCATTAATTCCATGTCTATTTTCACTACAATCTCTCGTACAATTGTTCTGTAGCAAAATTTTCTCTGTGACCTTCTAGATCATCAAACACTAAAGGTTGCTGTTCCACTTCTAAGGTTGCAGGCTCATTCCTAGGCCCTGTTGTTTCCCCTGCTAATACTGACAAGGAAAACTCAGAAGAATCCTTACACTCAGAGAATTCCCTAGGAGAACCTTCAGACTCAGAAGCACTGAATGGGAAATATGGGTAAATCCAGAGTTCCTACAATTTTGCACTATTGCCATTGAATACTCTCGATTGTCCCCATGCATGCAAATGACCACCATTTTTCTCATTTCCCTTTATTGCAGTGCAGGAAATAGGGACTGCCGTCTCTCTGCAAGAAAGTCATAATGCATTGGTTCATCAGCAGCAGTGGTAACAAATCAACCTTTTAGTCACTTTCTGCGGATTTGGCCTTCCAGGCCACTCTCGCCAGACATTAGAAGCAGTCCCCACAGTGCCTTTAGTTTCCCCCTTACATTCTCTCCATCCCCATGACTACCTGTTCCACAATTTCTGGTCCAAACAGCATTCATGGCTGCAACCATTTCCTGGTCAAATGAATAAGGTCATACATTTGGAATCAGGGTGGTTTTCTCAGACGATAACTCCAATTGTGTACACGCTGAGCACGGACAGCAAGGGTTACACCCAGCCGTGCCAATATTTCTATTTTTAAATGATCATAGTTCTTGGCCTCCACAGGCTTAAGGTTAAGGTAAGCCTTTAGGGACTCCACAGATAGTAGGGAGGCCACTATCTGTGGTCCAGCCAATTGTTGTTTAGGTCAACGTTCTTTTTCACTCCCAGTCTCAGTATGCTGCCTCTGCTGAAACTGTTTTATGATGGCCTCAATGTTTTGTTGGTGTTTCTGCTCCTGCTGTTCCAGCGATTCCCTTTGGTGGGCCTCCGCTTGTTCCAGGGCTTGCTGCTGGGCTGCAAGGCTCTGTTGCAAAGTTTGTTGCTGGACCGCATGGCTCTGTTGCAAACTTGCATTTGTCTGCTGTTGATTTGCATTTGCCAGAGCAAGCTGTCTCAGTATGTCCTCCATACTGGCCTTGCCTGTATCCTCCACCATATATGAGTAATTAGTTCAGTAGCAAGTTGTGCTTGACTCCCTGGATGAATAAAAGCACAGTGAAAAAGGCACAGCAAAACAGCAGGATCTTGGTGAAACACATTTGTGGTTTATTTACAAAGCCTGTGATCACAAAGTGCAGGTATCAAAACAGCAACATAAAACAAAAATAGAAAGTAAACCCTTGCCATGTTGGGCATCTAACTGAAAACATAGGAACCTAACTAGTCCTGAAACAGCCTACTGCTGCCCAGACACTTGGTTTTAACACAGAATATGTCAGAGACCATAGTCACAGACTCAATCTGCACAGATTGTCCTGCACAGAAATATGCTTCCAGGATGGTGAATCCTCCCTAAGTTGCCTGCGAGTTTTATAGAACTCAGAGTGATCAACCTGCCTTAGCTGAGCTCATTAACCCCTCAGTGAGCTAAACAGGCTCACCACAAAGCACAACATTTTCTATCTAGATCTAGTCTGATTGATACCACTGAGAGAAGCTTATTACTGGCAACCGTTTATCCAGAGGTGTTCTGTGAGTACAGACGGAGAGAGATACTAGAGACTGAGTGTTCTAAATCTCTCTTGTGTGCTAGAATGCCAGCCGGGTGTTTGCTAAGAAATTTGTCCTGAAGAGCATAGCTAATCCATTCCGCAGGAAGGGGGCTGTTTCTTGGACTGTTCACTGAGGAAGACTCAACCTCTATACTACTGCTTTGCAGAACCTGTCCACTTTGTGCTACACAGGGACAGTGGTGAAAGTTCCAAGAGTTCTAATTTTTGAGAAGCAAGTTAGTGCCCTCAAAGTTCACTACTGCAAGTTACTGGAGTATTCTATTTTCCCCAATCCCCATCCAAGTTCAACTTTTAATAAAACAACAAAAACCAACACCCTAGAGTGTTTCTTGAGCCAAGAAAGAGAGCTTGCATGTGTGCCTGGCTGCGGGGCGTTAGTGGGAAAAGACCTTAGGACTAACATACTGCAGGCCTCTACGGGGGTCCTGCTACACTAGATATTTATAATAAGTAAAGATTAAATCAAAACCAAAAGCAGAATAAAAATTAAATGAGATGGGGGGGGGGGGGGGAAGCGAAAAGCCAGGAGGAGTGAAAAAGAGAGGAGTGGGGGGCCTCCCTAAAAGTAGTGACATAAATGTCTGAGCATGATGAGGAGATCCAGATAGAGCTCTATAGTATATCAGTTAGCCCAAGAGTATTTGATTGTATTCAGCAAAATATTTAAAAATGAACACGCTGTCCATGTTTTATGAAATTTTGTCCTTGTTCCCTAGCTATGGCCACAGATTCCTCCATATTATAAAGGGAGTTTACTTTACATGCCCAGTCCCTGACTGTTGTATTATAAGGCTATTTCCAATGTTGAGGAATGAGGAACTTGGCTTCATTTAGCAGGTAATTTATCATTTTTTTGCTGTTTAATTCAAGATGCCTTCCCTCACCTTCTCCCTTATCACCCTCCACATTTATCTGTCTCCTATATTACACTTCTCCTACAGTATTTATTATTGTTTGCGTTTAAATTATCCAACCATCCAATCATTACACACCACCTTACTTTCAGGCACCAATGTGTCAATGAAAATGTAATTAATGCTCTAGAAATTCAGATCCTCCCCTCTTACATAAAGACTTTTAAGGACATTTTAATAATAACTGGTTAATTGTATTGCAATATATCTTTTTGAGTTTACAAAAAAAATAAAACGTGGGCATGTACTGTATTTCTGGAGCGTCCTTGTAAACAGTACGTTAGGAAACACATTTGGGTGTAAACACTAGTGGTGATTGCAAACATTCAGCCCATTCACAACAAAGTAAGCTCCCCTTCTGTCATTGTGAATTGACTGAATGTTTAAAAACACAGTAGGAAAGAAGATTGACATATCGAAGGTGACAGTTGGGGGTCTTAAAGTGTCACTGATCACCAAAATTGATGGAAAATTTTTTAAAAGAGGGGGGGGGTTAAAGTGCCAGTGACCACCAATAATTGTGTAATTATATTTTAAAGTTAAAGAAACAAATGTAAATGTAAAGGAACCAAATTTTTGGTCTTTTTTTCCTCTATACAGTAAACAAGACCTAAACAAATAATGGCTATTATATACCACCCAAGGAATGCTCTGTCTCAGAATAAATATGAAATCAACTTGCTTACAGTGTTGCAGTAATAATCAGTCAAACGATCACAGCACAGAACACTGAAAATAGCCTGGTAATGGGTATATGCAGGCTAGTACTCAGCTGGTTAAATATCTTCATTTTACAAAAATACATTTAATACAATGTGCATCCATGGCACATTGTACGCAGTCCAGCACTGCCTTTCTGCTTTCTGGCAGATTGTGTAACTCACCAGTTAATATATTGCTGCTATTGCTAGAAGACAGTGAGGTGTGTGCCATTCAGGCATATTTTTAGCACAGGAGCTGTAAAGTTAATAACTAAAAATAAATTCATACATTGTATTATTTTGTACTTAACATAAATGAAGAAAATACACTGCTCAAAAAAATTAAAGGAACACTTTTTAGCATCATAGTCAATTAAACTTCCGGGATATTGATCTGGCCAGTTAAGTAGCATAGCAGAGGGGGTCATTAATCAGTTTCAGCAGATTTGGTGTTAATGAAGTTAACAACAGGTGCAGTAGATGGGCAACAATGAGATGACCCCCAAAACAGGAATGGTTTTACAGGTGGAGGCCACTGACATTTTTTTTCCTACTCATCTTTTCTGATGGTTTTTCACTAGTTTTGCATTTGGCTAGGGTCAGTGTCACTACTGGTAGCATGAGGCGATACCTGGACCCTACAGAGGTTGCACAGGCAGTCCAACTTCTCCAGGATGGCACACCAATAGGTGTTATTGCCAGAAAGTTTGCTGTGTCTCCCAGCACAGTCTCAAGAGCATGGAGGAGATTCCGGGAGACAGGCAGTTACTCTAGGAGAGCTGGACAGGACCATAGAAGATCCTTAACCCATCAGCAGGACCAGTATCTGCCTCCAAGGAGGAACAGGATGAGCCCTGCCAGAGCCCTACTAAATGACCTCCAGCAGGCCACTGATATGAATGGCCCTGTGCTCACTGCCCAGAACATTATGCTGCCTGTAACATCATTCAGCATGACCTTTTTTGGAGGTGATTCAGTGATGGTCTGGGGAGGCATATCTATGGAGGGATGCAGAGACCTCTACAGGCTAGACAGTGGCACCCTGACTGCCATTAGGTATTGGGATGAAATCCTTGGACCCATTGTCAGACCCTAAGCTGGTGCAATGCAGGCAGTTCCTGGAGGATGAAGGAATTGATACCACTGAATGGCCCCCATGCTCGCCTGACCTAAATCCAATAGAACACCTCTGCGATACCATGTTTCAGTTCATCTGACGCCACCAGGTTACACCTCAGACTGTCCAGAAGCTCAGTGATGCCCTGGTCCAGATTTGGGAGGAAATACCCCAAGACACCATCCATCACCTCATTAGGAGCATGCCCCGACATTGTCAGGCATTCATACATGCACGTGGGGGTCATACAAACTACTGAGTTGTATTTTGAGTTGCTGCAATGAAATTTCAGCAAAATGGACTAACCTGCTGCATCATTTTTTCACTTTGATTTTTGGGTTGTCTTTGAATTCAGTTCTCTGTAGGTTGATCATTTTCATTCCCATCAAACAATGGGGCATTCTTACATTCCTAACACATTACCCAGTCCATATCATTATAGTACATTTTTCCCCATTGATATCCAACGTGTTTTCAAAGTGTTCCTTTAATTTTTCTGAGCAGTGTAGACCCAGCATGATATTTTTCCCCATTGAGATCTTTCAAGTTTTCAAGTGTTCCTTTAATTTTTTTGAGCGATGTATATTGATTACAACACTAGAAATTTTGTTACTAGTGTATATGTAAATCTAGATAAGACATCATCCAATGCTCACTCTTTACATATAAAATATAGTTAGCAAACTTTTCTTTTTTATTTGCAGCTATCAAATGTGAATTAAATAATGCCATGTCAAGTATCTCTTTGGACTTGTAGTAAAGTGACAAAAAAGTCGGAGACTGAGTATGATGGTGAAGTCACTGGTGCTTGTGACTTTCTACAGCTTTGTCCCACCTACAGCCCAGACCTGTACATGGCTGCTGAACGAAACATGAAGAGAGTAGTATAGAGGGACATGATCTAAGTCTTTTATTAGGTTTAGGGTACATACAATATTCCAGACAATACTGCTTAATGTCAGAAATATTAAAGTGGTAGTAAACAGGCTGGGACACTTGTACTTACAGATGACCTTACCTGTAGGCACAAGGAATATATCCTAAATGTGCACCGTTTAGGAGATATTCAATGTTTGTGCAGCCGGTGACATCACCGACGCATGTACTCTGAAAGGACGGTATACCACAGCTGTGACTCCCGCGCTCATGTGTGAAGAAATGTCATCGAGGCTTGGCCATTCAAAAGGGCTGGAGTCCCTGAACCTGGAAGGAAGACCAAGTGAAGATGGAAGCAATGTCATTGGTGGTACTAGGGTCATTGGTTCAAATCCCAACCACGGCACCTCCTGTCTGGAGTTTGCATGTTCTCCCTGTGCCTGCGTGGCTTTCGTCTGGATTCTTCCCACTCTTCAAAGACATCCTGGTAGATTAATTGGCTCCTGTCTAAATTGGCCCTAGTATGTGTGTATGTATGAATGTAAGTTAGGGACCTTAGATTGTTCACCCCTTGAGGGTTAGGGACTGATGTGAATATACTATATATATATATATATATATATATATATATATATATATATATATATATATAAAACGCTGTGTACATTGATGGTCCTATATAAGTGCCTGAAATAAATAAATAAAAAATAAATAAAATAATGTGCTAGTATACAATGCATAGTAACACATTACGCCTTGCAGCCGGAAGATTTTTTTTTTTTCCAAAAGACTTTACTACTACTTTAAAGGAACCACCTGCTCTCTGCACCTCAGGTCTCAAAATACATCCACACTACTAGGTTATGTCCAGCCCGTCCTATTCACTTATCCATCTGGTTCACCATCTGCCAAAGCCTAGCACTGAAGACAAAAAATAGTCTAGTTAAAGAAATCAAGGTAACAAGTTACACTACTTGATGACATAATCCTGTCACCACTTTCATGCCATTTTACTATGTAAAAGTACCAGCAGTAGGTGGTCTGTTTTCTCAGATATTAGAGTGAGCAGTCATACCCTAACTGCCTTATCAAGGATTGCCACCCTCACATCTTCACTCAACTTGACTTGGGTGTTTGTAAAATGTGCTCTGTTTGGGGTGTCTCGATTCCAATGAAAAGACTACTAACTCTTAAAATAAGGGTTGGGTTTATTAACAAATAGGGATATAAATACATGATAGTTACAAATAAGGAAATGCAGTAAAACAATGGAGAGGGAGATGGACAGAGAAAAGAAGGGGTTCTGTATTTCGACACACATAGAGTACATCCTCACTGAGTCTTTCACACACACACCAAGGCTTCTTGTCCATTCTTGACCCACCCTTGAATGGGTGTTGGTAATCACTGTCATTGAAGATATCGTGAACCAAAGGTCACAAAATGTCATTCCTGCCCCAAAGTTTCTTTTAAACAGATGATCACACAAGGTGGCAATTCAATCCATCACCCTTTAGGAACCATGCTTGCCAGGTGTGTGTGTGTGTGGGGGGGGGGGGGGCAATGAATAACCTCAGAAGTCTTACTGGGATAATGATAATGACTAGTCCTGCTTATTTCAGGCTGGCTATGGAAATTGTCATCTGCCTCAAATCAAAATCCATGTCCAATCTGCATTTATATAATTTTTTCCCAATATTACAGTGTTCAAACACAGGAAAGTCTTTCCTTTTGTGAAATTCCTTACCGCTCCATCCTGCTGTTGTAATCCAGCTCCATATTTGATCATCCTAGGGTTTCTCTGCTTCCTCCACATTTGCTTTTTTATGTATCTGTACAGTAAGCCATTGGGTACTCTCAACTTGCTCCTACCTGCATCAAAGTAATCATCCTGGAATTATGGTTCTTGTGACACATGACACACTTTGCACTGAATTAAATTTTTGTTCTTGTTGTCACTTGTGATTCCAGTGACAGTATATGTAGAAAATAGGCAGAGTTCTTAGAGCTGCAGACAGACCACAGAATAGGCATATACAATATATTCATACACAAATGCAAGGCAAATGCTAAATAATGTATCAAGATAAATTTGATCAGTGAGAATTGGAAAAGCAAGTTTAATTCAAATAAAAATAAATTAAGCCTAGACATCTTTAATCAATTTAATTCCAATATTTTAATTGCTTGATGCTCTTCTTAAAAGTTTGATTGGAACTTCCATTAATCTAATGTCTCCATTGTTCCCAAAGTACAAGTGAACATCTGTCACCTTTTAGGTGTTGCCAATAGAAAAAGCAGGAATGAATTATGCATGAACATCTATTTTCTCCTTCACAGTGAAAGGGGCTGTGTATGGTATGGTGACCATCACCCTTTGCACTGCCAAGGTGAGCCAACAGTGCACTGACATAATCTGTCAGCTGTTGGATGAGCTTGTAAAGAGCAATTTGGACCTTTGTTGGCTTTGTGTCCTCTCTATAGAGACACAAATAAAGAGGACTTATTTTAAATTAGACTCTACATATTACAGCTGTCCCATCTCTTTAGAACAACAATTGCAGGTTATCAGCCTTAAAGTGGAAGGCATTCCAAACCTAACTAAGCCTAAATTTGGGACTGCCTTACCAAATTTTCAAGTATACTTTTTGGTGGCGGTCCTGGGTTCAGTTTACTGGTGGCTTGTGAACTCTAAATCTAATACTGCGGCATGCTTGGAGGTGGCATTCCTGGGATCTCTGTCCGATTTACATAATTTTGTATATAGAGGGCTGAGAGCGTACGAGGGAGTTCCTGAACCAGCAAGCTTTACTTGGAAGGTGTGGGTGGCTGCCCACTGTCACTTTATGAATCTGAATCAGTGGTCTCCAGCCCAGCCACTCTGGGGCAGCCCCTCTCTTTCCCATTTCCGTACTATTCCAGACCCTTAAATCTGGGTGAGGAACAGTATTAAAACTTTGGCTGATATTATGCCCCAGAGGGCCCATTTGCCTTTTCCCCAACTCTCCTCTGACTGCCAGCTAGAATGTTTTTCAGATACATGCGACACGCTGCGAGAGCTCAAATTCCCCAGATGCCCATCGTCCGCTGACCACCCTCTCCACCCTGTATGGGGCTCTTTTGAACAATAGCTCCCCCAAATTGTATGTATGTGGGAGAAATGGAAGGAAGCTATCCCATCTTTACATAGGGAGGATTGGGAGGAAAGTCTGAAACGAGGCCTTAAACTAGTTATCTCTTCTGGGGATAAATTGATCCAGGTCAAATTTCTCCACAGGGTCTACTATACCCCTCTGAGACTTCATAAGATATACTGTGACCCTATGGGGTTTATTTACTAAAGCTGGAGAGTCCAAAATCAGACTCCCTTCTGCATAGAAACCAATCAGCTTCTAACCTCAGCTTGTTCAATGAAGCTTTGGCAATGAAACCTGGAAGCTGATTGGTTTCTATGCAGAAGTGAGTCTGATTTTGCACTCTCCAGCTTTAGTAAATAAACCCGTGTTCATATACACCCAGGTACCAATTTTCATATGTTTTGGTCATGCCCTGTAATTATGACTAGAGATGAGCGAATTATTCAAAAATTCGGTTCGGGTGATTCGCCGAATTCGCCGAATAAATTCGCTTCGAGCCGAATATATTCGCTGCGAATTTAACTTATAAAAAGGGTGTTTCTAGGCTTCAGAGAGCCTTTATATTAGTGCAGAACACTGTACCTTTAATTTAAATGCCCTTGGAGTCTGCTGGGGAAGAGAAATAATACTGTCAGTCAGTATGACATGCAGATGAGTGCCGTCGATCTTAGAATCACCGCACACTTCACTCATTTGGGCAGTCACGGGGCCAAAACCAGAGTGTGGAGCCACAGTGTGGCGGTGGAGGCAGCAGCAATGGGAGGCCATACAGCACCCTATGACAAAATGGAACCCACCAGCAGTGTGAGGAGACCTGAAAGTGGCACATGGCAGAGTGTGGCGATGGAGACAGCAGCAATGGGAGGCAGTACAGGGACTCATGACACACTCTGGACCTGGCAGCAGCATGAGGAGGCGGTACAGGGGCCCATGACAGATTACGGGCCTGGCAGCAGCATGAGGAGTCGGTACGGGGGCCCATGGCAGATTACGGGCCTGGCAGCAGCATGAGGAGGCGGTACAGGGGCCCATGGCAGAGTGGCGGAGCGTAAGCAGCTAAAATTGAAGGCCATACACAGGCCTAGGTTTAAAAGTCCCTCACAGTTAATTCCAATAACGAACTCTACTCCTCCGTGCAATCTACTTATGAGACCCTGGGCAGGTCTGGGTCCAATTTGTGGTAGAGACTGGTTTTGTTCAGCCATGCTTGAGCGAGTAATAAAAGGTCTGTGCTGCCCTTTGGTGTCTGGCTTAATGCGCACAACACTGAACGTCCCAGCGTTTGTCAACGATTTGCCGTTAAGTGATGCAAACCCGCTGAACCACGTTCATGAGCAGCCGGTACAGGGGGCCATGAATCAGTATGGACCTGGCAGCAGCGTGAGCAGATGACAGAGGCACATGGCGCAGGGTGGCGGTGTAGGCAGCATTATTCTGAAGCCATACACAGGTCTAGGTTAAAAAGCGGAAGCCGTCAGCAGCATGAGCAGACGACAGAGACACATGGCGCAGGGTGGCGGTGGATGCAGCATTATTCTGAAGCCATACACAGGCCTCGGTTAAAAAGCGGAAGCCGTCAGCAGCGTGAGCAGATGACAGAAGCACATGGCGCAGGGTGGCGGTGGAGGCAGCAGCAATGGAAGGCCATACAGCACCCTATCACAAAATGGAACCCACCAACAGTGTAAGGAGACCTGAAAGTGGCACATGGCAGAGTCTGGCGATGAAGTCAGCAGCAATGGGAGGCCGTACAGGGACCCATGACACACTCTGGACCTGGCAGCAGCAAGAGGAGGCGGTACAGGGGCCCATGGCAGAGTGGCGAAGCGTAAGCAGCTTAAATTGAAGGCCATACAGAGGCCTATGTTAAAAAGTCCCCCCAGCAGCAGTGTGGGGAGATGACTATCAAGAGTCCAGTGGCAGAGTGGCGGAGCAGAAGCAGCTTCAATTGAAGGCCATACACAGGCCTAGGTTAAAAAGTCCCCCCAGCAGCAGTGTGGGGAGACGACTATCAAGAGTCCAATGGCTGAGTGGCGATCCGGGAAGTCAGCGTTGTGATTGCAGATGCAATGCAGAAATTCTACGAAGTAATGCCGTGGGTGCGAAGAAGATCATATACCGTCGTACTTCCATCCATAAGACGGAACAACCTGCGAACCGGGAGCTTTATTGCCCTGACCCGCTGAGCAGCTTCTGGGATACCCAAGAGGCCCATGGCAGAGTGGCGGAGCGTAAGCAGCTTCAATTAAAGGCCATACAGAGGCCTATGTTAAAAAGTCCCCCCAGCAGCAGCGTGGGGAGACGACTATCAAGAGTCCAATGGCAGAGTGGCGGAGCGGAAGCAGCTTCAATTGAAGGCCATACACAGGCCTAGGTTAAAAAGTCCCCCCAGCAGCAGTGTGGGGAGACGACTATCAAGAGTCCAATGGCTGAGTGGCGATCCGGGAAGTCAGCGTTGTGATTGCAGATGCAATGCAGAGATTCTATGAGGTGATGCCGTGGGTGCGAAGAAGATCATATACCGTCGTACTTCCATCCATAAGACGGAACAACCTGCGAACCGGGAGCTTTATTGCCCTGACCCGCTGAGCAGCTTCTGGGATACCCAAGAGGCCCATGGCAGAGTGGCGGAGCTTAAGCAGCTTCAATTAAAGGCCATACAGAGGCCTATGTTAAAAAGTCCCCCCAGCAGCAGCGTGGGGAGACGACTATCAAGAGTCCAATGGCAGAGTGGCGGAGCGGAAGCAGCTTCAATTGAAGGCCATACACAGGCCTAGGTTAAAAAGTGCCCCCAGCAGCAGTGTGGGGAGACGACTATCAAGGCCTCCCTCTCAGCAGGTGTGAAAAAGGCCACCATTTTTGAACGGTAGCGAGGGTCCAACAAGGTGGACAGCCAAAAGTCATCCCTCTGTCTGATGGTTATTATTCGGCTGTCGCTACGCAAGCAACCAAGCATGCTATGGGCCATTTGTGCCAAGGAATGCGAGGGACTCCCTGCCTCCATCTCCACAGCATACTGCCACGGTGCGTCTGGGTCCTCTGTCTCCTCCTCCTCCTCTACCAGATGCTCCTGCTCCTCCACTCCTGTCCGCTGAGTGGAAAAACCACCCATTTCACTCAATAATTCCTGAGCACCAATGTCCTCCTCTACCTCCTCCTCTTCTTCCTGTCCTGCCCCCACAGGGGTCATGTGGCGTTGAGATCTGTGCGCCACGTCTACTGCACCCTGACCAGCCATTGTTAACAGCATTTGTTCCAGGACGTGCAACAGAGGAATGACGTCGTTCATCCCATAGTCCTGCCGACTCACGAATAGCGTGGCCTCCTCAAAGGGCCTGAGCAAGCGGCAGGTGTCACGCATGAGCTGCCAATGGCTGACATCTATGTTACACAGGGGAGTACCTTTATCCGCTTGTAACATCAGGAAATCGGTGATGGCCTTTCGCTGTTCGTAAAGGCGGTCTAACATATGTAGGGTTGAATTCCACCTTGTTGCAACGTCGCAGATCAGGCGATGCTGTGGAATTCCGTTCTGCCACTGCAGCTCAAGGAGGGTGTGCTTTGCGGTGTAGGAATGGCTGAAATGCATGCAAAGTTTACGTGACATTTTAAGGATGTCTTGCAGTGGGATGGTGGATTTTAGGAACCGCTTGACAACCAGATTGAACACGTGAGCCATGCATGGCGCATGGCACAACCTTCCTTGACGCAGAGCAGACACCATGTTCTTTCCGTTGTCAGTCAACATGGTTCCGATTTTCAGTTTGCGCAGAGACAGCCATCTGTCGATTTCTCTGTTCATTACACTGAGAAGTTCCTCCCCTGTGTGACTACGTTCGCCAAGGCATACCAGGTGCAGCACAGCGTGACACCGTTGCGCCCTGCACATGTGATATGCCGGTCGGGTAATGGGACTTGGCACGGGGGTGGCGGCTGAGGACACGGCGGAAGAAGAGGTGGTAGAGGCGGACATCTTTGCTGGACCAAGGACGTGCAAACGTGGAGGCAAAAGCGGCGTGACCTGTCCAAGTTGCTGGTGCGGCTGTGCCGGCACCACGTTCACCCAGTGGGCCGTAAATGACATGTACTGTCCCTGACCGTAGTTACAGCTCCACACGTCGGCGCTGCCGTGCACTTTGGCAGAGACCGACATGCTCAAAGACTGGCCCACCATCTCTTCTACATGTGAATGCAGGGCTGGCACTGCCTTTTTGGCGAAGAAATGCCGGCTTGGCACTCTCCACCGCGGCTCGGCACAAGCCATCATTTCTCGGAAAGGTGCTGAGTCCACCACTTGGAAAGGGAGGGACTGCAGCACCAGCAACTTGGACAGGAGGACGTTCAGCTTCTGCACTGTCGGGTGCGTGCTCGCAAACTGTTGTCTCTTGGAAACGGATTCCAAGAAAGACTGCTGACGGAATCCGTGAAGAGGAGTAGCAGAAGAAGGAGCATCTGAACGAGCGGAAGATGCCAACGAGCGACAACTCCCCTCAGCAGAGGTGTTGGAGCCTTGACTGGCTGATAGAGGGCGATTGACGTCTGGTGACGGAGCAAGTAACAGAGCGGGTGATGGAGCGGGGGCTGGGGCAGGCAGAACCGCCGTATCTTTATCACGGTTTTCCCAGGCCACCGAATGGCGACGCTGCATATGCTGACACAATGCTGTAGTCCCAACATTGGCCCCCTGGCCACGCTTGACTTTCTGGCCACATAGTCGACATACGGCTACGTTTACTTCCTCGGGCGGCTTGACGAAAAATTGCCACACCGCCGAGTAGGAAACTTTGCCCCCGCTACTCCTCACTGGCTGACTGCTACTTCCTCCGTGCACACCGGCACCACTACTGGCCGTGGTGGTAGGCTGCAGTGGAGCTGGTGCTCTACTCCGTGGCCGTTTGGCTCCACTGACACTGCTGCGACCCTGCTGCCTCCTGGGCAACCCACCGACTGTTTTGCTCGCTGGCAAGCTGGCACCCTCTTCTCCTGATGATGCGGAAGCAATAGCCTGATGACGACGAGGCTGCCAAGTGCGATCAGCCTCATCATCATCAATTAGGGTCTCCGCGTCACTACTAGCCCCCTCGGCTGCGTGTGGGTCAGGAGACAGACCTGTCTCTAGACCGGCTACCGAGCCACTCTCCTCGCCAGTACTTCTTTGCCTGGCTGCTGAAGAAGCGGATGTCTCCCCCCGTTCCTGACCGCCCTCTGTTAGCTCTTCCTCACTGTACAGTGGGGCTGAGCCCACAGCATGCGATACTTCGCTTGGTGAGGGAACACCAAAGGACAGGGGCAGGTCGAGGACACGTGATTTCAGTGGGCTTGCTCCCGGGCCATGCCAACTAACGGTTGTGTCTGACGCACCCACCGACCGTTGGCTGTAGGTGTCAGAGGTGACCTGGGAAGAGGAAGACGACCGATTCAACCAATCGATGACGGCAGGGTTGTCGGTGGAGACACGACCGCTGGATGACACCGGGAGCACTGGCCTCTGGCTGCGACTAGTGCTGCCTCGACCCCTTCCTCTGCTGCCACGTCTGCTCGCTCCTGAAACATTGCCTCCTCTGCCACTCCTCTGCGTGTTGTCTGACATACTCTTTAATTCAATAAGCACCCCAAAAATAAAACCGGATTTAACTCTTTGAACGTACAATAGTAGTTGTGAAGCAGAAAGTCAGTTTATTTAGCACAATCGGTCAATTGCAGCTTGCCGTTGGCTGTAAACTGTACGTTTATGTCACTGGAATGCACTAATCACCCAAAAAATATTACCGCCACCCGGCGTGTATATGGATTTAACTCTTTGAACGTACAATAGTGGTTGTGAAGCAGAAAGTCAGTTTATTGTACACAATCGGTCAATTGCAGCTTGCTGTTGGCTGGAAACTGTACGTATATGTCACTGGAATGCACTAATCACCCAAAAAATATTACCTCCAGCCGGCGTGTAAATGGATTTAACTCTTTGAACGTACAATAGTGGTTGTGAAGCAGAAAGTCAGTTTATTGTACACAATAGGTCAATTGCAGCTTGCCGTTGGCTGGAAACTGTACGTTTATGTCACTGGAATGCACTATGCACCCAAAAAATATTACCGCCACCCGGCGTGTAAATGGATCTAACTCTTTGAACGTACAATAGTGGTTGTGAAGCAGAAAGTCAGTTTATTTAGCACAATCGGTCAATTGCAGCTTGCCGTTGGCTGTAAACTGTACGTTTATGTCACTGGAATGCACTAATCACCAAAAAAAAAAGGGTGTATGTCACTTTAAATTTTCGATTCTTTGATAGCTGTGGCCCTAAGTAACGATTCTGTGTCCCTGAGTAACGATTCTGTGTCCCTGAGTAACGATTCTGTGTCCCTGAGTAATGATTCTGTGTCCCTGAGTAACGATTCTGTGGCCCTAAAGTCTCTGTGGCCCTAACTCTGTCCCTTAATACACACAGGTCTGTCTCTCTTGAATGACCGGAGGCTAATGGAGAATTCTAAGATGGCCGCGATTTATAGCTCCACCATTACACAGTGCTGGCTGGCTGCTGATTGGCTAATGCGATCACATGTCATGAGTGCATTATGGGTCAGCGCGCCTTGTCTGCGCGCCTTCCCAGAGATCCCCGCCCCATCTTCTCTGTCCATTTTCTCCGTCGCCACACATGTCGCCGCCATTTTTGGGAAAATTCGATTCGTGCATCCGAAGTTTGCTAATCTTCGGATTCGTCGCAAATAGAATTTTTCCAAATCTTCGGAACGAATTCCACTTCGTCATGTTCGATTCGCTCATCTCTAATTATGACCTATTGGTCTGATAGTTTTACCAAGATTAATCTTCGGTTGCAATTGTCTCTACCATCCTCTCCGGAGTTGGCCCCACTGGGTATTCATGAGGATGACTAGCGTTCACATCATACCAAACTTCTGATCTCATACTTGTTGTTCTATGCTAAAAAGGAGATATTGTTAAAATGGTCATCATCAGCTCCCCATGAACTGTCTGGGAGGCCCTAGTGGATGTGGCCTTGCCGATGTATAGACTTACCTACTGTATATAAATCATGGTTTAACCTTTGCGTGTTGTCTGACATACTCTTTAATTCAATAAGCACCCCAAAAATAAAACCGGATTTAACTCTTTGAACGTACAATAGTAGTTGTGAAGCAGAAAGTCAGTTTATTTAGCACAATCGGTCAATTGCAGCTTGCCGTTGGCTGTAAACTGTACGTTTATGTCACTGGAATGCACTAATCACCCAAAAAATATTACCGCCACCCGGCGTGTATATGGATTTAACTCTTTGAACGTACAATAGTGGTTGTGAAGCAGAAAGTCAGTTTATTGTACACAATCGGTCAATTGCAGCTTGCCATTGGCTGTAAACTGTACGTTTATGTCACTGGAATGCACTAATCGCCCAAAAAATATTACCGCCACCCTGCGTGTATATGGATTTAACTCTTTGAACGTACAATAGTGGTTGTGAAGCAGAAAGTCAGTTTATTGTACACAATCGGTCAATTGCAGCTTGCCGTTGGCTGTAAACTGTACGTTTATGTCACTGGAATGCACTAATCACCCAAAAAATATTACCGCCACCCGGCGTGTATATGGATTTAACTCTTTGAACGTACAATAGTGGTTGTGAAGCAGAAAGTCAGTTTATTGTACACAATCGGTCAATTGCAGCTTGCCGTTGGCTGTAAACTGTACGTTTATGTCACTGGAATGCACTAATCACCCAAAAAATATTACCGCCAGCCAGCGTGTAAATGGATTTAACTCTTTGAACGTACAATAGTGGTTGTGAAGCAGAAAGTCAGTTTATTGTACACAATCGGTCAATTGCAGCTTGCCGTTGGCTGGAAACTGTACGTTTGTGTCACTGGAATGCACTAATCACCCAAAAAATATTACCGCCAGCCGGCGTGTAAATGGATTTAACTCTTTGAACGTACAATAGTGGTTGTGAAGCAGAAAGTCAGTTTATTTAGCACAATCGGTCAATTGCAGCTTGCCGTTGGCTGGAAACTGTACGTTTATGTCACTGGAATGCACTAATCACCCAAAAAATATTACCGCCAGCCGGCGTGTAAATGGATTTAACTCTTTGAATGTACAATAGTGGTTGTGAAGCAGAAAGTCAGTTTATTGTACACAATCGGTCAATTGCAGCTTGCCGTTGGCTGGAAACTGTACGTTTGTGTCACTGGAATGCACTAATCACCCAAAAAATATTACCGCCAGCCGGCGTGTAAATGGATTTAACTCTTTGAACGTACAATAGTGGTTGTGAAGCAGAAAGTCAGTTTATTTTGCACAATCGGCAAACTGCAGCACCAACTGTGCACGACAGCCACCAAAAAAAAAAAGGGTGTATGTCACTTTAAATTTTCGATTCTTTGATAGCTGTGGCCCTAAGTAACGATTCTGTGTCCCTGAGTAACGATTCTGTGTCCCTGAGTAACGATTCTGTGTCCCTGAGTAATGATTCTGTGTCCCTGAGTAACGATTCTGTGGCCCTAAAGTCTCTGTGGCCCTAACTCTGTCCCTTAATACACACAGGTCTGTCTCTCTTGAATGACCGGAGGCTAATGGAGAATTCTAAGATGGCCGCGATTTATAGCTCCACCATTACACAGTGCTGGCTGGCTGCTGATTGGCTAATGCGATCACATGTCATGAATGCATTATGGGTCAGCGCGCCTTGTCTGTGCGCCTTCCCAGAGATCCCCGCCCCATCTTCTCTGTCCATTTTCTCCGTCGCCACACATGTCGCCGCCATTTTTGGGAAAATTCGATTCGTGCATCCGAAGTTTGCTAATCTTCGGATTCGTCGCAAATAGAATTTTTCCAAATCTTCGGAACGAATTCCACTTCGTCATGTTCGATTCGCTCATCTCTAATTATGACCTATTGGTCTGATAGTTTTACCAAGATTAATCTTCGGTTGCAATTGTCTCTACCATCCTCTCCGGAGTTGGCCCCACTGGGTATTCATGAGGATGACTAGCGTTCACATCATACCAAACTTCTGATCTCATACTTGTTGTTCTATGCTAAAAAGGAGATATTGTTAAAATGGTCATCATCAGCTCCCCATGAACTGTCTGGGAGGCCCTAGTGGATGTGGCCTTGCCGATGTATAGACTTACCTACTGTATATAAATCATGGTTTAACCTTTGCGTGTTGTCTGACATACTCTTTAATTCAATAAGCACCCCAAAAATAAAACCGGATTTAACTCTTTGAACGTACAATAGTAGTTGTGAAGCAGAAAGTCAGTTTATTTAGCACAATCGGTCAATTGCAGCTTGCCGTTGGCTGTAAACTGTACGTTTATGTCACTGGAATGCACTAATCACCCAAAAAATATTACCGCCACCCGGCGTGTATATGGATTTAACTCTTTGAACGTACAATAGTGGTTGTGAAGCAGAAAGTCAGTTTATTGTACACAATCGGTCAATTGCAGCTTGCCGTTGGCTGTAAACTGTACGTTTATGTCACTGGAATGCACTAATCGCCCAAAAAATATTACCGCCACCCTGCGTGTATATGGATTTAACTCTTTGAACGTACAATAGTGGTTGTGAAGCAGAAAGTCAGTTTATTGTACACAATCGGTCAATTGCAGCTTGCCGTTGGCTGTAAACTGTACGTTTATGTCACTGGAATGCACTAATCACCCAAAAAATATTACCGCCACCCGGCGTGTATATGGATTTAACTCTTTGAACGTACAATAGTGGTTGTGAAGCAGAAAGTCAGTTTATTGTACACAATCGGTCAATTGCAGCTTGCCGTTGGCTGTAAACTGTACGTTTATGTCACTGGAATGCACTAATCACCCAAAAAATATTACCGCCAGCCAGCGTGTAAATGGATTTAACTCTTTGAACGTACAATAGTGGTTGTGAAGCAGAAAGTCAGTTTATTGTACACAATCGGTCAATTGCAGCTTGCCGTTGGCTGGAAACTGTACGTTTGTGTCACTGGAATGCACTAATCACCCAAAAAATATTACCGCCAGCCGGCGTGTAAATGGATTTAACTCTTTGAACGTACAATAGTGGTTGTGAAGCAGAAAGTCAGTTTATTTAGCACAATCGGTCAATTGCAGCTTGCCGTTGGCTGGAAACTGTACGTTTATGTCACTGGAATGCACTAATCACCCAAAAAATATTACCGCCAGCCGGCGTGTAAATGGATTTAACTCTTTGAATGTACAATAGTGGTTGTGAAGCAGAAAGTCAGTTTATTGTACACAATCGGTCAATTGCAGCTTGCCGTTGGCTGGAAACTGTACGTTTGTGTCACTGGAATGCACTAATCACCCAAAAAATATTACCGCCAGCCGGCGTGTAAATGGATTTAACTCTTTGAACGTACAATAGTGGTTGTGAAGCAGAAAGTCAGTTTATTTTGCACAATCGGCAAACTGCAGCACCAACTGTGCACGACAGCCACCAAAAAAAAAAAGGGTGTATGTCACTTTAAATTTTCGATTCTTTGATAGCTGTGGCCCTAAGTAACGATTCTGTGTCCCTGAGTAACGATTCTGTGTCCCTGAGTAACGATTCTGTGTCCCTGAGTAATGATTCTGTGTCCCTGAGTAACGATTCTGTGGCCCTAAAGTCTCTGTGGCCCTAACTCTGTCCCTTAATACACACAGGTCTGTCTCTCTTGAATGACCGGAGGCTAATGGAGAATTCTAAGATGGCCGCGATTTATAGCTCCACCATTACACAGTGCTGGCTGGCTGCTGATTGGCTAATGCGATCACATGTCATGAATGCATTATGGGTCAGCGCGCCTTGTCTGTGCGCCTTCCCAGAGATCCCCGCCCCATCTTCTCTGTCCATTTTCTCCGTCGCCACACATGTCGCCGCCATTTTTGGGAAAATTCGATTCGTGCATCCGAAGTTTGCTAATCTTCGGATTCGTCGCGAATAGAATTTTTCCAAATCTTCGGAACGAATTCCACTTCGTCATGTTCGATTCGCTCATCTCTAATTATGACCTATTGGTCTGATAGTTTTACCAAGATTAATCTTCGGTTGCAATTGTCTCTACCATCCTCTCCGGAGTTGGCCCCACTGGGTATTCATGAGGATGACTAGCGTTCACATCATACCAAACTTCTGATCTCATACTTGTTGTTCTATGCTAAAAAGGAGATATTGTTAAAATGGTCATCATCAGCTCCCCATGAACTGTCTGGGAGGCCCTAGTGGATGTGGCCTTGCCGATGTATAGACTTACCTACTGTATATAAATCATGGTTTAACCTTTGGAAGTATGATAAGGTTTGGGCTCCATGGACATATGACCAGTGATCCCCCCCCCCCTCCCCATTCTTGGGTCATCTTTCCTCACCCCCACCTCTTTTTTCCCTTCCCTCATACCTCCTTATCTCTGTCCTTTTCCCTTTCCTCCCTTACCTTTTCCTTTCTTTTCCCAGGAATATGGCGGTGCCCTCTACCCTCCTGCTCTTTAACTTGATATTTTGCCCTGGCCTACGTGGCACAGTTCCACAGTCCGTAGAAGGTCTGTGATATTTTTTTATCTTGATTGTGCTTGTGATATGCTGTCTAAGGCCTATGTTTATTATTTGTCAGTTCATTCATTGTATTGTATAGATAGACTGTCCTGCTTGTTGCCACTCATTCAGTGATTATTTATGGCATTGTACCATGTTGTCTTGTCTATTTATGTTGTACCGTGAGTTCAACTTCAATAAAGCACTCTTTTTTGTTAAAGCCTAGATTTACTCCCACCCCATTCTAAGCCAATTCTATCTACCCTGTAAAAGGAAAGATGCCTATGCATATCTATTCTAAGGCAGGTCCGATCACATGATCAGGTCCTAGCGCCAGCTTCAGTGTAGCGGAGGGTGAGCGGACAACTGATGTCCCTTAGTAAGTCTATGGGTGAAGTCATTGCCCTGGCTCTCCAACTGTTGTTGGTGATCTCTACTTTACACTGAAGCCAGCATTGGAGAGATCATGTTACCAGACCGACTTCAGAATAGGTAAATATTGGCATCTTTCCTTTACAGGGTTTATAGAAAAGCCTTAGAATGGGGGTGGGAGTAGATTTAAGCTTTGAGGGCTTTTTTCCCCCTATTTATACTTACCTAGGTGCATGCATCATCGGCCCAATGCTGCATCTGGCCCCCACCGGCTCTTAGTGCTCATGTACACTGCAGCTGATAAACTGACGTTCAGGAGCTATTCAGCATTTTTTTTCAGCAGCCCCTGAACTCATCCTAATGTTTTCCTATGTGTCCATGTACACTTCGTCATTTACAGTCGTTTACAGGCAGATGAGTTTACAGTCATTTTTTGAATGCAGAAAACTTGCGTTCAGCAGTAGATTTTATCAGCGTTGCAAATGCCAAATGCTTGTAAACGCGACTAACCACATTTATAAGCGTTTCGTTTGACAATTTTTTTTAACTCTTCCATTTCCAGATGCTGTCCAGGGCCTTTTTCATCATGAAAAATGCATGCAAAGCGTTTTCCTGGTACCCAAATGGACCCGGTACACCATACTTTTAGGTTTTGCATGAAAGAAAATATGTTAGACACTGCTGCAATAATTTATCCACAGAACTGAGCTGGAACACATCCAAACACCACAAAAAAAAAAAAACAGCTAATCTGAACAAATACTACTATCTCTGCTTCTACTCTCTCTATTTCTCTCAAAATGTCTGAAATAGTCAATTTTTTCTGTTTTTCAGTGCATTCTGGGCATTTTGGAAGGTCTCCTGAGGTTACCTTTAAAAAAACGCTTCTAAACGCAAACACTCATATGCAAACGCAGCTAAACATACGTTTTTAACCTACGTTTTCCAGCAGTCAGTTTCCATCGTTCAGAAGTGTCCAGTGTATATGGGGCGTTACGGTGAGAACATGATCACTGAGTTCTCACAGCTGCTCTGAGCAGAGAGTGGGACTGTCAGTCACCGCTGTCTGCTCAGCCCACCCCGGCACTCACTGGAGCACAGGGCTATGGAGGGGAAGGGAGCAGCTGGTTTCACTGACAGGCTGAGCCAGGTGCTGCTTTAGATTCTGGGTTCGATCCTGACTTTGATGTCAGGATCTTTCCCCAGCCTGGACGGCTGAGTAACGTCAGCCGACTTCAGTCTGCAGTCAGCTGAAAACAGGTCACAGGAGTGCAGAACGAACTGCACTCCTGTGATCCACAGGATAAGTAAAGCTTTTTTGGCTGTACTTCTTTGAGCACTGCAATGGATTGCTAAAGCATTAATAGGGCCTTAAAGAAGACATTGCATGATAAACTGTTTAATATAAGGCAGGCCATAGACAGAGCAGGGGTTGCAGGAAAGAAAATAGCTCAATCCCCCCATCAACACAGTCAGTGTTGATGGGGAAATCCCTCCTGTGGAGTCGCTAGCATTAATCATATCAAAAAATCTGACAGGTTGGTTGTACCCAAGTTGATCTATCGATCAACTTGGGTACATTAGGCCTGCCCATACATGGTTCGAACGTTAACCAACCCATGCTGAACAAACCATCTATGGCTGGCTTAACAGTAGTCCAGGTTCTATATGGATGCATTTGCATTACAACCAAAGCAAGTCAAATGCAGACTTTTTCTACACTTCAGCAGTGCTGCACTAAAATATGTAAGGCAGCCGGAGGGGAGGGGAGTGTTAGATGAACTAGCAGATTTAGACACTAACAAACTGAAGCCAAGCTCCAGCAAATACTTTTTTAAGCAGTTACAGCAAGCAGTTTTTGCCTTTTGGTAGAAAAGTTTTACATAAATAAAAGCTGACCATTGTAAGCACCCCTCTCAGTGGTAAATGGTTTATCCCAAACCTCTAACTGCTACATCTGCAGGACAGCTTGTTGTGTTGAAAAATAACAGACTTTTTGGCCAGATCACCAAGTGAAAACAAAAGAAAGGCCTAAAAAAGAAAAATAGTACAGCCACCACAAGTAAGAATTAGTAAGCTAACTGGAGTTTGCATGTTCTCCCTGTGCCTGCATGGATTTCCTCTGGGTGCTCCGGTTTCCTCCCACACTCCAAATACATGCTGGTAAGTTAATCAGATCCTGTCTAAATTGGCCCTAGTATATATACTGTATGTATGAATGTGAGTTAGGTACCTTGAGGGCAGGGACTGATGTGAATGTACAATATATATGTGTAAAGCGCTGCGTAAATTGACAGCACTATATAAGTACCTGTAATAAATAAACATAATAAATGACTTCTTCATACTGCTTTAACATTTTAATAAACCCAGGACCCTGCCTTCACTATATCTGGTCTCCCACAGTACACAGGACATGGAAATGCAATTATTTTAGTAAATATAAACTGCTAAATACCTTTTCTCATCAGCAGTATATAGCAGTCTTGTGACTTCTATGAGTGTACAGCTGAGCAATGCTTAATCTTGTAAGAGGAATTTTCATTCTGCTCTGGGAGGATGCAGAACCCCTGACCTCTGTCTGGACAGTGCTGATTGGCCCTGAGCTGATCACATGCACTCTCCCAAGAAAACATTTTTTTTTCCAGCAATACATACCAAACTGAGCATGTGCAGAGTGTCTCCACACAATATGTCTTATCAGGAGATAAGAGGGGGGCACTGGAAGAAGGGGAGGATCAGAGGAGTCAGGATAAAACATCTTTTACACAATTCGGTGGATTAACCCCTTAGGTTCCACAGAAATTGCACTAAGAGCTCCCTCTAGTGGTGGCAGATCTACAAATCTATATTTAACTCAAACTTGAAAAATCTGTTATAACCATACAAAATCAGCTCCCAATTGTCTGTGATTTAGAACAATGCCCCCATGTCCATCTTTCCTCCTTATTTGTCACTCATTTTTGTCTGATCTATAAAGTTGCATATAAAATGCACTGTTTATCTTGCAAAACTGTTTCATGGTGCTAAGCCTTTCATCCATCATCCATTTTCTAAATTGCTGCACTTGTATACGACAAAAGCTAGTATAAAGGAGTAATAGTAGCAAAAAACGCATTTGTGGGTTTAACCAATGCTTTTTTTTTTTTTATAATTTCTTTTAAAGGGGCATGGCAAGGGTCCAATGCCTACATATTTTGCTATTAGGTATCCCTTGTTCCCATCTCAAAATGTTGGGAGGTATGAAACCATGTAGTCACTGAAAATGCTCTATAATTTTCCTTTAAATGGATATGCATTTTCTATAAAATGCATGCATTCTTGAATGGAATCCATCCATTCAAGTCAGATATGGACTGTCTGTGCCTTGAAGCTGTGGAAATTACAGGTTGTTTTCCCTTTTTGTTATATTTCTGGTACAATAATGTTTATTTTTGCAGCAAAGATAAAACGTACAAAGCATGCATTAAGCATTAAGCAATAAGTAAGCATGAGCGAAATGGTGTGCAACAATTGTTTTACTTTGTTTGCTAATGGGCGACTGCACAACAAAATCGTTGGTCTACACATGTTCCCTGGGCCTGAGGGTCCAGGGATATACCAAAAAATAAAAAAGTAAAGGATGAGAAGGGGAATTGTAGTGAACCGGATGTCAGTCCTGGTAAGGGGGATGGATAAGGAAGAGGGGGAGAAGGAGAAAGATTGAGGGAGGGGAGGAGAAAGGAGAGGGTTCCTGCAGGCTTGGGCAGTGGTATCAGCAATTTAAGGCCTCCAAGGTTGGTCAGGTGCAGAGTGGGCAGGGCATATGACCACCAGGGGGGCCCTTTTGTTATATTTCAATCTGTTTATTAATGTTTTTAGGAAAAGAACTTACACAGTTCCAGCCAGAATACACAGTCTCCATAATATCCATGGCATATCCAGAAGAAAGTAACCAAAAAACAACGACCATCAAAACATACACAATAATCATATATGCAGTAACGAAATGAGTGTGATGTATCACAGACAGAATTGTGGTAACAGCATTACCCCAGGAAATCCAATGTCAGAAACTTAATGGCCCAGAGCCATAGAAGTTTCTTGTCATCTCAGAAGGAGTAGGGTAATCTCATGGAAAATTACGGTATGATGTTCATAAGAACTGTGTGTAGTAAAATAACGCAATTGTTTGCAATAATTAACAGGCCCTGATCCCAGAACCTTGGCAAACAGATGACACCAGAAGTCTCCAAAAATGTAGCCGAGCTCTTGAGCATCTGTGGTGAAAGATTAAGTCCCAGAAAGACTTCAACCAATATAAATCTGTCCTCCAGAAATACTATTCCTGCCTCCTCACTGTCAAGCAGACTTATATCATCACTCTCATTAACACCTCATCCAGTCCCCGTCAACTCTTCTCTACCTTCAACTCTGTTCTTCATCCTCCACTGCCTCCACCACCAACTCACTCACTGCCCAGGAGATCGCCAATCACTTCAAAAAGAAGATTGATACAATTCATGAGGAGATCTCTGATGTGTGGATACCTCACCCACATAAAGTATAATTAAAGTCAAAACTTTTTTTTTAGTTTTGAATAGAGTGGAAATGGATTAGAACACCTGTCAGTTTTTATTGCTCTGTGTGGCCCTGTTAGGGAGATTAACCCTCTCTATTTGTCCTGTTTACCATTATCATTGAAAGTGAAAGTAAAAAAATTCCAAATTTTGGGTTGTCCCAAGAAAAGTAATAGGTGGGAAAAAGTTTAATGGGAACAGTAGTTCTGGTGACCTGGGGGTCCCCAAGGAATTCCTTTAATTTACAGGAATTTCCCTTCACTTCCTGTTTGACTATGGGACAGGAAGTGAAGGGAAATCTCCGCAATGGGACACAGATGGCGAAAAAAAAAAATCTTGCAGGGGTTACAACCCTCCCTCCATCTATCCAAAATGGAAAAAAAAATGTTTGCCTATTGCCAACTACTACAATCACCCTCTGGCTCTATCCTACACTCTCTAATCTTCAATCTCTTCCTTACTTCCGGCATTTTTCCCAACTCTCTAAAACATGCACTAAACCCCACCAATCTTAATAACCTATGTCCCATCTCCTTCTTCCCTTTTCCTCCAAACTCCTTGATTGCCTGGTCTACAACCAACTGAACTACCATCTCACTGAAAATAACCTTCTTGATCCTCTTCAGTCCAGATTTCACCCTTAACACTCCACAGAGACTGCTCTACTTAAACTCACAAACGATCTACTAACAGCTAAAACCAATGGACACTATGTACTCCTACTCCTGGACCTCTCTGCTGCTTTTGACACAGTGGACCACTCCCTCCTCCTCAAAAAACTCTACTCCTTTGGTCTTCACAACTGTACCCTTCACTGGTTCTCATCCTACCTATCCCACCGCACCTTCAGTGTCACTTACAATTCTACTTCCTCTTCCTTTCTCCCTTGGGAGAAGGTTCTGTTCTTGGACCCCACCAATTCTCAGTCTACAGCTCCTCCTTGGGTCAGCTGATAGCCTTCCATGCCCTTCAATACCATTGCTATGCTGATGAGACCAGGGGCGGACTGACCATTTGGGAACTTGGGCACTTGGGTCAGAAGGGAGCCCCATGAGATGCCCCTGGTACCTTTCATAGGCTTTTTTGGGTGTGGTTTGAGTATGGGCAAGGACACAGGGGCCCCATGATCCCCTTTTGCCCAGGGGCCCCATGAGTTGTCAGTCCACCCCTGGATGAGACCCAATCTATCTCTCTTTCCCTCAGCTCACTCCATCAGTCTCCACACGCATCACTAATCTACTATCAGACATACCAGACTAGATGTCACACCACTTCCTGAAAATCAATCTATCAAAAACCGAGATCAGAGTATTTCCTCCCCTACATGCCCCTTCCCCTGACTTCTCTGTCAAAATCAACAGCTCAACCATCAACCCGTCCCTGTATGTCAAGGTTCTAGGTGTAATGCTGGACTCTGAACTATCCTTTTAGCCCCACATCCAATCACTGTTCAAAGCTTGCCGCCTCAACCTCTGGAACATCTCCAATATACGCCCCTTCCTAACCAATGATACCACAAAGCTTCTAACTCACTCCCTGGTCATCTCCCGCCTTGCCTACTACAACTCCCTCCTCACTGGCTTACTTCTACATAGTCTATCCCCCTCCAGTCCATCATGAATGCTGCTGCCAGGCTCATGTACCTTACTAACCATTCAGTGTCTGCTACCCCTCTCTGCCAATCCCTCCACTGGCTTCCGCTCACGAAGTGAATTCAATTCAAGATACTAACGACGACTTATAAAGCCATACACAACTCAGCCCCCAGCTACATCACTAACCTTGTCTCAAAATACCGACCAAATTGTTCTCTTCATTGCTCCCAAGACTTCCTGCTCTCTAGCTTCCTTGTCGCCTCCTTCCATACTTGCCTCCAGGACTTCTCCAGAGCTGCTCCCATCCTCTGGAACTCCCTTCCCAAATGTGTCCGACTATCTCCTATTCTGTCCACTTTTAGACGATCCCAAAAAACGTATCTCCTCTGCCCCCACCTAGCAACTGTACATGTATTTTCTCCATCAGCCCATCCCACATACAGTAGCTATTCCCTTTTGAATCAATTGACCCTCCCTCATAGATTGTAAACTCTAACATGTAGGGCCCTCTGATCCCGCCTGTATATTGTATTGTAATTGTACTGTGTGCCCTTATGTTGTAAACTGTTGCATAAACTGCTATATAAATCCTGTAAATTATTATTATTATTATTATTATTATTATTAATAATAATAATAACAACACATCAGCTTGGTCAGTAAAAATTTAGAATTAACAAATAGAAGAAATGGAAACTAAGAGAGCAGTCAAGGTGTCATTCCCTCCCCACCTCACCTGTCGAGTGACAGATATTGTATCCTTGGTTGCCAAGTTTACTCAAACTTAGCTTGGTTATTATGGAGGGTAAGCGTTAATTTATCATTAATCATACTCAAATTTAATTTTGTTTAACATAGTCAAACATTATTATTATCGACTGGTTCCAACAACGTGTAAGAGCTATCCTGGAGATCAATCTCATGTAGGAAATCAAACTAGTGTTTTTAGGAAAGTCACTAATTTCTGAAAGAGAGCAGTCTCTAGGTTTCTAGTGATGTGCACCTCTGTTACTGACCAAATGAGATTAAATGTCCTTATCCAGAACACCAAATGTGGACCATGGTGCCTATCGGACCACAGTTCCTGAATCATTGGGTGAAGCCTGTGTATTCATCTTGGTCCCTTTTTGTTATAAAACTTTCAGCAGTATATGACTGGATTTTAGGTTGTTAGCCATAATACATGCCCATTAGCCATAACACATGCTATTATATCATACCACTAGCTGTTACACACTGTTAGGGCTTGTTCACAGTAGTGTAACCCTATGAAGAGCAATTAATCACTTTTCAAAGGATGTTAGGTAGTCAGGGGGCATTATGTTAAACTCCTGTTTTAATCCATAAAAGACTGCTCCACCACTTTGTGCTTGCGGTTGTGAGGCAGTTGTGGCTTGGCTCAGTTCAACTGAATGTGACAGGGAAGGAGTTTTGCTAAGCTGTGATATGCATGTTGTATACCCCCATACTGCTGCCTTTGCTTGTGAATCAATTGCCTGTTACTGTCCCCCACTACAAGCGTGAACAGGGCCTAAAGCAAGAGATTAGTTAAGGTTTATTATTAACTGTCTAATTGTAACTGATACTTTTCCATCCTAGCTTTATATATTTTCCCTTTACCAAAAACCTCCAAAAAATTCACAGATCAAAATTGGAAAGTGTTGAATTGCTAAAATCACAATATGAAAATGATAGTGACTGCCTGCAGGAATTTGAATATTTCATTCTTACAATTAGCAAATATGCTAAGCTTGAGCTACAGTTGTCAAGCATATCAAATTTTTTTTATAAATGTACATTTCACTAATAACAGTAGAAAGTAAAGTATTTGATTCAGTAACCACAATGAGACTTGATAAACTTGAAAAAATGCTCCATGCATTTTTGAAAACTGAATGTCCTCCCCGAGCTAATTGAAAGGGAGCAAGAACCACATTTATTTTTATTGCGGAGCATATGCCAGGGAAGTCACACTGTACCTTTCTGCTAAGAGAAGTAATATGAGTCTGATTACCTCTATGCCCTCGGCTTCAAGAAAAGCTTTCATAAGAGAAACACAGTGCCATTCCTGACTTCTTTTTCTGGAAATACTATTTGGCTGGCTGCTATGCTGACCCATTGGTTTTGATACTGAGTCATTGACCTGAGGCAGACTGATAAAAACTTCTATTCTCTGCTGTTTCTGATCTGTGTAGCGCTACCCCCTAAGGAGCCGCTGCGTTTTTGGGTCCCCAGATTCCTGCACAGCCAGGCAACACACATTTTCCAACTTTCATGCAGAGACAATGACCAGTCCTTGGGCTTGTTTTTATTTTCTTAAGGGTAAATAACTTGGATAGGGATTGGGAATATGGGATGCTCAACTTGATTTGCTGAAATAACTTGAGGACAAAACTTCTTACACTATGTACAAGAAAAAAATAATCATGGACATTACTCTAGCCTGAGTGGTATCAGTCCCTTTAGGGATCAGTAGCCATGTTACTTTAAGGAGCACTAAGTCTCCTTGAATGAACTCTCAAAGCCCAAGTTAGCCATACTACCAGCCCACCTGGATGCCTTGAAGAGTGTCCCAGGGCAAAATATTTAGGTATCTGTGACATTGTCCTAATGAGAGAGTGCTGAATATTGCCTCTGGCAGCCCTCTGCTTTCTCCCTTGTAGGCCCTGGGGGTGTAGTTGTACTCACATTGTCCCTTGTATCCTGCTACTTTGGATGAGACTGCTTTCAGACATTTTGCTGTGCTAGTCTTAACCAAGCTAGACAGGCTGTCTTCTCCTTTAGACTGCAGGGTTGTGGAGCTCCCTCATTCCAGCTTCCTTCTCCTTCCTCAGCTCAAGTCTGGAGGCAGAGTCCCCCTTCACCGGGGTCCCCTCCCAGGCCTCACAACACCCCATCTTCCACTCAGTCACCAGACTCCCCTGCCGACTAGGCTCTTTCATATTTATAGGCCCCATCTCACCACAATGCCAGGCCTCCTGCCTAGGATTGGTCAGACTCCCATAAATTTGCAGATCACAACCTCTTTGCCTCCACTCACTAGCTTCTAGGATCTTCTGGAAGCTTCTAGAACCAGAGGGAGGTACCAGAGGCCTGACCTGTAGATCCCTCCAGCAAGTAAAGTAAACCCAAAACAATTCCCCAAGCTCACCAAACCACTGTAAGCCATTACATTTTCCTACCTCTAACTGCACACTAGAGGGTACTACATCTGCATTCTCGTTCCAGGACAGTGACTTTTGGTGGCAATGCATGGAGCAGTTCTATATATGATCGTTGTGTCAACCAAGTTACTGTCCTGGAGAAAATTACAATTGGAAGATTGATCAGGCACCAACAAACTCATTAAAATCACTTGATATGCTCAGACCGTACAGTATACTCAGAATAAAAACAAGTTTGGAAAAGCTTATTAAGAACTGATCAACTGCTTCTCGACCACCCTATAGCAGAAGTACTGCTACAGGCGGCAGGGCTGCGCAAAATCATGTGTGTGTGTATATATATATATATATATATATATACAGTTGTGTTCAAAATAATAGCAGTCTGACATCACTAACCTGATCAATCTCTGTTTTTGGTAGAAATGATATTTCTACATGGCAAATAATTTACTAGCAGGTGTAGTAGAGTAATAGAAATCCAACAGACCCAACAGTCATGAGATGCATGCTGCTGATTCTGTGTAATTGAATCACTAATTGAAAGGGGCATGTTCAAAATAATAGCAGTGTGGAGTTCTATTAGTGAGGTCATTCATTCTTTGAAAAACAGGTGGCAATTACTGCCCTTATTTAAGGAAGGATGGCAGCAAATGTTGTACATGCTGGTTACTGTGCATTTCTCTCTGAAATTCTGAGGAAAATGGGTTGTTCCAGACATTGTTCAGAAGAACAGAGTACCTTGATTAAAAAGTTGATTGGAGAGGGGAAGACATATAAAGAAGTGCAGAAAATGATAGGCTGCTCAGCTAAAATGATCGCAAATGCTTTAAAATGGCAACCAAAACCTGAAAGACGTGGAAGAAAGTGAAAAACTACCATTCGAATGGATAGAAGAATAGCCAAAATGGCAAGGACTCAGCCAACAATCAGCTCCAGGAAGATCAAAGAAGGTCTAAAGTTACCTGTGATTACTGTTACAATTAGAAGACCATAACAGGGATCATGGATCAGTTTGAATACATCAGGATACTTGAAGAGGTCATGCTGCCTTATGCTGAAGAGGAAATGCCGTTGAAATGGGTGTTCCAACAAGACAACGACCCCAAACACACCAGTAAACGTGCAACATCTTGGTTCCAGACCAACAAGATTGACGTTATGGAGTGGCCAGCCCAATCCCCGGATCTTAATGCAATAGAAAACTTGTGGGGTGACATCAAAAATGCAGTTTCTGAGGCAAAACCAAGAAATAGAGAAGAACTGTGGAATGTAGTCCAATCATCCTGGGCTGGAATACCTGTTCACAGGTGCCAGAAGTTGGTTGACTCCATGCAACACAGATGTACAGCAGTTCTCAGAAACAGTGCTTATACAACTAAATATTAACCACATGCCGCCCAGCCACTGTAGAAATACGTTGGCAGGGCGGCACGGCTGGGCAAAAACACGTTTAAAACGTGTGTTTGCAAAACAGGTAGGGGGCCTCCCTACCTGTCCCGCCGATCACGGCCGCGGATGTCAGTCGCCGGGTCACAGCCGGTCGTTACTGGCTGTGTCCCGCCGATTAGCGGCAATCACTGACAGAGAGCAGGGCTGCAGTAGCTCTGCTTTCTGTCAGTTCCCTGTCAGCTCCTGACATGCTGAGCCGGAGAGAAGAGTTTATCTCTCCTGATCAGCTGCCCCCCCCCCCCCCGTGCAGTACACACCCCCGCCCCCTAGTAAAACACGCCCCTCACACAGTTAACCCTTTCAGTAAATAAAAAAGTTAACCCCTTCCTCCCCAGTGCCATTAGTACGGTGTCAGTGTTTTTTTTTTGCACTGATCACTGTATTGGTGTCACTGGGGATGTCGGTGACCCCAAGTCAGTTCCCCCCAGTGTCAGAATGTCCGCCGCAGTCCCGCCATAAGTCACTGATCGCCACCATAAGTCACTGATCACCGCCATAAGTCGCTGATCGCCACCATTATTAGTATAAAAAAAAATTAAAAATCCCAGTATCTTTACCGCCATTTGTAAACGCTATAACTTTCACGGAAACCAATTAATTTACACTTATTAGGTTTTTTCAGCAAAGACATGTCGCAGAATACATTTTGTCCGAAATTTATGATGAAATTTGATTTTTAATTTTTTTTTACTGGATATGTTTTATAGCAAAAAGTCCAAAATATTGTTTTTTTTTCTCAAAATTGTCAGAAGTTTTTTTTATAGCGCAAAAAATAAAAAACGCACAGGCGATCAAATACCACCAAAAGAAAGCTCTATTTGTGTGAAAAAAAGGACATAAATTTCATTTATGTACCGTATTGCATGATTGCACAATTGTCCGTTAAACTAGCGCAGCGCTGTATAGCAAAAAAAATGGCGTAAATTGCAGTATCTATACCATAGTTTGTAGACGCTTTAACTTTCACGCAAAGCAATCAATATACACATATTGGGATTTTTTTTACCAAAAACATGTAGCAGAATAAATTTTGGCCTAAATTTATAACTAACTTTGAGTTTACTGTATATTTTTTATAGCTGAAAGTAAAAAATATAGTTTTTCTTCAAATTTTTGGTCTTTTTTTGTTTATAGCGTAAAAAATAAAAAGCGCACAGGTGATCAAATACCACCGAAAGAAAGTTCTATTTGTGTGAAAAAAAGGACGTAAATTTTGTTTGGGTGCAGCATTGCATGATCGTGCAATTATCAGTTGAATTAGTGCAGCGCCGAGTAGCAAAAAGAGGCCTGGTCATTAAGGGGGGTAAATCCTCTGGAGGGCAAGTGGTTAATTAAGTGATTCAAAGGAAAGCAAACATTTTTCAGTTTATATAGTGAATGTTTGAGTTTATAAAGAAAAATACAAACACTGCTATTTTTTTGAACAGTCTATTCACTTTTCTTCAATTTTTTTAGAGGAACAACACAAATTTGATATATTTTTCTTCATGTTTTTATTTGGAATAGAATGTGTAGTGTTCCCAATGCATTTGTGTGTATGGAAATAAAAGCTATTATTTTGAACACAACTGTATATATATATATATATATATATATATACGTGATTTTGTATTTACGGGTTGGCAGCTTCAGCTGTCGATCACCGGGTCCTGGCCGGAGATTCCCCGCCGGCACCCGACGATCGCCGTGGAACAGTGACAGAGGAGAAGTCTGTATGTCAAAAATACAGATCTCTCTCCTGTCAGCACAAGCATGCTGCTTTATATTGCCCTGCATGGTAGAGCAATACAAAGCACCGTGTTTACACAGTAAAGCACACACAGTAAAACAGCACACAGTAAAACAGCACACAGTTAACCCTTTGATCGCCTCAGATGTTAACCCCTTCCTGCCCTGTGTCATTAGTACAGTGTCTGTGCTTTTTATTAGCACTGATCACTGTATTAGTGTCAGTGGGGATGTCAGTGACAGTCAGTTCCCCCCAATGTCAGAATGTTTGCCGCAGTTCAGCTATAAGTTGCTGATCGCAGGCCATTACTAGTATTTAAAAGAAAAAAAATTCCAGTATATATACCGCCATTTGTAGATGCTATAACTTTCACATAAACCAATTAATTTACATGTATTGGGATTTTTTTTTTGGCAAAGACATGTAGCAGAATACATTTTGGCCTTAATTTTTTACAAAATTAGATTTTTTTTACTGGATATGTTTTATAGCAAAAAGTCAAAAATATTGTTTTTTTTCTCAAAATTGGCGGCCTTTTTTGTAAAACACACAGGAGATCAAATACCACCAAAAGAAAGCTTAATTTGTGGGAAACAAAGGACATAAATTTAATTTGGGTTCAACGTTACATGACCGTGCAATTGTGAGTTAAAGTACTGCAGCTCCGTAACTCAAAAAATGGCCTGGTCAGGAAAGAGGGTAAATCCTCTGGAGGGAAAGTGGTTAAAATTAAAAAAATAATAATATAATGATGTACACTATGACTTTAATTTTGGTACAGATTCAGCAATATGCATTTTAACTGTCATTCTTACTTTTTTTTTTTTCTCTAAGAGATATTTCAGTCTACTAATACATGGGAGCACTCGAGTGCTGGTGGACATTTGAAACTCCAAATACATATTTAAGACCCCATTCACATATCGCTTAGCGAAAACATGTTTCCGTGTGTCGCACATAGGGCAGCCTATTCACTTGAATAAGCTGCCCTATGTGCATTTGACATGCCAAAGAAGCTCAGGGAACAGATTTTGGCCTGAACCAGACACTATTTTACATGCATGTTTTGTGCTGCATGACAATCGCAGAAAAATCGCTCCGTGTTTAGGATGCCATTCAGGGGCAACATGGTATTCACAACATTAATATGTTACATGCAAAAATAAATTGCTGAAAAATTGTTGAATGCTGTTTGTTTTTACTAAACATTGCTTTCAAACGTGTCTTGATTTGAAAAAAAAAATCATATCATGCCCCCCCTTTCCCAGATTGATAAAATGAACAAACATTTAAATAGCCAGATTGTTTGATGTGCCATACATATGACAACCATATTGATATATCTACTTTCCTACAATCACATTTTCCATCCAGTCTTTTTGATAAAGTGTAGATTTGATCCTATTATCTGACTCTTTGCAGAATCAATCAGATTGTTACATTTATGGCCAATATTTGAGTATAATGACATCAGTGGGTCAGCCAGGAAACCGAGAAGATCAGCAATGGCAGACCCATATTTCTTTAATGACGGGTTTACTTTAAGAAAGACAACAGCATATCATACACTGAAACTGAAAATAAAAATAACTGGAGATAAAAATAATATGATGAAAATCTGAAATCTAAATACGACAGCTACAGCAATCTGACAACAAGGTGAAAGGTAAACAAGCATGACAGGAGGGAAATTTGGCTTGTCTTTTTAGGAATTTCTAGTAAACTATAGTGGTATTTGATTGACACTTCTGAAATTTGAACACTAAAGCTGCAACTCATAACTGTCCTTATCACTCAGATGTGACATTGATTCTCTGTAACTTTGTTTATCAGCATTACACATCCAGTTTATTAAAATGGAAGAACACAGGCTTACCTTGTACTGGATGAAACAGCTACAAACAGCCTTGTCTTCTTGTAAGGAGCTAGAAGTTCTCATTAAGTTAATCAACCTGCTTTGACAAGTCAGCAGCGGTGAAAGGAGTGGGGAGTGGTCTCAGCGCATGTTCCCCTCCTGGGGTTTTGGACCTCTCACATATTGAAGGCTCCTGCCAACTGGAGATACACATAGCATTTAACTCTTCAATGACAAGCAGCTTCCAATTCGTATTTCACTTCACTGATGACAAGTCGCTGGATTTCTTCCCACTTTTGTAACAGATCTCTTTTATAACGTCGCATATTTTTAATTATTTTTCAATAAATATACTTGCGAGCATACCCTGTTCTGTGTACTGTACAGAAGCTGCTTAAAGTACCATTATAAGTTCTAATTGCACATCTTCATAAATATAATTGTGGATATAATGAAGTGGACAGCTATAGATTTTACACTGTGCTCTGTTTTAAATATTAATAACCTACGCAGTACATTAGATGATATCTAAAGACAAAATCATTTGGATTTATGTAATGTGTACTTACCTGTTAGTAGTGATACAGCTCAGTATGACTGGGTTCTACTACTGGTTAGAATCATGATAATGTTTGCATTTAAACGATCAACAGTGGGTACTTTATACAATATCCTGTGGACCTGCCCAGGCATCGCGTCTTTTTTGGGGTAAGTCAATGCCTTGCTTTAGAGGAATCTTCTATACCCCTGAAAAAAATGGACTCACCTTCTGGGTCTCCCAAATTGAGGTGTAGAAAAGAATTTGAAGAAATTGATATCCAATATCCTTAACAGTGACATGCTGCCTGATTAGTACATGCAGCCAATGCCACAAAAAACAGACAGCCAATGCCACAAAAAAAGCCTGGTTACAATATGCCTGACAACACCTTGTGCATTGGTGCAGTAACGGCTTCTTTCTAACAACTCGACCATGCAGCTAATTTTTGTTAGAATATCATTGAATTGTGCTCCTTGAAACAACCACACCGTCTTTTTCCAAAGCAACCTTTATTTCTCTTGAGGTTACCTGTGAAATTTTCTTTGTATCTCAAACAATTCTTCTAGCAGTTGTGGCTGCAATATTTCTTGGTCTACCTGACCTTGGCTTGGCATCAAAAGATCCCTAAACTTTGCACTTCTTAATAAGTGATTGAACATTACTGACTGCCATATTCAAGGCTTTGGACATCTTTTTATACCTTTTTAAAGTTCCATTACCGTGTTAGGGCTCGTTCACACTTGACTGTTTTACCAACGCCTGCCAAACGCCCCTATAGCGTTTGGCAAGCGTTGGTCCGGCGTTTGCGGAGCGTTTTTTAACGCTCGGAAAATGCTCCGCAAACGCCACATGCGCGGTTTAGCGGAGGTTGCTAGGCATTTGCTGAGCGTTAAAAATGCCCCACAAATGCCTATAATGAAGTTTAAATGGTGTTACCACTCTGCAAACGCCCCACAACTGGGTCGCAATCGCGCCGCAAACGCCGGCTGGGCATTTGCGGAGCAGCACCATAGACTAGAATAGAAGGGTTCAACGCCTCCTGACTCGACCAGAGGCGTCCGTTTTGCCGCAATGCAACGCTAAAGCTCCCGTTAGAACAGCACCATGTGCTGCAATGTGCAGAATTGTCCAAGGCGTTTGGGAAGCGGTAAAAACGCTTCCCAAACGCCTTTCTGCTGCCTGCACACAACGCTAGTGTGAACGTAGCCTTACGCAGGTCTTTTGACAGTTCATTTCTGATCGCCAAGGCTCAGTATCTAGCCTGCTCAGTGCATCCACATGAGAGCTAAAAAACTCATTGACTATTTATACACAGACACTAATTGCAATTTAAAAAGTCATAGATGTGGGAAACTAACCTTTATTTATCATTTGAACCCGTGAGTGTCACCTTGTGCATCTGTAGCAAGGCTAAACATTCCAGGGTATGTAAACTTTTGATCATGGGCATTTGGGTGATTTCTATTATCACTATGATTTAAAAAGGCGCCAAATAAAATGTGATAATAAATGGCTTCATATGTTCACTATCCTTAAATAAAAGACAGTTTTTTGGCATGATCAGTCATATTTTCAATATCAATGCCAAAATGTCACGATTTCTGCCAGGGTATGCAAACTTTTGAGCACAACTGTATATTGAACAAATGAAATGCTATATGGGGTACTTGGGACACCTACCTGATCCTAAATATGCGCTGACTCATTTCTGAATTTCCATAGCACTGGGTGACTCTCTTTTATCACTGTACTATTTATTACCTTATACATCTTTCTTTCCTTTTGAAGTACCCCTTGTATCTTCCCCTTGTTGTTTCTTTTATTCCTTCTCCACTTGTGTCCCAACTGTGTAACCGCTATCAGGCTTCTGTATATTAACAAATAGGGTTACCTAAAGGTTACATTTTGAAACTATTCCTTATGTAATTCTGGTTACTTTGCAAGGGAAGTTGCACTGTGTCAGAGCTTAGCGAATGTGGTGAAATTTCACTTTGCAAAGAATACCCAATAATATGAAAGGAAAATAACAGCATTTTTGCTTGCACATATCTGGATAATGGAAGTCAGCAAAATTTCACCACATTCATTAAAGGGGATCTTCACCCTCAAATATATTATTCCTCCTGTCCACCCTTGCACCGGTCCTCTGCACTCATAGCACTCTTTTTTTTTCTTTATTTACCATTTTTTTAAATAAATTATCCGGCCCTGCCCATCATTCGCCTAGACCAGGGGTCTCCAAACTATGGCCCTCCAGCTGTTGAAGTACTACAAGTCCCATCATGCCTCTGCCTCTGGGAGTCTTGTCTGTGGCTGTCAGTCTTGCAAGGCCTCATTGGACTTGCAGTTCCTCAACACCTGGAGCACCATAGTTTGAAGACCCCTGGCCTAGACAAATGATGTGCACTGTTTTCCCTTTGCTTATGTGACATGCATATCCCAGGAGACAAAGCCTTTCATTTAGTAAAGAAGAGGGAACAGGCCTATAGAGGCATCATCAGGAGATATGTCTGCTTAACTCAGAACAGCCAGCAGCCTCTTGATGACGTCACACAAAAACATGGTGGTATCAGATGTCAAAAGAGAAGAGGATCTCAATAACACTGGACAACACTACATCCACTGGGTGGTTGAGTATCTGAAATGCGCAGAACTCACCACCTGGTAAGCAGGTTTTTTTAAAAAAATGGAAGTGGTGGGAGGGTAGAAATCCACTTTAAGCCCTGGGGGAAATGCCCTTTCAAAGTGCAACTTCCATTGCAATGTGAATCACCTATTTGCCAATGGGTCAATTGTGATATCAAACTCAATAAAACAAAAAGCAATTTGGCATTGAATTCACACAATTATTAAACCAGAAGACTCTGCCATGTTGACGAATGTTGCATAGAATGAAAGTTGCTTTGATTGTGTAGCTCTGCTCTGGGCATCCATTGACTAATGACTGAATAGTACCTGATCACAGAAGATACAGATGATAATATTTTGGAATGTGTGTGATGCATTTCCAACATTTAGGGATCACCGTTTAATAAAACACACAGATGTACTACAGCCTCAGATAGCTGTAAAAACCAAACAGCGGTTCCACTATAAAACTAAGAAAACATTGTCTTGACATACCTTTAGGTGTTGCTATGCAGAGTTAAATTAGACGCATGAACCAGCAGCAAACCTTAAAATAGTAATGCAACTGGCTAATCTCTCAGCACCAGGGTTAACGAAGCAGAATGCCTGGTCAGTTTTTGTGATTCATGTTCTGTAATCCATCATATAATTTGCTAATCCTCTACAATTCCTAAGCAGAACATTTGCTGTATGGATTAGAAGTTTCAGCAATTAACAGATACACAAAGCTTGAAAGAGTATGTTGAGGCAAAATAAAAAAAAAAGAACAGCTCTGCAACACCTGCACATTTTCCCACGTTTTATCCCTTTAACCACTTGACCTCCAGAGGATTTACCCCCCTTAATGACCAGGCCTCTTTTTGCTACTCAGCGCTGCACTAATTCAACTGATAATTGCGCGGTCATGCAATGCTGCACCCAAACAATATTTACGTCCTTTTTTTCACACAAATAGAGCTTTCTTTTGGTGGTATTTGATCACCTGTGCGCTTTTTATTTTTCACGCTATAAACAAAAAAAGGCCAAAAATTTTGAAGAAAAACAATATTTTTTACTTTCAGCTATAAAAAATATATAGTAAACTCAAAGTTGGTTATAAATTTAGGCCAAAATGTATTCTGCTACATGTTTTTGGTAAAAAAAAATCCCAATAAGTGTATATTGATTGCTTTGTGTGAAAGTTATAACGTCTACAAACTATGGTATAGATACTGCAATTTACGCCATTTTTTTGCTATACAGCGCTGCGCTAGTTTAACGGACAATTGCGCGGCCATGCAATACGGTACATAAATGAAATTTACATTCTTTTTTTCCCCACAAATTGAGCTTTCTTTCGGTGGTATTTGATCGCCTGTGCGGTTTTTATTTTTTGCGCTATAAAAAAAAGGCTGACAATTTTGAGGAAAAAAAACAATATTTTGGACTTTTTGCTATAAAACATGTCCAGTAAAAAAAAACTTAAATTTAGTCATAAATTTCTGCCAAAATGCATTCTGCGACGTCTTTACTAAAAAAAAAAACCCAATACGTGTAAATTAATTGGTTTACGTGAAAGTTATAGCGTTTACAAATGGCGGGAAAGATACTGGGATTTTTAGTTTTTTTTTATACTAATAATGGCGGCAATCAGCAACTTATGGCGGCGATCGGGGACTTATGGCGGCTATCAGCGACTTATGGCGGGACTGCGGCGGACATTCTGACATTGGGGGGTACTGACTTGGGGTCACTGACATCCCCAGTGACACCAATACAGTGATCAGTGCAAAAAAAAAAACACTGACACTGTACTAATGGCACTGGGGAGGAAGGGGTTAACTTTATTTTGCAGGGAAGGGTTATCTGTGTGAGGGGGAGTGTTTTAATAGGGGGCGGGGTGTGTACTGCAGGGCACACTGCTGATCGGGAGAGAGAAACTCTTCTGTCTCGATCAGCTTGTCCTGGAGCTGTCAGGGAACTGACAGAAAGCACAGCTACTGCAGCTGTGCTCTCTGTCAGCTATTGCCGCCAATCGCCGGGACATAGCCGGTAACGATCAGCTGTGACCCGGCGACTGACATCCGCGGCTGTGATCGGCGGGACAGGTAGGGCGGCGGCGCGCCTCGCACACGCCCCCTACCTGTTTACAAAACACACGTTTTAAAACGTGGTTTTGCCTGCCCGTGCCTCCCTGTATTTCTACAGTGGCTGGGCGGCATGTGGTTAAACCCTCATGTACACAACAAGACTGTGTAAAGTCTTGTTAAAAACTTGAGTTTTTCAGCATTTTTTTTGCATTTTTGCATTAGCATTTAGCAGCGTTTTACCATGAATAGCAGCGTTTTTTTTCTGCTTTTTTGCATTTTAAAGGTTTTTTTGGTCAAAAAAAGTCCAAAAACGCCGGTTTGCGGCATTTTACCATGTTTTTCAGCGCTAGAGCGTTTTTACAGCTAAAAAAGTCCTCTAGAAACCCACTAGTCCTGGGTTTTTCTTTCCAGCCAAAAAACATCCCAACCAAAAACCGTTGATTACAGTCTGTGTGTGCAAACATAAAAATTGCTGCGCTGCCTCTCCTAAAAACGACTTTAATTAATTAAATAAATGAATGAACTCCCTAATATACAAAGGGTCCCCACAAAAGTGCATGTGCTATAATGCCCCGTGGGCTGGCAATTATATCCCTTCTCCCTAGTGACTAAATCCCAAATAAACCAATAAGTAAATACAAGGTGCTTAAATGACAATAGTGCTAAAAATAGCTCCTGATGACATCATATGACGAAACATGTAGAGCGGGGGTTGATAGCGCTACACTTGTCCTCTGAGAAGGAATTGCTTTTTGCTGGGGTTTAAAGTGCCATACACATGGTTTTTATGTAAGTGCAATTTAAAATGTTTTTTACCTATTAAATACAGTGTTACGCAATGAAGTTTCCCTTTGATGTTTTTACGGTGGTGGAGTACTGTGGAGATTCTGGAGGAGTTTTGTCACAAACGATTGATCTAGAGGTGTTTCGACTATGGAGTCTGTCATCAGCGTATAGAGATGTCAAGACCACACAGACTATAACTTTCCTGCAGGAGAACGCTGCAACATCTCATGCGATATTTGAGCTACCATTCCAGGTGATGGATTATCTGTGGTGAGTGGGGCTCTGGAGGGGGAGCACTAATTGGAGCACTACGCACACAGAATTGCTATGGATAAGAAGATTTACTACTGTATCACTTAATATTCACACCAGATGCGTATGGGGGTTTCTTTGGGCTTTTTTTTTGGAACTTTCAATTTTTTTTTGAACTTTTATATGTTTGCACAATTATTGGGACTTTAACCGCTTGCCTACAGGGCACTTATACCCCCTTCCTGCCCAGGCCAATTTCCAGCTTTCAGCGCTGTCACACTTTGAATGACAATTGCGCGGTCATGCAACACTGTACCCATATGAAATTTTTATCATTTTTGTGACAGATAGAGCTTTAATTTGGTGGCATTTAATCACCTCTGGGTTTTTTATTTTTTCTTAAACAAACCAAAAACCGCAGAAAATTTTGAAAAAAAAAAGCTTTTTCATAGTTTTTGTTATAAAATTTTGTAAATAAGTGATTTTTCTCCTTCACTGATGTGCGCTAATGAGGCTGCAGTGATGGGCACTGATGAGGAGGCACTGGTAGGTGGCACTGATGGGCATTGACAGGCATCACTGATGGGCACTGAAATGCTGCACTAATAGGCGGCACTGACTGGCACTGACTGGCACTGTTAGGCGACACTGACTGGCACTGATAGGTGGCACTGACTGGCACTGATAGGCGGCACTGACTGGCACTGATAGGCGGCACTGACTGGCACTGATAGGTGGCACTGATTGGCATTGATAGGTGGCACTGACTGGCACTGATGGGTGACACTGAAAGGCAGCTCAGATGGGCACTGATATGTGGCATTAATGTGCACTGGTAGGCACTGATATGTGGCATTGATGTAGCACTGATGGGCACTGGCATGTGGCACTGTTCAGCACTGACAGCTGGCACTGATGGACATTGACAGGTGGCACTTCTGGGGCCACACTGATCATCAGGGCACACTGATCATCAGTGCTCTAATGATCAGTGTACATGTCCCCTCCACGGAATGCCGATTACCGGCTCTCCTCTCCTCTCGAGCTGTCAGCGTGACAGCTCGAGAGGAGAGAAATGCCGATAACCGGCATTTCCCTGTTTACATGTGATCAGCTGTGATTGGACACAGCTGATCACATGACCGAGTCGACAACTTCAGCTCTTTCCGTAGATAGGTGATCCGCTGTGTCCGAGGGACACAGCACACTGCTGATCGCCGCGCTGCGCACTCCCTGAGTCGCGCATGTGCCGTGAGAATGGGAGGACATCATATGACGTCCTCCCAGAATGAGAGAACCACCTTGCGCCCATCATTGGACTATATGGCAGGCGGGAGGTGGTTAATATATATATTGTTTTACACAATTTCACTGTATACACAGTTTCATGGCATTGTATATGTGCTATTTTGAGCACTATTGTCGTTTAAGCACCTTGTATTTACTTATTGGTTTATTTGGGATTTAGTCACTGGGGAGGAGGGATATAATTGCCAGCCCACGGGGCATTATAGCACATGCACATTTGTGGGGACCCTTTGTGTAATAGGGAGTTCATTAATTTATTTAATTAATTATTTAAAGTAGTTTTTGGGAGAGGTAGTGCAGCAATTTTTATGTTTGCACATATTTGTTCACCAGTACACATTTGTGATTTTGCTAGCAGTAGCCAGTCTAATTGATTAGTCCTCTGTGCAGATGATACTCGCATACATTCTGTGTGCATGGACACATAGGATAACATGCTGGGGAGTTTACTGGCTGTAGAACAAAACGTCAAAAGCCAAAAACAGCCGCTGTAAAAACGTCCAGTGTGCATGAGGGCTAAAGACCCTGCAAGTACAGAAAAATACCTGTCGATCTGCAGAAATGCACTCAGCTCTTATGCCCTATTGTGGGTTGAAAACACATAGCTTTTTATGGACTGTTGTCAGTTCTTCCCTGTGTCTTTTACTAAACCTCTCAACCACTCCTACGGTCAGAGCAATACAACATAAAGGATAATCATTCTGTAGTCCAAGATAAGAATTTTCGGAGATTCGGATGTATACGAACAAATCAACAAATCCAAAAAAAGTTATAACGAAATTAACAAATGCGTTTGTTTCATTCAGGTGACGTCACATGATGCTATAGGCATATAGTCGGGCCCATGGGGAAATTAATTCAATTTTCAAATTTGTTTGATAATTTGGATTCAGATAGTGAATGGATCTGAATTTCGTTCCATTTGTTAATTCAAATGCATATGACTCCAGCTGATATTGTCCAATCAGCTCATACCATTTCTCTTGGTGGGTTGGATTAGTGTCTGAAAATATCGAATCCTTCTGATTCGAATCCGTCCAGTTCAATATTATTTCTAATATATAGCAATCTTCTGGAAAAACTGCTAAATTTTTCGAGTCCACCCAGACCAACGGATATAAGAATCGAATTCTGAAAACGAGTCGGTTCAACATAACAAGTGTGATAAAACAAAATTCTTCAATGAACAAATGCATCTGAAATTAAATACAAAATGAAAAATTTCCAGCGTGCACATTTCTAGTGGAAGACATGAGAAGTTTGCACAGGTGACTAGACAGCTCTGAATTTCTGACCGGAGCCAAAGCTTTTTTTTCTTTTTTTTTTTAGTATATTTAAAGTCACTCTAAAGGCTCAAGGTTTTTTACCTTCATGTATTTTTTGCACAAAAGTAAAAAACCTTCTGAGTGCAAGGCCCCCCAGCCCCTCCCCCAAATCTTTACCTGAGCCCCCTCCAATCCAGCAATGTTCACAATAGCACCAGATGTATCGGGACTCTCCCTCCTCATTGGCTGAGACAGAAGTGGGAGCCCATTGGCTCCCACTGCTGTCAATCACAGCCAGTGAGCCAATGAGAAGAGAGCAGGGGCGGGGTCGAGACATGGATCTGTGTGCTTTATAGACACATAGAGCCATGGCTCGGGAGCAAGTCCGCAAATGGCTTTCCCTGAGGGCACTGCTCATGGGGTAGGAGCCAGGAGCACCAGCAAGGGACCCGAAAAGAAGAGGATTGGGGCTGCTGTGTGCAAAACTACTGCACAGGGCAAGTAAGCATGACATGTTTGTTATTTTGAAAAAAAAAATCCAAAGCATTAGTATTACTTTAACTGCAAAAGCAGAGCAAAAAAGAGACATTCCTGGTTAGCTGGCCATGCACAGTGTAGGCAGGTGTGGGCATCCTTCTGTCCTGTAGGTGGCACTGTGCCAATACTACAAGAGGGAAGGGGAGTCTATTAAGGGAAATTGTCCCTTTAGAGACACCGTTAGTCCTCTCTTGATACCAAATTCCCACAAGAGTTTGGGCAGCCATCTTAACAGGGAAGCCTTTAAATAGGGGATCCCCCCCCCCCCATTCAGGAACGCTGTGAGCAAATTGACAGGCTAGGGAAAGGAACCTGCTGGTTGAGGACATTGCTTAGCATAGGGAAAGGTTCTTGTTGAGAAGGAACAGTGTAACAGAAACTGTCTGGTGTGACATGAGGGATGTTTAGCTCAGCGGCAGATGCGTTTGCAAGTGAGTTCACACCAGTCAGAAACTATATTTCAAGGCTTGGTAGCCAACTTTTATTAAGAAGAAAGGCAAAAACAAACGTCCAACACAAGGTTTCCCATGCAGGGGTTCTACTCCAGAAAAGTATACACAAAAATGCTAGCCCACCTGGCTACTCTTCATTAGCACTGCTGCTCTAGATACTGGTCCCTCCGACCACCAGGGCCGGATCTAGCCAGTATGATATGGGGGTATAAAATGTCAGGGGGGCACAGGATATGAGGTCTGCATGGCAGTGTACAAAAACAGGAATCAATAGTGGAGTGTACTGGGGGTCAACATGTCAGAGGATAGGGTTTAGCAGAACAGAGGGCAGGAATCAGCAGTTTGTAGGGCAGTGTACCGATCGACTTCTGTACAAGCAGCCTCTAGGAGAGTTTCCACACGATCAGCATCACCAGTTATAACTGGCAGCATTATCAGTTCTGAGTGATAAGTCTCTCCGCTGTCAGAACACAATACCTCAGCAGGAGTGATTTCCGCATCCATGTGGGAATCCCGGTGTTGAACAAAAAACTACTAATGTAAAGACTGCCATACTGAGCCTACCATATGGAAGAATTTCATTAAAACCAACAACTGTTGAGACAATGAACACCTTGGTCAGGTTTATTTACTGTATCCCAATGCATAATGTACAGAGTACAGTGGTTAGGTGTAAGTAATATACAAAGCAACATATGGAATGCAATAGTTAGGATGAGTGCCACATTTACATCAGTGTCCCCAAAGTGCCACCACCTTACACAGAGTCGGTCAGAGTCTGGCAGAGTGTCCCCTTACATCAGATTCTGATAGAGTCCCTTCTTACATCAGAATCTGCAGAGTGGCCCCTAAATTAGATTCTGGCAGAGTCCCCTGCTTACATCAGTGTCTGGCAGAGTGTCCCTTTACATCAGATTCTGGTAGAGTCCCCTTCTTACATCAGAGTCTGGCAGAGTGGCCATTACATCAGATTCTGGTAGAGTCCCCTTCTGACATCAGAATCTGGCAGAGTGGCCATTACATCAGAGTCTGGTAGAGTCCCCTTCTTACATCAGAATCTGCAGAACATCCCTTCAGAATCTGCAGAGTGTCCCCTTACATCAGATTCTGGCAGAGTCCCCTGCTTACATCAGAGTCTGGCAGTGCGCCTTTACATCAGATTCTGGTAGAGTCCCCTGATTACATCAGAGTCTGGCAGAGTGTCCCTTTACATCAGATTCTGGTAGAGTCCCCTTCTGACATCAGAATCTGGCAGAGTGGCCATTACATCAGAGTCTGGTAGAGTCCCCTTCTTACATCAGAATCTGCAGAATGGCCCTTCAGAATCTGCAGAGTGTCCCCTTACATCAGATTCTGGCAGAGTCCCCTGCTTACATCAGAGTTTGGCAAAGTGACCCTTTTAAACATACTTTAACCACTGGTGGGCAGCTAGCAGGAAAAGGCTTACAAAAAAAATGCCCTTGTTGTCGGCTCTGAACTGTGAATGCACAGTTCCAAAGCGAGCCAATCAATGAACTTCTGGGCTCAGTCTCAACTTTTGTGGTGGGGTGTGTGAATATAAGCCATACCTAAAAAGTGCCATGATGTCACTGCGCAGGTGCACACCCAGTTCTCTAATTGGCTGGCTGCAGTACTGTAAATGCACAGTTCAGAGCCCATGGCAAGGGGGTTTTTATGGGCACTTTTCTCCTGTCTGTGAACATTTATGGACAAGAGAAAAGTGCCTGTTTTTTACAAACTGTCTATAAATTTATGTATGGTTGGCAACACAGGGTTGGGGGTGTACACATGCTGCCACTATGATATTTTGCTTCGTGGCTGTGGCAGGAATTACATATATACTCTGTTGGCGCAGTGCCTGCTGAACATGACCCATTCGAGTGAATGGAGCACCTCTGCAAACACCCCACAACTGCATGCAATGTATGCAGTTCCAGTGCACTAGTGTGGGGTTCTAGGAGTTAACCACTTGCCCTCCAAAGGATTTACCACCATTTTTTGCATTACAGCGCTGAGTTACTTGTGCGCTCATGCAACGCTGCACCCAAATGAAATTCACATCCTTTTTTTCCCACAAATTGAGCTTTCTTTCAGTGGTATTTGGTCGCCTGTGCATTTCAAATTTTTTGCGCTATAAAGAAAAAAGTCCAACAATTTTGAGGAAAAAACAATATTTTAGACTTTTTGCTATTAAACATGTCCAGTAAAAAAATTAAAAAATTTAAATTTCGTCATAAATTTAGGTCAAAATGTATTCTGCTACATGTCTTTGCTAAAAAAAAATCTCAATACGTGTAAATTAATTAGTTTACGTGAAAGTTATAGCGTCTACAAATGGCAGTATATATACTGGGATTTTATTTTCAATTTTTACTAGAAATGGTGGCAATCAGCAACTTATAGCAGGGCTGTGGTACTGTGGCGGACATTCTGACACTAGGGGGGAGAACTGGTTTGGTGTCGCTGACATCCCCAGTGACACCAATACTGTGATCAGAGCTAAAAAAAAAACACTGACACTGTACTAATGGCACTTGGCAGGAAAGGGTTAACATGAGAGGCGATCAAAGGGATAACAGTGTGCTGGGAGTGTTTTACTATGGGGCTGTGTCTGTGTGCTTCACTGTAGTCACATTGCTCTGGATGGCTGTGCTGTGCACAGCCATCCAAAGTAGTGTGCCTGAGCTAACAGGGAGGAGGACTGTTAGTAAACGAAATAATCCTCCTCCCCATCAGAACACCTCGGAAAACTCTGGGTGCTGGCAAGTAATTATTGGCCGGGGCCCGGTGATCGACAGCCGCGGCTGCCCCCTACCCGGAAATGCAAAATCACATATATTTACGTGATTTTGCGCACCCGTGCCCCCCTATAGCAGTATTTCTGCTATAGGGCGGACGGGAAGCAGTTAAAGCTGACGGTGAGGAGGTGAAACAACACCTCCTCACTGCCTGCCAAATGCTCTCTGAAGAGTGATCTGAATGCAGATCGCTCTTCAGAGACCAATGCTCATGTAAGCAGGTCCCTAAAGCCATGCAGAAAAGTGTTAAAACAGAAGCATCACAAAAGGTGTGAGTGAAACCCCAGCAGTTTAGCCAACAACCAGATTGCCAGCTATTCCCAATAGTACTAAAGCTGTCCCTGAGTGTTAACTGGACATGAAGGGGAGAGAGGGGGGGAGGGAAAGAGATGGGGGGGGGGGAAGGAGATAGGGAGAGTTCAGCATTAGGCAGAGCTCAACTCACTCACCCCCCACTGATCTGGTGGCTCAGGCAGTCTTCAATCTTGCAGCCACCATGTAGTTGCCAGCTGTAGTGCTTCAAATTTCCCACCCACGCATCTTCTCAAGTACAGCCCTGGTTGGGAATAGCAGTGTGGGCGGGGCACACAGGAGGAGAGGGGTGGGGCAGACACATGGAGAGGGGGGGGAGGAGGAGGAGGTGCACATCGATCTCTCCTCTCCTGTCTGTGCAGGGAAGGTTAGGGGGAGTGTGCTGGCTGGGCTCTGTCACAGACACTAGACTTGATAGATGCAGCCAGACACTGCACACAGCTTCAACTGATGGACATCGTCCACAGGTTGCCTGGGTGGGCACAACTGATAACTGGGGGGGGGCATAGCCCACCCCATCACCCCCCTAGATCCAGCCATGCTGACCACCAGCTCTTCCAGGCACACAGCTTAGAGCTTCTCAGACACACAGCTCCTCTGGCCTAGTCCTCAGGCCGTTAACTGTCTCTTCCAGGCAATCATACTCCGGCTGCCACATGCAGCCACTCTGACTCCTGTAGGAGACCTCCTGTCTCTCTTGGGTGGAGCCCTGAGGTATTCCTAAACCTCCATTATAAGGCCTGTGTGCACTTGGGCACACACCCTGCTGTTCCTCCACAAAACCCGGACACTGGGTTGGAGATTCCTTCCTGCCCAAGACACTATGGAATCTCCAAACTAGGGAGCCCCATCCAGGACTGCCAAAACCTGGAGAAAGCTGAAAAAACAGTTTTTTCCATTTAAAACTTATACACCCTAATCCTGTACTCAGCAAAAGTGAAAACCCTGATGACCAATTTCACCGCAACAGAGTCTCTTCCTGTCACACTGGTAATAACTAAACTCCCTAGGATTCCCTTCTGTAAGTTAGTGCCAACCTGTAATGCAGCATACCGTCAATCCCCCAGCAGAGCTGTCCCCTAAACATTACAGTTTAATGCAATACTGAGAACTGTTCTGTACTCCCTTGTACAACAGTGTGCCAACCTTTATTCAACTTTGCACAACCAACATAAAGTTTTCACTTTGCTGAGGCCTGTATATGTGCATTCCCACCCAAGAGGGTACTCTGAATAAGGTCCCGCCTACAACTAGCAGAATTTTTTTTAATGTTCATGTGGAAATTTACACAAAATGTTCATCAAACCATTGGCTAGTACCATTATGGACTGGTCAAATTTCATATAAAAACTACTCAAAATTTTTATTTGATTGCCAATGTTTTCATTACTATGTTCGCATTTAAGGATGAACATGTTATGCTGTTACACAGTTAATATTTATGTTAATGTACATGAGAATTCATATAGTTTATTCTTTGTACCATTTCCTATGGATATTTCTATAGTTAGTTATATGCCGCCACCAGTGGCCTTATTTGGTAATGTACTTGTTTTTCATATTACCTCCCTGAGATCTATGACACAATTCCTTTGCATATGAAGCTCCTCTCTTCTTTTTGAATACAGCACTTCCTGTGTCATGGATGCAGCTAACAGTCCACATGTAACAGGGACACATGTATTCTGCATAGTACGCTACAGAAAGTATCATCTTTTGACTGCAAAATACTGGAAACCATTCATTCTGCTGTATCCTGTTGTCACATGTACAGAATAAAGCAACTTCTGGATGAACACAGTATTGGTGAGTTCAGCTATCTGATAAGGATTGCCCACAGTGATTATATCTGCTTATACAGGCTAGGCAGAGAGGTCTCACAAGGGATAAATCGCTATCACAACAATCTGAGTCAGAATACATGTGCATAACAATAAGTAAGTTTTTTCTAAAATGGAAACCACATTCATAGTCTGAATTCTGTTCATTCAAGAAAAATTTTCATCCTTCTCCTTTGATTTTTCTCAGTACTATTGTCAAAAGGATCATCGATTTGACCCCAGTAACTAGTAGCAAATAAAACAAATGTTCTGACAACAATTTTTTTTGGACAAAATTCTACTGGTGTACAGCCAGCTTTTAATGCTTATATACATGTTGAAGCAAAGCTCCACCCAAAAGAGGAAGTTCTGCTTTAAGCCTTTCTCCCCCGCTCCCCATTAAGGACTGGCACATTTGGGGAGTGGGTACTTGACAGGTACTCTCTCCCACTTCCACTGCAGTCGCCTAGGTGATCGGAAGCGGAAGTTGTCCTCACCCCCTTCCTCCCCGTAGTCTTCTGAGACACATGATGGGTCCCAGAAGACTACGGGGTCATTCACAAAATGCAGAGCTTCTCACGCATGTGCAGTGGGCACCCGGCTGTGAAGCCGCAAGCTGTCACAGCCGGGTGCCTACACTGAAGATGCCGGCACCAGGGAGAGAAGAAGGCCAGTGAAACCAGCAGTGGTGAAGACACCGCTGGACCGATGGACAGGTAAGTGGCTGTATTTTAAAAGTCAGCAGCTGCAGTTTTTGTAGCTGCAGACTTTTATTTATTTATTTTTTTTAGGTGGAACTCTGCTTTAAGGTTAGCGTGGGTAACAAGCTTGATTTCATAAGGAAAATAAAATGTAAATGCTTTTCAAATACATTTTTATATTTCTGAAAGAGTCTTCAATGACTTTTACCTTTTGTTGATGTCAATCTTACCAAAACTACTGTGACTTTTATATGATAACATTACCCTTCAAGTAACAATGTCATCACCATCCTTCAGAAATGCATTTACATGATATTTGGAAGAAAACTCCCACCTTTTTATTTTTTTATTTTCAGTTATTTCCGTGTTCGATCCGCAGGCCTAAGTTTGAAATCAGGCAATGGTGTTTGCACAGAGAAAACAAGATTACTTAGGGGAAATGAAGAGTGATGAATCTCCATAATGGATAGGTCACTTTCACCAAAAAGAAAGTTTAGAAACAATATATAGATGTTTTCTTGTATTTATGTTCAGTACTAAAATAACAAAATGCTTTGAACAAGTAAATACGAAATTTAAATATCAACTTTTTATAGTTTTGCAGTCAGCAGATAATCAGCTTCAAAGTAGCACTAACTTTTTGTTGCTAAGAAATACAGTAGATCTAAATTGCAGTCAGTTATGAGTAGGAGAATTCAGAATGTTAATGTTAAAGCGGAGTTCCACCCAAAAGGGGAAGTTCCACTTTAAAGATAGGTCCCCTGTTCCCCATTAAGGATTGGCACCTTTGGGGGGGAGCGGGTACTCGAAATTGACAGGTACCCGCTCCCACTTCCGCTGCGATCGCCTAGGCGATCAGAATCAGAAGTTGTCCTCCTACCCTCCCTCCCCGTAGTCTTGTAGGACACGTGACAGGTCCCAGAAGATGACGGGGCCATTCAGGAAGCGAAGCGCTACTCGCGCATATGCAGTGGGCACCTGGCTGTGAAGCCACAAGCTGTCACAGCCAGGTGCCCACACTGAAGATGCCGGCGCCTGGAATACAGGACGGCCGGTGAAATGGGCTGCGGCAAGGGCAATGGGGGATCGTGGGACAGGTGAGTGGCTGTTTTTTAAAAGTCAGCAGCCTCAGTTTTTGTATCAAAAAAGCAAAAAGAAGCGAGTGCTTGGACTATCATAAAGCAGCTGGCGTAAAAGGATGAACCCCTATATCCTCAAAACCATGAAAAAACGTATAAAAGCAAAAATGCTAATGAATAAAGTGACAATAGTGACATACTCAAAGTGAAGGCGCTGAATCGGTGCTAAAGTGAATAATATTACTAGAGTGTCTCGCAAAATATCAGTGAGTAAGTGATATTTATAAATACATATAAAGCGACATAGGTGAACAGTCCAATATAAATAAATTGATGAGATAATTCGGATGAATGTCAAAACGTCCCAAAAATCGCCGTGATTAACGGGTGAAAGCGACTCCGTGCTATATGAATGCACTCACCAGAAGCGCATATTAAATGCACATAGAAATATATCCAGCTCATCCACAGGTATGGATAAATTCCATCAAGAAAATCATGGTATGGAGACAAGGAACACATTGAGAACATACACTTTTCTTTAGCAAACCCTTGGCATAGTACCATAGAGGACCATCCTTCACTGGTTCCTGGGTCCTCCTGAAAGGAACGTTTTGACGTTTTGACATTCATCCGAATTATCTCATCAATTTATTTATATTGGACTGTTCACCTATGTCACTTTATATTTATATTTATTTGTAAATATCACTTACTTGCTGTTATTTTGCAGGACACTCTAGCATAATTATTCACTTTGAGTATGTCACTATTGTCACTTTATTCATTAGCATTTTTGTTTTTATAATATTATGTAGCGCTGCATTCTACATTTTACAGTTTTTGTAGCTGCTGACTTATTTTTTTACAGAGCGAGTGTAACTCCGCTTTAACCATACCTTTGGCCATATAGTACCATGTACTTTACTTACCTTATTTCACCCCCCTGCTGTTCCTTTCAGCTGCCAGGACCAGGCGTGGGCCAAAAGGGTAAGGAAACCTTGTTTGAAAGGCCACTCCTCTTCTTCAGTATTGCATAGCTGATGAGGTCTAAATCGGGAAATATACCTGCTCCAGTAATGCAATATGAGCTCCTGGTTTTCTACTGTAGGCAGGCTTTGCAAACAATCAGCATGATGTAAACAAATTGTTACAGAAACAACAAGATGGCATCTCCTAGACTGCATGCTAGCTGTCCTCTGGGAAGCCTGGGACCATGGTTAATGGTCTCAGGATGCATAGTGGAAGCAAACTCGGGAAACGATCAATGAACCTAGAGCATTTTCAGGTTTAGAGCAGTCAAGTACAGTCCTATGCTTGATCGACTGAAGTGGAGAGCATGCGAGACCTTAGGAATCTAATAGGCCCTTGATGTCTCCATAAAGAGAATCTGACACCTGCCAATGCTATAACATGAGGAGGGGGGGATTTTAGCTCCCTTGTGATAGTAATAGAGTTAAATTTAAAAAAGTGTTAAAAACTAAAATGTTAATATAATATATTTTAAACAATTTTAAACACAGCCCCATTGCTCCATGCACACACATGGATGAAAATGCTGGCTTAGGGCATGCTTGTATATGCAAACAGTGATTTTGAGGTATGACTGTGAATGTTGGAGTATGAGAAATAATGCTAGGGCCATCATTTATAGTTATTCTTAAAATGATGAACGCTACAGTCTCTTAAAACATTGCCTATGGGCAATTTTTGGTACTGTTGTTTTCTACCATTTCATAGAAATGTGTGATTTTAAAGCTTAAGATGTTTGGTATTTATTTACTCTTACATCTTTTTTATTCTGCCAAACAATTGGGTGTTTTATGTTGTTTATGGGCTTTAAAATTCATTTGCATGTATGTTTTTCCTAAAAATATTGATTTGATAAACATTTGTGTAGCTAGGCAACAGAAAATTTACAAACTGCACCTTTCCTGCTGCCAACCCCACCGCACACGGCTGTATTGATTAGAAATCTCTTCTTGACGTTTTTTCAGATTCTACGAAGAATGTCCATTTTCTGGTCTCTCTCAGTGCTCAGTGTTTCATCTCACAGCCTTGTAGCAGTGTCTTGTAGTGATATAGCGGTTAGCAGGAGAAACCACTATGTGAGGGGAACCAAGAGATCGACACATCCAGAACGGGGCGAACTGACAGTTCATGGGGCCCCTGGGCAATAGGGGATCATGGGGCCCCTGTGTCCTTGCCCAAACTCAAAAACGCCTATGAAAAAGGTACCAGAGCCATGTCATGGGGCCCCCTACTGACCCCAGGCCCTCGGACAGTGCCCGAGTTTCCAAATGGTCAGTCCGCCCCTGATCCAGAAGTGTCGGTTTCTGAAGAAACTTCAACCAGTGGTATCTCATCAGTGAAGTGGTGTTCGGCAGCAGGCAGCAAGATAGGCAAGTTTTCACCTTCTCCTTTACAGGGACAGCTTTAATCCAGATTTTTCACTTGGAAAGGAATCTATTTACAAAGTTTGCAGCATACATAAATGTGCAAGTCTAAAAACTGCCATTTGTATGGAATGCCATCCTTTCGTGCAACACCGATAATAGGCCTTTTTTAATATAAGTAGTTATTATCACATTTATGGGAACTAAATAGAACAGTGTTCAATGAATCCATGTCATTTGTACTCAAGGGGATTTTAATATTATTTAGTAGCAAAGCTCGCTGCTGATGTCTCCTTCATTTATAAGCAAGCTACAAGCAGCATTGTTGTTTCTCATGCCTGGCATTTCCAGTAAGGTCAGGATGACCTTCAGACAGGAAAGAAATCACTATTTATTTAATATCATCAAAATAGCTTTTCATGTCAGAATCTATTAGAACACTGCATAGCTGCTTAACCTCCTATCAGCACAGAAGTAAGTCAGGGTTCAAACATTCAGTTCCAAATAAGAATTAAACTGCACAAGACAGACAAAGCTGTTTTCTATTTTGTTTACTAATGCTGCATTTTGCCTATGTAAATCTATATATACAGAGGTATGGCTTGTTTACATAAAGATATTTCATCCTTATTAAAGTCCCATACACAACAGCAAAATGTTTTAATTTGTTTAATATACATGCCAATATTAGCAGATAGTTCTAAATTTGAGTTAATCGTTTTTTGCTTTTTTTATTTTAGCAGGAGAATCGTCAGTCTCCTTAACCAGCTCATAGGTGCTGACTCTTCCAAGCATTGTACGGTGCAGAGCTTAAAGCGGAGTTCCACTCACTCTGTAAAAAAATAAAAGCCAGCAGCTACACAAACTGTAGCTGCTGACTTTTAACCACTTCCAGTCCGGACACTTTTACCCCCTTCCTGACCAGGGCAATTTTCAGCTTTCAGCGCTATCACTCTTTGAATGACAATTGCGCGGTCATGCAACACTGTACCCATATGAATATTTTACCATTTTTTTGAGACAGATAAAACTTTATTTTGGTGGTATTTATTCACCGCTGGGATTTTTATTTTTTTTGCTATGTAAATGAAAAAGTCCAAAAATTTTGAAAAAGTGTTTTTCTTATAAAATTTTGCAAGTAAATAATATTTCATCATAAATCTTGGCCAAAATTTATTCCGTTATCTTTTTAGTAAAAAAAAAAAATACGCCAAATTAATTTATAACCAAAAATTATAATTTGTAAACATTTTTTTTTACATTTTTATTTTTTTTATATATTATTATTTTTTTTTTTTTTTACATACTGTCACCCCAGCAGTACTACTTTTGGGGGGTGATGAAGATTTTTTTTTTTTTACACTGATTGCTTTTATGCCCATATAGGATGTAAAAGCAATAATTTCTCTTTCTCTCTGTCTGCATTCTTGCAGCCATTGAGAACTACTGAGTGAGCTGTGATTGGTCACAGCTTGTCACATGGTACAAGGCTGTTGTGAATAACCTTGTACCATGTGACATCTGTGATCATTCACAGATTTCACACGTAGTAAACAATGATGTCACAAGTGACATCTTGCTTACTACTTTGCATGTGATCACTGATTGGCCAATTAGTGATCACATGACCGGGACCTCATACAGAGGTCCCGTCCGACGATCGGTGTTTCACTGTGTCCGGAGGACACAGCGGGCAACGGATCGCGGTGCTGCAGTCTCCTGGGGAGCATGCACAAGCAGGGTGCGGGGAGGCCGTTTATAAACGGCCACCCGACCCTGCAGTGCCACCGTCCGGCCGTTTATATACAACGGCCGGTCAGGAGGTGGTTAAAAAACAGCCACTCACCTGTCACTTGATCCCGCATTGCCCCGGCCACAGCCCGTTTCACTGGCCGCCCTGTATTTCAGGCGCCGGCATCTTCAGCGCCCGGCTGTGACAGCTTGCAGCTTCACAGCCGGGTGCCCACTGCGCATGAACGAGTAGCTCTGCGCTTCCTGAATGGCTCCGTCATCTTCTGGGACCTGTCACGTGCCCCACAAGACTTCGAGGAGGGAGGGTAGGGGGACAATTTCTGCTTCCGATCGCCTAGGCGATCGCAGCAAAAGTGGGAGCGGGTACCTGTCAATCTTTAAAGCGGAACTTCCCCTTTTGGGTGGAACTCTGCTTTAACAGTATAAAGGGATACAAAGATCAGCCAATCTACAGTCTCTGGACATCTTCCAATCACCACCATCCTGCAGACTCTACACCAAAATTTAATGGACAATACCACCCCCATCTATCATTCATACCGAAAAAAGAGACCTGAAAATGGCCCAAGGCTGGATTATAGGCAAAGCTGAAAGCTTCCTGTGTGGTAATAACAACACATGGTAGGACACTTTAGTATTAATTAGCTCCATCCTTAACATGAAAGCCATTTTTGCCTAAAGCAGGCTACACCATGGAAAATACCTTCATCGGCCAGAAACACTAGTCTCAATAATGGAAAAACTCCACAGGGACTTTATAAGCACCGCTGAACAATGTAGTGGGTTTCAAATTCGCTGGATCTCCACAGTGAACTCACAGGGGGAACTGAGAGTCTCCTATATAGCAGTAATAACAATAACAATACAAGATAAAATTCCCTAAACCCACACCACATGCCCTGCATAAAACAACTAATTAAATTACCTTAGCATGCCCAGGTTGCTGGCCTCACAGCCAAAATGCAAGCACAACCACACAATATGGCAGAGCAAAATGCAATATGTGTTTTCCACACAACAGGAAAGCAGCAGCACAGCTAAATATCAGCCTCCACCCCCATTATGAAGGCCTCCTGATGGGTCACAGGTGGACTATAAAGACCGCTGTATGCAGTCTGCCAGGTCCCCACCATAAAAATGGCGGAGGACACCAAGGGCTAACATAGGCGTGCGGGTGCAGGGCCCACCCCAAAAGGCCGACGGCCATCAAAGTCCATAGAGTGACCCCTGGGCACCGGAGATGAAGCACGCAACCACATGCTCACAGCACCGCAAAGGAGTGCAGTGCCCTACTATCCCCAAAGAGGGAATTTTGGCTCCGGGGGGCACTCCCCCAGTATCCCCCAAAGCACCCCTCCCCCATACCGGGGAACCCCAAGAGATGTTCGCCAGAAGGAACAAAAAAGGGAAACACAAACCAAAACAAATCTAAATGAAATACATCAAAATATATTAACAAATATAGCGCCCTGAGTAAAATTTACCAGCCACCATAAGCCATCAGACAAGAAACATGGATATAGATGAAATTGATAGAAGTCTAACGCCTAGCTCTGTATAAGAGTGCATACTTGTGTAGCGATACCCCCGAAGGGGCTGCTTAAGTTTGTTCACTCCGCCACTCTTCCTTTCAACCCCAAGAACTGTCTCAGCCCACACTGGCACACCTGGCAATAGTGTAAGTGCAAGGACCAATGAAAAGCACACACTTTATAATAAAACACAGAGATCAGCTTTACTGTAGACCTCTATGGGAAATAATAAACATTAACAACCAGTATATGTTAGGAGAATCAAGAGAACAACAAATACTGTGACGGAAAGCAATATAACTCACTTTTACACTCGGGCTGCTTTCAGGGGATTCCAACCATGAATAACCCCAAGAGCAGAGGCAAACACTTAAATGGCAACCTCAAAGTGGATTTAACTCCTCTTCATAAATTTGGCCCCATGATGTCCAAGCAGGAGGAGAGCAGAAGAATGACTCTCTGTTGTGTCAGACTTCTCCCTTCTCAACCCCGACACCATGACCCCAATAGGAAAACACTGTACCCAAATGATGCTTAATAGCTACTTTCAAGGTAAAGCTATTCCCTCACACACCATGCAATATAGAGGCCTGACTACGCATGCGCGTGCACGTATGGCACCAGTAACTTCAGTCTCTTTGTAACTGGATGAATGTTGGGATCTTCAGCTAGCCACTTTCGTTGGTGCACTTAAACTCCTTAAACACTTAAAGTGTAATTGTAATCCTGTGGCAGTATTTGTATAGCAAAGTGAACACGGTGTCTGTTCAGCAGGGCCATCTACACAACCCAGTGCCTGGTGAATATGAGCAAGGTATGATGTCTCTGTATGTGTGCAATGTTCCTGTCATCTGACAGTGGGAGAAATCCCTCTCACCAGATCCTGTGACAAAGGCCCAAACGATCGTCTTGGAAATGACAGGTTCCTCTGGTCACCTCACGATGAGCACTTCACACTGTCAGTGTAGGCACTGTACTGTAGACCACTTCTCTCAGTTTGGATGTTCCTTTGTCTGATGCAGATCACCAAGCATGCAGTGCACTGCCCATCAGCACTTCTTTGCCAGGTCCAATCTCTCTCCTGCCACATGCAATCTCCCTCTCCCTCAGGAGAAAACCCAAGATGGCCCCTTCACTCTGCTCTCTCTAAGCATGATGGCTTTCGTGGTTCTTTTTTAATTCTATCTCCATATTAGCCTATAAGGCCGTTTCTGTTCAAAACTCCATCGTCCACAATGCTTTGCAGCTGCACTTCCTGCTTGAAAGAGCCCTTGTCATTGGCTCCTTTAATGGCTCTCATAATTGGCTCTCTCTCTCTTACAGTCTGAGAGGAGAAAGGGGGGGCTGAAATCCCTCACTGCTTTGTCTGTGTCAGGGCAAGTGTCAGGTTACACAGGAGAGGCCAGTCAGCAGATCACAGCCATGAAACAGGATTAATCTCTCCTGCTACACACTCCCCCCACCAAAGAACCTTTGGTCCTCCAAAGGCAGTAACAATCCTTGACCTGGTACATGCTTGATATATACACGCGGAGAAAACAAATTAGTACACACAGGAAATTAAATTATTCACACTTGCATAAGAATCTGGCAGAGGAACCTCCCACCATGTAGCAAAGTGAGGGTTGTCCTGCCCATAGGCCACACTAATGGGAATGGCCCAACCAGATGTGCCAGGGGGTGAGTTGGGGCTGTTCTCTACCGAAACTGCTGTAGGAGAACCAGGCGTCACGAGATTCCTTCTAGAAGCATGTACTACTTCCTCAGAGTTTTCACCCAACACATCATATGTCAGTCTTTTTGGGGGTTGAATAACTCTACGCTCTCTCTGTTCTCTGGGCTCTAGCAATGGTTCTGGCGTTGCTTCCGATGTTGGTTTTGACACTACTGACTCATCAACCCTTGCTTCTTGCTCGACGCACTCTGTCTCTCCCAGTTCAGCTTCCTCCACGTCTTCTCCCTCAGCAACAATGGACCCAGAGTCTTCAGGTTCTAACTCGGGTAGAGAAGGCTCAGGCTCTTGCAAATCTTCTGTATGTTGAGCCTGAGATACAAATTCAGGAGCCTCTGGCCTAAGAGGAACTACGTCAGTCACTCCAGTGGAACAAGGAGTGGTGGGTTCGGAAATGTCAGATGGCCACAGCAAATCTGTCCCTACCTCCTCACTCTCACTGTCCTCTTCATTTACAGGAGGTGGTGTGGGTTGAGACCTGGTCACAGGTCTAGTTCTCTGAGAAGTTGAGGGGGTAGACTGTGGATCAGATTGTGATGGTAGACGGACTGCATCTGACAAAGGCAAAAGGTGGTTGCGGTGCCAGGTTTTGAGTGGGCCAACACCCTTTTCCGGTCGAATCTGGTAAACTGGCAATCCAGGCAATTGTTTGCAGATGACATAGGGCTCTGATCGCCACCTATCCGCCAGCTTGTGTTTTCCAGGGATGCCCAGATTTCTCAGTAAGACTCTGTCTCCAGATTGTAAGTCCTGTACTCGCACTCTGAGATCAAAGTTCTCTTTGTTTCTCTGTCCCCTGGCATCTGAGGTGGCTTGAGCCTTCTCATAAGCAATCTTCAGGCTTTTCCTTAAGCGGTCCACATATCCTCTATGGGAAGCTGCAGAGGTATGGTCTACAGAGGTTCCAAAAGCCAAGTCTACTGGCAGTCGAGCTTCCCGGCCGAACATCAGCCAGTAAGGAGAGTATCCTGTAGCGTCGTTGGCAGTGCTATTGTAGGCATGTACGATGGCTGCTACATGCTTACTCCAGTGTTGCTTTTGCACTGAAGTCAAAGTCCCGAGCATATTCAGGAGGGTACGATTGAATCTCTCTGGCTGAGGATCTCCCTGAGGATGGTATGGAGTAGTCCTCGACTTTTGGATGCCTAGTAGACTCAAGAGTCTCTTGATGAGATTGCTCTCGAAATCTCTCCCTTGGTCTGAGTGGATACGTTGTGGTAGTCCGTAATGCACAAAGAACCTTTCTACTAAAATCTTTGCCACAGTTGATGCTAACTGATCTCTAGCAGGAAAAGCCTGGGCATACCTGGTAAAATGGTCAGTCACTACCAGGATATTTCCCTGTCCACTCTGATCCGACTCCAGGCACAGGAAGTCAATGCACACCAACTCCATGGGTCCCTGACTTTGAAGGTGGCCCATTGGGGCAGCTCGTTGAGGCAGAGTCTTCCTCTGAATACATCGGATGCAGGAGTGACAGTAACTTTCAACTTCTGTCCGCATGCAGGGCCAGTAGAAGCGGTCTCTTACCAAACAAAAGGTTCTTTCTGGTCCCAGATGGCCATGGTCATCATGGAGAGCAGTCAGCACCGTTTCTCTGTGTTTTGCGGGCAAAAATAGCTGCCATTTCTCTTCAGGATCATCAGAGGGGCCCCTTCGGTAGACCACTCCGTGGCGTAACTGTAGCCGATCCCACTCATGATGTAGCCGCCGGGCCTCCCTTGACGATGTAAGAAGCAAATCAGGGCTTTTGCTTTCTAAAGCCTTCAATACTAGGCCGCAGAGGGGGTCTTCCAACTGATCTCTTCGCAGATCCTTCCTGGAAAGCTTGGGCAGGCCTTCACCCCCAACCTGGGTGACATTGCAATAACACCTGGGAACGCCAGATGCCGAAATCCCAATGTCTTCTGCCCTGGACCCACCTCTTGTTCGGTGTTCCACTCCTTGGCATAAGGCTCGTACCCCTTCAGAGGGCACCTGAGTCCACTCTTCTGGGGAATCCTTGGAACAGTGAGGTCTTCGGGATAAGGCATCTGCATCCCTATTCCCAATCCCTGGCCGATAACTGAGGCTGAAAGTGAACTCCGATAAGGCAGCTAACCACCTGTGGCCAGTAGCATCCAGCTTAGCTGTAGTGAGAATGTATGTGAGGGGGTTATTATCTGTTTTTATCACGAATTCTGCTCCATATAGGTAATCTCGAAGTTTGTCCACTACTGCCCACTTCAAGGCCAAGAATTCAAGCTTGTGGGTGGGGTAGTTCCTCTCAGCGGACGCCAAACCCCGGCTCACATAGGCGACAGGTCGCAAGCATCCATTCTGTTCTTGATAGAGGACTCCCCCTAACCCATCTCTACTTGCATCCACATGCAATTCGTACGGCTTGGCTGGGTCTGCATAGGCCAGGATTGGAGCGGTGGTTAGACTCTTTTTCAGCCGTTCAAAGGCCTCTTCACACTGGGTTGTCCATTGTCCTTGAATAGATTCCCTAGGCCTCCTGGGTCCCACTGCTGGCTTCGCAGGTCTAGAAAGATCTGCATCATCATTGTCTTCTTCATTTCTGAGCAGTTCATTGAGTGGACGGGCTATCCGAGCGAAGCCCTGGACGAATCTGCGATAATAGGAGCAAAACCCCAGGAAAGATCTGAGCTCTGTGACATTTGTGGGCCTCGGCCACGAAGTAACAGCTTCCAGCTTCTTGGGGTCAGTGGCCACTCCATCGGCAGATACGATATGACCCAGGTAATTGACCGAGGGTTGGTAAAACTGGCACTTCTCCAAAGACAACTTCAGTCCCTCATCATGAAGTCTCTTGAGTACCTTCTCCAATCTCTCCTCATGTTCCTCTAGGGTCTTCCCGAACACAATGATGTCGTCCAAGTATACCAGTACTTCAATTAAATTCATGTCACCCACCGTCTTCTCCATCAGCCTTTGAAAGGTGGCTGGAGAGTTGCACAAACCTTGAGGCATCCGGTCAAATTCAAAGAACCCTATTGGGGTTATGAACGCGGTCTTTTCTCGGTCTTCTGGGTGCATGGGGATCTGGTAATACCCATTCTTCAGGTCCAGCACACTGAACCACTTTGCCCCTGATAGGCTTTGCAAAGCATCCTCTATCCTGGGGGTGGTATACTGATCAGGAACAGTTCTTCGGTTTAGCGTCCGGTAGTCGATGCACAATCTTAAAGATCCGTTCTTCTTCCGGACCACCACTATCGGAGAGGCGTATGGGCTTCGGGACTCTCTGATGATGCCTGTCCTCTTCAACTCTGCCAATTGCTCACGCAGGTCTTCCAAATCTCCCAATGGAACTCGTCGAACCCTTTCCCTGAATGGAGCGTCTTCTCGAAGCCGGATCCGATGATGGGCACTCTCTGCACACCCCACATCGAACTCACTTCTGGAGAATGCAGCCCGCCACCCTAGGAGTTGATTCTTCGCTCTCTCTCTCCATTCCGGGGAAAGGGGGGTGTTCCTTGGGTAAAACGCATCAACAGGGATTTCTTTCTCTCTTCCGTCCCCTAGCTCAGTGGGCAAGATTGGAGTTGCAGGATCCACATGTCCTAACAGCACCCGAGCTGGGATTTTCACTGGGGCAGCAGTTGGGTTATGAACACTGACCGAAACCTTTCCGTGGCTCCTCCGTAGCGCTTTTGTTGACACTACCTCCGGGAGGATCTCCACTCCTGTGTTCTCTTCACAGCCACCAGCCTCAAGGACAATGAAGGGGCCTGGCTGCTTCCAGGTCAATTTGACTGATGCCTGTAAACACGCCACCTCTCCGGGTTGTAGCACCTTCTCATGTTGATCCAGGCGCCATATCTTCCCTATTCTTTCCGCTGGGGTTCTCCTTTCTTGTACCAGGCGCTGATATGCTTGCCTCAGCATGGGATGTACAGAAGGGGGTTGATCATTGGGCTCTTCGACCAATGGCGCCAACAGCCTTCTGACAAGATTGGTGTTGGTCCCTATGATTAGGGGACTCCTATTGGCCCCAGGCGGCCGGGGACAGATGATGGCTAAGGCTTCGAAAGTCTCAGCCTTCCCTGTCATGGAAGGATCAAAAGTTAGTCTGACCGATAGGTAACCATCATAGGGAAACTTCTGGGTTCCTATGCCCCATATTTCCAGATCTTCCAGCTTCTGCAAGGACAAATGCTTCAGATGCTTGTCATAGAAATCTCGATACAGAAGGGTTACTTGGGCTCCGGTGTCCAGAAGAGCCCTGGTATAAATCCCTTCTACCTGAATCGGGACGACAGGGGAGGGTCCCACTAAATTCTCAGGGAGTGGTGAACAGGTAGCCGTCTTCTTCTGTTCTGCAGTTCTTATCCTTACTCCCCTCCTGGGGGAGTTTTGACTCGGCCTAAGCCGTGGTTGACTCCCAGGTTTGAGGTGTGCACTGACTCCCTGAGGTGAAGTGGCATCTTCCCTAGGCTGTTTGTAAGGGATGGTGGGGTCCTTCTGGATAGGACCAGATTTTCTCCTCGCCCCCCTTTTACTTGGTTGAGTGGAGCTAACTGTGGTGGTGGGGTCCCTGGGTTGCTCCTTCACCAGGGCCCTCTGAAGTTTTCCGCCGGTTTTTGGCTCTTAGCTTCAGGCTTCCTGGGGCTCGGACAGACTCTCCTGACATGTCCGGTCCCTCCACAATTAAAGCAGGTCATTTGAATGATGGGACTAGTTGCTTGCGTTGGGGCAACTCCTGACAGGTTTTCAGAAACTGCTCTCGTCTCTCTTGCTAAACCCGATGGTCCCGCCATTAGTAAGGTCACCATCTCCATTGATTGGGACACCTGAGTCTTAAGGAGTTCAACTTCAGGGGTGTCACCTCCCACATTGACTACCCGGACCCCTACAACAGAGTCTGACTGTCTCTCTTTGTCATCCAACATGGCTTCCTCCTCTCTCACAGTCCGGATCAAGTCTGGATAGTTCAGGAGGCCACCATCTCGCCGAGTTCGTAATAGAATGGCAATGGGGTCTAGGGGCCTGGCTCCCCGTAGGACTTGTTGCGCCCGAACCTCATCTACTCTTTCAGGGCCTATTCCCCTTTTTAGCAGAATTTGGTGTATTATCTTGTCTAGACGTCCCATGTAACTGGAGAGTTTCTCCCCTTCATTTTGGTAGGTATGCTCTAGCTGATAGATGAGGTCTGAAGCCTTTTCAGTACGCCCAAATACATCTTGTAAAATATCTAGATAGCCCTGAGCAGTGCAATCCTGTTTGCTAAGTTTTAGGTTGCGAATGGCCTCCAATGCAGGGCCCCTTAGGCTCTCCGTAATCCTCTGTTTCTTGTGGGCCTCAGGAATGTCCCATTCACTTAGTGCTTGCATGGCTTGGTCTAGCCACTCTTCAAAGCCATCCTCCCCGGTAGGTATAGGTTGCCTACCCGAGAAGAATCGGAGCTTCCGATACATCCCTGTGTATGGAGAGGGGTCTTTGTGGCATTTTAACATGAAGTCCCCCAATGCAGTGAGGAATTCCGGGCCTATGGTGGCTAGAGGTGTCTGGGACAGGGATTCTTCCCTCTCAGGTTTTGCACAACTAGGCCCTGGGGTGTTCAACTGAAGTAACTGGAGCCTTGTCCCATCCTCTATTTGGATATTGGCTCCTTGGAAACTGTCAGGGATCCCCTTCTTCCACTCTAGCAGGGCATATGCCAGGGTGGTGTCTGAGGCGGGTATCACATCTATCACGCACGTTTTCTTCCCCTCTGTGGGTAGTGCATTCACTATCTTGGTAATCTGTTCTTCGGTCCCCTTTTCTCTGGGGAACTCGATCACTACACTCCGTTCTGGGCAAGCATTTTCCATGCTGCACCACTTGGTCGCAGCTGCGACGTCCATCTTAGGAGTTGGTATAGGGCACTGCTTGAGTGGTTGTTGGGAAATTGAGCAGCAAGTATCCCGGACGAGCCCCCACATGTAGCGATACCCCCGAAGGGGCTGCTTAAGTTTGTTCACTCCGCCACTCTTCCTTTCAACCCCAAGAACTGTCTCAGCCCACACTGGCACACCTGGCAATAGTGTAAGTGCAAGGACCAATGAAAAGCACACACTTTATAATAAAACACAGAGATCAGCTTTACTGTAGACCTCTATGGGAAATAATAAACATTAACAACCAGTATATGTTAGGAGAATCAAGAGAACAACAAATACTGTGACGGAAAGCAATATAACTCACTTTTACACTCGGGCTGCTTTCAGGGGATTCCAACCATGAATAACCCCAAGAGCAGAGGCAAACACTTAAATGGCAACCTCAAAGTGGATTTAACTCCTCTTCATAAATTTGGCCCCATGATGTCCAAGCAGGAGGAGAGCAGAAGAATGACTCTCTGTTGTGTCAGACTTCTCCCTTCTCAACCCCGACACCATGACCCCAATAGGAAAACACTGTACCCAAATGATGCTTAATAGCTACTTTCAAGGTAAAGCTATTCCCTCACACACCATGCAATATAGAGGCCTGACTACGCATGCGCGTGCACGTATGGCACCAGTAACTTCAGTCTCTTTGTAACTGGATGAATGTTGGGATCTTCAGCTAGCCACTTTCGTTGGTGCACTTAAACTCCTTAAACACTTAAAGTGTAATTGTAATCCTGTGGCAGTATTTGTATAGCAAAGTGAACACGGTGTCTGTTCAGCAGGGCCATCTACACAACCCAGTGCCTGGTGAATATGAGCAAGGTATGATGTCTCTGTATGTGTGCAATGTTCCTGTCATCTGACAGTGGGAGAAATCCCTCTCACCAGATCCTGTGACAAAGGCCCAAACGATCGTCTTGGAAATGACAGGTTCCTCTGGTCACCTCACGATGAGCACTTCACACTGTCAGTGTAGGCACTGTACTGTAGACCACTTCTCTCAGTTTGGATGTTCCTTTGTCTGATGCAGATCACCAAGCATGCAGTGCACTGCCCATCAGCACTTCTTTGCCAGGTCCAATCTCTCTCCTGCCACATGCAATCTCCCTCTCCCTCAGGAGAAAACCCAAGATGGCCCCTTCACTCTGCTCTCTCTAAGCATGATGGCTTTCGTGGTTCTTTTTTAATTCTATCTCCATATTAGCCTATAAGGCCGTTTCTGTTCAAAACTCCATCGTCCACAATGCTTTGCAGCTGCACTTCCTGCTTGAAAGAGCCCTTGTCATTGGCTCCTTTAATGGCTCTCATAATTGGCTCTCTCTCTCTTACAGTCTGAGAGGAGAAAGGGGGGGCTGAAATCCCTCACTGCTTTGTCTGTGTCAGGGCAAGTGTCAGGTTACACAGGAGAGGCCAGTCAGCAGATCACAGCCATGAAACAGGATTAATCTCTCCTGCTACACTTGTAAGGTATAATCATCTTTCATAGGGCAGGTTAACTTTACCTTGATGCAGTCTATACCAAAAACTCTATATTCACTTCCCATGGGTCACACTGCCTTAATGTACCCAATGACCAGGATGTTACTTTATCTGCCACAAAAGGTTTCATCTAGGTTTAGACTTATTATATTTGTTTACTAGTCCCTTCTCCTAAGTAACATTCATATTCTACAGTTGGACATAGAGGACCATCTTAAAACTGCTCCCCAAGTCTCCAGAGTTTCTCTCCATTACAGTCAGTCTCATTCACTCATTTAGCTTTGCTTTTCAAGAAACAGACTTTCCTTATTAGTATATTCACAAGATTCTTTGATGGTGCGATTAAATATGGTGTTGTCCAGACATTGAACTGCAGTAAAGTCAATAGAGATTTTACTGACATTCTGGCAGTCAATTTACAATTTAAAAAGTTCACATTATATATAATTAGTTTTATTTAGATCATGGATAGATGGTGTTTATTCTTTCAGTTATAACATCGATTCCAGGATTCTCCTTTTGTCACCAATTTTGCTCTGTTGTAATCAGGCAATATAGTGATGTCTTTCCTTTTAATCCTCCAGAGCAGGTAATGTCTGAACTCCAGCCTACATTATTTTTGTGGTTCAAACAGAACACAACAATACAGCTCCTTCTTTTTCCTCAGCCTGGTCACCTTATTAAAGTTTTTAGACTCCAGTAGTGCTCGTACTCCAACTACTCTCCCCTCTGATTTGGCAAATCTCCCCCTCTCAGTAAAGAGAGAATAGCTGTCACTATGACTCCCTGCACAAGGATGACATTCTATTTTATGGATCCCTATCATTTGCATATATAAAATTAAAATTATTACTGTATATATACACAGATACTTGAATATCTTCACTACTGACTGGATCACCTCCTCCAGTTTATATCTGTAACATGGTACCTTCTGATAGCTAAATTTGCTACTTTTACAATTTGACAGCTGTCAAATAATTAGATGAGCCCTGGCAACCATCAAAGCAAGTCTCACTATCATTCTCATGATCTAAGCAGGCCTATTTGGATCGAAACACATTGTTGCATTGTATTTTTTTGCCTTTTGACTTTTATAAAGTTGGTTTTATAGATATATACTAAAGTGCTGACTGTTTCAACTAGAATTAATTTACATATAAAGGGTCAGTCTACCCAAAAGTGATTTAGCCCCTAGCTATTAAATGTCTTGATCTTTAATAATCCAAGAGCTCAATCTGTTTATTACAATTCTCAACACCTCTGCACCTGCAAGATTTGGGTGTTTTTGATGTCTTTCACTTTTGCGTCTTTCAGAACCCCATCTTCTATTCTCCATACTTTAAATAAAAAACAAAATTCATCAGGGAAACTGCCTCATATTGGCCACAGCAGGTGTTCAGACCCAGGAACTCCAGTCTAGAGATCGCATCACCAATAGAGTCCCCAAGGGATATAGCTGTAAGAAATTGTCAGGTACTTTATGTTCCAGGATCCACTCAAAACTTAAATATAAGTGTTGGGAAAGGCGGGGGGGGGGTTACTCTTTAAGAGAACATGTATCTTGCAGTCAGATTCAGACCTAATTCTTTCACACCTTCAGCCATGTAAATCAAAGGTTTAATTTTTATCGCACTATCATTAAGAATTAAAAGAGCACAGATTATAAAGCCATATAAAGATGGCCAGCAATAGAAAATTTTTAATTAATTAAAGTTGTCTGAAATATACTGAGAAAAAGAGTACAGACAAAGGCTTTACTACAAGTATTAAGAGATCACAGATGACCCTGGAGTGACACTAGCCAGCAGCAGGAAATTTTAAATAATTAGGCCCAGCATTACTGGAGGCAGAGTCTTTACTAAGAAATAACATACTGCAGAGGTGCCATAAAATTGGCCAGCAACAAGACAGTTTTAATCAGGGATAATAGGCCCAAGTGGTGTATGCCTAACTTTTATTTTAAGTATGGGGATGGGGGAGTATAGTAAATGCAAGTGATATTATGCATGGTGGTCTAGAAACACATTTTTCTTTCATATGAGCAAAGGGGAGTTCATAGATGGTCAGTAACAAGTAAATGCTGTGCTTTGAGCATCCCAAACTTTAGAAAGGCCCTATCAACATGAAAAAAAGCATTATAGAAAAAAAAAATGTTCAACCTAAAAATGAAATAAATGAAAATAAAATAAATGACCCCCCCAAAAAGAAAATTTAAATAAACAAAAACCCAAACTAACATCCACGAAAAAACTTTAATAACTTTAACAACTGTAACTGTAATAAAAAGTAGTTTAATCTAAAACAAATGCCCTATCAACATAAACTAAAAATACACCTCCCCCCTCCAAATAAATGAAAACTTCAAAATACCACCTACCTGAAATAATTTAAAAGGAAGCCTTGCAGCAAAAAAAAATTGCTGTGAATGGGACAGCAGTTAAAATTGACAGCTGACCTCAAATCAACCACTAAATATAATTAAAGACAAAAAAGCCCCCAATAATAAGAACGAAAGGCAGCAAAGGGGTAGATTGCTCAAAGGACACGAAATCAGATTTTAAATACAGTTTCCTAATCTTTATGCAGTTTGTCAGCTTTCCATGTTCTTTCCCTACAGCAGCTTTCAAAAGACTAAAGTCTGGTTCACACCAATGCATTTTTTGGTGCTTTATGCAGAAACGCATTATAGTCCATTTAATATGGTTTCCTATTGGACATGTGCACATCTCTGCTTTTTTGAGCTGCTGCATTTCTGAAAGGGTCAGGGACTTTTTTAAATGCAAAAAGCAGCATTTTTGTTACAAAAGAGTTCAATGGAGAAGCTGCTGAAATGCATGTAGTGAGTTTTCCCTTGCTTGTGTTATGTTTTTGCTGTGTTTTGCATTTTTATTCTGCACAGCAACAAAAAAATTCCCCCATTAAAAAAAAAGAAAGCTGGAAAAAAAATACAAAACACAGTCAAATGACAGAGAAAACGCAATGCAAAATGGACAAAGAGCACAATGCATTGATGTAAAACAGGCCTAACAATATGATTGCTCTGTGCATAAGCCATCCCCCTTAATAGTAAGGGGGATGGCTTATGCAAAATCTCCTTTGTTAGCCATTCTAAGCCTAATGGCTACTGTTCAAAGGCCATGCAGAGCATTGTGTTTTTTCAAAAATGTTCTCTGGAGTCTCCAGCCCACAGGATTCCCCTCACACTCATGATAGTGCAAAGCCTGAACCACATCCTTTTTAAGATAACTGAAGAAACATTTTTTATCAATTATCTCATGTGATGCTCAAAATGTCAATTCACTATTACCTTATGAGGTATGTACCTTAAAAAAATCAAAAATGTTCAGTAAACAGGGCAGCTATCAGAAATTTTGGAGTCCCTTACACAGCTTTATGCCTGACCACCAACATTCCCCAGGGCCCTTCTACTGGTCATCCCACCGAATCTGCCCACTGGCCATCCCACCGAGTCCTTCAGTGCACACATTGGTGTAAACCAGGCCTTACACTAAGGCTGCTCTGTGCCCACCCCCTTAATAGGAAGGTGGCTGGCTTATGCAAAAGCTCCCTTTTGGCCATTCTGAGCCTGATAGCTACTGTTGAAAAGGCCATGCAGTGCATTGTGTTTTTTCAATAATTCTCCCTGGAATCTCCAGCCTGCAGCATTCACCTCAAACTCATGATAGTGCAAAGGCCAAACCACAAACTTTTATCCTGAGCTTAATCCAGGTAATTAATGTAGAGAAAAAAATGCATACATAGGTATTAAATAAATGAAATCAGTTAAACATATATATAATTCGAAATTTACGTCAAGTGGACTAGATTAAATTTGCTTTTGCTACATGAGCATGAACCACTTGCTTAAAGTGATATTAAATCCTCCTTCTTTTCAGCAATTTTAGAAGCTGATGTAACCACTTACTGAGTATGCAGATACTTTATCTTTTTTTTTTTCATTTTAATTTTTTTTTTTTTTTCTTTTAATTTTATAACAAAGTAGAAGCAGATATGCCTGTTACACATGTAAATTGCAAAAATATAACAGCACAGAACTAGTTTCCAGGAGAGGTATCTCAAGAGCGAACATGCAGCAATTCTGGATTAGCAAGCTCAACAGCAACCCTTATACATGCTATCATACAGTCAGGAAAAAATCGAGAGGAAGAAATGTGTGATTGACTAGAGCAGGGGTCAACAACCCTTCGATCACGATCTACCTGTCAATCTTTTGTAAATTCGAAGTAGATTGCATCTCTTCCTTGCCAACCTTCAGAACCTGGAGTGGTGGCAGCATTTACTGGAACCAATCCCTGTATTTTCCCCCTGAAGCTGCTGAAAACCTGCTTCTCCTCCTTTCCCTCCCACTGGCATTTAGAGGCTGCAAGAGAAAAATGCATACGATCAGTTCCAGTAAATGCCACGCCTGCCACCCTTCCTGTCCAGGTTCCCCTTCCCTCTGCTGCCTGCCTATGTGCTCCCCTGGTACCTCTTCCTTGCAGTGCTGCCAGCATTCCTCCTCTCCTCTCCCTCCAGCTGCTGTAGAGATTGTTTCAGGATGTACAGAGCGGGAAGGGGCTGGCAAATATGTAATTTACTATCCCCCTCCTTTTCTGAATGAACATAGTGAGTGATCAGTACCAATCACTCACTGTGTTCATTCATAATTGTAGCATAGTAACCTTTGTTTACTATGCTTTGGTTTGTGAATGAACAAGGTGACAGTACATAGCTCTTCCTGTTCATTTATTTTGTGCAGCTGAAGCTGGGGCTGTGTTCTCAATCTCTGTTGTCTGTCTCAAAACCCTCCTAACAGAGCTGCTAAAAAAATTGTAAACAAAACTAAAAAATAAATAAAATTAAAAAATAAAATCGTACTGACAAAGTCCATTGTCCTTCTGACAAAGTCCACTTCTTTACTGACACGTCCACTACTTTATTGACACATCCACTGCCCTACTGACACTGTGCATACACCATTTACTGCCCTACGGACACTGACCACACACTGTCCACTGCCATACTCACACTGTCTACTTTCAAGGTAGGCCAAGTTTATATTTATACAGCAATATTTGTGTTATTATATTTTTCTAGGTTTTCCTTACTATTTAGTTAGGCCTTTCTAGTTAATCTCTGTTAAAAAAAAATGCTGAACCCTGGTGATCTTTGATCTCTTTCATGTTGTTGATGTAGATTTCCACCTCTCAAAGGATGCCTACCCCCTGGTCGAGACCATAGTGTTATTATATAGATCTACAATGCCTCATACACCTGGAAAATTGCCAATAGGTATCCAGACAGAGAAGGGCCAATAGGAGATACAGAAGAGTATGAAGGAGGATAGTTTAAAAAGAACAAACTAGGAGGGAAAAAGGTTAAAAAAAATACCCTATAGGAAGAGGGATGGGGGGAAAGAGGGGGGGGGGGTTGGGATGTGAGTTAATCCTCACACAGATGTTCAAGAGACATTGGTGTCAAATGGAGGAAGCAGCTAATGGGGCCATCCACCAAACCATCAGTCAGTCGCAAAGTACCAAAAGTCTTGTCTCGTAGATTTGGACAATCTCAAAAAGCAGGCAGTAACAACCCCTCTTGCCACTGGCATCTCCAGCAATGGTGTGAGCCGGGGCGGACTGACAATTCGGGCATTGTCTGAGGGCCTGCGGTCAGTAGGGGGCCCAGTGAGAGGCTCACTGGGCACAATTCACTAAGCGGTATCTTACCGCATCCGAGTATGTGGTAGGATACTGCATAGCATTGTTTAAAAAAAGTTTGAATTCACCAAAAAACGCTACTAAAATACTGCATGGGTTATTTTATCAAGTCATGCAATATTTTAGTAGCGGAAACCATGCGTTAATGTTTCAGCTGTCAGCATGGTTCCCCACTGGCAGCTTAATGTAAAAGAAAGAATTGCTGGCAATTAAAAAATAATTAAAAAACGGCATGGGGTCTCCCCCTCCATCCATACCAAGCCCTTTGGATCTGGTATGGATTTTGAGGGGAACCCCATGCCAAAATTAAAAAAAAAATGGCGTGGGGGCACCCCAAAATCCATAGCATACCCTTATCCGAGCATGCAGCCCAGCAGGTCAGGAAAAGGGGGGGGGGATGAGCAAGCGCCCCCCCTCCTGAACCATACCAGGTCATATGCCCTCAACATGGGGGGTGCTTTGGGGCAGAGGGAGCTCCCCCCTAAAGCACCTTGTCCCCATGTTGATGAGGACAAGGGCCTCTTAGTCACAACCCTGGCCGGTGGTTGTGGGGGTCTGTGGGTGGGGTGCTTATTGGAATCTGGAAGCCCCCTTTAGCAAGGGGTCCCCAAGATCCCGCCCCCCATGTGAATGAGTATGGGGTACATGGTATCGCTACCCATTCACAAAAAAAAGTGTAGTGCGAAAAAAGACAGGAGACAGTCTTTGACAAGTCCTTTATTAAAAGAAGAAAAATAAAAGAATATCCCCCGAAGTATATCCAATGCATATCACCATGTTCACCGTTGCCGCTACCCGAAAAAAAAAGGCTCCACTCCTGACGTTGGTTCCTGGCTGTCTGACTGCTCCGCTGGCTTGACAGTTCTTAAATATGTAAGGGGGCTGGGCCACCCGGGGACATCACGTGTGTGACCCTGCCCCTTGTGGCATCATCAACCGGGGCATGCTGGGTCAGGGATGTCACAAGGAGGTGGTGCCACACGCGTGATGTCACTGGGTGGCACCACATCTTACATATTTAAGAACTGTCAAGCCAGCAGAGCAGTCAGACGGTCAGGAGCCAACGTCGGGAGTGGAGCCTTTTTTTTTTTCTTTTTTCGGTTAGCGGTGGCAGCGGGCATCATGATTGACATTGGATCTACTTCAGGGGACATTCACAGACCCCCCACAACCACAGGCCAGGGTTGTGGGGAAGAGGCCCTTGTCCCCATCAACATAGGGACAAGGTGCTTTGGGGGGGAACCCCCCATGTTGAGACCATGTGGCCTGGTATGTTTCAGGAGAGGGGGGGGGGCTCGCTCCTCCCAACCATTCCTGACCCCCAGGGCTGCATGCTCGGATAAGGGTCTGGTATGAATTTTTTTTTAATTTTGGCGTGGGGCTTCCCCTCAAAACCCATACCAAACCCGAAGGGCTTGGTATGAATTAAGGGGGGAACCCACAATGTTGTTTTATTATTTTTAAAATTATTTTTACTACCCTTTCTATGCAGCTGAGCTTCAAAATGTAGGTGGGATATTGTGTGGGTGTGGCTTTGGCTTAAGTGTAGGCGGAGACACGGGGCCTCATTATCTCTTCTTGCCCAGGGGCCCCATGAGTTGTCAGTCCACCCCTGGGTGTGAGCTTCATGGAGCTTCTGTTTATTTAAATCCTTTTCTATGCTCCAGTTTAGTCTTGCGCCATGACCGCTTCTCCATATTTCCTGTTTCAGAATGACTCTTTTCTCTTGGAGCCACCCTTGCATGCAGGAACTAGAGTTGTGTCTCCCTACACTGTGTGAATCAATAGAAAAACACACAACTCTATGAAGGAACAGCACTCCCCTGCTCCTTCTTCCTCTTCCCCCCTCCCTTCTTCAAGCTAACAGACTGACTACAGACTGCACTGTCAACTGCTAACTCTTCCCTGTGATGACAGGAAATTCAGGGAAGCATCAGGGGGCTAGCATCATTGAAAGTTGAAATTGCAAGTGCTGGGGTAAGAACTTTACAAAATAAATTACTGGAGAATGTTTATTTTTATTGTGCTCGATGTGCTAAACTAAAAACCGCTGAGAGTATAATACTACCTTAAGTGAGTGAAATGTCATCCAGAATTTTTACATCTGTGAAAATGTTGCTTTTATGCTATTTTCTGTCTGTACAAAGAATGCAAACTTGATTTTATGTAAAGATTACATTTAATCTGGATTCACTCTTCGTGATTTTGAATTGCAGGGAGAATCACCACTATTCTGCCTGCAATTCCAAATCGTACTGCAATCGTGGCAAAGGGCAACACGTGTGTTTTAGATGGCATTCATTTTTAATGGCACCTCAAATGCGGTGTGGTTTTGCTGCGATTGTCACATGACCGAAACCCACAGCAATTGCAGCAAAATGCATCAATCAAAGCTTGTCGCCCAAAATAGAAAGGGAGCTTCTTTGAATGACAAGCATTGCACAATGTGATTTGCAGCGATTGCCGTGAAATTCTGTCGTGCCCAGGGGCGGACTGACCATTTGGAAACTCGTGCACTACCCGAGGGCCCGGGGTCAGTAGGGGACCCCATGAGATGCCCCTGGTACCTTTTTCATAGGCTTTTTTGAGTTTGGGCAAGGACACAGGGGCCACATGATCCCCTATTGCTCGGGGGCCCCATGAGTTGTCAGTCCACCACTGGTCGTGCCACAGTTGCAGCAAAACCGCACAGTGTTTGAGGTGCCATTAAAAATTAATGCTACCTAATCACTCATGTTGTGTTTTGCCACTACTGCAGTGCAATTTGGAATCATCATCGCAGCGATTCTGCCCACAATTCAAAATCGTGAAATGTGAATGCAGCCTAACAGTTTACACAGTCTCCTGCCGTCTGACAGCTTCGCCGGCCTGACAGTTCTTAAATACTGTCATGACGTCACAAGGGGAGGGGTCACCCAGATCCCTTGTGACTTCATCATGTGCTGTGATTGGCTAAAGCATTGCACCGAACCTGTACTGTACTGTCATGTACTGTCAGGGCGCAGGGCATTGTGGGACACAGCAAGCAAATAGCCTGCTGATCGCCCTTAACTTTCGTGTGTTCACTGAACACACGAACGGCTGATGTTTGAGTTGAACTTATGTTTGACTCAAAGATCTAACTTAACCCTACCAATAATATGGTCGGGATCCTTCCAGAGCTTGTAGCAGCTTTTTGCTGTCAGCTGATTCTAGGTAACAGGAGTGCAAAAATAAGTGGTCTCCTGTGACCCAGAAAATGCTTTGTCCATACTTCTCTTTTAAATTAATTCAGGACATAGATGTTGTTTTTGCTTCACCATGAAATTTGGTATGTCCACAAATAAATGGGACAGGATCTATTTGCATCCATCTGTCAGATCCCACTTGTTTTATGGCTGGCACATGTGTACAGTAAAAGGAAAGAAACATGGAACAAGTAATGCTGGTGTGACTTTTGGAAAAAGACATTTTATAGTCTAACCAAAGTGAGCTAGGGTACAGTCCTATGACTTGGGACTCTCTTTGTCAGCAAATTTAGTACTGAAAAACATTCAAAGTGATTTCCCAGCAAAATAAAGCATGGGGACATGGATCGATGGGGGGGGGGGGGGGGGGTTGCATCAAGTATTAAAAAGGAAATGAAATAGTGTTTTTGATTTGTTTTGCTCAGGTGCAGTGTAGATCCGCTTTAAGCTGGCTGTACATGTTAAGGCTGAGAACAAAAGTCGATTAAAGAAAGAGATCCTGTCACTGTTAAGAAGGTTCTAAGCTGGGTGGTGCTAATAGTGCCATCAAAGGAATTAATTACAGTCTGTTTAATAGGAATCAAGAGTAAGAACTTCTTCACGCAACTTCTTCATGCCATGCATTGTGTTAACATTGTGGTACCATGCTGTAAAATTTACATCTTAACACATTTTACAGCAGCACAGATATGTGAATGGGCAGTAAGGTATTCAGCTGTTACTAGCTAGTATATTTAGTCTGGTTTATCACACTTTATATGTTCATTTTGTATAATTTTTTGCTGGTATTCCTCCGATATTATGGACATGGTGTCTGATTTTACATGACTGCATGCTTTACATGCATGTGCACTACATGCTAACAACTAAATATTTAGTTTATGGCAACTGTCTCATCTATGAAAGAATTCATATTTGTTTCCATTCTGCACTAAGATTTAAGGCCTATTCACCCCATACAGTCATGCAAAACGTGGGTGCAGGCTGTGCAGACAGAAACAGTGCCGATGTGCTGATCCCAGTTCAACATTCTGTTGACCCCTTTTTTTTTTCTCTAAAGTTATTTTAAAAATTTCTATTTGCACAGCAGCATTGTGATACAGTAATATGTGTTCCAACCTGCTGCACTGAAAAAAGTACTACATGCAATGCAACACTTTGGTGTGAATGAACACAATGGGATACAAGCAGGGGCGAACTGACAACTCATGGGGCCCTCGGGCAATAGGGGATCATGGGGCCCCTGTGTCCTTGCCTAAACTCAAAAAAGCCTATGAAAAAGGTACCAGGGGCATCTCATGGGGCCCCCTACTGACCCCGGGCCCTCAGGCAGTGCCCGAGTTTCCAAATGGTCAGTCCGCCCCTGGATACAAGGCTTTTTGCCATGTTTTGTGCTTGGACTGCTGGTTGCCCATAGCAGTCCAAGCACATCTGTTCTGAAAGAGCCCTTAATATTACCTGCCAGATAGCACAAGCCATGTTGGCGACCTCATTTTACTGTATTGCACTTAACCACTTGCCTGCTGGGCACTTATACCCACTTCCTGCCCAGGTCAATTTTCAGTTTGCACTGCTCTCACAATTTGGATGTCAATTACTCAGTCATGCAACACTGTACCCATATAAAATTCATGTCACTTTTTTCACACAATTAGAGCTTTCTTTTGGTGGTATTTAATCACCACTGTTATTTTTATTTTTTGCACTATAAATGAAAAAAAACTGAAAAGTTTAAAAAAAATTTGTTTTTCTTAGTTTCTGTTATAAAATTTTATAAAATTGCAAATAAGTAATTTTTCTTCATACAGTACATTTTGACAAACATGTATACTGATACATTTCTTTGGTAAAAATAACCTAAATTAGTGTATATTATTTGGTCTGTTTGAAAGCTATAGAGTCTACAAGCTATGGTACCAATCATTGAAAATTGATCACACCTGATCACACATGACCCCTTTTTGGAAAGTAGACATTCCAAAGTATTTAGTAAGAGGCATGGTGAGTTTTTTGAAGTTGTAATTTTTTCCCCACAATTCTTTGAAAAATGAGGATTTTTTTTATCACAAAATTGTCAAAATAACATTATTTCTCACACACAGCACAGGCATACTTGCAACTACACCCCAAAACACATTCTGCTACTCCTCCTGAGTATGGGCATACCACATGTATGAGACTTTTCCACAGCCTGGCCACATAGAGAGGCCCAACATCCAAGCAGCACCTTTAGGCATTCTAGGGGAAAAAGACTAATTTTGTAACATCTTATCACATTTTTGAAAGCCCTGAAGCACCAGGACAGTAGAAACTCCCACAAAATGACCCCATTTTGGAAAGCAAACACTCCAATGGATTTTTTATGAAGCATAATGTGTCTTTTCAGCATGTCATTTTTTTCTACAGATTTTCAGAAAATATGGGGAAAAAAATAAAACATATTTTTTTACAAAACGTTTTCCATTTATTAGATATTTCTAACACATAACATGTAATTACCAAAAAATACACCCCAAAATACATTTTACTACTCCTCCTGAGCATATTCATACCACATGTGTGAGACTTCCACAGCTCTCCACACAGAGATGCCCAACATGCAAGGAGCACTATCAGGTGTTCTAGGGACATGAATTACACATCTAATATCTTGACTACCTATTACACTTTTGAAGGCCCTGAAGCACCAGGACAATGGAATTACCCACAATATGACCCCATTTTGAGAAGCAAACACCCCAGCGTATATTCTATGAGGCATAATGAGTCTTTTGAACATGTCATTTTTTCCCACAAGTTTTTGGAATATGTGGAAAGAAAATTAAAACTTTTTTTTTTACACAAAGTTGTCCATTTATTAGATATTTCTGATACATAGCATGTAAATACCAAAACATACACCCCAAAATACATTTTGCCACTCCTCCTGAATATGGTGATACCACATGTCAGACGTTTCCTGACAACCTATAATTTTTGAAGGCCCTTCATATTTCTAACACATAGCATGTACATACTAAAAATTACACTCCAAAATATATTCTGCTGAGCAAAGGGTAAACAAAAGATTACCTGTGGTTTTAGTAGTGCAGTTGTCCACAGAGGAGAGCATTGGCTCAGGCAGTAGGCAGGGATGTGGTCAGCAGCAGCCAAAGGAATTGTCCAGGCAGAGAAATGGTCAGCACAGCCAAAATATTGGTCTTGGTAGTAGGCAAGAACATGGTCCATAGTACAGGTAGCAGGCAGAGGTGTGGTCAGTTCATGCAGCAGGCAAATGTATTATGGCAGTAAGTAGGCAGCAGGCAGGCAGAAATATCAGGCTTAGGGCCTCAGTCAGGTAACACCTGGGCACAGGGGTAGAGGCTTCATCCAACCCAATCTTTTCAAAGCCTCCGGACTAACAGAACTTTTTCTGGGAATTACAAAACCTGGAGAAAACAAAAAACTCTCCACTTTGAAAAACTATTCTGAAGACCCCTGTGTTATCTTGAATCCTACTACTACAGTAGCGGGCAGAAGATCAGTCCAAGCGGAAGGCAAAAAGCATGGTCAATTAACAAGCCGAGGTCAGCTCAGGTGAAAGGCAGAAACGTGGTTGATAGTTCAGACGGCAAGCAGAGGCATCATCAATAAACAGGCCGGGGTCAATTCCAGAGCAGGCAGAGGTATGGTCAGTTTAGGCATCAGGCAGAGGCGTGGTCGAATAACAGGCCAGGGTCAGTTCCAGAGCAGACAGAGCTATGGTCAGTTTAGGCAGCAGGCAGTGGCGTGGTCAAATAACAGGCTAGGGTCAGTTCAGAAGCAGGCAGAAGCATGAAGAGTGTGAAGGCAAATGGCAGGAATTCAGAATTATGTTTACCATAGTTCACTAATATTGTAGACAAGTATGGTAATGTTAGAAACAGTCACTTATGCAGAGGCCTGGTTGGGAAGGACACTATAAAAACTGGTGTCTTGTCTAACTCCTTTTCTGGAGCACACCCAATACTTTTTTTTTACATCTTTGACCTCTTACTCAGGGAGGAACTTTATTGTGAAAATGGTATTGGTGGAGTCTGCTCGCTGCATTTGAGCGAATGCTTTCTGGTGGGCCTCCAGAGTACAAAAGAGCAGTGACAATTTCCTGCTGATAGCAAAGAAAGGATATGGATGTCTCGTTGGATTTGCAGTAGATCACATATTATAAATGGCCAAATCAAAAAAATAAATGGAGACTTTTTTTTATACCAATGGTGGGTTCTGCTTACAGCAAGGTAGGGCTGGATCATCTGATCATTGAAGTCAACTCCCCCCCCCCCATGAACAAATTATACTTGTGGACAGATTCTGGTTTTTGGATTGTGCCATTCCTTCCGGTGATTTGCACGTGGCTGTCGTGAATTGATGACAGCATGTAGATGTCTGTCCCTCCACTTCATAGCCAATATCTCTTTGTTCTGCAAACTCACTGACACCCCTGGTTGTAGTCTTGTGTTCACCAGCTTTTGCGGGAAGCTGTTCATCCTAGCTCTCATGGTGCCACATGCTAGTGTTTTCCTTCAGTGAAGATTGTGGAAAAGGGGCAAGCTGGTGTAGAAATGATCAAGATAGAGATGATAACCCTTTTCAAGGAGTGGAAATACAAGCTCCCAAATTACTTTTCCACTTGATCCAATGTAATCTGGGTATTCAAGGGAATGCAGCTGGGTGTCCTCTCCTTCGTACACAAGGAAGGCATACACATAACCCGTGGCTCTGTTGCATAATTTGTAGAGTTTAACCCCATATCGGGCTCTTTTGCTGGGGATAAACTGCTTGAAGCTCAGCTTGCCAGTGAAGGTAACAAGCCACTCATCCACGCAGATATTTTTATCCGGGATAAATAATTGGGCAAATTTCTTGGAGAAAAAATTAAGAAGTGGCTGAATATTATACTATATCATATGCGGGGTCATTTCAGGGAGGGCAGTGGGTGTTGTTGTAATGGAGGAACCGTATGATCATTAAATATCTTGTTCTTGGCATTACTGAATAAATGGGCATATGATGGATGGGGTGGGTGGATCAGTGTAAGTTTTTTTCCCATATTAAATGTGAGGCTCAAAAATGTTCTAAATTCCTCCACTGGTAACTGCTTCCATTCACAGGCACGGGCATAACTTGATTCTGGGTTGTTGACTATGAATTGTTGGGCATAGAGATTGCACTGGTCCATAACTGAATTTAGTAATTCAGCTGTAAATATTACATTTAAAAAATCAATGGGGGCAAAATTTTTCGTGTTCACCTGGACTCCTGGCTGGGCAATAAAAGGGGGATGTTAGCTGCTCTAGAGTTAGGGGGAAGCCATAGGGGGTTTTGAAGGGCGTATGGAAGAGTGGCATGGGTCCTAACCCTTTGGGGCTGAGGTGACAACCCACTAGTACCTGGCCTTTCTTGACATTCTCCATTGCTGATGGATGCCACTGCGCTACTTGTGGTAGCCTGCTCCTCAACAGAACCCTAGTTCGGTGGGCACACTTTCCTCCTCCTCTGATTCTGTAAAGACCCACTGCTTAAAATGGGCTCATAATCCAAATTGGAATCAGACTTAGAGAGCTCCCTGCTGCTCTCGTCGGTCATGCTTAGGATTTGGTATGCCTCCTCACAGGAAAATAATTTTTAGACATACTGGGACAGATGTGGCTGCACTGATGGGTGCTGATGAGGCTGCTCTAAGGAGGCTGCAGTGATGGGTGCTGATAAGGCTGATCTTATGAGGCTGCACTGCTGAGTGCTAATGAGGGTGCACTGATGGGTGCTGATGAGGGTACACTGAAGGGTGCTGATAAGGGTGCACTGATGGGTGCTGATGTGAATTGATTAGGCTACACTAATGGGCACTAATGAGGTTGCACTGATGTGCACTAATGCACTGCACTGAGGCTGCACTGATAAGCAGGCATTGATGTGCACTGATGAGGCGGCATTGATGGGTGCTAATGAGGATCCACTGATAGGGCGGCAATGATGTGCACTGATACGTGGCACTGATGTACATTGATAAGCTGCAGTAATGAGGTAGCACTGATGGTAACTGATGAGCATTGATGTGCACTAATACGCTGCAATGATGAGGCAGAACTGATGGGCACTAATGAGCACTGATATGCACTGATAAAGCTGCAGTGACAAGGCAGCACTGATGAGAAATGATGTGCACTGATAAGCTGCAGCACTGATGAGCCCTCACTGATGGGCACTAATGAGCCCTCACTGATGGGCATTGATGAGCACTCACTGATGGGCACAGATGGGCTGTGATGAGCACTGATGTGCACTTAAGGGCACTGATGAGCACTCACTGGTGGGCACTGATAAGCACAGACAGGGCACTTATAAGCACTGATGGGGCACTTATTACAAAAAAACTCACTTTGATGCAACTGATTCTCTCTCCTTTCCTCACACTTGGTATCAGTGTGAGGAAAGGAGAAGACCCTGGCATGACTCCTCTGTGTTTACATTTGTGATTGCTTGTCTTTGCACAGAGCAATCACGTGGTAAATGGTCACTGTGATTGGCCCAACATGTGCAACAACATATGATGCCCTCCCAGAACTGGCCGGCTGTGGTGTAGCCGTCATACAGCTATTACACAGTCGGCAAGTAGTTAGGCAATACATATTGGTCACCTCCCTGCCCCAAGCTTGTGTGATTTAGGTAATCTCTCTCCTCTTGTCAGCATGTTGCTTGTTAGCCAAATACTAAACACAAATAGTCCTGCGCTTGGGGATGAACTCAATGCAGCTACGGATCCGTTCTGGAGATCCTGGATGTTGCACGCCTTGCTGCTCTCAAAGGACTGGGGGAGTCCAAAACACTAAATGCAAAGAAACAGAGGGCGCTCCGGCCTAGTGCATTACCTTAATAACATTTATTGATAAAAGTAGATGGTGATATACTCACAAAAGACAATTGTATAAAAACTCATCATAAAGAGCAGCAATGCCTGCTCCACCTGATATGGTTTTTCACACAGGAACACTGGACCTCCTGTAGGCTAACGCATTTCGAGGACTTGCCTCGTCCTCAGGGCCTGCATGCACAGTGCCTCAAGGCAGACACTTAATTAAGATGTCCCATAATGGTCCTCACACACAAGTTCTGTCAAGGCCTGGCTAACACCTATGCAGTTTACTTTTGATTTGTTTCTGCAGTGCTATTTGCAGTGCATTTTGCGATTTTGTACACATGTTTTGACACTCTTTTTAATGTTTTTTTAATGCTTTTTTTGCCCAATTAGTTGTTGGGCAGATTAAAAAATGCAAAACATGCCAAATACACATCACAAACACTTCAAAAACACAGTATATGCTTGTTTACAGTGTCTCTATTGAAGCACCATTTTGCATTTTGAAGAGTCCTTAACCCTTTCCAAAACTGCAGTGGCTGAAAAAAGCCTAGACGTGAACGTGTCCCATAGGAAATCATGTTAAATGGACTGTATTGCATTTCTGCAAAAAGCACCAAAAACCGCAGGTGTGAACCAGGTCAGTCCAACACACCCCACTTAGCCCTGCTCTAATCAACATTGCTCTCATTCCCTGAGCACAGCGAAATGGGCTTTTTCTTGAGTGTAAGATTCTGTTTTCTTTTTTTTTTTAAACCTACCTGCAGCAATTAGCAGAATAAAAAATAAAAACAGAGGCATTATTACTAATTTATATAATGAAACAATGTCTATGATAGAAAAGTAGCTCTCTACTTCTTATAGTGTCGAAATCAAAATGTGAATATATGCACCAAAAAAAAAATACTAATAAATCTCTCAATTAAAAATATTTACATCAAATAAATCACTATAAGCCCTGGTTCACACATAATCGATTTGTGATGCTGAGGTACAGAGGATGGGGGGGTACAGAGGTGAGCTGTGGATAGGGAGAGGTACAGAGGTGAAGTGTGGATGGGGAGATACAGAGGTGAGCTGTGGACAGGGAGAGGTACAGAGGTGAAGTGTGGATGGAGGGGGGTACAGAGGTGAGCTGTGGATAGGGAGAGGTACAGAGGTGAAGTGTGGATGGAGGGGGGTACAGAGGTGAGCTGTGGATAGGGAGAGGTACAGAGGTGAAGTGTGGATGGAGGGGGGTACAGAGGTGAGCTGTGGACAGGGAGAGGTACAGAGGTGAAGTGTGGATGGGGGGGTACAGAGGTGAGCTGTGGACAGGGAGAGGTACAGAGGTGAAGTGTGGATGGGGGGGTACAGAGGTGAGCTGTGGACAGGGAGAGTTACAGAGGTGAAGTGTGGATGGAGGGGGGTACAGAGGTGAGCTGTGGACAGGGAGAGGTACAGAGGTGAAGTGTGGATGGAGGGGGGTACAGAGGTGAGCTGTGGATAGGGAGAGGTACTCCGGGCAATATGGGATCATGGGGCCCCTGTGTCCTTGCCCAAACTCAAAAAAGCCTATGAAAAAGGTACCAGTGGCATATCATGGGGCCCCCTACTGACCCTGGGCCCTCGGGCAGTGCCCGAGTTTCCAAATGGTCAGTCCGCCCCTGCACATAACACATGCAGCCTCCACCCTGGGAGTCTACAGCATACTGCCTAACTGACCCCGGGCCCTCGGGCAGCAGCCCTATAGTAGATGGACAGGTCAAAGGGCCAGTGAGAACAGTGACCTGGTTTAGATAGCAGGGTGGCTGCAGCCAGCATTGGCAGAGCAGAGGACGGGGTTCCATAGTGCTACTGTGGACTCCAGAGCTGGTAGTGGGGAAGGAAGGTGATGGCAAAGGAGAGAGGTGCTGGCTGCCCTGGACACTTGACAACTAGCTACACCGAGAGGACAAACTTTGTGTCTCACTTGTCCTGTATGACTTCTCTATTCCCAGTTGGTCCTTCTACTACAGACAGCATGACTAGTCATTTATTCCTGACAGACAATTCTCAGGGATGCTGCTCACATTGTACTCTGTTCCTACCTAACCTTTATAGCTGTGTGTGTGCTCTGATCTGCTCATTGCTAGGAGTTTTCTGTCTATTGGTGGGTCTCCTCACCTCCCCAGTTCATGGTGTGCAGGCAGTAAGGAGATGATGTGCTTTAACCTTCAGCAACCAATCAGTGAGTCATAATCATGTGTTGTAACCTCTAGAAATCCAAGAAGTAAGTGGTAATGATGCACAGTAACCTATAGCAACCAATCCACGAGCAGTAATAATGTGCAGTAACCTCTAGAAACCAATCAGTGACTTGTAAGGATGTGCAGTAACCTCTAGCAACCAATCAGTGAGCAATAGGGATGTGCAGTAGCCTCTAACAACCAATCAGTGAGCTTGCACCAATTAGTGAGTGTGGACCAGTTCTCTATGCTTACATTATTAAAAATGTTTTTAGATAAGACTATGTGTGTGTTTTTTGAGATGTTGGGGAGGAGGCCAAAATTGTATGGGGGGGGGGAGTAAATGTTTGCCCAGGGTCCAAACAATGTTAAAGACAGCCCTGTACATGCGATCCAACCGTAGTGCATTTTTGGTTACGTTTCTAACAAGGGTCAAGAGAAAGAAACTCTCTTACATACCTATGGAGAATGCAGATCCAAAAACTGCATAATTGTTCAATCAAACTGCATGTGATTTGCAGGGAAGAATCGCATTTGCAAAAAGGAGCGATTTCAAAACCCATTTATGTGAACCAGGGCTAACATTTGTGATCCAAATGAGAAATCAAAGTAAAACCTTCAGCCTTTACAACCACTTTAAGTACTGTCTGTGACTTTTTCATATGCAGTAACATTCACATTTTCAGGAAAGGTTTTCGGTGTACTCTCCCTTCTGCTTGGACTATAGAAGAAGGGGTGCACCACAAAAGCTTGTCCTGAAAATTTGAATATCAGTTTAAATAAAGTATCGCAGGCAGTACAGTGGGGTTTTTTTGCACATTAGCCAGACAAACTTAACCCATGCAGTGTGAGAAGGGGACCCTACTGCATAGGTAAATATAAAAGCAGCCCAGTGTGGGTCTTTCGACCACGTTGTGTTTTTGGGGCATTATTTTGAGTGTTTTTAAATGTGTTTTGGAGTGGCATCATTCCTCATTCACCTTCACTCCAAAAACACACTAAAGCTCAAGTACCAAATTTTTCACATGAGCCAAGTGCATTTTAAATTGTACATCTTTGCAAATTTTGTTGCATGGAAAATATGTGGCAAAACGTGTGACTGCTACCTGCGTTTAGGGCGTAGTTCAGAATAATGGCTCTGCAAGCACAACTCATTTTAGCGTGTTTTACACATGTTTGCAGAATTGTAGTAAGAAACACTAATTTCTGCTCCTGATTCCACTATTCCCAATTGTGAACCAGGCCTTAACCACTTGCCTTCCAGAGGATTTACCCCCATTTCTGACCAGGTCACCATTTAGGGCGTAGTTCAGAATAATGGCTCTGCAAGCACAACTCATTTTAGCGTGTTTTATGCATGTTTGCAGAATTGTAGTAAGAAACACTCATTTCTGCTCCTGATTCCACTATTCCCAATTGTGAACCAGGCCTTAACCACTTGCCCTCCAGAGGATTTACCCCCCTTCCTGACCAGGCCACCATTTTTTGTGATACGATGCTGCGTTACTTTAACTGACAATTGCGCGGTCATGCAATGTTGTACAAAAAATAAATTTATGTCCTTTTTCCCACAAATAGAGCTTTCTTTCGGTGATATTTGATCACCTCTGCGGTTTTTTTTTTTTTTTTTAAACCAAAAAAGACTGACAATTTGAAAAAAAAACCAACATTTTTGACTATAAAACTTATAAAACTATAAAACTTGCTATAAAACTTATCCAGTAAAAAAAATTAAAAAATCTGATTTCTTCATAAATTTAGGCCAAAATGTATTCTGTTACACGTCTTTGCTAAAAAAAAATCCCAATACATGTAAATTAATTAGTTTCCGTGAAAGTTATAGCGTCTACAAATGGCAGTATATATACTGGAATTTTTCTTTTTATTATACTAGTAATGGTGGCGATAAGGGACTTATAGCAGGACTGCAGGACTGCGACGAGCATTCTGACACTGGGTGGGAACTGACTAACTGTCACTGACATCCCAATGACACTAATACAGTGATCAGTGCTAGTAAAAAGCACTGACACTGTACTAATGACACTGGGCAGGAAGGGGTTAACAGAGGGTGGTCAAAGGGTTAACTGTGTGCTGTTTTACATTATGTGCTGTGTGTGTTATACTACGGAGACATGCTGCTTTGTATTTCTCTGCTGTGCAGAGAAATACAAAGCAGCATGTCCTTGCTGGCAGGAGAGAGACCTGTGCTGTGTACACACAGGTCTCTCACCTGTCCATTTTACACAGTGATCACCAGGTGGCAGCGGGAATCTCCGGCTGGGACACGATAATGGACATTCCTAGCCGCCAATGGTGGCGCAGGTAGGGCGGCGCACGAGCGCATCCAAGCCGGAAATGTAAATCACACATAGATACGTGATTATGCACAGCCTTGCTGCCCTGTAGCAGGAGCTCTACTATAGAGCAGTGGGAAAGCATTTAAGGACATGCATAATTATAAGTTGAGGAAAGTTACAAAGTGCATTCACCTTCCTATAAAAAGTGTTGTGGTAGTATGGTAGATAATCTTTTTTACTTATATATGATCTCAGCATCAGGGCTAATTTATTTTGTTTTCCGTGTGTTATTTGGGGCCGCTGAAAATGTCCTTTTAATGAGTTCTTAACGGGTAGGCTATTATGAGACTATGAGCATATGCCACACTGTTTACAGTAAATGAAGCAACACAGTGTGCTCCAAGTCTGCTCTTCTTATTTTACGGAATAATGTTCCATTCTCATACAACTATTCTTCTCAAAGTCATGCAAAGATGTTCAGAGATTACATGTATGTGTATGGTTCATGAAATATATACACAAAATTTGCCTGGTGTGACTGACAGATCACAATTTTCTACTAATATAAAGTTTGGTTATCTCTGGTTGTATACAATCTGATTTGCATATGCTACAGAGTTCACCAGTGTGATCCTTGGATGCAAGAAGTTTGGAGGGGGATCCCTACTACAGATTACTCCATTATCCTATACTGTATTAGGAGTACTATTAGTATCAACATGCTAAAGACAATTTTTATTAAAAGTTTAATGATTTTATTTCATACTTTATTTTAGCCCCACTGATGTCATCACTGGGTCTCTGTGCCTCTCTATACAATACAGATTAAGTAGCATCCTTTGGTACAATAAGTAATGAGACCCAGTGGACCCTCAGATGCCAGAAAGGTGCCTTCAAGGACCTGAAGGATGGCTTATGCATTTCAAGGGCAACCCTTTTCCTCAGGAAGGAACCTTGAAAGGTACCTTTCTGGCATCTGAGAGTTACATAGTTAGTCTGGCTAAAAAAAGAAAAGTCCATCCAGTAAAACCATAAAAAAAAAAAAGTTATAATCCTATACCCACGGTTGATCCAGAGAAAGGCAAAAAAAAATCCAGCAAAGCATGATCCAATTTGTTCCTGCAGGGGAAAATATTCCTTCCTGATCCCCTGAGAGGCAATCGGATATTTCCTGAATCAACTTTACCTATAAATGTTAGTAACCAGTTATATTCTGTGTATCTAAGAAAGAATCCAGGTCTTTTTTAAAGCAATCCACTGAGCTGGCCAGAACCAACTCTTGAGGGAGTATATTCCACAGAGCTCTCACTGTGAAGAAACCTTTCCGTGTTTGGAGATTAAATCTCTTTTCCTCCAGACGTAAAGAGTGCCCCCTTGTCCTCTGTGATGACCTCAGGGTGAATAGCTCTACACCGAGTTCACTATATGAACCACTGATGTATTTATACATGTTGATCATATCCCCCCTTAATCTCCTTTTCTCAAGAGAGAATAAATTCAGTTCCTCTAACCTTTCCTCATAGCTGAGCTCCTCCATGCCTCTTATCAGTTTGGTTGCCCTTCTCTGTACTTTCTCCAGTTCCCCAATGTTCTTTTTGTGAATTGGTGCTCAAAACTGAACTGCATATTCCAGATGAGGTTTTACTAATGACTAACTAGGGTTCATCGGGTCTCATTACTTATTGCACCAAAAGCTGCTACTTGATATGCGATCTTTTACCTATTGTTTGTGAGTATAATTCATCATTTTTTTAAATAACTTACCTTGGGATAATGCACTAGGCCAGTGCGCTCTCCGTCTTTTTACAGTTGCATTCTGGACCACCCCAGTCATTTGAGAGAAAAACAAGGCTTTACTTATCCATTGGTATACCCCCAACAGTCTAGGACAGTGGTCCCCGATCCTCCACACTCATGCGCAGGAGATTTTGAAATTTCTGTTGAACAAATATGGCCATATATAGTCAATGATGTCACTAGTATCACCACTCCTTTATTTACAGACTTTGTCTAAGAATCTCCTGCCTGGTACCTGAATGGGGCCAGGTGATGTCACTGGTTGCTACAGCTTCCCAGCTCAGACTTTTACTGTTAGCAATGGCATACCTCCCCATCAGCTCAGAGATGGTCCTAATCATCACTCCAAAGACATTCTGGTAGGCTAATTGGATCCTGTTTAAATTGTCCCTAGTATGTGTATATATGAATGTAAGTTAGGGACCTTAGATTGTACGCCCCATGAGGTTTATTGACTGATGAATGTACAATATATATGTAAAGCGTGGCGTAAATTGACAGCGCTATATAAGTACCTGAAATAAATAAATCACCAGTTTGTTAATTTGTCAGCTGGCAGTAATTCTTAAAGAACCTGTCACAGGCATACTGGCAGGTTTTTAAGGTGGCACTATCAGGAGCTACCTGAATCTTGCTCAGGTGTGATCAAAATGATCAAAACTGATGTAATGCTTTTTGGCGCAGGCCCTTTTAAAGAGGTCATGCCACCAAAAAACTGCAATTGCAAAGACTTAAATTCACCCTATGGGTTTCCAAAAAGAGCAGTGTGTCAGAAAAGGTTTCCTTTCAGACATCCTGTCTCTGATTGAACCTCTAAAGAGCTTCCGGAGGGTAGGAAAGAGAAGAGGAAAGAGTAGGACAGCCACTGCTTTGACTTTTTCACTTGTAATATTCACAAAGATCTCCACCTTCTGGTTGTAAATATAAATATTAAATAATTAATATTTCATATATAGCTATATATACATAAATAACAGAATATTTCACTTAGACTATACGTGCACCATTACTTTGTAAATAATCCCATTCAGTTTAAAATAGAAATGAAAGGCAAGCCATATACAGGTGAAACTCGAAAAATTAGAATATCGTGCCAAAGTTCACTTATTTCAGTAATGCAACTTAAAAGGTGAAACTAATATATGAGATAGACGCATTACATGCAAAGCAAGATAGTTCAAGCCGTGATTTGTCATAATTGTGATGATTATGGCTTACAGCTCATGAAAACCCCAAATCCACAATCTCAGAAAATTAGAATATTATATGCAATCAATAAAACAAGGATTGTACATAGAACAATATCGGACCTCTGAAAAGTATAAGCATGCATATGTACTCAGTACTTGGTTTGGGCCCCTTTTGCAGCAATTACTGCCTCAATGCAGCATGGCATGGAAGCTATCAGCCTGTGGCACTGCTGAGGTGTTATGGAAGACCAGGATGCTTCAATAGCAGCCTTCAACTCTTCTACATTGTTCGGTCTCATGTCTCTCATCTTTCTCTTGGCAATGCCCCATAGATTCTCTATGGGGTTCAGATCAGATGAGTTTGCTGGCCAATCAAGCACAGTAATCCCACGGTCATTGAACCAGGTTTTGGCGCTTTTGGCAGTGTGGGCAGGTGCCAAGTCCTGCTGGAAAATGAAGTCAGCATCCCCATAAAGCTCATCTGCGGAAGGAAGCATGAAGTGCTCCAAAATCTCCTGGTAGACAGCTGCGTTGACCCTGGACTTAATGAAGCACAGTGGACCAACACCAGCAGATGACATGGCTCCCCAAATCAACACAGACTGTGGAAACTTCACACTGGACTTCAAGCATCTTGCAGTGTGTGCCTCTCCATTCTTCCTCCATACTCTGGGTCCTTGATTTCCAAATGAGATGCAAAAGTTGCTCTCATCAGAAAAGAGGACTTTGGACCACTGAGCAACAGACCAGGTCTGTTTTTCTTTAGCCCAGGTAAGACGCTTCTGATGTTGTTTGTTGTTCAGGAGCTTGACAAGAGGAATATGACATGTGAAGCCCATGTCCAGGATCCATCTGTGTGTGGTGGCTCTTGATGCACTGACTCCAGCCTCAGTCCACTCCTTGTGAAAGTCCCCAACACTTTTGAATGGCCTTTTCCTGACAATCCTCTCCAGGCTGCGGTCATCAATGCTGCTTGTGCACCTTTTTCTTCCACACTTTTCCCTTCCACATAACTTTCTATTAATGTGCTTTGATACAGCACTTTGGGAACATCCAACTTCTTTTGCAATTACCTTTTGAGGCTTTCCCTCCTTATGGAGGGTGTCAATGGTGGTTTTCTGCACAACTGTCAGGTCAGCAGTCTTTCCCATGATTGTGATTCCTACTGAACCAGACTGAGAGACCATTTAAAGGCTCAGGAACCCTTTGCAGGTGTTATGGCTGAATTAGCTGATTAGAGTGGGACACTTTGAGCCGAGAATATTGCACCTTTTCACAATATTCTAATTTTCTGAGATTGTGGATTTGGGGTTTTCATGAGCTGTAAGCCATAATCATCACACTTATGACAAATCACGGCTTGAACTATCTTGCTTTGCATGTAATGAGTCTATCTCATATATTAGTTTCACCTTTTAAGTTGCATTACTGAAATAAATGAACTTTTGCACGATATTCTAATTTTTCGAGTTTCACCTATATATATATATATAATTTTTTTTTTAAATACGTGATTACATAATCTTTGTTCTCAGCTGCATAAGAGAGCTGGGGGTGGAGAAAAACAGTACACCGACCTTCCCAGTGAATGGCTGCGCAGAGGAAGTGAGAGCATGTTAGAACAAGTCTGAGCATTTGGGGACAGGTAGGCTGTTCTCACAGTACAGCCAGAAAACTGACTACACTGAGATGGATGTGCTCGCATGCTTAGCGTGGTCAGTTTGAATCAAGGGGACTGGCAGGAACACAGGGAATTTCACACAATTGAATCAATACAGAGAGAAAAAGATCATTTTTAACAAAAGTATATGGTACAACAGACATATCAGAAATATGAAATGCTGGGGTAACATATTCTTTAAGCTTTTTTATATACATAGTTATTGGTAACTTTAGCAATATACTATCCACAGCATCTTTTAGCAACAATTTCCTTGGTCCTTTGAATCATAATAAAGATCTGCTCAGGACTGCCAGCTTGCCCATCCGTTGACAAGATCATTCAAACTGGCAACTGTAAAAGAAGCCAGTGTCCCTTAAAGTTTGCCTTGGAACCGTGACATTATCATTTGTTCTCCAAGCAAGACCATTCAAATTGACCTATAAAATATTTTTAGCACCACTTCCTTAATAACTATTTAAGCACGCCTGATTTCAGAGAAATAACTGAAGTTTTGTTTAGAAAAATGATACTTGTGTAATGCTGGGAAAGTCATTTCTTGGGATGGTGAACGTTACATATAATGGAGATGCTAAGGTTATATGTTCCTGGCACTTGGACAAGAAACATTTCAGTAGGATGAACAGTTCTTTGTAAATGGCATTATTTTACTTTTGGAGGGTTGCCCAAATATCAGATTGAGGTATAGCCTCTCATATGTTGACAGCTGGGCAACACTTTACTTATTTTATTTCTTTGGTATTTTTTATTTGTCTTAAAAAATGTTTTTATGGATCTATAAAAGTTCAAAAGTAAAGGTTACCTGTTATAGTCCATATTTATCTCAAGCAAGGGTAGGCAACCTTTGAGAGGTGGAAATCTACCTGGAATACATTGACGAGATCTAAGATCACTAGGGTGCAGCACCCTCTTTTTTAAAGAAGTTCACCAGCAAGCTCCCAATAAAAAGTAAGGCTAGCATTAGGAAAATGTATAAAAATTGTATAAAACTAATGTCACTGTAAAAATATAAATATAATATACCTTAAATGTTGGCTTCAGCAGGAAACTCAGCATTCACTTTCATTCACATATTTTTTCATGTCTGGGGAATAATTGGTTATCCCTACACGACTGATACAGGAGTGCATCATGAAGGCAGATGATCTGGTATTGCAGGCTGATTTGCTCAACTAATTTCTGGCCTGGTTGTCTGCTCTGAGTTCTGGCCAGTGTAAGTAGTATATAGAGCAGTGTCCAGGGGTCAGTAGAAGTCAGTAGTAGCTAGAGCAGTGTACAGAGGTCCTTAATATGCAGAGCAGAGTACAGAGGTCCGTAGTATGCAGAGCAGAGTACAGAGGTCCGTAGTATGCAGAGCAGAGTACAGAGGTCCGTAGTATGCTGAGCAGAGTACAGAGGTCCGTAGTATGCTGAGCAGAGTACAGAGGTCCGTAGTATGCAGAGCAGAGTACAGAGGTCCGTAGTATGCAGAGCAGAGTACAGAGGTCCGTAGTATGCAGAGCAGAGTACAGAGGTCCGTAGTATGCAGAGCAGAGTACAGTGGTCCGTAGTATGCAGAGCAGAGTACAGAGGTCCGTAGTATGCAGAGCAGAGTACAGAGGTCCGTAGTATGCAGAGCAGAGTACAGTGGTCCGTAGTATGCAGAGCAGAGTACAGAGGTCCGTAGTATGCAGAGCAGAGTACAGTGGTCCGTAGTATGCAGAGCAGAGTACAGTGGTCCGTAGTATGCAGAGCAGAGTACAGAGGTCCGTAGTATGCAGAGCAGAGTACAGAGGTCCGTAGTATGCAGAGCAGAGTACAGTGGTCCGTAGTATGCAGAGCAGAGTACAGAGGTCCGTAGTATGCAGAGCAGAGTACAGAGGTCAGTAGATTATCAGGTAGTATACAGGGGTCAGTAGTATGTAGGTCAGTGTACAAAGCCCAGTAATAGATGGGACAGAGGACAGGCGGTCAGCAGGGCAGAAAACAGGGCAAAGTACAGGAGGCAGCAGGGCTGTGTGCTGGGAGGTCAGCAGAGCACAGTACCTTTGCTGGGAGGTCAGCAGAGCACAGTACCTGTACTGGGAGGTCAGCAGAGCATGGTACTTTGGGTTAGGAGGGGACGGTACTGGGGGAAGGGGTGTTAGGAAGGCAAGGTAGTTTGGGGTCAGGAGGGCATACTGCAGGGGAGTCAGGAGGGCATACTATAGGGATCAGGAGGGCATACTATAGGGGAGTCAGGAGGGCATACTATAGGGGAGTCAGGAGGGCACACTACAAGGAAGGTCGGGTGAGCAGAGTACTGAGGGTCAGGAGGGCATGGTATTGGGGAGTCAGCTGATACCCACCTACTCTCCTCTCTCATCCATTCCACATTATGTCAACCACAAGCGCCTCACATGGACTGGAGAGAAGTGCCAGTGGCTATCAGAGCAGTACACTCAGGGAATGAGCTCAGGCGCTTTCAGATAACAGCCCAAACCTGCCTGAGCTATACTACTGCCTGAAACTTGACATAGGTGGCAGAAGCATATTCCCCCCCACCCCTTCCCAGCAGCTGCACATCAGCAAGGGGTGTGCTGTAGGACAGAGAATGTTTCCACTGTTTAGGTTTGGCTTGGGCAGTTTCCTGGCCTCAGAACTCCAGACCAACATGCCTGAGTTCATTGTTTTTTGCCGCTCTGCCACCCTGTAGCACTTGAGGGTTGGCAGTGCAGGGACTTGGACGCGATCAACCCATCACCTGCCCATGGTTGGCCAGTAGATTGCTATCGGTGGGTTGCCATCCCCTGATCTGAAGCTAAGTTAGAAGACCTACTATAGTTACTCCATGCAGAGAAGGTAAATAACAGAAACATTGGGGATGTTAGCTCAGATAGTGCCTTATTTCATGTTCTGATTTGAGGTGGAGCAGGTGTTTAACTAGCACACAAAGGGGGTGATGTACTAATGGAGTCACATTCAGAGGAATTACAAAAAATAATCACCTTCCTTGCACTGTTGGATGATTGAAGCGAAAGCTTTAATGACAAGCAAAAACAGTATTCCTATTAATTCAAGCACAAAAGGTCAGGCAATGCTCAAGGTGTCCTGTAAAAAGAAATATTTATGTTCCCACTGCTGATGTCCATCTATTATTACTAGATGCTTGGCTGTCTCCGGCTTCAATACTTTGTGAGTCACTAACCCAGAACAACAGCCTGAGCATGCAGATTAGGCCACAACTCAACTCTGCATACCTTTTTCCAGGTCAAGGCATCAAAAAGTGCTGAAACCACTGGATCAGCATGACCACCAGAAAACTAGCATGTTCATATGGAAAATCCATCAATAAGTGCTGGGTGGGTGAAAGGTACTCTGAATTCCCCCTTCCACCTAGAACAACTAGAACCCTTTGAATATTTAGTTTAGCAAAGTAATGGAAATGCTTGTTTTGCTTGCAAGAGACATTTTTTGTATATATGTACAGTGTATACTGTATATGGCTTTTTTTTTTTTCAAAAAATAGGTGCAAGAATTCAACCATGACACCCCCCCCCCAAACCCCCTTCCCCCCCAGACATACACCCTCCAAACCGCATCAAATAGTGGGTGTGGTTACATTTCATTACCGGAGGGAGGGTCTTAAATGGGCATTAAATACCAGGAGTGCATTATGTGCAAAGTGCAGCGTTCAGGGTGGGGGGGGGGGGGGGTTACACACAGAGGGCAGAGGTGTGCTACATGCAAAGTTCAGGGGTACACTACACACAGAGTTCAGGCTTCTTCCACAGCTGCCTACCTCTGCTTCCCCTCATCTACATCTGACTTTCACCCCTCTTCAGCTCTGACTTCTGCATGCAACCCCCCTCCACTACCCCCTTCTTCTCCCCCTCTCCTTAAAAGCTCCACCATCTTCCACATGTCTTTCTTTTGTTGCTGTATTAAGTTGAAGTACCCAGCTCTGGTACCTACCTGCACACTGTAGGCGGCTCCACTTCTCTCACTTGTTGGGTGAAGCTGTAAGCTGTCACAACCTGGTGCCCCCAGTTGAGATGACAGCACCGGGGAGGGCAGAGGGAAAGAAGGGACGGCGTGGGTGAGCACATTCTGGACCCTTGTACAGGTGAGTGTGTGTTTATTAAAAGTCATCAGCTTCAGTTTTTGTAGCTGCTGACTTAATAAACACAAAACTGACTGGAACTCCACTTTATGTGTACTGTATGTACTAAGCCCACCGCTACCTATGACTTTAAAGCGGAGCTCTACCCAAAAGGTGAAGTTCCGCTTTAAGGACTGCTCCCCTGCTCCCCATTAAGGATTGGCACCTTTGGGGGCAGAGGGGGAGTGGGTACCAGAATTTGACAGGTACCCGCTCCCACTTCCAGTCTGATTGCCTAGGCCAGTGGTCGGCAAGCCGTCGCTCGCGAGCCACATGCGGCTCTTTACAAACTTTAATGTGGCTCTTCTGTGTGCCGGGCGCCCGCTCCCCTCCCTCCTCTCGGATGGCCGCCCCAAAAGTCAGGACTCTGCAGCTAGCCCAACAATGGGCAAACTACGGCCCGGCGGACCTTTTAATCCGGCCCGCGGAGCGTGGCAAACATTGGCTGTCAGGATGTAGACGGGGCAGCGTGACGAACTCCTCTCCTCTCACAGTCCGCCCTGAAGACCGGAACGGCGCGGGAACACGGCGAGAGGAACGCGCGGAGCAAAGGTAAGTGAATTGACACAATATGGGGAATGAATTACTATAGGGGGGATGAATTACTATATGAGGGATGAATTACTATGGGGGATGAATTACTATGGGGGATGAATTACTATATGGGGGATGAATTACTATGGGGGATGAATTACTATGGGGGATGAATTACTATATGGGGGATGAATTACTATGGGGGATGAATTACTATGGGGGATGAATTACTATATGGGGGATGAATTACTATGGGGGATGAACTACTATGGGGGATGAATTACTATGGGGGATGAATTACTATGGGGGATTAATTACTATGGGGGATGAATTACTATGGGGGATGAATTACTATATGGGGGACGAATTACTATGGGGGACGAATTACTATGGGGGATGAATTAATATATGGGGGATGAATTACTATTGGGGATGAATTACTATGGGGGATGAATTACTATGGGGGATGAATTACTATATGGGGGATTAATTACTATGGGGGATGAATTACTATAGGGGGGATGAATTACTATGGGGAATGAATTACTATATGGGGGATGAATTACTATGGGGGGTGAATTACTATATGGGGGATGAATTACTATGGGGGATGAATTACTATATGGGGGATGAATTACTATATGGGGGATGAATTACTATGGGGGATGAATTACTATATGGGGGATGAATTACTATGGGGGATGAATTACTATATGGGGGATGAATTACTATGGGGGATGAATTACTATATGGGGGATGAATTACTATGGGGGATGAATTACTATATGGGGGATGAATTACTATGGGGGATGAATTACTATATGGGGGATGAATTACTATATGGGGGATGAATTACTATATGGGGGATGAATTACTATATGGGGGATGAATTACTATGGGGGATGAATTACTATAGGGGGGATGAATTACTATGGTGGATGAATTACTATATGGGGGATGAATTACTATATGGGGGATGAATTACTATGGGGGATGAATTACTATGGGGGATGAATTACTATATGGGGGATGTATTTTCAGTTTTAAAAATGTGGCTCTCAAAATAAATTTCAATCGTGGTTTTGGCGAGATTTGGCTCAGTTGAAAAAAAAGGTTGCCCACCACTGGCCTAGGCGATCGGAATCGGAAGGTGTCCTCCCTCCCTCCCTGTAGTCTTTTGGGACACGTGACAGGTCCTAAAAGACTACAGGACCATTCAGGAAGTGCAGCGCTACTTGCGCATGCGCAGTGGGTTCCCGGCTGTGAAGCCGCAAGCTATCACAGCCGGGTGCCCACACTGAAGATGCTGACCTCCTGAAATACAGGACGGCCGGTGAAACGGGGTTGCAGGGGACACACCGCAGGACCGAGGGACAGGTAAGTGGCTGTTTTTTTTAAAAGTCAGCAGCTACAGTTTTTGTAGCTGCTGACTTTTATTTTTTGACAGCGTGATGGAACTCCGCTTTAAGTTAAGTGGTGTCTTTAGCCTAACAGTTGCCGTTTCCTAAGCACTGTCACAGTGGTGGTCATGTGGGTACTGACACTGTATGAACCAGCCAATCAGAAGCTCTGCCCGAACACAGATCTCACCTTTACCAGCAATGATGTGATGTGACCATCTTGCTGTACTGGAGCAGCTTATAATTTTATTAGGAATTTGCCTTGTAGATAAGTATAGATTGGGCTTGGTTACACTAGCTTAGGTTTAGAATACAGGTTTGGTTTACTACAAAGGCAGAGTTGGATTCGATATACAACACCCTGCTTTGCTCCCAGCAATGGCAGCTGGTATATTCTCCAAGTATATGTTTCCTTTCAGACTTATGAGTAGAAGGAATTACAGCTCCCTAAACAATAGCAGTCTGCTATTGTCCTGAATTTATGAAAAGTGATGCAAATCTGGTGTAGTGCCAGCAGAATCCTTGGTTAGATTGAAAGCCTGATATGTTGTACTTGCTAGGAAAAATAGTGCTATTTTTCCCCACGCCTTGTAGGAGACCAGCAGTGTTTAGAATTACAGCCAGCTTGGCAGGATAAAAATATTGAAGCTGTTATTGCTGACTCATTTATGAGTGTGTATGTCTTGGGGCTTGCATGCTTGAAGTGTTACTAAACCCACAACAGTAAAATCAGCCTGTATATGCAGTAAAGCATGCTTGTTATACTCATTGTGGAACCTAAGGGGTTAATCCTCTGCATTGTGTAAAAAGAATGTTTGATCCTGTCTTCTCTGATCATCCCCTTCTTCCAGTGTTCCCCTCTTATTTCCTGATAAAACATATCATGTGGAGTCACTCTGCACATGTTTAGTTTGGTGTGTATTGCTAGAGAGGTTTGTTTTTTTTCTTGGAAGAGTGCATGTGATCAGCACAGGGCCAAACAGCACTGTCCAGACAGAGGTCAGGGGTCCTGCATCCACCTAGAGCAGAATGAAAACTCCTCCTACAAGCTTTAACATGTGCTCGGCTGGACACTGATAGAAGTCTCAAGACTGCTCCAACTGCTGATAAGAAAAGGTATTTAGCAGTTTATATTTACTAAAATAATTGCACTTGCATGTTCTGTGTACTGTGGGGGACCAGATATAGTGAATGCAGGGTCCAGGGTTTAGTAACACTTTAACCTTGCTTTACCATTTATTGAGTCACTAAACCAAAATAAGCATGTATCATTGAAAGGTTGGGGTACCCAATATGCACATTGTTGCTGTGCATGTCTGGTGTTAGTGATGAAAGGATAAGGATGACAGGCTAATATTTGTTTTTGTATTTTTTTGTTTTTGCTTTTTTGCATTGGCCATTGAAACTGCTTGATGACGCAATGCAGTGTAACACACCATGCATGCTGTAGCGCAGGGGTGTCCAAACTTTTTTCAAAGAGGGCCAGATTGGATGAAGTGAACATGGTGGAGGGCCGAACATTTTTCCGAACATTCTTTGAACCATTACAATTAAATGCAAATAAATTATTTTATGCCAAGTTAATTGCAAACGACATACTTTTCATTTCATAACATTAAGATCAACTGACAGCTGAGTTTTCACAATGTATTGAAAATAAATTTTAAAAAAACTTACCTGCACTAATGTGAAGGGTGAAAAAGATAGCTGGAGCTGAAGTCTCTGCTCGGCAGCCAGGAGGGGAAGAGAAACACACTTCACGCTGGAAGCCCGGCCCTGACGTCACCGCCCTCTGTTGCTCCCAGCGCGGTGCAGTCACGCATGCGCACTGCTCTCAAGCAGAAGACTGTCTGCCACAGAAGGGAGGGCCGTGCGACAGCCGCATTTACACAGACCAGGGAGAACGCGCAGCAGTCAGGCATGCGCACTGCCCTCTGCTCTCAAGCAGAAGACTGTCTGCCATAGAAGGGAGGGCCGTGGGAGGGCCACATTACACAGAGCAGGGAGGGCTGTTGGAGGGCCGTATTAAACTGACCCCCGGACATGCCTGCTGTAGCGCATTGTGTTGCCATTCATTTTCAATGGCGCCTGTTGATGTGCACACATAGTTGTGAATGGAACCTTATGGAAAACCTCAAGAAATGTCTTAATAACTAGCACAGAAAATACCAAACTATTAGTAACAGATAACAACTGTGTATGCTTTATTGGCTCTACATGATGCTTCAGACCACTCATATTTGTAAGTAAGAGATTTGTAAATGTGATTCAGAATAATTCCTCCTAATAAAACAATAGCATCGTTTGTATGCTACACAACAGCATTTTTGATGGGTGAAATATGTTTTGTTATATGATTAACACACAGTGTTCCATTATCAGAATTCTGAAACTTTGTAGTTATGGCCTGCTGTAAAGTACATAACAAGGTCACTTACATAGGACTTGAAGGAATGTCTCGGACAATGAACATTCTGCATGCTAATTCCAAATGTGTGAATCATGCTAAAATATATTTGCAAATTAAAAATGTGCTAATGTGTTCAGTATAAGGCCTATCAATGATGTCCTTTAGATATCCAGGTCAGTTATAAGAAAGTAAATCTCAAAGTTATGTCCCTTCAAGTGCAAGGTCTTTATTTATTTGCTGCCAGTGTCTCCATTACAGGATTTTCACTTTCCATTTCATGACAACCTGACAAAAATGGGGACATATTCCCAGAAGAGCCTAAAAGATATAAAAATGTCATATTCAGTACCACTGAGTAAACCAGTTATACCAGTGGTGCAACTAATGTAGGCACAGGGGATAAGAGCAAATAAGGGTCACTAAACATTATTTGCTTGGGGAGACTTTCAATGTACTCTTCCCCCAAAAATGAACTAGAGGAGTCAACAGAGGCTTATGTTTCCATATGGAAATTTTGCCAAAGATACATAATTTGGAATAAATAGGTGTATTATATTAGGATGAATCTGTACTATAAACCAACAGTTCTGGGTGTACAGTTGGCTAAGGAGCAGAGGGGAATGATGTGAATGAATCTAGTCTTTCTCCTAGAATGAAGAATAAACCCTTTGTGATGGAAGCAAGGCATGTAGCTATCTTGTGCTATCTGTTTTTTGTGCAGCAGCCCCCTGCCCCCAACTACTTCCCAATCTCAATCCAGCGCTGTTCCTGAGAGTAGTGACTCAATGGATTCAGTGAGAGCAGCGGAAGCCATTGGCTCCTACTGCTGTCAATCAAATTCAGTAAGGAGGGAGCAAGGCCGGCTGTCAATAGATGCACACAGTGGGGCACGGGATCAAGCCTGCACAGGGGCGGACTGACCATTCGGGCTCTCGGGCACTGCCCGAGGTCAGTAGGGGGCCCCATGAGATGCCCCTGGAACCTTTCATAGGCTTTGTCATAGAATTTTTTGAGTGTGGTTTAAGTGTGGGGGCGAGGACACAGGGGCCCCATGATCCCCTATTGCCCGGGGGCCCCATGAGATGTCAGACAACCCCTGAGCCTGCACAAGTACTTCCCATAGCAAACCGCTGTCTGGGAGGGATACTCGGAAGCAAGGAGGAGCCAAGAGCGTCAGCGGACTACCCCAGAAGAGAAGAACCAGGGCTGATCTGTGCAAACCAATTGCACAGAGATGGTAAGTATGACGTGTATTATTTAAAAAAAAAAATAAAAAATAACTTTTAGAATCACTGTAAAGCTAATATACAACATATTATTTACTCTCCAGCATCGGCAATTTAACATGAATGTCTCTAAATGTATAATTCAAGAAGAAAGTAAAATGTTCAAAACGTAAAGTTGAACAGCCTTCTCTCAGTAGGAGCTCTTCTGTACATCGCAAGAGGCTGATACCAAGTGAAATTCATGTACTTACACTGCTGACATTTAGGAATACAATTAATTATGCAATAATGAAAACATTCATTTGTGTCTTTTATATCTGCCTGGAGTTTTAGCGTTCAGCTGCATACAGATTTTTGCCTAAAATCATGCCTCTAAACTCTGCTTTGGTCTAATCAATGAAGAAAAGGCATTTTTTACTTAATTTTCCAATAAACAAGAATGACACAGCTATTGTATAAAGTCTGCCCAACCATTAATTGTTTTATGATTAGCTCTTAGCTATTAATCAGTATGACTGTACTTTAGCTTTAGGTATCTAGACAGCTACCGCTGGGATTTTTATTCAGGTTTGCATGTCCTGCCTAAAGCATTTACTAATAGAATTTCTTTGCTGTCATTAATCACTCTGCGTAAATCTGTCTTCTCCCACGGAGCTATATTTGTAACATTAGCACAAGTTAACCTTTTGATTTATAGAACTCAACTGTAAAAGTGATGTGCGCTTAAAATAGCCAACGTGCATCATATATACGATTACAGACAATATTTATGTTTGTCAAGCCATAAGTCTTATGTGTTTCTTTGACCTACTGGGTGCCATTGGTTAGTCCAGTAAAGACATTTCTATCTGTCTTTGCCAAACTGTATATAGTGCTGTATTCCTTTCCTAAATTTATTAGTGATTGAGGTTTGTCACAAAAAATCTCTAACTATATCATTGACATCTAGAATATGGGATATAACTGGAATGTTAAATTCAAAACTTCAGCTCACTTCGTCCAGTTCTGCATTGGCACTACCTTTATACAATAAAGTTTTATGATTTCGGCCTCTATCATATCCTATTTGGAAAATATACAGTTAATTATATAAGACCTCTATGAAATTGTACTATTCACTTAAAGCAGATCTTTACCCTCTGTGTTGACTTCCCTCCTCTCTTTCTCTGCAGCGATAAGGCAGTTTTTTTTTAAACAAATCATGCCGCCCTGCCCTCCATGCATGTTGTTCACCTATGTCCGGGGTCTCCAAGCTTTCCAAAGAAAGGGCCAGTTTGCTGACTTAAAGGGGGCCTGATGTGCCCAGTGGGAGTAAACAATGTCTGATCTTTGGTATTAGGGGGAGAAATAGTTGGTGTTAGTGGCAGGAATTATGCCCCTTTGTTCGTTTTAGTGGCAGGAATAATACCTCAAGAGCTGGATAACAGTAGACAAAGGGCCGCATCCGGCCCCAGGGACACAGTTTGGAGACCACTGACCTAGGTGAATGATGTGCCTAGTGCTCACTGGGACACCTGGGATATGCATATCACACATCCAGTTAGGCAGTTAGTCTCTCATTCAGCAAGTAAGAGAGTTGGGCGGGCCTAGCAGAGCATCATCGCGAGGCTCCGTTGGTTCAATCCGGAATGGCTGGCAGGCCTTTTGATGATGTCAGAAGTAAGATGGTGGAGCAAGACCAAGTGGTGTCTGTTGATAGAATGATGTCAACGGGACAAAGCTGGGTTGGGTGAGTACCTGAATTGAGCAGACATAGTCATCCATAGGGCCTGAGGCTGAAGACGATCCTCTTTAACCACTTCCAGACCGGACACTTTTACCCCCTTCCTGACCAGGCTAATTTTCAGCTTTCAGTGCTCTCACATTGTGAATGCCAGTTACTCAGGCATACGACACTGTATCCAAATGAAATTTTTATCATTTTTTTCACACAAATAGAGCTTTCATTTGGTGGTATTTAATCACCACTGGGGGTTTTATTTTTTTCTAGAAAAGTGGAAAAAGACTGAAAATTTTGAAAATAAACATGTTTTTCTTCGTTTTTGTTACTAGATTTTGCAAATAAATATACTTTCTTCATTAATTTAGGCCAAAATCCATTGTACTACCTTTGTTTGGTAGAAATAACCCAAATCAGTGTGTATTATTTAGTCTGTATTAAAGTTATAGAGTCCACAGACCACGGTATATATATTTGATATATTTGAAAATTTATCAATCCTGATGTACTGACTACCTATATAGATTCTCAGGGCCCTAAAATGGCAGGATAATACAAATACCCCCCAAATGACCCCTTTTTGGAAAGTAGACAGTCTGAGGTATTTAATGAGAGGCAAGGAGAGTTTTTTGAAGTTGTAATTTTTTGCCAATTTTTTAAGGGGAAATGATGAAAGTAAATAATTTTAATTTTTTTTTCACAAAGTTGTCATTTTAACAAGTTCTTTCTCTCACACGGCATAGGCATACTTGCAGTTACACCCCAAAACACATTCTGCTACTCTTCCTGAGTATGGTGATACCAAATGTGTGAAACTTTTTCACAGCCTAGCCACATAGAAGGGCCCCACATCCAATAAGCACCCTTAGGCGTTCTAGGGGCAAAAATTACACATCTAATTTCTTGACTGTCTATCACAGTTTTGGAGGTCCTGGAGCATCAGGACAATGGAATTACCCACAAAATGACCCCATTTTGGAAAGCAAACACCCCAGGGTATATTTTAAGAGTCATGGGGAGCCCTCTGAAGACTGCATTTTTTGCCAAAAGTTTTTGGAAAATGTGAAAAGAAAATGAAAATGTTTTTTTTTTACGCAAAGTTGTCAATCTATGATATATTTCTATTATACAACATAGGCATACTTAAAATTACACCCCAAAACACATTCTGTAACTCTTCCTGAATATGGCGATACCAAATGTGTGAGACTTTTTCACAGTCTGGCCACATAGGGGGGCTCCACATCCAATAAGCACCTTTTGGAGTTCTAGGGGAAAAAATGACACATCTGATTTCTTGACTACCTAATGCCATTTTGGAGGTCCTGGAGCAGCCGAGTCTTCTGAAGACTTAATTTTTTACACAAATTTTCAGAAAATGTGGAAATTTATCTATTTTTTTTAACGCAATGTTACTAAATTTTGCAAATAAACATAGCATAAAGCATAGTGTAGCTTCACCTACAGCCTGTTCCTAAAAGCTCAATCTACTGGTACGTGGCTGCCCACATAGCACTATGTTCACTCACCAAGAAGTTAAACAAAAGATAAACCAAAGAGTACCTGTGGTTTCAGTGCAGTTGTCTATAGAGGATGGGGGCACCAGTGTCTCGCAGGAAGGTAGCCAGTGGGATGTGCAGATGGGTCAGTACCGATGTCATGCATAGACGTGGTGAGCAAACAGGCAAAGCAGTGGTCCAGGAAGAAGACAGGAACATGGTCCATAAAAAGGCCACAGTCGATACAGACAGCAAGCAGAGACGTGATCAAAGGATTGGTCCAGGCAGAAACATAAAGCTTAGGGCCTTGGTTAGGTAAGACTGGACAAAGGGGTAGAGGCTTCGTCCCACCCAAATCTCTTCGAAGCCTCTGGTCTCCAGACCCTGATCCGGGAATTACAAAACCCAAAGAAAACAAAAAAGTTTTCTCTGCTTGGAAACACTACTCTGGATCCCCTCACATAAGTGAGACCCCTGTGTTGTCTTGAATCCCACTACTAAAGTGGGAGGGAAAAAGATCAGTCCAGGAGGCAGGCAGAAAACATGGTTGATTAACAGGCCGAGGTCAGTTCAGGCAGCAGGCAGAGGCATGGTCGATTTAACAAGCCGAGGTCAGTTCAGGCAGCAAGCAGAGGCAGAATTGATTAACAAGCTGAGGTCAGTTCAGGCAGCAGGCAGAGGCATGGTCGATTTAACAGGCTGAGGTCAGTTCAGGCAGCAGGCAGAGGCATGGTCGATTTAACAGGCTGAGGTCAGTTCAGGCAGCAGGCAGAGGCAGAATCGATTAACAGGCTGAGGTCAGTTCAGGCAGCAGGCAGAGGCATGGTCGATTAACAGGCCGAGGTCAATTCAGGCAGAAGGCAGAGGCATGGTCGATTAACAGGCCGAGGTCAGTTCAGATGGAAAGCAGGAAAATGAATACAGGCAGAAACGTGGCAGGGAAATAGCAGGTAGGAGGACAAACAGAAATATCTTCACCATACTTCACTAATAATGTAGTGCGGTATGGTAGATACGGAAGCAATCTCCTATACAGAGACCAGGCTTTGAGGGACACTGGGGACAATAGTATCGGATGTCACGTCGAATTCTATGTTTGGAGCATACACGACATTTTTTTTGAGGATGGCGGTCTGCTTGGGTAGTAGGGATGATATTGGGGAAATGTCTTTCATGCAATCTGCTCACTGCATCAGAGCGAATTTGTTCAGGTACGGGTCTTCCTTGATAGATGAGGGATGTGATAATCTCTTCCTGATATTGTAAGAAGGTGACAGGTCTTTGTGTGGACTTCTGGTAAACGATGTAGGAATTGTACAGGGCCATATGTAAAAGGTAGAAGGATACTTTTTTATACCAGTAGATTGATCTTCTGTTGGGTATGTAGGGCTGTAGCATTTGATCATTTAAATCTACTCCCCCCATGAACAGGTTGTATTCGTGTATGCATTGAGGTTTTCGGATGGTACCGCGTCTTCCTTGAATTTCCAATGAGCTGCTGTTATGGATAGATGAAAGGACATACACATCCTGTTTGTCTCGCCACTTAAGGGCCAGGATCTCTTCATTTTGCAAGCTAGCTGACTCGCCCCTGTTTAGCTTGGTGGCAACCAATTGTTGTGGAAAGCCCTTCCGATTGGGTCGAGCTGTGCCACAGGCTACAATGTCCTTGAGATAAAGGTGGCGGAAAAGGAGCAGACTTGTGTAGAAATTGTCCACGTAAAGGTGGTACCCCTGGTTGAAGAGGGGGTATACCAGGTCCCAGACAATTTTTCCACTAATCCCCATATAAGCTGGGCATTCAGGGGGCTCTAGCTGACTGTCCTTTCCTTCGTAGATACGGAACTTGTGCACGTATCCTGTGGACCTTTCGCAGAGTTTGTTCATTTTCACACCATATCTGGCCCGTTTGCTTGGAATGTACTGTTTTATGATCAGCCTCCCAGTGAAATGGATTAGGGATTCATCGACACAGATGTTTTTTTTAGGACAATATATTTCTGAAAATCTTTGGTTGAAATAATTGATCAGTGGCCGAATTTTATAAAGTTTGTCATACTCGGGGTGATCTCTGGGGGGGCACATGGAATTATCGTTGAAATGTAGAAAGTGCATTATTGTTCTATAGCGGGTCCTGGACATAGTGGTAGAAAAGAGCGGCATGTGATGAATGGGATTTGTTGACCAATAAGCATGTAATTCATTTTTTTTTGTTAGTCCCATATTAAATGCAAGGCCGAGAAACACTTTAAATTCTTCAACTGTGAGGCATTTCCACTCAAATGGACGGGCATAAAAGGAGTTGGGATTTTGGGTGATAAATTGCTGGGCAAAAAGATTGCATTGGTGCACAACTGAATTCAAAAAATCTTCAGTGAAAAATAAATGGAAAAAATCAATGGCTGTAAAATTTTGAGTTTCTACCTGAATGCCTGACTGGGCTATGAATGGGGGAATTATAGGTGCTCGTGATCCTGTAGGTAGCCACACAGGGTTTAAAAGTGCATCTGGGACAGCAGTATGGACCCTTGGTCGCTGACGTGACACCCGAGTACTAGTACTTGCACTTACACTGCTGGTACTAGCCATGTCAGAGGAAGATATTGAGCTGCTGGTGGTTGCTTGCTGGTCCTTGGAGCTCCTCATTCTTTTTGTTGGAACACCTTCTTCTGATTCAGAGAGTGAACCGCTGCTGTGTACTGGTTCATATACAGAATCTGAGTCTGACAGTGAGAGCTCTCCGTCACTCTCATCTGTCATACTCAGAATTTGAAATGCCTCCTCGCTTGAATATAATCTTTTGGCCATATTTTTGGCACTGTGATCAGGAACTACTGGAATGGCGGTGATCAGGATGATGGTGCTGGTGTACAGTGGTCTGATGTTACTGTAGTGAGGGACAGATGGCTGTCTGCGGTTGGTTTACACAAGATGCTGTTGGGCAAAGATCAGAGATACCGTGAGCTGGCAGGCAATGTTTTGTGAGTGTGTGTGTAAACTGTGTGCAAAGACTAAAAAGTACTCACAGTTTGCTGTAATGGCTCTCAGGTGATCAGGACTGGTATGGTGGTGATCAGGACCCGTGGGTTTAGCAGCGATCAGGATCCAATGATGTGGCGGCGATCAGAACCCGCTGGTATGGCGGATCAGGACCCACTAGTTTGGTGGTGATCAGGATCTGCTGGGGTGGTGATCAGGACCTGCTGGTATGGCTGTGATTGGGACCTGCAGGTGTGGCGGTGATCAAGACTTGGTGGTATGATGATCAGGATATGGTAGTGTGCAGGTGATCAAGACCTGCTGGTGTGGAGATCAGGGACACTGGGACGCTATGCAGTGATCAGGGACACAGCTGGGCCGCTGTGTGGCGATCAGGGACACTGACAATCAGGGACACTGACTATCAGGGACACTGACGATCAGGGACACTTGTGATCAGGGACGCTGACGATCAGAGACACTGACGATCAGGAACACTTGTGATCAGGGACGCTTGTGATCAGGTACACTGACGATCAGAGACACTGACAATCAGGGACACTTGTGATCAGGGACACTTGTGATCAGGGACACTGACGATCAGGGACACTTGTGATCAGGGACACTGACGATCAAGGACACTTGTGATCAGGGACACTGACAATCAGGGACACTTGTGATCAGGGACACTTGTGATCAGGGACACTGACGATCAGGGACACTTGTGATCAGAGACACTGACGATCAGGGACACTTGTGATCAGGGACACTTGTGATCAGAGACACTTGTGATCAGAGACACTTGTGATCAGGGACACTTGTGATCAGAGACACTGACGATCAGGGACACTGACGATCAGGGACACTTGTGATCAGGGACACGGACGATCAGGGACACGGACGATCAGGGACACTGGCGATCAGAGACACTGGCGATCAGGGACACTGGCGATCAGGGACACTGGCGATCAGAGACACTGGCGATCAGGGACACTGGCGATCAGAGACACTGACGATCAGGGACACTGACGATCAGGGACACTTGTGATCAGGGACACTGACGATCAGGGACACTGACGATCAGGGACACTGACGATCAGGGACACTGGTGATCAGGGACACTTGTGATCAGAGACACTTGTGATCAGAGACACTTGTGATCAGGGACACTTGTGATCAGAGACACTGACGATCAGGGACACTGACGATCAGGGACACTTGTGATCAGGGACACGGACGATCAGGGACACGGACGATCAGGGACACTGGCGATCAGAGACACTGACAATCAGGGACACTTGTGATCAGGGACACTTGTGATCAGGGACACTGACGATCAGGGACACTTGTGATCAGGGACACTGACGATCAAGGACACTTGTGATCAGGGACACTGACAATCAGGGACACTTGTGATCAGGGACACTTGTGATCAGGGACACTGACGATCAGGGACACTGACGATCAGGGACACTTGTGATCAGAGACACTGACGATCAGGGACACTTGTGATCAGGGACACTTGTGATCAGAGACACTTGTGATCAGGGACACTGACGATCAGGGACACGGACGATCAGGGACACGGACGATCAGGGACACGGACGATCAGGGACACTGGCGATCAGGGACACTGGCGATCAGGGACACTGGCGATCAGGGACACTGGCGATCAGAGACACTGGCGATCAGGGACACTGGCGATCAGAGACACTGACGATCAGGGACACTGACGATCGGGGACACTTGTGATCAGGGACACTGACGATCAGGGACACTTGTGATCAGAGACACTGACGATCAGGGACACTTGTGATCAGGGACACTTGTTATCAGGGACACTTGTGATCAGAGACACTTGTGATCAGAGACACTGACGATCAGGGACACTGACGATCAGGGACACTGACGATCAGGGACACTTGTGATCAGGGACACGGACGATCAGGGACACGGACGATCAGGGACACTGGCGATCAGAGACACTGGCGATCAGGGACACTGGCGATCAGGGACACTGGCGATCAGAGACACTGGCGATCAGGGACACTGGCGATCAGAGACACTGACGATCAGGGACACTGACGATCAGGGACACTTGTGATCAGGGACACTGACGATCAGGGACACTGGTCACTGAGAAACAGGGACACTGACGATCAGGGACACTTTTGATCAGGGACACTTGTGGTCAGGGACAGTCAAGGACACTTGTGATCAGGGACAGACAATCAGGGACACTTGTGGTCAGGGACAGACAGTCAGGGACACTTGTGATCAGGGACAGACAGTCAGGGACAATCAGGGACACTGTGATCAGGGACAATTAGGGACACTTGCGATCAGGCTTGCTCTGGCTATCCGGCTCCTTCTCTCACAGACAGAACTCCGTGTGAGGAGAAGGAGCCGGAAGCCGCACCATGCGGCTTCTGTTTACACTTATAATTGGTCACATGGTACAGGACGATTTCATTGGTCCTGTACCATGTTACCTGATCCCCTGTATCTGAGGGACCCGGCGATCTGTGGGCACGCACGTGCGCGGTCAAGGGGGCGGAAGCCGCACCATGCGGCTTCTATTTACATTTAGACTGTGTCCTTATTGGACACAGTTGGTCACATGGTACAGGACGATTTCATTGGTCCTGTACCATGTTGCCTGATCCCCTGTATCTGAGGGACCCGGCGATCTGTGGGCACGCGCGTGCGCGGTCAAGGGGGCGGAAGCCGCACCATGCGGCTTCTATTTACATTAGGACTGTGTCCTTATTGGACACAGTCGGTCACATGGTACAGGACGGTCCTGTACCACGTCAGGTGATCGCCGGTATCCGAGGGACACGGCGATCACCGGGCACGCGGGTGCGCGCTCTAGGAGCCTCGCACGAGCCTCGGATGCGGGCGGCCGTTTATAAACGGCCACCCGACCCTGCACTGCCACCGTCCGGCCGTTTATATACAACGGCCGGTCAGGAAGTGGTTAAAGCCCAATTTGAGCCTTTTGTTTTTTAATTGCTATGTAGCCCTAGAGTACTGGTACAGGTCTTCAACGACCCGACACTCCCCCTGCACATAGCCTGATAGGTTGCCACCTGTGCAATAAGTCCATCCGTTAAATTTCCTTGCTACTAAATATTCCACGGTCAACTGTTAGTGATATTATAACAAAGTGGAAGCAACTTGGAACAACAGCAACTCAGCCACGAAGTGGTAGGCCACATAAAATGACAGAGCAGGGTCAACACATGCTGAGTACACAGTGCACAGAAATTGCCAACTGTCTGCAGAGTCAGTAGCTAAAGACCTCCAAACTTTGTGTGGCCTTCATATTAGCACAACGGCAGTGCATAGAAAGCTTCATGGAATGGGTTTCCATACCTGAGCAGCTGCATCCAAGCCTTACATCACCAAGTGCAATGCAAAGCATCAGATAAAGTGGTTTAAAGCACGCCGCCACTGGACTCTAGAGCAGAGGAGACGTGTTCTCTGGAATGATGAATCACACTTCTCTGTCTGGCAATCCTTGGCGGTTGCCAAGAGAACAGTGCATGCTTGACTGCATTATGCCAAGTGTACAGTTTGGTGGAGGTGAGATTATGGTGTGGGGTTGATTTCCAGGGGTTGGGTTTGGCCCCTTAGTTCCAGTGAAGGGAACTCTTAAGGCGTCAGCATACCAACACATTTTGGACTAAGACTGGGATGCCATTAAAGTTCATGTGCGTGTAAAGGTAGGTGTCCCAAAACCTTTGGCAATATAGTGTATATATCATCAAAGAGCCACACATAATCTTTAATATATACAATGTTTGAGAAGACTACCAGAAACTGCAGAGCTAATAGAGGAAAGGAGTGTCAGAGTGTGGACATGCTACATTTTTGGCTGAGGATATGCTTGGAAAATGTATGAGTCTAGTAGAGATAAATGCTATTATCCTAATCAATGTTCCCACTACAGACTGCTGAGGTCCAAGGGCTGCACATTATATATTGAAGTGCAGCATGTGGCCCTTGGGCTGCTGGTTGAGCACCAGGGCTCTAAAGCATATTCATTCTAATAAATGAGGGGGAAAAAGTGTGCTGGTAAGTGGAGAAAACGGCCATGTTACCTGAAACATGTTAAGAAACAGAGCTTTTCTCCATAAAAGTTGACTGCTGTGAACATACTGCAGGATATTACCAGCTCCATGCTGCATTTTGGATTTTACATGAAATAAAAAAACAAAAAAAAAAACACGAAAATGTCAGGTTAAGGGTATTTCTGGCAAAACCCTGTGGTGTACAGAAAGGGGAAACCACATCCTTTATGAGTAAATCTCTTAGGAAGCATGTACACAGGTCCTATCTGACATGAAATAGAGGTCAGCAAATTATCATGGACTTAAAATGAGCGATGCACATGGCAATTTGGAGGCTGAATATGACCTGCTTTGCATTTCGTGGGATGCAATGAGGTTTGTTTATTAATGCTGGAGAGTGCAAAATCAGGCTCACTTCTGCATAGAAACCAATCAGCTTCCAGGTTTTATTGCCAAGGGTTAATTGAACAAGCTGGTGTTAGAAGCGGATTGGTTTCTATGCAGAAGTCAGCCTGATTTTGCACTCTCCAGCGTTAGTAGATAAACCCCAATATCTCCTAGATTGTAAGCTCAAAAGAGCAGGGCCCTTGAACCCCTCGTGTACTGTTTTGTTACTGTCTTGTATCATGTTCTGTCCCCCTTGCTACTGTACAGCGCTGAGCATACCCTTTGGCGCTATATAAATACTGTATAATAATAATAATAATAATGTCCTTAGGAAGTGTGTTTGAACTGAAGACCAAGCAGGTCAAAAGCGTCTTGTCAAATGTTGTATTTTCCTTTCAAATATGAATACAACTGCATTTGAATGTAAAGACCTGTGTTTGATAAGAACAATTGTTGGCATCAGCCCTTACTGTCGTTAGGATTATATAGCTCTACAGTCTGATATACACAAGATTTAAACATTTCAGCATTTCATATGTAACTTCTGTTTGCGTGTCATCACTGGCAGGTCTGAGTTATACAAAGTTGGAAAAAGTTGGCATACCCTGCCACCCTTCCAATTTAAAAAGGACTTTCTTTGTTCCCTACAGCGACTGGATGGTGCTGTACCATATTCAAGCCACCTCTCTAAAGCAAACAATTGGCTGCATATAAGGGCATTATACAAGATCTGCACATTAAAGCAGTAACGATATGGTGCTTGCACATACTTGGTCCCTCCACTGCAACACTCCAACCAGGTCCCAGATATTGCCTGTGCTAATACTTTCTGAGTGTCAATATCTGCTTTTCTACCATGACAATGCTATGGGGCTAGCAAAAATGTTGCACAGGCACTGAGCACTGCAGAGTGGGATGGACATGCCTAAGCCCCACAGCCAAGAAATGATCATTATCCATAGAAATTTGTAGGTCTCCATGGGCATAATAGAGACACCAAAACTAAAGAAAGCGGTATGCGTATATTTCTAATGGTACATGTATTTTTGTGTAGATCTTGGCTGTAGTAGCCACAAGATTTATGGGATGCACGATGCTAGCAGAGTCAAATACATCAAGAATATTTATGGTAAGATACAATACTTGAATGCATTGGCTAACAGACACAAATTTGAGAGAATAAAAACAGTTGCAGGCATGGATCATTTGCTACCTGGAAGTAATCTATGCATCTGGTTATATGGCGCTCTCTTGCCAGTTTGCAGAGCTGCCCACTGTGAAATTTAGTTTGTATCCAACTTTTCATCCTGATGACATACTTGAAAGGTAATCTGAACTAAAATGTTAATAACACCCTTGTAAAACTTTGCCACTGTTTTTAAGCGATCCTGACTCAAGACATACTGGGCTGCATTTTCCAAAGAAGTAAAGTTCATGTATACGTTTTCAAGACCTATTTACAGTCTGTTGTGCTTCTACACATTAAAAGAAATCTCTGCATGCTGCATTTTGCATTCAAACCAATTGGAATGAAATCCTTAAAAAGTAACTTCACTTTTGTTGAGAAAAAACATTTCCCTCTGGGTGATCTATTTACATTGCAAGACTTTGATCCCTACCTTTTGGTATTATGAAGAAATAGCCGTTTGCCGGTAATCAGCATTCCTCGGAGGGGACATGTACACTGATCACCAGAGCACTGATGACCAGTGTGCCTGATGATCTGTGTGGCCCCAGCAGTGCCACCTGTCAGTGTCCATCAGTGCCAGCTGTCAGTGCTCATCCATGCCACCTGCCAGTGCCCATCAGTGCCACATTTCAGTGCCCATCAGTGTCACATATCAGTGGCCATCTGAGCTGCCTTTCAGTGTCACCCATCAGTGCCACCTATCAGTGATAATGATAATGCTTGTGCCACCATGCTTCACTGTCTTCACAGTGTACTGTGGCTTGAATTCAGAGTTTGGGGGGGGGGGGTCTTTCTGCAGCCCCTAGACAGAACAATCTTGCTTTCAGCAGTCCACAATATGTTGCAAAGAATTACTTTGCTATAAGCAAGCATTTACCTGAATGACAGCGATTCATTCAGGGTTTTTTTCCTGTGCTTAGCTGTGATTTGGCCACAGCTAATCACATAACACAGATGGGCTAAGATTGGCGCAGCTTGTGCATGTGATCGCTGTGACCATTCACAGCTAGACACACTAGTATACAATGGATGGCATGAATGAAGCCATCCATTGTATACAACTGTCATGTGACCTGCTGTGATTGGTCACAGCAGGTCACATGGTACCGGCAACGGGGCCGGTAGTCAGATCTGTCATCGGCCGTGTCTGAGGTACACGGCCAGTGACAGATCGCGCCGCTGCGTGGCTCTGCAGGCGCACAAACTGCACATGCCCGAAAGGTGAGTGTTTTTGCCAACCGCCATTCAGCCATAGGCCGGGCGGGAAGAGGTTAAACAAGCCAAAAGTAGAAAGTTTGAAAACAAAGAATAGAATTATCAGGCAACAAATGTAGTTGTAAAAACATTTATTTTAATCTGATCCACAAGGCAAGCCACTAGTGGCATATATATTAGTGAACTGCTTTCCACATTGGGTATAAAAAGTTCTAAAAAAAAAAAAAAAAATGAAAACTGACAAAAAACAGTTAAATTATCTAAAGAAGTCTAACTGCAATACAATCTAGTAGTAAGGCAAAGCATTTGAATTGAAATTTAAAGTGGCAAAACCGGTACATTGGAAACATTTTTAGCATCATAATGGAGGTATTAAAATGTAAGCTTTAAAAAAAAAAAAAAAAAAAACACACATGGCCATATAATTGAGAATAAAATGTGTAAATGTACCAAAGTTTATAAAATGCTATTTTGCAAGCTACATAGGAACTGTAGTTATTTCTGTTTTATAAGTTCATAGATGGAGCAAAACCATCTCGCTTATGCACAAATATACTACATTTTCTTGGAGTACCAGATGTTTTTGTTTTATATATTTTGAACGGAATGAACATAGTTAAGCTATTCTCAAATTACATTTAAAAGAGGCAAATTTATTCACAAAGATGATTTCTGTCTAGGACACATCTCTGAAATAACATGTAAAGAATCCATTCTGCCAAAATTCAATTCACTCATTAGGACAACTTCTTCAGTCTTCACCCTCAACAAAGTAAATTTAAAGCTTGTCTATTTAGAATATACTTTTCACCCAAGATTCACACAACTGTCATACTGGATTTGCACAATTTTCCAACTGAATCTAATTTGAAAAAAGTGTGAATCTTGGGTGAAAAGTTGTGTGAAAAAATATAAAGAGACCCTTTGTGTTGTAGCTTGCCCCTTGGTACAAGTGTCTTCCTTTAAATGTGGTCAGATACACTAGCATTGATAAACTGATTTGTTTTATTTCACTGGCAGAAGTTTCCATATTGATATGTTATTACAGGGTCATGGATGGGAATGATATTATAAAAAAGCTTTAGGGATGATTACAGACATGTATGATACCATAATTTGATAGTATTGTCTATTAAAAAAAAACAAACTTTCTGTGGGAATTTCAGGTTTAGAATTTAGATTTAGCAGTTACACTGAGCTTAATTTTACATTGTAGTATAATACTGAGGTTAAGGTCAATTAGAATACTGAAATACCCATCAGCTGGTATAGTCTCTTTCCAGGAGTCACCTGCAGCCCTCTTGTCCTTCATGTCTTTGAAGTGGGTCTAGATGAAGCAAAAACACTGACTTCAGTAATATGTAATCAGGCCTCTGCCTCACAAGAGTTGTGACAAACCAGAGGCACTTGGGGGAACTGCTCTGGCTGACAGGTAGGTATTTCAGCCTTCTAACCTGAGTTTTAGACTTGAAGGCAGCAGCTGGGGAGAAGAGGACCTAGTCAAATAAAAGTACCCTCATCAATCCATCCCGCCCTTGCTACTCTCTACTGCAGTGTCCACCCTGGAAAGAGCTCCAGTGTTGAATCTTACCTGGGTGGATAATCTCACAGCCTTTCCGGGTGAAAGTTTCTAGGCTTGATGGTTGGCTGCACACAATGTTTCCCCATGCCTTTATGTTCTCCCAAATGGAGCAACAGATAGAGGGCTCCAACACAGCGGGGAAGCTGGCAGGGAATGCATCCTCCTATTGCCACAGCATTAGAACTGTCATATTCTTAAGTGATTAACAGTTCATATGTTATTAATAGTTCTCTTCACAATGTCTCTTGTGAATGTAACAATTGTACACACAACATCAAAATAAACATTCATTTTCTTACAACAGATGCAACGGGAGCAAGATGTGTGTTTATGTATTAGGGCAATATAAGAGGTTTCACATTTTGAATAGATGGATGTTGTTTTTTATGCCTGTATATTTAAGTGTTGTCACGCTGTAAAATGCAACATTCAAAAGTGAGTGAAAAGGGTTTAATAAGTAAAGAGCACAGATTATTGTGAATATATTCTTTTCCACACCTCTCTGACCACGAACATGAATACTCTGCTCAGCGTTCCCCATTATGTGACAGCTTCACCATACCGGGGTCTGAAGGCATCTGGATAGTGTCTGCATCTTTCACTAGTTTCTATGGGCAATTTCAGCCAGCCAATTAATGCAACAAATGAAAACAATTTTTATTCTTCAGAATTACATAATAAAGGTTTAGCAGAACTCATTTATGATTCATTAAAAAGTAGATGAAGTTACTTTTAGATCATTGAATCAAGTGCAACAAATGATATTAGTATAAAAGGTTCTAATTCACATTAAGTTTTGCTGCATTTGTGGGTGACAAACTTTACAACGGCATAAGTTGGTTATAGACAGAACCATTTTCTTCCCTGCAACCAGTGTTGATGGGGGAATCCCTCCTGCAGAGCCATTGTGTCCTCCCGGCGAGGGAGAACACAGTGATTAGCTAGAATATCAGCTAGCAATAATCGCATGTAAAATCTGACAGGTTGGTTGTACCCAAGTTGATCAATCAACTTGAGTACATTCAGCCTGCCCATACATGGTTTAAATTTCAGCTGGTCCCTGCTGAACCGGCCAAGATTCAAACCGTCTATGGCTGGCTTTACACAAACAGTTTGTAACTGGGTTGACACTGCGGTGTTCACAGTGGGTTTTCCACTTTCTGCAAAAAAATTGTAGAAATGGCAGAGGGCATAGTCTACCAGCTAATCTATACCAGCTCTAGACTTAGCAGGTTTGTCAAGAAGGAACTACTTTGAGTTTTCATTTGTTAACCTCTTCATGCCAACAGTGCGCAAATATGCAACCTCTTGACTGCTGGGCTTTGACGCCGTGTAGTCCCATATTTGTGTAACATTTGTAAGCAAACATGTGCTGAGAGTGTGCACCTTTTGCTCGCTCCCAGCACGTGTCGGCGTCCCGCGGAAAGGTCCCGATCTCTTCATGCGATCGGTACCTTTCCAATCATGTGACTGCCGTGACAGCCAATCACAGCAGTCACATGACCCTAAATCCCGCCCCATCTCCCAGCATCAAAAACCCCTTAAAGGGCCAGGAGGCACCAGCATGAAGGGGTTAAAGAAGGAAACGAGTGCTCAAATAGTATTGTAAGTAAATGTCAACCACAAATCTGTAGGGGGCAATGCCCTATTGAGATTTGGTTTCCTCAAGATGCTTGCTATGGTAGGGTATTCCTAGGTCATATTTCACAAGCCAAAGTTTGTCTGAATAACAATATTACTCTTTTGTGGTCTCATTTTCAATTAAAAAAAATAAATAAATTTGTGAATGTTCAAGAGTGCCATTTCTTTTAAAAAGGAATATAGCAAGCAATTTACTTTTACACAGAAAACTCTCTTTAAAAAAAAGTTTCAGCATTTTGCAAATACATTATAGAAAATCAGTTTTTCTGGTATTGGTCTGGTTGAATTATACCTTACAGACTTAAAGCAGAGTTCCACTCAACCTATCAAAAAATAAAAAAGTCAGCAGCTACAAAAACTGTAGCTGCTTTTAAAAAAACAGCCACTTACCTGTCCCTCGGTCCCATGGTGTGTCACCCGCAGCTCGTTTCACCGGCAGTCCTGTATTCCAACTGGGTAACCACTGCACATGCGCGAATAGCGCTGCACTTCATGAATGGTTCTGTCATGTGTCCCAAAAGACTACAGGGAGGAAGGAAAATGGGAGGGTACCTGTCCAATTCGGGTACCCGCTCCGACCCCCTCCCCCAAAAAGGTGCCAATCCTTAATAGGGAGCAGTCCTTAAAGCGGAACTTCCACTTTTGGGTGGAGCTCCGCTTTAAGATACATTTTATATTTGGTTGTTTAAGATAAATTAATAGCACTGACAAATTTACTATAAGTAAAGTCAAATCCAAAACAATTGCACAGTTCTCATTAGCTGTGCAATGACTCTGGCTTCAGAATACCACTTAGTGGAAATAGTTATTCTAACAAGGCTTTATCCATATTATGCACCACTGAAGGGCTAAATAGCAGTGGTCAATTTGACAGGCACAAGGGGCCTCACTAGAGGTCCAAAAGATTGCCTATGGTCAGCATCTGGAATACTATAGAAGAGGTTCAGAGACTGAGAACATTCTGAAGATATGCTACAGTACAGGAGATAGTTAAAGCAGAACTTCACTCTCAAATCAACATTGACTATTTGTAATCATTATGCTGCTATCATTAGTAAAAAAAAAAAAAGATAAGGGAAGTGTGTCATATTTACTTGTTTTAAACTTTTTTTTTTTGTTTCCATGCCTAGGCAAATTACATCATACATCCCAGGAGTCTTCAGGAGCAGGGGAAGGCTTTTTCTCAGTGAAGCACACCTTCCTGCCTCAGCTATGGGCAGATGAATTTCAGGAAGTAAATGCTTTATGAATCATCTGCCCTTAATCAAAATGGCCAAGGCCAGAAAAGCTAGGGGTTGTTTTTCAAAGTGATCTCAGCCAAATAAAGCATGGAGACATGGTTTTATGGGTGAGTTTGCTTTGAATATTAAATATTAAAATAATATTTTAAGTTTGTGTTGCTCAGGTGCAGTGTAGCTCCGCTTTAAAGACAGCAAGCATATTGAATGTGTAAGAGTAAGGATTGTCAGTATTTACAGTCTTCAGAACACCTTTACAGCCCACATTCTTGCTCCCAATGGCCCAAATAAAAATTCCTGCCCTGCAGCCCCAAGGTACCCAAGACATGAATATATACACTACAAGGCTGGCTTTTTTTTCTTCTGTTACTAGTACTTAGACCATGCAGACCACTGGATCTGGAGAGAGACAAGAGTCAAACTCAACAGATAAAGATATTGGTTGCTGATCGCAGTGACAACTGCCAAATTAGAGAATGTGTACACTACAATGGGAGCATTATGACTCTCAAACATTTATGTCAACAGCCCCATGACGACTTACTGTCCTTGTCATGTCAACACACCATAACCACTACACGAAAAAAACAATGCACTACAAAACACAGAATAGAAGCAATGTCTTGGAAACTATCACTGGCTGCTATATTTTACTATAGTTTTTTAAATGTATTCAGGTGGTTAATATTCCTTACTGTCTGGGTCTGTTGGTGGCACAGTCATCACTATGGTGCCCAGGGATAAGGGACTACTAAAGAATATTCGTAACTACCCCTGCATACTCCTAAACAGAGAACATCCAACCGATAAATGGCTTCAACAGGTATGTTCTTAGCAATGTCTCTGTGATTTAAATCCAATAATATAAAGTCCAGTGTCTCAATAACGAAAAAATATATAAAATTAAAAATTAAAAAATAAAGATAAAAATAAAAATAAAATAAAAAGAAATGAAAAAATGTCTATTTCTTGCAGTGTTGATTGTTGTGAAGAACCTCAAAGAAAAAGAAACTCACAATAGTGCATTACCATAATACCACAAAAAAAAAAAAAAAAAAAAAAAAAATATATAATAAAATTTATGAATATATATATATATATATATATATATATATATAAAACACATGCACACACAAATGTGTATCAAACAATTGTGCAACCTTTAAGTGAAAAATTATATATTTAACACTTGTGAGAACCTTCCAAAAGAGAAAGGTAATAAAACACTTGTGCTCATAAATAATAAAATCATGAAGTGATCTACTAAGTGAGATTCCTCCCCACACGTGACACTTCTAGTGAGTAAGGCCAATATACCCTTACCAACAGTAGATGAAACTCACGCCTTTTGTATATATATATAACTGGAAATCCTCCAAAGAAGCTTTATCCTCCTCTCCTCCTTCGCTTCCTGTTAGGATGATCTTACCATGCCTTCCACATCCATAGGTTTATAAAATATAACGTACCTCCATGTATGTTTCAAGTTTTAATGAATCCACTTGTATAAGGAGTTGAAAACATAGGCATATAAATAGTATAATCAATTTTGGACAAGCCCCACTGAGTGGGGATTACCAGGCAGTTCCCACAGTTCCCATGCAGTCCACTCTCAAGTGTCCAGTGATTCCTCAACAAAGATGGCCGCTGCGACACTTCCGGTTCCTGCTCCTTGCGTATGACGTCACTTCCTCTTGACGCGTTTCGTCACATCCGGGACTTAGTCATAAGAGAGATAGACGTCCTGACACCTGGCCACAATAAATACTGCTCCTCCACTAATTGACGATACTCCGATCGCCATATTGGAAAAGGGAAACATCGCCCTTACTAAACTGCACAGCCGCACAGCTTACTCCCAGGAAATAAACTCCCTGTACATACAAGAGCCAGGAACGTATCTAGTGGGATCTCACAGCCACACATCCTCCTAACAGGAAATGGGCTCCCTATACACATAAGAACTGGGAACATATCTAATGGAATCGCATACATTATAGGGGCTGTTTTCATACTCTAGATACAAAAATTATATTAATATATATATTAATTACACAGTAAATAAAATAATAAGTTAAAACCTGAATAAAACAATTAATTAATAACCCTTACTTTCTATATGCCCTAGCAGACATTTATTGTATTATATATCTAATGATAGCTACTCCCCTAGCACCACCTGCTGGTCATAATAAATATTGCTATTTTATAATATCCTACCAAATTACACATACAGTTGATTTTAAGTATCAATTAATTCTTATTTAATCTAAAATAGTTAATACAGCTAGAAGAATATTTATTTCAAGATATTTATATGATTAAGATAAATAAAATTGTAACAAAGACATTTATTAAAATTTAAAATTATTAAAAATTAGAAATAAAACAATTAAGGTCTAAATCCACATTTAATCCTCTAGGTCTAAGTGTTCTTAATTGGAATATCCAAAATGTTTCATTTTGCGATAAAATTTTAATTTTATCACTCCCTCTCCAGTGAGCTTCTATGGAATCAATCCCACAGAATTTCAGGGTTCCTGGATCACAATTATGGATATCCCTAAAATGTCTGGAAAGGCAGTGGTCTTTTTTACCTTTTTTAATATTGTTCACGTGTTCGCTCAATCTTTTATGAAGGGGTCTTGACGTTCTGCCCACATATTGTAAGTGGCATGGACATTCTAATACGTATGTAACAAATGTCGACTTGCAGGAAATAAACTTCTTAATTTCAAAGCTCTTTCCTGTATTCTGGGAAGTAAATTCTTTAATCGATCTGTTACGAATACCTGTTATTTTACATATGGAACATTTTTTACAGGGGTAAAAACCTTTAAGATCACACATGTTCAACTTCTTTTTCATGGGGGGAGAGATGACATTTTTTACTAAAATATCCCTTAGATTGTTCGTTCTCTTATAAATAAAAGTAGGCTTCTCCGGTATTATCTGGCCCAAGATTCTATCCTTTTTTATGATTGGCCAGTGTTTTTTAATGATAGATTCAATCTCTTTATATTGGCAATTATATCTCGATATAAACGCATAATCCACCCTTTTATTTCTCTCTTTTATTTGTTTAGATTGGTACCTCACTCACCTCACTCACTTTACCTATATCATTTTCACATTATATTTATAAGTTTTAAACACTAGGGAGTGTGATTTTGAAGTGAATATGGATATATTTAATTATATTGGTTCCAGACAAATTAATTTAGAAGAAGTATTTTCCACAACACATACGGTGTTGGATGATAATGTAGAACACATGTTTAAAAAAATTGGATATAATATGGAGAAAAAGATTCAAATTTGGTGGGATATGGTGACTTTAGAAAAATATTTAGGAGAGGATATTGTACCCAGACGCCTAAGATGGGACATAGGTCCCAATGACGGCCTTACTGATGAGGATTCAAACAAAGAGTGGATGGAATTTTTTCACAAATGTGAAAGACAATTTTTGAATATGTTGATGGAAAGGAAAAAAAGAAAGTTAATATTGGTAGAATCCCAATTAAATGAACTTAAGAATAAAATAGAAGGGTTCAAAGATCATAAAGATTTTAATAGCTTATCTAAAAAATTGCATGAACAATTGGATAAAAAAGATTTGGAGGTGAAAAAAAGGAAACATAGAAAATATATTAGAGATACAGGAGATTATAAAAATAATAATATTTATAAATGGCAGGATATAGTATCCCAAACTTGCAAATCAGAAAATTCCACACCGGCCAATTCACCTATAAAAATTACCCATCCCTCCAATGTTAAGAAAAATGAGGGAAAGGTTGTACATACAGCTCCGAATCCACAAAAAAGACAATCCAACTCCCCATGGCAAAATAAGGGGAGAGGAAACGGAGGTCCTAGGAATTCTTATAATAATCAATTCCCGATCCCTGTTTATAATAGATTCCAACCTTTAGAGGATTGGGGTCATCCCCAGCAATATGGGGGTAACCCAAGGAGGGGAAATTTTTTTCCAAGGGGTCACAGAGGAAGACCGCCGGGTCCATATCCACCAGCCCCCTTCTATCAGCCGGGATGGGGGAGGGGGACTCCGGAGTACCCATCAGAACAATACAGAGGGGAAATAGAAAGAATAGTACCCCCAGAAAGGGTGGAACAAGCAAGCCCAGAAGGGCAAGCAAAGGAACAAAGAGACAACAAGAGGAAAAGGAAGGAAGTATAGGTGAAGGCATTTATAACATTAGTTCTGCAACTCTTACTATAGATGAGATAAAAGTTTTAGATAAAGGTTTAAAATTCGCGCCAAAGGCAAAATTTGATAGATTTGGTACATATGTAGATATCAACAAATATATGAGAAAATTAAATATTAAAAAATATTTTGCCTCTTTACCGGGTCCAAACAAAAATGCGAATAAAAATAGTCCTAATGATATGTATGTACACAGTGGTTTAAGAAACTATTCCACATTTAATCCTACTAATAACAAAAATCAATATATGGAGGTTTTTAAAAATATGGTTATTGATGATATAACAGAGGTGGAAAGGAAAAAATATCAGGAAGATAAAGCTTTCCAATTAGGATTGAAATCCTTAAAAGAAAAGAAAAATATTGTTATCAGACCAGCAGATAAGGGAGGGGGGGTGGTGGTTCTAGATAGATCTGCATATGAAAAAGAAATGGAACACATGTTAAATGATCAAGAAACGTATAGTAAAATTAAAAGCAATCCAGTCAAACTATATAAAAAAACGCTCCATAGCTTAGTGAAGGAAGCAGAAAAGAATGGCATTCTAACAGAGAAAGAAGGCAGATATTTGATTCCTAGTCACTGTAAAACTCCTATTATTTATTATTTACCTAAAATTCATAAAAATTTGACCAATCCCCCGGGTAGACCAATAATCAATGGGATTGGTTCTCTACATTCAAGAACGGGAGAATACATTGATTTTTATTTGCAGCCGATAGTGACACAAATGCCTTCATATTTAAAGGACAGTAGTGATGTCATTAATTTAGTAAATAAAATGAAAATTACTAAGGAAACTCTGCTAGTTACTATTGATGTCAACGCTCTATACACAAATATCAGACATAATGATGGCATGAAAGCCATAAAATGGGCCTTAAAAAACTTCTCTGACCTACATATTAAGCAGAGAAAGTTTATTATTCAGCTACTGGAATTCTGTTTAGACAAAAACTATTTTTGGTATAATGGAGAATTTTTTATACAAAAAAAAGGGGTTGCAATGGGCGCAAAGTTTGCGCCCAGCTTTGCCAATATATTTTTAGCTAAATGGGAGGAGAAGGACATTTTTAAAAATAGAAGGAAGGAACTCATACTGTGGAAACGCTATATTGATGATATTTTGATGATGTGGGAAGGTTCCTTACAATCATTAAAAGAATTCTTTTTAACCTTGGAGAATAATGAATATAATTTAGGCTTTTCGTTTACGGTGGATTTTAAGTCAATTAATTTTTTAGATCTTAATATTTTTAAAGATAATGACTCTCTTTTTACTAAAACATATTTCAAGGATACAGACAGGAATGGCTTCATACCAACGAATAGCTGTCACCACCCTATCTGGATTAATGGTATACCCAAAAGCCAGTTTGTTAGAATTATGCGTAATTGCTCTAGACTGAAGGATTATATAGAACAATCAGAGCTAATTAAGGACAGGTTTGTCCAAAAAGGATATGATCCCACGAAGTTGGAAAAAATTAGGTATGAAATTAGCAAAAATTATATTGGCGATCAGAAAGTGAGGTACCAATCTAAACAAATAAAAGAGAGAAATAAAAGGGTGGATTATGCGTTTATATCGAGATATAATTGCCAATATAAAGAGATTGAATCTATCATTAAAAAACACTGGCCAATCATAAAAAAGGATAGAATCTTGGGCCAGATAATACCGGAGAAGCCTACTTTTATTTATAAGAGAACGAACAATCTAAGGGATATTTTAGTAAAAAATGTCATCTCTCCCCCCATGAAAAAGAAGTTGAACATGTGTGATCTTAAAGGTTTTTACCCCTGTAAAAAATGTTCCATATGTAAAATAACAGGTATTCGTAACAGATCGATTAAAGAATTTACTTCCCAGAATACAGGAAAGAGCTTTGAAATTAAGAAGTTTATTTCCTGCAAGTCGACATTTGTTACATACGTATTAGAATGTCCATGCCACTTACAATATGTGGGCAGAACGTCAAGACCCCTTCATAAAAGATTGAGCGAACACGTGAACAATATTAAAAAAGGTAAAAAAGACCACTGCCTTTCCAGACATTTTAGGGATATCCATAATTGTGATCCAGGAACCCTGAAATTCTGTGGGATTGATTCCATAGAAGCTCACTGGAGAGGGAGTGATAAAATTAAAATTTTATCGCAAAATGAAACATTTTGGATATTCCAATTAAGAACACTTAGACCTAGAGGATTAAATGTGGATTTAGACCTTAATTGTTTTATTTCTAATTTTTAATAATTTTAAATTTTAATAAATGTCTTTGTTACAATTTTATTTATCTTAATCATATAAATATCTTGAAATAAATATTCTTCTAGCTGTATTAACTATTTTAGATTAAATAAGAATTAATTGATACTTAAAATCAACTGTATGTGTAATTTGGTAGGATATTATAAAATAGCAATATTTATTATGACCAGCAGGTGGTGCTAGGGGAGTAGCTATCATTAGATATATAATACAATAAATGTCTGCTAGGGCATATAGAAAGTAAGGGTTATTAATTAATTGTTTTATTCAGGTTTTAACTTATTATTTTATTTACTGTGTAATTAATATATATATTAATATAATTTTTGTATCTAGAGTATGAAAACAGCCCCTATAATGTATGCGATTCCATTAGATATGTTCCCAGTTCTTATGTGTATAGGGAGCCCATTTCCTGTTAGGAGGATGTGTGGCTGTGAGATCCCACTAGATACGTTCCTGGCTCTTGTATGTACAGGGAGTTTATTTCCTGGGAGTAAGCTGTGCGGCTGTGCAGTTTAGTAAGGGCGATGTTTCCCTTTTCCAATATGGCGATCGGAGTATCGTCAATTAGTGGAGGAGCAGTATTTATTGTGGCCAGGTGTCAGGACGTCTATCTCTCTTATGACTAAGTCCCGGATGTGACGAAACGCGTCAAGAGGAAGTGACGTCATACGCAAGGAGCAGGAACCGGAAGTGTCGCAGCGGCCATCTTTGTTGAGGAATCACTGGACACTTGAGAGTGGACTGCATGGGAACTGTGGGAACTGCCTGGTAATCCCCACTCAGTGGGGCTTGTCCAAAATTGATTATACTATTTATATGCCTATGTTTTCAACTCCTTATACAAGTGGATTCATTAAAACTTGAAACATACATGGAGGTACGTTATATTTTATAAACCTATGGATGTGGAAGGCATGGTAAGATCATCCTAACAGGAAGCGAAGGAGGAGAGGAGGATAAAGCTTCTTTGGAGGATTTCCAGTTATATATATATACAAAAGGCGTGAGTTTCATCTACTGTTGGTAAGGGTATATTGGCCTTACTCACTAGAAGTGTCACGTGTGGGGAGGAATCTCACTTAGTAGATCACTTCATGATTTTATTATTTATGAGCACAAGTGTTTTATTACCTTTCTCTTTTGGAAGGTTCTCACAAGTGTTAAATATATAATTTTTCACTTAAAGGTTGCACAATTGTTTGATACACATTTGTGTGTGCATGTGTTTTATATATATATATATATATATATATATATATATTCATAAATTTTATTATATATTTTTTTTTTTTTTTTTTTTTTTTGTGGTATTATGGTAATGCACTATTGTGAGTTTCTTTTTCTTTGAGGTTCTTCACAACAATCAACACTGCAAGAAATAGACATTTTTTCATTTCTTTTTATTTTATTTTTATTTTTATCTTTATTTTTTAATTTTTAATTTTATATATTTTTTCGTTATTGAGACACTGGACTTTATATTATTGGATTTAAATCACAGAGACACTGGATTTATGATTTTGTAGAAAGTATATGGGGAATATTTTGTTGTCACATATATAGTAGATTTATTGAAAGAGGGTAGATTCCTGTTTGGATCTATTGATTTGAGTTTAAGCTTTCAGGGGGTTGAAAGTTTTTTTTTTCCAATTTGGAATTGGTGTAGGAGCAAGGGTGGTTTTGGTTTTACATTATACCTATATCATTTTCACATTATATTTATATGTTCTTAGCAATGATAATAGTAGGTTCATAAGGCTGATCTGCATAAACACAAAAGTGTAAAGTTACAACTAAGTTTTTCTACGGAGGTACTACAATCTCAAGTGTAAATACCTCAGTGGATTGTAAAACCAGATATTGTAGTACCTCAGTGGAAAAACATTAGTTGTAACTTTACACTTTTGTGTTTATGCACATCTTCTTTACGGACCTATTATTATTGTGCACTAATTTATATGGTGGATCATAAGTATTCACATATTTAATGATTAAGCACTGAATTTACTTTTTTTTATTTTTGGAGGGTAATTTTGTATATCTATATCCATTGCACACAGCTTGATATGTGGTTAGCGCCGACTTCACTGCATTGTACTATGATCTTAGCATGTACCTTTTTAAGGGCTATAGGTATTTCCCACTTAAAAAATAAAGTCTGTGTTCGCAACCTCCCCCCATATGGAGTGCTGACAGTAGAAATGCCCTTTAAACTGTCAATATTTGTAAAACAATGAAAATACATTTAGCTTATTAAAATGAAATCCACCTTTAAATTAAGTTTTTTCCAAATCACTGTGAAAATTATGTTTGTACACATTCTTTAAGCTTTTTCTGTTGGTAAAAATGAAGGCAGACAGACACAGCAATAAAAACAGGAAAAAAATGACATCAATAACAAAATGTGTGACTGACACACACACACACACACACACACACACACACACACACACACACTCTTATGCCTCACAGAACGATGCAGTCATTGAGGTCACAGTAACCTGGAAAGCTGTCAAACGTATTGTGCCCTGAACAAAGTACACCGAACACAGTTTTAATTTTCAAGGATACATGAATGCAGATTTGTCCAGTTTGCATAGAATTACAGAATTCATAAATCCAAGCAATTAGGACTTCAGAATTGTGTGATTCTTAAAGAACACAAAGAATCAGCATGCACATATTTAAAAGTCTAGGCTGGAGAAAGAAAAGATTTGTTTTGTAGAATGATTAGAATGATTAACTAATTTCTAGTATGCTATGTTTTTTGACCCTAAGCATACCCAGAATGACACTGCGCTCCACCCATAGTGATATCACATGAACAATGCTGCAAGGGCACATACCCTAGCTATACTTTCCCAAGGTCACACACCTCAGGGATAGAGACAGCAGGCTGGGCTTTGCACAGATACAGTTATTCTTTCTGTAATTCCCGAAACAACGGCATCTTTGAAAGCAGGTCTTCTCACCTGGAAGTACTAGAAAAAAACGAATTTACCATAGCTGCCTACATAGGCTTTAATGATCCGGCAGATGGATAAAGCAAGATCCAAGTGCCCAAAGATCTTCCTAATGAAAAACCAAGCAACAATCATTTTGAGAGTGCAATGCTGACATCTAGAGCACTGGGATAAAAATCTAACCAGGTCAATCAATTCTTTAACCAAAAAAAGCTCAGAAAGTGTGATATCTGTAGATATCTGTAGTGACTGGCAGCACCTACAGACAAACAATCCCCAATGTCTCAAAGTACCTTTACTGTTAAATAATTACATCAAATAGAATGTAAATAAAAAGAAAATGTGATGCCCTTTACTTGCATTCTCAATTTCCCTTAAAAAACAAAGCTGTAAACTGTTGTAGTTGTTGACCAATGTCTAGTAGATATTCGCACTAGCGTTTTCTAATAGCACAGTCCCCTAATCACACGCATGTTTAGTATAACTACTTGCCAAGAATTAATAAACAGATAACTGGATCTCGTTTCTAAATCTGTGTTGCTAGATCATTCCTGTGCAAGTGAGTACTGAGAATACAGAGTTGAGATTTCTAGTACAAATTTGTGATTTAACCTGCCAACCTAGCACCATTGTTTTTCTAGATGCCAAGACATTAGTCTCACATCCAAAATATTCTAAGATTTCCATGTTGATGATGATGGCAGTACACTGCAATATCTACCATACTAAAAAGGAAAAAAAAATTAAGGTGCAATCAAAAGCAAGCTATATTTTCAGGCTACAGGATTTTCTGATATAAAAGTTAATGGACATATCTTTTTTTAATAGCAAATGCATTGAAGAACAGTAATTAAAGCTTGATAAATATATATTAATTTTATACACGATTAGGTTAGCCTATATATAGATAGGAGTCTGCCTATGAATATAAAGGCAAAGTACAACAAACTACTGTGCTCGAGCTTTGCCTGCTGCCACAAAGTTGATTTAGTCAAACTAGGCACAATGTGACATTGCAGGTTAAAGGGGTGGCATGTTCAACTGTATACATCTTCCACAAACATGAAGTAACCTCTTGATTGTACTGCAAAGGTGGTATTTCCATTGAAGGCATTTTTTTTGCACGGTTTCTGTGTTTTCTTCTAAACAAGAAAACAACTGTTTGTGCCATGTTGTTTGGTCTACTTTTCAGATCTACAAAACATTAACAGAAAAAGCTTTATGTCTTGCTGCTTGTTTTCAAAGTATTCTTGGTGGGAGTCGCTGCTTGTACATTCCTGCAAGAGCTTTGGCTGCGCTGAAAATCATCTGTCTACGGGACATGCCTGTGAAAACCACATGCCAATCAGTCCTACTGACTTGTGGTAGACTTCTCTCCAGTACCTCGCCCACCGTCACAGAAAGGCCAGACCACCTGAGGTTGTAGTCCTGTGGGGTAAGATTTTGGGCCTATAAAAAATGACAAAAATATAGATCAGTCAGCTATAGAGATTCTTCTGAGACAGTGTGAGAATTTTCAACTAGTTTCTAAAACATTGTTTTAAAAAAAATATCCACTTTAACCGGTTCCCGCCCAGCCTATAGCCAGATGGCGGCCGGCAAAACACCTCGTCCCTCCGGGTGGACGCTATATGGCGTCCTTTCAGGCATGCGCTCTGCGGCGCGATCTGTCACCAGCCGTGTACCTCGGACACGACCGATGACAGATCTGTGTACCGGCCCCGTTTCCAGTACCATGTGACCTGCTGTGACCAATCACAGCATGTCACATGACAGTTGTATACAATGTATGGCTTCATTTCACGCCATCCATTGTATACTAGTGTGTCTAGCTGTGAATGTGAATGGTCACAGCGATCACATGCACAAGCTGGGCCAATCACAGCCCAGCTGTGTCATGTGATTAGCCGTGGCCAAATCACAGCTAAGCACAAAAAAAAAAAAAACCCTAAATGAATCGATGTCATTCAGGTAAATGTTTGCTTATAGCAAAGTAATTCTTTGCTATAAGCAAATTGTGTAAAAAAATACTGATTACTTCCCCAAAGTAGTACAATGTTACTATGGTAACATACTACTTTGGGCATAGTAAAATATGAAGAAAGAAAAAAAAGAAAAAAAATGTAATAAAAAATTTAAACTAATAAAAAAAAAAAGAAAAGGTAATTTTTTTTTCTTTCTTCCTGTCGCCAGTGTTCCTGATCACCGCCGAAATGCCCCATGCTCTCAATTCCCTGTACTGACCAAGTAGTAACACGGACTGTGTTGCAGAAGCTGCAGTAGGAAAAAAAGAAAAACTCTAACTTCCCTGACTGAGCTGCAGTGTTAAGACACAAGTTAGGGGATTTGCTCACAGTGGGAGTTACAGCAACAAAAGAAGTGCTGTCAATCCAGGATTGTAGTGGGCAGGACTAGGTGTGGCCAGAAGCTGATTGATAAGCTACATTCAACAACTCCAACAAACTGGTAGGATTTTTAGGGGGGGGGGGGGTCATGCAAATAATTTCAGGAGAAATCTAAAGTGCTGGTTTGTCTTTAGCCTTTTTAGTCCTCTAACAAATATCCTGAGAAAAGTCCATCTAGCACAGGGATAGGCAACCTTGAAGAGGCGGAGAGCTACCTGAACAACATAGAAGTCAAAGATCACTGGGCACAGTGTCACCTCCTCACACCTGATTTAAACCTTTGATTGCTGTACTACGTTGTTGCAATTGTGTGCATTTAAATCAGTTTAAATCAGGTGGTAGGGCGGCACCTGTCAAATGCACTCGGATCACTTTCCAGAGAAGCAGCAGCGACTGCTGCACTTGTGAACGAGCCCTTAGTTGCATTCAGCAGCGGCACCCTTATGTCTCGTTCACACAAAGTTGGGGGGAGTTGTTAAAATCCTTCAGGTGAGTCACGATTGTACCACCCCCAATCCATATCCCCTTTAGCTGCTGAGGTAGCAGCCAAAGTTGTAAAGGTGTACACATGCTGCAGAAGGAATTACACCCCCTGTTGCTTTTTGTGGGTGCTACCGCCTGTCAATCACAACCTATTCAAGTAAATTAATCTACTCTTCAAGCACCCTGCAACTGTATGCTTCTGCATGGTCCAAGGGTTTAAAGCAGGTGGTGAGAAAGCAACACAATCCTGCCTGCTTTAAGTCCTTGTTTGCACAAGGTCACAGAGCACTTGCAGAATGGCCTCATTCACTTGAATGGGTTATGCTTGGCAGGTGCTACACCCATCAACTATGGCAAAGTGTATAACTCCTGCTGCGGCTCTGACATGTCTACACCCCTGGCCACTGAAGCTAAAAGGGAGTGTGGTTGGGGCAGGGGTGGTAAAAACACATCTAAACTAAGGGAAACCCTTACTGTTCTCAGCCCCCTATAAAAGGCTGCTTTCACACTGATGTACTGTGGCTTACCTGACCTGCACCACGGGTGCAGTGCATCTGCAACTTTCCTGGTTTAGCTGTGCTTTACCATAGACTTCTGTTTGTTATATCCTGAAGCTGTTGAGCACTTTCTGAAAGCTCACCAAAACTCCTGGAGTTTTGGTGTGCTTTCAGAAAGTGCACCAAACCTGCAGGATATCATTAGAAGTCTATAGCTAAGCGCAACAAACCCGCAAGAAAACTGCAGGTACACTGCACTGCACCCATGGTGTGGGTAAATCACAGCGCATCAGTGTGAAAGAAGCCCTATACTATTATGCTCGGTGTACAGCTTCAAACTGACTTGAAGATCTCCTCTTCTTTCCTATTGCTGGTATCACTCTGGAGGCTGCTAGCCGGCATAAGAGGTGGAGTGCAGTTGATATCATTTCTCATGGGACAGAATCCAGCACTACAGAGGAGGCATCGGCTTATGTGGTTCTTGCTCCCTATGACCGCTCCCACTTTACAAGCAGTTCCTCCTCTGGACTGCACTCTGTTTGATGCTCTGGGATGGTGGGTCAGCAAGCCCAGATCGGGATCTACCAGTCACCTGGCTGAGATCTATTGGTAGATTATGATCTGCTGGTTGCTGACCCCCGACCTAGCAGAACAGAATGAGTATCAGCAATTTTAAACACAAGTTAGAACTATGAGGCACTCTATTTGCTGATCATATTTGATAACTATTTTTAAAATTTTTATTGTGTCACAAAATGTTATTACATTTATCTACATTTTTTTTACCAGTAGCTACTATACTAAGAAGAAAAAAAAAATGGAAACAAACCTGCTGTACATATTCCAAAGGCAAAGGTGTAGCTTGTGTAAAGGTTTCTAAACGAATGCCATGGATTGGATCATCCAAAATGACGCAACCAATATCAAACCACCTAAAACATAACATCATAATGAAATCTGAATTGTACTTCATTTCAGTGCAAATAATGAGTAAACAATAGAATACATAGAAGGATAAAATTATATAGTTCTGCAAGCAGTCAGGGTATCTACATATTAAAAACACATAGGCCAAAAAAAAGAGGAACCTTTTCATATCAATCAGGTTTAATTTTCTCTTTATGAAACACAAACAAAAGGTGGTATGCCAAAGTGACAAATGTACAGATGACAACACTGGATTCCCTACAAAGATGAATATATCATTGCTTAAACTAGGACCATAACACTTGGAAAAAATATTTTAAGCCTGAGAAAAAGCTCTTCACAGAGAAAGAATTGTAGGCTTGTCTAAAACATTCTGTATATATGACTTTTGGTTTGAAACCGTAAACCTCATGCTAAAAGCAATGATTCAGCATCTATGACTAATTCTTACTTGTCAGGCAGCAGCTCCGCAATGAAGTTTTCTACTGACACAGCAGGTTGCTTCTCATGGATGACACCACTCCTGCGTAATCCATCTATTCTTTCTTGGGCTCCCTGAAAATAAATTGGAAAAAAAGAATATAAAGAACACACTTCAAGTGAACAGAACAACGAGCAATGACAAGACACCAAGAAGAGTAGATTATAAAATACACCTATGGCTGCTATATACAAAAATAAATAATATTACCAGCTCTAAATTATATCTGCATGTCAACTTTAAGAATGTATGAATAAAATCTCCCAGCACACAATTTTGTACGGTTTAGTGGAGGGCTTTTTAGTTCCTTTTTTTTAATTTTTATTTTCATTATAATATGCTTTTTCGGAGTAGAGTAGCTCTTTAATACGAGTATGGCCCTTTAAATTGCCTTTGAGCCGTTTAAGAATATATTTGTTACTTTTTGTATTGTATTTAAGGAAGACTTACTCATGTATGATAATTTTTATACTTATCAGAGTACACAGTTATTTATACTGGATACTGTTAATTATGCCATGTATTAGGTGGAGTGTGGGTTATTCCACACCACTGTGAGTGGTTAAGTCAATGCCGCGATGCAGAGTGCGTGCGGGATATCTAGGGTTGGTCTGACGTCTGCATCCAAACCACCCCGTGAGGACGTCGTGGTGACGAAACGCGTAGGGCGTGGCCGACAGGATGTTGACGTTGTAACACTCCTCCTGTGTATGTCGGAGAGGACCCGTGGTGAGCAGTGCTAGTGATTTATGCCTATGCCTTTGATGCTGGTGTCGGTCTAGACACCTTGTTTGTAAGTGTGTTACTACATTAAATATATGCTTTGGTTTTAAACACGCTGCACTATTATGCCTTTTCTTTGCCTTTGAACATCGTTCCAATGTCTATGGAGAATCGCATATCCATTTAAGAGAGAGTGGTTGCGAAGAGCTTTTCCATGATTGTCTGGAATCAATCCTAGTAAAAGTGGCATTTTTTCACATCCTAAGGGATTCAATACTGCAGAATATTGCACCCAATACCTGGAATTGGAATACTTCTCGCTCCCAGAGCAATAGCGCTTATGTTGGTCTATGATTTGATCAGCATATAGCTCTGGCGAGTTACCCAACTTTATTTGGTGGTGGATTGCACATGGTGGTTTCAAATTTATCCTGTGGGACTTTTGTCAAAAGTGTTTGGACTTTCGCACATTGATTTTTGGACACTTTATGGTTTATTCACAATTTATTTTTGAAATGTTTTGTTTTATATTGATTTATGCACATTTCATTGAGAGATTTATGTCTTTAGCGCATTCCTATAGTTGAAGTTGTTTTGACCAAGATTATATAATAATTTTTGGGTTTGGAGTTGCTGCTATACTAATTAAGGGTGTGGTGCTTTTCTAAATAACATTCTCCTTTATATATTAGTATTCTATTGGTATTTCAAAAGATTTTTAATAGTATATTTTATATATGTCATTTTCACCTTTTTCCAGTTTGATGTTTTATATTAATGCTTGACTATACACATTTGTGGTTTTTAACGTCCTTTTTTACATTGGATCTTTTTTATTTTAATGTCTTATATAATGCATGCAGTACATAAGGTTTACTTAATCCAGTTAATACTTACCCATACATGTTTTATCCGGAGTACTGCATGATATGTTTTATTTTACCTTTAATTAGCCACACAAGATTGTCTATCCTCTTAGAAATATACCTTTCAAAAGGCATTTAACAGACAGTGGTTTTACTAATTTTTCTAAAGTTCTGTCCCTTACATAGATCATTATTGGTAACCTGCATATGTTGCTATACTTTCTCTGCTGTCATTTGTTCTAATAAAATCGGGCTGTTTAACTATACTACCGATTCACACAGCATCACAGCTGTGTTTATGATAAAGATCCATTGGAAAATGGCATCGACCGTTCCGCGCATGCGCAATTCGCTCGTCCTCCGGTAAAATGGCGGCGATGCGACGCGCATGCGCAATTACTATATATAGCGGCAATCACCATTACAGCGGTGTTGATCCCCCTCTGAAGACGTGCTTTAGCACGAAAGGCCTCAGGAGGCTCAACACGCTGTGACGTCATGCCACCGGAGCCACGAGTTGGTCCAGCAGCCATCTTAAAGTAGGGTCAGTCTCTTGTTTATCTGCTCTGCTTTTTAACCCATCATTGTTAATAAAGCACTTTTGAAACATACTACACTATGGGCAATTTTTCTATGGCTCCCCCACGGAGCTATTAAGTTGCAGAACCAGTGGAAGTCTCTTGCTGAAAGATACAGTACCCAGAGGAAGGGAATCCCTATATGCAGGTTGCAGACCCAATCTACCATAAAGGAGACCTCTGGTGACATAATCTTCATCTACACTCCACTGTGCTGCCCATTTTCCTAGAGGAGGACCTCTACCTACTGTAACTCTCCTAGAGGTGGATTTATATATGCGCTTATCCCATACGCATCTGGTAAGTGCGCATTTTTTCCAGTTTTCCCAAGCACCATCACTTTGATCTTCTGGCTCACTTGGACGTTATCACATTTATCCACGAACTTAATTTTATGACTCACTATTTAGCGCTGCACTTCATTATATGCTTTATTCTCCTTTAACCACTTGCCTACCAGGCACTTATACGCACTTCCTGCCCAGGCCAATTTTCAGCTTTCAGCGCTGTCGCACTTTGAATGACAACTGCGCGGTCATGCAACACTGTACCCATATGACATTTTTATCATTTTTTTTCACACAAATAGATCTTTCTTTTGGTGGTATTTAATCACTGCTGGGTGTTTTATTATTTGTGCTATAAACAACAAAGTTTTTCTTTGTTTCTATCATAAAATTTTGCAAACAGGTTATTTTTCTCCTTCACTGATGTGCGTTGATCAGGCTGCACTGATGGGCACTGATAGGCGACACCGATATGCAACAATGATGGGCACTGATAGGCAGCACTGATGGGTGGCACTGACTGACGGCACTGACTAGCAGCACTACAGGGCACTGAGGGGGGGCATTGATGGGGAGCACTGCTGGGCACTGGAGGGTGGCAATACTAGGCACAGGTGGGCGGCGCTGCTGGGTGGCACTGATTATCAGTGCCGATCTGTCCTTTGGCAATTGCCGCTTATCGACAGTACTTTCCTCGCACGAGGAAAGTGCAGCAGATAACCGGCAAATGCATTTACCGATGATTTGCGGTGTCATTGGACACAGCTGATCATGTGGTAAAAGGCTTCTGTGATTGGCCTTTTACCACATCATGTGATCAGCTGTGTCCATAGGCACAGCAATCATGGAGATCGCCAGGTGCGCGCCCCCGGGGATGTGCGGAAGGGTGAGTTCTTGGAGGCCGTCATATGAAGCCCTCCCAGGACTGGAAAACCATGCTGTAGCTGTCATTCGGCTATAGCGCGGTTGCCAAGTGATTAAAGTGTATGTTACCCCAAAATTGTATATTTCTTGCATGAGTCTGCTACAATGTACTTACAGTGAAAATGAAAAATGTAAATGTATCCCATTTCAAACTGACCATGCCAGGCACGGAAGAAAACAATCCCAGCATGGTGTGCTCCATGGCATTCTACTTGGTAGCACAGTTTGCCTGTACTCTAGTGGTCAGACTTCTGCTGACATGTTCCCCTGCACAGCTCTTCACTAGAAGATTAGAGTACTGCTGCTTATCTGTCTCTCTCGTTTTTTTTATATATATATATATATATATATATATATATATATATATATATATATATATATATATATATATATATATATATATATATATATATATATATATATATAAACACACATTCAACTCTATTTTAAACTGTATGAATGGTTTTACAAGGTAAGGTTCACATATACTTTAAGTCCACCTCACCTTAACCTGGTTATACTTAAAGCGGAACTTCACCCTCTCAATCAACATGGACTATGTTTAAACCTTATGCTGCTAGCACTAGTAAATAGATAGGGAGTATATTATATTTACTTGTTTAAAACCTTTTTTTTTACATTTCTTCAGTTACTTCCTGGTTTCCATGCCTAGGCAAATGATGTCATACATCCCATGAGTCTTCAGGAAAGGAGGGAGGGTTAGCCTATCCCTGAGCTAAAGGCAGATGGATTCCAGGAAGTAAATGATACATGAATTATCTGTCCTTACTCAAGATGGACACTGCCAGAAAAGCCAGGGGGTGTTTTTCAAAATGATTTCTCAGCAAAATAAAGCATGGAGGCATGGATGTATGGGGCAGTTAGCTTTGAATTTTAAAAATTAATTAAATAGAATTTTTGGTTTGTGATGCTCAGATGCAGTGCAGTTCCAATATAGTAAAAATTACAGTTTCAGGGAAGGATTAAAGCTCATGAATGGGTTTTACTGTCCAGGGCTTAGATGAAAACATTTTCTATCACTTACTGTATTGGAGACAATCTATTCACTGGATGGGAAATGAAACAGCAACACAGACAGTAATAAAAGTTTTAACATTAAGGGAAAGGCTCAAACCCCAGTCAGCTTTTTATTGTTGTCCCGTTGCAGATTTTCCCTCACTTTCTATCTGATGAAACCTTGTCCCCAAAAAAGGAGTGCAGGGAAATCCCTATAATGGTACCTAATGGTGTCAACTGGAAGCAAATCCCTATGAGGGTTCTAACCTTTCCCCGCTGTATCCAAAAACAAACCTGGATACCTTTTAAGCTATCCAGAGTAGAAGCAGAAATACACATTTTTAATACAGTGTTGGGAAGAGAGGACGGATTTATAGAATAAAGCTCTTCCCGTCTCAGTAGACCAATACAAAGAGCAAACAATGATGTGAGAAAGTACAGTAATTCTAATTAAAGCAGACCCAGATAATTTTATTTGCCAAACAGTACAAGACAGGACACTTTCTGCAGGTTGCTCTTTTGCCTAGGGGCTTTTTATCAACTATTTCCCACCACATCACACAGTGTAGCTAACATGGGTGTGAGAGGGCTGCTATGTTTCTAGAGGTACAAGCTATCACCGGGCAGCCATTTCCCTTCCTAGACCTAAAGATGCTGATTTTTTTTATTACTAATTGCTTTTGCACATTCACTTGTGCTTAATAATCCTGCAGCTGAACCTTCTTGGGTAGTAATGACAAAATACAAAACCGCACTGAAACTTGCAACAAACCAGCAGGGATACCTATGTGAAGGGCAAAATGTACAATATATTGTAAATGTGAATGGTTTTACCCGCCAAGAGATTTGCAATTGTCTGACACTTAGGCCTCATTTGCACTAGCATTTGGGGAATGGTAACAAAACATGTGATACTTACCTGCTCTGTGCAGTGGTTCTGCAGCTCCGATCCTCTTCTTCTCGAGTCCCCACCAGCGCTTCTGTCTCCTCCCCCCTAAACAGCACCCCCATAAAAAGCAGCTTACTATGCGGGCAATGGTGTGTGCTCACTCCTGGGCCCTGCTCTCTGCATGCATAAAACAGAGCAGAACAGGACTTGGCCCTGCCCCCTACTCCTTCCTCACAGTCTGTGATTGGCAGCCTATGGCTCCCGCTGCCGTGGCTCAAGCAAATGAGGGAGAAGAACTGGGAGGTCTGGCTGAACCGAGATGGGGCTCAAGTGAATATGAGAAGGGGCGCTACACACTGAAGGTTTTTACCTTCATGCATACAATGCATGGAGGTAAAAAGCCTTCAGCCTTTACAACCACTTTAAGGAAGCGGTGAGAAAGAGATACAAAGCCTCCTCACCACCTGTCAAATGCTCTCTGAATGTTGATCACTCTTCATAGCAATACTGGTGTAAACTAGCCCTTATAGTTCCCACACAACTACAGCTACACTCACATCATATTTCTCCCTCACCACCCCTCTCAGTCTTATACTCATCTGACCCTGATCCAGTGAAAGGTTGCTGCACAGATCACCACCATGTGTCAAAATGATCCCAGCCAGTCTCTCATATACACGCTGCACTCTCCATTCATTCCCATGGTGCATGCACATACTAGCTCATACACTGAAATCTACAACAATGTTAGTGCAGAGGATATACACAGGCCCAACTGGGAAGAATATGAGAAGTGGCAGTCTAGATTGCAATATCTTGCTGGATTGGAAACAGGCCAGTATAAGACAGAGATGGTGTTGGGTGCAAGTGGCGTGATCTGAACAAACTGTCAAAATGTCATGACATATCCCTCTGTTTTGAATTCTGCAGTAACCTGTCCCGCCATGCTTTACCTTAGTATATTGATAGTGTGTACACAGACTGAATATAAACAGAACTGGCACTTACCTTTAACCCAGCAGCATATCCAACAGGCTGTGGTGCAATATTTGACTGCCCGTCTTCCCCTGTTACAAGAGCCATTCCAAACACCTCCTGAAAAGCATCACGAACAGCTGCAACCTTCACCTCTTTGTTAGATGTCACTATTAGGTCAAGCTCTCCTCCAGATCCTACACAAAAAGGAAATGTTTAAAAAAAAGCTTGTAGAAGATGCACAGGTTATACAAAGTGTCAGCAACAACCACAATGCAATTCTCTAATAATCACTTAGGCAAAAAAGTTAGCTAAAGAGCAGCCAGTGTTGAGCTCCCCTTAATAGACAGCCTTTGAGTAAGACAGTAAGCACAGACTCCCTCCCTAACCCAACATCTGCTCCTGGAGAATCATTTACATTCAAACAGGTGAGGAACAAAAGTTTAAATCTGGTTGGACACTGGTGTAAAATGGTTTAATATAGTACCTACTTACGAATATTAGCATTTTATTGCTTATATAGTTAGCACTCAGCAGTGACAGTCATCGTCCAAATTTTCTATTTATTTATTTTTAAACTTCAGTATTACCAGTGAATAGAAAGAAAATGCAAACATTCAAATCAAACTGTAAATAAATAAATAACCCAACTTGTGGGTGACATTCAACAAATTAAACTGTTTGCCTACAGTGTATGTAATGAAGCATGTATTTACAGACTAAAAAAAAAAAAAGAAAAACAGCCATTTGAAAATCAATTTACACTAAATGAAAGATATAAAGTAAGCGACAGAAAGGCTTCATTGAAACTAAAAGTGGGAAAAATTGAAGGAAGCTGGACTTCCAATACACATCAAACATTTATATTAACAAATGAATATTTATTAAGGTACACTCCTGACAGACTGCTAAATCATGCTGGAATTTCAAATAAGCACACTGCATGCATATATGTTTACAGCCTTTGTCAACTGATTAAGGCTCCATGCACACTAGTGTTATATGTTCAGCTAAACAAAACCCCGCTGGTAATAGTGTTTTTTTAGTAGCATTTTATTAGCGTGTTTTACAAGAAATGTAGAGGGAAAAAAAAGCTGTTAAGAGCGTTTTAGCAGCATTCAGGGTTTTCTTTCTGCTGGAAAAACACTGCAAAAACTCTCTATCCATTCAGTCGTATCCGACCCTTGGTGATTGCATGGACCATCACTCAGCGACTTTTCCATGAATTCTCTTAGAAATTATCTTACAGAGTAGGTTGCCAGGTCTTTCCCCAACCCCTACCATGCAGGAAATCCCACGTGGCCAGGGATGAAACTAGGACAATTTTTTAGACAAGAGCCAATTAACCTACCAGCATGTCTTTGGAGTGTGGGAGGAAACCCGAGTACCCAGAGGAAACCCACGCGAACACAGGGAGAACATGCAAACTCCATGCAGAAGGCGCCAGGGTTGGAAAATGAACCCATGACCCATTTACTGCAAGGCAGAAGTGCTAACCACTAAGCCACTGTGCCGTCCGCAAAAACTATACAAAAACAATTTTTTTTTCTGCTTCTAGGCACTGCCGCTCAAAAAATGCTAATAGCCTAAAGTAGTGTGCATGGACACATAGGATAACACAATTTAGCTTCTAGGAGCAGAAAAAAAAATGCAAATAAGATTCTAGAAGCAAGTGTGCATGGAGCCCAAGACTGTCCTGTCTTTATTAGGAGAGCGAGAGGAGTCCATCCTCTGTCTGCAGAGCTCTTGTGTTTGTACAGAGCATGCCATCTGCTGTCTGCAAGTATATTCATAGTACATTGCAATAGTTTAGTTACCTGTTGAAAGCCACACAGTATATTTTTTTAAATTTGTTTTTACTTTTATTAGTATTGAACAGAATAAATAGAAACAAATAAAATATATGTAAAATATATATAGAATAAAGTATTTAAAGCACGGGTCCTCAAACCTTTTAAACATGGGGTCAGTTCACTGACCTTCACAGGGTGGCCAGACTATAAATTGAAAAAAAATATTAACAATTTCCTATGCACACCACACATCTTATTTGTAGTGGAAAAAAAAACAAAAAAAACCCCAAAAAAAACAGGAAAAAAAATACAATATTTAAAAAGCACTGTACACGAATGCATTGGAAACCGCAATGCACTGTACACTAACGCACTGGACGCAGCAATGCACTATACTCCAACGCACTGGACACCAAAATGCACTGGACACAGCAATGCTGTGTACACTGTAACGCAATGAACACTAACGCACTTAACACCGCAATGCACTGTACCTGGTGTGCTCTCCTCCTCTCTTGTCGCGCCTTTGGCTGCAGCAGGTTAAATCTGGGGCTTCCAGGCTGCTGTTCACTTGGTCCTCCCGGCCGAGGACCCAGCGAGCAGCCTAGCTATTTGCCGGTCGGCGCCGTGTTTTTTTTTTTTTTTCCCCCTCGATTTTTTTTTTTTTGGCTGGCCCGGCAGGCCAGACAAATGTCTTTGGCGGGACATATCCGGCCCGCGGGGTAGAATTTGAGGACCCCTGATTTAAAGTTACAGGATGATAGAGGATTTTAGCTGGATTTCTCCTTGGGCAGCCTCGTACAACTATCGCCAAATAGTATTTGTGTGTCCACACTAGAAACATGCCTTCCTCTGTGACTGTAGAAGTGATATACAGCTAGCAACAGGCAGGAAGGTTTCCCAATTTCTATTACAAAAGATCTCACACCTACACATCAACACTAAATCTGTCACTAAGCCCCAATTCACACCAGAGTTTTGTAGCTTAATGCTCCAAAAACGAACAACCAAAATTCCAAGCTTTTAAATTGCACCTTAAGTTGCCTGAGTTACTTTTAAAGCAGAAAGGGGCATTATTTTCCCCTTGGACTGTGTCTGACCACCACAAACAAAAAACATTAACTAATTTTTAATACTCAAAGCAAACTCACCCATCCATCCATGTCTCCATGCTTTATTTCACTTAGGAAAACACCCTCCTTGAATTTCTGGCCGTGGCCATTTTGAAAAATGCAGGCGATTCAGGTAGCATTTACTTCCTAGAATCCATCTGCCCATAGCTTAGGCATACAGGCAGGAGGGTGTGCTTAACTGAGAAAACCCCTCCTGAAGACGCCTGGGGTGTATGACATAATTTGCCTAGGCATTGAAACTAGAAAGTGACTAAAGAAATGTAAAAAATAGTTTAAAACACGTATAAATTATATACTTTCCTATATACTAATGCTAGAAGCATACGGATTCAAAATTGTCAACGTTGACTAAGATAGTGAAGTTCCACTTCCATGAGATATATATTCATTGACTTAAACCCAAAAACCCACAATTATAGTGAAAAGATCAAAACCCAAAGAGATTACCCAAAAAATAAAAAATATCAAATATATATAAAAGAACAAAAATAAATAAAGTCCCAATATGCAAAGTGTCCAAATAATGTGTCCAAACAAAGATCAATTTCTTGATAGGAAGACGCTTCCTACTCCACTGAAGAAGATGCAAATCAATCACAGGTGCTCTTCAAATACCTCAAAAAACAAAATCTCAACATAGTATATTACCTTTTAAATCCCAGAACTAAAGTGCCACACGTGTATCATGCAAAAAAAAAACACTCCAGTGTCACAGCACTCATGTGAGAGAAAAAGAAAAAAAAAAAAATTAAATTTTATAAATATCACTGCAAACTATATATAAAGTGCATAATTACCCTAAAACAAACAAATTCCAGTTTGTAATCAACCACATATGTACAGAGTGTCCTTAGATTGGTATCCTCTTGTTCCTCAGGACCTCACAAACGGACCAGGAATCAGTATGTGAATTATAATCATATATAAAATTTATTGTAGCCACTTACATATAAAAACGATAAGATCAGCAAGACAGCATCCAACTCCTCATGCCACTCCACAGCTGATATACCATGCTAGATAGTCCTATCTAGTTGCTAGTTGGATGCTGTCTTGCTGATCTTATCGTTTTTATATGTAAGTGGCTGCAATAAATTTTATATATGATTATAATTCACATACTGATTCCTGGTCTGTTTGTGAGGTCCTGAGGAACAAGAGGATACCAATCTAAGGACACTCTGTACATATGTGGTTGATTACAAACTGGAATTTGTTTGTTTTAGGGTAATTATGCACTTTATATATAGTTTGCAGTGATATTTATAAAATTTAATTTTTTTTTCTTTTTCTCTCACATGAGTGCTGTGACACTGGAGTGTTTTTTTTGCATGATACACGTGTGGCACTTTAGTTCTGGGATTTAAAAGGTAATATACTATGTTGAGATTTTGTTTTTTGAGGTATTTGAAGAGCACCTGTGATTGATTTGCATCTTCTTCAGTGGAGTAGGAAGCGTCTTCCTATCAAGAAATTGATCTTTGTTTGGACACATTATTTGGACACTTTGCATATTGGGACTTTATTTATTTTTGTTCTTTTATATATATTTGATATTTTTTATTTTTTGGGTAATCTCTTTGGGTTTTGATCTTTTCACTATAATTGTGGGTTTTTGGGTTTAAGTCAATGAATATATATTTTATTAGTACTTCAGGGGAAGGATATTGATATGACTTTAAGGGATTTTTGAGGATTTTATATATATGTGTGCTGATTTATACTTATTCCACTTCCATGAGAGCACCTGAAAAAGAGCCATCTCCTCCTAGAGCTTTCTCCTCCTAGTAACTAGCTTTGCATTGTCTACTCAAAAAAAAAAAACTCAAGCCTTAAAAAATGCTGTAAAATTTTCTGTAAATGCTCACACCCAGGAGTGACTGAATCCTTACAGTTCACTGGGGAGCTAAGCAAATACAAGGAAGGGGGAACACTGAAATGCAGACATTTGTCAGCATGCCAGATGTGTGTGATTATTATGTAGGCTTCTTGTTCTTGGTGGTCAGCTGCCCTATTAGTTTAGCATTTTCTACATGCCCATATACAGTGCCTTGAAAAAGTATTCATACCCCTTGAAATTTTCTACATTTTGTCATGTTACAACTAAAAACGTAAATGTCTTTTATTGGGATTTTATGTGATAGACCAACACAAAGTGACACATAATTGTGAAGTGGAAGGAAAATGATAAATGGTTTTCAAAACTTTTTTTCAAAGAAAACATCTGTAAAGTGTGGCGTGCATTTTTATGCAGCCCCCCCGAAGTCAATACGTTGTAGAACCACCTTTCGCTGCAGTTACAACTGCAAGGCTTTTTTGGGATGACTCTGCCAGATCTAGAGAGTGAAATTTTTGCCCATTCTTCTTTGCAAAATAGCTCAAGCTCTGTCAGATTGGATGTAGAGCGTCTGTGAACAGCAATTTTTAAGTTTTGCCACAGATTCGCAGTTGGATTTAGGTCTGGACTTTGACTGGGCCATTCTAACACATAAATATGCTTTGATCTAAACCATTCCATTGTAGCTCTGGCTGTATGTTTAGGGCTGTTGTCCTGCTGAAAGGTGAACCTCCGCCCCAGTCGCAAGTCTTTTGCAGACTTTAACAGGTTTTCTTCTAAGATTGCCCTGTCTTTGGCTCCATCCATCTTCCCATCAACTCTGACCAGCTTCCCTGTCCTTGCTGAAGAAAAACATCCCCACAACAAGATGCGCCACCACCATGTTTCACGGTGGGTATGGTGTGTTAAGGGTGATGTGCAGTGTTAGTTTTCCGCCACACAGAGTGTTTTGCTTTTAGGTCAAAAAGTTAAATTTTGGTCTCATCTGACCAGAGCCCCTTCTTCCACATGTTTGCTGTGTCCCTCACATGGCTTCTCGCGAACTGCAAACGGGACTGCTTATGGCTTTCTTTCAACAATGGCTTTCTTCTTGCCACTCTTCCATAAAGGCCATATCTGTGGTGTGCACGACTAATCGTTGTCCTGTAGACAGATTCTCCCACCTGAGCTGTGGATGTCTGCAGCTCCTCCAGAGTCACCATGGGCCTCTTGGCTGCTTCTCTAATTAATGCTCTCCTTGCCCGGCCTGTCAGTTTAGGTGAACAGCCATGTCTCGATATGCTTGCAGTTGTGTCATACTCTTTCCATTTTCAGATGATGGACTGAACAGTGCTCCGTGAGATGTTTAAAGCTTGGGATATTGTTTTGTAACTTAACCCGGCTTTAAACTTCTCCACAGCTTTATCCCTGACCTGTCTGGTGTGTTCCTTGGCCTTCATGATGCTGTTTTTTCACTAATGTTCTCTAACAAACCTCTAAGGGCTTTACAGAACAGCTCATATTTATACTGAGATTAAATTACACACAGGTGGACTATTTTCTAATTAGGTGACTTCTGAAGGTAATTGGTTCCACTAGATTTTAGTTAGGGGTATCAGAGTAAAGGGGGCTGAATACAAATGCATGCCTGACTTTTTAGATATTTGAAAAAAATTTGAAACTCATTTATCTTTCTCCTTCCACTTCACAATTATGTGCCACTTTGTGTTGATCTATCACATAAAATCCCAATAAATTACTTTTACGTTTTTGGTTGTAATGTGGAAAATTTCAAGGCGTACAAATACTTTTTTCAAGGCACTGTATCTATACTAGATTTTATACAGCTTATACAGGGGCATTTCTCGTTTGTACAATAACTGCTGCCCTAACCCCCTTCACACTGCACAGCAGTAGATCTAAGGATTACTTGGCATGATTATTCGGAATCATTAAATATTTGAGATGGTTAGACTGTCCAAATAAAAGCTAAAAAAAACCACAGACTGACATTCTTGAAACTCAGTAACGCATTTACTCAGCTCACCACCAGCTGTATCTTTTCTAACCAAATAAGCAGAATCCTGTCAGGAAAAAAAAAAAAAAAAAAAAAAGATTCCTATCCTCATTTATTTTGAAAGGTGCAAGCAACTGGCTGTTTTCCCTTTAGATTGTAATCAGTCCAAATTGAGAAATAACAGCTCACATATCTGAATCATAACAGATTACCTCTAACAACCAATCCAAGAGATGCCATAAGATGTTCTTATTGTAACTGTACAACACCAGCACAAAAAATGACAGCCAACAGCAAGTATACAATAAAACTAATTAGTTATTATATGTAAATGTCTAAACAAAAAACATATTACTGGGCATACTGTATTAATTAACCACTTCCCTACCATGCTATAGCTGAAAGACTGCTGCAGAGCGGCTCTCCAGTTCACTGGACGTGCGCACATGTGCGTGCATCAGGCACACTCCGTGAAAGCTGTGTCCTTTGGACCCAGCTGATCACAGATCATGGTACAGGGCCAATCACAGCGACTCTTTACCATGTGATCAGCTGTTTCCAAATCACAGCTGATCACATGTAAACAGACTTGCCAGTTATCGGTATTTCTTTCATCACTTTTTTCAAATATTTGGGGTTTTTTTCCCCATTTGTTTAGCAAAAAATAAAAAAGAGCTAGTGGTAATTAAATACCACTAAAAAAAAAAAAAAAAAAAAGCTCCATCGGTCTCAAAAAAATTAAAAAAAATTTCATATGGATAGTGTTGCATGACCACACAATTGTCAAAGTGTGACAGCAATGAAAGCTGAAAATTGGCCTGGACAGGAAGGGGGTGAAAGCACCGGTAATTAATTGGTTAAAATAGACACGTAATTCCCAACCAGAATTCTATCTGAACATGAAAAGTATTTTCTTTGTTTTGGTGGTAGTTATTCTTAACCACACCCCCGCTGCCCTATAGCAGATAAACTGCTACAGTGCGGCAGCAGTGCGCAAAATCCTGTATATACACGTGATTTTGCATTTCCGAGTAGGGGGAGCGCACGAGCCAGGAGCGCCCTACCCACGCCGCCATTCGCAACTGTCAATCACCAGGTCCCGGCTGGGGGTTACCCGCCGGCGTCCGGTGATTACCGAGGATCTACGAAGGGGAGGAGGGCTGCTTTGTTTACTAACAGTCCTCCTCCCTATCGGCTCGGTCACACTGCTCTGGATGGCTGTGCACAGCCATCCAAAGCAGTGTGCTTGCAGTGAAGAACCAACACACGGCCCCCAGTAAAACACTCCCTGCACACAGCTAACCCTTTGATCGCCCCTCATGTTAACCCCTTTCTGCCCAGTGCCATTAGTACAGTGTCAGTGCTTTTTTTTTTAAAGCACTGATCACTGTATTGGTGTCACTGGGGATGTCAGTGACACCAAGTCAGTTCCCCCAATGACAGAATGCCCACCGCAGTCCCGCTATAAGTCAATGATCGCCACCATTATTAGTAAAACAAAGCAAAATTCCAGTATCTATACCGCCATTTGTAAACGCTATACCTTTTCCGTAAACCAATCAATTTACACGGATTAGGATTTTTTTTTTTAGCAAAGACATCTCGCAGAATACATTTTGGCCTAAATTTAGGACAAAATTAGAATTTAAAAATGTTTTTACTGGACATTTTTATAGTAATGGCAAATATTCAAAAATGTTGTTTTTTTTCTCAAAATTGTTGTTTTTTTTTTTTACAGCACAAAAAAAAAAAAAAAACAAAACAAAAAAAAAAAACGTACAGGCGATCAAATACCACCGAAGAAAGCTCAGTTCATTGGGAAAAAAAAAATACATACATTTAATTTGGGCGTAGCGCTGCATGACCACGCAATTGTCAGTTAAAGTAATGCAGCGCCATAAAGCAATAAATGGCCTGGTCAGGAAGGGGGGGGGGGGATCCTCTGGAGGGCAAGTGGTTAACAAAGTGCACTGTACAGACTCAATCAGCTCAGCAGCACTGCCCTCTAATGCCAGTATTTGTAACAGCAGTCCTTTTGTGCATAAACAGGACTATCATCAGCCACAAGATGTAACACTTGGGTTATTACTTAGCATCTAACACACTACGTTCTAAATACTGGAGTGTATAAAAAAAACTACAACTATTGCCCACAATCATTAGTTAAGCAAGTTTTGCATTTTACATTTTTAGCCTTCAATATGATGAAATATGTACTGTGTTTATTTTATTAGCTGTGACCAGCAGTTTTACTTCTCTTTACCTAATCTTTATAAAAAAAACACGCCCATCCCCTGTGTATTAAAAAAAAAAAAACAAACAAAAAAATATTAGTCTGTGAAAATAAGGCCTATTGGTTAAACACTGTTCCTGTGTATGATTAGCAAAGACACGTTGATTGGGGCAGTCACAATAACCATATAGAAAACAAGCACCTGCACCTGTTTTTCAGCACTGCACTATCACAGTGCTTCACTGCTCCACTCAAGTCTGTCGATCAGAATCTCAGGAGACAGCCCGAGCCCCCCTCCAGCACACAGAAGGTGACTGAGCCTTCCCTATTAGGCAGAGAAGAGAGACAGCAGCGCCACTCTAAGTGCAGAAGGTTAAAATCAGACAGATTTAATGGTAAAATTGCACTCACATAGGTAGGTAATAGGTAGGCATGTCAAGTGATGGAGGTCCAGTGGGAGAGCATCAGGTCTTTTGGCCACACTCTGCGTGTTTTCCCACCGCTCCAGTGGTGTCCAGGGCTCTGGGAGTAGCAGAGGGGCGCAGGGAGGCTCGCAGGGATGATGTCTCCACATGGACCGGGTTTCCAAGATGGCGATGACATCATCCCTGCGAGCCTCCTTGGGTCCCTCGGCTACTCCCTGCACCCTGGACACCACCGGAGCGGCGGGAAAACACACAGAGCATGGCCAAAAGGACCTGATGCTCCCACTGGACCTCCATCCCTTGACATGACTACCTGTTACCTACCTATGTGAGTGCAATTTTACCATTAAGTCTGCCTGATTTTAACCTTCCACACTTAGAGTGGCACTGCGGTCTCTCTTCTCTACCTGCATTAGGAGTATCTACAAGCTCTTACAGACGGCTGCCTCCTCTGACAAGTCCATACTACTACAAGCCCCCCATTAAAGATGGACGTGGACACCACCTCCACATGGACCTTCTACTAACCCCCATTGCTGATGGTCCATCCCCAAACGCACACAAGGTAGATGTGTCTTAGTGCCCCCCCCCCCCCCCCCACTTCCCTATTAGGTTGCATTGAGAGGGATTTGTCCTTCCACTCCGCTCAGGTCTCAGATTACACCCAGCTACCTGCTGTACGCTGTGCAGCGCGACATCAAGTGTCCACCACTTGCTTTCTGGAGCTAATAAAAATCCTGTGATCTGTGAGGCTGTAATGAGAGGGCGGCAGATAAATGGGTAAAACTTATGTAGATGAATTTGTTTCATCTCTGTGAATCATCTGAGGTTAGCCACTTCACTCATGACCTCATGCTGCGAGCACCTGGTGCACAACAATCTCCAATTTTAAAATACAATTGGTCTTTCGACAAATTTTACATGTATTAAAAGGATTCATTCATCATTATATTTTACACCATTCAGAAAAAATAAATGAGATGATAGAAAATGATGATTCAAGTGGTTATAAAGCCTAAACATTTTTTACCTTAATGCATTCCTTGCATTAAGGTAAAAAAAAAAAAAAAGAAAAAAAAAATTTTAAGCATCAGTATCTCCCCTCATCCTTCTTTTACTTACCTGAGCCCTCATTCTATCCAGCGCTGTTCCCCTCTGCAGCTCTTCTCTCTCTTAACTTCCTGGTCTCTCTGGCTTTTTTGAGGCAGCAGGTTCCTTGTCGCTGCTGCTGTCAATCAAAGCCCACGATGAGGAAGCAGGGCCAAGTCTGTCAATAGCGCAAACAGCCAGGTTTGAGAGCAAGTCCACACAAGTACCCCCATATAAAGTGGCTTGGCGGAAAAGAGGGGCCAGGAGAACCAGTGGAGAACCCAAGAAGAGGAGGTTCGTGGGGTTGAGCTATTCTGTGCAATTTCATTGCACAGAGCAGTTAAGTATAAACATGCTGGCTTTTTATTTTTAAAGAGCATTTACAATCAATTTCATGTCTCTAATTCCTATTATTCATTGTACCAGGAATGAACGAGCCATTAAAATATTAAGGCCTACTTTTTCTAAACTGCACTGAATTACGAAACAGCATTTCCAAGCTGTGTGCTGAGAACACTTACAACATTGCATGCATCTGTATTTTCTGCATGTCTTCACTTACGGATATATGGAGCCATGCCAGGGTCCAGGGTGGTGATCACACTCTCCACTGAATGTTTGGTTTTATCCAGCACAGACTTCACCATGGGATTGCCAGCCACTCCCTATAGTGATCACAAAAACATATTAGAACACTTTGCTAGAGATGTACAAAAATGGCAAAACATGGCTATAAATAAAGCCAATGCAAAGAAAACAACGCATATTAGTGAAATAAAGACATAACCAATCTAAAATGTAACCACTTGCCCCCTTGAGGATTTACCCACCTTCCTGACCAGGGCTTTTTTTGCTATTCAACGCTGCATTATTTCAACTGGTAATTGCTCGGTTATGCAATGCTGTACCCAAACAAAATTTACTTTTTTTTCACACAAATAGAGCTTTCTTTCAGTGGTATTTGATCACCTGTGTGCTTTTTATTTTTTGCGCTATAAACAAAAAAAAGACTAAAAATTTTGAAAATAAACCCCAATATATTTTACTTATGGCTATGAAAAATATATATACCGTATTTGCCGGCGTATAAGACGACTGGGCATATAAGACGACCCCCTACTTTTCCTGTTAAAATATAGGGTTTGAGCTATACTCGCCGTATAAGACTACCCCTCTTCCAACGCACACCAAATAAAAATGAAAAAACATCAGATTTGATTTCAATATGGTATGGTATTTCAGTATGGTATTCTACCATGGGGTGCTATTCCTCCCACTGACACCAATGATGGGGTGCTATTCCTCCCACTGACACCAATGATGGGGCATGATTCCTCCCACTGATACCAATGATGAGGCACTACTCCTCCCACTGACACTAATAGTGCCCCATCATTGGTGTCAGTGGGGAGAATAGTGCCCCATCATTGGTATCAGTGGGGAGAAAAGTGCCCCATCATTGGTGTCAGTGGGGGAGGAATAGTGCCCCATCATTGGTGTCAGTGGGGGAGGAATAGTGTCCCATCATTGGTGTCAGTGGGGGAGGAATAGTGCCCCATCATTGGTGTCAGTGGGGGAGGAATAGTGCCCCATCATTGGTGTCAGTGGGGAGGAGGAATAGTGCCCCATCATTGGTGTCAGTGGGGAGGAGGAATAGTGCCCCATCATTGGTGTCAGTGGGGAGGAGGAATAGTGCCCCATCATTGGTGTCAGTGGGGGAGAGGAGCGGCTGCTCCTTCTTTCAGTTCGGCAGCTTGATTTTCGTGGGGCCGTTCGGCTCCGCCTCCTCGCCGGTGACTGGTCGCCTGTGTGCGCTGGCACCCAATCACCGGTGAGGAGGCGGAGCCGAGCGGCCGAACTGAAAGGAGTAGCCGCGCTTCCTGGACCGGATCATCGTGGGACCGGGACCGGAGCCAGGTAAGGTACAGCAGCCCCTCTGCCCACCCCTGTACTTAGTGTCCGTTGGAGGACACCGCCCCTGGAAAAAGTGCCGCCCTGACACACCGGCTCGCCGTATACCGGCGTATAAGACGACCCCCGACTTTTCAGAAGATTTTCAGGGGTTGAAAAGTCGTCTTATACGCCGGCAAATACGGTAGTAAACTCCAAGTTAGTCATAAATTTAGGCTAAAACATATTCTGCTACGTATTGGTAAAAAAAAATCTCAATAAGTGTATATTGATTGCTTTGTGTGAAAGTTATAGCGTCTACAAATTATGGTATAGATACTGCAATTTACGCCAATTTTTATTATACAGTGCTGCACTAGTTTAACTGCCAATTGCACAGTCATGCAATATGTTCATAAAATAAAATTTGTTTCCTTTTTTCACACAAATAGAGCTTCCTTTCGGTGGTATTTGACCACCTGTGCACTTTTTATTTTTCGCGCTATAAAAAAAAAAAAATACCGAAAATTAAAAAAAAAAAAAAAAATTATATCTTCTCATTTCGGTCATAAAAAATATCCAAAAAAACTAAAATTTTGCCATAAATTAAGGCCAAAATGTATTCTGCTACATGTTTTTGGTAAAAAAAAATCCCAATATGTCTATATTTTGCGCTGTGTGAAAGTTATAGCATCTACAAACTATGGAAAAGATAATGGAATTTATACAGCTTTTACTTTCTGACTGCCCATCACATTTCTTGAGGTGCTAAAATACCAGGACAGTACAAACACCCCCAAATGACCCCTTTTCAGAAAGTAGACACCCTAACCTATCTGCTAAGAGGCATATTGAGTCCATGGAAGATTTATTTTTTTTCCCATACGTTTTTGAAAAATAACCAACATTTTTATTTTTTTACACAAATTTCTCACTTAAATGATATATTGCTCACACAAGCCATGGGTATATGTGGAATTACACCCCAAAATACATTCTGCTACTTCTACTGAGTATGGGGATACCACGTGAGAGACTTTTTGGGAGCCTAGCCACATACAGGAGCCTGAAATCCAATGACCACTTTGAAAGCCTGAAGGTGCTTAACTTCCTCATTTCACTTCCTATCAGATTCGGAGGCCCTGAAATGCCAGGATAGCACCAACCCCCTTCACCCAAATGACCCCTTGGGGTGTCTACTTTTCTAAAAAGGAGGGTGGGAGCATTTTATGCCCTGCATTAGAAGTTTATGCCACTCTCTCTTCTAACCACCTAACACTTTTTGTTCACATGAAAAAAAACAAAAATCTGTATTTTTTGCTAGGAAATTACTTTGAACCCGCAAATAATATATATATTTTTAAAGCAGACACCCTAGTGAATAAAATGGTGGATGCTTCAATTTTTTTTCACATTTTTCAAATGCAAATTTTTTGAAAAAAAAATACTTTTTTTTACTTTTAATGCACAAAAACACAATATATTGGCCAATTATTTGGTAAAATATGCCCCGTGCAATGGCGGCAAACTGCATACATTTTTAATATCCATAGGCAACACTTTACAAGCTACCATTTTTGATTTACAGAGGTGGTCTAGTGCTAGAGTTACTGTCTTGATCTGAAGTTCGCGGCAATACTTCACATGCATGGTGCAACTGCTGTTTAGATACTGGCACGGGGTCAATGCTCGAGCACGCTGGTGTGCGCACGGTGGGGTGAGGGTGCTCTTTTTTTTTTAAGCCAATTTGATTTTTTTTCATTATTTTTACACTGTCCCTTTGATTTTTTTTTTTATCACTTTTAATGCTATCACCAATATCCCCTATAACGTCAATGGGCATGGTTCTATTCTTTTTGTTTTTAAATCTGGGGTCTATCAGACTCTAGATATCTCCACTGCCCTTACATTATCTAATCTCACCAAGATCGGTGTGATCAGATGCTTTCCCAATTTACAAACAGCGCTGTTTATATCCTATGAAACTGAAGTGATGAAATGCTCGTAGCTTCTGATTTCTTAAGACTACAGAGATGATTGGCACCATTCCGTTTTCCAATCAGCTCTATAGTCAGCTGGCAGAAACACCAGCTGCATTCTCAGATTCCCCCGAAGAAATCTCTGCCAGAAAAAGTGTTTGGTTTGCCCACCATTAGAATATACCTCCCTGCATACACCCACATCTAATGGTGGGCACACATGAAATGTGCCAACAAATATTATAAAATATATATGAAGAAGCATAGGTGCCATGCCATCCACACACTGGCCACCCCTGGCCCCCATGCTTCGGCATATATGCTCTTTTTTTTTTAACTGCGGATGAAAAATATCTTCCAACAGCACTGCCCACACTGACTTATGTATATTCTGAGTGCAAGCTCCTGTTTCTGTTAAACAAGTCGGTGCTACAGCTGAATGGCATTCCTGCAAAGAAAACAGCAATGGATCACAATAAAACCGTAAAATTGTAACAGTAGAACAGAAACGACAACAAAAAAAACTAAATATGTTTGGTTTTTAAAATGTTTAATTTTTGGGGGGGGATTTATACTTTTTATTAATTTTTTTTAAACCAGATTGTAGGGTCTCTCCAAATGCGATAGTCAGTTTCCTGACTACCCAACATCTTTCCAGACCCTGTGTAAATATGTGACTTAACTGTGTCGTGCTGTACCCTATACTAATACTCCACTAGTGTGTGGTAGCGACGGGAGCAGCCCTTGAGGCAGAGACTAGGTTGGCCAGGAAAGGAGGGACAAAAAAAAAAAAAAAAGCGGGTGTCACTCCTAATTCAATGTCTGCTACAGACATCTTTTTTGGGGTGTCCTTTGGGTTGGGGTACCATGAAGGGCATCGGGAAAATGCCTCTCATGCATCTGTATTGGGGGTTTGGGCCACAGCACCTTCTGGATACAAAAGGGCCGTGATGATCTCTTCCTGGAATTTTAGGAAGGATCCACTTCGTCCAGTTGCTTTGTAAAGCACAAAAGCATTATATAGAGCCAGCTGAAATAAACAAACACTTTTTTTGTACCAGCATCTGGCTTTTCTGGAAACGGAGTACAGCTTCATCATCTTCTCATTAAAGTCCACCTCTCCCATGTTAAAGTTATACACAGAGGGGCTTCACAATAACACCAGCAGCCGTGGCAATTTGGATGGTCGTGTCTGTGTGAATGGAAAACAGGACGAAAACATCCCATTTGTCCTTCCACTTTACTGTGAGCAATTCCTCATTTCTCAAGCAGGCTTTTTCCCCATTTCTAAGATGGGTATTTACAAGCTGTTGGGGGAAGCCCCGGCCATTAGATTGCACGGTGCCACATGTGCCATTTCCAAGATCGTACAAATGTCTAAATAATAGAAGACTTGAATAAAAATTGTCCACGTAAAAGTGGTACCCCATATGGAAAAAGGATGACACCAAGTCCCAAACTATCTTGCCACTGCTCCCCATGCATCCGGGGGGCTCCAGGTGACTATCTTTTCACTCGTAAATCCGAAACATATATGTATAGCCTGTTGCCCTCTCACAGGTCTTCTACATCTTGACCCCATATCTGCACGCTTGCTGGGAAGAAATTGTTTGAATGCAAGGTGGCCAGAAAAATTAATGAGGGACTCATCAGCAGATGTTTTGCTGGGGAGTATAGACATCTGCAAATTTTTGGTTAAGGTGATTTACGAGGGGCTAAATTTTGTGGAGCCGGTCAAATTCCGAGGACGACAGTGTGTTGTCGTTGAAATGCATAAAACACATTATACTCTCATATCTATGCCTGGCCATGGCAACAGAGAACGCGGGCGTATGATGAATTGGGTCTGTGGACAAAAACAACCGCAATTAATTTTTTTTAGTAATGCCCATGTTGAGGGTTAGGCCCAAAACAACTTTAAATTCGGAAACCGTAATGGGTTTCCATGCGAATGGTCTGGCAAGGTTTGAATCTGGGTTGGCAGTGATAAATTGTTGTGAATATAAATTGCTTTGATCCACAATCAATGCATACAGATCTTTTGTGAAAAAACAGCTCCAAAAAATCAAGGGGGAATATTTAAATTTGCTGTTTCCACCTGAATTCCGGGTTGGGCAGTGAATGGGGGAAGTATGGGTGCTGAAGAATTTGTGGTCCGCCAATCGGGAATTGCAAGCACATCCGGAAGAATACTAGGGGCTCTACAGGCCTGTGTGCAAATTCTTGGTGGCTGCGGGACACTACTTGTGTTCGCCACCGCACCAGCTTGTACTGCACTTAAGGGACTCGCCACGTCACCAAGTGATACTGCAGTGCTGGTATGTGAAAGACCAGGATGTACTAGACTGCTGGTGCTCGCCAGTTCACCAAAAGGTAGAGCCGCACTAGTGCTGGCACTCTGTTGCATGTGAGAGTCATCATGCGTTTGGAACATCTCAGCAATCTGGGAATGGGGTCGGGTACGCTTGATCTTAGCAGGACCTCTTCTCCATCGTTTGAGCTGTCAGGCTGCCACTGCTGTCTACAGGTTCGTATTCTGAGGCCTGTGTAAGGGAGTCTTCCCCTTTGTTCTCACCTGACATGCTCAGAATCCTATAGGCCAGTGGTTCTCAACCTGTGGGTCGCGACCCTTTTGGGGGTCGAATGACCCTTTCACAGGGGTCCCCTAAGACCATCAGAAAACACATATTTCCGATGTGTAAAGAGCAGTTACTGTGTAGATAGCAGCTGCTGTGTTGAAAGCAGCTACTCTGTTAAAAGCAGCTACTGTGCTGAAAGCAGCAGTATGGGAGGTAAAACGACACTCATGAATTATAATTACTGGGTAAATAATTTTATGGTTGGGGGTCACCACAACATGAGGAACTGTATTAAAGGGTCACGGCATTAGGAAGGTTGAGAACCACTGCTATAGGCCTCTTCACTAGTGTACCTTTCCATTGACATTTTGTCCACTAAATTTATAGGTATCTAGTGTGACTCACGGGAAAAAGAGCACCTGGCTGTCAGGGACTGCTTGAACCGCTACAAAAAAAATGTAATAGTAAGTGCTAACAGAGATCAGGCCCGATTCTGCGAACACTGCGGTTTTGTGTGCAATGTATCAAGTGACAGTGATCTACTGACTGGTAAGCATAGGGGCTAAACACAGGTGCTGGCAGGTTCCAGGGCTGATCCCGATAACGCTGTGTTTTTGGGGACCCTATACTAATGTGGACGCTGGTATAGTGCTGATTTGATCAAAGATATTGATCCATTCAGACATTATACTAGCAATGGACGTTTATTGTGTATGAGCGTGTTCCTGGCAATCAAGGCTTTAAATGTGATTACTGGTGTACAAACGGGCAATGTGACGCTATCTGGGAGGGGAGGGCTAACTGATGCTAACGCTATCTGAATTCGCCGGTGACACGAATACAGTGATCAGCAAAAAATCTGTACACTGTACTAATGACACTGGTGACAGGGCAGTGAAGGGGTTAACGGGGGGGTTAAATGCTTCCTAAAGTGTTCAGAAGTAAGTGCGCTGCTTTTACTCACTGTGCGTCTTAAATCTTCTCTCTCTAGGACGGAATGTGCCCAGAGAGAGAATATGTCATCATTTCCTGTACCTGTGTAACTGTAAACACAGGTACAGGAAGATCCCTGATAGGACAGGGATCGATCATCCGAATTAGGCTGACCATCACTGGCCTAAATGGAATGATTGCTCCCTCGAGGATCAAATCACGGCACCCACGAGCGCCCACCACCGGCCTGTGAAAACCGCAGGAGCGCAAATCAGTATTTCTGCTATAGGGCGGTCAGGAAGCGGTTAAAACAAACATGCCCTACCCATCTGCTTGATTGTTCCTTTAGGACTAGGAGTGTTTAAACTATGCCCGACAATATTTTAGCTTTGATTAGAGTTGGGTAGCATAGTAGAACCTTCTTAAAAAAGACGCTGTTCTCCACTTCTTACCTGCATTACATAACAAAAAAAATAAGGACTTTATTCCTTATTTTAGGACAGAGCCAGCAAACAATTTTTTTTTCTCTCATTGTGCATCGAAAACCGTGGGTTACATACAGCCTTAAACATATAACCACTTAAAGCAAAATTACATACAGCAAAATCATAGGGGCAATTTATAATATCCACCAAACATTTACTACAAGTGAATTTGTCAGGTGCATGTGTTTTGAAAGATAGTGATTCACCAAAAGTGAATTTCTGGCCACAGTCACATTCATTGCTTTGTAAATATTCCCCTTAGCATTGGTCTCAGCTTTACAAAGTGCAGAGTGGTCACCTAGCTTCTGCTGGAAACCACTTCCTCAGGCAGCATGGTAAGCACAGGATAAGATGTCTAGGAAATAGAGCAGGTGCCAAGCAGCATTGGATAGTAAATTGGTCACTAATTCCTATACATGTTTAGCCAAGATCAGTATCAATAAACGCCCTTCCTGGCTAAACCCCATGCATCACATGGGCAGGGCTAGAGCAGAGCAAAGAAATGACAATATGTACAGATTGTATCACAGAAATAGGGGAGAAAAGTGTGATTTTTGGTGTGTCAGGCAAGTGTTTCTCTCATAGTAAAATCTGTGTGCTTCACAAAAATCAAATTTGGTACAGATTGCAGTTTCAGGATCCCAACTAAGGTGCTCCTATTCTGCATTTACTATATATAAAATCCAGATTAAGTTTGTCCATTAATTTCAGTCCAACTTCAATGTAAAACATAAAGTGGAAAGGAGCACAGCCTCTGCATTACAGCAGAATAGATTGCCACTTACATATTTTGTGTGTGTTAATAGGTGTTAAACATATCCTTTGAAATAAATGGTAAACACATAAAATTAAAAAAAATATATAAAATAATTGAAAAAAAAAATGCAATTACAGCTGCATTTGTATTCAGCCACCCTGAGTCAATACTTTGTAGAACCACCTTTTGCTGCAATAACAGCTGCAAGTCTTTTTTGAGGATGTCTCTACCAGCTTTGCACATCTAGAGAGTGAAAATTTTGCCCATTCTTCTTTGCAAAATAGCTCAAGCTCTGTCAGATTGGATGGAGAGTGTGAACAGCAATTTTCAAGTCTTGCCACAGATTCTCAATTAGATTTAGGTCTGGACTTTGACTGGGCCATTCTAACACATAAATGTGCTTTGATCAAAACCATTCCATTGTAGCTCTGGCTGCATGTTTAAGGTCGTTGTCCTGCTGGAAGGTGAACCTCCGCACCAGTCTCAAGTCTTTTGCAGACTCTAACAGGTTTTCTTCTTAGATTGCCCTGTATGTCTCCATCCATCTTCCCATCAACTCTGACCACCTTCTCTGAAAAACATCCCCAGAACATGAACATGATGCTCCACCACCATGTTTCACGGTGGGGATGGTGTGTTCAGGGTGATGTGCAGTGTTAGTTTTCCGCCACACATAGTGTTTTGCTTTTAGGCTGAAAAGTTCATTTTTGGTCTCATCTGACCAGAGCACCTTCTTCCACATGTTTGCTGTGTCCCCCCACATGGCTTCTCACAAATTGCAAATGGGACTGCTTATGGCTTTCTTTCAACAATGGCTTTCTCTTGTCAATCTTCCATAAAAGCCAGACTTGTGGAGTGCATGACTAATCGTTGTCCTGTGGACTGATTCTCCCACCTGAGCTATGGATCTCTGCAGCTCCTCCAAAGTTACCATGGGCCTCTTGGCTACTTCTCTGATTAATGCTCTCCTTGCGTGGCCTGTCAGTTTAGGTGGACAGCCATGTCTCGGTAGGTCTGCAGTTGTGCCATACTCTTTCCATTTTTGGATGATGGATTGAACAGTGCTCTGTGAGATGTTCAAAGCTTGGTATATTTTTTTTTATAACCTAACCCTGCTTTAAACTTCTCCACAACTTTATCCCTCACCTGTCTGGTGTGTTCCTTGGCCTTCATGATGTTGTTTGTTCACGAATGTTCTCTAACAAACCTCTGAGGGCTTCACAGAACAGCTGTATTTATACTGAGATTAAATTACACACAGGTGGACTCTGTTTACCAGTTAGGTGACTTCTGAAGGCAACTGGTTCCACTAGATTTTAGTTAGGGGGCTGAATATAAATGCACGCCACATTTTCCAGATATTTAATTGTAAAAAATTTGAAAAAGCATTTATCATTTTCCTTCCTCTTCATAATTATGTGCTAATTTGTGTTGGTCTATCACATAAAATACCAATAAAATACATTTACATTTATGGTTGGCACATGACAAAATATGGACAATTTCAAGGGATATGAATACTTTTTCAAGGCAGTGTGTATATATATATATATATATATATATATATATTTCCTCTGCACCATGGGGACTTATTGAATATTCTTCCCCCTACTTTGAATTTCACAAGCAAGCCACACACAAAAAGTACATTTATATATTTGTAACTGTGCTACTGTGTTCTAGAAAACAAAAGAAAGATTTTTTAAATTCAGTATCATTTCTCACCTTAATAAAGCCCCATATCCCTCCAGTAGGTCCTTCATTGTGTACGGCATGCACCCGGGGATCTTCAGGCTCCTCGGGAAAGGTAATGGATGATCCTGAAGTACTAGCAGCATGTTGTGTAACAGTATTTGGCAGAACTACAATACAGAGAAAACATATTAGAAACAAGCAACAAGTTGTCAGCTCAACCAGAAATTAGAAGGCAACCTATTTTTGGCAGGATCAATATGTATTTTTGCAAAAGCCAAAACAGGGAAAGTAGCATGTATTGCAGAAATGTACTGAATGTGTTTGTTTCCTTGTCCAGATCATACACCAATATTTCTATAACTACCCATATTTTCCGGCGTATAAGGCGACTGGGTTTATAAGACGACCTTCTAATTTTCCAGTTAAAACATACGTTTTGAGCTATACTCGCCGTATAAGACTACCCCCCTTCCAAGGCAACACCATTTAAAAACATAAGATTTTTTTTATTGAAATCGTTATGACTTACCGGTACTTAAAATCCTTCAAAATCCTCATGTTCATCCTCTGACATCATAAATTCATGAATGACATCTTGTGATACATTTGTAAGACGGTCACCATATGGATCAAATTCCAAATCAGATGGTTACCGCTGGATGTGTGGTAATACGGTAGCTTCGGCTACATACAGTATATATACAGCCCGCTGGATGTGCAGTAATGTACATACAGTACACCACGCTGAGCCAAGCTGGCTCAAAACAAATGTCCCTATGACAGATTAATCTGTCAGCCCGCTGGATGTGTGGTATATACAGTATACTGAGCCAAGCTGTTTCAAAACGTACCAGTACGTCCCTACTGTAATCAGCCCGCTGGATGCGTGTATGTACAGTAGCTACGGCTACATACAGTATACGCTGGGCCAATCACGGCGAGCGATGTATTCTAATGAATACAAAGCCTGCTCGGATTGGCTGAGGTTGTGACATCATCAGCCCACCTCTCTGACTCCGAGCAGGCTTTGTATTCATTAGTAGAATACATCACTCGCTGCGATTGGCCCAGTGGATACTGTATGTAGCCGCAGCTACCGTACATACACGCATCCAGCGGGCTGATTACAGTAGGGACGTACCGGTACGTTTTGAAACCGCTTGGCTCAGCGCAGTATACTGTATATACCGCACATCCAGCGGGCTGACAGATTAATCTGTCATAGGGACATTTGTTTTGAGCCAGTTTGGCTCAGCACGGTATACTGTATGTACAGTATTACCACACTTCCAGCCAGCTTGACCCAAACAAACTTAAGGTTCACATTTTATACCCCGCGTATAAGACGACCCCCAATTTTTGGGATATATTTTTAAGTATAAAAAGTAGTCTTATACGCCAGAAAATACTGTATATTGATACAAATACATCTCTGCTTTGTTTTGAATAGGCTGTGATGCAATCTGGTTCCATAATAATTGTGTACTTTCAGCATGACCAGAATTGTTTGGTGTCTGCCTTCTGACAGCACCTGATGCTATGCCTTGTGGGAATTCGCTTATTATCACACACATTTATGAAACACACTGCTTTACAGAATACAGGCCTAGTGCAAATAATAAGTGAAACAATTTCCCAACAAGGATTATTGCCATTACCTCTTTTCACATGACTGGGATCATGGCTGGTGCTAGACTATTCTGCACCCGCCCTGGGCCCTGTAAGCAGCACTGCACACAGAGGGATCCTGGCACTGCAGGAGGAGGGGCTAGGCTGTCAGGAAGTTGAGCTGGCTCATGCCCTGTGCAGCTCTCGTCAGCAGAAGCCCAGCTGTAAGAGATGGGGCCGGAGCCTCGGCATATCAGGTTAAGTGCGGGGAGGGACGCTGGGTTGTGGCTGAATGGCACTCAGGCTGTCGATCATTGCTGAGCGGAAATAGGCCACTACCAGCCATCGGCTCTGTTTTTGGAGGATGAACCGACAGTGACAGAGAGCTCAAGGGAGGAGCCACAGAGCCAAGACGTGCCCTCTCCAATTGTACAATACACGGCGAGAGAATGCTTACCCCTTGATGTCACATGGCCGGAGGACCTGAACACGCCCAGGACTAACTACTGGGTTATCTCATCATCGCCACCGGAGCTGGATCAGAACCAACCGACAAATGATCTGTGTCATGCTAATTTCCAGTGGCCGTGGCTGCACCCTAGGAGGCTGCCTAGTTTGCCTAGTGGTAGTGCCGGCCCTGACTAGGATACAGCAAACCCCCTTTATTTACATGTAGCAGACAAAAGTATTTTTCACTGCTCCCAGTGCTTTCAAGAAGAGTATTTTACTCTTTGAGCAGCTTGAAATTCATAAGAGCTCATACTGCTGTTTGCCATATTTGAAGAGCACATGAGTGATACAGTGGAGTGTATAGGGTGGACACACCTGGAGCTGTGTAGGCCTTGTGTGCCAATTTTTATTTATTCATTTACTTCATGCTAACTAGCTTTACCTAGAAGAGTGAGACTTGGTTCCTAAACTGCACGAATGAGCCTGCTTAGTGAAAAATACCTGAGAACCTTACACACCGCCATACTTCATCCATGAAGAGTGACACTTAGGCCTAGTTTTACACTTGCGGTGGGGGGGGCTAAAACAGGTGGTCGAGCTGCATTTTTACTCTCCTCTTAAGCTGCTACAGGGGTACACAAATGCAAAGCTTTGTGCCACAGAGCAACAAACCCCCCCCCCCCTCCCTCAAGTGTATCTGGCCACACTAAACCGCAAGCCAAATACTAAGCTGCATTTGTGGTACAGTATTTCTATTGAAAAAGCCTATTTGGCTGAGGGAAGAAAAAAACCCCACAGGCAATTCAGGAGGTGGCAGTATCGCCACCCCCTTGCCACTCTGTAAAAAGCAATCCACCTAGAATAGACAACACAATTGTAGATGAGCTCATAAAACTAGATGCACCGAAAACCATTTTTAAAATCTTATCGGTAAGTATGAGTACCGATACTTTTGGTCAAGTACTCGCCGCCAATAACATGCACAGATACAAAATGGGTGCAAATCGCACTGCAAAGAATATCATGCGATTTTGAACAGGAATGCAGTGCCGTTCCTGTTCGAATCACATGAAGTTCTCCCCACCGCTCCTGTGTGAACCCAGACTTGTCATATCCAGAGTTCACACAGGAACTGTGTGGAAACTCTCCCTGCACAGATCCCATGCAGTCAGACAACTAAAAGCCACTTCACGTCTGTGGATTAGAAATCCCCGTGGCTCTCTCTCCTCTCCTTGCAGGGATGACAGTACAGGCTAGACCGCTTCTGATTGGTCAGCATTGTGATGGTGCAGCCCAATCAGAAGATGTCTAGCCCACTGCAAGGAGAGGAGAGAAAGCCGGGGGGGGGGGGTTCGAATCCCCAGACCTGTGAAGCGGCTTTTAGTTGTGTGACTGCATGAGATCTGTGCAGGGAGGTATCCTGCACAGCTCCCGTGTGAACTCAGGATATGACAAGCCTGGGTTCACAAAGGAGCGCTAGGGAAACCACATGCGATTTGGACAGGAATAGCACCACATTCCTGTTCGAATCGTATGGCATTCTTTGCAGGGTGATTTGCACCAATTAGTTTTGTATGGATGCAAATTGCAAAGCAAAGTATTGGTTTTGGGTATCGGGATCATTTTGACGAGTACTCATGAAAATACTCAATATCGGCACATCCCTACTTAAAACTGCAAAAGGAAATCACTGACAGACAATCAGTTTTTATGCACAAGTTCTGCAAGGCCACAAAGAAATCAATTGTTCTCTATGTGTCCTGTTCACACCACAACACTAGTATCACACGTGGATTTTTTCTGTGCAGGAATCTGCAACGTGTATAAAACACATTGAAGCGTGCATGAAAAAACTGATGTCTCTGCAAGTGAAATTTGCGTGTCAGTTACCATCAGTTTTTCTGCACTTATGGTGTGAACAAAGCCTCATGAACTCTACGCATGAAGGTAAAACAAAAAAACAAAAAAACAAAAAAAAAAAAAAAAAAAAAAAAAAAAAAAAGAAAAAAAAGTGTGCAGCTGCTCCCCAGCCCCCCTAATACTTACCTGAGTCCCATCACAATCCAGCGACGTGCACGAGAGCCTCAGCTCTCTGGGGACTCTCTGGGAACCACTGACTCCAACTGCTGTCAATCATAGCCAGTGAGCTAATGAGGAGAGACCGGGAATGAACGAACGAGGAATGAACACGCAGAGCAGCGGCTCGGGAGCGAGCCTGCATGGGTGCCTCCACAGCAAGTGGCTTGCTCTGGGGGCATTCAACAGAAGGGAGGACCATTGAGCGCTAGCGGGGGACCCGAGACCAGGGGGATCAGGGCTGCCCTGTGCAAAACCTCTGCACAGAGCAGATAAGTAAAACATGTTTTTTATTTATTTATTGCCTTTACCATTACTTTTTTCATCTTCAAACTATCATTGTTGACTAACTTTTTTAAAAAGAAGAACTCCAAGAAAAAAAAAGTTTTAAAAATGTACTGGGCTACAAACAGCAACATGCAATGAGGGTATTTCATTTCCTAGATCTTTACAATTTATAACTCCACTGATGCTGGGAAGTATAGCCTTCTCCATAATCCCAATGCTTTCAACAGACTACCAACAGAGCAGCTGTCCTGTCATTTCTCTATGCTCTCCTATCCTTTTGTCCAATCACAGAACGCTTTGTATTCTGTGAATCTGTTCAAAGAATACAAAGCTTTCTGTGAATGGACAAGGAGAGATACGATGCACACGGGACATCTTCTGTGTATCAGAAGCTGCTAGCCTACTGTTGGAGCACTTTCCAGCATCAGTGAAGTTTAAAAAAAAAAATAAAGACAAAACAAAAAAATCCACAGGCAGCAATCCAGGAAATTAAATACACCTTATTACACCATTTGTAACCTAGCAGATTTTTAAGACACTTTTTTTTTTTTTTAAAGACAACTGAACTGTAAGTGCATTTGTCCTTTAGGAACTGCATTTTCTTTGCAAAGACAGAAGATGTACAGAATATAACCAGAACCAGGTACATATAAATAAAAATCTTATCCAGGCGTTAAGCGTTATATATTTTACAATATATATATTAGGTTAAAAAAATGGAGTTCCATATCAGTGTCCCTGAAATAACAACTGTCTTTGCTGCCCCACAGTAACCAAATAAATACAAACTTATGATAGAAAATAGCATTGGCTATTATGTGGGTATTTGGGGGAGACGTAACAACAAAATGAATATAACTTATTTCATGCACTCTGATAAAGGTGACATGGTCTACAATAAGCCAGATTTATATTCTACTGATAGCAAACCATACATTCACAGCAAAGCAGTATGTTTTCTTACTTGGATAAAAATAAATCAGAAACAATATAGAATCCTATTTTGTGGGAGAAGAAAGGAAGAAATGTGAAAGAACACAACCTGTGACAGGGGGTGTAGAATATGTTGGCATCAAAGGTGTTTGTGGTGCTCGTCCAGCATGACCCTTTGTGATATCGTAGGTAGAAGACATTGAAAATCCCGTGACAGGAGGACCCATAGGTGGTGCCACTAAGCCTGGAGCCGGGGTAGAGCTGAGAGGAGGAGGTGGAAAAGAAGCAGGAGAAGAGAATGACGGCAAAGGACTGCTGAACGCTGCAGGTGCAGATGTGTGAAGAGGAGCGGCTAGTACCCCTGGGGCAGGAGGAGGAGTTGCAAATGGCAGAGGAGCAGAGGTTCTCATTGGAGGAACAGAGGATGGTGGGAGAGGGGAAGAGAAGGTAGGAGGAGTGAAAGACTGAGAAGGTGGAAAGGATGGACCAGCCAAAGGACTCGATAAAACTGGAAATGAAGAACAGAAACAAATTGTTATTTTCAACACATTCATGTTTCACACTTTTGTACACTGTAAGAAAATATACCTGTAATAGAACAGTCAATCTCCTACTCTTCTATAAGCCACTTGTTACTTCCTTTACTAAATCCAGTTGTCAGTCAAATGATAAAAAAAGAAAATGGGACAGGACTGCGAGGGGCCAATGATGTTCTGTGTGGTGATGTGCTCTGTTCCTTATGCATGCCATATTAAGAGGGACACCTGCAAAGCCTATGACCACTAGCCGAGCAGTTTGTAGAAATAAAGCCAAGAGGTCATAAAGATTGCCAGGTCCCTTTGCTTTGCCTACACCATCACCTCTGAATAGGTCACAAAAAGTTTTGAATTTGAAAGAAATATGAATACATGCACCATGTCCACCTAACAATTTCCACAATTTCCAAGTGTTTTTATAAAAAAATTGTTTTGCTTTAAAGCCCAATTCCAGCCAAAATGAATTTCTTTTCAGATAGAGCTGGAAAAGTTAGAGTCTCTGTCGGACTGCCATCTATGTCTCTACGAGGGCAACATCTCAATCCCCATCTGTCCTCAGAAGCATAAAAATACATATAAATGCCTTCTGCAGCAGTCATGTGTTTCCAGCCACTAGCCTGTCTTGAAGCTCTAGGCTACACTTCTTATCCTCTAGCCATCCCTTGCATGGATAAGACGGGTAAGTGACTTGTTGGACATTCTCCTCTATGGGACAGCACATAACTAGCTCTATCGTTGCATTTTCTTGATGCACACCAGGGGAAGGAGGGGGCCAAGAAGAACATACCAGTTGAGTAGTAGTTTGGAATTTTGGGCACTACCTACCAGCTGTTGTTTAAAACATGTTTTACATTAATCCTCTGGGCTGTTTAAATTAACACTTTACTTAACTCACACTTTAATTTTGTTTTTCTTTTTTGCTTGTAATGCTTTAGGACATTGAAGTGAAACATTCCCACCAGCATTTTTGTCTCGTCTCCCTCACATCTTAAATTCTCTCTCAACAAGAGCAGCCAGAGTAATCAATTACATTTCCAAGCAACAAATCCTACCTGGTGGAACCGGGGTGGTAACAGGTGCAGCAGCACCAGTCGATGTTCCCAAGGTACTGGGGGGTGGGGTACTAGGAGGTGTTGTCTCAATGCCACTCTCTTCCATCATTTTCTGTGATAGGGCACTGTAAAAAAAGATGCAATATTGGTTGGAGGGAGAACTACAAAAAGCAGTTATCCCTGTTAAGCAGATGTCATTTTTCATAAATATCAGATCATTTTTACAGTACTGGATTAGCACTGAAAAAAATGTAACAAATACAAAAAAAAAAAAACTTTTTTCAGAAGGGCTCTGGATATAGTAGAACATCTAGTGCTCCCATTATTGAGGCACAGTGGTTAGGACCCTCCCCTGCCAGGAATGCTGGGTCATCAGATTTGCACACTGTATCAATGACCTGACCATCTGAGCAAGTTTTAGGTTGCTGTTCAGACCACCTTTCACCAGTGCAAGGGCTCATTCACACCATGAACGTTGAGCTGTGCTGACCTGCATAGATCAAAGAAAGTTCAATGGAAGGGTACGTTAATTGTTTTCTATGTGCCCTGTTCACATCATACAATTGCAGTGGTGTGTGCTGTGTAAAAATGCAACATAAGGTTGAATGAAGCCTAATATTGTTACATAAAAAATGAAGAAAAACAATATATCATTTTCAAAATCTTAAAGTGATACTAAAGCTTGTAGGGAGAAGAAACAAAATGTTGTTACCTCTGTACAGAGCCCTGTGTTGATTGTCAACACAGAGCTCTGGGCTGCAGCTCGACAGTCAGCAGATCCCGACCATGAATTATTGGCCTTGACCTGCTGACAAAGGTCAGCAGGCGGGGGTGCGTGCACACCCTGTACCTAGAAGAGGCCAGCGATGTACAGGTACACAGGCCGCCTGTCCACAGTATATTGCAGGCGGTCCTCAAGTGGTTAAAGTGACACTAAAAGACATGATTATTCTCCAAAAATAATCCTTGCACTTCCAGTGCTTAATGGCCCTGTAAACTATTTTTCATGTAGTCTGTCTTGCTGTGTTTTTAGGCTTCCCTGTAACGTCCTCCATGAGCTCCTGAACCTCTTCTTTTCTCCCTCACTTTCATTTGCTGGGACTCAGCAGTGCATGTAAAGCCCCATACACACGGGCCGAATATCGTCCGGTTCAACAGAAACGTTCGGCCTGTGTGTACACCAGCCTATCTGACAGAACCTGGCTTCTGTCAAACGGGCATGCTGGAACACCAGCATGTGATCGGCATGCAATCAGTGCTGGCATCCACTGGCTGTGAGCACTGACCAGTGTATTTTGGTGGGAGGGCAGTCCCCCTGTCAACAGACAATAGCTCAGCAGGGAAATCGCTGTACTCACATCGGATAGTTAGTACAGCGATCTCTTCAAGGAGTGCTTCAGTTTTTTTTTTCCTTCAGCCTGCTCGCTGGGTTAAATGAAAAAAAACTAAACTGATAGAGTGTACTAGGCATTAGCTGTATTCATGTGCACTGCTCTGTGCACAATACACATCCCATCATCCATCTTGGGAGCAAGCAAGTGAGGGTGGCTACATTCCTTCATTCAGTGGGACCATGGAGAATGAATGTAGCCACCCTCTAACAGGAAGTCAGATCACAGCAGCAAATGAAAAAGGTCTCTGGAGATCTGGAGGAGGCCGATAGAAATAAAAGGTACATTTTGAGTTGAGAATACATACTTGAGTAGAATATATTTTTTTTTACACTAGAGTCTGATATCACTTTAAAGTGGTTGTAAAGGCTCAAGGTTTTTGACATTCATGTACTCTATGCATGAAGATAAAAAGCCTTCTGTGTGCAGTAGCCGACCCCCCCCCCCCCCCAATACCTAAGCCCCATCACTATCCAGCAATGTGCATGAGAGCCTCAACTCTACAAGGACTCTCCCTCCTCATTGCCTGAAGACAGCAGTGGGAGCCACTGGCTGTCACAGCCAGTGAGCCAATAAGGAGAGGGGGCGAGGCCAAGCCACAGCTCTGTGTTTGAATGGACATGCAGAGCAGCGGACTGGGTTCCCCCAAAGCAAGCCGCTTGCTCTGGAGGCACTTGGCAGGAGGGAGGGGCCAGGACCACCAGCGGCAGACCTGAGAAGAGGAGAGTCGGGTCTGCTCTGTGCAAAACCAATGCACAGAGCAGGTAAGTAAAGACATGTTTGTTATTTTTTTTTAATTGCCTTTAATATTACTTTACGTTGGCCATAGACTGTTTACATTTCAGCTGATTCTTGCTGAATGAGCCAAAATGTGGGTAGTGGGTGGCCCTGCGAGCACCACCTAGCTTGACAAAAATCAATTTAAAAATCAATTGAGCCAGATGGAAAATCACTGTCCTATTACATGCAGTCAAACTTTGTCAATGATATTTTATTCGCTGGCCAAAGGCTGCCTGAACACAATGGCTGGCAGTGGAGATTCCTCCATCCACACTGGTACCATGGAAGAGGGAACTGCCTAATCTCTCTTTGAGCCTGCAGGTGGAATAAGAGAAAATTGGCCTGCCTAAAATATATGTTCATCTTTCTGACCATGAAAATATTTAGGATGTAACATGAAAAACAGTTAGTCTACAGATTCCTCCCACCCCCTTCCACACCGTACAAAATCTGGTGGTTCTTTGGATTTACTACCATGGTGCAGGCAGAACCTTTTAGTTCTCAATGGTGCACAAGTGCAGCAATGCCACCCATGATATTTCCTCCATCTCTCTAACTGAAGGTCTGTACCTGGAGGAAAAGTCTGCAGGAACAAGAGCATTGCACCCACAATTCAATGATCACAGTTGCAAAGCTTTACAGGCTCAAATGGAAAAAAAATAAATAAAAGAATATTTTTTTAAAGCTGAACTGAGATAAGCAAACATCATCTAAATAAATAGACATGTATTCTTCATTGAATCTTGGTTTGCTTTGTATATTTCTTCCAGATCTGTGCAGTAATTCAGTGTGAAATGTTTCTTCTGTGCAGGAACTTCCGGTAATAAAGGAGTCCCATTTATGAGAGAGAGAAAAGCTGAGATCCTGATGATCTCAACTGATCTCTCATGTGTGCCAGTTTATGAAGCTGAGGAGAGGAGAACATGCTCTTGACAGCTCATCACAGGACACACCCTTCTGTCATTCACTTTTACAGAGATGGCCGGTTTATGAAGGTGAGAGCTGAAGATATCACTGGCCATCCCTGTAAAATATCCCCAGGCCAGAGCTGGAGAATCTTGGTGAGAATCTGCTGTGATGTGAGGAAGAAGGCTTCTCTCTTCCTAATATCACCACCAATGGGGTTAAAAAATCAATATAAATAACCATATATGTGTATATACTTTAATATATATATAAATAACTTTTTTATACTGTGTTGTCTTTTATGCCCCATTCACACCTGAGCAATGCAGAATTGATGGGAGAATTGCGTAATTCTGGCTTCGATTCCAAATGGCGCTAAAATTGTGTCAAAATACGCAGTGCGCTTTTGGGTGTCGTTCATTGTTAATGACACCCCAAATGCGGTTAGCAGACATATTTTGCTGAACATTTTGTCATTTTACAAATGCGCTACAAACGCACCAAAACACGCATTGAGAAAACGCAGACCGCTTCATGCCCAAAAAGGTTAAGTTTGGCTTTTTGGACAATTTTTTTTTAATGCGCATTTTGGTGCAACGTTTAAAAGCACATGTTTTAAAATGCATTTTAGCACATTTTTTATGTGCATTTTGGTGCCTTTTTTAAACATGTATTTTGGCTTACTTTCTAAAACCGCTTTTTGTGTGTGTTCCGGAAACTCATACAAAAAGTATTTCATACTTGCAGTGCCATTAATTAATAGCACCCCAAAAGTGGCTGCAGATGTGCGTTTTGCCAAAATGCGCATAAAAAACATCAAAATGCACATTACAAAAAGTGCCAAAGTAGGTGTTAAAAAAAGCGCCAAAATTCGCATTACAAACTACACCAAAATGTGTGTGAAAATAACCTTCGCCAAAATGTGTTTAGGAAAGTGCCCAAATGCGCATTACAAAAACTGACAAAATGTGCAATAAAAAGGGGTAAAACACGCAGTTAAAGAATGTGCCGAAATGAGCGTTAAAAAAAATGCCCGTTAAAAAAAGCTCCAGTGCTCAGGACTTATTATTTTCATGTAATTACATGGTCTGTTTAACCTTGGTTTCACTTCAAAAGGGGACACTCTGCTTGTCTGCCCCCCCACATTTGGCACATTTAGGAGGGAGAGGGGAGCGGCTACCTGATTTTGATAGGTACCTGTTCCCACTTGCAGCGAACTAAGCCGGAGGTTCGGCCCCCATCCTTCCCCCTGAAGTCTACTGAGACACTTCACAAGTCCCAGAAGAATGTGGAACCAATCAATGCGCAGTGCAACAAGCACATGTGCAGTAGGAAACTGTGACGCTGCAAGGCTTCACTTCCAGTTTCACTCACCTGCAATGCCGGCACCAGGAACCCAGAGGCTAGTGAAAACCTAGCCGAGGTGACAACGGCACTGGACCCTGAACAGGTAAATGTCCTCATGTTAAAGTGATAATAAAAGGTTCTTTTTTTGCAAAATAACAAACATATCATACTTACCTGCTGTGTGTAATGGTTTTGCACAGAGCAGCCCGAATCCTCCTCTTCTGGGGTCCCCAGCCGGCTCCTCCTTTCTATCGGGTGCCCCCACAGCAAGCATCTGGATCTTGATGGGGCTCAGGTAAGTATTGGGGGGGGGGGCACTGCTGCACACAGAAACTTTTACCTTCATGTATAGATTGCATGAAGGTAAAAAACCTTGAGCCTTTAAAAGTCAGCAGCTGAGGTATTTGTAGCTGCTGACTTATTTTTTTTTTTGGGGGGGGGGGGCTGGAACTCCTCTTTAAACTCAGCTGCATTGTAATCTTGTGAGATCACTGGCAGCCCTTCCACTTCTACTCAAATCGCAGCCATTCTCACAGGAATAACGTCTCCTCCTGAGAGCAACTGTTCTCGGCTTCATAAACACAGGAGATGATTTTATTGAGAACTGAAATTAATTTCTGTTTAATAAATGTGCACCAAAGACTGGTCACTGCTGCTCTCTCTCCTTGTACAAGATGACTGGTCTCGTCTCCACCCCCTCTTGTAGTGGGTGGAGCCTTTGACCCCTCCCACATCTCCTCTCTACACAGGCTTTTGACAGGGCAGTGATGATATTGCTGTAACTTTTGCAAAGTAATATCTGGGTTTGCAAAGGCATTTGGTGCACATAAAGTGGATTTGTAACCTTTGCGGCTATTGAGGAATATATTGAAATGAGAATCTTTGTGCCTGGAGTTCAGATTTAACTGATCAATATGGGTGCATTTTTTACATATTTTTTGCAAAATGTGCAGCTGTTAAATGTGCATAGATGTCACTAGTACATCAGCTCAGCCAATGCTTCAGGTCTGCAGGCCTTCTCTCTGGTCCCCCTGTAGAGTTTTGTTGCTGCATGTAATTTCCCCTGACTTCCTGTCTCCGTGACAACACCTGATATATACTAGAATGGAGACGAGCTACAACCCCATCCACTTACTGATCATCATCATCCCTGTCTCCGATGCAGGTTTCAGCTCACTTCCTGCCCGGGTGACAACACAGTGAGGGGAAAAGTCCCCGGTGAGAAGCTGGCAGTGTCTGTGAGCCCTCCTTTTATATACAGAGTATATGAAATGTAATGAATGGTGTGGTCCTCCATGTCAGTGCTGTGCAGTGTGTGAGGAATGTATAGCTGGAGGAGAGATGTGCTCCTGGAGTGACACGCCCGCACTCTCCGCTCTGTACCGTCACACAGGATGCACCCACCTGCAGTATGTCCGTCTAGTACAGGAACAGAGGCTGGGGCCCTCTCCGCCGTGTTCTGTCACTCACTCCGCTCCCCGGACACACAGGCCGGCATAGAATATGTCCGCCGCCGAACTGCTGCTGACGGCAGCGCTGCCACGTAACCCGGACTGGGCGGGGACATGGCCAGGAGGCGGGGCTACTACAGGCAGGGATCACCAGAGCTGAAACAGGAGAGCGAGGCTACGCTAGTCAGGAATCCCAGAGCCAGCATTGGAGGGCAGCCAAGGGGATGCTGGGAGATGGGCGGGGCTGGGAAATGAAGTGCTGGTTGCTGGGTGTATATAAGCTGCATGTCTGAGTAGGTTGTCTCCCTCTGTTTCCACAGCCTACCCCCAATTTTTTAAAATTCTCGGAGGATGGCTCATGAATGTGACTGAACTGAGCCCAGGAGAAAGGAGAGCAGGAGGCTGACGAGCTGTCCCGAGACCCCCTGTGACCTGTTTGTCGGGGGATGTAGACCGTTTTGCACACATAATCCTATAGGGCTCGTTCACGTGTGTTAGTGCTGTTTAACATAAATACAATAAAGAATGTTGCGCTACTCCTTAAAATATATGTACACATAAATATTAAGTGATGTGTAATCTCAAAATTGCATCAATTTAAATAAAAATAATAAGTAAAAAGTGAAAGTGATATCAATTCATATTAATTATTAATTTGTGCCCATGATTCATTAAATCTATAAAAATAAATTCATATAATGGAAACAAGTAAGAAACACATTTAAATATATATAAATATATATATAATACCGTGCATATAAAATCACACGTGCCTCTCGTGTAGTGGGAACACCCCAATACAACTATACATCAAACAGTGCTCACAAAGTCCAATAGGTATTGATAGTGATAAAAATAAAAATAAAACACGTGCTTCCGATGACTACAGTTGGTGACCATAAATAAAGAGAAATCATGTGGATCTTTGGGTGAATGTGAATTCTGACAATCCGACCACCATCTGGATTAGCCTCTCACCTCATCACTTCGACCCTTGCGGATCAAAGCGCTTTTGTGGATCCCCCTCACAGATCCTCCAAGATAGCTATCACTCCAAATGCTGCTCCTTGTCGCACCCAAATCTCTCAGGATTTAGTATCCCACCAATGGCTCCTCTCCAGGAAATTTGCAGCATCAATCTCTCAAATGAGAAATAAGATAGATCCTCCCATAGTGCAGTATATTTTATTTTCCACAGTAGGGACAAATAGCATATAACCATATAAAAGTTTATAACTCACGTGGCAGCCAATTCAATACCTCATGCTTTCGGATAGGGGCATGTATGTATGTATGTGCTGTTTAACCACTTGCCTATTGGGCACTTATACCTCCTTCCTTACTAGGCCAATTTTCGGCTTTCAGCGCTGTCGCACTTTGACAATTGCGCGGTCATGCAACATTGTATTCATATGAAATTTGTATAATTGTTTTCTCACAAATAGAGCTTTCTTTTGGTGGTATTTACTCACCACTGGGTGTTTTATATTTTGTGCTATAAACAAAGAGCAAACAATTTGAAAAAAAAGTTTCTGTTTCTATTATAAAATCTTGCAAACAGGTAATTTTTCTCCTTCACTGATGTGCATTGATGAGGCTGCACTGATATGCATGACTGATAGGTGGCACTGATGGGCACTAATGAGGTGGCACTAATAGGCATGCACTATTTTAGAAATCGGTGTGGCTCCGGCCAAGTCAGAACCGCACCAATATGACCGCTCTAATAGTAGACAATAGGGTGCGCCTTGGCATATGATTTGCAAGTCACCTGGCATGCAAATCGCATGCCAAGTCGCACCCAATGTGACCGGGGTGTAATCCTAATGGCAGCCCCACACTCTGGGAACTGCATTGCACTATGCGGTTTCCCTGCGGCAACACATCCATGGGGAAACACCAAACGTGAACCAGGGCTAAATGAGCATTTTTTTTTAAAACAATGTCACTGCTGCTTGTTACATACATGGTATTGGGTGATTTCAGATTTTTGCTACATTTCCATTAACAGGGAGTCTCAGCATTTTGTGAGACGTTTAACTCATTGGGAGAAATGAAGAATAAGCGTGTTTGTTTCATATCTGAACTTATTTATATATGTCAAAATGAAGGTTATTAATGTTTGTGAGGAGGATAATATTCAGTAATGCTGAGTACACTACTGGAGAGCACATCCTCATACTTTTGTTTCTGCCTCCACACGAACTCTGCAAAGTGTGACTTCATACAATGTCTCGTGGTCCCCTTGTTTGTTCTGCCATTTCAAACTGCCTTTTAGTCTCTTAACAGTGTGGGTATGCACTCCTGTCTCTGGGTCCATACGGCGGTATTTATGATGGACCTTGAAGTGGATGAATTTACTCTACTCCCGTTCATAGGAGCCATATTTTCTCTCCTTTTGTTCACAGGAACCGTATGTCCTCCACCAGTCAGAATGGAGAGTTAACCCCTCTTTAATGTTCTTGGTTATTTAATGTAGGAGGGTAGTCAGGGATCTGTTGGGGATTTGAACAAAGAAGCTGTAGCAATTGTACGTACAAATATGGACGCGAACATCCATTTTGGTAAAGACCCTCCATCTTGTATAATTTCTCACTCCAAATCAGCTCCCCCCTCCCTCTCTGTTGAGTGACACTAGGTCCTTGTGTGCTGGGTTCAGAAGTGCACAGGACACGGATATCCTTCATGGTTGTAAACCCAATTAGCTGATGCCAGGGTGTCTGGCAAACTCTTGCTCTGAAGCTGATCGTAAAGCCATAAACCTGGCAGTCACTGGACTTCAAAAGCATTCCAGGATAGCAGTAAAACATATATCCCATGTGAAAACATATATTCAGATTGGTCATTTTAATGCGAGTCGCTTGATATCTTACATCCCTAGTTAAAGTCTACAGGAGAGTAGGAAGCCATATAGTTCTAGCTAAAATAGTAAAATATGGCATATTTGATGTCTGGACGTTCAGGATATCATTCTCCATATTAATCTACTAGTGGATAGGCTGCTACATGTACCTAGGGAAGGTGATTGACCATGATATAAACTGGGAGGGATTTGGTCAAAGCCTGAGTTCCCCGCCTAAAACACCCCTCCCCAAATGAGGCGATTTGTTCTCTGCTTTAAGGAGACACCCTGCTGGGTTCCTAGAAAAAGGCTGTTATGCTTGGAGCAGTAAGTTGAAGAGATCTCCCTTTTAACATCAGGAACCAACTTTGGGAGAAAAGGCACCCTTTTGCTCTGACACTTGAACGCTGCTTAAACCAAGGCTGACGGCAAGTATTCTACCCCTCTAAACTTCTTTCTGTTATCTCTCTGTTGTGGTATTGCTCTCTGTATTTTTTTATATATATATATATATATATATATATATATATATATATAGGCTACATCTTTTTATGTAAATACTTTTATTGCACCATTTTGACCTTTTTAGTAATAAATCTTATTTTCTGAAAAGTGTTGAACTGTTTCTAAAGCTCTTTAATGCAAACTAAGAATTCCTGTCTCTGAAGAGTGCTACTCTTTGTTTTAAACCTCTATATGCATCTGCCTGCGGTGACAGCGTGTATACAGACGATTATTCAAACATCATAGTGTTACTGCTAAGTTTGGCAAATTTCCTCCTCTGTACAAAAAGGCGGTGGTGGCAGTGTGAACAGTTAATTGCGTAATTAAGCTGACCCAGTAAGAATCGCTCTCAGCCTGTGGCACATAGATTGTGGTCCATTAGCTGGAAAATCTTTGCGCAGGGTGCAACTGAGCATGGTATTGTTACGCGCGTGACAGCGCGGTTTTAGATTGGGTAGTCCTTCAGTCACAAGTTGGTGAGAAGGGCTGGGGCTCTGACGCCGCGACCGTCACAGAAGCATTCCCTCAACTTCCAGCAAATGTTCCTGAAAACCCACTATTGTAGGAGTGCATGACCTGCGTTATTTTGCCTCCTTGTGAACAGAGTCTACTCTTTCTACAGTTAAGCATGGTCCTCCTATTTTCTTCTCACACAGTTCCATGATACACACTTGCCTTATAAAGCCAAGGGTCTGAAACTCTCCTCGTAGAAGGCTGGAGCTGATTCGGACATTGAAACCACGTCCCTCCTCCTTCTCCCTGGTTTTAGAGGTAGGGTATCATCATTGGAAGATTTAAAAAAAAGAGGGAAGCAACAGCCCAATACATGACCAATATAAATGATCCAGTCAAATAATTACAATAATGGCTTCCAGATAATGGAATAGTATCAATTGTTCTCCATTTCAGTTTATACTAAAGAATGTAAAGGCATATATAACAGCAAGTATAATTCCAATTACAATGAGGGTACATACACAGAATCAGTGCACTAGACCAGTGGTCTCCAAACTGTTGCCCGGGGGCTGGATGTGGCCCTTTTATCTGGCCCTTCAAGCATTATCCCTTCCAATCATACAAGGCACTATTCCACCCACTGACAGCAATGACTGGGCACTATTCCACCCACTGACAGCAATGACTAGGCACTATTCCACCCACTGACAGCAATGACTGGGCACTATTCCACCCACTGACATCAATAATGGGGAACTATTCCTTCCACTGACACCAATTGTAGGGCACTATTCTTTCAACTGATACTAATGAAGATGCACTATTCCTCCCCTTAATACTAAAGATGGAACACTGTTTATTTCCACTAATGCCAGGACGTTTTCTACTCCCACTTGCTGCAGTCTGGCCCCCCTAAAGTCTGAATGACAGTAAACTGGCCCTTTATTTAGAAAGTTTGGAGACTCCTGCACTAGACAATAAAAATCTTGGTCCAAGAAATACTCTGCTGTAATCCACATTTTCACCCTCCAGCATAGACTCAGCTGAAACTCTGTAACCAACTAGTAAAATAAGAAGTGAAAGAGGAAGGGCACACTGGGGGGACTAGGTAAGCAGGAGAAATCCAATGGGGGTGTGTTTGTGATGATCATTGACCAAGCAGGATGTCTAGCTATCCAAATCAGATGGTCAGTAAAGAGTGATCAAGGTCCCTAGCCAAATAATGTTCAATCAAAGGTCAAAACCCTATGCAAACATACATAGTTTATGCCAGCCTTTTTCAACCAGGATGCCTTCAGATTTCTTCAGGGGTGCCTTGGCAAAATGTCTAAAAATACCCACAAAATTGTCTAAAGCTAGCGAGGGAATCAAGCCTGCCTTTCAGGTACACAAAGCCACGGTTTTGAATTGTGCACCGTTACAACCTTCTAGCTGCATGCGACATAACAACCAATGATGTCATCAGTTATTAAGTAGGACATCAGGCACTTGCACAGGATCCTTCCTTGCCCCTCTCTGTCAGAACTGAGGTCACATTAGCAGGGTGTGAAAAGAGGGAGAAGAGAAACATTGGAATACTAGTCAGTACCAGTGTGCAAAAGTGTATTTGATCTGGAAGAATAAATCACCTCTAACATGTTGCAGTATTCTGTAACACGATTCATTTAGTTTTTTACAATTTGTAATGGATGCCTCCAGATTGTGTAACATTTTAAAGGGTGTCTCAAGATTGTGCAGAATTTTAAAGGGTGCCTTGACTGAAAAACAGTTGAGAAACACTTGTTTATGTAATGGAGGTCAGAAAAATTGGATTTTTTTTCTGTTGTTTTGTGAAATTGGTGATCTCTAATTCAGATGCAGTGTGTAACCAAGTCAATTTATATGCACAATTTTGGTTTTTCATTCTGTGTTGCTTTCTGGACACTTAGACGCTACTCTCTGCTCTTCCTTCAACTGATGCCTAAAGCTGAGGCCAGGACACACAGCCCTCTGAGGACCCACAATTGGTTTTTGACCCTGGACTAAGGCTGACCATAAACTATACAATTTTCTGTCCAATTTCTGCCCAATTTCCTTTAGATTTACCTTCAACTATGTAGTGCAAAAGCCTACCTAATTGGATACAATTGAAAGTGTTGTTAGGTTTGACCTCCTATTATAAGGTTTTTGGTAAATCTAAACCAAAAATCTCAAGAAAATTGGATATTCTATGGCCAGCTTAAGTCCCTGCTGTTCCAGATTGCTTCCTTTTTCCTCGTTCTTGAATTGTTGCCCTCTGACCCTGAACTTAACCTCTGCTGTACCAGATTGCAGCCTGCTACTCACTGTGCCTAGCTTGTTGCCTTGTGACTCTGGACTTATCCCTTGACGTTCCCTATTGCCACCCTTTTATATTTCTGTTTGTCATTCATTGTGCTGGAATTATTGCCCTGTGGCTTTCCTTTTATCTGACTCCCTGTTTTTTCAGCTCCCCCCAAAAAAAGAGCCCCTTGGCCATGGGCCATAAAACCACTCTTTGACCCCGCGTGAGTTCTCTTCCACCCACACCTCAGTCACAGTTTTTCATTAATAATCACAGACATCTTTTAATTCAGGAAGAACCATGCCGATTTGTTCTTGACCTGAGCCACCTTGGGGTGGAGAACAGTACCAATTTTTATTTTTTAATGCTCCAGCATTTAAAAGTTATGACAAAAAGTATTGGTACAAAAGTATTGGTTTCAGTAAAACCACTGAACAGTATGGCTCTGGGGTGTCTGCTAGGGAATCTTTGAGTTTCCTGTTGAGTATTTGGAATGCAAGGGTTACGTAGGGCCTGATATTAGGGAATTTGATATTGGATAGGAAAAGAGGGTGACCTCTGTTTCTATCAGAGTGTAAAAAATAAAAAAGGGGGGTTGTAGAGAGAGAAGAGCAGCTGATCGCCTCCATTACTATTAAAAATTAAAAAAAATTAAAAAAATCCCAGTATCTATACCGCCATTTGTAAACACTATAATTTTCACGTAAACCAATTAATTTACATGTATTGGGATTTTTTTTTTTTTTTAGCAAAGACATGTAGCAGAATACATTTTGGCCTAAAATTTATGATGAAATTCAGTTTTTAAAACTTTTTTTACTGGACATGTTTAATAGCAAAAAGTCTAAAATATTGCTTTTTCTTAAAATTGTAGGTCTTTTTTTATAGAGCAAAAAAAAAAAAATGCACAGGTAATCAAATACCGAAGGAAACTCAATTTGCGGGGAAAAAAAAGACTTAAATTTCATTTGGGTGCAGCGTTGCATGACCGTGCAATTGTCAGTTAAAGTAATGCAGAGTCGTAACACAAAAAATGGCCTGGTCAGGAAGGGGGGTAAATCCTTTGGAGGGCAAGTGGTTAAACAAACAAATATCTGAACTTACAGTCAAGTAAGAGAAGTGCTTGGACGTACAAAGATACCTCAGTTCACGAATGCTTCTATCCACGAAGAACTCAGATTCACGAACAGAAGAGTTCACTAAAATTTGCTTCCGTTCATGAACTCCGCTTCGGTTGACGAACATGAGCTGCATACATTTTTCCTGGTCTGACATGTACTTACAATACTGAGAAGTTTTTTGGTGTGCTTTTCAGCAAATACTGTACAGTACTGTATATCCCTGTGCACACTTGCTGTGCAGAGCGGTGATGAAGGTGACCAGAATGTGCAGAGCGGTAATGAAAGTGATAAGAACTGTGGAGACTCCACCAATAGGAATTGAGAATAAGTACTTTTTAAGGCAAGGTTCACACCTATGCAGTTTGCGTTTGATCCGTTTCTGCATTGCGTTGCATTTTGCACCTGTTTTTGATGCATTTTGCGTTTTTGTTTTTTTCTTGTAGCTAGGCAGATTTAATGCACAAAACGCATCAATCGCAGAGAAACCACACTTCATGCTTTTCTGCAGAATTTCCATTGAAGTCTATAGAACCAAAAACACAACTTTTTGCATTCAAAAAAGTCCCTGATCCTTTCCAAAAAACGCACCCGGTGAAAACACGGAGATATGAACATGTCCCATAGGAATCATGTTAACTGGACTGTAGTGCGTTTCTGCAAAATGCTGTGGAAAACGCTTAGGTGTGAACCTAGGGTAAATATTTCTTTGACTGTTGTTCATGTACTAAGCTGAAAGCACCGAAATACTTTTTTTTCACTCTGCTTACAGACTCTATGGGTTGACTTACTAAAACTGGTGCAAAATTTGGTGCAGCTGTGCATGGTAGCGATTTAGCTTCTAACTTTAGCTTGTTCTGTGATGGATTTGGTAAAATGCCTATTTCGTTTCCTATTGAATATATATATATATATACGCTATTTCTATAAGTTTTATAAATATTTACTTTTATACTTTAATACATATGTTGTGTGAATATTTTCTGCCTGCTGGGCTTTGTGGTACTTTAAGAAATCCTTGCTTAAGAAATATTTGCTCACAGGAACAGACCCCCTCCCTGTGATTTGGAAGACAAAAGAATGTTTTTCTCTTTTTAAGATAAGACTGAAGAAGATCACACCTATACCATGACGGAGATTGTTTTCGTGTAAAGTGACCAATCAAAGACTAATATAATGCTTATGCTGTTATCACGTGATGTTCGCATCATTTTTCATATATAAGCTCACGGTTTCATTTCAATAAATTAGAGAGAAGTTTTCACAGACCAAAGGTGTCAGTGTGAGTTTCTTTATGTGCGCACATTCCACAAGCTGGCCAGCGTCATAAATTTTGGACAGGAACAGATAAGCACTGGATGATTAAGTCCATGACTAAAACAATTTGGTGCCGAAACCCGGGAACTGAATAATGAACCTGCAGCCAGCCGCCATGAAAAGGCGTTCGGTGTCAGTCAAACTGGACAGGCCGAAGAGCTTGATCACCTCTCGGAGCATGGTAAGATATATTTTGCTATCTTACCATTGCTTATCCTGTCTTTGTTGTTGATTCATACCTGTGCCTAGTAGGGCTGCTAAAGGTCAATAAAGGCAGGTAACCTTGTATGCCCGGAGTTTATTTAAATATACCTGCATGTGCTTATCTGTTACCTGGGTCTCTGTTGTGTGTTTTTATGTATCAGTCTTGAGGTGGAAGAGGAGTGGACCTACTGAGGGTTTTGACACATAATTTCTCTGGGTGTGTGGTAACCTTGTGTGTTGACCACAACAGAGGAGGTGTCGGATATGCGTCACGGTAGTGTGACAGCGGGTGCCGTAACTGTTTGTGTGGGTTACGATGAGTTACTCAGTGGTCTGTACTCAGAGCCCACCAAGATAGACTGCTATGTTATGTCCTAAATGTGTGTCTGTAAGCTAATGTTTGCCATTCATAACAGAAGGTTGGGGTTTGTTAAGGGTTAAGGAAAGTCTGGACAGCAGCCTGTGAAGTGTCTTAGATTCCTGTTAGGAAGGACAGAGAAGGGGGGAGGAGATGGGTCAGACGCTGATAAGACCCCTAGAAAGGAATGTTAGCATGTGACCTGGTTGCAGAGAGAGAAAAGGAAAAGTATGTGGAATTAAAGATAAGGAGGTATGGCGAAAAAAAAAAAAAAAGAGAAGAAAGATGTCTTAGTTGACAAACATGTGCTTGAGGACAGCAAGAAGTTTGGTATAATGTAGCCGAAGTTATCCACAAAGAGTAGTGGACAGAACAGGTATTGCTACAGGGGAAAAAAAAATAAATAAACTGTTTATGTGTACCATTAATGTGTTAAAATATTGAAAAGGATTACTGGCATGTCATATTGTGAAGGAAGTGAAGCAGTTAAAGTTATAGTAAGTAGCGAAAGTTTGTAAGCTGAAGGTCAGGACTGGCATAAATCATTGTAGGAACAGAGAGGAATGTTATGTGATAAAGGTTTGCTGAACGTGACAGAAGTTTTGTACAGAACTGGAAAAGTGTTGTATAAAGAAGGATAGTTGGAAGAAATTCAAGAAAATGGCAATTGTATAATGTATTTGTATCACAAAATTGTAATTGGAAGTTTGCTAAAACCACCGCCCTATGTTGGAATGTGGGGTGGAGGAGGGGAGGGACAGTCCTGCCCTTTGTCTAACGCTTACTTTATGCCCATCACCCCAGCCCTGCCCAGTGCACTTCCTGATGGCAGCCATCTTGCTGCTCCTGCTTTGTCCCTTCCTGCCCAGTACACTTCCTGCTAGCAGCCATCTTGCTACACCTGTGTTGTCACTTCCTGCCCAGCCCAGTGCACTTCCGTTCGCCGGCCATCTTGGTACACCCGGAAGGCCTAAATAAGGCATATACCCAGTTCTCCCTGTTCTAAACCAGGATGGTTCCTACCACACTCCCGTTTTCCCCAATATGGAAGTGTCACCTTCACAAGCCGGATACATGAATGACAATGTATTCGAGTCGGATGATCAACAACCTCAAGCAGGAAGGATGCCGATAGGTATGACTCCCAAACCTATGTCAGATGTCCAATTGAATGACGATGCATCTGAATGGAGTGATCGACAGCTGCAAGCGACAAGGGCACCAATAGATTTGATTCCCAAACCCACGCACAGTGGAGTACAAACTAAACCGGAACAGTACACAAGACAACACCGACATTCAAGATTACCGGAAGGGGCACCGGTAATGTATGTCGCTTTTACCCCATCACAAGCAGCGGTCTTAGTGACGAGTCTGCCTGACCCAGAGAAACAGCCAATGCCCCTTTACCGCTGGGTAGTGCAGATACAAGAAACTTACTCAGCTGCTTGGAAAGACCTGCTCAGTCTATGCCAAATTAAAGCAGGACATGTTTTCTGGCCAGTTATGCAGATGGGCTTCAATGATGCCTGCCTGATAAGTGCTATTTCCTGTTCTTCAGGCGTGGAGTTTTGTGCCCAGCTCCACGACTAAAAAAAGGAGAAATTGGCGGATCAGACTACCACAATTCAAGACATCACCCAAGATAAAGGGGAGTCTGTGGAGAAGTATTATGCCAGACTCATACAGGCCTTTGATGATCTGGGCTTCTCTCAATATGAAAAGGCACAAACACACATGCTCTCAACTGCTTTTGTCTCAGGGCTCAAAGAGGATATCAGGAAAGGTCTGATGGTGGCCCGCCCTGAATACCGCTCTATGAAGATGTCTGATGACTGTTGGTGGCCAGAGGCATAGAAAATAAAAAAGGAAAAAAAACAGCGCCCCTCATGGTGGTCAATGATGAAGATCCCACCTACACTCGTCCACCACCATTGCCAAATATCAGGGAAAGGATCACCTGTTATAACTGTGGGAAACGGGGACACTTTAGAAGAGAATGCAGAGCCCCAAGATATCCCAGATAAGACAGGGACCCCCGAGACGGGCAGCGTGAATATCAACCACCACGCCCCAACTCTCGTTAGGAAATGGGCAAACCCGTGTCACCCCTTATGGCAGTATTTTCAAACAAGACTGGGGGACCGTGTAGCTGTAATCCAGGATATTCCCCAACCTAAAGCAGCTAAACAACTGCATGCCTTTCTTGGACTCATATCCTACTGCAGGGCATGGATCCCTGATGCATCGGTCCGTATGCAACCATTTTATGATGCTCTCAAGTCTGTGCCATTTACCTTGTCAAGCAAGGCCATGGATAATTTTATTCTGCTGAAGCAAGCAATATCCACCGCTCCTGTCTTGGGACTTCCAGATTATGAGAAACCTTTCAAACTGTGTCAGAAAAGCAAGGCCACGTCACGGGGGTCCTAGCTCAAGAACATGGAGGGCAAACCAGACCCATTGGGTACTATTCTTGTCATTTGGATCCCGTAGCTAGGGGTGGTCCTTCATCTCTAACAGCTGTCTTCTCTGCTCAAGCACTATTGGACAGAACTTCAGACCTCGTTTTACCACACCCCGTTTCTTCTGGCACCGCATGACATTGCTGCCATCCTGAATCAAGTACAACCCCGACACCTGTCCACGGCCAGACATCTACGGTTGCAAATCTCCCTCCTCATTCCTGACAATGTGACCCTCCAAAGGTGTCTCACTCTCAACCCAGCCACCCTTCTGCCATTTTTCGAGGGGGGGAGAAGAAGGCGAAGGTGAAGAAGGAGACCCCTGTACTACTCCACATGATTGTGTTGAAGTGATGAAAATGGAAATCTTCCATCTCCCCACAGTTAGTGAAACACCTCTGCAGGATCCAGACTTCACTTTCTTTGTTGATGGTTCCAGATAGGCAGATTAAAAAGGGCCAATATCTACACAGACTCCAGATATGCCTTTGGGATGGCCCATGACTTTGGACCCACATGGAAGGCAAGAGGATTTATGACTGCGGCAGGTACGTCCATAAGACATGGAGCAGCCATTGGATGACTGCTGGAAGCACTCCTTCTACCCATTCAAGTGGCTATTCTGAAGGTAAAAGTTCATGGGAAATTAAACTCTTCAGAAGCCAAAGGCAATAATCTGGCAGATTTGGCGGCAAAACGAGCGGCCATGGGACCACCAGAAATGGAAGGAGAGGTGACCGGAGAGTGGGAACCAATGTTCACCTTACAGACCTTACCTGTGGACAGAAACTACCTCAAGGAACTCCAAGAAGCAGCAAGTCAAGAAGAAAAAGAAAGCTGGAGATGGAGAGGAGCTATTTTCAAAGACGGTCTGTTTGAGTGCAACAAGAGGCTTTGTTTACCCAAGAATATGTTTCCAGCTGTAGTCCAGTGGGCACACGGAGCAGCCCATCTGTCAAAGAGCCTCATGAACTCTCTCATCAACAAGTACTATCTAGCGCCTGGAATCACCACATTGACGATCAATTTTTGCAGAACATGTGCCATATGTGCAAAATGCAATCCGGGACGCACAGAGAAGACACCACAGAAACACTTGGCCAAACCCCTATACCCTTTTCATAGGATACAAATTGACCATATCCAGATGCCAAAGAGTGGGCGGTTGAGTACACCCTAGTGGTGTTGGACATGTTTTCCAGTTGGCCAGAGGCCTTTGCTGTAACTAACAGGACTGCTAAAACAACTGCGAAGAAACTCCCCACTGAGGTTGTATGCAGATATGGGCTTCCAGAGGTGATAGAGAGTGACCAGGGCCCCGCCTTCACAGCTTCAGTAACCAAAGAAATATGGGCGGCATTAGGAGTCACTCTGGCATTCCATACCCCCTATCACCCCCAAAGTAGTGGGAAAATAGAAAGAATGCTAAAAAAATAGCCCAAGAGACTGGCATGAGTTGGCCAGACAGTCTGTTTATTGCCCTATTTAGTGTCAGATACACACCAAGAGAGAACACTCCCTATCCCCTTATGAGATTTTGGTTAGCTCAGCCCCCAGACTTGGTTGTTATTTTCCACAACAGTTGCAATTACAATTTGATGTGTTAACTGATTATGTGACTGTATTATTACGTGAATTAACCCGTATCCATGTCCAAGTGTTTTCTCCATTCCAGATTCTGAGTCAGATACAGGAACTCACAGCCTATTACCCGGAGATTGGGTATTAGTAAAGACATTTATGAGGAAACATTCCCTTGAGCCAAGATATGATGGTCCATTCCAAGTTCTGCTGACCACAGCCCCTTCTGACAAGGTGGCCAGGAAGAACACTTGGATACACGCCTCCCACTGCAAGAAAGTCCCGAACCCTGAGGGAAAGGCATCATCTACACCAGTGGTTCTCAACCTTTCTAACGCCGCGACCCCTTAATACAGTTCCTCATGTTGTGGTGACCCCCAACCATAAAATTATTTTCGTTGCTACTTCATAACTGTAATTTTGCAGTAGGAGGAATAGTGCCACGTCATTGGTGTCAGTGGGAGGAATAGTGCCCCGTCATTGGTATCAGTGGGAGGAATAGTGCCCCGTCATTGGTGTCAGTGGGAGGAATAGTGCCCCCTTCATTGGTGTCAGTGGGAGGAATAGTGCCCCGTCATTGGTGTCAGTGGGAGGAATAGTGCCCCGTCATTGGTGTCAGTGGGAGGAATAGTGCCCCGTCATTGGTGTCAGTGGGAGGAATAGTGCCCCGTCATTGGTGTCAGTGGGAGGAATAGTGCCCCGTCATTGGTGTCAGTGGGAGGAATAGTGCCCCGTCATTGGTATCAGTGGGAGGAATAGTGCCCCGTCATTGGTGTCAGTGGGAGGAATAGTGCCCCGTCATTGGTGTCAGTGGGAGGAATAGTGCCTCGTCATTGGTGTCAGTGGGAGGAATAGTGCCCCCTCATTGGTATCAGTGGGAGGAATAGTGCCCCATCATTGGTGTCAGTGTGAGGAATAGTGTCCCATCATTGGTGTCAGTGGGAGGAATAGTGTCCCATCATTGGTATCAGTGGGAGGAATAGTGCCCCATCATTGGTATAAGTGGGAGGAGGAATAGTGCCCCATCCTTGGTGTCAGTGGGGGGAGGAATAGTGCCCCATCCTTGGTGTCAGTGGGGGGAGGAATAGTGCCCCATCCTTGGTGTCAGTGGGGGGAGGAATAGTGCCCCATCCTTGGTGTCAGTGGGGGGAGGAATAGTGCCCCATCCTTGGTGTCAGTGGGGGGAGGAATACTGCCCCATCCTTGGTGTCAGTGGGGGGAGGAATTGTGCCCCATCCTTGGTATCAGTGGGGGGAGGAATTGTGCCCCATCATTGTTGTCAGTGGGGGGAGGAATCGTGCCCCATCGTTGGTGTCATTTGGGGGAGGAATCGTGCCTCATCGTTGGTGTCAGTGGGGGGAATAGTGTCCCATCGTTGGTGTCAGTGGGAGGAATAGTGCCCCATCGTTGGTGTCAGTGGGAGGAATAGTGTCCCATCGTTGGTGTCAGTGGGAGGAATAGTGCCCCATCGTTGGTGTCAGTGGGAGGAATAGTGTCCCATCGTTGGTGTCAGTGGGAGGAATAGTGCCCCGTCATTGGTGTCAGTGGGAGGAATAGTGCCCCGTCATTGGTATCAGTGGGAGGAATAGTGCCCCGTCATTGGTGTCAGTGGGAGGAAGAGTGCCCCGTCATTGGTGTCAGTGGGAGGAATAGTGCCTCGTCATTGGTGTCAGTGGGAGGAATAGTGCCCCATCATTGGTATCAGTGGGAGGAATAGTGCCCCATCATTGGTGTCAGTGTGAGGAATAGTGTCCCATCATTGGTGTCAGTGGGAGGAATAGTGCCCCATCATTGGTGTCAGTGGGAGGAATAGTGCCCCATCATTGGTATAAGTGGGAGGAGGAATAGTGCCCCATCCTTGGTGTCAGTGGGGGGAGGAATAGTGCCCCATCCTTGGTGTCAGTGGGGGGAGGAATAGTGCCCCATCCTTGGTGTCAGTGGGGGGAGGAATAGTGCCCCATCCTTGGTGTCAGTGGGGGGAGGAATAGTGCCCCATCCTTGGTGTCAGTGGGGGGAGGAATACTGCCCCATCCTTGGTGTCAGTGGGGGGAGGAATTGTGCCCCATCCTTGGTGTCAGTGGGGGGAGGAATTGTGCCCCATCGTTGTTGTCAGTGGGGGGAGGAATCGTGCCCCATCGTTGGTGTCATTTGGGGGAGGAATCGTGCCTCATCGTTGGTGTCAGTGGGGGGAATAGTGTCCCATCGTTGGTGTCAGTGGGAGGAATAGTGCCCCATTGTTGGTGTCAGTGGGAGGAATAGTGTCCCATCGTTGGTGTCAGTGGGAGGAATAGTGCCCCATCGTTGGTGTCAGTGGGAGGAATAGTGTCCCATCGTTGGTGTCAGTGGGAGGAATAGTGCCCCATCGTTGGTGTCAGTGGGAGGAATAGTGTCCCATCGTTGGTGTCAGTGGGAGGAATAGTGCCCCATCGTTGGTGTCAGTGGGAAGAATAGTGCCCCATCGTTGGTGTCAGTGGGAGGAATAGTGCCCCATCATTGGTGTCAGTGGGAGGAATAGTGTCCCATCGTTGGTGTCAGTAGGAGGAATAGTGTCCCATCGTTGGTGTCAGTGGGAGGAATAGTGCCCCATCATTGGTATTAGTGACACTAATGATGGGGCACTATTCCCACTGACACCAATGATACTTACCTTGCAGACCCCTGCTCCAGCCTGGGCTAGCTCGCTCCCTCCCTCTCCCATGGTACCAACACTTACCTGTCAGATGTCTTCCTTCTCCGGCCGCTCTCCTCCTCTTCACTCGCTCGATCTTCGCGGTGCCGTTCGGCTCCTCCGTCCCAAGCTCCACCTCTTTGCCGGTGATTGGCCGCCTGTGTGCCTCTCCTGAGCTACAGTGCCGGCGGCCAATCACAGGCGAGGATTGATCTCGAGGTGTGTCCAGATGACAGGGGCGGCATGTCATCCCGCCCACACCTGGAGACGGCGGTGGCGGCGGCGAGGAGCGGTGTCTCGGTTCCTAAGACCATCGGAAATATGTGTTTTCCGATGGTCTTAGGCGACCCCTGTGGAAGTGTCGTTCGACCCCCAAAGGGGTCGCGACCCCCAGGTTGAGAACCGCTGATCTACACCATGACAACTATGTTGTATATCCTTTTTCTAATGAGTCTGATAGAGGCTCAACAGGTGGATATCACCGAAATAGGTGACACCACTATATTTTGGTACAACTCATCCAACACTCATGTAGCTATTTACACCTTTGATTTCTGTAGTACAGATCCCATGTGGTGCTATGACCGTAATCTATATGATCTTGACACAACGAGCATGTTCCGATAGTAGTGAGTGAATATACATATGTGTCACGGATAATTACTGGGAACCAAAAGATTAGAATAAGATTGGAAGGGATTTGTACTGGTGAGTGTGCTCTTGCAAAGGCCATTATGCCTCTCCACATCCTAGCAGAGAATACCCCTGACCCAACGCCTGGCCATAGGAGGAAACGAAAAGCTCCTTCTGGTAGTTTTGACCCACATGTGTATATAGATGCCATTGGAGTCCCAAGGGGGGTGTCTAATAAATTTAAAGCCAAAGACCAAGTAAAGCAGGTTTTGAATCCCTGATTCCCATGATAACTGTTAATAAAAATGTAGATTAGATAAATTACATATACTACAACCAACAGAGGTTTGTGAATTACACCAGGGATGCCCTTCAAGGAATCGTTGACCAGTTAGCCCCTACATCCTACATGACATTCCAGAATAGGATGGCTCTAGACATGATTTTAACAGAAAAAGGAGGTGTCTGTAAAATGATAGAAGGAACCGGAACATGTTGTACATATATTCCTGACAATACTGGCCCGAATGGTAAGGTTACTCTGGGTATAAATAAATTGGAAGATCTGTCAGTGGAGCTGAAGAAGAACTCAGGTATCTCAGACCCGTGGGATCAATATTTTAGCTGGATGAGTGGGTGGCAAAAAGTGCTCGCCCAAATAGGTGTAACGGTACTAATAAATCTAGTTCTTTTAGCTCTGATTGTATGTTGTATTCTACCATTTGTAAAGAAGTTAATAAGCAAAGCTGTAGACAACAGAACACCTACCTTCCTGAACCAGGACCAAGAGGATCCCCATATGATGGATGAAGAAAAACCTTACACCCCATTACGGTCCCTCCCCGCCAATAGTAATCTCACAATTTTGTAGGGATAGCATCTGACTTCCTTATGTACAAAGTCTGTGGCAAGGGAGGTGATGAAATAGTCATCACTTGTCTAACGTACAGCACAAAAGAGTTCCAAGGTACATAAGGACAGATGAGCTAGGCTTTATAGGGACAGAGTAAAATAGTCATTTTAAGGGGGGACTGTGATGGATTTGGTAAAATGCCTATTTCGTTTCCTATTGAATATATATATATATACGCTATTTCTATAAGTTTTATAAATATTTACTTTTATACTTTAATACATATGTTGTGTGAATATTTTCTGCCTGCTGGGCTTTGTGGTACTTTAAGAAATCCTTGCTTAAGAAATATTTGCTCACAGGAACAGACCCCCTCCCATCGTGTGATTTGGAAGACAAAAGAATGTTTTTCTCTTTTTAAGATAAGACTGAAGAAGATCACACCTATACCATGACGGAGATTGTTTTCGTGTAAAGTGACCAATCAAAGACTAATATAATGCTTATGCTGTTATCACGTGATGTTCGCATCATTTTTCATATATAAGCTCACGGTTTCATTTCAATAAATTAGAGAGAAGTTTTCACAGACCAAAGGTGTCAGTGTGAGTTTCTTTATGTGCGCACATTCCACAAGCTGGCCAGCGTCATAAATTTTGGACAGGAACAGATAAGAACTGGATGATTAAGTCCATGACTAAAACAGTTCAATTAAGCTTTAACAAAAAAACCTGGAAGCTGAATGGTTTCTATGCAGAAGTACATTAGATTTTGCACTCTCCAGTTTTAGTAATCAACCCCTATGGTATTTTACTGTATGTACAAGCCTTCCAAAAAGCAGACAAAGTGGTTCTTAAGTCAAGAAAGCCTTCTCTGTGCAGCAGCCTCCCACCTAGCCCCCCTTAATACTCACCTAAGCCCCTCTTGATCCAACGATGTCCACTGGAGTCTCAGCTATCCTGGGACTCCCTCTCCTCTTAGGCTGAGACAGACGTGGGAGCCACTGGCTCCCACTGCTGTCAATTGTTGCCAGTGAGCCAATGAAAACATAGAGGGGGCAGGGCCGAGCCACAGCTCCATGTGTGATTGGACACACACAGCAGGGCTCCCAGCTGCTTGCTGTGGGGGAACCTGACAGGAGGGAGGGGCTAGGAGTGTCGGCAGGGGACCCTAGAAGAGGAGAATCCGGGTTGATCTGTACAGAACTACTGCACACAGCAGGTAAGTATGGACATGTTTGTTATTTTTAAAAAAATCACTTCAGATGTTTAGAATCACTTTACTATTTTCTGGTGCTAGGAGTGCAGTAGTACATAAGGTGTCAACCCATTTTCATTATAATGCAAACCCATTTTGTGTATTCCCCTCTGCATACAGATACATAGCTTGTTCTTGTTGCCTGCTATTCATACATGTTAAATGTTACATATTACATATAAAAGCACTTCCTTGACAGTGAACGTTCTTTTCCTTCCAGTTCATACTTTCCTAGCTCTTGCGCATTTCATTTTTATTTTTTCATACTATTCACCCATCAATGATTAGAAATTGATTAATTTTTTTAAATAAAAGCCAACATGTTCAATCAGGTACTTTCGATTGTGACACGAAAATCGCATGTTGCTGTGGACATGCTAATGATGCGAAAACCGCTGCAATCATTTTCCTTTCCTAGATTATTATGTAGTCAACTCCACTTCTCTGACCTCTATAACCTTCAGAATAAATTAAAGAGCGCAAGTGTGGATAACAATTTTCCATATTTTTGCCTCATCTCATGTCAACCTACCACAAGATATTATTAGTTTCCACAACGGGGGGGGAGAAAATAAATAATTTTGATTGAATTGAATGTAAAAGGAATATATTGCACTAATAAAGCAGCAAAAAGTACTGAAGAACCAAAATGGCTCAGTTTCCTGTTGCTTAGGTCTGTAATGCTGAATAAATGTATTTGTTGAACCCCACATTTACAAATGTCTTTGGAAACCTTGGCATAAGTAGCCAACAGGGTTGCTGTCCCTCTGGTTAAATGAGCTCACACCTCAGATGGCAGGGATAAGTCCTCTGCTAGATATGCTGAATTATGCACCTCCTGAATCCATATCAAAACAGTCCTAGGTGACGCTGCCTTTCCCTTCCTAGAACTTGCTAATAAGAACAAACTGTTTTCAGGCTGATATGAGCTTTACCATGTCTAATGGACAAAAGTCCTCCTGTTGATAATCTTTAGTGGAAATCCTTGGATAATTTATGACAATACTATGCTAATGCAAATAGTATGATCATATCAGGCAGCAAGGTACAAAACAGCTCTTTACGGGCAAAGGCACGTAGTTCTGAAACAGTTCTAGCCAATGTAATAGCTGCAAAGAACACTGTTTTCAAGGTCAGAGACCGGATGGAACAAGAATCCAATTGCACACGGAGAGACCTGCATTAGAGCTTTTAAATCTAAGGACAAGTCCCAACACATGAACAAAGATTTCTTCAGGACCGTAAATTGACCCTTACCTTAATGAATGGCCTCACTAACTACTTTTCTGCCCCTTTCCTTCCAATGAGACACGAAGCTGGAATCAGGTCATTTACAAATTAGAACCAAGCCCAGATCTAATAAAATCTGAAGAAAATCCAATATATTGGGTAGTGAAGGGTTTAAAGGAAGGATGTTTTTTTCACTTGCCAATAATCTGTCCCAAATTTGGAAGTGCTTAGTGTCTTGGAAGATTTGTGGGCTTGCAACAGAGTGAAAAATACATCTGATGAGAACCTAAGATCAATCAGTGCCTTCTTGCTACAAGCAATACTGCCAATCACTACCTAGAGAGGTTGGGATGTTGCCAATCCCCTTGCACCATCAGTTCAGGAAGGAGTGCATGGTACCCTTGAATTCCATAGAAGAAGATGGAACCAGTGTTTCTCGGCCAATTGGGTATTATTACTATGACCTGGACTACCTCCCTCCAGATCTTGATCAGTTTCCACAACATTACTGTGAATGCATCCTTAACAAAATCTTGAAGGCATCCAACATGGGAACAAAAGTTGGTGGCTTGCGCATTCACTGGTGTCACCTCACCATCAGATCAGCATGTGGAATGCACCAATCCTTGAAAATATCTTCTGTTCACCACTCATTCATGATTGAAATTCCTCAGGTGTGTCTCTGTCCACTGAAAACATTTTGTCTGCAATCTGCTGGAAAAGGATGCTTCTGGTGCCACCTTGCTTTGCAGTGTCAGAAACGGCTGTCTTGTTGCCCAACAAAATGTCCACATGGCATCCTTTGAGGAAGTGGGCAAATATTCTCAGGGTTAAGAATGCTGCTGTTCTATGAGACATGAATGTTGATGCATTGGACCTTACAACCACCCCTAAGTTTGTGTCCCAAAGCAGCAAGCTTCCCAGACCCAGAGACTGTCATCTGATGTAAGAATAGTCCAGTCTTCAGGACTGAGGGGCTTCACTCAGGAAAGGTTGGACAGAACTGTTCACCATGTAGATCTTGTCAAATCGGCAAAGGTACTCTGGTCATCTGATATTGGAAAGACCTGTCCCACTGACATAGAAAACAAGCTGAAAAATCTCTTATATGCCACATGACATATGGAACCTCAGAATAGTAATGCAGTCAGAATATCCAGTAATGTCATACGGTCCCTCAAACAGGCTGGACACCAAGCACAGTGCATCACTTTGCTGCTCTTGCATTCAGGCAAAGAATGCTCTTGATAACACTGTACTGAATAGAATGTCCAAATATTCCATTCTCTGAAGGCTGGTTCTTTCTAAAGTTCAAAGGCCACCCAAACTGTGTTGACACCCGCAGTACTACTGATCTGTTAACTTTGATATGTCACTGCTCTTTGCTCAGTGTGGACAAGAAAACTCAGCGGTCTTTGACTGCTCAGCTCTCGGTGTAGAGCCAGTGGGGGACAGATGCAGCATCAGAACAATGCTACATCCAGCTAGGTGACTACGTAGGTTTATTTAGTAAAATCCTGTACTTCTCTTTAACTGTATCTGAGCTCCACAAACTGAAAACACAATTAAAAAGAGAATTATGAGATTTGTTTTTATTCCACAAATTATGCTTACCTAGGTGGATGCAGCATTGGTCCAATGCTGCATTGGTCCAATGCTGCATCTGTCCCCCCTAGCTTTAAGGGTGATAACTCAGCGATCACATGACTGCTAAACGCTGAATTATTACAGCCACACTGAGCAGAGCAGTGACTATCATTCACCTCTGTCTGCTCTGCCCCCTCCACTTTCATTGGAGCACTGGCCTGCAGAGGGGTAGGAAGCGGCTGGCTCAGGTTTTCAGCAGATCACTGAGAAGCTGAGCCAGGTGCCGCTCCAGACTTTGGGGTGGATCTTGACTTTAAACTCAGGATCTTTCCCCAGCCTGGTCTAACTGAGTGGTGTCAGCCGACATTGGGCTTCAGCCCACTGTCAGCTGAAATCGAGTCACAAGCGTGAAGAACGAACTGCACTCCTGTGATCCACAGGAGTACAGCCAAAAGAGCTTTGGCTGTACTCCTGTAATCAATTTTTAATATTCAAAGCAAATTCACTCATCCATCCATGTCTCCATGCTTTATTTTGTTGAGAAATCTCTTTTAAAAACACCCCCCTGCATTTGAGCAAAGGCGAATGATTCATGTAGCATTTAATTCCTGGAATCCATCTGACCTTAGCCCAGGTATGTAGGCAAGTGGGTGTGCTTAGCTGGTGAAATAGAAAATTCCTCATGATGCCTGTTTAGAGGTAATGTGTTGGGCGGATCTTCTGTTCTGTGACTTCATAAAACACGCAGCAGGACCTACTGAGTTCCAGTGCCACACAACATCCCATTTTCTGCTGGTGAGAAGCTGCATCAGCCATAGCTGACCACACATGGGGCCTGAGTGAAGCAAAGAAACTTCACATCGCACAGGACCTTGCTCTCAAAGAATGGGAACCTTCTCCTTGGGAGGGTATGTGATCAGATTGTACTAGAGAGAGCACTCCCACTGTTTGGAAGAAAGAGGAACTGTTTCAGCAGGATTGAAAGAGGGAAATCACAGCAGCTCTTTTCTTGTCTGGGGCCTTAAACTGAACCAGAGCACATATCCAGAGATCCAGAAGAAGGTGTCCTGGGTTTTCCTGGTAAACTCTTCTGCTTTTCTCAAGGGCTCCAACTTTGCAGGCCAATGTTTTCATCATTCACTGGTCAGTGGGCTATAACTGGAACTGTGATAACAAGTTAAGACTGTCTTTATATACCGTTGCTAGGTAAATACAGTTCAGTTCTGTTAAATTACCATTAGCCGGAATACTGAAAGTATGGTATTGTCTTCATTGATTGTATAAGTACACTTACTAATCCTTCCTTCTTTTAGGCTATGCTTGGCCTAATAAACTCCTTGAAATTTCTCAAGGTGTGTCAGTAAGTGCTGAGTGAGAGAGGTGTGTCATCTTCATGTGTGTGGAGAAATCACAAAACAATTCCACTTAGGCTGGTTTCACACTGATCCTAGCAAAAACCACGGATGTGTTTTTGATGCAATTTTTTTATACGTTTTTGCCACGATTTCCATTAATTTCAATGGGGAGGTGCAGTTTTGGGGCATTTTTTTTACTGCACCAAACATACACAAAAAATGCAACAAACAGATTTTTAAAAAACACATCTGACCCACAACAGATCAGTGTGAAGAGTTCCATAGGACTGCATGGTCACATGTTTTTCTTCTGCTTTTTTAACACAAAAGCAAAAGAAAAATGGATCCCTGTCAAAAGAGCCTTAGTGAAGGTTCTGGTTCTCCTATTTACCTACAGGTTTAGTTCAATATCCTGTTTGAGGAGGGACATTTGTCATTCCCCTCACCACCACCACCACCACCAAAAAGGGGGCTACACAATTTAAAAATGTATCAAGAAAAATTCAACTAAAATAAAACTGAATCAAAGCAACTAATTATCTAAAAAAAAGCAGTACATCCATTTTAAAATAATTTTCTCTTTTGCTCAGAAGCAAGAATTTTTTCTCTCTGTGGCCAAATTGTACATAACCTTCCTTATCTGACCAATACATGCAGCCCTTTATTTTCTGTAAAAACTCTCAGTCTCTTTCTGTCAAGAATACTGTTCTCTGTTACCTTGAATTGCACCAATGTAAGTGTTCAAGAAAAACAGTGACTAACAAATGTCTGTTTAACATACCTAGCAATTAACCTGATTGTTCTCTAAGGCTCAGCACAATTTTCTATTGTTAGAAACCGTGTTTTTATGTAGACAAGAGAAGCAGGGAATTGAGGTTATAGTTCCCACATCATGCACGTATTATAATGTTAAGCACATACAAACCAGAATATTTTCAGTTATTGCATTTTATTTCTTCCACCGAGTAGACCACAATTCTGAAAGTCATAAACTGAACCTCAGCCAACAGTGGCAATATGAAGAAAGATCCATTGTATGCCAGGGACCAGCCAAAAGTAGGACAGTTCTACAGGATCCCCCAGTGAAAGAAACTACTGACACTTCCCAACTTCCAATATTTATGGGATGGATTTACTAAGGCAAACAAACTTCACTTTACAAGGGAAATTACACTTTTCAAGGGAATAATCTCCAGAGGTTAGTGAATGAGGTTATCATCTGCTGACTACTATCATTATCAGTATTATTTTCCTTGCATGTGCTTAGGTATTTTTAGCAAAGTGAAATAGCACCATATTTATTAAAGTGTTACTAAACCCACAACAGCAAAATCAGCCTGTATATGCAGTAAAGCATGCTTGTTATACTCACTGTGGAACCTAAAGGGTTAATCCTCTGCATTGTGTAAAAAGGCTGTTTGATCCTTTCTTATCTGCCCCTCCTCTTGTTGAAATGACCACCTGATACAGGCTGAATCCATAGTCACATGCACATGATCAGTTTGGTGTGTATTGGTGTTGCTAGAGGGTTTTTTTTCTTCTTGGGAGAGTGCATGTGATCAGCATAGGACCAATTAGCACTGTCCAGACAGAAGGTCAGGGGTTTCACATCCTCCTATGGCAGAAAGAAAACTCATCCTACAAGCTTTAACCAGTGCTCTGCTAAAGTCACAATACTCCTCTAACTGCGAATGAGAAAAGGTATTTAGCAGTTTATATTTACTAAAATAATTGCATTTCCATGTTGTGTGTACTGTGGGAGGTCAGATATAGTGAATGCAGGGTCCTGGGTTTAGTAACACTTTAAGCTCTAATGAAAATTTTCTTGCACAGTGAACAGCCTATTTGCCTTTAGTAAATCAACCCCTATGTGTCTGCAGCAACTTTTGTATTAAGCTTTATGGCTTGTTCCCAGGGCTTTTTTTTTTGCTCAGAAAAAAAAAGGTGCAGGAACTTCCGCTTTCCGAGTCACCCTTGTCTGTGCCCCCTACCCACCTCTGGGTACAATTCCTGGGATCCACCCCCTACCCTACTTCCAGTACTGCTACTTTCAGAGAATAATGTATATTAAGTAATTTGTATGGAATTTGTTAACGATAACAAGGAATACAGTCAATAACATCCCCAGTAACAATAGATCCATCCACAACAATAGAGCCCCCCAGCAACAGCAGATCCCCAGCAACAGTGGACCCTCAGCAACACTAGACCACCTGTAACAAAATACCCCCCAGCAACAATAGACCGATGGCAGCAGCAACAGATCTCCCTGCAGCCAACATCAATCGACCCCTCCCTCAACAGTAGATCCCTCCCAGCAACAGTGCACCTCGAAGCAGCAACAGATACCCCATAAGCAACAATAGGCCACCCCAGCAGCTATAGCCCCCCCCCCAAAAAAAATAAATCCCTCCTGCAACAATAGACCCCCCAGCAGCCAGCATCAATAGCCCCTCCAGCACACCACGGCACCCTTTGCCATTAGATACAGTACATTCAGTGCTGGAGGTGTCAGAACTGCGTTCCCAATGAATTCCCGCTGAAAAAAAGCCCTGCTTGTTCCCTTCTCTAAATAACAAAAGCTTAAAGTGCAACCTCACCCAAAAGGGGAAGTTTTGCTTGTTTGCATCCTCCCCCCTCCTCTTTACCAATTGGCACTTGTTTTGGGGAGGTGGGGCAGGTACCTGGTTTTGACGTGTTCCCACTTCCAGTCGGATCGCCATCCAATTGGAAGTTCACCCCCAACCTCCCGCACAGTCTTCTGGGACACATCACAGGTCCCAGAAGACTGTGTGACCATTCACAAAGTGCAGCTCGGCATGGGCATACGCAGTGGGAAATCAGCTGTAAAGCCACAAAGCTTCACTGCCGGTTTCCCCTAGTTAAGATGCCAGAGCCTGGACCTGAAGCCGATTGAAGAATCAGCTCGGGTGAGGACATCGGGGGATGCCTGGACAGGTAAGTGTCCTTATAATAAAAGTCAGTAGCTACAGTATTTGTAGCTGGCTTTTAATTATTTTGGGTGGAGACTTGCGCATCTCTTTAAATTGAGATAAGAGGCTGAATTGTTTACCATAGTGACCAATCAAAGTAATTGAGTATAGAAGATGAAATTTAATTGGTCAGTCCATGTATGTTCCTATTTCCTTTTCTTCAGTTTTTAATTGCCCCCAAACTTTATGTGGTAAAGAAGAATTTTAGGCAAACTATAGTGCCTTGAAAAAGTATCCATACCCCTTGAAATTTTCCACATTTTGTCATGTGCCAACCAAAAACATAAATGCTTTTTATTGGGATTTTATGTGGTAGGGGTATTAATACTTTTTCATGGCACTGTAAATAGACAGTTGAAATGCTCATCATGCCTTACTGAATAGCTAATTGGAGAGAGGTGAGGATGCTAATTCATTGATCAATGAGCAGCAGATGAGAAATGACACAAAAGCATTGCTGAAGAAGGACATGTCACCCATTTGTCTGTGTAAGAAAGCAGATGTGTTCATTACAAGATTTCTGCACAGCCTATGCACAGGAAAGTCCCAGGCCTTATCCAGCTCCTACTGTGCTTTTGCTTTGCTTTCTTCATTCATTCCTATGGATGTGTCCTCTGAATTGCTGCGGCCACAAGTACTGACTGAGTCATAGGATTAGGTTAGGGCGGGATGTTCAGCTAATAGTGTTATCCACCCACAATTACATATGGGAGCCAAAGTGTGTTCTATGTAATTTCCAATCATTAGCCCTCATGTACACTTGACGTTTTGAGAACGCTGGTAACGTTAGCTGTGTAAAGTCATGTTAAAAACTTTTCAGCTTTTTTACATTAGCGCTTAGTGGAGTTTTTCCACGATTAGCAGCGTTTTCCCTCATTTTTCCGCATTTCAAAAAAGGTAAAAAAAGTCCAAAAACGCCGGTTTGCTGCGTTTTACCGTGTTTTGCTGTGTTTTTCAGTGTTAGAGCGTTTTTACAGAAACTAGAAACCCGCTAATTTTGGGTTTTCTTCCAGCCAAAAAATGTTGATTACAGCCTATGTGTGCGCGGACACATAGGATAACATGCTGGGGAGTTTATTGACTGTAGAAAAAAACGTCAAACGTCAAAAACAGCCGCTGTAAAAACATCAAGTGTGCATGAGGGCTTAATGGTAAAGAAATTGAGGTTAATAAAAATATGTAAAGTGAAAAAATATATTTATGTGTATGGGTTTGTGTGCAGTTTTTGGAACAAGTGGAGTTTTCCGTTGTGATTTTTAGATATACTTAGCTACCAGCAGAGGGTGATAAATACATTCATTCAAGTAATACATTCAGAAAATATTTTTAGATACTTTCCACTTTTAAGGTGAAGTCCCCATGGAAAAGGCAGAAAATGTATGGAAAAAATATATGGGCTGATTTGATGACCTTTCCTAATTAAAAGTAAGTTTCCTGGTTTAGTTAATTGGAACTCTTTCAAAACTGACCCAGAAAAAAATTTGCAGATCAAGTGTTCTGATTTCCCTCTGACTTCACGTGTTGCATGATTGTTCCAGGTTAGTGATTCTGAAGGTTTTGAGGCTAGACACACATATATCTAAACTGTCATTTATTTACAGTATTGTCTAGGACTGTTTAATACAAGTCGCTGGACTTTATTTACTAAAACACCGGAGAGTGCAAAATCTGGTACAACTCTGCATAAAAATCAGCTTCCAAGCTGATTGGCTATCATGCACAGCTGCACCAAATTCTGAGTGCACCAGTTTTTGTAGATCTACCCCAGTGAGTACGATGTGCAGGCCAGATTTATATGATAGGCACTTTAAAGTGAACTATATCTTGTAGATTTTCTTATTGCCTATTAATAACAAGTATCTGTGTGAGGATCATGGCCCTGAAGGAATGACTTGGACAGCAAAAGTATTATATCGTTAAAGCTGACCTGTCACAATGTAGGGTCAATGTGGTCTTTTCCAACTTCCAGCCAGATTGTGTTTTTGACACTTCCAGGAAGAACCACATATGTATAATTATGCTTAGTTCATAGGACCCACACTAATTATTTCCCTTGTGATTTTGTGGGGGGAAACAGAAACTGTCAAAGATACTTCTTCTGTTGGCTATGCCAAGCTAAGAAAATGAGCATTAGCTCAGCCTAGGCTCCTGTGAGAATCAGTCTTTTCCAGCGACAACAAAAATTCTGCTCAAGTGACTTTCCATCTATTCCTATGAAGGATACCTTATATATATATATTTATATATTTAGTTATTGAGAGACATTTCAAGGTGACCAATTACAGTGGTAGCTCAAATGAGAGGCCAAGCTATATCTGAAAAAAAGTGGTTGGCGTGAGTAGGGGGGTGCCGGGTGGGGGAGTGGGGAGATGGAGGGCCAGGGTTCGGGGAGATGTGACCGGCGCTTAGGAGAAGGAGGAGGGTGAGGAGGGTGGCATGGGAATGGGAGGTGCAGGAGCGCGTGGGTCGGTTGGTGGTGGCTTGTGGGTCGGCGGGGGAGTGGAGTAATAGGAGGAGGTGGTGAGAGCCGTAGAGGGGGGAGGGAAGAAGTGAGGGTGCGATGTAGAGGTGTTTTGGGGGAGTAGAGGGAGGCAAGTTTGGGGATGGAGGAGGGGAGAACGAGGAGGAGAAGTGCAGGTGGCATGCTAGGGTGGGCAGAATTCTGATCGGGTCGGAGAGGAGGGAGGTTTTGGTCAGGACATGAGGATGGGGAGAGTCTGTTATGCCATGTCTGAGTTCATTAGTGACCGATCGTAGGAGGGGAGAAGGAGTGGTGGGCGGCTGGGGCGGCAGCTGGCTGGTTGCAGTCTGTGGGTGCTGTAAGCCGGCATCCGCGGGTGTTGTAACATGAAACATGAAAGATTAGTTAGGTGAATAGGGCTTACCCATTATCTGAGTGCAGATCATCCTTGTCCTATAAGCCAGTTCATATTCATATTAAGCCTCTGACCCTTGCTGCTTCCCACATGCTCCTGCCCCCACCTGTAATCAGGTTTCCAGACTGATGTCATGTGGTGATGGTGGTCTAGTGGAGCGGTCTCGCTAACAGGAGATCGTTGAGTAATGGCAACAAGACTCCAAACGGGTATCCAGTAGCTCCATACCACAGAGCACTCCGATCTGGGATGCATGCGCCCCGCAGAGGGTATGGAATGACAATATGTTCCAGCATGGAGCGCAAACAGGTTGCACAAGGCCTACTTTCCAACAATTGAAGTTCCCAGTGGCCGGGGGTTGTACTGACCTGCAAAATACACAAGTCACGGCTCACTATAAGGATGTAAAGTACTGATGATATACTCTATGGCCATACAATGCATTGTATTGGTGTACGTGGACACCCTGTGATAGTGACCAAAAATGATCAAATATTCAAGGTGGCAAATAATGAATGTAATATAAGGATTAAAGTGTCATCCCTGTAGCCATTTCACGCAAACCACAGCGAGCAAGATAGTGTAAATAGAGGAACACATAAATAAAAGATTCATAGAAGCATAAAAGTAGATTAAACAATAAAAAATAATAAAAAAAATGCTTATAAATGTACCTGTATATACACCGCGTTCCAAATTATTATGCAAATTTTATTTAAGTGTCACAAAGATTAAATATTTTGTTTTTCAGTTTAACTCATGGATGGCATTGTGTGTCAGGGCTCTTTTGATCACTGAAAACAATCTCGGACACCTGTGATAATTAGATTGGCCGGTGAGCCCAATTTAAGGAAAAACTACTAAAGGAGGGTGTTCCACATTATTAAGCAGAGCACCATTTTCAAGCAATATGGGGAAGAAAAAGGATCTCTCTGCTGCCAAAAAGAGTGAAATAGTTCAATGCCTTGGACGAGGTATGAAAACATTAGATATTTCACGAAAACGTAAATGTGATCATCGCACTATTAAGAGATTTGTGGCTGATTCAGAGCACAGACGGGTTTGTGCAGATAAAGGCACATTGAGGAAGATTTCTGCCAGATCCATGCATTGGATCAAGAGAGCAGCTGCTAAAATACCATTACATAGCAGCAAACAGATATTTGAAGCTGCTGGTGCCTCTGGAGTCCCACAGACATCAAGGTGTAGAGTCCTCCAGTCTTGCAACTGTGGATAAACCGTCTATTCGGCCACCTCTAACCAATGCTCACAAGCAGAAACGGCTGCATTGGGCAGAAAAATACATGAAGACTAATTTTCAAACAGTCCTGTTCACTGATGAGTGCCGTGCAACCCTGGATGGTCCAGATGATAGAGTAGTGGATGGTTGGTGGACGGCCACCCTGTTCCAACAAGGCTGCAACGTCAGCAAGGCGGTTGTGGAGTCATGTTTTTGGCCAGAATCATGGGAACAGAGCTGGTCGGCCCCTTTAGGGTCCCCAAAGGTGTAAAGATGACCTCTGCAAAGTGGAGTTTATGACTGACCACTTTCTTCCCTGGTACAGAAGGAAGAACTATGCTTTCCGTAATAAAATCATCTTCATGCATGACAATGCACCATCTCATGCTGCAAAGAATACCTCTGCATCAATGGCTGTTATGGGGATAAAAGGAGAGAAAGTCATGGTGTGGCCTCCATCCTCCCCTGACCTCAATCCTATTGAGAACCTTTGGAGCATCCTCAAGCAAAAGATCTATGAGGGTGGGAGGCAGTTTACATCCAAACAGCAGCTCTGGGAGGCTATTCTGACATCTTGCAAACAAATTCAAGCAGAAACTGTCCAAAAACTCACAAGTTCAATGGATGCAAGACTTGTGAAGCTGCTATCAAATAAGGGGTCCTATGTTACAATGTAACGTAACCTGTTAAAATGTTTAAAAAGTTAAAATGTTGTTAAAAGTTTGATTGAAATAGATTTTGATTTCAGTAAATATACTGCAAACACAACAAATGACAATTTTCAGTTCTTTACAACCTATAAAGTGTTTCGAAACTTACTGTGCGTAATAATTTGGAACAGTGCATTGTAAGTGTTTTATGTTTAACAAAAATCCTGTTATCATTAGGAGGTTTGTTCAATAAAATGTGAATTGTACTCTTAATAGTTGACAACATGAGAATTATGCTGACTGTTATTTACATCAATTATTTAGGTAAATGAGAAAAATATAATTTGCATAATAATTTGGAACACGGTGTATAGCACACATATATATCTCTTCTCTTCATATACTTTATGTGTGCACATATGCACACTCAACAAATAAACATAAAATAACTATAAAGAAACCATAAAATGCCTTATTAAATGATGCAAATCAAAATATATGCAAGTAAAGTGTTCAAAAATAAAAAGAGGAATGTAAGGAGCTGATATCCTGAATGATATGTACAGTGTGGTGAGGTGTTCAATCCAACATGCGTATCTGCACACATGTACACCACATGCATATAGAGAGACAAGTGCGCATATGCCTATATCTGTGCCACAGTCTTGCATCAATAATGAAACAATGGGATACAGAGGTAACCCTACAAACCACTGACCGATATTAATGGGGACATGAATGCAGCTGCCAGGACCTAGGGAGGCACACACTATGGAAATGATACACACATACATACACATATATACATATATGCACATATATACATACACATATATGCGGCCGCCCTGTCTGCCCTGTATGCCTTCTCTATCTACCTGAAACAACAGAAGAAGAAAGATGGTGCCTGATGACATAGAGGGCCACACAGTTGTAACATAACTATCACACTGGTGTAATAATTAATAGTATCGAAAAAAAATTTATAATTTGAATTCAAATACATAAAAAACAGAGAAAGAGTAACCCACAATGGAATGTGGTACATATAAGACTCACTGTAAGGCCCCATAGATCTCTAAATCTTCATTAGGGCCTCCAGGGGCAAGGGACCCCAAAGTAAATATTCAGTAAGTTTCTCTTGTGCACAGTTTTTGGAACTTCCTACCTCTAACCGAGTCGTCACCAACCAATTCAATGCCAAAAACTCTCATATCTGTACGGTCACTATTGTGCTTTTCCTGGAAATGCCTGGGTACTGAGTATTTGTCCCATTTGTTCTGTCTTTTACTGATGTCTATAATACTACATTTGTGCTTGCTGAATCTCACTCTTAAAGGCCATGTAGTTTGACCAACATAATGGAGACCACATGGGCAAATGAGACCATATACAAAACATGTGAAGTACTGCAGTTGATAATCTGCTTGATTTTATACATGCGGCCATCCCTTCCTAGTACCTCTTTCTTGCGATACCACATGTACCTACATGTCCCACAATTTTTAGCCCCACATTTTTAGTTTCCTGTTTGGTCGAACACGGTCGAACACGAACCCAGACTGTGCTTCCCAGTATTACGTAATTTCCAAATTCTGCTGGGTGCAATGAAACTCATATCTGGGTTTCCTTGGCCCAAAACTGAATCCTGTTTTAGGATTTTCCAGTTACACTGTGAGTATAATACTTACCATTTTATACATTAAAGTTAATTTTTAACCACTTGCCTACCTCCTTCCTGCCCAGGCCAATTTTCAGCTTTCAGCACTGTCGCACTTTGAATGAAAATTTTGAAAAAAAAAACCGTTTTCTTAGTTTCTGTTATAAAATGTTGTAAATTAAGCAATATTTCTCCTTCACTAATGTTTGCTAATGAGGCAGCACTGATGGGCACTGATGAGGAGGCACTGGTAGGTGGCACTGATGGGCATTGCAAGGCATCACTGATGGGCACTGAAAGGCAGCATTCATATATGGCACTGATGGGCAGCACTGATTGGCACTGATAGGCAGCACTGACGGGCACTGATAGGCGGCACTGATGGGCACAGATAGGTGGCACTGACTGGCACTGATAGGCAGCACTGACTGGCACTGATTGGCAGCACTGACTGGCACTGATAGTTGGCACTGAAAGGCAGCTCAGATGGGCACTGATATGTGGCATTGATGTGCACTGGTAGGCACTGATATGTGGCATTGATGTGGCACTGATGGGCACTGACAGGTGGCACTGATGGGGCTACACTGATCATCAGTGCCCTGATGATCAGTGTAGATCAGTGTAGATGTCCCCTCTGAGGAATGCCGATTACCGGCTGTCCTCTCCTCATGAGATATACAAACACTACAAGATGAACTAGCCTTATACTCTGACCTAGTGTCCTTTAATTCCTGGGATGCCAAGGTTAATGACCAGATGGTCAACTTTGAGATGGACCTGATAAGTAAAAAATCAGGAAAGTTCGAGGAGATAGGCTCGATTACCATCATGGCGTGAGCTCAACTGGAAAAAAGCAAACCCATATATGGTTGGGACTAGGCCCAATAGAGACGTAGACAAAGGCCTGCATGCAACACTAATACTTATAATAGAAGCCAACACCAAAATCATGGTGTTGATGGAAATGCCCCGAAAAGGGACCAGTGGCCATCCCAGGAACATTGCCCCTCTGAGAACCTACAGCACTAAAAAGAACACTAGGAGTAGTACTGCTCCTAAACATGCCTCCCATTATAAGAATCAAAGAGGACCTCCCTTTGAACATCGCTCTATGGTAAAGGTCAATCAGTACAATAACAAGCCTCACGGTTCCACACAGCCAGTGACATAGTCACGAAAGGGTGGTGCAACCAATAATCCCAAAAATAACACTCATGTGACCAAGGATTTACATCCAGTGGCTAGATCCAATGATCAGATATCAACAACCAAAAATCCTTCCAACTCTCCCTCTTTTTTACAGAAAGAAGCTGCGGGCACTTTGGTTCCCACAGCAGTGAATTACAGCAGCGCAGCTCAGCAGAAGATCACGGCGAGAAAAAGAGAGGGAAGAGAAGAAGGGGAAAAAGAGGTGGAAAGAATGCCAAAAAGAGGGAGAAAGCGATTCAGACAGAATCTACCATAAAAATATACAATCTTTCCAGTTGTCTTTTCACACATACAAAACTGGATATAGGTGTCCGTTTATGACAGAGAATAGCTGCGATTCAACAGATCTCAGCTATTCTCTGGTCATTCACAGTTTATGACACTCAGGAGATCATGTCAGCCCTTCTCTGGAGATCTGTGTTCTCCCTCCAGATTCTCCAGCCCAGAGCTGGAGAAACGGAGGGACCGAAAACTAAGCACAGATAATTTACCTCTGTTTAGTAAACTGATCTTTTACTGTAATCTCGCTGGATTATAGTAAAATGAGCCGTTTTCCAGAGTTTGTAGACCGTTCTCCAGCGTTTGGAGACCGTTCTCCCTTCGTTCGGAGAACTGCTTCATAAACTGCATTCACAGGAGAACTGTGTTCTCCGAGAATGCCGGAGAACTGAGCAGCGATCTATTACCGCTGGTTCACAAACGGACACCATATTGCTCAAAGGCCTCAATTTCACCCCCAGAAATCCACCCAATCTATTCAAACTTTTTATCAACCTAAATAGATATGTAATCTAACTATCAAAAGATATTTTGCTTTGAAAAAAGAACCCCTCATATTGAGTGAACTTCACCACAATACACAGGAAATCAATGTATCTTTGAATGATGATCCAGCACTCCCCATTTTGGAAAGTTTGCTATTGGAGGGGGCCTGTGATGATGTTGAGATGGAAATAGGGATCGATTCCAATACCTGCCTGCTGCGAGCCTACCCTGCTGAGACATCTGCCAATCACCATATGCTCTGTTCCTGACATCTTTTCGGCAAAGTGACAGCGGCTACCCATGTAGACTACTGGACTGACCACAGCACTCATACCTCGCTGTGCTGTCGTGGTTACTATTCCACTATAAGTGACCCATGAGCAGGAGCTGTACAAGAGGCCTTCCTCTGCAAGTCAGGCTCACTGCCAGGTATGTGACAGTATTTGTGAGGCTGTAACTTGTGACATAGTAAGTAGACCCTGGTATGAAGGCAGCTCTGCAAGAGTTAACATGGTACAGAGTTAAAGCAAGTAGTTGCCAAGGGTAGCAGACGTCTAGTAACCAGAATAAGCAGCCTGTCGTGAAGTGTGGTGCCTTACTTCTTGGACTTATTCTCTTAGTGGTCCATCTGTCATAGCAATGGGAGCAGATTAGTACCACAGAGGCCCTCGACCTGGCCGCCAGGTGCGAGAGAGTAAGAAGACAAAGTGCATGCATGAGGTCCTAGCTAGGTGCACTGCGGGACCCCATTCTATCACTTGGAGGTAGGTGACAGAGATACACTGGATGGGTGGAGTGGACATAGGCTCAGCGTGTCCCTCCTAAATGCAAACAGTTACAGGTAAGGTTTGCATAGACAAGTAACCAGAGAGTTACTTGGATTCCAGTTTATTCACTCAGTGTACACGGTGTATGGCCATCTCTAAGTTGGGGGACTACCTTATTGTTGACTTTCCCTGAAAGCGGTCCAGTCTTGTTCTGGGGCAATGACAAGCATGATACAGCAAGGGTACCACATGTGTAGGGTGTGTGACCCAGTCCACGGTGCCTAGCATAGTCCAGAAGAACCTGTGGACTTACAATCACTTGGAACAGTCAACATCCACCCACATGATTTGGTGCCAAACATGGGGCTATACCCACTTCATCACCTTGAAGACCACCTCTAAAGAGACCATGGCAGTAGCTAGCTGGTTAGAACTTGTCCAGGCTTGTCCAGCAATAGTGAACGTGACTAATTATGGCTGCTTCCTGATTGGCTCCTGTATGAGGTTTGGTGGAGATGTTGATAAGGGGCATATATAGCAACCAGTCCTGGAAGGACACTCAGATCCACCACATTCAATGCTACCTGTCATCATGTCCAGCCAGCAACAGCCATGAAAGAAGATGCCAACATCAGAGTCCGGTACCAGGCTTCTGTAGGGTTTGCCCACACAGGCACCCGCAAAGAACTCTGGTACATCTATCCATCCTGCCGGAAACGTCTGGCACTTGTTTACATCACTGTGGGGCCCAACTGTGCCAGAGGATGCTCAAGGTCGAGGCACCCGGAGACCTCATCTCCGACGGCCTTCCAGTGACTCCCAATGGCACTGGAGCCACCACCTTACAGGAACCCCCAGCCAAAATCCATTGACCTGCCAAGCAAAAGTTTGCAAGGATGGCCTCCCTCACTGGACTAGGGGTTCAGCTGCCACCCTACCTTCTGCACTTAGATCTCCACCTTCTCAGGTAGCTCATACTCAACCTTCGGAGATCATCTTAGAAGAAATGCGGCCTCCACCAGTTCTGGACCTGTCTGCTGTTGACCTCTGGGACAGCACCGGTTCTTCCATCCTGGATGCACTGGTGATGGTCCTCATGCAAAGACCCCTCCTGGGTTCTGCTACAATGGCTACAACCACAACTGCAAAGGATACTTTGTTTATCCTCCAGGTCTCTTGCCCAGAGCCTTGCAAAGAGATCTCCTGGGCCTCGCTGGTCTTTTGACAGTGATGAGGAGTCCTAGTCCTAGGTACCTCCTAGTCTGCAAAGAGCCCCTGTTGAACAAACTGGTATAAGTACCCCAGCCCTGCTGATGCATATATACCCCAGAGCTCTGTCCACTTTTGGGCCAAGATCACTTGGTTAGCCCGCTTGCAGAGGTACTTTGCTACCCACATATGGGAACAGTATGGAAGCATCTTCCCTTACATGTCAGAGACACTGTTTCACCAGCTTGGGGAGGAACAGCCCAAAGTTTTCAGCCGTGCCATTTGGGAAAGGCTTTATGTGCTGAAGCACCTTTAGGAGTTTCTGGCAACAAAACAAACACATTGAGGCTGAATTCCACTGCTTTTACAAGGAATGCAGCATTGGGAGGCACATCTACATGGACAAGATTGAAATTGTCATACCTGGGTGCCTTTTGCCTACCATCCTCAGCACCAGGGAAACCCACCTGATCACCGGTAAACCAGTGTACCTCCAAATTTCTGACTTTTATGTTTTAATTGTGTACCTGCTGTTTTACTGCTCTGATCATGTATGGTTATATAATTTATGTGAACTGCAGTCCAGTTTATTCACTGGAGGACCGCCTTAAGGTTGACTTTCTCTGAGAGCGGAACCTACCTTGTCCAAGGGCATTGATGTGCATGACACAGCAAGGGTACCCTATGTGTAGGGCGAGTAACCCAGTCCACGGTACCTAGCGTAGTCCAGTCAACATCCACCAGCCCACATACTGAAGACAGCCGGTGGATGATGTCCAAACAAATTTAAGTACTAGGTACACTCATTGTATTTGTAAGTGTTTTTATAATGAATACATACCTACATTCATTAGTGTTTTTATATGTGCCTTTAGGTGTTTAGTATCAAAGTAATAGAGCATTGATTATATTGTTCAACTATTTCTTGATGTTCATTCTTTTGACACAGTATAAAATTGTACTGAATTTGTATTAACATTTGTGCATTTTTTTGTTATTGACAAGTTAATGTTTCTGTGTAGAACAATCATTTTTCCACTAATCAAGAACTATGAAAAAGACCATTGCCACATTCACCATATTTATAGACATAATGTGTTTTTAATGGAATAGATGCTGCTATAAAGGGTTCATTTTCTCTTGCCTCATCAGATATGTGTTTTTCCATCATCATATTTAACTCAAATATATTTGTGGACACGGGAGTTGGTATTTACACTTGAGGGTTGGGTATTGATAGGACTATGCCCCCAAAGAATGTAAAGTTTACCATTGCTAAAATAATTATGAAACACAAACAGTTCAGAAGAGATGAAATATTATCTGTCTAAATATCCTGGGCAGCTGGCAGAAGTGTGCCTTTAATTTTAATTATGTCATTGCAGATGATGGCTTTACCATGAATAAGAAACCTAACAAAGGGATTACAATCAATCCTAATTTTGCTTTTTTTGCTCTATCTAGACTGCACACACTTTTAACATAAATCTTATTTTTAGAAAACGTAAATACTTTTGTTCCGGCATGTTAATGCATAAGTTGACCTTTTGACAGGAACATTTTTTCGATGAATCTGTGCTTTCGTTTTTATTGTTGTACTTTAGATATTCTATACCATGCTGAACAAATGTATTGCTAGACACAATAACATTTGCCATCAGGAATCTGTCAACAGATGTAGAAAGATGATGAGAGATAAAATAGTTTAGTGAATTCTCTCAAGTTTCAGCTTTGAAATCAATGAAATGTGGTGTAAAGTTACCACTATTTGACTGGTTCATAAGGATGCTTAAAAAATGCTTTCTTTTCTTATTGAAGCTATGTTTTTAAACAGTAGCTATTAAACTATAAGTGAAAGATCTACTGCAAGATCTGAACTCATGTCAAGGCAGTTTCTCTAGACCAGGAATTGATAATAATGCCTGTCCTGCTGGCACAGCCAGGACATGCCTGGCCCATCACCTCCCAGTGTAAAACATGAGGAAGCTCACTTGAATTGTATCAAAAGGTGATTCCCCCTTCCATAGCTGTTGGATCTAAGAGGTATGATCGCCGATAGGTGGGCTCCATCTGATCGGCAGAGGGGCTTGGCCAGAACACACAGGACACACACAACAAATTTGTAGTGCTGTAGCTGGAAGGAAGCTGCCATAAATAGGAGAGAGGCAGGCTGAAGAAAAATCTAGAAAAGAGGGGGAGCCAGGAACACAGCCTTTCCCATCATTATTTCTATCAACATACCAATATAGGGAGAGATCTCCAATCTGGCACACTGTGGCACTACACCTTCTTCTAGCCTCACCTTGGATTACAAGCAGCATTGGTGGGGTGACACAGGAGAATGCCACATTTGTGTTACTCTGGAATGTTACCTCTCAGCTATGTTCCCCTAAATGGGTGGTTGGGTGGGGGGGGGGTTATAGTTTGAATTTAAAAAAAATTATCCTTTGTGCTGAGGTTTAGCTGTGTCTGTAAGTCTCGCATGTGTGCTACATTAATGAATTCAAAACACAATGATTACGGGTAGCAACTATCGCTGCTGACAGTAATCACATGTAAAAAATACAAAAGGCTGGTTGTACCCAAGTCGATATAGACTATAGACGGACTTGGGTACAACCAGCCTGCTCATAGATGGATTGAATCTTGACCAGTTTAATAGGGATTCGATCCATCTATGGTTGTTTTAAGGAGTATGTTTTTGCATACATAGACTCATAGTATATGTGTGCAGTGTATTCATGAGTAGGCTCATACTCTCATCAAATATAACGAGGATCCTCCTGCGCTTAAATGGAGTCCTAACCTCAAAGCTGCTGACACTAACCTTATACCCAGTAAGTGAATAAACCAATAAATGACACAGTGCAGCGCTGACAAAACTAAATATTAAATAAATAAATAGTGATCATATAAACCAATTTAGTGCATAATATTCAATCCCCTTGATATCCACATCAGGGAGATCCACATATAAATACATATGTGTATAATAATATATAAATGATTGTGTAACACGTGAATCCCCTCTCATTGGGAATATACAGTGCACATAGTGAAATGTTAACCATACACACAATGCTGTGAAATAACACACAAAAAAATGTGCAGACCAACTGTAGACAAATGGTTATAAATAGTCCCAAAAATAACAACACATATAGTGGTACTCCAACTTCACTCTCATGCAGTTATAGTGCTGTGTGGGTGATTCACAAGTGACAATCCTCCAATAGCCAGAATGCCCCCTCACCTCCTTACTTAGATTACAAAGGGCCAGCTCGCTTTGGGGATCAACTGATTCTACAAAGACAGACTCCTCCCAGGGTTCCCCTCAATGGTGACATGCGTCTTCAGCCTTCAACCAACTAGCAGCCAGCTCCTCCCAGGATCATAATAAAATACAAACAGAGACCCTCCATAGTGTAACCTCCCTGATGTGGATATCAAGGGGATTAAATATTATGCACTAAGTTGGTTTATATGATCACTATTTATTTATTTATTATTTCGTTTTGTCAGCGCTGCACTGTGTCATTTATTGGTTCATACTCTGATCAGCCACTCCCGGTGTTTAACATCATTTAACCGGGGCGGCACAGTGACTTAGTGGTTAGCAAGTCTGCCTTGCAGTAAATGGATCATGGGTTTGATTCCTGACTATGGTGCCTCCTGCCTGGAGTTTGCATGTTCTCCCTGTGCTTGCGTGGGTTTCCTCCAGGTGCTCCAGTTTCCTCCCACACTCCAAAGACATGCTGGTAGGTTAATTGGATCCTGTCTAAATTGGCCCTAGTATATGTATGAATGTAAGTTAGGGACCTTAGATTGTACGCCCCTTGAGGGTTAGGGAGTGATGTGAATGTACAATATATATGTAAAGCGCAGCGTAAATTGACGGTGCTATATAAGTACCTGAAATAAATACATTTAACCCCAATAACTTTTTGCTGCAGTGTGCTAAGCACACCATAAGTGCTAATCTCCCTATGTATACCGCTTTTTCAAACTCTAAAAATTGGGAGGTATAGTGGGTATCTGGAAAGAGGGAGGAGGGGGCTGTCAGGTAGGCTGCATGGGGCCCCATGACTTAAAGGTTTACCATTCCCTGCTCTAGATTATTTACAGAGGGTGACCCCTGACAGCAATTAAACAATAAAGCCCACATTTTTTTTAGTTTTGGATAGAGTGGGTTTGTGTTGAACCCCTCTGTGTGCTCATTCCTGTGTCCTCACTGGGATGATCCACCCTCTCTATTTGTCCTGTTGATAGTTGTCAAAAAGAAATTTTTAGGAAATCCAGAATGCTATAGTTGTGACTTAAACAGGAGGGAAGGGGATGTTCTCAAGTGAAGACACTGTTCTAATGGCAGCTGTTTGCAAGGGTTTTCCCTCACTTTTTCTTCAAACTCTCTCCTCAAAATTAAAATCTCCCCTTTTTGTTTTTTTTTTCACTTAATTACATGCCAGCCTGCTCACCATCCTCCTTTCTTATCTAGACAAGAATGACATGCTCCATATCTTCTGTCTCCTAGAATATGCATGTCACATGTCCCAGCAGGCATCACTCTTCATACAGCAGATAGAGGAGGAGGATCTGGCAGTGCATCATCTGGAGCAGGCTGCCTGAATTTGAAAGAGACAGCCAGCTCCCAGAAAAGTCAGGGAAGAAGGCAGTGGTGAGGGGCCCAGTGTATGGCAGTGGAACATAGATCACCAGAGGACAACACTAGATTATTGGGCGGTTACGTTTGTGAATTTAGTACAATGCACAATTAAGTACGAGGGGATTCAAAAAATATTAAAGTTGGGTGGGGTTGGGGGAGTCTTATCTTTAAAGTTTAATTCCACGTTTGTGGAAAAAAATATAGAAAATAAAAAACACAATTTATCATATACAATTGTTACACAAGCAATGTTGTAATTTAATGTTCTGAAAAATTACCTTTCCTTTTCAATCTGAAGCTGCTGTGAATGTTCAGTAAAATTCAATGTGATATGGCAACCTGGAAGCATTCTATATACGGTGCCTCCGAAAATATAATTTCTTGCTTGCATGATTGGCCCACTGATTTTCCCAGAAATCTACACTAGATAAAAGTCAGGCTTTAGGCACCCCCTGCAATAGAAGTGAGAATTTTGACGAGATACTCTACAAAAGTTAATCACTTCTAGAGGATGCAGATGCGGCAACTTTACTCATTAGAACACAGAAAGTGCATCAGCTGATTAATAATGAAACAGACCCTGCCATTCAGAATAGGTATGTGATCAGTCTGATGAAACAAACAGCTTTTTCTTTACAGCGGAAGGCAGCAACTCCTGGCATGTGTGCCTACACTGGCACATAGTGCCTTATTCTGTGAACACGTGGCTGGAGCTGCCCACCTGTCATTTTTTGTTTTTAAATTCGCAGACGGGTTCGGACATACTCTATGACTATGGTGGGCTATTATTCACTGGCATCCCGCTTGTCTAGTACTTTTAAAAATGGCACTTCATATGTGGAATCCTAACCCTAAGATTGCTGACCCCTGCTTTACAAAAAGTAGGAATCTGCTACAAAGTTTGTTAAAACTCCTGCAATGTACATTGATCACCCAGAGGGGTTTGCTCCTTTTTTTGTCAAGAAAAGTTGGAACAGGAATTGCTACCATTATAAGGTTCATCATCCTCATCCTTGCTTCACTACTTTGGGAATCCCTGAATAGGAACAATAAGAAGAATGTGTAGCAGCACCTGATATGCAGGGATGTATTTACAGCGAGGCAAACAAGGCATTTGCCTAGGGCGGCTTTTTTCAGGGGCGTAGCCACTCCCTGGAAGAAGGGACACATGTGAAGATGGGGACATGGTGAGGCATTGCATGAGCTCCACTCAGCAATGGGGCAGACATGTTGGGCTCGGTGTGTCAGTGCGATGAGCCTTCCTAGTGTACCGTCCGCCGCCGAGGAGAAGATGAGGAAGAAGGACATCCGGGGTACAGTCCTGTGGACATGGCGCGGCTTCTGGAGCAGTGAGAGGTCAGCAGGTGAGGTGAAGATGGGGAGAAGCTAAACACAGAGATGAGGCCGAAAATGTATGATGATCACTGTCATTATACTCTGTATTGTTGGTGTTCCTATCAGATGGGAGCTGAGGTAGAAGTACCGGGAAACATCAGGATCAGTCTGGGGGAATCAATGTATATGAGGGCAGTCTGTGTGTGTGCGTGTGTGTGTGGGGAGGGGGGAATCATTGTAAATGGGGTCAGTCTGTGGGGGAAGCAGTGTATATGTGGGCAGTCTGTGTTTGGGAGGATCAGTGTATATGGGGGCAGTCTGTGTTTGGAAGGATCAGTGTATATGGGGCCATCTGTGTTTGGGAGGATCAGTGTATATGGGGGCAGTCTGTGTGTTGGGGGGATCAGTGTATATGGGGGCCATCTGTGTTTGGGAGGATCAGTGTATATGGGGGCAGTCTGTGTGTTGGGGGGATCAGTGTATATGGGGGAAGTCTGTGTTTGGGAGGATCAGTGTATATGGGGCAGTCTGTGTGTTGGGGGGATCAGTGTATATGGGGGAAGTCTGTGTTTGGGAGGATCAGTGTATATGGGGGCCATCTGTGTTTGGGAGGATGTGTATATGGGGGCAGTCTGTGTTTGGGGGGGATCAGTTTATATGGGGGATGTCTGTGGAGGAGGGGGGGGATCATTGTATATAGGGTCCAGGGGCAGACTGACAACTCATGGGGCTCCCGGGCAATAGGGGATCATGGGGCCCCTGTGTCCTTGCCCAAACTCAAAAAAGCCTATGAAAAAGGTACCAAGGGCATCTCATGGGGCCCCCTACTGACCCCGTGCCCTCGGGCAGTGCCCGAGTTTCAAAAATGGTCAGTCCGCCCCTGATAGGGTCAGTCTATGGGCGAATCAGTGTATATGGGGGCAGTCTGTGTTTGGGGAGATAGGTGTATATGAACGCTGTCTGTGGGGGAGGAGAGGGAATCAGTGTATATGGGGTCAGTCTGTGGGGGAATCAGTGTACATGGGGGCAGTTTGTAGGGGGGATCAGTGTATATGGGGGCAGTCTGTGTTTGGGAGGGATCAGTGTATATGGGGACAGTCTGTGTTTCGGGGGATCAGTGTATATGGGGGCAGTCTGTGTTTGAGGGGAATCAGTGTATATGAAGGCCGTCTGTGGAGGAGGCGGAATCATTGTATATGGGGGCAGTCTGTAGGGGGAATCAGTATATGTGGGAGCAGTCTGTTTGGGGCGATCAGTGTATATGAAGGCTGTCTGTGGGGGAGGGGGGAGAATCAGTGTATATGGGGGCAGTCTGTGGGGGGATCAGTGTATATGGAGGCAGTCTGTTGGGGGGGGCAATCAGTGTATATGAATGCAATCTACGGAAGGGGAATCAGTGTATATGAGGGCAGTCTGTTAGGGGGTGGGGAATCAGTGTATATGAGGGCAATCTCTGTGGGGGGGGGTGGGAGATCACTCTGGAGGGTTCAGTCTGTGAGTCGGAGGGTATTTACATCCCACCATACTCTGCATACACCCATCCACTCCTTGCAGAGACCTGACGTCACCCAACAGTCCCCATTACACCCATCAAACAACAACATACCCTGCCATCACATCTTATAGATCCCACCCTACTATACTCTGCATACACCAATCACATAACCCCTCCTGCACCTCTCACCACCCATCACACTCCACAATTCCTGCTAACACCCATCCCACAGCTATGGCTCCCCCATCACCCCCCATCCTACCCTGTATACAACCATCATACCCCATAATAAACTGTATATACCCTTTCTTCATTGTCACCACCCTTTACACCCTAGTTGCTACTATCACCATGCAACCTCTCTCTCCCTCACTTGGGAAGGGGGGGGGTGCACAATTTTTGTGTTGCCTGGGGCAGCACAAAACCTAAATACACCCCTGCTGATACATATACTTGTCCCAGAACAATTAGGGAAGGAAGGGTATGAATAAAAGTCCCAGAGTATTCACCTTCTAAAACAATGACAGCTTCCATATTTCTAAGCTCACAGATTCATTTTAAATGCATTATATTTCAAATTGGAAAAGGTCACTTAGCAAACTTTTGTGATGTGTGTGCCATTTCTCTCAGCTGCCTAATTTTCCCTGTGCCTGCCTGGACTGATTGTAGCTGCATGCATAATCTGTAATTATGCCTCTAATAGCTTCAGTTGCCTTCCAGTCTGGAAATATTGCCTGCATTTATTTTTTCTCCTCTTCATTGCTATTTCATTTTTCTGTTTTGTTTTACTTTCACACATTGTAATAAGTTAAAAATGAGGTTTTGTTTGATTTCTCAAACATTTAAGTACAATTTAGCATATTCACAAGCAAATGAAAATATCATTTTCATTTTTCTTTTTTTTTAAAGAAATACATTGCAAGGCTCTGTTTTTTTTTTCCAAGGAGCTGTTTGGGGATTTTATATCGGCACTTTGATTCTTATGTACAAAAGCCTATTAAATACCTATCCAAAGTGCCTGTTTTCATCTTTTTATTTTTCTGGCTCAGAGTACAAATTGAAAGGGAGAATAAAACTGTTTGTTATTAGATACACATATATATAGGAAACAAAAAGAGGGCACACTGGCCTAGTGCATTACCTTTAAAAATGAATTTATTTATAAATAGTAAAATACTCACAAGAGAAATAAAATCAAATGGAAAGCATGTCACAAAGGATGCAATGTGGTCCAAAAACCCCTGAAGGTGGTCTGGTGGGGGACTGTAGACCTCTAGATAGATGGTGTCTGATGCATTTCGAGGCCCATGCTTGCCATTTGATTTTTTAAATAAACAGTGCAGCGCTAATAAATATTATATATATAAGTATCCAGTGAATAGGTGATACAATAAATAAACTCAGTATACACCCCTAAGAGTATATATCCAAAATAATCAATAATTATATAATAGTGTCATGCGTGTAATCCCTCATAGGGAATATCTAGTGCAAAAAGTGACAAATATAATCATAAAACAATATAGTGGCAAAAATGTACAGTGCTCAAAATAAGTGAACCAATATTCAGTTGCAAAAAAGTCCAAACAATTGATAAAAATAATGCAATGCTTTGTGGTGGTCTTCCCACTACACTCTTCATGCAAAAATAGTGTGCAGTGTGCGTGATTCACACGTGCCAATCCTTTAACGGCCAAAATGCCCCCTCACCTCCTTACTTAGACCCCACAGGGCCAGCACGCTTTAAGGATCAAACGATCCTATCAGAATGGATTCCTCTCTGGGTTTCGCCTTCCACCACCAGCATCCACCAGACTAGCAGCCAGCTCCTCCCAGGGTCATAATGAAACACAAACAGAGACCCTCCATAGTGCAACCAGTTTTATTATGCGATAAACAGATAAAAATAGAGTTCCACTCACATTAGTAATGATTCAGTCCAGCTTCCTACGACATGCTATGGGTGTACTGCATGGGTAATACAACAGGGTGATCCAATATGGCCCCCACTCCGGAAATGACGTCAGTGCGTTTAACAGAAGCTCCTCCCAACGTACCGACGCCTTGCGTCACACTCAGCACGTGACTTCCTCAGGGTTAGGATTCCATGTAAGCACAGGAGGTCTTTTGAAATATTTGATTTTATTTCTCTTGTATTTTACTATTTAGAAATAAATCTATTTTTTAAAGGTAATACACTAGGCCTGTGCGCCCTCTTTTTGTTTCCCTATATACAGTTCTCTTTGGATTTCCCCAGTCAGCCTATATTTTTTTATACATAACCTTTAACCTCCCTAGCAGTCTGATTATGTCCATATTTCTGTGCTCAAAGCAGTACATTTTTTTGCATGGAAATATGTATTTTTTTTATGGTAGGCCTGTAATTTTTAGGAATAACTCATTGAAATCTGTCCGAACAAGAGTCTAGTAAACATCCCAGGTAGGATAAAACTTGAAACACAAAATCATAAATTATAATTTAATAATCATAAAAAAGAATATAATAATAACAATACAGTTAATTCAATATTATAATCAAACCAAAAACACTGAAATTGTTTTAAATGTGCATGCAACTGGTACTTTAATAAAGCGTTGTTTTTTAAAAAAGATAAAGCACTATTTTTGGCAATTTTCTTTCCACTGAGGGCACTTGCCAAGGAAAGGAAAACAGGAGATAAACAGCATAAGAGGGAGATCCCAGCAGGAGTAGGAGACGGAAAGCAGCCTGAGAGGGACCCACCACTCTTCATATGGTGCAACAAACATCAGTCCCATTGAGTGGACAAAAAGCGTTATTAGCCTGTTACAGGCTAATCTGGAGGTGAGCGCACATCTTATACTCACTAAGGAAGTCACCTGAAATTTTTTATTTGATTTGAATCACTGGGAAAAGTCACATACAGTTGCAAGAAAAAGTATGTGAACCGCTTGGGATTACATGGAGTTTTGCATGAATTGGGCATAAAATGTGCTCTGAACGTCATCTAAATCACAACAATAGAAGAACACAGTCTGCTGAACATAATACTACACAAACATTAGATGTTGCCATGGTTTAATTGCACATAACATGTAAACATTCACAGTGCAGGGAGGAAAAAGTATGTGAACCTTTGGACTTAATAAGTGGTTGACCCTCCTTTGGCAGAAATAACCTCAACCAAACGTTTCCTGTAGTTGCAGATCAGACCTGCACAACAATCTGGAGTAATTTTGGACCACTCCTCTTCACAAAACTGTTTCAGTATAGCAATATTCTTGGGATGTCTGGTGTGAATCGCTCTCTTAAGGTCATGCCACAGCATTTCAGTCGGGTTGAGGTCAGGACTCTGACTGGGCCACTCCAGAAGGCGTATTCTGTGCTGTTGCAGCCATTGTTTTGTTGAATGACTTGTATGCTTTGGGTCATTGTCCTGTTGCATCACCCATCCTCTGCGGAGCTTCAGTTGGCGGACAGATGGTCGTACGTTTTCCTGCAAAATGTCTTGATAAACTCTGGAATTCATTTTCCCATCAATGACAACAATCCGTCCAGGCCCTGAGGCAGCAAAGCAGCCCCACACCATGATGCTCCCTCCGCCATGTTTCACAGTGGGGATGAGGTTTTGATGTTGGTGTGCTGTGCTTTTTTTTCTCCACACATAGTGTTGTGTGTTCTTCCCAAACAACTCAATCTTGGTTTCATCTGTCCACAGTATATTTTGCCAGTAGTGCTGTGGAACATCCAGGTGCTCTTTTGCAAACTTCAAACGTGCTGCAATATTCTTTTTGGACAGCAATGGCTTCCTCCGTGGTGTCCTCCCATGTACTCCATTCTTGTTTAATGTTTTCCTTATTGTAGATGTGTCAACAAAAATGTTAGCATGTGCCAGAGATTTCTGTAGGTCTTTAGCTGACACTCTGGGAGTCTTCTTTACCTCATGCAGCATTCTGCGCTGTGCTTTTGCAGTCATTTTTACAGGACGACCGCGCCTAGGGAGAGTAGCAACAGTGCTAAACTTTCTCCATTTGTAGACAGTCTGTCTCACCGTAGACACATGAACATCAAGGCTTTTGGAGATACTTTTGTAACCCTTTCCAGCTTAATGCAAGTCAACAATTCTTGATCGTAGGTCTTCTGAGAGCTCTTTTCTGCGAGGCATGGTTCACATCAGACAGTGCTTCTTGAAACCAGTAAACCCAAAACAGGTGTGTGTTTTTTAAGGGCAGGACAGCTGTCAGCAACACATCCAATATCATCGCACTGATTGGAGTCAAGGTTGGCTCACTCCTGGCTCCAATTAGCTCTGGGAGAAGTCATTAAGCTAGGGCCTCACATACTTTTTCCTCCCTGCACTGTGAATGTTTACATGTTATGTGCAATTAAACCATGGCAACATCTAATGTTTGTGTAGTATTATGTTCAGCAGACTGTGTTCTTCTATTGTTATGACTTAGATGACATTCAGAGCACATTTTATGCCCAATTCATGCAAAACTCCACATAATCCCAAGGGGTTCACATACTTTTTCTTGCAACTGTATATTATTTTTTTCATTGAAGACTGAATAATTTTTATATATTTTTTGTATAATGAGCACGGGATGACATTTTGATTTCACATGATTTTCTGTTTTTCACAAGTTTAATAATATTGATTTTTTGATATATTTATTGGAAATATGTATTGATTTAATATTCAAAGAAGGAGCGCAACATATTGAAAGCAAGAATGCTACATGGACAAAATTTACAGTTTTAGTTTAACAATATATATTTTATTGTGATAAAGAAATACAAAAATATCTTAAAGAGTTGAAAAAAGATTTTTTGCTGAACAAGAGCATCAAAACAATAATATCACACATCCTCAAACCGGCTGAAGCACAAGTAGTGTCCTCCATCTCCTAACATATTAATGGTTGTATATACACGCAGTGAGCTACACAAGGCTAACACAGAAAAACACCCTCGTACAATAATATCATTCCACATGAACTATACAATAAAATCACAGGTATGGCTTCACCGTATTATTATGTTGAAAGCAGAAGGCTGCACAAACACAGATCCATATTTATTAAGGCTTGAAGTGTAGCACAGGCATACGGTCCAGTCTTATTGCTGTGTTACAACACAGTGCCATCGAGAGCAGCACTGGACTAACGGCCAGGGTCTCTATAAGCCATAACACTGTGCAATTGGCTGCAAAATACAAGTCAAACTGCAAAGAAATACATTTGTCTGCTACATTATCATGGAATTCCCAAAAGGAATTGTATTATTTTTTTAAATTACAAATTTCATATACAAAATACAACTTTATTTTACAACAGAAGCATGAAGGAAAACAGAAAACACAAGAGGAATGATGGAGTTAAAACACTGATGAACAGCCAGCATCTCATGGGAGCAGCCATTTTGTTGGCTGATCAGAATTCATGCAGTGGCCTCTCTTAAATTTAAAAGATCTGAGCTGTTGGCTTGTACTACCATGATTGCTGCTACTGCTCACTGCTAATGGTTGCTTCCATGGGCTACAGATGATATACTTTATAAAAATTGAGTGAAATGACTGGCTAGGGTTCATCCACATCTCTTCAATGTTATTTCCACATTTTACTTATGAGGTCAAACTTTTTAAATTTGTGGACCAATGAATTTTTATTGTTATGTGGGCAGAACCATTAAATAAATGTGGCAAGCATTTTTTATGAGTTTGGGGTTAGGGGAAGAAAAGCACATCTTCAGTCATAGAAAATAAGTTCTACCATGTACGCTGGGAGCCTTATGTGTATTGGGCTTCTGTTTTTCATAGAAATGTACATATGTATTGGATTAGGCCACATTGCATCCAGAAATCACCATCTCACCAAGAACCCAATGTTCTAGGAATACCATTTAGTGACAGATTTGAAAGTCCATTGGGTATTTCCATTACCTACACCTCTGGATTTTTTTTTTGTTTTGGGTCCATGTATCATATCATGTTGATGTCATTCCACCAGCACACCACTTCATCCACCAGAATCTAACCAGCTCTACTCCCAATTCCTCTTCTTACCCATGCCCCCTCTACATCAGGCATCCAATATTTGGCTTGTTCACCTGCAGCCCCTGAAAGACAGGCTACCACTCAGAAGCTGTTTTCAAAAGCTGGTCACTGTTTGATCTTACTGGCTTCTTGGAGGTGCAGGTTCATATAAGTAATGTATAGTGCTCAGCATAAATGGGTACACCCTAAAAGATTTGGCAGAAAACCTTTACTTTCCTTTCAGAATCAACATCTTCTATGGGACACTATACTACAAAATACACCCACAAATGTGGGTCATTGATTGCAGGCAAGATTTGTTAATTTGCACACACAAAATATAATTTTTCCTAACAAATCCATTCAAGACCATGTTGCAAAAATTAATACACCCCAATGAAAGTTTTAAGAGCAAAGATAACAGAAAAATCCTAATTAACAAGAATTCAACTACAGGTGAGTCTAATTATTGATTAAACAGGTGTCCATCAGGTGTTGATGATAAAAGGGTATTACTTAAAGAAAACTCCTTCCCATTTCTGTCAGCAATGGCACCACATGGAAGAGAAATGTCACAAGGCCTGAGAAATAAAATAATTTCTTTACACAAGAAAGGTGAAGGCTACAAGAAGATCAGCAAAGCTTTACTTATCAATCAGAATACTGTAGCAAAATGATAGAAAATTTTAAGAAAGATGGAACTGCAACCATCTCACAGAGACGTCCAGGCCATTCATGGATGTTAACAACTTGACAGGAGTGTCTTATGATGAGAAGGGCTGAAGAAAATCACCATGCAAGTTCACTGCAGTTAACTAAAGGAGTAGAAATCCAAACTGGAGTGATTGTTTCCCGTGACACAATATGGCATACACTGCAGAGGAATGGCATGCATGGATGTTGTCCACAAAGGAAGCCTCTCCTAAAGTCCATGCACAAAAAAGCCCACCTAGAATTTGCCAGGGTCCATGCTGAAAAAGAAGAAGACTACTGGGACTCTGTACTCTGGAGTGATGAGACCAAGATAAATGTTTTTGGAACTGATGGCTTTGAAACTGTATGGCGTCACAAAGGTGAGGAGTACAAAGAAAAATGCATGGTGCCTACAGTAAAACATGGTGGTGGCAGTATCCTTCTGTGGGGCTGCATGAGCTCTATATTGAAAGAGAAGAGGCTACCATCATTCCGTACCCTTGGTCATCACGCACTTTTCCAACATGACAATGATCCAAAACACACATCTAAGGCCACTTTTGCATTTCTGAAGAACAGGGTGAAAGTGATTCAGTGGCCAAGTATGTCTCCTGATCTCAACCAATCGAACACCTATGGGGAATTCTGAAGAGACAAGTTGAGCATCACTCTCCATCTAGCATCCAGGCTCTAAAAGAGGTCGTTCTTGAAGAATGGAAAAAGATCGATGTTGCAATATGTCGCCAACTTGTTCATTGCATGACTAGAAGACTTGGTGCTGTCCTTACAAATTATGGAGGTCATACAAAATACTTACATTTTTGAGAGGGGGATTGAAGCTCCTCTTTAAGCTGCAAATGCAGCCAGGCAGAGTTGTACACATGCCGCAGTTGAACTGCTTTGTATATCCTCTCTGTCACAATCGACAAGTAGTGTCGCTGACAAACATGACCCATTCAAGTGAGCGAAGCCACGCTGCAATTGTATGCAATGAGTAGGGTTGTGGCAAAGTGGTGCAGTGTTAAAGCATGCAGTAAGCTGTATTATAATATTTTCGTATTACAATAATGCCTTCTCACTGCTCGTCAAATACTTTTGAAAAGCCCTAATTTGTTTTAGTGACTTTATTACACGTTTGCTGTGCTTGACAACAAAACTCCAAACAGAATTAGACATGTTTTGCTATGTTTCAGTAACAAAGTATAAAACCACTTTGTACCACAGCGCAATAACCTAAATGTCTGCATTCACTATCTGACTTGTATCAGACTGACTCCAATATCATTTGTTGGAATGGTTTCATCACTCTACTTACAAACAGCAACAACTAAAACAACAAACACATAATACAAAAATGAAGGTACAGTACCTTATTCTAAAAATAATAATTAAAAGGATAATAACAATTTAAGAGCTATGCAAAAGACCTGCTTAAGCATAAAGCATAAAGTCTCTACCTATGAAAGAAAAAAAAACACAAATAAAAAAGGTGCCTTTAACAAATATGCACAAAAATTGTTCTGATTTCCAGCATTAAAATAAATCTACATGGCACTGTTAATTTCCTATATTACAGCTTGAATGCTCAATTGTCTAATGAACTAATATTAATAACACTGCTAATTTACAGCATTCAGCAATATCCTGACACAGACACTCTAGAAATAATGAGAAAACAAGCAGAAGCAATTGCTGATATGCACCTTGCATCAGAGTACAAGAGATCATTCAAACCTATGCAGTTTTGGCATTCTGAATGTGAGTATAATCCCTCCCCTACCACGGATGTACCATGTGAAGTTTGCTGCAATAATACTATTGGTAAACAGTTACACTTGTTACCAACTTGTGATAAATGTGGGGTTATATTTGTTTAATTAATGAGAATCTTGCAAGTATTCAGTGGCATACAATATAATCTTCCAGAATTAGATTTAGTAGCAAAAATTTGGAGCTGCCATATACCTTAAAGTGTAAAGGTTTCTTAGCTTTGGATACAGTGGAGAAGGGTTAGATTCTCTGTTAAGATTTTATTGCATTTTGTGTCCGTTATTATTAATATAAAACAGGAGTTATATAGTGCCAACAGTTTGCACAGTGCTTTACAAAATAAAGGGAAACGGTACAGTTACAATACAATTTGGAGGGCCCTGCTTGTGACAGCTTACAACCTAAAGGAGGGAAAAATGTTAAAAAAAAGTGTTAATTGTGAGGGATGAGCTGATGGAGAATGTAAACGTTCAGTAGTTAGGTAGAGGTGGAATAGGCTGCTTCGAAGAAAGACAATTTTAGGGGTCATCTAAAGCTGGCCATACACTGATTTTTGATTACTAAATTTCAATCATTGTGTTGCCACTTCTGCTCGACAGACGTTGATAATTTGATTGACTTCTGTTGAAGGGACATGCTGGGAAACATTCCTTGATAAGCGACTGCAATTTCAAGGTGGGGGATTCCTCCATTAGATATTAATGTAAAACACTGTCCTGTGCTCAAGTGTGGTGCTCAAAGTCAATTGACTCCATCTGTTTCTGTGCCATGCCAAACTCTTAAATGGCCACCTCACTTTGCTACCCTCTTAGGACTGGGGTAGTCCCAATAGACTGTAAAAACAAAAGAAAGAGTGCACCAGTCTGGCACATTACCTTCATACACCATTTATTGATCACATAAAAGCAAGTATTATACTCAATCCAATATGTAAACAAGCTCATAATCCAGAAACAAATACACCAGAACCGCTACACCAACTTCTTATGATGGGAAGAAACCACACAGGCCTACAATAGCTAACATTTTTCAGGGGAATCCCATCTTCTTCAGAGCCAAAAAACTCTGAGGAAGATGGAACTCCCCTTGAAACGTGTTAGACTTTGTAGACCTGTGTGGTTTCTTCGCATGATAAGAAGCTGGTACAAAAGTTCTGGTGTACATATTTCTGGATTATATTGGGGAGCTTGTTTACATGTTGGTTTATGAGTTTAATACTGGCTTTTGTTTTATCAATAAATGATGTATGAAGGTAATGCACTAGGCTGGTTTTTACAGTGAGCAGTCTATTTGGACCACCCAGGTCCTAAGAGGGTAACAAAGCATGGTGACCATTAAAGAGTTTCAGAAACAGATGGAGTCAATTGACTTTGAGCAACACACTTGAGTGCAGGAGTGTTTTACATTAATATCTAAGGGAAGAATTCCCCCTGCCTGAAAGGTGGATAGTGTAGAAGATAGCCAGAGAGATTGGGGTAGAGAGTTCCAGGCATGGCTGGGAGATGTGCTTGATGTGAGCATTGGAGTAGGTAATGAGGGGGAGAAAAACCCCCTTTATCTGTACCAGACAAGAGGTTAGGGTAAATATTCCAATGGCAAATGTCTAGGAGGGGAATTCCCCTCACTTTGAAAATTTTCTGTTGTGTCTTCCCCACTGTATCCAAAAATAACAATAAATACATTTGTCTACATACATTGTAATATATGCAGCAGTTATTTTTAGTAGAGCTTGTATTTACAAGAAGATAGCCTAATAGTCTACGCAGAACTAATGACCACACAATACAGTAATCTTTGGGCCCCACTGATATTCGATTCCAACTCACTGGCAGGTGGAACACTGAAATAGGCCAAAGAATGCCTCAATATGTAGAATACATGCACGATATTGTGGCACCCATAGGACAGTGTCTTTATATAAAAAAGTTTGCCCCATAAACAGTAATACATTAAACCACACCACACTGACCTTGTGTAACCCTTGTCAGGGGTGGGTGCTTAGCTAAGCAGTGACACTACACAAATCCAAACACGTAGGAAAGCCAGCACTCCAACTTGCAAAATGACCATTTACTTGAGTCCCAGATGTCTTTGACTGCCATGCTTTTCTCTACATTTGCCTCCATAAGCAGGCACCTGACTTTGTGCTCGAAATAGAAAAGCCCACCGCAAAAAAAAAAAAATGAATATCATTATAGTTGGAGCCTCGTATGGAGGTCTACAACCTATGTACATCCATCACTTTTTAAATTCCTCAGGGTGGATGTAAGCTACTGGGAAATTAAATGTGAATAACTAAAATTTAAGTTGTTGACATCTGTGATATAATCCCCCTAAAATCTATTTCTACGCATTGTGACCATTATAGAGTTTATAAAACCAGCTACTTCTGTTGGGATATGCCCTGGACCCCCTGACATACAGAAGTAGGTTGTCTATTTTAACGGTCATGTCAGTATGCCTAGATAACTAAATGATGGGTTATTCTATATTGTCTAAATGGTCAGTTATAATATGGAATTTGAGATTAGTCCTTCCGTGTACCCAAAAATCCACCTTATTGAAATAATGCATCAATACACTTTTACAACAGAGAAGGAAAATAAGATCTCATGACGACTACAATGGCTACATTAATTGAATAAATCATTTCAGATGTGTATTTATATACACAGACGCACACATCCACATTCACACAAGTAGTGGTTTACATTGTGATTTTCCAGTTTCCAGTTAACACTTTTACCACACTCTTTTAGAAAAGCTCACTGACTCGTTTACCCGCTGTAGGACACAAGTGGGCCAGTGCAAATCTCTGAAAATGAAGTATAGGCTGAGCATTGAGAGGACAAGGAATGATGCATCTGTAGCTTCCATCTGTAAAAAATCTGTTAGTGGTATATACAATGTTTCACTAACTGGAAATATCCTTACAAATGTCATAGAGCATAGAATGAGAAGAAGAGTTCCATCCACAGCCCTTGTATCTCAGCAGAAGGAACAACAGTCTCTATACTGTCCCCTTATCATCAAGTCTTTGTCTATTGCTTGGCCATGTTCACACTTCATGCAAATGACAGTAGTCACACAGGGCATCAGTCCGAAGAATCAGCAGCTCAAATTTGACTGATTGTTGCTGTCATTCACTGCTTGTGTCTTGCTTAGTAGATAATGTGCTGTCCCGAACAGGGAGAAGGTCATAGTGGCAGGGAATGTGGCTGTTCTTTGGAAGGTCATAGAGATCTTGGCTGGCTTTACAGTTGTTGTTGAAGATCCCTTGGACTGTATTGCCTGTAGGTTCTGTTGTAAGACAAAAAATGCAGTACTGCCATTACTAAAAATATGCAGCTAATGTACATGTAATGTTTATAAAACACTGACCATGAAGAAGCTTTACCAGTTTAAATGTAGGTTTTCCATGACAAATGCATATAGTATAATGGCCCATATATAAAATTCAGTAAAACATTGCTCAGTCATCACAGAAGACATAAGGGCATTCCAAACAACTATATCCTCCACATGCAGAAAGGTTTCTTTACTGTAAGAGCTGTGAAAATGTGTAATGGTGTAATAGTTTCCTGTGGGAACTGGTTTAGGCAGACTCAGATGATTTTTAACAACTGAACAAATTATATATGGCTACTAAAATTTACATGAAATAACATCACTGAAGGAAAAGTGACAGGGTCCTTCTGACCCTCTTATACTTGCCTTGTCAGCGATCCCTTACCACTCTTCCCTTCTCTGCAGGCAGCACTGAATTGGCTTGGTAACCTGGGGGATTGGAAACATCATGGCCTTGCACAGGGGAGACATGCCAAGCATTGTGGACAGATAGTGAGAAGGAAAGAGTAGCAGGAGAGTGCTGGTAGGGTGAATACAAGTGAATTGAGACCTTTCTAGACAGACTGGGGTTGATTTACTAAAGGCAAACAGGCTGTTCACTGTCTCTTTGCAGGACAATTTTCCCCAGAGCTTAGTAAATGAGGTGAAGCTCTGCTGACTTCTTCCATCATCCAATCACATGCAAGCAAAATTGCTTTTTTTTCATTTTTAATTATACGTAATTGGGCATTTTTTGCAAAGCGAAATCATTCATTAAGTTCAGGGGAAAATTCCCTTGCAAAGTGCAACTTTCTTTACAAAGTGAACAGCCTATTTGCCATTAGTAAATCAACCTCATTGTCACCTTGTCCTAGAACATGACAGTGTTTACTTGACCTGTAGTGTTCACTCACAAACATCAAATGAGGTATACAGCTTGCATTACATTCAACAACCAACCAGCAATTGACTTGTAATGTGACCCTAGTACAGATGTATATTATACATAATATTCTGTATGTTGTTCTGTTTCAGTAACACACATGGTACAGGCATTAAACAAATACCATGTTAATATTGTTAATATGCATACATGTTTACATGTTAAAACTTTGACATGAATGAGGTTTCCACTCCAAACAGGCTTTCCATTGAGATTGAGGCCATGGCATGCATACATAGGTGAAATAATTCACTGGACAGATCTGTAGACTCCAGGAGAAGGGCTGTGAAGGTGGCTGACAAAACGATAATCTGGCTAGTGACAGCTAAGTATGATCTTCTAGAGGGGTCTCCAAACTATGGCCCTCCAGCTGTTGAAGTATGGAGGGCCATAGTTTGGAGACCCCTGAATGGGGAAAGATGAAGGAGCAGAAAATGAAAATCACACTAAAATTGGCCTTCAACTGCTGCAGATGCAGTGGGAAGTTTGTAAATTACTGACAGAATCGGGAGCACAGCTAATGCAAACAAACTTGTCCATCATTTAGCAAAGGCTTTGCAACAGTATTTGCAAGCAGTGTGCCAGCAAACCCGGATTGCAACAGTATTGCAAACACTAATAAGGACTAATGCACACTGGATGTTTAGCAATGGTGCATGAGGCTCCAGTTATTAGGTGCTGGTGGAAGGTACAGGCACATAGTCCAGCAGGGCCGTGGACAAGGGGGTACCACCAGTCCTCCTGTATGGGACCCAGGCCAGCAGGGGGGCCCAGGCAGCTGGGTGAAACGGATGTGGGCAGGAAGGGTGAATGGGGAAACTACTGGAACCAATCCCCTGTATGGCTCTCCCTGCAGCAGCTGAAAGCTGGGTTCTTTTCCTCTCTCTCCCCCCTCCCCCCAGCTGGCTTTCAGCTGCTGCAGAGAGAAACATACAGGGGATCGGTTCCAGAAATTTACCAGCCCCTTCCACTTCTGAATGAACACAATGAGTGATCGTCACTCACTGTGTTCATTCATAACTGAAGCACAATAAACTGTGTTATTTTTTGTGGGGAGGGGGGCTATGTTAGGTTGGCTGTATGTCTCCCTGTGGTTTGGAGGGGGCTGTCAGGTTCGCAGTAAGGGGCCCCATGGTTTCTAACAGCAGCCCTGCTGTCCAGCCCCACTGTCAGCAGCCTGTCAAACTCTATGTGAAGCTAACAGCTGCCATGGCTGGAGAATGCACTGAGCGGTACTTATGTTAAGTGCAGTATGTGCCCAGCGACAAACGCAAGACTAATGAGTTCTGAGCATTCATGCCCAGGTGCATACCGCACTTAATGTAAATACCATTCCGGGCACTGTCCAGTGGCAGCAGTCAACTTCAGACAGGCTCAAGATACAATGACTATATTATGCACCCGTACCAGGGGCGGACTGACAACTCATGGGGCCCCCGAGCAATAGGGGATCATGGGACCCCTGAGTCCTTGCTCAAACTCAAAAAAGCCTATGAAAAAGGTAGCAGGGGTATCTCATGGGGCCCCCTACTGACCCCGGGCCCTCGGGCAGTGCCCGAGTTTCCAAATGGTCAGTTCGCCCCTGACCCACACCTAAACACCAGATCATCATCCACAAACGCTAAAAGCCCAGCCTGCATGCGACTCTACAGATATGTTGCTGCAGGTATAACAGTTTTCCTGTTAAAAACCTACATACACCTAATGGAACTCTGATTACTGAAGAAATACAGGACTGTTCATTTAGCAAAGTGAAAATTCAACTCAGCTCAGCCAATTAGATACAGCTGTGTTTATTTTGAATACCCAATCAAGTGCAAGGGAAATTTAGCAAATAATTGGATGATTAAAGTGAACATGAGTTCACCTTCTTCTCTAACATCAATGAACATATATGTTGTAAAGTGAATAGTTTCTACTCCAAAAGGTGGCCAGAGGCACATTTTATTTTGGTGCAGTACCACTTATGAGCAGCAGAGGGAAGAATTTTTGAAGAAAGCTGCAATTGAATATTGTATGTGTCTCGTAATCAATCTCACTGCTCTCCTTTGCAGCACAACAAATGGATAAAGCTGGACTAACACTGAAATTCAGCCTGTTTGGCAGGAAGTGACTGATTTTAGATCAGTGCATGGCCATCCTTGCTCGACAAGTGTTTAACATCATTTGTTTGACTTCTGTCAAAGGGGCCATTTTTCCTGATCAGCAGCTGCAGTCACTGATCGCTGTATCCTGACCGGGGCAAGTCCCGCTGTCAGAACACCATGTCTCATCTATGGCTAGCTTAAGTCTCTCCAGTTGGATTCAAAACTATTTTGCCTGGAGTCAAGGTCCAACGTGCTTCTGAAACATATGTTATTGTAGCTTTCTTAAGCTGGCCATACACTACTAGATTTTCTAAAGAAGGTTTGTATGAACATTCCTACAAAATGTCTCTGTACATTAGATGACTTGACAAATGATGTCCAATAGTACTGTAAAATCTCATTTGCTTTTAGCATTTTATTTTGGATCAAGAACCACATGCAATGTTAGAAATTTGTTTGTTCTAGAAAAATGTAACATCATGTGCCTTCTTATTTTCTCATCACTGTGGTAGAAAACAATCAATTTGACCCCACTAATGATTAGAAAATCCAACAAATGTTCTTAAAACAAACAATTCTAATCAAAATTCTACTAGTGTTTGGCCAGCTTTATGCTGCTCATATGCCAGTTCATTCAAGTCCATCAGTCAGCCTAAACCAGACATTGTTCCTTATAAGCAGCATCAGCATTCAGATCAAAGATCAGTTTGTAAAACCAAGTTCTTAAACTCTTGTCCACAGGCACAAACAAGAACATACTGAGACATCAGTCTGGAAAAATAGCACTCTGGAAACATAGACACACTCTAGTGATATCTGAATATGTCTTACCATTGTGGGAGTCCTTGTAAATTAATATGCTGTAACAAAAGTAATAATAATATAACTACCTAAAATATTGTCTGGCATTCGCAACACTTACAAAATATGATTCTTTATAAAGTCTATCTTACTTTTTTGTTTCGGATATTGGATTTGCAAATGCATGTCATGTGAGTGCCACTGGCGAGATTACCCATTAAACTGATACTAAATGCTATTTTTTTCATTTAAATTAAAAAAGATGTTATACATTACTTACCTACTTTGTGCAATGATATTGCACAGAACGATCCCTAACCTCCTATTCTGGAGTCCCTTGCCAGTGGCCTCTCCGCTTCTTCTTCCGAGTGACCCCTTAGTAGCAAATAATATGTGGGTGCACCCCAGAGACAGGCTATGTGCATCCATAGACACACGCAGCTTTAGTAAGCCCTGCCCCCATTCCTTCCTCACAGGAGTTTGCCTGTGGCTCCCACTCCTGCCTGTGTGAAGAAGTGAGAGGAGCAGTGTTGCAGTTCAGTCAGTGCTAGATCATTAAGAGGAGCCAGGTAAGCGTTTAGATGTGGGGGGGGGGGGGGGGATGCAATAGGTAGTGGAGTGTTTTTTACCTCAATGTATAGAATGCATTAGGTATTAAAACTTCCCTTGCTGTAGATTCAATGGGAAGTAACAGTAAATCTATTCAAAGAAAGGTAAATCCTCTGTCCAAAGTGAGGGAAAGTCCTCTTTCAAATATGTTGATTTTCCTCACAATTAGTCCCCATGAAAAAGATCACCAGGATGAATAGAGAGGGCATATCTCCCCAGCAGGTACACAGACAGCAATACAAATTTACGAGGGTTACAAACATTCCACTGGGATTATTTTTTAGCAAAAACATGGCAGAATACATTTTGGCCTAAATTTATGACAAAATTTGATTTTTTAAATTTTTTTACTGGATATGTTTAAAGGCAAAGAGTCAAAATATTGTTTTTATTTTCAAAACTGTCGGTATTTTTTTTATAGCGCAAAAAATAAAAACCGCACAGGGGATCAAATACCACGGAAAGAAAGCTCTATTTGTGGGAAAAAAGGACATAACTTTCATTTGGGTGCAGCATTGCATGACTGCACAATTGTCAAAGTAACGCAGCGCCGTAACGCAAAAAATGGCGTGGTCAGGAAGGGGGGAATGACTGGAAACAAATATGTAGAATCAGAAAAAGTATTCCTTATTGCTTGTTCAAGGTCATTGACTCAAAGTATTAGCCAGAGGGTCAACATAGTCCACCAGCTAGCATTTTCAATTGGTCAGCAATGGCAGCCCAGAATTTCTTCAATGACAGCTTTACTTTCAGGTCTGCATTAGCTTGCTGATAAAGGCACCATCATTCAGGGGTATGAGATTTAAGTCAGAAGTCCTTATCTGCATACTTGCACCAGGTCAGTGACGCAAATATTGAAACAAGACCATCAGCATGGCAGCTAGCATTTAGAGAAATAGAGGGCTGCATTTGTTGGTTTCCATGTGTCTCTCATGACAGGTTTCCTCTAAACAGTTGCAGCTCCTACCCTGGACCATTTGAGGTTCCCCAGCCTCAGAGGACAGCAGTGCCCCACACAGTGTCTGACAACTGACGGAGAAGGTCTCCTTTGCTGACAGTGTACATGTACATACACAAAGACTGGAAGGGTTTTCTACTCTCTTAGATCCTTGTTGTAGGAAGGTTTGGAGCCATAAAAAATATATTCAGAATCTGGCAGGTGGAAGTATCTCATGCAAATACATATTACTGGCAAAACAAAACCTTCTATATGCAGTTCAACTATTAGTCTGACCATAAGCATCAGTGAACAGTTGGAAGTGCAACCACAACCAACCTCACAATGGTCTTTGGGGCCAGCCTCCCCACTAAACTGGCATGCTGTGGTGGCACAATGGTTCTAATTTAGGGTAACAGAGAAGGGTGGGGAACCTTATGGAAATGGTCCTTGCAACAATTTATCCAGGTGCACACAATAGTAATTAGGCACATTTTAACAACCGTGATTGTTTTTTTATTTTTTTGTTGCTGTTTAGGGCAATAACAGACTGATACATAGATGCTGATTTACTAAAATAGTCCATTTACAATACAAGGAAATTTGAACTTTGCAAGGGAACTCCCTTAGGTTAGTGAATGTGGTGAAAATTCACTTGGCATGGAATCATGTGTAAGGACAATTAAAAAAAAAACAAAAAAACTGAATTTTTGCATTGCACATGATTGGATGATGGATTTCTACACAGCCTCTTCACATTCACTAGGCTAAGGAAAAAATGCCTTGCAAAGTGAGCAGCATATTTGCCATTACTAAATCCACTCCATAGACATTAGTAGGCTTTATAGTTTTTATATTGCCAGTGTGCAGGATAGCAACATCTAAACATTCTGGCTGGCTGATATGGTTTTTTCTTTGACATGATTTAATAAATGTTCTGCTATTTATTAAAGGAAAATAACATGATAAAAAAAAACAAAGTAAGACTTACCAACTTCATACACATTTTTATTGGCCAAGCTACCATTACTTATCTCTGCATAAGCAGAGTCCCTCCGTGCTGGTGACTTCATCTCCACATAGCCACACTCTGTGTGCTTAGGCAGAAGAGCTGGCGGATCCTTGATGGTGGCATATGGGTTTTCAGTGCTGCTCAGGGAACAGCTGCTTATGCTATATGCAGAGCTTTTCAGTAGACCTGAGCAAAAGAAAACATGAGTCATTAGCATCGGCTCTCATTTTCCAGTGAGTGTAATACAGTATGCGTTAGCCAGTAAAACGATCATAAAGTAATGGACGTGGGCTGTTCTGGAAACATCCTATATTTTGGATTTCCTGTGCCTCAAACTTATTTTGTGGCAGAGCTGTATGAGTCTCACAAAACAAGCTGAAAAATTGTCAAATCCTCTACAAGGTAAAATAGTAAAACTTTATGTATTTCAACTAGGTATTCAGTGTTTTGCCTGAATTTCTACTTTAATCAGAAAAAAAAAGCCGGACTAATAAGTACGGCAAAAATATTGGATTTTTTGTGCACAGTAAGAGACCACACGATAAAATACATATCTTAGATTGTAAGCTCCAAGGAGCAGGGCTCTCCTAACCCTCTTGTATTCAACTGTTTTGTTGCTGTATCGTCTCCTGTTATAATGTAAAGCACTGAGCAAACTGTTGGCGCTATATAGAAGTAGAATAAGTGAGTGCTGGAAATAACGTAATATAACAGCGACTATGCACCAAAGGCACCATATAAGACCTTCAAGGAGACAGTAATATAAAGAGGGGGTGCAGCGCTGGTAAAATTCACAGAAATTATAAATAAAAGTATAAAAACAATAAGTTCATATATAAATATGCATAATATAGTGACACTGTGCAAATATGTGTGCCACTAAATGTGAGGCTAATATCGTGAAAGAGGTGTACTCAATCAACTTAAAGGTAAGTCCAAGGTGACAATGTGAATGAGATCTCAGATGATCTTCAGACGTCCAATGACTAAAACTGTGGAAAAGGTGAGAAAATTGGGTATAGATTACGCACTCACCAGATACGCAATCTTTATGCGCATTTGTGTTGTATATCAAAAAACATCAGATGTCCTCACATAGGTCTGGTCAGATCTGGTCATGTATCATTCACTGCCTGATGGTTCACACTCAGGGTTCACACTCAGGGATGACCGCTCAAAACGCATCAACGTAGAGCTACAGCAGGTTGACGCCACACCGCCGGCACCACAAGGGGTCCCAGCGGCCGTCTTGACTCTGTCAGTGTTGCTTCATTACTTTTATTACGCTCACTTGGCTGACTTCTGGAATAAACATCCTTGACATACTACACTATTGGCCTCCTCTGTTCCTTTGAGCTCCTGTCGGAGCTGTCTATACTTGCAGAGCGGTGATCCTGAGTGTGAGATCTCACTCACATTGTCACCTTGGACTTACCTTTAAGTTGATTGAGTACTCCTCTTTCACGATATTAGCCACACATTTAGTGGCACACATATTTGCAGTGTCACTATATTTTGCATATTTATATATGAACTTATTGTTTTTATACTTTTATTTATCATTTCTGTGAATTTTACCAGCACTGCACCCCCTCTTTATATTACTGTTGGTGCTATATAAATCCTGTATTATAATAATAATAACCATTTATTGACATAAAAGAGTCATATATTCTTTATAGGACCCATAATACAAGCATGCCCCTCAGCTCGATTTGATATACATGTATCTTGTTTATTATATGTACATTTGTGTGTTTGGTAGTATATTTACTATTCACCCAGACATTCAAGCTACAATCCTGAAGAAGCCAAATGCACAGACGAAACGCGTTTGCCGTTTTTTTATGAATGCATATTGCAATTACTGTAACTATGTGCCTAGTGATATGTATATATATATATATATATATATATATATATATGCGTGAGGGAGGCATTGTGCTCACAATTATGATTACCCCTGCTTTCGTCCCCTCTTTTGAGGGGCATGTTTGTATTATGGGTCCTATAAAGAATATATGACTCTTTTATGTCAATAAATGGTTGTATGTATTTTATCATGTGGTCTCTTTCTGCACCCAAAGAATCCAATATTTGTGCCGTATTTATTATTCCGGCTTTTTTTTCTTCTGTATTAATAAGATTTGGCACCAGGAAGCTCTTTTGGTTATTTTTCTACTTTAATCAGTAACATTCCCACTTTGACCTTATAAGTAAACGCATTTTGCCAAGGTGCTGCTGAGATGACTGCTTTCAAATATTTTATACCAATAAACACGCACTGGGTTCTGTAGATCCTTTGGTATTGGATCATCTTTAATTTGTATTCAGAGAGGATGGACAAGTTTTTTTTAATGTTCTTTATGATGTTACTCATAATGACCAAACAAGTTCTAACGATACATTTTAATTAAAGATTTCAATTAATTTCTTGAAAATTCATTAATCTAAAATTGATTATGTTGCTATGGGAAACACCACTGTCCTTTTTACTGAATTTTATAGCATATCCCCCTTACCATGCTCATTGAGATATCCTCCTTGTTTCCAGTCTGCTGGCAGAGTACCCGTGTAATCTATAGTGTGTGATCTCTTTCCTGGATCCAGGCTCTTCAGGTTTACAAAAAGCTGGCTGCTTTTAGACTAAATGAAAAAATAAAATAAAAAACAATATGTTAATATCAGCTGAGATGTGTTATTTGCCCACAGCTCTATCATGCTCATGTGAGGCAAACCCACAACATTAGGTTTGTATAAACATTAATAATGAATGTCTCTTATTTCTTCCTTTTTGGGTATGTTACATATGTTATTAAAAGCATTTTTTATATCTGTTTAAAAATTACAAAACACTCCTATTGATCCTGCCAGAAATCCAGTAAGCTGGTAAGTTCATGTGCACTCTGCAGTGTCATCCTAAACAAGAACGCCACTCTACCTATCCAAATCACATTTTTCCTAACACTTGTCCCTATATAAAAATAATAAAAATACTTACTAGTCCATAAAGTCCAGCATTGTCTTGTTTTCTTGCTTGCAGGCAAAGTTCTCCCTACACTGCTCTTCTCCAGGCCAGAAATGCCACAGGGGTTCTTTGTCAAGTCTATATGGTCTGGCAAAGCCCCATGGCATGCGCAGTTAATCCCCGGCTCTGCCAGTAGACTGGCAGAGACTCCACGACAATTCTAAGCATGCACGAGATCCTGTAAACTGACTTCTGGGATGCATGTGGTAGATATCCCAGGAGGCAGTTAGTGGAATCATGCACATGCCCTGAATCGAGGCCTATCTGGGTATACTCAGGGATTGTAAACCCTACCCTTATAAAACAACCCATTCAGTTTAAAATAGAAATGAAAGGTATAACATTTGTGTATAGATATAAAAAACATTATATCGACTTTTTATTCCCATTTTTTAAAAGTTATGACATTCCCTCTGTTCTCAGCTGCATAAGGGGTAGGGAAGGAGAAACAGCAGTCCACTGATCTGAGAACAGGATGCTTTTTCATACAAGTACAAGGTACAGCAGGCACATGTCAGGAATATGAAATGTTGGCTTTACATATTCTTTAAAGATGCAAAATTAAAAAGGAAGGGAAAAAAAGTATTTACTTTCTTTAAAAAAAGGCAATTATGTAAGAGGGAAAAGGGGGTGAAGGTCCACTTTACGGAGTGTTACCATCCCTGCTCACATCACCACTGTAAACTTCAGAACACTTAGAACTATGTTATAAAGACACGTACTGTACTAGGGTGACAGTGCTGCTACTCCACAAGTGAACACTCTAAGACAAGAAGTGTGTTACTAGCAGGATCACCACCAAAAATAAATGGCCTGAAAAAGAAGACTAATGCAGCCACCACATATAATGACTGGTGATCTACAATATATCACATTTCGTTTTTTGGGTTCAGAGACTATTTAACCTTGTTTAAATTCTCTCCTCACTCATTCTTCCTTGGCTAGTGTTTTTTTATTTGTTTCAATCTTTCTTATGTTTAATTTAAAAAAAAAAATCAATTTACATGGCCTGGTTTGTAGGTTAATAGGCAATCTTAAAGCAATTCTAAAGGTTAATTTTTTGGGGGAAAATAACAAACATGCTATACTTACCTGCTGTGTGCAGTGCTTTTGCACAGAGCAGCCTGGATCCTCCTCTTCTCGGGTCCCCCGCAGGCTCTCCTGGCCCTTCTCTCCTGACGAGTGCCCCAACAACAAGCAGCTTGTTATGGGGGCACCCGCTGCTCCATATGTCCATTTACACTCAGGGCCTTGGCTTGGCCCCACCCCCTCTCTCCTCTTTGGCTGACTGGCTGTGATTGACTGCAGTGGAAGCCAATGGCTTCTGCTTGCTGTCTCAGCCAATGAGGAGGCAGAGACCCGGGACAACCGAGGCTGTCGTTCACATGGCTAGATCACAATGAGACTCAGGTAAGTATTGAGGGGGCTAGGAGTACTGCTGCACACAGGTTTTTTTACCTTCATACATAGAATGCATGAAGGTAAAAATCCTTCAGCCTTTACAAGCACTTTAAGGCCTCATGCACACAACTTTTAGAGACATTTTTTATGCCTCTGAACACAGCTGCATGTTGCTAATGTGCCCATGCACATGCAGGCATTTAAACATGTATTTTCATTCAGAGGCTTAAAAAAATGCCCTAAACTTGCGATCCTGAGAAGCATTTTTGTGCTTTTTACATATAAACGCATGTAAATACACATAGATGCATATAAATGCATTCTAGTGTCTAGAATAAATTAGTATTCTAGCTATTAGAATACGTTTATGCACATCTGCTCTTACACGCCATACACACATAAACACTTATAATTTTGAGCCAAAGTGAGCATTTTTTAAGCTGGATTTTTCTGCCAGCACCAAGCAGAAAGATCCAGGGCACAAAGGAATAATTTAGTAAGGCAATGTGTATGAGGTCTAAGTTATTCTGAAGACCATTTTCCAAAATGTATTTTATTTTTAAATGATTGTATGTTTTCATAACAAGGTTATTTGCATGAAAATGTTATGGAGAGGGGGAGGTGTTTTGTAGTCCTGGCTCACTTGTGTTCTAGGCTGCCAATGCTGCAACTCCACATATACAGTACAGTAAGTGAGCATTGTCACTCTAGGTCAAGAAGTGTGTTATTGGTGTAGGATTGTCAGGTGAAAATAAAGGGAAAAAAATCCTGAGAAAAACTAATACAAACACCACATCTAGGGACCGGTAAGCTGCAAAATAAGTTTTATTCTTGTGTTTAGACACTTTTAAAAGACGTGTCCCAAGAAAATATGCTGCAACACCAATGAGAATATACAGTATACCATGGCAGGGACATATCTACCATGAGGCAAACAAGGTGTTTGGCTACGGTGGCAATTTTTAGGGGTGCGCCACCCCCCCCACCCCCCCCAGAAAAAGGGGCCTGGTGAGCAAGAGCGGACAGAACCATGTAGGGCTGCCATCTGAGCGGTACCATCGGTACTCCTGTAGGTGGCCCGGACAGCAGGAGAATCGGTGTGGTGGGAGAGAGCAGTTGCAGAATGATGCACTGTGTATCTCTCCCTCCAGCAGCTGAAAGCCAGTTTCTCCCACCTCTCCCTCCTGTCGGCTTTCTGCTGCTGGAGGGAGAGACAGACCTGGCCAAATTGAGAGGGTGCCCTGGTGTTCCTGAGTGGCCGCTCTCCACTGAGCTCCTTCCCCTGCATGCGCTCAGAGCTGGGACCAGGGGAAAGCTTGGAGCAGGGAGAGGAGAAGTGGCAGAGAGGAAAGAGCCAGGAGGAGTTGAGCTGTGTTGTGTTCTCTGGGCTCTCCGTCCTGTCACCCATCCAGCACATGAGACAGGATCACTGATAGAACATATGTGACTGTACCCACACAGTATGATTACGACCACCTGCCCCCATTTCCTGCTGCCCAGAGATCAGCAGCCCTTAGAGGAGGTGGGGGGAGGATCATAGTGTGTGTGTATACAGTCCCATAGATCTATCAGTGATCGTGTATCAAGTGCTGGAGAGAAGAGAGAGGGAAGAGAGAGAAAGAAGAGAGAGGGAAGGGAGAGAGGGAAGAGCGAGAGAAGAGAGAGGAAAGAGAGAGGGGGAAGAGAGAGGGAAGAGAGAGAGAAGAGAGAGGGAAGGGAGAGGGGAAAGAGAGAGAGAGAGGAAAGAGAGAGAGGGAAGAGCGAGAGAAGAGAGAGGAAAGAGAGGGGGGGGGGGGGAGCGAGAGGGAAGAGAGAGATAGAAAGAGAAGAGAGAGGGAGAGAGAAGAGAGAGGGAAGGGAGAGAGGGGAGAGAGGGAAGAGAGAGAGAGGGGGGGAGCGGGAAGAGAGAGAGATCGAAGAGAGAGGGAAGGGAGAGAGGGAAAAGAAGAAAGAGATAGAGTGAAGAGAGAGGGGAGGGAGAGAGGGAAGAGAGAGAGGAGAGAGAGAGAGAATGTGAGAGAGAGAAGAGAGAGGGAAGAAAGAGAGAGAAATAGGGAAGAGAGAGAAGAGAAAGAGAGGGAGAAAGAGAGAGAGGGAAGAGAGAAAGAGAGAGGGAGGAGAGAGAGGGAGAGAGGGAAGAGAAAGAGAGGGAAGAGAGAAAGAGAGGGAGGAGAGAGAGGGAAGAAAGAGAGTGAAGAGAGAAAGAGAGAGGGAAGAGAGAGAGAGAGAATCATATACACACACACACTCATTGAACTCTCTCGCTCTCTCATTGGGGAGGCGCACAATTTTTGTGTTACATAGGGCAGCACAAACCTAAATACACCACTGTACCATGTTACTTATCCCCGAGAATAACAAGCTCAGTAATATATGTCACACCCAAGGGCAGACTGATCATTTGGAAACTCGGGCACTGCCCGAGGGCCCGGGGTCATTGGGGACCCCATGAGATGCCCTTGTTACCTTTTTCATAGGCTTTTTTGAGTTTGGGCAAGGACACAGGGGACCCATGATCCCCTATTGCCCGGGGCTCCATGAGTTGTCAGTCCACCCCTGGTCACACCATATAGGAAATGAAGCTAACACAAAAAGTTACATCAATCCCAGCAATCTATGATTCCACATGTCAACAAAAAGGTTGGAAACATCCAATATGGAAAGATGAATAACTACTTTATGCAAAAAAAGCATAGAAAAAGAAAAGAAAAAAAGGAAATTCTTCTTTTACTGAGAAAGTAATACCCCCAAGTGAACTCTATACACTCCAGGGATATCATTACTTGTTTGCAAATTCGTATATGTGTCTGCTGTGAATAAATTGCTATTTCCTTTCTCTCGCTGATTTCTAAATGGGAGTCTGCCTTCACTGTAACCACCCCAGCAATTTCAATGTTGCATTAGGAAAAGCTTCACTGCCAGTAATTTGACTGGTAGCTCAGTGGGAAAAACAATAAGCCCATGCCATAAGAAGGAAATACAAATTCTGGGGTAGTGTACAGAATAGCTTAGGAAAATTGCAGCTGCAGTCATATACAGTACATTATTACATTTATTTTTTATCAAAAAATGAATAGCTAATAATAGAAAAATATGCTACCCAGAAAGATAATAATGATGGCTACACACTTGGAGTTTTCTATCAGATCTATGTGGGATTCAATCAAATAGTCATAACTTCCCTTCCAATCGATTTAGACTCAGTTTCAATTAGATTTGATCAAACTGAATCGGTTGGCCAGGGCGAAATATTATTGATCCTTTACATCAATCAGCAGCACTGAGATACCTTGTTCATGAATACAATCATATTTCACTTAATCAGATTATGAGGTTCAATGGTGGAAACAGATGTGAGCACTAACTTACAATCGTAACTTACAATTGTATCTTAACTATCAATTGAAATCCACATTCCTGATATAGGGTCTGAGATAAAAAAAATCCCATTTCAGTCTTTGCAGATGACACCAAGCTGTACAGTGGAATAACGTCCTTACAGGATGTCTTCAACTTAAAACCGACCTCAATGCACTGTTTAATTGGGCAACTATGTGGCAAATGAGGTTTAATGTTGATGAATGTATGGTTATGCACTTGGGGGCTAAGAATATGCATGCATCATACATACTAGGGGGGGGGTACAACTGGGGGAATCAATGGTGGAGAAAGATCTGGGAGTTCTGGTAGATCACAAGCTTAATAATGGTATGCAATGCCAAGCTGCAGTTTCTAAAGTGAGCAAAATCCTCTCTTGTATTAAAAGAGGTATAGACTCCAGAGAGAGAGATATCATATTACCCCGGTACAAATCACTAGTAAGACCTCATCTGGAATATGCAGTTCAATTTTGGGCACCAATTCACAAAAAGAACATTGGGGAACTGGAGAAAGTACAGAGAAGGGCAACCAAACTGATAAGAGGTATGGAGGAGATCAGCTATGAGGAAAGATTAGAGGAACTGAATTTATTCTCTCTTGAGAAGAGGAGATTAAGGGGGGATATGATCAACATGTATAAATACATCAGTGGTTCATATAGTGAACTCGGTGTAGAGTTATTCACCCTGAGGTCATCACAGAGGACAAGGGGGCACTCTTTACGTCTGAAGGAAAAGAGATTTAATCTCCAAATATGGAAAGGTTTCTTCACAGTGAGAGCTGTGAAAATGTGGAATTGACTCCCTTAAAGGTTGGTTCTGGCCAGCTCAATGGATTGCTTTAAAAAAGCCCTGGATTCTTTCTTGGATACACAGAATATAACTGGATACTAACATTTATAGGTAAAATTGATCCAGGGAATATCCAATTGCCTCTCAGGGGATCAGGAAGGAATTTTTTCTCTGCAGGAACAAATTGGATCATGCTTTGCTGGGTTTTTTGCCTTCTTCTGGATCAACTGTGGGTGTAAGATTATAACTTTTCTTTTTATAGATGAACTGGATGGGCTTTTGTCTTTTTTTCAGTCAGACTAACTATGCAACTATTCTATCAGTCAAATAGGTTGTTGCCTATAGATTTATTATTCCTTTAAGAAAAGGTCGGAAAAGGAATCAATAACTTATGAAAAAATGTATGGCCACCGTAGGAGTCACGGGGTCCAGTGCTGCTTCATCAGGACTAGCTGCACTAACATTACCACAAGCCTCTATTCATGAGGAAGGTGTGGATTCTATGTAGCATCTAGAGAAAAATGATCAGATTCTACCAACGTTACATCAATAAAGGAAGTTTTTAAATGAAATGTTACTTAAGTCTTGTAGTCTGATGGAAGATTTAATTTACAGATGAAAATCTACATGTTTTAATAATTAAATGGCACTATTGATTTATTGATTGAAGGTTCCTCAGAGCTTAGTCATCTTCACTTTTCCTATTAATATATAAATAGGTAATGTTGGCATCCTACAGCACAAGTCTGGAAAAGCAGTAAAAAAAGATCTTAAAAGATGGCTGTAAATGAGTCTCCAGTGTGTAAAATTGTAAAATTGATGACTGGATGTATGCCCTTAGGTCAGATCTTCCATTTTCCTGTAATTTTTTTAGGATCTTAAATAAATTATGGGATACATACATATATATACATATATATATATATATAAAACATTTGATGTACATCTGGCATCTACTTGGCGGAGGAAACAGACCCGACCAGGTGAAAGGCTTGTAAGGGTTGAACAAGTTTCTTCTGAAAACCATGACAGCCTTCATAAACCTGATAGGAGGAGGACTCTGGCTTACAATATAATTGTGATCAAGCTAAAGTAACTGTCACTTAATTGTCACACAAAAGTTGCTAGGTATAAATTGCAGTCATCTGGAGGTGGAAGAACTATAACTGCTCCTGTGTGCCCAATTGCCAGGCTTATCTGGCAACACTCAAAATGTTTTAATAGTCATGGAGGTTACTTGCCTTCTGCAAGTTCTTGCTGGTCAGTGAGGCAGCTCCTCAGTGATGGGTCAACAAAAACAACAGCAGGCAAGCTCTGACAATGCCTGGAAGACTGGCAACTTTGCCTGCTTAGAGCATCCAGACACAGAGGGGTAGTAAAAGCTGCTGCAGCCATACTACAACACACTTTACTTAGCAGATTATTTTTTTTCATAGGAGACAAAATTACTTTAAAGATGTTGATATTATTTTATCCAATGTTGAATCAAAGGGTGCAAGAATTTCCCTGCAATCATAGTATTATTTTTTTTTTTTTATTCAAATATTTATTTATTTTCCATATAATATAATATACACATTTCTTCATTATTTTCATACATAAAAAATCATTTTCCAAACCCTTAATACTTTTCTTCCTATAATTTATTCCCTCTACCTCCCCGGACCCTATCTAAAACCCCGCCCCCCCACCTAAAGTACCCCCATTTCCCATTTATAAACCCTCCCACTCTGCATAATTCTATTAACTCTTTTCCTAAATAGTATATACAAGTTCTTCCTCCTCTTTCTCATTACTACTTCTTAGATCTCGCTACAAAGTCTTCCCATTTTCTCCACTTCTTATAAAATAGCCCCATCTTGTCTTCTTGTGTATAATATAGTTTCTCCATCTTACATATCTGATTTGTTCTCTCTACCCAATCCTCCTCCCTCGGCGTCTCTGGTCTATGCCAAAACCTAGGAATCAGACCTTTTGCCACGTTCAAGTAATGCCATACACCAGAGTCCTTATATCTATTTACTGATAGATATGTACTATGTAGTAGACACACCTCTGGGTTCAATCCTATTTTTATCCCAGTGATTATCTCAATTAATTGAACTATTTTCTCCCAGAAGGCTTGTATCATTGGACACTCCCACCATAAGTGATATAAGGTACCTATCTTTCCACATCCCCTCCAGATCATAGTATTATAGTGGAAGTCCAGTCTAAAACACTCTATTATTATTATTATACAGGATTTATATAGCGCCAACAGTTTGCGCAGCGCTTTACAAAATGAAGGTAGAAATTACAGTTATAATACAATTGGATACAAGAGGAAACAGGGCCCTGTTAGAGCTCGTTAGAGCTTACAATCTAGTCTAAGCTTAAAGTCATATTAAAGTTTCATTTTTTTCTTAAAACAATACAAAACATGTCATACTTACCTGCTCTGTGCAATGGTTTTGAACAGAGCAGCCCCGATCCTCTTTTTCTCGGGTCCCCTGCCAGCATCTTGGCTCCCCCCCCTTGACCAGTGCCCCAATAGCAAACTGCTTGCTATTGGGGGAAATGATGTATGCTCGGTCCCAAGCCCTGCTCTATGCATCCATATGATACATAGAGCTGCGGTTTGACCCGCCTCCGATCTCTCCTCATTGGCTAGCCAATGGCTACCGCTGCTGTCTCAGCCAATGAAGAGAGAGACCAGCGACAGCCGAGGCTCTCGTGCTCATCGATGGATTGAGAGGGGGCTCAGTTGAGTATTAGAGGGGGGCTGTCGGGGAAAAGCACACAGAAGGTTTTTTTTACCTTCATACATAAAATACCTTCAGCCTTTACAACCACTTTAAGCCTGTTCCCACCCCCATTCTAAGCTCTATACTAGCTATCCTGTAAAGCAAAAGTGTGTATACTTACCAAATTTAAGGTCGGTGTCAGGGCTCTGTTCACAGCAGAGGTACTCGGAGACCTGGCATTCCTGCCAGTACCTTGCATGGCCGCAGAAATGCATGCTGGTGAAAATCTATGCGCATTGGCGCACGGACACGCGCCAGAACATGTGCACTGGCGCATAGTTATGTACGCATTAGCTCAGTTTGGCGCCAGACGGCCTTTATAAGGAAGCCCGTCACTCCCTCAAATTGCTGATTGATCTCTGGCTCCCCAATACCTTTATCCGTGTTCCCTTGCTACTGTGATCTCCTGTTACCGATTTGGCATGTTCCTGGATCTGTCTTCTCTGCCTGACTCCTGATCTGACCTCGGCTTGGCTAACAGATATTCTCGCCTGCTCTCCTGATCTGACCTCGGCTTGGCTAATAGATATTCTCACCTGCTCTCCTGATCTGACCTTGGCTTGACTAATAGATATTCTCACTCGCTCTCCTGTGTATGACCCTGGCTATCCTATTGACTACGTCTGCTCCAATCTCCACCTCGCATATGAACTTGGCTTTGAACCGACTACTCTGTGGTCCTCTGCTACTCTGCATACCTCCCACGGGCGCCACCTGTCTGCAGACACCATTCCAGTGCATCGGCTGTGCTCCTGGGTGTACCTCTAACAAGCACTCCTACAGGCGACCCATGCTACTTTGGGCCTGACTCCTTCTGTCCCATATCCAGGGGAGTCTGGAACTTAGCTGCAAGGAAAGCCCTCTCTCCATTGGCCTCTAACACCTGGTACGTGATAGTCGGACTAGTCACATGATCTCCCCAGTGGTCTGCTTCAGGGTAGAGGAGAAAGCAGCAACAGGGGCAGCAATGCCTAGGCAGTGATGACACCCATAGACTTACTATTGGGCATCCATTGTCCTCTGTCCCTTCTCTCCCCTGAATCCGGCACTGGGAGCTGACCAGACTGGAGTGCCTTAGATTAGTTAAGTATCTTCCAGACTAACCCAGACTTCCACTTTAATTATTCTGCTTCTTCTCAGAAATCAAACCTGATTGTATCAGGATTGTAGGAATCTATTGCTGCGGTTACAAAGTGCCCTTACATCAAAAGTAGGCATTGTCCTTGCTTATTGGAAAAGGGATATAAAGAAAAACAATTTGAAAAATGAAACCTTCATTTACTTTTCACTATAAACATGTTACCCATATTTTATTTTTTAAGCACTCTTTGTCAGAGCATGAAGTTTGTAACAAAATATATCACTGGAAACTACCACCTTAAATAAGGTGGTACACAACTGTTCACATACTGTATCTCCTAATAGAATGAAAAAACCCACCCAATGTGCAGGTCCACATCAGCACTCCAGATAATAGGTGAGCTGCATGAGTTAGGTTCATTTTAATTTCATCCTTAGCCTCTGGGAAAGACCCTTTCCTAAATATGAAATCACAGTCAGTGAGTGGCTGTCTGGTATACAGGACATACTTGGTTGTACACCTCAATCCTGGAGCTGTTTTTTATGTTACGGACAGCATGGCGGGCATTGGGTATCACTACTGTCATTTTGTGGCTGTGTTTTGGGTGTTGGTTTTTATTTTCACCTTGGCCATTATCTGCCTGGAGTTTGCATGCTTTTCTGTGTTTGTATGGGTTTTTTACAAAAATCCAAAATTGTTCTGGCAGGAACGTTAGTCTGTGAGTACCACAGTGGGAACAGGACTGATCTAAAATTACTCTTTGTAGTTTTGTTTCTCAGGTAAAGGAACAATCATGATAGTTGCCTTTAACAACAATGATTCTAACTATTTTTGAACCACAAGGATCAATGAATCTTGGGCTGCTTTAATCTATGTCCTCTGTTGGGAATTATTAGCTTCTGTCACTATAAACCACTCCGCACACAGGAAAAATATGCAGAAACCACCAATTCACATGAGTTAGAGCTACGGGTCTATGTGTGAGGATGATTAACTCATAGTAACATTATACTATTCATTATATAGTATTCGAAGTTAACATTTTTATTACCTTGGAGACCATCATCCTGTCCATACTGTTGATATGTGGACCGGTTGTGCACTGGCTCAGTGTGTGATAACTCGGGTTAGAAAAGTACTGACTGTTTGAATTTCCCCCATTGGTGTGTGGAAGGGTATCTGCAGTTAAAACAAAATAGCAAGTCACAATACATTATTTTTCTGACTTTTAAATACATACCATAATTTCATGTGTACCGTCTATACTCATCTCTCTATATACAACTCAACGTGTTTTTATATGTGGTTTATCTTAATCTAATTTAATTAATCTAAGAATTATAGCAATGGTCTCCAAACTGCGGCCCTTTACTTTCTTTTATTTGTCCCTTGGGCCACTATTTCATCCACTGATACCAACAATGGGGCATAATTTCCCTCAATGACACCACTGAAGGGGCACAATTCCTCCCAATGACACCAATAATGGGACACAATTCCTGCCAATGACACCAACAAAGGGACACAACTTCTCTCAATGACACCAACGATGGGGCACATATTCTCTTACTGACACCAAAGATGGGGCATTGTTTTTTTCCCACTGATGGGACCTTTTCTTCTCCCAATGGTCACAGTCTGGCCCCCCTAAAGCCTGAAGGACAGTAAACTGGCCCTTTGTTTAAAAAGTTTGGAGACCCCTGAACTGTAGCACAGGTAGAATACTATAGATGAAAATAATACAATCCAGGTTAAACTAGGTTTGTTGCAATTTACAGGTGTGCATGCTTTAACCCCTTCACGCCGGCACCTCCCGGCCCTTTAAGGGTTTCAGAAGCTGGGAGGCGGAGCAGGGTTTAGGGTCATGTGACCGCCGTGACGTCATGTCACATGATTGGGGAAGGTCCCGATCGAAGGAGGAGATTGGGACCTTTTCGTGAGTACTGGACATGAGTGCTGGGAGCGCGCAGGGCACACGCTCTCAGCACATATGTTCTTTTTTTAATAGAATGCAAATGTGCGATCACTCAGCGTCTAGGCCCAGACGCCGGGAGGCCGCACATTTGCGTTCGGCCGGCATGAAGAGGTTAAACAGCTGAAGGGTTTTCATTTACAATTAACTACCCTTATTGAAAGATTGCCCTGAATTGAACATTACTTGACTATGATTGGTTGTGCAGAAGAGGTTATGAGCCAAAAGATGTAAGTAGATACATCATACAGCAGGACAACACGTCCTACAATTCACATATCTTCTATAACTTCTATTTTCTACCATTTCTGAGCAGGTTTCCAAAAGACCATTTCTTGCTACAACACTTTAACCCTTCAACATGTTTCATGCAGTACACCTTCTCACCTACACATGTGCAACCTGTTCGAATTTACAAATTACAATAGTAACTAATTTAAAGAAATCCGAAATAATGAAACAAAATTTTGATTTCAAAGCGAATTAGAAACAAAATTAAATTTGAAATATAAACGTATTGCTGAATATTGCTGATTTCCTTCAAATAATATGCGTATTATTGTTAAATATAGCCGAATTCTGAAATTTGAAAAGAATAGAACAGAATAAAATAGAACAGAATAAAAAACTAATAGAATAGAATAGAATAGAAAGGCTATAGCCATCTTCTGAAATTCAAATTTCAAAAAGAAAAGAATAGAACAGAATAGAATAGAGTAAAATAGAATAGAATAGAAAACTAAAGAATGGAATAGACTAGAAAATAAAAGAATAGAATAAAATAGAATAGAAAATAAAGGAATAGAATAGAAAAGAATAGTATAGAAAATAAAATAATAGAACAGAATAGAATAAAATAGAATGGAAAATAAAGGAATAGAATAAAAAAGAACAGAATAGAAATTAAAAGAACAGAATATAATGGAATAGAAAAAAAAATAGGATAGATTAGAATAGAATAGAAAGAATATAGACATCTTCCGAAATTTGAATTTTGAATAGAATAGAACCAGCTATTTATTAACAATGAATTTGGATTGTTTCAATGTTTTTGATTCAAGTACTTTGAATCCATTGGAAAAATCTGAATCCAGTCAAAAACGAATAAATAAAATGAAACTAAACAAATTTTGTTACGAATACAACTAAATGAAATTAGGAACTGAACGAATCAATCCAAAATGAAACAAATTCTTTTGTTCTGCACATGTCTACTCTCACCCTTTGAAAATGTATTTTGATGAGAATTTTCCATTAAGATTGTCTAACTGACACATTGGGGTTGATTTACTAAAGGCACTTTGTAAGGGAATTTTTCTTAGCTTGTGGATGTAGCAAATTCACTTTGCAAAGAATACCCAATTGAGAATAGTGCCATATCGGTGTCAGTAGGAGGAATAGTGCCCCATCATTGGTGTCAGTGGGCGTAATAATGCCTTATTATTGTTGTCAGTGGAAGGAATAGTGCCCCATTATTGGTGTCAGTGGGGGAATAGTGCCCCATCATTGGTGTCAGTGGGGGGAATAGTGCCCCATCATTGGTGTCAGTGGGAGGAATAGTGCCCCATCATTGGTGTCAGTGGAAGGAATAGTGCCCCATCATTGGTGTCAGTGGGGGGAATAGTGCCCCATCATTTGTGTCAGTGGGGGGAATAGTGCCCCATCATTGGTGTCAGTGGGGGGAATAGTGCCCCATCATTGGTCTCAGTGGGAGGAATAGTGCCCCATCATTGGTGTCAGTGGAAGGAATAGTGCCCCATCATTTGTGTCAGTAGGAGGAATAGTGCCCCATCATTGGTGTCAATGGGAGTAAAAATGCCTTATTATTGTTGTCAGTGAAAGGAAAAGTGCCCCATTATTGGTGTCAGTGGAAGGAATAGTGCCCCAATGTTGGTGTCAGTGGTGGAAACTGTGCCCCATTGTTGCTGAAGGTGGGGGGAATAATGCCCCAAAGGCCAGATAAAAGCAAGCAAGGGGCCGCATCTGGCCCCCGGGCTGCAGTCTGGAGACCACTGGCCTAGGCAATCCAAGCAGGAATTCAGCCCCCCATCTCTTTGCCTTTAGTCTTGTGGGACATGTCACAGGTCCCAGAAGACTGCGGGACCATTCACAAAACACAGTGCAGCTCGTGTATATGCAGTAGGAAGCCGCCTGTGAAAGCAGCAAGCTGTCCTAATCGGCTTCCCATGCTAAAGATGTCTACTCTCACCCTTTGAAAATGTATTTTGATGAGAATTTTCCATTAAGATTGTCTAACTGACACATTGGGGTTGATTTACTAAAGGCACTTTGTAAGGGAATTTTTCTTAGCTTGTGGATGTAGCAAATTCACTTTGCAAAGAATACCCAATTGAGAATAGTGCCATATCGGTGTCAGTAGGAGGAATAGTGCCCCATCATTGGTGTCAGTGGGCGTAATAATGCCTCATTATTGTTGTCAGTGGAAGGAATAGTGCCCCATTATTGGTGTCAGTGGGGGAATAGTGCCCCATCATTGGTGTCAGTGGGGGGAATAGTGCCCTATCATTGGTGTCAGTAGGAGGAATAGCGCCCCATCATTGGTGTCAGTGGGGGGAACAGTGCCCCATCATTGGTATCAATGGGGGGAATAGTGCCTCATCATTGGTGTTAGTGGGGGGAATAGTGCCCCATCATTGGTGTCAGTGGGTGTAATAATGCCTCATTATTGTTGTCAGTGGGGGGAATAGTGCCCCATCATTGGTGACAGTGGGGGGAATAGTGCCCCATCATTGGTGTCAGTGGGGGAATAGTGCCCCATCATTGGTATCAGTGGGGGGAATAGTGCCCCATCATTTGTGTCAGTGGGCGGAATAGTGCCCCATCATTGGTGTTAGTGGGGGGAATAGTGCCCCATCATTGGTATCAGTGGGAGGAATAGTGCCCCATCATTTGTGTCAGTGGGGGGAATAGTGCCCCATCATTTGTGTCAGTGGGAGGAATAGTGCCCCATCATTGGTGTCAGTGGGGGGAATAGTGCCCCATCATTGGTGTCAGTGGGGGGAATAGTGCCCCATCATTGGTGTCAGTGGGAGGAATAGTGCCCCATCATTGGTGTCAGTGGAAGGAATAGTGCCCCATCATTGGTGTCAGTGGGGGGAATAGTGCCCCATCATTTGTGTCAGTGGGGGGAATAGTGCCCCATCATTGGTGTCAGTGGGGGGAATAGTGCCCCATCATTGGTCTCAGTGGGAGGAATTGTGCCCCATCATTGGTGTCAGTGGAAGGAATAGTGCCCCATCATTTGTGTCAGTAGGAGGAATAGTGCCCCATCATTGGTGTCAATGGGAGTAAAAATGCCTTATTATTGTTGTCAGTGAAAGGAAAAGTGCCCCATTATTGGTGTCAGTGGAAGGAATAGTGCCCCAATGTTGGTGTCAGTGGTGGAAACTGTGCCCCATTGTTGCTGAAGGTGGGGGGAATAATGCCCCAAAGGCCAGATAAAAGCAAGCAAGGGGCCGCATCTGGCCCCCGGGCTGCAGTCTGGAGACCACTGGCCTAGGCAATCCAAGCAGGAATTCAGCCCCCCATCTCTTTGCCTTTAGTCTTGTGGGACATGTCACAGGTCCCAGAAGACTGCGGGACCATTCACAAAACACAGTGCAGCTCGTGTATATGCAGTAGGAAGCCGCCTGTGAAAGCAGCAAGCTGTCCTAATCGGCTTCCCATGCTAAAGATGCCCGTGTTAGGAACCCAAAGACTGTTGAAGAATCAGTTTGGATAAGGAAAGCACTGGATCCCTGGACAGGTAAGTGTTCATTTATTAAGGGCCAGTTCACACTAGATGCAGTTCAGTGCACTTTTTTTCTGCATCAAAAATGCATGCACAGTGTTTTCCATGTATTTCAATGGCCCTGGTTCACACTAGGGCAGTCAGTTCCAGTCAATTTCCGCTGCAGAAAAAAAAAGTAGAACATGCTGCATTTTTTCTGCAGAGAACCAAACTGGAACATGGCAAACTGCATCAAAACTGCCCTGGAACTGCGTGTGGTGTGAATTGTACGCAAAAACTTATCTGGAATACATCCAGAGTGCATTTTTGTAGTGTGAACTGGCCCTGAAAGTCAGCAGCTACAGATTTGAAGACTTATTGATGACTTTTTTCTTTTCTCTAGAGTGAAGAATGGCTTTAAGGGCTGGTTCACACTATATAAACGCAGTTCAGATGCGTTCTGGATGCGTTTTTGCATGCACGATTTTGATGCGTTTTTGGTGTGTTCCAGTACATTTTTTATGCATTCCAGTTAATTTTTTCCCCTTTTTCTACAATTTAAATAGGGGCATGTGCATTCCAGTGCATTTTTGGTGTGTTTTGATGTGTTCCAGTGCGTTTTTGATGCGTTTTACCACGTTCCAGTACAGTTCTGTGCAGAAAAACTGGAGCCTGTTCTACTTTTTTTTCTGCAATCGGAACACACTGGAACTGCAAGCACTGATGTGAACTATGACACTGCAAACCATATAACCTATTTTCTGTGCATTTTGGATGTATAAAAAAAGCAACTGAAACACATGTAGTATGAACTGGCCCTAAGATATTTAGTGGTGTCCAGCCCAGACACCACCCCCCATTGACTTCTCTATCACATCCAACAACGCCACCATCAAACCCGCCCCGCAGGCCAGAGTACTTGGTGTCATTCTGGACTCCAACCTATCCTTCCAGCCCCAAGTCCAATCTTTAACAAACTCATGCAGACTCCACCTCCACAACATCGCCAAAATACGCACGTTCCTAACCCCAGAAACCACTAAACAGCTCATCCACTCCCTCATCATATCACGAATCGACTACTGCAACTCCCTCCTCACTGGCCTGCCTCACCACTGGCTATCCCCACTTCAGTCGATCCTGAATACGGCTGCCAGACTCATTCACCTTTCCAACCGCTCCATCTCTGCCACTCCCCTCTGCCAATCCCTCCACTGGCTTCCGATTGCGCAACGGATCAAATTCAAAATCCTAACACTGACGTACAAAGCTGTCCACCATACTGCCCCGAACTACATCACCGACCTAATATCCAAGTACTGCCCAGCACGCACACTCCGCTCCTCACAAGACCTCCTTCTCTCTAGTTCCCTGGTCTCCTCCTCCCATGCCCGCCTCCAGGACTTCTCCAGGGTGTCACCCATCCTCTGGAACTCCCTGCCCCAACCCATCAGATTATCACCTACTCTCCTCTCCTTTAGGCGCACCCTGAAAACCCACATCTTCAGGGAAGCCTACCCCACCCCCTGCTAACCTGCCGACCTCCTCCACTCTTCCTACCACTCCATCCCCCACAGCTTTCTCCTCCTGTGCCACCATCCCCTCCCTCCTAGATTGTAAGCTCGAAAGAGCAGGGCCCTCAATCCCCTCATGTTTTGCATTGTATTGGTATTGTTCTGTCACATGTTCTGTCCCCCTTTGTAATGTACAGCACTGAGCGAACTATTGGCGCTTTATAAATACTGTATAATAATAATAATTTTTTTTACCCTGCATTATACCATTGTGTTAGTGTATACATAGCGTGGGAAATTCCCCCCATAGTACCTGACACTGTTGCTACCCGCCCAGGGGCGGAATGACCATTCGAGCACTTGGACACTGCCCAAGGGCCCAGGGTCAGTAGGGGGCCCCATGAGATGCCCCTGGTACCCTTCATTGACTTTTTCATAGGCTTTTTTGGGTGTGGGTGATGACACAGGGGCCCCATGATCCCCTATTGCCCGGGGGCCCCATGAGTTGTCAGTCCGCCCCTGTACCCGCCTTAGAGTTTGGAGTGTTCCTGGACATTTGAGGGTGTTCCCACTCCTCCTGCTGCACTTTCCATAATAAAAAGCTACAATAAATCCAGCTGGGAAAGAGTGGAAACCCCTTGTGCTGGTTACAGCTGGAGTGCAGTCCTGAGAACTCAAGTGCCGAAATCTCATGATAACTAGCCATAAGAAGCCATTAAGTGGCTCCTCTCTCTAATCGACTAAATACTAAATCTTGGGTGGGCAGGCTCTTCAAAAAGAAAGGCACACAGTAGTTTTGTGCTGCAACTAATAGCAATAAAGCAAATCATTACTCTTGAAAGATACATTCTGATTGGTTGGTATGGGTTACTGCACTTTGCACATCAATATTGTTTTTTGCACAGCTTTCTTGTATAAAACAGAAAACTGATAACAGCCTTATAGCTTCATCATCATTATCATCAATCACATCTTCCATTAGATGTGGTTTATTTCCGGATAGATGAAAATCATATTATCCTCCTGACTTCATATATATAAAGTCAAGATGAAATGTTCCCACCTGAAATGATGCATGATTAGTAACACAGACATGAATGGAAATTGTAATACGTGTTCATTACCTGCGATAGTGTAGTCTGTGCTGAGGACGCGGACGGTGGGGGTGTAGCTTACAGCTGGCATAGTTGTCTCTTTGCCCTTCTGTTTGTGTCTATAGATGATGAAGAGTGCTAGCAGGAAGAGGACAACCAGGACTAGGATAATGATGCCAGCAATGGCCCCAATCTGGTAGGTGTCAGCAGGGATCGCTGCACTAGTGCGGGTCAGGCTGTTCAAATTCCCGACAATTATCATTACAGCTGGAAGTGAAATAACAGAAGAATAAAGTGGAAATCAAGTCAGATTTCAGACGGTGCACAGGAGAACAGAGGACATTATAGAGGATGATTCATGGATTTATCATAGCCACCAATTCACAATACAGACAGCTCAGTGTGTAGAAGACAATGATATATTCTATGCATATTATAACATCTTCATTCACAGAATTTTGGAAAGTTAAAAAGTATTAACCTGTTTTATACCAGCAATAGAAATGAAACACTTTGGAAAAGGATCTGCAGAGTTATTCAGTATTAATAGTTATTAAGTTATTGAATAACCTGCAGACCAGGCCTATTTACAAATGAAAATATATGTATCTTTTTTTTTTCCCAAAGAATAATACACAGAAATAAATGAACAGCTACATTTTTACCACCCTGCATCCATTCCTCCCTAAGCTGCACAGCAGCCATACGGGGGTAAACACATGCCACAGCAAATTTGTATCGTGGCAAAAATGATCTCTGCTGTTGTGTTACTGCCTGCTGAATGTGACCCATGTGCCGCAACCACCCCTGCAATGCATGCGGTTGAGGTGGTGGTGGTGGATTTTAGTGGTTCCCACAGATAGTGAGGAGCTATCTCATTGCCCATCACAAGCCCTCTGAAAAATGATTCACTGTGGATTGCTCTTCAGAGAGTCAACACAAGCTTAAAGTGTTACTAAACCCAGGACCCTGCATTCACTATATCTGATCTCCCACAGTACACAGAACATGGAAATGCAATTATTTTAGTAAATATAAACTGCTAAATACCTTTTCTTGTCAGCAGTTAGAGCAGTCTTGTGACTTCAGCTGAGCACTGGTTAAAACTTGTAGGAGGAGTTTTATTTCTGCTCTAGGAGGATGCAGATCCCTAACCTCTGTCTGGACAGTGCTGATTGGCCCTGTGCTGATCACATGCACTCTCCCAAAAAAAAAAACTCTCTAACAATACACACTTAACTGAGCATGTGCAGAAGGGCTACAGGTTCAGTCTGTCTTATCAGCATGGATATTTGAACAAGAGGAGGGGTAGAGAAGAAAGGATCAAACAGCCTTTTTACACAATGTGGAGGATTAACCCCTTAGGTTCCACAGTGAGTATAACAAGCATGTTTTACTACATATACAGACTGATTTTACTGTTGTGGGTTTAGTAACACTTTCAACAAGCCCTAGGACAGCTTGTATAGATATTCTAAAAGAAATAAAAAAAGATCTGAAAAAAAGAAAACTAGCTATGCAATGAATTATGAAGAAGAAGAATAGGAGGGAAACGAGGTTAAAGTCTCTTTGAACTTAAGAAACAAAATGTAATATATTACAGCCTTCCAGGCCTTAGATGTGATGGCTGCATTTGTTTTCCTCTTTCAGGATTTTTTTATTTTCTTTTTATTTGCTGATCCTGTCAGTAACACACTTCCTGTCTTAAGAAGACAACGTCACTCATCGTACTGTATCTATGAATTATCATCCTAAACTGCTCTCCTGATATTGGACAACAAACAGCTCTTCCTCTCCTTACCTTCACAACATTGGGGAACGTGTTCTGTAGTTCACAGAAGACAACTGGGAAGGATGGTAACACTGTTTAACCGCCTCCCACCCGCCATATAAGGAAATGACGGGTGCAAGGCGGTTCTCTCGTTTTGAGATGACGTCATATGATGTCCTCCCACTCTAACCACGCATGTGCACCCTTGGGGGCGTGCAGCGCGGCGATCGGTGGTGCGCTGTGTCGCTGGGACACAGGGGCTCACCGGTCAACAGAAAGAGCCAATGACGTTGGCTCTGTCATGTGATCAGCTGTGTCCAATCACAGCTGATAGCATGTAATTAAGGAAATGCCGGTTATCAACATTCCACTGACAGCTCGTGAGGGGAGGAGAGCCGGTAATCGGCATTACTCAGAGGGGACATGTACACTGATCATCAAGGCACTGATGATCAGTGTGCCCTGATGATCAGTGTAGCCCCATCAGTGCCACCTGTCAGTGTCCATCAATGCCACGTGTCATTGCCCATCAATGCCACCTGCCAGTGCCCATCAATGCCACATATCAGTGCCTATCAGTGCACATCAATGCCACATATCAGTGCCCATCTGAGCTGCCTTTCAGTGCCACCTATCAGAGCCAGTCAGCGCCGCCTATCAGTGCTGCCTATCAGCTGCAAGCTCTCACAGCCTGGTGCCCACAGCTGAGATGCCGGCGCCGTGGAGGAGAGAAGGGGAAAAGGGATGCCGAGGTTGAGAACATCACTGGACACCTGGACAGGTAAGTGTGTGTTTATTAGAAGTCAGCAGCTACAGTTTTTGTAGCTGCTGACTTTTAATAAACACAAAAATGACTGCAACTCCGATTTCAGATTTCAGTTCACAGCTCAAGCAGTTACAAGGGTATTAGGTTTCTGGCAAAATTAACACATATTTTCTGTACTTGCAGAAAATGTGCTTAGGCCTAAAAAAAGAAAACTAATGTGCCACCACATCTACAGACTGGTAAAGTGCAATACATTATATTTTGTTCTTAGGTTTAAATATACTTCAATTAGGGCTAACTAGGAACGAGACCTATAAATCTTTTTTCACCTTTTATGTTTTGTATAGCTGCAAATACCAGTAGATCATAGAAAAAGCCTTTGATTGGCAGCAACAGCTGCTCAGATGAAACTATGTACATAAAAGTAAATCTACATGTATCTTGCGAGCCAAGCAGTATCTACCAAATATCCACCTTATAGCACAACTCAGGACAGAATATGTCCTTAATATTACTGGATCGCAAACACCCAACACATAACTACCACTGTGTACATAAATTATTTCACCATCTTGTGTTGCGCTCCTTATTAATTAATATCTCTTTAAATACTTGTAATGCCAAAATAAATAATAATATATTTCTTAATGATCAAATATAAAAAAGTTGCATAAACATAAATTCATAATTTTCATAAATTCATATATAATAATAACTTAACATATTATTAATCCATATTCGTGATTGTATGATAAATTATAATTAATTGTGAATCTTAATTTAGTGAAAAAAATATAAAAAATGCCGTGAATAAATACTCGTATAAAATAAATAGATTAATTTTAGTGCAAAAGCATAGTCCCATTAATCAAAGAAATATATATAAAGTGACTCTGTGTCCTAATAATCTTGAATCCGTGACTGATTGTGAATCCGTGACTGTGTTTGTGAATCCTCCAATTAGTGCAGATGTAAGCTCACCTCCTTATCTGCCTGCAATTAGGCTATATGCGCTTTTGGTCCACCTCCTTTGGAACCTGCTTGTTTAAGATTTCTCCTCTTTAAATTATGGAACAGGGATATCCTTTAGTACTGATTTTCCTCTCTGGGGTTGATCACTCCTCACGGTGATACAGACCCCTATAACCTCCTGTCCATACGTTTCTCCACATGCAGGAAAAAAATGCCAAACATAGTGTTTTATCTTTTTAAAACACTGCTTTATTCCTTCCAAGTAGTACACTCACATATAGTGAAAGCGATATAAGGCAATCCAATGTATAGCGTATCCTCCGCCGACCATTGAGTCATGTACCCGCCGTCTATATAACGATCCGGCTATCTCCGAGTGACGTTGCAGCCCCACCCCTACGCGTTACGCCACTGGTCACGTGGCTTCATCAGGGGGTCACCCCCTGATGAAGCCACGTGACCAGTGGCGTAACCACTGCTTGTACCCGCCGGATCGTTATATAGACGGCGGGTACATGACTCAATGGTCGGCGGAGGATACGCTATACATTGGATTGCCTTATATCGCTTTCACTATATGTGAGTGTACTACTTGGAAGGAATAAAGCAGTGTTTTAAAAAGATAAAACACTATGTTTGGCATTTTTTTCCTGCATGTGGAGAAACGTATGGAGAGGAGGTTATAGGGGTCTGTATCACCGTGAGGAGTGATCAACTCCAGAGAGGAAAATCAGTACTAAAGGATATCCCTGTTCCATAATTTAAAGAGGAGAAATCTTAAACAAGCAGGTTCCAAAGGAGGTGGACCAAAAGCGCATATAGCCTAATTGCAGGCAGATAAGGAGGTGAGCTTACATCTGCACTAATTGGAGGATTCACAAACACAGTCACGGATTCAAGATTATTAGGACACAGAGTCACTTTATATATATTTCTTTGATTAATGGGACTATGCTTTTGCACTAAAATTAATCTATTTATTTTATACGAGTATTTATTCACGGCATTTTTTAAATTTTTATATTTTTTTCACTAAATTAAGATTCACAATTAATTATAATTTATCATACAATCACGAATATGGATTAATAATATGTTAAGTTATTATTATATATGAATTTATGAAAATTATGAATTTATGTTTATGCAACTTTTTTATATTTGATCATTAAGAAATATATTATTATTTATTTTGGCATTACAAGTATTTAAAGAGATATTAATTAATAAGGAGCGCAACACAAGATGGTGAAATAATTTATGTACATAAAAGTATTACATTGTGTCAGTAGATGAAACTGTAAAACCCTGTTACAATCATCACTGAGACTGGAGTCTGCCAAGGCTGCTTTAAATTGGGACTTCGCATGTTAAAATGTCAAAGCATGCATAAGTCCTGCAGTCCCCCAGGATATTTTCATACATGGAAGTGGTTATTCTGATATTTTAAAAAGCCAAATACAAACGATCCAAGTGACACATCAACTTCCCTCTGAAAAGAAATCCCTTTCCTGAATTACAGAAGGGTGGTGAACACCACTACAAATATAAAGGATCCCGAAAAAATAAAAAAAAGACATCAGGAACCTCTCTAGCTGCTTGTACTATAAACTAATTCAGTCTCTAAGATATAAACACAACAAAAATTCTAAAGTCAAGTTTCAGTCAGTTTCTAACAACTTAGAAACACTTGCTGTGTGTTTACATCAGAAGCAGGCAGGCTGCCAAGAAGAGTGGAGATTGCTGTGCTTCTGTTGTGATCTTGAAAATTAATTTCTCCAGAACACCTATAGCTACAGAGGCAAATGTGGGCTTTTTTTTAACACTTTTACTGCTTGTCCAGAATGTGTAAATACTGGTGTGTGAATAGTCTGGGCACAGGTTCACTTCAACCACTGGGACCTCTGTTTTGATGTCAGCCTCCTGTACTGAGCTGAAAATGTTAAACACACTCACCTTGATCACATCTTGTACCCTTCCAGCCTGGATTGCAGTAACAGGTTCCAGTGATGTGGTCACACGTGGAGTTGTTGAGACAATCACACACTTGTCTACAGCCATACCCATAAGTTCCTGGTGGACACTCTAAGTACAATGCAGAGCACAAAGGAATACATAGTCAGGTGCAAATGCAGGATTTGAAAGTAAGAAAGGGGGAATTATAGACCTAGATCATTTTACATCTGCTGGACCTAAAACAGTCTTTTTGTGTGTGTGTGTGTGTGTGTTGGTGGTGGTGGTGGGGTTAAAATAAGTAGCTTTGCAATTTAGTTTTTGGTACGTTCACTTTAACCAAAATACTACTACTGGATGGATGTAAATATATTTCAGGAATTTTAAATGAATTAAAAAACATTTAACATTAGATACACTGATGACTCTCCAAACTCTATCCATACTAAGGCAATATCTCTCAGAGCTCATCTATCAGACTTACTCTGTTCACAGTGTTTTCCCATGAATCCTGTACGACATGTACATTGTCCAGTTATGTGGTCACAGTCAGCACCATTCTGACACTGGCATACCAAGGAGCATTCTTTTCCAAAATATCCCAATGGGCACCCTAGGGACAAAAGTACAACATCTTACAGACAATAGTGCAGAAACTGTATCACGTCTACCTCTACATATCATGTATGTCGTAAAGTGATGTGAACTGTTTGTAGTTGACTGATTGACTATAATATGTCAGAATTTTATATAGTGAGCACTTTACCAGTGTTGCCCAGTCACTGGTCATCCTGATACTTATTCTCATACATTACTATATACATGATATCCCTTTAATTTGAATAATAAATCTTACTCTGAGTACAGTAGAGCCCAGTCCATCCAGGGGAACACTTGCACTCTCCATCATATGCACTGCAGTATGCTCCATTATGGCAGTTACAGGTGTGAATACAGTTGGGGCCCCAGTGTCCAGGAGGGCACGCTAAAACACAAGAGTTTCTATTAACATAATAAAACAAAACCTTGATTCACCCTTCTTCAAATATTAGGACAAAATAAATTATTATGCATTCCGCATTGTTTTAACCATTGTCATTTTATCTGATTGTATTTAATAATAAAGTACAATGATTTGCTGTATCTTTGAGGATGTGTGCAGTGGCAGTACATGAATAGTAACCACAGCAGCCAATCAGAAATTCTCTTCCACATCCTTTAGTGGGCACATGTCTTTAAGCCTATATCTCATTGGAAGTAAAGGCTCACTGATCAAATAAGCTCAAAGCTGAACTCTGGGATAAGGATATGCTATAAAAATACAAGAGTCATGTGTGTTCTTAATTCAGTCTTGGTGTGCTTTGTGTATTTCTTCCAGATCTGTGCTGTAATCCAGTGTGCAACCTTGCCTATGGGTGGGAGATTGCTGTTATAAAGACCAGTCAGTGCTGCTCTTTCCTTGTGCAGGAAGACTGGTCTTATCTCCGCCCCTTCTAAGTTTTTCTGTAGTGGATGGAGCCTGTGGGTCCCTCTTACAGCTCTGCTCTCTGCACAAACTATATTAATATTATTTTTTTTTATTATACAGGATTTATATAGCGCCAACAGTTTGAGCAGCGCTTTACAAAATTAAGGTAGACATTACAGTTACAATACAATTTGGTACAAAAAGAAACAGAGGGCCCAGCTCGTTAGAGCTTACAATCTAGGAGGAAGGGTTGAGTGATACAAAAGGTAATACCTGTGGGAGGATGAGCTGATGGAGGAAATAAATGGCAGTTTACTAGGTAGAAGCACGATAGACTTTTTTAAAGAGAAAGGTTTTCAGGGATCGTCTATAGGTGGATAGATTAGGAGACAGCCGGACAGATTTGGGTAGGGAGTTCCATAGGATGGGAGAAGCTCAGGAGAAGTCTTGGAGGCGAGCATGGGAGGAGGTGACACAGGAACTAGAGATCAGAAGGTCTTGGGAGGATCGAAGAGAGCGGTTCGGTTGATATTTTAGGACCAGGTTGGTGATGTACCTGGGAGCAGAGTTGTAGAAGGCTTTGTAAGTTGTTGTTAGTATTTTGAATTTTATTCGTTGAGCAAGTGGAAGCCCAGTGATGATGTCACTGCTACTTTTTTAAAGCTGTAGTAAACTCTAAAACTAAAAAAAAAAAACTTTCTCCCTGCAAGGTAAAGGCATAATGTTCTAGTATGCATCACATATTAGAACATTATGAAAGCTGTACCTTGAAACTAAGCCATCCAGCGGCACGCAGTCACTGCTGCAGAGGCTTTCTTTTCTTCCTCCTTCTGGACTGTGCCCACTTGAAAGATGATGTCATGGCCACGGCACAGGAAGGAATATGGTATGCGGCTCCTGCAGAGCGCATGCGCTGCCAGCTGCCAACCAAGCCACTATCTTCTAAATGGTGTACGTTTAGGAGATATTTAACCTACAGGTAAGCTTTATTATAAACTTACCTGTAGGTAAAAATCAAAATACAGAGTTTACTACCACTGTAGGGTAATAACTGGATTGGCACAGAGCGGACTTTTATCATTAGTGGCTATAGAGGAATATATTTAATTGAGAGTTTTTGTGTTCAGAGTTCAGCTTTAAAGTGTATCTAAATATGCAGGATCTTATGTATGTATGCAAATGCAGGTTTTTGCAAGCACTGGTGTATAACAGAAACAGCCACTCATGTCTATGGGTCAGCTATATGCAGTGGCTTCCGAATGGAGAAAAACTCCAGAACATTATGCTGTACGACCCCAGCCAATTCCGTGCATTAAAAATAATATTTCACAGTGAAAACATTTTTATAAATTATACAGTTCTCTAAAGCCCTATGGCTGGAAATTTAAAAATTATCTCTCGCAGTGGGACTGCCCTTGCACTGTAAAGGTTAACTGCTTGTCTAGTCTAGAGAGGAGGAGAAACACTTTAACTTATCTCATCCTTGCTCCCCCAACAGATGGTGTTTCCACTGGTGGACTGTCCCTCAACCTCATCCAATGGAGGGCTATGGACCGTGCACTGGTCTTGATGACATCAGGACCTTTAGACTGCCGACGCACAGGGGAGAAGATGTTGTGGGACTGGTCTAGCAGTGCAGAGGAGTGGAGGTTTTGGTAAATACAGCTTCTTTTCTGTGTCCCCTAGCATGTAACCCTTGCAATGCAGGCACAACCCACTGCATGGGGGTAATTTTTAAGTTTCGGGGAGTTGGGTTTTAAAGCCTGTTATAAAAAAAATTTGGTCTAAATATACCGAAAGGTCGTAACACCAAAATAAAACAATTTTGAGTTGTTTTCAAATATGTGAAGTATAGTTTTCCTGTCTAAGAAATCCAGTACAAAGACATCTGAAATGTCAGTATACTTTAGGTTACATCCTCTTTCAGAGCGTCAGGACATATGATACGTGAAACAGAAAGATCTTTTATTTTCCACATGAACTGGATTATTTTACACAGACGTAGAATGGCTTTGTCTACAGCGTGCTCCCTTCAGCTCCCGCTATTAGATGAGTGTCATAACTCTTCCAGCTTCCTTCCTTGTGGGTTGTAGGATCGGCTGGTAAATGTGTCTCCTACTTCTTACTTGGACTCAGACGACGTTCAAAAATGTGTAGAATGCAAACAAATGCCTGGCTCTTTGGTGGCAGCTTCCCTGCTAATTGCTCAGAATTCATTATGGAGTGTGATGTCTCAACTGTTCCACATCATCTTTGGGATAACATTATTTTAATGATGTTTTGTCTGGTAGTCAGAGTAACCCCAGACAAATATTGTTTTTCTATAGTTTCTTGGCAAAATACGGAGAGCAATGTACATTTTGATACACTTACGTTGGGAGCAATCACTACCAATCCATCCAGGGTAGCACTGGCAAGAGCCATCTATGGGGTTACAGGTGCCATTGTTAGTGCATGTACAAATGCCAGCACAGTTCTTCCCAAACCGGCCACTGGGACAAACTAGTAAGACAAAGACATGTTTTAGCTGTAATCAAAGTTTACCATGCTGCTTTAAAGCGGTAGTAAAGTTTCATTTAAAAAAAAACCCCTTGCATCACATAATAGCACATTTTTAAATACTTATCTAATAACTAAGCTCTCCAGCGGCGTGCTGTCACTACTGACAGGGCCTCCATCTTCACCCGGTCTTCGTTCCGAGTTCTGGCCATTTGAATGGCTGAGCCACACTGATGTCTCTCCTGCACATGTGGAGTCAGGCCCCGGCATAGGGCTCTGCAGAGACGGTATGAGTATGCCATCCTTCAGAAAGCATGCGCTGGGCTGCAGAAACACTGAATATCTCCTAAACGGTGCACATTTTGGAGATATTCTTTGTACCTACAGGTGAGCTTTATTATACACTTTCCTGTAGGTACAAAGTGTACCAGCAGCATTGACTACCACTGTAAGGAATGGGAATAATGCATTTAAAGTGTACGTTCAGCTTTACAAAAAGCACACTATGCTGTTCCATATGGGTACAGCAGCATAGTGTGCTAAAATTACCTTCCAGCTAGCACTCCCTTTCAGTTTAAAAAAAGGTCTATATCCACATTTAGAAGAAGCTTTTTAAAATCTTCTGCAGCCAGTGATGGCCCCATCCCAAGTTAAAGCATTACTAAACCCAGGACCCCCTGCATTCACTATATCTGGTCCCCTACAGTACACAGAACATGGTAATGCATTTATTTTAGTAAATATAAACTGCTAAATACCTTTTCTTATCAGAAGTTAGAGCAGTCTTGTGACTTCAGCAGAGCACTGATAGAAGCTTGTAGGAGGAGTTTTCTTTCTGCTCTAGGAGGATGCAGTACCCCTGACCTCTGTCTGGACAGTGCTGATTGGCCCTGTGTTGATCACATGCACTCTCCCAAGTAAAAAAAAAACCCTCTATAGCAAAACACAATAAACTGAGCATGTGCATAAGGTCTACAGGTTCAGTTTGTCTTATCAGGTGGACATTTGAACAAGAGGAGGAGCAGAGAAGTCAGGATCAAACAGCCTTATTACACCATGCAGAGGATTAAACCCTTGGGTTCCACAGTGAGTATAACAAGCATGCTTTACTGCATATACAGACTGATTTTCCTGTTGTGGGTTTAGTAACACTTTATTGTATAGGCAGAGAGGCCATTGGGACCAGCGCATCCTAGTGCAACGGGATGGAGCACTGTCCTGTTCTTTTGAGCCACACATGCACAGTACGTAGTCTCTCCTGTAGTAGCTGCTGAGCTAATCATAGGTGAAAGTTGAAAGTCATACTGAGCAGGTACAGCCCAAAAGAAAAGGATGGCTCTCCTTCCTGTGGCACTAGGGGGCACTGGTCCCAGCAGCTTCTCCATCTCTACAATAACTCAGGACAGAGCCATCGCTAGATTTTAAGAAGTTTCTTCTAAAAACGGTTGTGGACTTCATTGATTAAACAGAAAGGGAACCCTGTCTGGTGTTTGCTCAACCCATATGGGATTTATTACAGTTATCATGGAGCTGTCTTGTGTAACCATCTTGGATACAAAGATCAGTACACAAATCTTTAACAGCAACCTATGACATTCTGTTTATATACACTCACCGGCCACTTTATTAGGTACACCTGTTCAATTGCTTGGTAATACAAATTGCTAATCAGCCAATCACATGGCAGAAACTCAATGCATTTAGGCATCTGATGAAGATGACTTGCTGAGGTTCAAACCAAGCATCAGAAAGGGGAAGAAAGGGGATTTAAGTGATTTTGAACATGGCATGGTTGTTGGTGCCAGACAGCTGATCTGAGTATTTGAAAAACTGCTGAAAATCTATTGGGATTTTCAAGCATTATCATCTTTTTTTTGTACAGAGAATGGTCTGAAAAAGAGAAAATATCCAGTGAGTAGTAGTTGTGTGAATGAAAATGCCTTATTGCTATCAGAGGTCAGAGGAGAATGGGCATTCGATTTCAGTTTCAAGATTCAGATTATAGGGTCAGAATTTGAAAGCATGGATCCATCCTGCCTTGTATCACCAGTTCAGGCTGGTGATGGTGTAAAGGTGTGGGAGATATTTTCTTGGCATTAGGTATACCTAATAAAGTGGCTGGTGAGTGTATATGCGACTGTAATTCTTCAATCTTATTGGACTTCATCTTCATTGTTACTTTTTGAAAAATATATACTTATTCTGGTGTGTTGGCTTTGTGACCTGAGCCTAAAAAGTGTTGAGCAGATTTAATCTTGAGCTCTAGGTTCTAGACTCACCTTCATTGCAGAGAGAGCCCATAAAGCCAGCAAGGCAATCACACTGGCCGGTCACATGATGGCAAGGACCATTGCTGTGGACACACTGTGGACAAGCTTGGCTACACCGATGTCCAAAGAAGCCTGGAGAACAAACTGCACATAAACATATAATGATGATGAATAAAAATGATCCATATTCCAGGTCTGTGTGTAAAGTATGTGTGAGATGATTTCTCAGTTAAAGTGTATCTATCTACAACCTTTTTTTTCATCTGTATTAAATAGTAAAAACCCCAGTCAGTTTCTTTTTTTAGTTTTGGATATAGTAGGTAATGGTGAATTCCCTAAGGAATGAAGGAAATCCCCTCTTAAAGGATACATTCGCCTTTTGCACAATTATTTTGCAGGTACAGGTGCAGGTGCATTTATTATCTATTTTCTGAGGAGCCTGTACAGCATTGCACCTATGATCAGCAGATCACGGGTGCAATCTCAGACTCCTGAAGACTCTCAGGATAGCTGTCTGCCCATACCTGGAACGGGTAAGCAGTTACCTGAGAGCAGGAAGAATCAATGAACCATCAGAGCTCACCAGCACCCTTATAGTTCATTGAAAACTGCAATGGCTGACAGTACCTGTAGTCTATTCATTTAAAGGAAACTGCAAATGAATGACTCAGCTGTGTTTTTGCCCCAAACAACAAAATATAGTTTGATCAAAAGATACACTTTAACTGAAATAAACATATAGAAAGCTTACTTCTTTGACATGTTGGACCTCTGTACCCAGGTGCACATTCACAGATACCATCATCTGGTGAGCAGGAGGCCCCGTTCTTGCAGTTACAGGATAGTGAACAGTTTGGTCCCCAGTGTCCCCCAGTGCATATGCTGTCACAGTGCATACCTGAGGAAATGAATATTGGAATTATACTGTGATAAAATGCAAACATAAAATTGTACTGACAGTAATTTGTTTATGTTGTTGTTTTCATCCAAAGACCCTACCACCCTTTCTGCTTGATCATATCCTTTACCTTGTTCCCTGAGTTTATTTTTAAATAGTACATACATTGTATTATAAAAAGAATTGCAATTACAGTTAATATTGTCTTAAACAAACTAAAAAATCCCAGCGCCAATCAAAGTATACGTGATACCTGGTAGCGGTATAGTATAAAAAGTATCAAAGTATAAAGTGATACCTGGTAGCGGTTTCAGATGACTTCACTTCTGTGGAACTGAGATGGTGACCTGGGTACAATCTGATCTGGGATCTGATGATCGTTTTATGGCCTGGTGACGCAGGATTACATATTGCGTAGATTATACGCACATCTGGTGAGTGCGTTTTTCACCTATTTGTGTGATCACACCTATCATCACACCTTGGATCAGGACGTCCACTCACCTTTAATTGGGATCTCTGCATGATCCGCACTATTACACTGAACTTTTTTATTTATTGATCACCATAGAGTGATATCATGCATGTTTATATATTGTGTGTATAAACTGTGCTCTAGTATTTAGCGCTGCACCAGTTATTTAATATATATATATGACATATGATGGCCCAGTGCAGTTACTGCTTCCAGGCAGGATCGTTTATATGGGTTGGACTGGGATCCAAACAGAGCTTAGCTCATCCCTAGTCACAGACATAGATTTCTTTTGTTCAGCCTGTGGCTGAAATCTAACAGGTTTCTCCATCAATGCTAAACAGTGCAAAAAGCTGAATCTCCCCAGCCAGCTATTGTATTCTGAGAGCCGGAACTCATAGCTGTCAGAACACCTGAACAATGGCTGCATCTGATTGGATGCAATCACTGTTCAGATCGGTCAACTTTTGCTGATCCGGGTGGTACCGACAGGGGCACCCATGGCTAACATTTGATCTGTATTGCAGCCTTAACCCTAAACTCCTGTGTGTGACATAAAGATTATTGCTTTTATTAAAGTGTATGTCCAGCCAAAAATGAGTGGTGAAGGTTCAGTTCTGTCACTTTTTTTTATAGCTATTCAAAGCTTCAATAGAGAGATTTATCCTCACTTTCTCTCCTGCTGACATTTTACCATACAGGAAGTGAGGGGAACTCTCTAACACCAACACAGACAGAATATATATATAGTTTTTTTATTTGTCCCTATTGCACATATTCCCTAATTTCCCTTCTGGTTAAAGAGCAGGGTAGTAATTGAGGTAACTAATGGAGCTCTGAGTTGCAGTAAAAAAGCTTATAGATGTTCTAACCCTTCCCTACTTTATCCAAAACTAACAAAAAGTTTGAAGACTTGACTAACCACTACTAACTAAACTCTAATCCAACATGCAGTGACAGCTAACCATTATACATGCTGGGGAGTTTTATACTTCCATGTAAATACTTTTGAAGCTCCTAAAGAAGGCCACAAAGCTAATATTTCTCCCAAATGAAGTTCTGCTTTAACCTGTAGATAGTGGTAAAATATCCTATAGCAAAAACATCTCCATCCTGAGCGTCCTGCACTAAAAAAAAATTAAGGAGATTCTTATTGTAATTAAAGAAATTGCTGTTTTGAGCTTCCTTAGCTGCTGGGCCTGTCATTAATGCCAAGGCATTGGTAACGTTCTTAGCCAAAGGAGAAGATCCACCAAGTGCCTGGTTCTACTTAAACATCAATTCCACATTGGCTTTGTGCAAGATCTTGTGGTCATTGTTTCTTGTTCCTCTGCCATAGAAGTATTTCCGATTTCTTCACAAAGAGTATTAAACATCTGTTTTATCATCTATAATTATAACTAGAAAAGTGCAGACTTTAAGACAATATTGACAAAATGTGCATCCACCTAATCACCACGTGAAAAATAATATTGACCGCACTCACCAGATGGAGGTGAGTAATAAGCCTCATAGGATATAAGGGATCCTATAGCCCCTCAAGAGGAACTCAAATCCCCTTCTTCACCCTGCTTAGATACAGCAATCGACTCCACTCTACTTCTCCATGGAATCCTCAATAATGTGCAAGGAAAGAAAGGCTACATAGTGTAATACTGCCACTCAATACCATATAAATCCATAGAATAAGGACACTCACATGTTTCAATAAAATAACAGGCCTTGTTTAATAGCCTCAAAGGCTTCAAAGGAACAAGTTTCCAAATTGTAAATATAGGGATCTCACGCTTTAAGAATCACTGTAGAGGATGACCAGCTTTCCACCTCTAAAATGGCCGCTTGAACCGCAAAAGTCGGCGTGCGTTCCAAATACCGGAAGTGACGTAGGCCAAGATGACGGCAGTCCGGAAGTGCGTCACCGCGTTTCGCCCCACCCACAGGGCGTTCTCAAGAAGGAACAAGTTGACGCACCTTGACGTGCTGGACCCTATGAATACGTGCATCGCACGAAACGCGTCAGGGGGGCAGCAGCAGCAGGACACCTAACCAATAGGAATGCATATGTGCCCATCTGGAGGACTCAGGACCCTGGTGGTGATACCTGGTAGCGGTTTCAGATGACTTCACTTCTGTGGAACTGAGATGGTGACCTGGGTACAATCTGATCTGGGATCTGATGATCGTTTTATGGCCTGGTGACGCAGGATTACATATTGCGTAGATTATACGCACATCTGGTGAGTGCGTTTTTCACCTATTTGTGTGATCACACCTATCATCACACCTTGGATCAGGACGTCCACTCACCTTTAATTGGGATCTCTGCATGATCCGCACTATTACACTGAACTTTTGTATTTATTGATCACCATAGAGTGATATCATGCATGTTTATATATTGTGTGTATAAACTGTGCTCTAGTATTTAGCGCTGCACCAGTTATTTAATATATATGTTTGATTTGGAGGTTTTACTTGGTTACCTTTACGGTGTATCAGCTGCTCACTAACGTTTTTGTGTATATATATATTGATACACTTTTTGCATTTAAGTCGCGCTCACTATAACATCTTTTATTACAATCATATGTCATATGTCGCCAAGGCATTTCCTACCCCACAGCTGCACATATACATGTCCCATGTATACTTGGGGTTGTGGGGCAGAGAAAGCCTTGGCCACTTATAATTGGCTCAGTACAAGTGATATCTTCCTGGCAGGATCACTTAGGTGAGTACGGACTAGGATACAAACACACCTGAGCTAACCCCAAAGGCCACTCCTTAGTAAAAGTGGTTAACAGCAGTAGGCCAATGTGGTTTTCTACCCGTTTTGCCAAATATTCTGTCAAACATAAAATACATACAAAAATGTAGTTATATTTATTGTTGCTTGTTGATTTTACCGTATAAACTGCTCCTTAACAACCCAACAAAATCTTTCTCTTTTTATCGCTTAGCTGAAATATACTGACAGCTATCAATGCTGCCTCCATTAATGTGGGTGCAATAAAGCTGAATAAACCTGTATAATCCAGAAACATTATTTGAAGCCATATTTTGACCCTTCATAGTCTCATGAGAAAAGTGTCAGTGTTATATAAGAGGGCCTTTAGCAAACATCCATTTACCAGATGGTTTTATTTCAAACTTATACTGTCTCTACCTAGCATACAGTAAAGAAATCATTCCAAGTAATTACATACACTGGCAAGGTATTCTTTGAACTTATTACAGCCATGGAGTTAACTTCCAATTAGCTCTGAGCAGATTACTATTAATCCCATAACAAATGACAAAGTCCGCAGAGGAAATCACGTCATTTCACCGCCACACAGTGCTGCACTGCAGAGCTCATTCCCAGTCAGTGTTTTGTTAAAAAAAAAATTCTTCTTGTGTTATAGTAGAAAATCCCTAACTGAGCCACTAATTTCCAGCCAAGAACAAACCTATAACGTGAACTCTTAATTATGGCCCCAGACCTGCTTTACAATTTAGAGATTGCAATAGATGTTACTTTTGTGCTCTAGGGACAGAATGGATAACATATTCCGCTATTAACAGTCATGCTAGCAAGCATCCCAAAATCTCATTGTGTCTGCTCCGCATTAACAATCAAAGCTGCTGGACCACTGAATAGATCATTTGTTTCTTTGTTTGGAAGAAAGAAAAAGTTGACAAAATGTTGATAAGTTTTGTAGTCACGAACGGCATGAAGTATCTTATTTCAGGCATAAAAGCAAAATGAACGTTATACGGTGTGGTGGTTCTATATGTCATGGATGTTATATATGTAGAAGTTACTATGCATTGTTGATGCAGCTTTTACAGCAAGCTGACAGATTTGGTCTGTTCTAGCGTCGATAAGGAGATTTGTGAAGGAATGTTTTTGCCAGGGTCCCGGACAAAGAAGCCTTTGATGGTCTGGACATGTTGCTAGGCAATTACCAAGGGCTCATGATAAAACTTTACCCAACCGCTCAGAAGTGCTCAGGTCTTTATGCCTTCTGCACTTGTAGCCGTCTTGTGCAATCAACATTCCCTCTCAAGAAGCAGCTCTAAGAAATATCACTCTTTTCCTACAGATCATAAAGTAACTCCTCTCACTCAGCAAGAAAGAATATATGCCAACGTTATATGTTGCCAGTTTTTATATTAGACAACAATTTTTTAGGAAAGTTGTACGTGAAGTGAACTTTTCATTGTAAGAAAAGTAAAAGTAAAGGGTCCAGTGTGTGGACTGCCCTACTTAACAGAATTGATTATTTAATCAACTTCTGTCAAAGAAAAATGTTGGAAAATTTTCAGCAAATCAGTACTGCAGCCAATCAGCCACAGCCACTGATCAGGGTATTCTGACAGCAGCGGATACCGTTGTCAGAATACAATGCCCCAGCCAATCAGAAGCAATCACTGATCAGTGTATTCTAAAAGCAGCATGTGCCATTATCAGAATACAATGTCCCAGCCAATCAGTCGCAGCAACGGATCAATGTATTTTCACAACAGTTGGTGCCGTTATCAAAATGCGATGTCCCAGCGAATCAACCGCAGCCACTGATCAATGTATTCTGACAGCAGCAGGTACCGTTGTCAGAATACAATGTTCCCGGGGGTCCTCCGTCCACCTCAATTGTGTGAACAGAGTGAAAAAAAAGCTAACTGTGTATGGCCAGCTTTATGACATAGATCATCAGGATAAATAGGGTGAATCTTCCCAGCAGAAAAACAAACCACAATAAAAACTGGGCAGATGGTCCAACTCTTTCCTACTCTATACAATACAGAAAACAGTTTTGCTTTTACATACACTTTAGGTGTGATTTGTGGAAGGTTTCACCTCAAATCAGCATTAAACCTAAAAACCAGGTCATTCAACCCAACTCATTAAATGATATGGCCATAAAAGTATAGGGTATTACAGATAAGGCCATGTCAAGAATCAACAGAATGTGGGAAGGAGCAAATCAATATATAAGCAGATGACTATCAGGCAGGGAAGTCCCTTTCATACAAGTGCCTACCAAACATACTTCTGAAGTGAGTCATTTTTAAATCCAAAATTCTTCTTTCTACAGTTATTTCCTCATCATTATTCCCTTGCGCAGTTTAATTTCCAGAAAGATAATTCATCTTGCCAGACTGCTAAAAGAGATTGGTGTTCGACTGGCCAGGAAATAGCCTGAGCCTAAACCCCACTGCAAACCTCTTAAAGGATGGTGTTGGAAAAGAGAGACCAAGAAACAACCAAGAACTCATAGAATCTATAATAAAATGCTGATATATTAAAGAACTTAAAATGTAGTTCATTCTATTCCAGAAAGTTGCAAAGCTGTTACCGCTTCTAAAGGCTATCCAACCAGATATTGACTTTTTTGTACATAAACGCATGTATCATGGATAGATGTATTAAATAGTGTATGATTGTATTCAGCATTAAATTTGGAGTAACATGATATGTAACACAATCACGGGAATTCAAAGTAGCTCTAACAACAGATTTCTGGTGGTAGTTCCCTTACCTGCACCTAATTCAGGCAGACCTGACAGAACTCTAAAGGGTGTCTATGACACCCTTTATGAATTTCCCTCAGTGAGTTCTAGCACTTCTTTGGAGTGAATATATAATTCCAAATCAGACAAATCTACATTTTTCAAAAGTGTCCACATCATTGACAACAAGGGTAGTCTGGCACTGAATATCTGGGTTTCACCAAGTCCAATTGCTTCAATAATGTTGTTTCATGAACTCTAAAATATCATATATAGTCTTCAGTGCTGAATGCCTAAATCTGCGCACAAACTGCAGTGAATAAACTAAACTGGTGTGAACAGGTCCAATGACATATGGTTTCACTTAAAAGATCATAATTCAGTCCTGTCATTTACCTGCCCACCCTGCCAGGCAGCGGCAGTACCCAGTGGCTGGATGACAGCCATCAGCATGGCTACAGTCACAACGTTCAGAGCAATTCATTCCATAGGTGCCATCCTAGAAAGAAAGAAATACAAATACAAGACATTTTATGAAACCAACTAAACACACACATTACAGTTGTTTCAAATACAGATAGTTTCAGACAGCAAACATCTTAAAGGAAAACCAAAACTAAAAAAAAATCCCACTGTATGGATGATATGCTACTAATACCAATCACATGTGTGCACTATTAGCTTTATTGAAATTTAGATATTTGACACTTATGTTACTTTCCTGTATGGTCTATCGCTCTATAAAGGCAACCACTAGAAGAAAAAGGCAACAGAATGACTGCTGATAGGTTTTTCCTTTTATTAGATATTTATATTAGATATATATTATATTTTATTAGACACGTATAACATTATAATAACGAGCAGAGCTCTCTGATTCCTCTGGTGCCAAATTGTATTGTAACTGTAATGTCTGTATTCATTTTGTAATGCACTACACAAAGTTGACGCTATATAAATCCTATACAATAATAATAATAATATAATAATAATAATAATAAATTAGGTGCTAATGTTTTAGAAACTATGTTTGCATGTTAGTCTTGTAATTATATACACACATAGAAACAAACATATTTGCTCACTGCATATGTAGGCTCTCGCAAGTAATTGTGCCTTGCTGACTCTCTAGTCCGAAGCTGACTATACACTAGTAGTTTCTTCAAAATTTTTCATTTTAAGAACGTCCTTAAGATTTTCCAATCATTAGTGGGGTCAATCAACGTTCGTTTTTGACCACAGTGATAAGAAAATACAAAGGTGCAGAATGGAACATTTTTTTTTTTTTTGAACAAATTAATTTTAACAGTGTATGTGGTTTATATTCTGGAAATTATAGTCATTGCATAATTGAACATTAAAGGTAAACGCAATTTTGAAGTATTTTAAAACATTATACGTTCAGTCTTCAATTGCTTAAAGAATTTGTGTCTGAATGTTTGTACTTTTTAATAATAACAATGTGATATAGTAAAGTTGGCTGCTTAAAGCGGAACCTCACCCTAAAGGGGAAGTTCTGCTTTATTCCCCCCTCCTCTTCTTCTTTTGGAACTTTTTTTTTGGGGGGGGGGGGGGGAGAGTACCTAGTCTTATCATGTACCTGCTCCCATCTCTCCTGCACCTGCCTAAGCGATTCCACAGAAGTTCTCCCACACCTGCAACCTTCTGGGACCCATCACAGGCCCCAGGAGCCTACAGGACCATTCACACAGTGCAGCGTGTCTCTCACATGTGCAGTGGGAATCCAGCTGTCTATTTGTTTAGGAAAAATAAAAAACCCCAATGGTGATTAAATATAATCAAAAGAAAGCTCTATCTGTTTAAAAAAAAATCTAAACATTTAATTGGGGTACAGCGTTGCATAGCCACGCAATTGTTGTTTAAAGTGCAACAGCACTGAAAGCTGAAAACTGGCCTGGGCAGGAAGGAGGTGAAAGTGCCTGGTATTGAAGTGGTTAAAGAATTGATCCATGTGAAGTGAGAACTGTGCAAACTGATCAAATATTATAGTACAGGTAACATTTAAATACCACCAGCGGGGGCAGTGTTGCACTAGGCTATATAGATAAAACACGTTGAGTGAAGCTAAAGCATTCTTTTGAGTCCCATATTTGCTTGGTAATGCATACAGGAATATAATCATTGTTCAGTGTATAATGCATAGAAAAAAAAAGCAATGGATACAGATAGCATATCACAGTGTAAAGATCCTGTGTGGTAAATGTAGTCCTACCTGGCATGGGAGTTCACAGTTTACACCTCTCCAGCCAGGAGCACATGTGCAGCTTCCATTCACAGCATTGCAGGCTCCTCCATTCTGACACTGACAGGTGAGATTACATCCAAGACCCCAGCTTCCTCGAGGGCAGTTGATGGAACAATCCACTCCATACCAACCTGGTGGGAAAAATGATCACAATCAAGAGACCCATTGGTTAAATGACAACAACTGTAATTACGGGTAAATAGCAACTATGGTATTTTTTAACAACAGCAGTACATAAATATTTGAAGCAAATCTGGTGGTATGAAAAGCATTGTAGTCCAACACCTAGGGGTCCATTTATGAAAAAAAAAAGAAACTTGCTCTGCAAATGTCTCAACTTTCATTCAAGCGTAACGAATAATACATATAATGTTTCTAAAACATGTGTTATAATTTCTTTGTTGCCTTTCACCAGGCAAATGTAACATTCCCTAACATTCAAACCTAATAGGAAAATGGCTATAACAACAATCAACCACAATGGGCAATTCACACTGAGATCGCAAATGCAGTACGAGTTCCTATGCGATTCTTGTGCGGTCCTGTGCAGTACTATTTTGCAGCCAATTTGCTGAAATCGCACTGGAACTTGAAGAAAGTAGGTAAAAAACTGCAGTACCGTGTGATTTGGAGCCTGCAAATACACTGCACATGCGATCTGCATTTGGGGTGCTGTTTACATTTGCACCCGCAGTAGACCGCAAAAGCAATGCGTTTTGAGTATGGTAGGGGAAACGCGCATGCAACGCACTTTTCCTGCATCTCATTCTGTGTGAACCAGCCCTAAGAGTTAACATTCACCGATAGAGAAAATATCCTAACGCTATAAGTTAAGGACATTCAGCTAGCAGTGGACAGTATTAGTATTATTACCACTGCTACATGTGACATCTTCCTGCCCAACTGACAGTTAAATGTAAATAAAGAACAGGAAAAGTTAAAAAAAAGGGTCCCTCCTGGCCCTTAAGGTCTTGTATGGATTTTAAGGGAGAACCCCATTGAAAAAAGGAAAAAAAGGCATTGGGTCTTGTACAAAATCCATACTAGACCCTTATTCAAACATGTAGTCTGGGTAACCAGGAAAGAGAAGGAGAGCTTGGAGGCCCCATTCTAAAACATAACAGGCCACATGTTCTTAATTTGGGGGGTACTTTTTCGGGAAGAGGGGGGCTGTCAACACACCTTGTTCCCATATTGATAAGGACAGGGGGCCTCTTCCCCATATCCCTGGCCCAGTGGTTGTGGGGGCAGATGCATTTACAGAATCTTGAAACCTACTTTAAAAATAAGGAGGTCCCCAGATACCACTTCTCCCCTACTCATTCATGACTCATTCAATAACAAATAAACACACACACACTTTTTGACAAGTCCCATGATGTAAATCTGCTGTCAATCACATTCAGTGATGCAGATCCACATCAATCATGATGCCTGATGGCCACCAAAAGCAAAACCCTGTCCGAACACCTTGTTTTACTTCCTGTCAATGTCATCTCTTGGTCCCTGCCACTGCAATTTAAGCAAAGTGGGCGGGGAGTCCGTGTGACATCATTGACCATGGCATCATTGAAAGCCTTAAATTATATGAGCTCCTGTGCTTTGCACTCAAGCAGTCACTATAAGGCATGGGGTCACGTACAAAATTCATACTAGACCCTTATTCAAGCATGTAGTCTGGGTGGCCAGGAAAGAGAGGGAGAGCTTAAAGCTGACAGCTGCTATTTGAATGTATACACAATTCTGAATTATCCCCAAAGTGGTTAGAATACTGGACTTCTTTAAAGTTAATGCAAATAATTACTCTCTTGTTATGAAAATCCGAAAGTTACCTACTAGCCTACTGCTAAAGAAGCAATAGATCCAACAAACACACCTTTTCTTTAGCTTTTGCAATGTATATATTTTTTGTGTTAACAAAGGATATCAAATATTTCTTATTTTTAAAGGTAATTCTATGAACTGACATGAAAGGGGCCTCTCACCTGCTTTACAAGTACATGAGCCATCCACAGGAGAACACACTGCATTGTTCTTACAGTTACAAACAGATGAGCAGTTACTGCCATATGTACCGGCTGGACAAGGTATAGAACAGTATTCACCCTAGAATACAAAGACTTCATGAGTTGACAAACAAGTTCTCAAAAGGCCAATAAAGCAGACAAAAAACTATAAAATAGTTAAAGAGTTAAACACTGAAAAAAAAACTCTCTAGTGACATTTCAAAAACGTAATAATAATAAGGTAATAGCAAAAAAATAAAAAATAAATAAAAAAATAAAGGAGATCACTGTGCCAGGAAAAGATTCATAAATGCTAGGTACTTTCCAGCTAGCTGGGAACCAAAATGGTAGTTTACTTATATTAAAACTCTTTTTAATTATTCTTTCTGAATGCTAAGAGATGTTGACTTTAAAAACTGCCAGCCATAAATAAATATGCAAATAGGTAAGCAAATATAACAAATGGGAAAAAATAAAATTAAGTAACCCATCTGCAGCAAAGATGTGCAAATTGCTTGCTGAATGTGACTTTGAAACTGGACATTTGAAATTTTGCATTATTCATGATCATCTTCTCTACATCATGTATTCTAAATTATATAAAGGCATTTTCAATCTTTTAAATGTATACAAACACAAATAGAATTGTTATTTTAGGTTTCATTTGTTTAATAAGGAAGCATGAAATTTAGTCTCATACTAATCAATCAGATATCTGATTTTACTACAGAAAACCAAAATGTGATTTGTTGGTTAATATTTGTATTTTTGGTGGTTAATAATGCTTTGGTTATTATTTTTGTTTTAGTATTTTAGTAAATTCCTAAATGTTTAAACTATTTTATGTGTTTTACCATACGTATACTACCTTTCTTATTTAAACAGATAATATATTACAAATGATTCCCAGATCACTATGTGTTAGCTAAAAAGACAACACAGCAATAATCGTCAGATTACCTCTCACTGAAACTATGAACTAGGCTGTCTAACAAGCAACAAGTCTCTGTTATGAGGCATTCTGTTCTATGTTTAAATTTCACATTGAGCTACTGATCTCTGTTAACAACAAGTGAAAAAGAGACCGAAGCTCCACCTACTGATTCAAAAAATAAAAGACAAAATATTTGTTTGCAATACTTTATATTTACCTGATTATGAAAAGAAAAAATTAAATAAAATGTACTCAATGACTCAATGTATTTCTTTAAATCTTGACTGTACTCAATAAAGAATGAATGAAAGCTTACATGTACAAAGCCACTACATATCTTATTACAGACATGGTTTTTGCATTTTGCATTTTCTTATTAAAGGAAACTTGAGCTAAGGGACATTTAGCAGCTACCATAGCTGATTTCTCTTGAAAATGCTAGTTTTTGGTTTGTCATGCTCACACAGCCAGTGAACAAGTATGCACATAGGGAGTTTTCTGCCTTTACTTGCTGCTTACTTGTAATGGGTCAGTGACTCAAAGAATCCACATTCACACTTCTCTACATTATATTATCCATTTGGTGGTATCTAGAAGCTGCCAGGTTGTAGACAGTGAAATGTGTACCAAGCACTATCCACCCCAGTTTGAATGAAGCCTGGGTCAATGGAGCAGGTTGTTGATCTACATGCCCGATCAAGCATCTGTCTGGAAGTCAGAAATTACTGAGACTTTACTCATGGTTTGAGAGGCCCAGTGTGCCATGAATAAATACCAGCTGCTTGTCAGCTTCCAGGCATATAGCGGAGGTCATAGACAGGCAGATCACTCACAGAGAATGTCAAGCAGTGAGAAATCTGCTCCAAGTTCCCATTTCCACTAGGAAGAGGAAAAGGTCTTTCATAAGCTGCAATTATTTCCAATAGGCCTGAAGATCTCGGTGTTGGATAACAAGCACTCCCAATTCTCAGAATCACTTTTCAACCCTTGCACAGCCAAATGATGGTATGTGATGTTTGAATCTGTAGCCTGAATATACAGGGCCTTCTATGGCACATTGAGAATCATGTTTTAATACTCTTCCCACTCTTTACTTAATTCAGTGTTACAAAGAAAAGGCAATCCTTAGGAAAACATCATTACCAAAATGATGTTTTATCCCCTCTACTCTACACTTGGTGATACAAATTGCAATCAATGTCAAACCACAATCAGTAGCACTCATCAAGAAAATTTGCAAATTAGGTAAACAAGTGATGCAAGAGAATGAATTGCAGATAACAGATGAAATTCTCCAGGGGATGAATGTTTAGAATTTCAGATTTTAGAATTTTATACAAGGATAACATACAGGCATGCAATCAGTTATTTTGGCGATATGGTATGTTTTGCATTCTAAGGGGTCTTTATGTCATTAGGAAAGGTATGCAACACTCTGATCTCAAGAACCAGTCACCTACTGACTTCAAGGCCCTGCCATTTTATTGTAAACATTTCTTGAATCTTAAAGCGCTAGTAAACTCAGCTTTATGACTTGTACCTACAGGTAAGCCTATAATCAGGCCTACATGTAGGTACAGTGAATATCTCCTAAACATGTACCGTTTAGGAGATATTTATATTTGTAGCGGTCGGTGATGTTACAGATGCATGCACGCTGAGGTCTGAATGGATGGCACACTGGAGTATGCCATCAATTGACAGCGCTGTGCTGCGATCATGACTCCCATGAGTGTGAGGTGGCCAGAGAGTGCAAACTGGGAAGGAAGACCAAGATGGAAAAGCCAACAGCAGTGACAGTGCTTTGCTGAATGGTTTCATTTTCATTTTAAGGTAGGTCTGTCATAATGTGCTAGTATGCAGTGCATACCAGCACATTATGACTTAAACCACCTGGGGACCCAAATTTTTTTTTGGACTTTGCTACCACTTTAACGCCAGTTCACAAATATGCGGATTGGATGCTGTTTGAACCACATCCAATCCACATGACATGTGAAACAACATTGCTTCCTATGGTGCCTGTTCACATATGTCCCGTGCACCGGCAGTGCGGATTCAGTGTTACCATAGTAAGATTGAACTACTCTAGGCAAGTGATCAGGATTTTTTTACTGAATGAAACTGATTCATTCAGTCTTTTGTTGTGATTAGCTGTGATTGGGCAAAGCTGATCACATGATACAGATGGGCTGTGATTGGCCCGCGGGAGTGCCTCGTTTTGACAGAACGTCATATGACACCCAGGTAATTATAGTGTGTTTACTTGTGAGCCACCAGGGTCTACTAACAGAGCAGCATATATATTTTTCTAGATCGCTGGTTATTTTGCACACTCTCTACAGGTATGCTGTAGAGTCCCTGTGGCGCAACGCGTTGGGGAGGGGCAGTGACGTCACCGCACATCTGATACGGCGAGTACTGACGGCGTGGGGTACATACCCTCTGGCCAGACCTTCACCGCAGGCAGCGGTTGTTTACTATACAAAAAGCGCTATTGATGTTTTTAATATGTGAGTGTAATGTGAAAGTGAATTAAAATCTGAATTTGTCTCTGGGATAAGGCACCATATATTCTTTTCTCTTTGCATGCATTTGGCTGTTACAACAAGGAGTGGATCAAAGGAGGGATCATCCCTCACAGGCATACAAGCTACTTGCAAGGCTGCAGGATTGAAGCACATATTAGAAGGAGAGAGTGGATCAAAGGAGGGATCGTCCCTCACAGACACACAAGCTAATTATAAAGCTGCAGGATTGAAGCAAACCATATATTGGAAGGAGAGTATGATTTGATTTGACTTGAACACTATAGCACTTTCTTTTTTGCACTTGGGACTTTTCATTTATACCTTTTGGATTTTTTGGACTTTATATATTATTTTTATCATGAATTATTATTTGATTTATTAATTGGCACATATATAGGAGTATTTACAATTTTTTAAAGGTATCATCAATTGTTGATTTATTCATATTATTTTTCAAGCACTGAGCACTTTTTTAATTAGTATTAGAGCGCAGTAATTATTGAATTAAGTCATATGACACCCAGTCACAACAAGGAGTGTCCCACCTGGCCATCAATCTGCTATAGGCCTGGGCGGGAAGGTGTTAAAAAAACAGTCATGTACAATTTCTGAGCAGTGCCTTCAGGTTCAGGTGTGGATTACAGGCTACTGACTTCTATGGGAACCGTTTCTAAACCGTATATGTGTGAACAGGATACGATCCTGACCTAATCCTGTCCTGAGCCTGATGTAAACCTGACATGAATCGCTGAACAATTACTGTGCCAATTAGCTGTGAAACCTGAGCTTCAATCAGCACAGCAAATGTGTGAATCAGCTCTTAAGATGAACTCCAGGTAGATGTTAAAGACACAAATTAATGCAGCTCTGTATTCATTAATTCACCCATAAATCTATTTTTTTACATGCAACCAGTGTAATTATCTGCATTTGATTTTGTATCAGTCTCCTGCAGTCCCTGCATAGCAGAGCCCAGACCAGAGCAGGGAGAAGCAGCACAAGGAGACAATCAGTTGTGCCAAAGAGCAAGGATAGGAGCAAAGACAAAGTTTCAACTAAGAGACCAGCATAAGGAACACTTCTCATTCAATATAAGTACTGCCTCTTGTGCTGATTTAAAAAAAAAAAAAATCAGCTAAATTTAGGCTTTAATACTCTGTCAGCAGAGACAGTAATTAGACACTCCCAGAAGTGGAGGGGGTTAGGATCAGAAGTGGTTGTGCTATGGATATTTGTTAAGATTATGAGCATTACGATGATGACAGGTTCTCTTCAAACTTTACAAGTTTTTAAACCTTTTTAGTATTTTTATAAAATCCATATTTAACAAAGAAATAACCCAGGATTCACTTATGAAGCAACTGGGGCTTTCCACAGAGTGCAAAGCAGATGCTTCTTCTTTTCAGACTCTCTCTCTCTAACTGCACATTTTGTATTGAGCTGTACAAAGCAGGCACAATAATGAAGAGTCAGTTCTCTGAGACATTCAGTCTGTGCATAATTTGAGCTTTATCTTTTAAGCTCAATACACAACTGGTCTTTTTTCAAAATAGTAGTTAAAATTAACCTGGTAAACAAGCAAAAAGGTGCTTAAAGCTCCAATAGCTGGAGAAAGTAAATATTTATAAGCATTAGCATATTGTAGTTCTGAACATAAGAGATACACTTTTAAAAATGTTTCATACTAAATGTTTCTACATAATCCTGAGAAAATGTTATATGCAAAAAATGTTTTTCCACTTCTGAGGCGCCATTTAAAATGTAAAATAATACAGCAATGTCATACCTCATTGTCATTAACTAACATCAACAATCAGACTTCACCACTCTTCTAAAACGTATACAGTGAGGAAACAGAGGAGCTTAAATTCTAATTTACCGTAAAGCCCGGGGCACAGATGCATTTCCCAGTCACGCTGTCACAGTCTGCACCGTTTTGGCAGCTGCAGATCTGCTGACAGGATTCGCCATAGAAGCCGGGAGAACAAGTCTCATTACAGTAGAGTCCAGACCAGCCAGGCTTACAGGAACATTCTCCAGACATTGGATGACAGCTGGGGGGACAGGATGAAAGAGAAAAGAGAACAAATGATTCCACCCCTGAATATGACACCAAACACACAGTTATGCCAGTTCTCCTCTGTCTCTATGTAGAGCACAGTTTATGAAGGTTTCCTCTAATCACTGTAAAGAGGCAACAAGATGTACTAGAACATGCCAAGGTGGGTGACAACACCAATAAATTCACAGGAGTACCCAAATTATGACAGGGAGAGCTTGACTCCATCAGTCCACCAGGTTCCATCTAGGGCCGGTTCACATCCATTTTGATACAGCAAAACTCTTGTATTTTGCTGCAGGAAAATGCAAGTCAAGTAGAAATCATATTCTTTCCTGTGAACCTGGTTCACATGTATGTACTGCAGTTTATCGTAAAGGAAACTCTATGGATTTATTCACACCAACACGTGCTCGTTACCATACATGCTGCATGTATATGGACCAGGGTAAATCCACTTTTGGGCAGACTAACGATTTATTTATAGAAAGTAATAGTGTGGGCATAAGGTCCCCATAGAGTCCTCCCTAACCCTCAAGCCAATCATTGACGTCTTGGCTTTTGCAACACAAAATGCAGGCCCTGGATAACCCTTCAGACATCACTCTGCTTGACAAAAGTCAGTTCAAAAATGGACTGAGCCTGGTGGAAAATTATCATATGAACAGTGACTGCAACCTATCAGATTCAGTCACTGTTCAAGTATTCAGGCAGCCACAGGTGCTGAGCCAGCATTGGAGATACCTATCTACCTCTACTTAGCATGGATGGGAAAATTGATTGAGAAATTGAGCCATGTATGCCCAGCCTTCTTGCCAAATCAGTGCTTCCATGCATTTAGTGCAATACAGAATGAAACTTAAAGGGGACTATACTAACCTTGAATCCAACGATGCACCAGCTCCAGAACTCCACACCAGCCAGTGACATCTTCGGGTGGCTGGCTTCCGGGTCTTGAGTGCTGGCTGTTGTCATTGGCCGGGCGTAAGTCCTATCAGATTCAGCACTGTCAAATTTGTGCAGTGAGCCGCTCTTGCCCAGCTTACTGTACAATGGTGAACAGGCAGAAAAGAAGCTTTAATTCAGAAGAGACAAAGCACGTCTCTTCTGCATTAAAAATCCTGCCTATCTGCCAATTTTCAATTACCAGCGTAAGGTTCAACTTTAAAGGACAATTCCAGCTTACACCTAACTAACCTTAAAATTGACCCCTCCTCCCTCCTAACAGCTATCTTAACTAACTTATTTGTAAGAAAGATGTATATACTTAAATATTTTCAGGCCACTCTGATCTGGTCTTGAGATCTGGCTCCCCTGTGCCAGCTAGTGTAGCTTCAGGGGAGAGGAGGGAGTGCTGACAATGGAGGCGCCATTGAAGCCTATGGGTGGCGTCACTGCTTCAGGCTTTACTAGCCATTGTCAAGTGTTCTCTCTTCTCCCCTGCAGCCAGCGCTGGCTGACACGGGAGAGATCACATGACCAGACCAGAGAAGCCTGAAAATAGGAAAGTATATACATCTTTCTTACATAGGTTAATTAACATAACTGTTAGGAGGGGAGGGGTTAATTTTAAGGTTAGTTAGGTGTAAGCTGGAACTGCCCTCTACACAAGTTCCTGAGTAGACTGTGAAAGTTCAGTTTAGCCGAAAATTGGTATCACTGCAAAAATATTTGTCCAGCTTTTATCAATGGCTAAACAATGTTACTGCGGTATTTTATCTTGAAACAACATATAAATGGATTTATTGATTATTACCATAAAATAGATATAACTACTAAGCACAGAATTAAATGACTTCACTGTTTTGACCTTTGTGTTATAGACTCTATCCATATAGCCCGTACCTGGTTAGAAGACCATCTGTCTCTACCTGAAACAGCAGTCCCATTGAGTTTGCATTTAGAGCCAGCTGTTCCTACATAACAAACTGACAGGGTCAGCTGTGTAGAAGAAGTATGTTAACAAGAGCAGTACAATGGGGCCCTTGTACCACTTTCCCTGATAGCATTCTCCTTTCAACTACAAGGAGACTTCTAAGAACCAAATCAAATGTCCTGTCAATGTAAAGACTATTTTATGAGAATTTACTGTCAGTCAGTCTCCTTTGGGCGTCCTTAGATTTAACTGCCAAATGAGAGGTACAGTGGGGAAATTAAGCACCAAGAATTATTACTATGTGCTGATACACCAATACTAGTTTTTACATATTTAATATTCTCTGAATTACTGAACCATAACACATATTCAGAATGATCTGACTTTATATTTTTAGGTATATATATATACTGGTTCCAGGAGAATGGCATTGATTTACTAAAAGTAAATAGATGGTTCACTTTGCAAGAGGGTCTGGGATTAAAAATACAGTTTCCGTCTTTCCAGATGACACCGAGCTTTGCAGTAGAATAACATATCTTTATAGGATGTCTCCAACTTACAAGCCAACCTCAATGCACGGTTTAATTGGGCAACTATGTGGCAAATGAGGTTTAATGTTGATAAATGTAAGGTTATGCACTTGAGGGCTAAGAATATGCATGCATCATACATACTAGGGGGGTACAACTGGGGGAATCAATGGTGGAGAAGGATCTGGGGGTTCTGGTAGATCACAAGCTTAATAATGGCATGCAATGCCAAGCTGCAGTTTCTAAAGCGAGCAAAATCCTCTCTTGTATTAAAAGAGGTATAGACTCCAGAGAGAGAGATATCATATTACCCTGATACAAATCATTAGTAACACCTCATCTGGAATATGCAGTTCAATTTTGGGCACCAATTCACAAAACAAACATTTGGGAACTGGAGAAAGTACAGAGAAGGGCAACCAAACTGATAAGAGGCATGGAGGAGATCAGCTATGAGGAAAGATTAGAGGAACTGAATTTATTCTTTATTGAGAAGAGGAGATTAAGGGGGGATATGATCAACATGTATAAATACATCAGTGGTTCATATAGTGAACTCGGTGTAGAGCTATTCACCCTGAGGTCATCACAGAGGACAAGGGGGCACTCTACATTTGGAGGAAAAGAGATTTAATCTCCAATTACAGAAAGGTTTCTTCATAGCAAGAGCTGTAAAAATGTGGAATAGACTCCCTCAAGAGTTGGTTCTGGCCAGCTCAGTAGATTGCTTTAAATAAAGCCCAGATTCTTTCCTAGATACACAGAATATAACTGGATACTAACATTTATAAGTAAAGTTGATCCAGGGAATATCCAATTCCCTCTCGGGGGATCAGGAAGGAATTATTTCCCTGCAGGAGCAAATTGGATCATGCTTTGCTGTTTTTTTTTTTGGCTTCCTCTTGATCAACTGTGGGTGTAGGATTATAACTTTTTTTTTGTTTTGTTTTTTATGGTTGAACTAGATGGACTTTTGTCTTTCTTCAGCCAGACTAACTATGTAACTATGCAAGGGAAGTTGCACTTTGCAGAAGAATTTTCCCCAGAGCTTAGTGAATGGGTCAAGCTCTGTTGACTTCCATGATTCAATCATGTTCAAGAAAAAATACTGTTTCCTATTTTCCTTGCTTGTGATTGAGTATTTTTTGCAAAGTGAAATTTCACCTCATTCACCCAGCTGTGGGGCAAATTCCCGTGCAAAGTGAACAGTCTTTTTGCCTTTATTAAATCAATCCCAATGAGCCAAAATAAATTGAAGCCATAGGATCAGTAACATTTCCCTAAGCCTAATTTTCTGTGGTTCTAAAGCCGTTCTAAAGGCAGGAGGTATTTGATCTTAATGCATTCTATGCATTAACGTAAAAAACCTTCAGTGTGCAGCTCCCCTATAAGCCCCCCTTATACTTACCTGAGCCCCATCTCCATCCAGCAATGTGCAAGAGAGCTCCAGCTCTTCTGGGTCTCTCTCTCCTCCTTGGCTTACACAGCAGTGGGAGCTTTTGGCTCCTGCTTCTGTCAATTACAGCCAGTGAACCAATGAGGAGAGAGTGGGGGGTGGGGCTGTGCTTCGCTCTGTGCATGAATTAACAATGTCCATTTACAGGAGTGTGGCTTGGGAACAAGCCTGTTTGAGTGCTCCCATAGTAAGAGGCTTGCTCTTGGGAGCACTCAACAGGAGGAGGAGCCAGGAGCTCCAGTGGGGGACCCAAAATGAAGAGGATTGGGGCTGCTCTGTGCAAAACTATTCCACAGAACAGGTAAGTATAACATAAAACGTTAGTTTTTTGTTTTTTTTTTAAATTACAAACTTTAAAATCACTGTAATCATAGCAGAAAAAACACTACATGTTGTAAGCCATATCCATTGCAATAACCATATCCACACTGTTAAAAAAATGACTTTATAATACATTTTAATATTTAATTTTGGCTTCCACAATCCATATATACAAGCAAATCACTGACACACTGGGAGATCTGTTTACAATGGCTCATAAGTAAGGTAATAATATTGCACAATTTTGCTAATAATGCATAATAGACACTAAAATAAGTCAGAAAAACATATATTGTTCATTATAGCTATATCTAGAAAGGAGTTTGATCATTAGAGAATGCAAATTGGCTGGTAAAAAAATATCACACATTGTTTTTATTACCAGGATATACAGCAAAGTATTTGTATTTACTGGTGTTCTAGTACTATTTTTTTTCTGCTCTCAATAATGAATACTACCTGGTGGTGTGTTGCTGACCACATATCTATCTATGTGGTATGTAAAGGGTGGCTTGACCACAAAACTGACTGCCCAGAAATACAGGTGACATACCTGTGTGGTATGAGATTTAAGGACTTGGGGTTTGATTTACTGTATAAAGAATTACATTTGTAGTAATTCCCATTTTAAAGAAAAGTATGGGTTGTTTTTTTTATTTTTCAAATCATACTTACCTAGGTCTGATGCTGCATCTGTCCTCTGCCAGCTCTAAGTGTGAGAACTCAGCGATCACATGACCGCTGACCGCTGATTTCTAACCGCCGCAGTGAGCAGAGAATGGTGACTGTCAGTCACTGCTGTCTGCTTTGCCCCCACCCCACGCTCACTGGAGCACTGGACTGTGAAGGGGGAGGGAGTGGCTTGGTCAGGCTCTCAGCGGCTCGCTAAGGCTCCATGTACACGGGACACTTCTGAATGATGGAAACTGACTGCTGGAAAACGTAGGTTAAAAAACATCTGTTTAGCCGCGTTTGCATACCGCGTTTATGAGCGTTTGCGTTCAGAAGCGTTTTTTAAAGTTAACCTCATGAGATCTTCCAAAATGCCCAGAATGCACTGAGAAACAGTAAAAAATTAACTATTTCAGAAATATTGAGAGAAAACGAAAGAGCAAAAGCAGAGAGAGCAGTATTTGTTGAGATTAGCTGTCTTTTTTTTCTTTTCTTTGTGGTGTTTGGATGTGTTCCAGCTCAGTTCCGTGCAGACATTATTGCAGCAGTGTCTAACATATTTTTTTTCATGCGTAACCTCAAAGTATGGTGTACCGGGTCCATTTGTGTACCGGGAAAACGCTTTGCATGTATTTTTCATGATGAAAAAAGGCTCTGGACAGCATCTTGAAATGGAAGAGTTAAAAATATTTTCCAAACGCAAATGCTTATAAACGCAGTTAGCTGCATTTACATGCGTTTACAAGCGTTTGGCATTTGAAACGCTGATAAAATCTATTCCTGAACACAAGTTTGGTGCGTTCAAAAAAACTCAACTGCCTGTAAACGACTGTAAATGACTATGTGCACATGGACGCATAGGAAAACATTAGGGAGAGTTCAGGGGCTGCTGAAAAAAATGCAGAAAAGCTCCTAAACGTGAGTTTATCAGCTACAGTGTACATGGAGCCTAAGAGGCTGAGCCAGGTGCCACTCCAGACTCTGGGATGGATCCCGACTGTAGTCACTGGTCACACCGCTGCGATTTAAAATTGCACAATTTGTATGCAGTTTCAGCGTGATTTCAGGTGCAATTTCTGAATACTTTATTACTACTTGTGAAGATTTTCAACGATTTCTTGCAATTTGCAGTGCGATTTTCACTATAATCTATGTATGTGAAATCAAAACAAAACTGCAGAAAAAGAAATGCAAGAACTACATTAGAAATCATGCTGCAGCAAATCGCACATGTTATGACACTGACATTCACATTCATTAGATATGATTTCAGGTGCAATTTGCTTGAGGTGATTGTAGCCGTATTAGTGCACTTGCGACAGAAACAATTGAGTACTGTCCGTGATACTTTTTTTTATTTTGCACTAACATACAATTTTCTTGGACCTTGAAGAAGGGGACATACCCTGAAAGCTTGTCCTGAAAATTGTATGTTTTTGCAAATAAAAAAAGTATCACGGACAGTGCCCAATTATTTCAGGTGTAATTAGCAAATCACACCTGAAATTGTACCGGTGTGACCGGAGACTTACCCTAGGTTCACATCTGTGCGGGTGGTGTTGCTGCAGATCCGCACGAAAATCTGTGCAGCCGCACCACCCGCACAGAGAAATGCGTACCTGCGCGCGGGTGCCATAAGTTCTAATGGCACGCCGCCCGCACTGGAAAATGCAACCGTACTGGGCACCGAGGTTCCTGTGCGGGATGCGTTTTCCAAAGAAGTGAAGGGACTTCTTCCCTGCGTGTCACAGGCATGGGAGTCCATTCAAATGAATGGGCTCTAGTGCCCATGCAAAATGCGGCCCGCATGTCCGCATATATGTGAACCGGGGGCAAAAGTCAGGATCTTTCCCCAGCCTGGAGCAACTGAGTGACGAACTGCACTCCTGTGATCCACAAGAGCTTTGGCTGTACTTTTCCTTTAAATCAATGATTTACATTCAAACAGCACAGGATATAGCCTCTTTCCAATTTTTTTTTTTTTGCAGTGAATGTACATACACTTTTACAGGGTGAATGGCTATGCAAATCCTTTTTAAATCAAGTATTAAAATATAACTAAAGGCACTCTAATTACCCTAATCACCAATGTCACTGGGAATGAAAGTGAGGGTACATGCAAAATTATGAGTTGCTACTAAGACAGCAATAGAGAAAAAAATCTTCCAATGGGGACAGCTGGTCCTGTGACATTTGTCTTAAAGGGGATTTCCCTCTCATTTGAAAGTTATCCTCTCACTGCTGAATGTAAGTATTTAAAGAGACATCTCTATACCATACAAGGGGAACCTTTTAATAACATGCAATAAGGAAATCTCTAAGAGCATATGTAGACATGACAATATGGAGGCCTTACCATGCAAGCCCCCACATGTTTAACCACAGAAGAGGCATGTGTTGTTACTAATGGTGCTGGGACAGATGATAACTTAATATAGTACATTATTATCCACATATCAACTGGCAGAAATAATCTTAGTTTCTTACTGTAAGTATAAAATCATGTAATATCAAATGATGCAATTGGGATAAAATCAATCCAAGTAAAATATTTCATAAAGTTATGAAGAAATCATATTCACTTGGTATTTTTTAATGTAATTATTTTTAATATCTTGCTTGAGGTGATTGTAGCCGTATTAGTGCATTTGCGACAGAAAAAATTGAGTACTGTCCGTGATACTTTTTTTATTATTTGCACTAACATAAAATTTTGAGGACAAGCTTTTGGGGAGTGTCCCCTTCTTCAAGGTCCAAGCAGTACTATACAAATCACAAAGTTTTAGCAGAATGTTAGAAGAGATGAAAAAAAAAAAAGGCTAGAGATAAGACACAGCAAAAGCAAAGGGATGATAATGATAATTCTATTTGACACAAGAGATAATGGCCTGAATTTGGACATGGGATTCCTCAATCATTATCCAACAGTTTTATGACTATTTATTATTTATTTATTACATCGAGTTTATATAGCGCCAAACGGTTTGCTCAGCGCTGTACAATAGGGGGGACAATACATGGCCCAGTACAACAAAAACAGACAGCGTACGAGGGGTAAGAGGGCCCTACTCTTTCAAGCTTACAATCTAGGAGGGAGGGGGTAGTGGAACAATAGAAGGTGGCTGAGGGGAATGAAGTGGCTGAGGGGAATGAAGTGGCTGAGGGGGATGAAGTGGTGGGAGGAATGAGGGAGGATGGCCGTTATGGGGGGGGTGGGGTAGGCTTCCCTGAAGAGATGGGTTTTGAGGGAGCACCTGAATGTGGGGAGGGAAGGCGACAGTCGGATGGATTGGGGCAGTGAGTTCCAGAGGATAGGGGAGGACCTGGAGAAGTCCTGCAGTCGTGCATGGGAGGAGGAGACCAGGGAGCAGGATAGAAGGAGGTCCTGTGAGGAGTGAAGGGTACGGGTAGGGTGGTACTTGGGGATCAGGTTGGTGAGGTAGTCAGGGGCAGTGTTATGAACGGCTTTGTAGGTCAGGATTAGAAGTTTAAATTTGATGCGTTGGGCAATCGGGAGCCAGTGGAGGGAGAGGCAGAGAGGGGTGGCAGCGGTGGAGCGGGTGGTGAGGTGGATGAGTCTGGCCGCTGAGTTCAGGATGGTCTGGAGCGGGGAGAGCCTGCACTTGGGTAGGCCAATGAGAAGAGAGTTGCAGTAGTCAAGGCGTGAGATGATGAGGGAGTGTACAAGAAGTTTGGTGGTGTCTGGGGTGAGGAAGGCACGTATCTTGGCAATATTGCGGAGATGGAGCCTGCATGTGTTTGCAAGTGATTTGACATGAGGGAGGTAGGAGAGGTTCGAGTCAAGAATGACGCCAAGGACTTTGGCTTGCGGGGCGGGAATGATAGTGGTGTTGGTGGTGGTGATGGATAGGCTGGGGGGGGGGTGTGGGCAGGGGGAAAGACGAGGAGTTCGGTTTTGGAGAGGTTAAGCTTGAGGAAATGGAGCGACATCCAGTCTGAGATGTCGTTTAGGAGGTGAGTGATGCGGGTGGAGATAGTGGGGGTGAGGAGAGGGGTGGAGAGGTAGATTTGGGTGTCGTCAGCATAGAGGTGATAATTGAAGCCATGGGAGTGTATGAGTGTGCCCAGGGAGGAGGTGTAGATGGAGAAAAGAAGGGGTCCAAGGACAGAGGCTTGGGGGACTCCAATAGAGAGGGGGAGGGAGGGGGAGGTGGTACCATTGTAGGTGACGCTGAAGGAGCGTCGGGATAGGTAGGATGAGAACCAGGAGAGAGCGGTATCTCTGATGCCAAGGGAGAGTAGTTTATTAAGGAGGAGGGGGTGGTTGACTGTGTCGAAGGCCGCAGAGAGGTCCAGGAGAAGGAGGACAGAGTAGTCGCCCTTGGCTTTGGCGTTTAGTAGGTCAATCAGCTCAAGCTTGACTCCCTCTGTGATGTGAGTGTTGTCTCCCCCCCCCCCTTTGCTTTTGCTGTGTCTTATCTCTAGCCTCTTCTTTTTTTTTTTATCTCTTCTAACATTCTGCTAAAACTTTGTGATTTGTATAGTACTGCTTTGACCTTGAAGAAGGGGACACTCCCTGAAAGCTTGACCTCAAAATTTTATGTTAGTGCAAATAAAAAAAGTATCACGGACAATACTCAATTGTTTCTGTTTTTAATATCATTAAATCTTAAGCCTTTTGTTAAATTTTAAGGAAACCTGCATTAAATGATATATCAAGACTGCCATTGCTGAACTCTACATGTGAAAAACTCAGATTCCTGCCTGGCATGCTAATCCACTGGCTTTATTGGACTTATTGACTAGCTTTATCTGACTTTTGCTGGCCAAACACAGCCCAGTTTTGGCCAATTCTTGCTGAACAGGCCAAAATGTAAGCCTTGAGTGGCCCTGTTTGCACCACTCAGCCAACAAAACCCAGCTAAAAATTAAAGGAGCCAGGTGAGAAAAAGTCAGTGTCTGTTTAGCATGGATTGGATAATCACATTTTTTTCTGTGAGCCTGCATGATACACAAGAGAAATCTAGCCATGTAAAGTAAGAGGACAATTTATAGAAATGCTGTCTGGGGTTATTTACTAAAACTGCATGGTGCAAAACCTGGTGCAGCTCTGCATAGACACCAATCAGCTTCCAGGTTTTATTGTCAAAGCTAAAACTTAGAAGCTGATTGGCAACCATGCACAGCTGCACCAGATTCTGCGAGCGCCAGTTTTAGTAAATCGCCCCCACTGCGTGTACAGATGTGTGATGGGGGCCATCTGCTACAGTTTGATTGTTAAATTTTCTATTGGTTTAATAAATATTATATAGTCAAAATGTACATATTGAACATGTACAAATAGAAATACTTCTAATTTATTGTGAAAATAGTTAAATATCACTGACACCAGCATTGTGATTTATTGAGCTTGTTTAGTTGCTAGTAGTAGTTGTTGTCAATATGACCTTACACATGAATATGTGATGTAATGACAACGACAAGCTTCTATTTATGACTATACACTACACGGAAAAACGTTTCATTACTAAAGGAGATCAGGGCTTGTTTTTGTGTTCAGGTTGCTTTGCCATGCGTAGTATGTGGGCATCCAATATTTTTTTCTCTCAATTTGTTATAGAGCCATGGAAGCCTAAGGGTGTGTGTGTTGGGAATTAGCAGTCACAATCATTCATTGCTGAGATGAGCAAGCAAAGCATTAACTATCACCTTAGCACTGATTAATGACAGCACCCAAAGTCAATACATGAAATTGCTTTCCCCTCTGGGCACTGTTGGGGATTCAGTTTTATTTTTACTACATGCCGCTGAAGTCCGGGAAGAGCTGATTACACAGCGTGTTACATGAGTATTCAGGGATCCAAGTCATTTTTAGAATAAGATTGTTAAATCATTACTGTAATATTATCCAGAATTATAATTCTAGATTGTCTATATAATTTAGAGACGGGATGTCTCCTATCAAATGGTAAGCAATGTAACACAAACATATCAATGTGCTTCCCCCAGTTCCATAAGATGCAACATACAGGGGTTGATTTACTAAAGGCAAATAGACTTTGCGCTTTGCAAGTGCATTTGCTCCAGAACTTAGTAAATGAGGTAAAGCTTCACTTTACAAAGAATACCCAATCACATGCAAGGAAAAAAAAAAGACAGCATTTTTGCTTGTACTTGATTGGATGATGAAAGTCAGCACATTTACTATGCTCTGGAGCAGAGCAACTACGCTTGCAAGGTGCACAGTCTATTTGGCTTTAGTATATCAACCCTTAATAATGACATGCAAAGCCAAGCCAGTTTCTAAAGCAAGCAAAATCCTCTCTTGTATTAAAGGAGGTATAGACTCCAGAGAGAGAGATATCATATTACCCCTGTACAAATCATTAGTAACACCTCATCTGGAATATGCAGTTCAGTTTTGGGTGCCAATTCACAAAAAGAACATTGGGGAAATGGAGAAAGTACAGAGAAGGGCAACCAAACTGATAAGAGGCATGGAAGAGCTCAGCTATGAGGAAAGATTAGAGGAACTGAATTTATTCTCTCTTGAGAAGAGGAGATTAAGGGGGGATATGATCACCATGTATAAATATATCAGTGGTTCATATAGTGAACTCGGTGTAGAGTTATTCACCTTGAGGTCATCACAGAGGACAAGGGGGCACTCTTTACATCTGAAGGAAAAGAAATTTAATCTCCAAACACGGAAAGGTTTCTTCACAGTGAGAGCTGTGAAAATGTGAAATAGACTCCCTCAAGAGTTGGTTCTGGCCAGCTCAGTGGATTGCTTCAAAAAAGGCCTCGATTGTTTCTTGGATACGCAGAATATAACTGGATACTAATATTTATAGGTAAAGTTGATCCAGGGAATATCCATTTGCCTCTTGGGGGATCAGGAAGGAATTTTTTTTCCCTGCTGGATTTTTTTTGCCTTTCTCTGGATCAAATGTGGGTATAGGATTATAACTTTTTTTTTTCATTTTAATGGTTGAACTAGATGGACTTTTGTCTTTTTTCAGCCAGACTAACTATGTAACTTTGTAACCCCATAGAGTTCATGGAGCACCCGAGGGTTTGAGTTCACCCCAGCAGATGAGGGTTTGGTCAGCATTCAATATAAGGCATTAGAACGAGTTTTACTGCTTTGTCCAGGCATACATACATTTCAGCTGTGAGGAATATGGAGATGTTGGTGGACAGGATGGCTACTATATGCTTGGAAGATTTTTCTCATACTTTCAAACAGGATTAGAAAGCTTTGGCAGTATGCATGTCACCTTGTGCAATGTCTTCCAGCAGAAAATCCAGAGCTTGGATGTTAAGGTAATGGCCAGATTATTAAACCATAGACCTAGAAGGCTGATATGCTTATACCTGGTTGGTTTCAACCTTAGACAAGTCAGATATCTCTAGTCTTCCCATATGTACTCTAAATGAAAGAGGCTGCAATGCTGTGCACATAGACTTTCAGTGTTTATTAATGTAAAGCATAGGTGTCTAACCTGCGGCCCTCCAGCTGTTGCACAACTACAAGTCCCATGAGGCATTGCAAGACTGACAGTTGCAAGGATGACTCCCAAAGGCAGAGGCATGATGGGGCTTGTAGTTCCACAACCGCTAGATGTACACATGTTGGACACCCATGATGTAAAGCTTAACAATGCACTTCTCATATTTGCTCTTTTTTGGTCTATGAAATATTTAATTAAAAAGTGGTATTAAACTGAAAACCAAAAATTTTATATATTGCAGCTTACCAATCATCAGATGTGGTTGCTGCATTAGTTTTCTTTTTTAAGGTTTTTTCCCTCTGCATATACCTGGTGATCTGGCCAGTAACACGCCTCCTCTATTAGAGTGCCTATACTCTGAATGAAGGAGTACAGGGGCAACTTTGGACAGCAGCATTGTCAGTGTGGGGAGAGGGGAGTGTTAGATGGACTAGCTGAACTTCACAATGAAGCTGAACTCCAGCTAACACTTTATAAGTAATTAAAGTAAGTTTTTTTTCCTTTTGGAATACAGGTTTCACATAAATAAAAGCTGATCATTGTAAGCACCCCTGTCAGTAGTAAATGGTTTGTCTCCTCACTCTAACTGCTACATCTGCAGAACAGTCTGTTCTGTTGAAAAACAACAGACTTACTGGCTGGATCACCAGGTGAAAATAAAACAAAGAAAGCCTAAAAATAAAACAAATGCAGCCATCACATTTAAAAATTGGTAAGCTGTCCCAGCTTTAAGACTGTTCAGTAAGTGCAAGAAATACTTGCTGATCTTGTCTTGACGGTTCAGTCCAGTAAAGGCACTGTGTTTTCGGCGTTCAATAATTAATTAGCAGTTTGGTTCTTTTCTGCCCATCTGTCGGTTTTTTTAATATAATTTGAGATCTTTAAAGCCTCACTTTTGGCAAAATCAATTTTTAGAAGTGTGGTAGACATATAAATACATAGTCCAATTCACTTTCAGCAGCATACTTGTCTTCAGGGGACTTAGGGGACTGGACACTGGTGGCTACTCTCTCATCACAGGGTGACTGGTCATCTCACCGCCCCCATGTAGATTGAGCAACCAACTGGATGATGTCAACATCGGGGTAGCAGTAGGCGGTACTAATATAAATTAGCCAGAACAACCTGCGTTCTTTCTCCAATCTGCCTACCCCATCCCACATGGTAGTGTTCAGGGAACGAGGGCGGTGACAGAGGACAAGATACTTCCCTGATACTACCTGCAATAAATGCCCAACCAGGGAACTAACATCCCAATGTAGTTTCCTGAGTGCGGAAAAGAGAAGGGGGGATTGACATCCAGTGCCATTGTTTGCCTGCCCACATAGAAAGGGTTGATACACAGTAGAGAAAGTGAGCATTGTTACTCTAGGGAAGGAGGTTTGCTACTGGAAGAATCACCAGATAATAAAAAGGGAAAAAAAGGAAAATTCATTCGTTCTTGGGTTCACACTCACTTTAAGGCCTTTCTGTGATGAATAACATCTCCTCTCTTTTCTTGTGGGACAAGAATTATGGGGGGACTTTAAGAAGAGCATGCACTAGAAACAAAGAGGGGTATTTTTCCTTACAACACAGACAACAGCATAGTTCTAGTTATTAATCAATGAGATCGTCTCACAAAACACATCACAACAACCATCCGTTTGATGGTTACCTCTGCGTGGTCTTTACGTGACAGGGACACTTTTTATCACACTTCATCCCATAGAGACCTTCTGAGCACAGCCGTGTTTCGCAGTGCATCCCTGTATAGCCCGGCTCACAAAGACATGCTCCATTGATGTGGTAACATTTGCCTCCATTAATGCACTGGCATGTCTCTGCGCAGTTCGCTCCATACATCCCAACCGGACATTCATCTTGACATCTAAAACATTTAGAATAAAAATTATGTTAGTAATTCTTTTATTTTCATTTTAATTGCCCCTTCAATATTATCAGACCTTGCACAGACCATGGATCAGACAGTGATGGTATTCTAAATACAAAAGCCTCTGCCAAGCAAAGCTTAATTTTTTTCCTGGGATGCAGACTGCATGGACCAGGCGTACTGCCTTATCACTGGAACCAATCCTACTATGGCACCCCCTGCAGTGCAGATGGCTTTACCTCCTAATACACTGGCTGCGCTTCAGGGACAGCCACAGGAGGATCAGTCTCAGTCTTTGGGCCTCCCTCCCATCCCTTGCTGTTCTGATCACTTCCCCCTCCCTCTGGTATCTGGGCCTCCCCATATGCACCCCTCCCCCACAGTGCTGCTGGCTTCTCCTCCTCTCACTCCTGCCAGTTTCAGCAGCTGCTGGGTACACAGGGAGATTTTCCTTGGAGGAGTTTCAGGGTGGAGAGAGGGGTGACCGATAAGTGATCAGTATAGATCATGCACTGAATTTATTCATAACTGAAGCATAGTAAAATGTGTTTACTATGCTTCAGTTTGTGAATGAACAGGAAGCCTCAGAGCAATTCCTATTCATTCATCTCCAGTGTAGCTGAGGCTGCAGAGAAAGGAAATGGGGAATCTGTATCCTTCCTCTGTCTCAAAACTCAGCCATCAGGAGTCTGTTTAGACCCTTAAAATTTCACCACAGTACCCTAAAAACAGAGCAGTTATAAAATATAAAAGATAAAAAGGTTAAGAAAATTGTAAAAAAATGTGAAAAAAATTAAATAGTAATAAATAAATAAAAACAATGTAAGGGCTCATTCACATGTACTTTGTACTCTGAAGAGTAATCAGAATTTGGATTGGAGAGCATTTGACACTACCTGCTGTAACCCTGCACTGTTATTCCACAACCATGTGCACTGCTCGTGTTGCAGGGCGCTTGCAGAGCAGCATCATTCACTTGAATGGGTCACATTCGACAGGGGGGTATAATTTCTGCACTAGCTGAGAAGCCACTGCATATGTGGCTTCTTCTGCTTAAGGGGTAGCGGTTGGGAGGCGGTAAAAGTACATGTCGACAGTGGGATTTTACCAACCACACAAGGGAATAAGCCCTAAGGGCTCATTCATTAAGGTACTCTGGCAATGTCAATAAATGGTTTGCTAATGTAGCTAAAGCAGCCTGTTACTATATGAGGATGCAGTGGTTGTACGAACAAAGCCACAGGTCCTAATCTGACAGGTGTGGGTGAGTTGGCCCTGAATACACGCTGTCTGTGTTCAGGGTCATACATCTGCACCCACACACCTGCCAGATCACACCCTGTGGCTGTGTTTGTATAGCTGCTGTGTCCCCATAGTGTACCATGGGCTGCTTACACACAGCTCCAGGCGGTTCCAGACACATAAATGAAGCGTTGATGTACACTGTACAGGCCATAGTGCCCATGTAAATGTGCCCCAAGACCTCATTCCCACACATAACTTTATTTATTAATACAGTTTTATCATTTAGATTTAGCAGGGAATGTTGTTGTGTTTGTGTCTACTAAGTGAAAATATCATGCGGAGGGGGGGACCTTGTCACGTAGGCAGTACAGGGCCCCGTGATATCTAACAGCAGCCTTGCCTATAGCATTAAAGTGATACTAAACCTTTCCATATGCCCACTGAAGTCTGAAACCCTCTCTCCTCCACAGCCTTCCAAAGTACATAGATCAGATGGTATTTCTCAGGCTCCAGGAGGCAGGGGTCTTATGTCACCCAAGCATCAGATGTTACATCTCAAACTGCACAGCACAGATCAGAGAGCTGAGTGTAATCTGATACCTGAGTGGAAGGAAAAGACACATCCCCTCTACACAGTCTCAATGAGAAGCATGACATCTGAGGCTGTCAATCATCTTCTGAGTGTTGGGGGGGGGGGAGGGAGTGAAGTGAAGATGATGGGTGCAGACTGCAGGAGAAGGAGAGATCAGCCAGGATCCACACTAGGTGCTATAGATTGAGGCATCCTATATTTCTTGCATGTAAAGTTATCACTTTGACAATACACACGGACTTAAGATTCAGAGATTCAGAGTGAGAGAATGTCATTATTCTCACCTTTCCCCATTGTATCCAGGGCTGCAATGACATTGGCCTGTGGCAGAGTCACATGTCCCTCCATTGTGGCATTGGCACTCCTGAGTACAGTTTCTACCGTAACGACCCTCGGGGCAAGGCTGGCCACAAACTGTGCCCTAAATTAAACAGAATGGTATCATGCAGCTTATAAGAATTGCTAATTAAAATTAATGCCTGACCTCAAAGTGTTATAAAAATTTTCCAGAAGCACACAATAGCATAAACTTAAAAAATACTATGCCAAAGTCAATTATTACAATATTGTAATTTCACAAATTAGCAGGTAGTATACTTAAGTCTGTGTTATAATGACATGTTTTAATGATATGCACATTAAATCTGAACACTGGACAGATATATCATCCACCATGTATTCATAAGTATAAAGACTGTTTCTGAAATCTTGTATTTTCTTCGAGAACCTCCTGCACACCAAAACTGAGACTGAGATATAGAAATCCTGGCCTGTGAGCCAGCAAGGTAATATTGCATTGCAAAGTGCTATCAGTCTAACACTGGAAGCTTGCTGACTACAGTGGATGCATCACCTCATTGGTGTGCTGCTCCTACTTGACTGTCTGATCAGCAGACCGAGGGCAGTGAAGTGACCAAGTCAACAGAACTACTTTTTCCAACACTCACCTATCAGAAATGTTGGTACCAACACTACTGTTCTGGGCTGAGAAATGGTCATCTATACATCATATCGATATTAACAGAAAAGGTAAAACCAGTAAGAATATTTTTTTTCCGGTTTTACTGTTATAGTTAGAGTTAATTGCAGATTGCTTACAGAAGACCCACACTGTATAAAGTTAAAGTATAATTGACTGTATTTAATACTTTAGATTATATGCCGAAACCTCCGTTTGTACAGCACTGTAGTATATTAATAGTCACAATACAATTAGTTCAAAATGAATCCTTTTTGAAGCAAATAATGGAAAAATTCACCCCAGACATTCCTTTTAAAAGTAATTATCGCTTCCTTGGTTGTATTATAATAGAATCCTGCTCCTTCAGGCAGTGAAAAGATTAAGAAAGCACTCTGCTGCATTGTGTGACTTAATTAATTACTATTTTTACCAAAGGTCGTTGAGCATTACAGAAAAAGGGTTATTGACTGAATTAGTTAATTATCTTTATTGATCACACTTCAAATGCCAAGCTAACCAAAACAGTGTAATGAGTTCATGGGACGTACCATCCATCCCGCAGGACATGAGCATTCTCCGGTGACGTGGTGGCAAACTCCGCCATTCTGACATGGGCATCTTTCTTCACACTGAGGGCCATGCTTACCCGGTGGGCAAAGGCCCTCACAGCTGAAACAGCAGGATAAACAACATGATTGGCTGTGCATATTGTGAACTTACAACTTCTTCCACTTTAGGAGCCTACTTTTTATCACATTTTCCTTTTATTAGATCATGTTTAAATTATTTGGTTAGAGAAAAAAATGGTTTGTGATTTGATGATTTCCATCTACATTGGCATTGAACTGAGTATATTTTTTTTATTTTGAGGTTCAACAAATGTTTGTTATTTGTCAGCTCTCATTTGCAGTTTCGCACATAAGGCATTTGATTATTATAAGCCAAGCACAAGTATAGATACTGTTCCAGATAGATAAGTGTCTGTAGCCAGAAAAAAAAAGCCTAACCAGGCCATACACATGGTCTAGATGGACAAGTTTGGAAGCAATCCAACTACTACAATGTTTTAGTGTGCCGTAACCCATGGTGCTTTAAATTGTTGGTTAATGACACAGTAAAAAAGATATAAGATTTATCATAAATTTACCATAAATTTCCAGCCCTGTCGACTCAATTCTCTTATGTGAGATGTCTATCAGTCAACCAAAATACATGAAAAGGGATCCCACCATTAAACATAAAGTCAACAGGTGAGCTACCAGTTGAGAACAGAACAACGATATTTATGGACACCAATGAATGGTTATAAAAGACAACAGATTTAACACAAGCAATTACATATGTAAAACATGATACCAGAAAATTATTTAACTTAAAATGGCCATTATCTGTAAACGTTCCCATTATAAAGCAAATCTGGAGAGTGCTTGTAGTTACCAGCAAAGGGAAATGTAGGCTCAGGAGATATCATCTTTTCTCTACTGTGATGGCTGAAAATAGTTTTTGAAGTGCACAGGATTCCATATTAGTCTACAGAGAGCTTTGTTCTGCACATTAAGCTGTCTACAGGGTAGATGGCTGAATGTGTAGGCACCATACCTGCTATATTTCAGTCTACCGTGAGGCATAATAAACATGAACATTAGGCTCAGCCATGTGTGGATGTTTATTTCTATGGAGGGGCTGAATTGCAGAAAAATATTGTCACTGATAGCTTAACTATAAAGGAACAATAGCTATCAGAACAGGATGTTCTAACATGTCTGATTGATGTACTCCCCGTATAGTCGTCAACTCCTCCACCCCATAGATACAAAATTGTTTGTTGTAATTTAATGCTCATGGGAATGTACAAGAAAAAGCCTTTATTAGGCCCCACTTTACCTCATGGCATTGTGGCAGCAGCATTTTCACCCCTAATCATTGATTTTAATGGAGGTTAATTTGATAGGTCAATTAGGGTCACATGGTATGGAAAGTTCTGGAAATCCTGGGGTGGTCATTAGAGATAAGTCAGTTAGGGTTATCTAACCCCTCAGAGTTTCCTAGAAGCCCAAAGTTGTCCCTATAAAAGGAGATGCCACATAGGGTCTTTTGCCAGTCACTAGAGAGTGTCCATCGCAAACAGCTCCCCTCCCAAACCCCTCCCCTCATCTCAGCTGGTTTACATGGTGGGTCCCTTTGGTTTATATATCAAAGGGGACATGTAATACTTTATTAATTATCTTGTTATTTTATGCTCGTAAAACAATCACTCTAAGCTGAAAAAAAAACATCTCCCCCTGCCATAACCTACTGGAAACGACTGGTGAATTCTAATTTACCCCTTTATCAGACTACTTATTCTAATAGAGGATAAAGTTTTTAAAAGTTGGTCATGTTAGCTTGATATTGTCTCTACCGCTACTGTGGCGGACGATGCGGACAATTGATTAACAGGTAGTCACCCAGGTGCTTTGTTCTCTGTCTTGAGCTGGGTTCCCTCTTATCTGCTATGGTCCTGTTATTTCATCTACAAATGATTAGGCCTTGATTATCATGTGAGGTTGTCCCTCCCTCTGGTTTTTTTTTCTTGTTTTGGATTATTTTGTACCTTTAGTTCATTTTTATGTTTCAGTCTGTTGGGCTTTGACCCTGCCCCTGTGAGGGCATCTGTTGTTTGTACTGTGTATGTTTTCAGCAACTTAATATGTTTAAAATGAAAAAAAAAAATTCCAAAAAAAAGGTAAGAAGATGGGTAATCTAAATGCTTGGTCCGTAATTTAAGTATTTGGTTAAATAAAATTATGGTGTTTACTACTGTAAAGCTGATATTATTAAGTTGATCTTAAACCAATAAAACAAGGTCACAGCCTTTATTAATCCAATTTGGTGTGTTGGTGTCTTATTCTCTGCATGTTTTCTAGATTTGTCTGCCACCTATGGTCCCATTTTTATGCTGCTGTGCTATGATATCATCATCTGAAAACGTAGTCATGGTTGTTCATGAAGACATCATATAAGGACCTTCATTTAATTCATACTTACAATGCACCGGTGTATCCAGGAGGACATCGACACTCTCCAGTTACATGATCACAAGTTGCTCCATTTTGACATTGACACTTTTGTTGGCAGTCATTCCCATACATGCCTGGATCACAGAAAGCCTCGCAGCGCCAGCCCTTGAAGCCAGAAGCACAGTGACATGCTCCTGTAATGGGATTGCACCGTGCACCATTTTTACACTGACACCGACTGCTGCAGTGCGGACCCCAATGATCAACATCACAAGCTGTAAAATAATGATACAAATAGGAGCTGTTTATAACATGCTTACAGGAGGATAATGGATGACAGTCAAAAGCACTACTTGCACTCAGTAAGTGACTTGATCAATAACGTATCTTGGATTTGGATGAAAATGTGATGGCCTAGCAACAAAGCATGCAACTCCAAAAAATTGGAAGAATTGATTGCAGGAAATCTGGAGCTACTGACTAAGCAGGAGACAGTATTGGTTGTTGAAATATACCTGTCTTCGAAAGAGCAAGAGCAATCATTATTAATGATACTCAATAAAAGTCATTTATTAAAACTCGTTTAGAAAATGTAGTAGGCTTTCCCAAAGTAGCCAATCAGACGTCAGTTACTGGTTATCTGTGCTAATTAAACTAAATAGGACCACAAAACTGGTCTCTTGATTTATGGGGTTTTTTTTAATAACGGGGTTAGGTACAGTAATACATAAAAACCAGTTATATTTCATGTTAAGGAAATCTGATAAATGGAAGACTATTTTGATTGGCTGTTTTAGGTTATTTCACTTTGCAGATTTCCCTTTACCTGAAATAATCCCACACATTTTATAGAGTAGAATACAGAGTCTATAAAATGCATGTTGCAAGGAAAACTTTGGCATCGTAACTATGATTTGAATTGGGAAGTGAAGTCAAGTTTAATAAAAATGCAATAAATATAAACAGAATGATGAAATGTAATTTATTTTATATATGATGAGCTAGTTAGAGGAGAGAACAACAGTATAATTCACGTTTTATTTCTTTCAACAGGGTAGATGAGAGAATGGCACAAAGCATTACTTCAGTAGGGCATTGGCCCAAATATAATTTGGCGAAGCAGGTTTATACCAAGCTAATATAACACACACCACCCAATCAAGGAAAAAGTGACTTTCCTATTCTGGAATGCCAAATTGTTCCATGTTACTGTGACAAACTATGGGTTTTTACTTAAAATACCATATTCTTGGGGATGTTTAAAGTAGAACTAAAATCAATTTTCTTTTTTTTTAATAAAGGAGGGTTATAACCCCGTCATTTTGTTTTGCCATTTCCCTTCACTTCCTGTCCCAAAGCCAAATCAAGAAGTGAGAGGAAATCCCTCCAATGCGAGGGAATCCCTAGTTGTCATCAACGTCACCAGAACTAGATTTCCCCTCTATTACTGTTTTGGGGACAACCCCAAATTTGGGATTTTCTTCCACTTTTGATGATAATGGTAAACAAGATACATAGAGAGGGTGAATCTCCCTAATGGGGGCACAGACAACAATAAAAACTGACAGGTGTTCTAATCCCTCTCCACTCTATCCAAAACTAAAAAAAAAATTGCCTTTAGTTATATATTACCTAATGGCATCATTTTTGATTAAGCCTTTTCAGACTTTTAGCACACAATTTAGTTCAGGAGATCTCTTTTTGTTATTTCTATGAAACAAACTGGGTGCTTAAAGTGACTACAGTGTGCCTATCAAAGCTGGCTCCAGATGGGCTTATCAAAGTAATGCATTACAAAGAGCAATAAGTACCCTGAAAATATACGTTTTGTGTGGAAGTTCTCCTCAAAAAAAGCTGAATACTTTCTGGTATATGGGTGTGCCTAGGCACTCCTTTGCACACAGCCTCACAACTGTATATCTGCAGTGTGAGATGCCAGGCACTGCTGCTTCTCACTTTTAGTCTCAGGATATTTGGAGTAAGATTTGGTAATATTATTACCAAGGCTTTTTTCTCAGAAAATAGGTACAGGTACTCCCCCCTCCCTTGAGTCACCCCTTGTCTCTTCCCTGACAAACCTCTGAGCACCATCCCTTGACTCTGTCTCCTATCCACCTCCTAGTACTTCTCTTTTTAGAGAATACAGAGCCAAGTATCACTTTGTGGTGTTAAGTAATTTGTAAGGAAATGGTTAATGATAATAGACCCCCAGCGACAATAAATCCTTTCCAGAAACGATAGTTCCTCCCCCTGTGAACTAAATACACTCCAGCAACAATAGATCCTTTTCAGCAACAATAGTCCCTCCCACCAGGACCAAGATATACCCAGCAGCAATATATCCTTTTTAGCAACAATACTCTTTGCCTCATGAACAAATATACCTATGCAACAATAGATCCTTGCCAGCAACAATAGTCCCTCCCCCCAGTAACAAATTACATCCCCAGCAACAATAGACATGCCCCAGCAACAATAGATCCCCACCCCCCAAAGGCAACTATAGATTCCCAAGCACAAACCCATTGTGATTCTGTGCTGAGATGAAACCCTATAATAAAAGCAGCTATCACAGGTGAAAGATACAAAACCTCAAATATCATAATACAAAAAGTGCAGCACTAAAAAAATAATCACAAATAATGAAATAATGAAACTCCAACAAAGAAAGTCCATGCTCAAATAAATGTCCACAATAATAAATGTGTTTCCATCCATCGAAAAAGAGAAGAAAAGACCCACTTTTCCAATGAAGCTGAAGAGAGAGATTCTAGTGGCAATCACAAGTGAGTACGAGCCCTTACCAGAGCTGTTGGGCTATCAATCTAATAAAAAGACAAGCATGCTTTAGAGATCAACCCCAAACACGGGCGTGGCAGATGACGATACTCCAGTCACATGGTTCCACTCTCCAACAATTAAAGGATGCAAAATATACAAAGGCTAATAGTGCGTGTGTTCTATATGAATGTTTATTAAAAAAATATATTGCACTTAGAGTGTTGTAACAGTAGAACGTCAGCAAAAATCATCACAGGGTTGCAGCAATCCTGATGTAATGTACCAAAAGTTCCGGCTGATGGCCACTCAGTGTGGTGATGTCACGTCAGGCTCCACCCAACGTGCTTTGTCATATGTTTGACGTCGTCAGGGACCCCGCATTGATGTAGTAAGTAATGCAAAAGGACCCCCGACCAAGTATTGAGTGCATACTATACTATACATGGACATACTTTTCAATAAGCCAACATTTATGTATTAAAAAACTTGTTTTTATTGGTCTTATGTAATATTCAAATTTTTTGAGTTACTGAATTTTGGGTTTTCACTAGCTGTAAGCCACAATCATCAAAATTAAAAGAAAGAAATTCTTAAAATATATCACTCTGTGTGTAATAAATCTATATAATATATGTTTCACTTTTTGAATTGAATTACTGAAATAAATTAACTTTTTGATAATATTCTAATTTATTGAGATGCACCTGTATGTGGAAAATAGAGCTATACGTTTTTGTTACATAAATGTTACATACATGTAACTTTTTAATGGTGTACTCTTTTAATTGTAGGTATTTATTACAATCACAGAAACAAAGAAAACTATTTATACATTTTCTTTTGTGTACTGATAAAGATACTTTTACATCACTGAGCTCTAAGTAAATATGGTGGTTTTGCTTGAGGACACATTTTAGTTTTGGATGATGGGTGGATCAAAGTATTCTGTGTACACAATAACAGCAATGAAATGTCATACATGATCCAGGGAAATATAAGATTTATATTCCAAGTGTATAATAACTGAAGTATTGTGTTGCATGAAGATATCTAAATTATGGTAACTTAAAGTGGAGCTTCACTCTCTAAATCAACATTGATTATGTTTAATCCTCATGCTGCTTGCACTAGTAAATAAATAGGAAAGTACAGTATATTAAATTTACTCATTTTAAACTTTTTTTCTTTTACATTTCTTCAGCTACTCTCTGGTTTCCAGGCCTAGGCAAATAGGCAAATGTTGTTATACATCCCATGAGTCTTCAGGACAGGAGGAGGGATTTTCTTCGCTAAGCACACCTTCCTTCCAACATGCCTGAGCTAAGGGCAGGATTGCAGGAAGTAAAAGCTACATGAATCACCTGCCCTTAAGACTCCATGTACACTGGACACTTCTAGATGATGGAAACTGACTGCTGGAAAACGTAGGTTAAAAACATCTGTTTAGCCGTGTTTGCATACCATGTTTATGAGCTTTTGCATTTAGAAGCGTTTTTTAAAGATAACCTCAGGAGACCTTCCAAAATGCCCAGAATGCACTGAAAAACAGTAAAAAATTAACTATTTCAGACATTTTGAGAGAAATAGAGAACAGAAGCAGAGAGAGCAGTATTTGTTGAGATTAGCTGTCTTTTTTTTTGTGGTGTTTGGATGTGTTCCAGCGCCTTTCTGTGCAGAAATTATTGCAGCAGTGTCTAACATATTTTATTTGATGCAAAACCTCAAAGTATGGTGTCCATTTGAGTACCGGGAAAATGCTTTGCATGCATTTTTCATGATCAAAAAAGACTCTGGACAGCATCTGGAAATGGAAGAGTTAAAAAAATTTCCAAATTTACACGCGTTTATAAGCGTTTGAAACGCTGATAAAATCTACTCCTGAACGCAAGTTTGGTGCGTTCAAAAAAACAACTGTAAACTCAACTGCCTATAAAGGACTGTAAATGACATAGTGTACAAGGACACATAGGAAAACATTAGGAAGAGTTCAGGGGCTGCTGAAAAAAACGCTGAAAAGCTCCTAAACGTGAGTTTATCAGCTGCAGTGTACATGGAGCCTAAAGCATAGAAATCACAAACCACTTGGGCGCTGGTAACCATAATAAGGCAATGTAGCTTGTTGAGGCTAGGACCACAGCTGCTCTATTAACCATAGGAGAAGCGTAAAAGAAACAATGACTGATAATGAGCACTATTGGTGTAAATCCAGAATCAGATGTAATCATGACGGTAGAACAAAACAAAATGGCACTAAGAGTATCAATGTTGTCCAAGATAAAAAGAAATTTTAGTAGTATAACCCATATGTCATAATGTTGGCAATAAAATTGGCTTCCTGCTGGAGATACAGGATGTGCCGAACCAGGGTACAGGAGGTGGTGATGGAGAAATCCTGTGGACTGCTTTACATGGCGTGTGGGTCACCAGCTGTGAGATGGTGGTAACACTCAATGTGACGGAATGCAGCCTCTGAGCCTCGCGCACCGGAAGTCATGACGTTGGAGCGCAGAAGCCGGCAGAAGATTGCTGATCATCAGACAGAGAAGCCAAGATGGATGGGGCTGGACACAACAAATTGTGGTTGCTATGATGATGTGTTTCGCACAGAATCGTGCTTTGACCTCCTGTACTCTGGCACATTCTGTATCTCCAGCAGTAAGCTAATTTTAGCCAACAATATGACATATGGGCTATACCACTTACTTTGTCTTTGATCCACATTCATTACAGAACTTTGGTTCATGTTTTTATTAACTCTCAAGTGGATAATAAAATCCTTTTGATCTTGGACAACATTGATACTATTAGTGCCATTTTGTTTTTTTCTACCTGTCATGATTACATCTGATTCTGGCTTTTCACCAATAGCGCTCATTATCAGTCATTTCCTTTAAAGCATGGAGACATCGATGGATGGGTGAGTTTGCTTTGAATGTTAAAAATTAATTAAACAGCATTTATGGTTTGTTGTGCTCAGACACAGTGTAGATCAGCATTAGGAATCCATTGTCCTTCAAACGCACCCCTGTGAGATAGGTAATTTATCAAACAGTAGCCAGGTAATTCTGACTTGGCTATATCTGTGCAGAGTCAAATCTGTAAAATGTCCAGCTTCCAGACTTGGGCTGAGATACAGCAAACTTGTTACCCGCTAACATCATGAGGATATTGAGCAACAGATGACTTTGTTCCTTAAGCCAGATAGGTGGGTGGGAAGCAGATAATTACAGAAACACAAGTTGCCTCTGGCTACCGAGATGATACATCCTTGCATTAAATATTAAATCTACAAATATCACTGCTAAAAAAAGGAAATAAGTCAAATATAACTCTGCATGAACAACACTTAGCATCCAGCAGAAACCCCACTCTTCCCTGCCACTATGTCTCATTTCTCTCAATGGCATTTATTATTGCAAGATTTAAAGCCTAACTCCAACCATTTTGTTAGCAATGGATAGTGGAGGGAAAAATTAAATCTACTACCAAGGGTTTTCTTTCTATTTATGAGCCTCACTTTTTGTGACATTAAGACAAGAAATTGGGGGTGCAACTGTCACAGAAAGGAAGACACTGGCTCCAATAAAATCATTGTCAGCATTTTAAGAGCTCTTAACTCCAGGCCGCTGCAGTACCACAAAATTAGGTCATGTATGTTTAATTCGATGGTGCACTCCAGTCCTATCCATTGTGAATAGCACCGTATACACCTCCAAAAATGCACGTGCTGCTACATAATACATCAGGGGTGCTCAACCTGTGGCCCTCAGAGCCCTCTGATGTGGCCCTCCACCTCAAACTGAATTCAGGGGTTTTGGTGTGCTTTCAGAAAGTGCACCACACCTGCAAGATATAATAGAAGTCTATGGCAAAGAGCAGACAACCTGCAGGAAAACCGCAGGTGCACTACGCAGCACCCACAGAGCATCAGTGTGAAAGCAGCCTTATAGGGGCTCAGGACAGTAAGGACAAGTTTACATTGGAGGTTTGGAGGCAGTAAAACCCCATAGTCGAGACGTGTTTTTACCACACCCCCAACCAGGGGCGGACTGACCATTTGGAAACTCGGGCACTGCCCGAGGGCCTGAGGTCAGTAGGGGGCCCCGTGAGATGCCCCTGGTAACTTTTTCATAGGCTTTTTTGAGTTTGGGCAAGGACACAGGGGCCCCATGATCCCCTATTGCCCGGGGGCCCCATGAGTTGTCAGTCCGCCCCTGCCCCCAACCACTGAGGTAGCATCAGGGGTCACAATGGCAACTCTGACCCACGCTTCAGGGGGCCCTTGAAGCCTCCCTGTCACATTCTGTTTTCACTTGGACAGTAGGAGCAGTGGGGGTGGCTTATACAGGAATCAATCCTCTCCATTTTCCTCTTTCAACCCCTAAAAGCTTCTCCTCCTCTCCCTCCTGCCAGCATTTAGTGGCTGCAGGAGGAAAATGTTCACTATGCTATTCAAAATAAAAAAAATAGAAATTCAGAACTATTTCATTTCATTGTGGCCTGCGGTTGGTTATAAATTCACTTAAGTGGGCCTCGCTCTTCAAAAGCTTGAGCACCCATGTACTACATACATGTGTCCTGTGTGTTTTGCGCTGTGAAAAATTGTACATGGCTTTTATTTTTTTGTGCATAGAGGTCCAATCTGAAATACGCAGCAATGCACAAAAATACATGTGCTGTAGCACACTGCATTGTGGTATGAATATGCCGTAACCATTGATCCCTTTATTAAGAATATGCATTTGGGGTTTTTTTCTGTATTCCTGTTGGAAATATTTGATATACTTTTCTGGGAAAACGTTCCCATAGGGACATGGACAAAAATAAAAACCGGCAAGAAGTTCTAATTCTCCCTAATTCTATCTACAACTAAATAAAACAGTGATAGTTTGTTGGTCATCCCATTCCAGAACCATAGGCATTATCATGGAGTTGCTCCTCTCCCTCCTTTCCTTTGTGACTATAACAGCCTCCACTCCTCTGGGAAGGCATTACACAAGATTTTAGAGTGTGTCTGAGGGAATTTCAGCCAAAATAGCATTTGTGTTGTTAGGTATTGATGTTGCACCAGAAGACCTGACCAATAGTGGTTCCAGTTCATCACAATGGTGTTCAGTAGAGTTGAGGTCAGAGCTCTGTGCAGCCCAATTAAAGTATAACTAAAAGCAAAGCTTTTTTTAAACTTTTGGATAGAGTAGATGTGGATTAGAACACTTGTCAGTTTTTATTGCCCCCGTTAAGGAGATTCACCCTCTGTTTACCATTATCATCAAAAGTGAAAGTAAAAGAAACCCCAAATTTTGGGTAGTCCCCAGCAAAATAATAAAGGGGAAATTTTCCAAAGGGGAAGCTAGTTATGGTGACCTGTGGGTCCACAAGGATTTCCTTTAATTTGCAGAGATTTTCCCACATCCTCTTTTGGCTATGGGACAGGAAGTGAAGGTAAATCTCCCCAATGGGACACAGATATCCAAAATTAAAAAAAAACAACAACTTTTGTCTATAGGTATACTTTAAAGCAGGGGTAGGCAACCTTAAAGAGGTGGAGATCTACCTGAACAACAAGTCAAAGATTACTGGGCACAGTGTCACCTCCTCACACTTGATTTAAACCTGTAATTGCCATTCTACCGTGTCGCAATTGTGTGCATTGCATGGCAATCATAGGTTTAATTCAGGTGGTAAGGAGGCAACCAATCACCTCCTTACCACTAGTCCAACACACTCAGATTGCTTTTCAGAGGAGCAGCAGTGCCTGTTATACTTGTGAATGCCCTCAGGTAAACTGCAGCACATCAGTGTTAAAGCAGCTCTACACTAATATGCCCACTGTACTGCTTCACACTGACCTGAAGATCTATTCTTTCCTGCAGCTGGCACCACTCTGGAGACCACTAGCTGGGATAAGAGGTGGAGTGCAGTTGGTGTCACTCCGCATAGGATAGGTGGAAGCACTACAGAGGAGGCATCGGCTTATGCGGCTCTTACTCCCTACTACAGCTCCAACTTTACAAATAGTCCTTCTGTTTGATGCCCTGGGATGGCGAGTCAGCAAGCACAGACTGTAATCTAACAGTCACCTGGCCGCAATCTACCGGTAGATCTTGATCTATGGGTTTCTGACCCCCGCTTTAAATTGTTACTAAACCCAGGACCATTTATTCACTATACCTGGTCTCATACAGTACACAGAACATGGAAATGCAATTATTTTAGTAAATATAAACTGCTAATCATCAGCAGTATATAGCAGTCTTGTGACTTCTATCAGTGTCCAGCTGAAGACTGGTTAATCCTGTAGGAGGAGTTTTCACTCTGTTCTGACTGTCCTATGAGGCTGCAGAACCCTTGACCCTGATTGTCCATGTGCTTATCAAATGCACCATCCCAACCCCCCCCCCCAAAAAAAAACCCTTTCTAGCCATACACACTAAACTGAGCATGTGCAGAGTAACTCCTAGAGCTATGTACTATCAACAGATGGATTGGAGACAGTATAAGAAGGGGAGGATTACAATGCAGAGGATTAACCCCTTAGGTTCCAGAGTGAGTATAACAAGCATGCTTTACTGCATCTACAGACTGATTTTACTGTTGTGGGTGTAGTAACACTTTGAGTTACTCCACACCAAACTCACACTTATAGACCTGAACTTAATATTTTGAAGGGCTGTCAACATACTTTTGGCCATATTGAGTAGGTGGTTATTGGCTGATTTGAGTAACATTTTTTTATTCCTTTGCACTATATTGTTAGTAAAAGATGCTCAAATTACTAACCACCGTTGCCAAAACCCCACGTTGTTAGGGTATTACTGGTTGCTGCTGTTACAAATTATTATATTTTCTTTCCAAACTAATTGATACTGTTTCTTTAATAATACATTTTTTTAAATTAAATTGACAGTTTGATATATTTTGTTACTTAGATATTAGTGTTGTGTATAAAAAGGCACAACATTTGTGTGAAGAATGTTTTTGGTACAGCAATCTGTAATCTACTAATTACGTACGCATTTTTCTAGTGATAGTTCTAATTATTTATTCAATGAATAGATGTTAGCAGTCAGCAGTAAAAGCAAAGCTCATTCATCCCACAAGGCTTAGACAAAACGTTGATGATGACAGGCTCTCCAACAAAACGATTCCAGAATTGATTATAGAGAGAAGTTAATTTAGTCTTTAGGCAAAGTCTATTTTGTGCAACATGGGGAAATCAGGCTATTTATTGGACTTTATGCACGGTTGTTTTTAAGGCAGATAAACATTCTTGTAGGGCTTAGTTGCAAAGACTAAAAAAAAAACAAACTATGACTTTACTTCTCTGTAATTCTCGTCATATGTCCGAGTCTCAGAGAAAGAGCAAAACAGTGACAGAATGAGACACAGGAAATATCTCTGACCAGCCCAGTCTGAGCAATTGAGAATGACCTCCAGGCAACAAGTCCAGCTGCTCCAAATAAAATATCAACACCAGCGATGCCCAAGAGATGATTCAGTGGCGGCTGAGCACTAGGAGTGTAAGCTGCTATGTAGGTGTGGTACTGGCATCATACACAGTATGCATCCACTGCTTTAAGGTCTCCACATTACTTTCACCTGACACCATGGTTCAAGAGCAATTAGGAGAGGGTTACAGATAACTAAAGCAGTCCATACACGGGTCGAATTCCAAACGATTTTTTGATCGAAAACATCGTTCATTCTGTAATCCGATGGTGCCACCAATGATTTCGAAAATCTGACGTTTTTCATGAATTTTCCAACATGCCCGATAAACGAAATGGGGAGGAACCATGAAAATCGGCCGGTGCCATTGCCCCACTAACAGAGCAAAAATCAGCTGATTATTCTTAGGTCTGATTTTCGCACAAAAAATCGTCAGGAAATTGACCCATGTATGGCCGGCCTAACTTTGTGGGGCTGATTGCAGTAGGAAATGTTCACTTGGCAAAGTGAACATGATGAAGCTGTGTTCACTAGGAACACCCAGTCATGCGCAAGATCAATAAAAAAAATTAAAGGAAAAATTTTTACATAACCACTTCGGCTCAAAAGCTGTTTTTTTTTATTTTTTGCGCACATGTAATAAGTATTTTGGTCTTAAATTATCTAAAACGTCTAGAACAGGCATGTCCAAAGTCCGGCCCGCGGGCCATTTACGGCTCGAGGGTCGGTTTAATACGGCCCTCCATGTCAGTGTGTCTTATGGAGCGAATATGGAGCGGCCGGTCCGGTATTTCCACCGCGGCCATGTCAGAATACCGGGCCGGCCGCTCAGCTCTGCAGCGGGACCTTACCTGTTCCTCTATCCAGCGGCGCGCTGTCTTCCCGGCTTCTGTAGTGTGGGCGCTGGGCATGACAGCCGGGTGCCAAGTGCGCATGCGCAAGAAGCGGTGCTTTTTGTGAATGGTAAGGCGGTACCTGGGACACATGACAGATCCCAGAAGCCGCCGGACCAATCACAAAGCGCAAGTGCTTCTCGCTCATGCGCACTGGGCACGCGGCTGTCATGCCGAGCGCCATTACAGAAGCCGGGAAGACAGCGCGCGGCTGGATCGAGGAACAGGTAAGATCAAAGAACAACTGCGGAAGTAAGAGCGGGTACCTGTCAAATTCAGGTACCCGCTCCCCACCTCCCCAAAGGTCAGCAGTCATCTGTACTGTCCGCAGTCTCTGGTCATCCCTGTGCTGTCCGCAGTCTCTGGTCATCCCTGTGCTGTCCGCAGTCTCTGGTCATCCCTGTGTTGTCCGCAGTCTCTGGTCATCCCTGTGCTGTCCGCAGTCTCTGGTCATCCCTGTGCTGTCTGCAGTCTCTGGTCATCTCCTGTACTGTGTCTGCAGTCCATTAGTTCAGAATTTTTTTTTCCTGTTTTCTGCCTCTAAAACCTAGGTGCGTCTTATGGTCAGGTGCGTCTTATACGGCGAAAAATACGGTAACTTGGCATAAAATAATTTATTTGCATTTAATTGTAATGGTTCAAAGAATGTTTGGAAAAATGTTCGGCCCTCCACTATGTTCACTTCATCCAATCTGGCCCTCTTTGAAAAAAGTTTGGACACCCCTGGTCTAGAACATAATATATTTTCTGAAAGCAGAGACCTTGTAGAATAAAATATTAGTTGCAATTTTTAATGTACTATGTTTGCGCAACTGTTTATCAAACTTATATTTTCAGGAAAAAATATCATAAAATGCATTTTAGTGTAAACACACATATAATAACACATTTTCTGGTTAAAATATAAAGGACTGAGTTGCATTGAGTAAATAGATACCAAACATGTCAACTCTTGCATGCACCTGTGATATTGTGAAAAACTATGGTACCCAAAAATCTCACCCAAAAAAGGCAACAATTTAAAAGCCTTTACTGCTCATCAGTTTAGAGTCAACCATGAGCTATGGTGCTAAAATTATTGCTCTCACTCCAACGTTCGTGTCAATTCCTCACGAGTGGTGCAATCGTGGTTTACATATATGTGCGCCCCTTGAACATGTGTTTGCATTTGTGGGTGTGTCCAGGGCAACATGGGTTAATTTTTCTTTTAATATATTTTCTTTTATTTAATGTGATAGCACTCAGCAGGAGCACTCTCCATGGAGACTTTGGGGGTCTATTAAACCCCTGTGTTGCCCCTGAACTCGAAAGAAATTAAGGAAGCACAGATCTGCTCTTTTAGTTGCTTCCCTGGCTGTATCAGCTCTTAAATCGGAAGCAACTAAATCATTGTCGCTTCCGGCTTCGTTCACTGCAGAGAAGATGAAGGAACAAATGTTCCTTGGTCTCCTACTGCTCGCCATCCTGAAGCCCTCCAATGTGGTCCCTGGAAAGAGTGGGAGAGCCAAGTAACCACAGATGGGAGTGGGGGTGGTAGACTGCACCACCTGCATGGTAAAATGATTGGCCAGCTATTTAGCTGTCTGTATCACTTTTACACGAGAAAACAAGCACAAATGTGAGCTTGTGCTTAACCCCTCACCCTTTGACTGTACTGTGAAAGTCCAAAGAGCTGAAGAAGTCAATGATGATAATTATGCATGACTGGAGGATTATAGCGGGACTCCAGAAAGGAACTTTTCTGCAAACTTACCTTAGCCCAGCTTGGCTTGATGTAAGTACCCATGTTTGATATCTGGAAGGCCACTGGGCATGCTATAAATAATTTTTAGAATTCCATGCTACCTACAGTGATGGCCATGATTTTCTGGGTGGTGCTCCAGCATCTTCTCCTCTGCACACTGACCACAACGGGTTGCTTGCTTGGCATTGCTGCCATTTAGAGGACACCTTGTATTGTTTTTAAAATGAATACGAGGTGTTCTTAAATGAATGAGGCAGTGATTGTGATCTCACCTGCCCCTCCTCTCCACCTTGTTTAGTCAGAGAATGCCTTGTATTCACTGAAAAAAAAAGATGTTCTCTCAATGGCAGCAATGCTGTGAGTGAAACCCTGTATTCAGTAAGCAGTGGGGAAGCCAATGGAGTAGCAACCATAAGATAGCAGCTATCACTGTATACAGCGAAGATCACTACAGTGACTTTCAGAATGCACATTGGCCCTCTAGATATATGGATATTTACTTTGAGACAAGCTGGACCAATAAAGGTTTGCAGAAACATTATTTCTTTCCAAGATCATAATCTGGGTCATATAAGAATTGCAATTTCTGCCTCTTGAAGGAAGAACACTTTTACCCTTTGCTTAATGAAGCAGTGCAGCCAACACAACTACAACAAAGGGATAGGTCTTATGCTGACCATACATTGATCTATTTTTTGATCAGCTAGCCGGCTGATAAAAAAAAAAACTGATTCCCCCATCCAAACTAGTCAGGTCGATGGGGAATTCTCCGCACTGTGCTATTGTTTTCTGACAGTGAGGACTCCTCTGCTGTCAGAATACACTGGTCAGCGCTGTAGCCAATCGGCACTAACTCAATAAAAGTTTTCCATCAGTCTCATTCAAGAGAAGTTGATCGTTAGAACAACTTCTGTTGAGCAGGAACAGACATACTGTGAATGGATTCAAATTTGGCCAGTCCCTGCTGACCTGGCCAAATTTTGATCCATCTATGTCCAGTTTTAGAGGGAACTGTAGGGTTGATTTACTAAAACTGAAGAGTACAAAATCTGGTGCATTCTGCATAGAAACCAATCAGCTTTCAGGGTTTTGTTGTCAAAGCTTAATTGAACAAGCTGAAGTTAGAAGCTGATTGGCTAACATACACAACTGCACAAGATTTTGCACTCTCCAGTTTTCGTAAATCAACCCCAGTGTGTCTTAGTATGAATGTGACTCCAGAAAAGTTTTGAGATGTTAGGGGACTGCAGGGGCTTCTGAAGTCAAAAGGCAGTGCTGACATAAATGTAATCTTGCAAGAAACAGAACACAGCAATAAACGTTTGTAAGAAAAAGTATAAATTAGAAGCACTTTCATACATAAGGTTACATACACTCGCTGGCCACTTTATTAGGCACACCTGTTCAATTGCTTGGTAACACAAATTGCCAATCAGCCAGTCACATGGCAGCAACTCAATGCATTTAGGCATCTAGAAGTGGTGAAGACAACTTGCTGAAGTTCAAACCGAGCATCAGAATAAGGAAGAAAGGAGATTTAAGGGACTTTGAACGTGGCATGGTTGTTGGCACCAGACGGGCTGGTCTGAGTATTTAAAAAACTGGAATTTTAACGTACAACCATCTCTAGGGTTTACAGTGAATGTTCCAAAAAAGAGAAAATATCCAGTGAACGGCAGTTGTGGTGGCCGAAAATGCCTTGTTGATGTCAGGGGAGAATGGGCAGACTGGTTGCTGCGACAATCAGATGGTAGGGTCAGAATTTGGTGTAAACAACATGAAAGCAATGGATCCATCCTACCTTGTATCAACAGTTCAGGCTGGTGGTAGTGGTGTAATGGTGTGGGGGATATTTTCTTGGCGCTAGCAAGGTGTACCTAATAAAGTGTCCGGAGAGTGTATTATTAGGCAATTGTATATACTAATATTAACAGAGTTTTAACAACCAAGACCCACATGACATCACTCACTGAAAGACCTCTAATGGCTTCTGTGCTGAAGAACAATGTAGGAAAATCTCATTTTCAGAAATAAGTCTAATATATGCAATATGTAGTGACTACAAAGTAACACAAGAAGCACAGCTGTTTATCTCAATTCTCAAATGAAGATGTATTTGGGTTTCATGCCGTCAGATGGAATTCAAGCTCAACTGAGACCATAAGGTCTGCTTTGTAACGTCAAGGTCAAACATTTAACCAACTGTCTCTGCCCAGGCGACTTGTAACCCCACTTTCTAGCTAAACACTCCATTAAGGTATGGTAATTTATCCTCTTGGTGAGCTTATATCCCCATAAGGCACCTCCTATTGCCTGATTACCACCCAGCACTGCCTAGTCTTATTTCACATGGTTTTATTTCTAACATTTCTTGATATATTTTCTTTGGCAGTGTGGAAAACCTTGGAAACTACTCTTAAGTTATGATCTCTTAAGGAATATAAATGTAATTTGCACATTTCCACTTATGCTTTTCTGCGAGGGCAACTCTTCCAAATTTCCAGCTCGAATTGTCCAAGTTCCTCCCTGCTTTGAAAATACTGTGCTACACAAAACTATCAGCACGATTTCTCTTTCAACCTTTATATACAAGGAAGTTTGGTAATGCAAAACCACGTCTTATTGATTTGTACTTCAGATACATATTTTCATGCCTACTTATGCTATATTGTATATGGAAAAACCAACAAGGACTTTGTGAAGAGAAAACTCTAGGGAATCTCTCAGGATAAGATTTTCTTAATATTTGAAATCTGCAGATTAAGTCCTGAGTCTGTACTGCTCTAGCACATTGAAAAAAATCTATATTTGTACATAGTTGTGCTGTTTTGCAATGATTTTTATATTGGTTATAGTTTAAAGTGATATTAAAGACTCAGGATTTAAAAGAGTTCCAAAACCTCATGGGTTTAGGGACATTATTACCCTCAAATTTACAGTGCATTACATCTAGAACCCATTGAGATTATACGTAAATAAGTGTAGGCAAAATGTAACTAGACAAGCCAGATAAATAGCCTCTCAACTCAAGCCAAAATATAGCATCTACTGATGGGTGCATGCAGATCCCCAGACATTTCTTGGGACAATTTATTATAATCCTGGTATGGTTTGGTGAATACATTACCATGCAAGTCACAAGTAATGTGCTCCCTAGAACCTCAAACACAAATATTTTTGTCTTTAAGGAGTTCCTTCTAAAGCTATACCATCATCACTCCAATGAATCCATCACTAGAAAAATTCTCAGTAACTTGCTCCAGTGCACTGCCATATTCCTGCTTAAATATTGCCAAACCACTACCACTGACTAACTGCTCTCCTCACAAAACCATTCCTGCTTTCCACGGTCTATTGCAAGCAGGGTCCAAATACAATGTTTTAAGAAAAAAAAAGTTGTTTAACACTTTGGTATTATTATTAATATTCATGATGGTTATGTTGCTGGTGATATTGGTGTACTCTAAAAAAGGATCTACAGAAGTGTTCCATTTTTGTCTTGAGCTTCTTCGTTGTTGTCTTCCCTGACGTTCAAGGTAAAGATGCTGATGTGTGAATTCCATAATCATGCTACCTATCAAATGATTCTCCATTTTTATTTTTCGGCATCAGCCATAAAACATAAAAAACATGTTTTCTTTATCATGGTGGAGTTCTCTGCCCATCTTATGTCCCTCGTGGCACTGCCTATTTTATCACTAGCTTCTCATATACCCAACGTTCGCAGTACAAGACCCCAGAAAGAGAAATTCACTGGTCAAAATTGATATTAAAACCTACAGATGCATTCAAGGAGAGGAGAACAGCTTACCTGGTGAGCAGTTCAGTGTTTTCTTCCAGAAATGTCTATATTGTACCAGTCCACCCCACTCCATTTTTGTCCACACTCTATTGATTCAGGAACAACCTCCTTGCTACTTCACACTTTTAGAAAGCCTGATGTAAAGATATTACCGTTAAGAAAGTCACAGTATCCAGTCACATTCAAACCTGTCTTTGAATGTGATAGAAAGAAAGATAGTTAAGCTGGCCATACACTGATCGAAATTTGAAAGGTTTAACAGGGACCGGCTGCATTTCGATCAGTATGTGGCAGTCCCCACTTGACAAAAGTCAAATGTTTGATTTATTTCTGTCAAAGGGAAATTTAGGAAGATTTTTTTTGATCAGAGGCTGCAGCCAATAAGCTGCAGCTGGGGATCAGTGTATTCTTACAGTGATGCATGTCTCCCAGAGGGGGGATTCCTCAACCCAACTCATTTGTGTGGATGGATCTGCTTTTCTTTTTTTTTTCAACTAAAGCTGGCTATAGATAGATTGTTTTTTTACCCCATCAGCCAGTTGGGCTATAAAAAAAAACAAATGGATTCCCCCATCCACACAATCGAGGTAGATGGAGGAATCCTCCCCACTGCACTATTGTATTCTGGTACTCCTCTGCTGTCAGAATAAACTTATCAATGCTGCTGATGGTATGAAAATTTTCCAGTATGCCCACTTGAGAGAAGCCAGTCTTTAGATTGACTTCTCTCTAACGGAAATGGCCATAGATGCATCGAAATTCGGCTGTCTCTGCTGAACTAGTTGGATTTCAATCCATCTTTACAGTGTATGGCCAGCTTTAAACCGCACAGGCTTTTGGAATTGCACTCCTATTGACTTTATGTAGAGTTGTTTGCGTTTTTTTCTATAAAGGATTCCAGAAAACCCATAAAAACACAAAATGGCATGACATTTCTGATTTTAATATAGTTGCCAGGTTTACTGGATAGCTTTAGGAGCTCACTGAAAGATTCACCTGTTGCCTGGAATTGCGCTTTAATTTACCCCAATGTGCTCTGCACAACACAGCAAACCAATGGCTGATCAACATTTTAGCGGTTCTTTTGTTGTTATAATTGCTATTGTTGTGAGCACTTCTTCAGTAAATAGTACTGAGCTGTTACGGTCATTGTGTATAGGAAGATCTACCGGCATAGAGCAGTAAAAAATACACGCCATCACACTTGTGGGAAGAATGAAAAAAGAACTGGCAAAGTCAAGGACAAAGTACACAAATGTTCTCTGCGGTATCATACCAGGAAGTCCAGCCTGTAGCCAAGCCAGCCATGAACACAGATGAGAGTGTTTTCATATCTAGAGCACGAGATGTTTTTACCAAAACAAGAAACACCAACTCTCTTGCCCTACATAAAAGCACTGGCTGCTTTGAAACGAAGTAACAAACATGGATTTCATTTCATCCCTTTTGTTTCCCCAAGATTCATTTGGTGCATTGTGGATTTTCTGCCCCTATGGCGACTGTGCTCTCATGCACACAGTCCCGTTTTGTAAAGGAGGCTCTCTATTGAAAAAACTAGGACATTTTGTCATTTTGTCAATGCTTTCTGAGCCATGAAGATCACACACAATAGAAATGTGCAGTTTGGTCTCATTCTTTGAAGATTTGCAGCTATTTTTCTCTAGTGTGCACTCTAGACCTTTCTGTGTCAGGATTCATATTCCCCGAGGTGGAAACTTACTACTCAAGCACGCACATATTGTAATCCAATTCCACAGTATGGAAGACTTTATCTACGGCATCTTTACATTGAAAGGAAAACATACAATACACACTATATTTTATTTTAATGAGCAAAATATGTATAATAATCATCATTAACATCATCAGCTAAAATATTATTATTAGTAATTATTATTATTAACCTCCCTAGCGGTATGATTATGTCAGTATTTCTGTGCTCAAAGCGGTACATTGTTTGGAAATATGTTGTTTTTTTATTGTAGGCCTGTAATTCTGTCCGAACAAGAGTCTAGTAAACATCCCGGGTATGATAAAATTTGAAACACGAAATCATAAATTATAATATAATAAATAATCATAAAAAATAATAATATAACAATAATACATTTTATTCAATAATGTAATCAAACCAAAAACACTGAAATTTGAAATAGAATGCCACGTTCGCACATAACTGAGCAAAGTCGCAGAATCGTTTTCAGTGTCTAATGAATAATTTCCCCAAGAATCATTATCACTCAATTCTGCAAGTGGCTCTAATTTACTATTGCAGTTTTGTAGCTGGTCTAAACCGCTTTTGACCTAAAGGGACGGTTTTTTGGACATTTTTCAGTTTCCAGGCATAAAGAACGGTAAAAATGCAGGCAGGGCACAGGACAAAGCACTCGGGACATTGGAAATTGGAAATGGTTTGATACAGTAATGTAATACTATCAGATTTTAGTGTATTATGTGTATGTAAAATTTTGACATTTTTTAATCTCCCGCCAGTTCTGTCCCCCGTATGTCCCAACGTCGCAGGGAGCTGAACCCGGAAGATGGATGCCGGCATCGGAGGGAGGACATGGCAGGGGACGCAGCAGGAGGACAGCGCAGGACCACGGGACAAGGTAAGTGATCCAGGGATCTCAGAGCAATGCTGCAGTGTAATACCGAGTGTGGCTCAGGGCTACCGCTTCTGGTACTGAAACCTAACCCCAAGCTACACTCGGGATTAACGCCGGGGGGGGGGGGGAGTTAATACTTACTATTATTACTAAGACCCAGTTCACATAGATGCATTTTGAACTGTTGCATGACAAAAGTCTTTTTTATGGAGCCATATATGGGGGTTGGCTGCAGTATGATTTAAAAAAGAGCCCAGCACGATTTTCAGCCCGGTTACGGTGCAATTTCCAGTGTCATACACTTTAACAATTCACACCGAAATCGCACCTGAACTGTTGAACAAAGTCGCACCGGACAAGGCTTGAAATCGCGTTGCACCCAGGCTAAAAAAATAAAAGTTTAATTTTTTCTGCAAATGTATTCATAATAGTAAATTTTTAATGAATTACTTTTGTGTACATTTACTTAAAGTGGAAAGTTGCTGCATCCGAACACCACAAACCAAAAACGCTGTTTAACTCATTTTTAAAATTCAAGCCAAACTCACCCATCCATCCATGTCTCCATATTTTATTTTGCTAAGAAATCATGTGGAAAAATACCCACCTAGCATTTCTGGCCATAGCTAGTAAGAGTAGAAGATTAATGTAACATTTACTTAATGGAATCCATCAGCCTTTAGCTCAGGCATGTAGGCAGGAGGGTGTGCTTAGCTTAGAGAACCCCTCCTCCCCTCCTGAAGACTCCTGGGTTGTATGACATCATTTGCCTAGGCATGGAAACCAGGAAATAACTGAAGAAATGTGTACAAAATGTTAAAACAAGTAAATATGATATACTTTCCTATTTATTTACTATTGCTAGCTGCATAAGGATTCAAAATAGTCATTGTTGACTGATAGGGTGTAGTTCTGCTTTAAATTGCACCTAAGTACAGACTATGGACATTAAACGATTTAAATATTCCTAAAAAGCAGTGAAAGAATTTTAATGGTCGTATCTATGGTCAAAATGTAAAATCGTTTACGTGTATTTCAATTATTTCTATTCAACTTCTATTAATGACCTTGAAGTGTGTAAACTTCAGTTGGCCACACACATATAGATTTTCGTTCAAGAATTTTCATTTCAAGAATATTCGTTAGACTTTTTAATCTTTAGTGGCGACAAATCGATGTTCAATTTCGACAGCATGACAGGAAAATTCGATATGGCAGAAAGGAAAACTTTTCTCGATCAAACTAATTTTCGGCCAGTGTATGTGGTTATCATTTAGAAATTACATTCATTTTGAATTTTAAAAGCAAAAGACAATTTTCAAACAACATTCGTCCATTCATTGAATGTTCAAAGAATTTTTGTACGACTTATATTCTCGGCTGAAAATCTACACGTGTATGGCCAGCCTTACTGTGTGAAGATCCCCACACATTTACTTCCTTGAATTCTGTGACAAGTAGTCACTATACCCTGTGGGTAGGCATTGCTGTGTCGCACATTTCACAGCGCCTGCCTTCTGAACGACAGAGGTACCACAGGCACTGCCTCAGCTTTAATTTATAAAATTCATATGGTCTCATAACATCTTTGTGATGGAATTTTCACCCATTCATTTGAATTAGCTGAAATTGCCCTGGATTACACTAGAAGTAGTGCATGCACCCGGATTGCATAGTACTGTGGTACCATGCGATCCGGTGTAGGGAATACTCTGTATTTGTAATCTGCATTAGGAATATACTGACACCAGCAGTAGATTGCATATCCAATGTGTTTGGAACGCAGTGAGAGTTTCCGACAGCCTGTTCTGGTGTGATTGGGCACTACAGGAATCCTATACTGAGAAGATATGGAGGCTGACATTACTGAGCTTACCTTCTGAAATACTAGTTCTATGGTTGTCATTCTAATCAGTATGGTGTCACCAACCCACAAGAAGTTGCAAATCAGGAGTTCTGACTTTGATTGCTGTATGTTTGTTCCTGGTCAGTGATAGCAGAAAAGCCAGGGATATTCAGGCATTTTTAGCTGTTACCTTCCAGCCACTGTAGCTACTGTACACTGATACATTTTTCATGTTATTCCAAAATACAAAAATACCTTACCCTAGACCAGGGGTGGGCAAACTTTTTGACTTGAGGGCCGCAATGGGTTCATATATTGGACCCGGGGGCCGGACCAAGAGTAGATGAATGATGTGTATGTGTCATCCATAGTAAGTATAGTAATATTCCCCCATAGTAAGCATAGTAATTAATCCCCCATAGTAATTAATCCCCCATAGTAATTAATCCCCCATATAGTAATTCATCCCCCATATAGTAATTCATCCCCCATATAGTAATTCATCCCCCATAGTAATTCATCCCCCATATAGTAATTCGTCCCCCATATAGTAATTCGTCCCCCATATAGTAATTCGTCCCCCATAGTAATTCATCCCCCCTATAGTAATTCATCCCCCATAGTAATTCATCCCCCATATAGTAATTCATCCCCCATAGTAATTCATCCCCCACATAGTAATTCATCCCCCACATAGTAATTCATCCCCCATATTAATTCATCCCCCATATTAATTCATCCCCCATATAGTAATTCATCCCCCATATAGTAAGTCCTCCATATAGTAATTCATTCCCCATATAGTAAGTCCTCCATATAGTAATTCATTCCCCATATAGTAAGTCCCCCATATAGTAATTCATTCCCCATATAGTAAGTCCTCCATATAGTAATTCATTCCCCATATAGTAAGTCCCCCATATAGTAATTCATTCCCCATATAGTAAGTCCTCCATATAGTAATTAATTCCCCATATAGTAAGTCCCCCATATAGTAATTCATCCCCCATATAGTAAGTCCTCCATATAGTAATTCATTCCCCATATAGTAAGTCCCCCATATAGTAATTCATTCCCCATATAGTAAGTCCTCCATATAGTAATTAATTCCCCATATAGTAAGTCCCCCATATAGTAATTCATTCCCCATATAGTAAGTCCCCCCTATAGTAATTCATCCCCCATATAGTAAGTCCCCCATATAGTAAGTCCCCCCCCTGTGTCAATTCACTTACCTTTGGTCCGCGCGTTCCTCTCGTATTCCCGCGCCGTTCTGGTCTTCAGGGAGGACTGTGAGAGGAGTTCGTCACGCTGCCCCGCCTACATCCTGGCTGCCCCGCCTACATCCTGACAGCTGCAGAGTCCTGACGTCCGAGAGGAGGGAGGGGGGCGGCCATCCGAGAGGGGGGGCGGCCATCCGAGAGGAGAGGAGGGGAGAGGAGGGAGGGGAGCGGGCGCCCGGCACACAGGAGAGCCGCATCTAAATTTGTAAAGAGCCGCGGCTTGCCGACCACTGGCCTTGCGGGAGCCTAGCTCCGCGGGCCGGATTAAAAGGTCCGCCGGGCCGTATACGGCCCGCGGGCCGTAGTTTGCCCATTGCTGCCCTAGACTAAACTTGACCATACAGTCGAAGAATTTTGTTAGAAGTTATTCATTTTAAGAATGTTTGTTTGCTTTTCTAATCGACAGTGGGGTCAAATTAATGTTCGTTTTCAACCATGATGACAAGAAAATTTGAAAGAACAAGATGACATTTTTTTACGGAACACATTGCTTACAATGTATGTGGTTTTTGTTCAGTAAAGTCCATTCATTATAAAATCGAATGTTAAAAACAAATGAGATCTTGAAATACGTTCCTTGATTGAGTCATACAATGTACTGAGAATTTTCGTATGAGCTTTTGAAAATCTACTAGTGTATGGTCAGATTAAGGTGTTAGTAAACTCAAAACAGGAAAATCAATCTGTCTATGCAGTAAAGCATGCGTGTTATGCTCACTGCTGAACCTAAGTGGTTAATCCTCTGCATTGTGTAAAAAAAAAAGTTTGATCCTGTTTTCTCTGATCCTCCCCTTCTTCTATTGTCCCCAATCCATCTGCTGATAGCACAGAGCTCTAAGAGTCACTCTGCACATGCTCAGTTTGGTGTGCATTGCTAAAGAGTTTTTTTTTCTTTGGTAGGGTACATGTGATCAGCACAGGACCAATCAGCACTGTCCAGACAGAGGGTCAGAGGTTATGCAGCCTCATAGGTCAGTCAGAGCAGAATGAAAACTCTTCCTACAAGTTTTAACCAGTGCTCAGCCGGACACTAAACCTATGCGTTTTCTTGCAGAAACGAAGTACAGTCCATTTAACATGATTTCCTATTGGACAGGTTCACATCTCTGCATGTTCACCTGGTGCGTTTTTTGGAAAGGTCAGGGACTTTTTTGAACGCAAAATGTTGTGTTTTTTGGTTCTATGGACTTCAATGGGAACGCTGCAGGAAAGCATGTATTACGTTTTTGCTGTGTTTTTGATGCGTTTTTGCCACGTTTTTGATGCGTTTTGTGTTTAAAATTTGTCTAGCAACAAGAAAAAAAATTGAGAACCCAACACATCAAAAACACAACAAAAACGCACGTGTAAAAATGCAAAACACAATGCAGAAAAGTACAAAACGCAACCTGCATAGGTATGAACCTAGGGTAATAGAAGTCACAAGACTGCTACATACTGCTGATGAGAAAAGGTATTTAGCAGTTTATATTTACTAAAATAATTGCACTTCAAAGTTCTGTGTACTGTGGAAGATCAGATATAGCACTGTCCAGACAGAGGTCAGGGGTTCTGCATCCTCCTACAGCAGAGTGAAAACTCCTCCTACAAGCTTTAACCAGTGCTATGTTGGACACTGATAGAAGTCACAAGACTGCTCTAACCGCTGATGAGAAAGGGTATTTAGCAGTTTATATTTACTAAAATAATTGCATTTCCATGTTCTATGTCCTGAGGGAGACCAGATATAGTGAATGCAGGGCCCTGGGTTTAGTAACACTTTAAGTGTAATGGCCTCCACTACTTAGTTTACTGGACAGTCACTGGTCAGTTATAGCCGTTCCGTTTTCTGTTGAAGATACATTAACATTACAGATTTGAAATATCATGAACAGTATTTTAAAAGTGATCCTGATCATGTCTGATGGATGGCTTGATAGAGTAGCTCCAAGCAGTAAGTTCAACACATCTGCTATCTGGTCAGATTACATTGATGGCTTCATTGTGTTTGCTCAATAAATCTTGATTGAACTAATTTAGTGCACATGGATGTCAGTGTGCATATTCCTGTGTTAGTTGCAGTACAATCTAATGAACAAAAGACAAGTGTTGGCATCCTGTAGTGCACACGGTTATGATTATGCCAGAAGATGCCACCATAATTGATTGTTTCTCTTAAAGCTCAGTATTACATTATTGATATGGGTGTAATCTGAAATTTCCGTAATAAGATGTGATCTTAGACTTTGAGGCAGATAACATCACATGCAGGAAAATAATGTAGAACTATACATTAGAGTCAGAGCAGCGCTGGCACTCTTATGTAGGTTGTGCCTACTTGTACAACAGGGAAAAATGTTGCAGGGGACGAGGCTATCAGCATTGTCACTGCTGATTCATAAGCCTGCAGCCTGTCAACAAGCACCTGGCTATGCCTAGACCCACTCCCTGCTGTTAAAGAAAGTTCTCCTACTGTGAGCTGCCCTGTCTGCGAAGAGGAGCATGTGAGACACAAAGGAAAAATAATTTGGCTCACTCCGGGAGGGTATAGGAAGTTTTTTAGTTTACTTAAAGTGGTTGTAAACCCTTACATTTACCCAGTGAAGTGACTAGCCTCAGGTTATATGCAGAGGTTAAACAAATCCTTCAACATAAGTTGTACCTTTTTATCTGCGGCCATCTTATATACAATCTTTTAAAACACACAGATCAAAGGCTATTTCTCAGCCCCAGCAGGCAGGGGGAAGGGTTGTAAAATCATTGATTTTAAGATTAGTGAGGAGAGCTGATTGTAATCTGAGACCTGAGTGGAGATAATGGACCCCCCCCCCCCCCCTTCACACACACCCATTCACAGTCTCATATGGAAACATGTAGAGTAGAGGCTGTCAATCACTTCCTGTGTTCTAGACAGAGGGTAATGGGGCTGCCTCCTGAGATTTGGTGGTGTCAGCATTACCGGTCAGATGGGACTCATGCAGATAGCAGAGGAATGAAAGAGGAGACATAAATCACACTCAGTGCTTTGGATCAATGCAAGTACACACTATAGAGGAATATACTCTATTTTTTATTGTAGAGGTTTACAACCACTTTATTGAGGTTTGTGTATCTGGATTTGGGACTTGTTTACGCTATCATACAGGAGCCTTTAGTTGTGCTGTAAGGTCAAAACTACAGTGAAAAAAAATCCTACATAGCCATGCAGTGCTTCAAAAACTTAGAAAATAATCCAACCACCAAAAGACCATTTTGACTACTGACAGAAGTAGAAGTTTGCATTTTGTAATGGCAATTTCTACCATCAATCCAAACTGCCTGAAGAAGAAGCCAGTGTCTCTTGAAAGCTTGCACTGCAATCTATTTAGTTAGTCAATAAAAAGTATCATCCTAAATCCAAACCTCAACTTTTGTAGAGTGCGTCTAACAGGGTCCAACACTCTGGTGCTGCGACTATTGACACCCATACAAACACAGTATAGTCTTCCAATTGTATATGTGCTGCTCCTTTTCTAATATCTGCCCAACAATGAAGAGAAATGAAGCAACAGTTGGAAATTGCTCAGCTAGTCTGTTTAACCCTTCAACCCTAAAGCCAGCCAGGATTTTTTATTATGAAAAAAATGGGAAAGGTTAAAAACCTCAGCCAGGTTTTTCTTGCCGTCTGTGCCAAAGAGACTTCCCCTCATGCTATCCTTGGTAACAGAGGTTAGAAGAACAGGAAGCAATGGGTTATCTCTTTATCAGGGACAGACACAACAACAAAATCTCTTTTTCTAGTACACTGGGAAAAGTTGAAACCTTTGTAAGGTTTTTATTTCTGTCCGTGCCTACCTATCCTGGTGATCCTTGGTCCCCTCATTTCCTGTCCTGTTCCTACCTATCCTGGTTACCCTTGATCCCCTCATTTCCTGTCCTGTTCCTACCTATCCTGGTGATCCTTGGTCCCCTCATTTCCTGTCCTGTTCCTACCTAACCTGGTTACCCTTGGTCCCCTCATTTCCTGTCCTGTTCCTACCTATCCTGGTGACCCTTGGTTCCCTCATTTCCTGTCCTGCTCCTACATATCCTGGTGACCCTTGGTCCCCTCATTTCCTGTCCTATTCCTACCTATCCTGGTGACCCTTGGTCCCCTCATTTCCTGTCCTGTTCCTACCTATCCTGGTGATCCTTGGTCCCCTCATTTCCTGTCCTGTTCCTACCTAACCTAGTTACCCTTGGTCCCCTCATTTCCTGTCCTGTTCCTACCTATCCTGGTGACCCTTGGTCCCCTCATTTCCTGTCCTGTTCCTACCTAACCTTGTGACCCTTGGTCCCCTCATTTCCTGTCCTGTTCCTACATATCCTGGTGACCCTTGGTCCCCTCATTTCCTGTCCTGTTCCTACCTATCCTGGTGACCCTTGGTGCCCTCATTTCCTGTCCTGCTCCTACATATCCTGGTGACCCTTGGTCCCCTCATTTCCTGTCCTGTTCCTGTCCTCATTCCTGGCAGAAAAGTCTATCATGTGAAGTAAAAACGCAAAAGTTCTTTGTGACTTTATTTAATGCTAAAAAGGTTTGGACTGTTATAGTTATTTCTAATTTATAAGTTCACTTTTTTAAAAACCATCCCTATGGTTTTCTTCCACCCCTGTATGTAGCATGCTCCCACACAGTCCATACATGTTGGGCAGACCACTGCAGCAGAAAGTGTTTATGTCTGATTTTTGGGAAGATGCCTGTTCTACAGTGTGTGAGTATGAGAAAAGTGTCTGTAGAGATGAATCAGAAGGCCAAGTTTGCCAAAACGTGCGTAAACACAGTCTGACTTGACAAATGACCAGGGAGAGGGGAACAGGTCCACACTGCATCTGAGGTTTGTGTGTAGGCATACTACATAGGTGGGGATGGAAGAACCCATAAAGGTTTTAAAAAAAACAAGCTTTTGTAGCCTTTGATAGCACATGCATTCTTAGACTGAAATGCAAACCTATCTAAACATGTTAAAAATGGGTTTGTTATATGCATGCTTACCTCAAAGAATCCATCTGGTCTGTAAGTCATCTATTGACCTCGTAATCCTCTAAAAGATACCAATGGCAAAATCTCGTAGTATCATAGTATTTGGCTCTGTCCCTACCCACAGTGAAGTCTCACACTTTTTGCTACAACACAAAGGGGTTTCTCCTCCCCATGTTGTATTTTCCATTGTATGCAGTATAACTAAGACAAGTTTATTACCTATGCATTTATATTTGTTTTTGATTGCCTGCCTCGATATATGTATTTTACAGTCAATAGGGGCAACCCAATTTTATTATTGATATTAGTTTCTTTTTTGTAATTCTTCACTTTTGGAATTTTGTTTGGTGTCCTTTATTAGGTCCACTAGGCATTTTCTAGTAAACACTTTTACCTGCCATCGGCTTCTATTCCCTCAGAATATGTGACCTAGATTCTCTTAGTTCTAGCCGCTGTGGTTTAGATTCGAAACTGAGGTCTTGTTTAGAGTAAAGTCCAAATTAGGTGTGGAGTGCATATGATTGCGGCCTCACTTCCGGATTGCACCTGTTGGTTAATCTGTAAATGGTACACGATGATTGAGCATGGCTTCTATGCCCCAGATGACGTCAGAACTGACAAAACACATAGGGTGGAGCCAATGCTTGTGGAGTCATCACGTACATTGATACCAGGAAGTGGTCCATCTAACTCCTGGGACAGGTTGTATATTGACTAGTGCATATACAGTCTAATATTATGAGTGTATAACTTTTTTATTAAACTTGGTATATTGTGGTTTTACACTATGTGGCCTTTCAGACTCTTTTCTTATGCTTTGGCCAAGTGATACAATTTTGAGGTTATAGCTGGTACATGTCCCAGACGATAACCATTTAGAGACACAAAGCGCGTTTTGACTCTTTGCTGTTTGTAAGAGTCCATTTACTCTGGTAATCATGTGTGGCACATGGTGGTGGATCACAAAGGTGTAATTCCTTATGTAGAATTGTATGTGGAGCATAGATGAGAACTCTTTTGATCACCTTGGTACTGTCACCATTAATTATTTGTTTGCACTCACTGTTTATTAACTTTTTAAAATGTTTACTCTCATATGATTTTATTTTATTAGCGCTGCACTTTCGTTTGTATGTATTTATCCATTTATGTTGATTGATGTGTCAGCTGTTTTATATGTCCTCTGAGCACGATTCTTTTGATTTATTGTTTAACTTACTGCATCGCACATCACCACTTGTAAACTCTCCACAGCTTAACCATATGCATAAATGTTAGTGAAAGAAGGCAGCACACAGCACACAGCTGGTACATAACTGACACTAGCCCACACAGTAAAATGCTGAGGGCTGGTGTGAACAAGCACCTAATGCAAGCCATACATTTTCCTTCGAAAATCATAACTAAGAACTTTCTTTCGAATTTCGCACCAGCAGTGGGCAGCAGCATCGGCCAATTTTTGCGTGGCCATTGAATTTGAGTGAAATGTTTTGAAAAAAGAACAAATTTCTAATCAATGATGTGGGAATCGTGTGAGAAATATATTTGAAAAAGAAATGAGCATGAGCTGTGGCCTAGAAAGAAAAAGAAAATTTCCAGCCACGAAAATTCTTTTCTACACCAACATGTGGTGAAATTGAAGGATTAGTTGGTCGAATTTTGAAATCAATGTTGTCACCATCAGATTACAAAATGCATGAAATTTCTGATTTTCTGAAGAAAATTTGGTTAGAATTTGACCCATGTCTGGCCTGCATAAGGCTGAGCTCCAGGGATGAAAAAAATCTTTATACTTGCAGTAGGTCCACCATACACTACAATGGTTGCCTGTTTGCTTAGGGGATAACGAATAGGATGATATGCTTACCTTACTCCTCACTGTCCTAGCAGCCTACCCTCTGTTATGTGGGCGGGCCCTCAGTACAATAGTCCTTCCATACAATACAGGACTGCAGGTCTTGCATTGTATGGGATGTGGTCAGACAGCTTCAAACGGTCAGCCAGCAACTGAAAGAGGCTTTGGGGGAAAAGTTGCACCAAGAGCTGCAGGCCTACATGAGCAAAACGAGCAGTTATCCCTTGTAGTGGGGAGTGGGCCCCACTGAAACAGTAAAGATTTTCTAATCAATAGAGCTCAACTTGAAAAATCCAATAGATAGTGAGAAGAGCCTCTATTTTCAGAAGATGTTGTCAGGCTGCTGTTAGAAAGCACAGGGCCCCATATAGCCAACCTGACAGGGCCTCTGCCCCCCCTCCCAGTTTACTATACTTCTGTTATGAATGAACACAGTGAGTGATCGATACTGATCGCTCATTGTGTTCATTCAGGAAAGGAAGGGGCTGGGAAATGTGACATATTTATTGGACCCTTCCCCCACTCTCCTTGTTGAAGGAGCCTATTGTCCTATTGCCTATAACTGCCAGCGGGAAGGAAGGAAACGAGGGTAGCTGGCACCACTATGGGGGTAGGGGCACACAGGGGGGCCAGGGTAGCCGGGGTAAACATATGATGCACAAGGAGGGTGATGTGGGGGAAATTACTGGAACCAATCCACTGTAAGGCTCCCTCTGCAGTAGCTGAAAGCTGACAGGAAGGAGAAGAGAAAAAGCCGGCTTTCATCTGCTGCAGAGAGAGCCATACAGGAGATCGGTTCCAGTAATCACCCCTCCGTTGTTACATTCACCCTCCCTGCCAACATCTGATTCACCCAGCTGCCTGGGCCCCCATGCTGGCCTGGGCCCCCTACAGGAGGTCTGGTGGTACCCCCTTATCCATGGCCCTGGATGTTGTACAGACCTGAAAACTCAAAAACAGTCATCTCACTACTGTAATCTCAATATAAAAAACTCCTGATAGAGCATTTACACTAAATTTATATTTTAGCTTTGGGTCGGCTAATTGTTTTTTGGATTTATTTTTTAAAATTGGTGTCAACATTCATATGCCAAAGCAGACTGATTTACTTTTTTGCTGACAGGGCACAGCAGAGTTCTAAAAAGTTCCATAGGCAATATGAGTGTAATGTGAGGGGAATAATACCATAAGGATATAGCAAGGTATTAGTAAAAGTCTGTAGTATGTCCAAATCCAGCAGATTAGAATTCATCTGGAGACAACCAACCTCTTTAGCTTTCCGGTTTGTGTCTCTCAGTTGTGTGCAGCTTGATCATGTGGAAAGGATGAGGGGTATTAGGCAGTGTGTAATCCCCAACATCCTGTATTATGTCACATTCCAGCTTCTCCTGTGATCACATTCCTTCACATCGTCAAAGTTGCCGTTCTGTTGCCCTGTGCTACAATACCTCCCTTGTACCTGAACCCGTGCCTGCTAGGCGCAAAGTTGCCTATACACAACCCCAAATTATCATACAGTCTAAATGATTTTGACACACAGCTTGACTTTTACTGTTTGTGCAGACAACAATTACAACGTGCTAGCGCCAATCATCAGGGTCAATGCCCCAGTCTGCAAAGAATGCTATTCCTAATCTCTGCTGATTACTTTGCTGTGTTGTAGGCTGTATCCAGTATGTACTAAAGTGAAAACTCACCCATAAACATTATGCTCACTGCTGCACAGATCACAGAATCAGAGTAGTAAAATCTTCAAGTCAATGACCATTTTAAATACAAATCGAGATTCTTCTATAAAGATAATAAAAAATACCATGTTTAATTTTAAAGTGCAGCTTGCAGCAAAGTGCAAGCTCTGCATATACAGGCGTGCCTCGGTTTACGAATTTAATGCGTTCTGCAGGACTTTTTGTATTGCGAACAATTTGTAAACCGAAACACGGTTTCCCATAGGAATGCATTCAAAACCAATTAATCTGTTCTGAAGATCAGAAAAAAGTTTAAAAAAAAGGCTTTTATCTGTTCAAAACTCTTTATAAAGTGCACTTTAAAAGGCATAAATACTATATAGGGACATGATTAAAAATGATTTCATAAATGCATTGAAAACCAATTAATCCATTCTGGAGGTCAGAAAAAAGTAAAAAAAAAAGTATTATCTGTTCAAAACTCTTTATAAAGTGCACTTTAAAGGCATAAATACTGTGCAGGGACATGATTACAAATTAATTCGGAAATGCATTGAAAACCAATGAATCCGTTCCAGAGGTCAGAAAAAAGTAAAGAAAAAAGTTTTTTTCTGTTCAAAACTCTTTATAAAGTGCACTTTAAAAGCATAAATTCTATATAGCGACATGATTAAAAATGAATTCATAAATGCATTGAAAGCCAATTAATCCGTTCTGGATGTCAGAAAAAAAGTCAAAAAAAGTATTATCTGTTCAAAACTCTTTACTAAGTGCACTTTAAAGACATAAAGGGTCATTAATAAAAAAAAATAGTAAATGCATTGAAAACCAATTCATCCGGCGTCTCCAACTCGCAATTCAAGCTCCTTATGCAAGTTACAACGGCAGCTAAGCAGGTTATAGCGAAATCCTGGAAATCGCCCACCCTAAGTGTTGCAGCTGTCAAAACCAGAATAACACAAGCCATGATATATGCAAAGGTGGAAGCCACAATTCTAGACAAGATTCATATATTCTTGCGCATATGGAGCCCATGGGTAGAGCGCTTCCTCCCGCCTAACTTTGATGAATCACTCCTTCTCCCTTGATTTGTATACTGTGCGCCAAGGATACTGTCAATAGCCCTTTGCAGGCAACACGTGGGGTCTGCTGTAAATTTGATGAATGCTCATGGAGTCATCGTTGTTGTTCCTCTTCCCCTTCCCTCCCTTCCACCCCCGTCTGACCCCCATCCAAACTTCCCCTTATTTCTTTAATGCACTTGGGAGACGTTACTCTGATTGGCTGGGACAATAATGTCATCTGTTGTCAACTCTTATTTACCTGTTTCCGCTAGAAAAGTATAGACATTTGTAATGTGATCCTCATCCATTTTTTTCTATGTCCTACTGCCACTTCAATGTCCAATGTACATTACCGAATTCTCCTAGTTTGTGTTATTATGGTTTTTTTGTTAATAAAAATGTTTGAACAAGGAAAACCAATTCATCCGTTCCGGAGGTCAGAAAAAAGTAAAAAAAAAGTTTTATCTGTTCAAAATTCTTTATAAAGTGCACTTTAAAGGCATAGTACTGTACAGGGGCATGATTAAAAAAAATTTGTAAATGCATTGAAAACCAATTAATCCGTTCGTATTGGGAAAAAAATCTGTAAACCAAGGCATTATTTTGAATGGATTTTCATTCGTAAACCGAAAATTACGTTAACTGAGGCGTTCGTAAATCGAGGTACACCTGTACTGTCTAAGCCTCCTTTCCCTTTAAAAAGTACCCAAAGTGTTACTAGGCGCAACATGTATAAAAAACGTTAGAAAATTAGATTTATACTTCTTCCACCTATGGTGACTTGGCCGAGTGTGACGTCGTATACCTTCCAGCAAGATCCTAGGTAACACAGAGCAGCCCAAATCTTGCAAGAGGATGCTCTTGCAAAGAGCTTGACGTGTCTTCCTGCACGTTTTCATCTGCTCTGCTTTTCTCAGGAATCTTCCTAGAGGAATGCCAACACCATGCCTCGCAATGTGGAAGACAGGTAAGGTAGGTGCAATTATAACTATTTCTGTTTAACATACATTTTGCACTTAGTAAAATTGGGTTATTTTTAAAGGGGAGGGGGAATACATTTCTTGTTCATTAAAAGTTTTAAGGGGGTAAGAAATAAAACTGTCCTAGTTCTCGGAAAGCAGGGGATGATGATCACTGAAAGTCTATAAGCCATTAAATACCAAGCTCTAGCTGCCTGACCACCGTCATGCAGGACATAACCAAAGAAGGAGAGGAAAATCTTTTGAAAATCAGTATGAAAATCTGAATCCTGCTCGAACTTTGGAAATATCGAAGGCAGGAGGAACTAAATAAATGTATAAATAAATAAATAGGTAATTGACTTTAAAGCTTATGTATATGGGACTTTTTTACCTGCTAAAGGATCTGTATTTCTGTTTTGAGATTTACGCAGGTCCACTATACAGTGCAGCCAAGGTAGTGACACACACACATATATTATATATATATATGTATATATATATATATATATATATATATATATATACAGTCAGGTCCATAAATATTGGCAAACTGTTGTAATTCCTACACTGTCCACCTGATTTGGATGTAAATACCCTCAAATTAAAGCTGACAGTCTGCAGTTAAAGCACATCTTGTTTGTTTCATTTCAAATCCACTGTGGTGGTGTATAGAGCCACAAATGTTAGAATTGTGTCGATGTCCCAATATTTACGGACCTGACTGTATATCTATCTATATATATATATATACACAGTATACCTTAGTGCTAATAGAAGTAATCTGAAGTAGGAAAGGTTTAGATTACATGGGATACATAAGGTAACCAGCAGTATATGGGTGACTGCCGTTGACCTCAGCTTTGAGATTCTACTCTCTTACTTCATGATGGGCACAAACAATGAAAGCAATGTAAGCAGGCAGGGATTTTATAGAACAATAGCATGTTGGTGATGTTACACTGTATAGCCCATATTTTATCCCTGTAATTTCACACTTCTATCAAACATTCCAGACTGGTCCACAGAAGTTCTGCATTAACACTTTAAGCCCAAATTAGGAGTTTCTTTTGTCCACATGCTAGTCATATTACTTATGGATGGCATGATGAGATTTCGAGAAACCATTGAAACTAGATCTTATTTTGTACGTCTGCATGAGCCCTGGAATGTTTCCAAATCAATGTCTCGAACTGTGATTCAGCACCCAGAGAGCAGTTTGCTCCCTCATGGATAATCCTCTCTGAATGACAAGATGTCAATGCAAGACACAGTCTGGTATGTAGACACATTATGGAGGTGCCACTGAATCCCCGTGGCTGGAGACAGGCATGTATATTTTCTAGGTATCTGAATATACTTCAATTCACACTTAAATCATTTATAATTCCTTCCCTGACAGCCATCTGCTAATCTGGTATTATGGATCGCTTACAATTTTACATCTGTATTTGTCAGTTTACTCAATATGGCCACAGTTTACTTATCTGACCAGCCAACAAGATTTAGGGCCCATTCACAACAGAAACTGCCTGCTTTTCATGCATTTCTACATGAGTGTTTAGATGCATATTTGACATGGGGAAGGATAATAGGACAATAGGGTAAATCTCACACACAAACAGGAATAAAAACCTGACATTACCTTACCTACTTTATCCAAATCAAATGATATCAGTTTGGGCTAAATGTACACTTTAAGGCCCCATTCACACTTTGCGCTTTCTGAATGGGCAACAAAATGCAAAGAAAACATGCATTATTGAAACCAGCTGTAAATTGACACTGCACTTGCAACGCCATTAATTTTAGCAAGCCAAACAAATGCAAAATATCCATTGTAAAAACGTGAGATGCTCCAGGCCCGAAAAGGTGCATGAGCTTCTTTGGCTCACTTGTCCTGCATAGGGCAGCCCATTCAAGGGAAAAGGGCTGCTCTATGCACAACGTGAATACATTCAGAAGAATATAACAAGATCCATAATTAGAGGTCACCTTCTATACTAGCATCCCAAACTTCGTCTTTAAAATATATTTCAAGAATATGAGGTTTTTTTTTAAATGTATATACAATGTAATGTAAGGACTGACAAATACAACTAATCTGCTATAGAGTATACCTACTGGAAATACTATTCACTGAATTGTAGTCATAACTGTTATCTGTATTTTGGACAAACGGAACTGGTGTGTATTAACAAACCAATCTCTTGAGCAAAAGAACACATACACAAAAAACACATTCTAGCGTATATCCTTAAACACAACATTTTACTTATTATGAAAGCTGTTAAAGACATTGGGAACAACTGGACACCCACTCAAGAAGAAAAATGTGAATACAAATGCCAGCTGTGCACCCGAGACGGATGCTGAATATCAGATTCTAATCTGACCTCCAGGAGATGTTTTTGCCCTGGCACTGCCTATAGACATATAGTTTTTGTGACCAAAGCACTGCACTTTGCAGAACAATACAAAGGCACAAAAACTGACTCTTTACCAAGATTCAGATAAAATCAGAATAATGTTATATTATAATGTAAACCAACTGGAATGGAAACCCATACATTGACTATGTAACAAACACATCTAGGTTTCTTTGCATAGCTCATTTGAGTGTAGTGTATATTTTTCAGTGTACAGTATAGCTCTAAGCGCAACTAAATGCAGGCATCAGAAGTTTAAATTGAAAATGCTATTACAGTAGATATATTTAGCCTTTGATTATTTAACTGCAGTATGAATGTTAAAATGTTACTCAACCCATGACCCTGCATTCACTATATCCAGTCTTCCACAGTACACACAATGCGGAAATGCAATAATTTTAGTAAATATAAACTGCTAAAAAACTATTCTCATCAGCAGTATATAGCAGTCTTGTGACTTCTATCAGTGTCCAGCTGAGCACTGGTTAAAGCTTGTAGGAGTTTTCATTCTGCTCTTACTGTCCTATGAGGCTGCATAACCCCTGACCCTCTGTCTGGACAGTGCTGATTGGCCCTGTGCCGATCACATGCACCCTCCCAAAGAAAAAACTCTCTAACCACACACACTAAACTGAGCATATGCAGATTGCCTCCTAGAGCTCTGTGCTATCAGCAGATGGATTGTGGATAGTAGAAGAAAGGGAGGATCAGAGAAAGCCAGGTCAGCCTATTTACACAATGATGAGGATTGACCTCTTAGGTTCCACAGTGAGTATAACAAGCATTCTTTACTGCATATACAAACTGATTTTATTTTTTTACTTTAAAAGCAAAATTAATGTCTTTATTATTTGCAGAATGTTTCTTAAATTATGCTCAGTTTTTTTTACAGTGTTCAGTTTTCTATTATCATATCTTGGTGCTCTAATGAGTGAACCTATTAAAGTGACCAAATCTAACTAACCAGTCTTCTATAACCAACGACCTAGTGTTCTATTAAGGGACCATATTACAATGACCCTTGTACAACCAACCAGTCTTTTATAACCAACAACCTGGTGCTCTAATAAGTGACCACATTAAGGTGACCCTTCGATAACCAACCAGTCTTCTATAACCAATGACCTGGTGCTCTAATGGGGGACTACATTAAAGTGACCCTTCTATAACCAATCAGCCTTCCATAATCAACAGCCTGGTGATCTAATGAATGAATACACTAAGGTGACCCTTCTATAACCAACCAGTATTCTATAATCAACAGCCTGGTGATCTAATGAGTGACCACATTAAGGTGACCCATCTACAACCAATCAGTCTTCTATAATCAACAACCTGGTGATCTAATGAGTGACAACATTAAGGTGACCCTTCTAAAACCAACCAGTCTTCTATAATCGACAGGGGGTGGCCTACTGAGTGACCACATTAATGTGACCCTTCTATAACCATCCAATGGACTGTGGAATAAACTCCCTCAAGAGTTGTGGATTGCTTTAAAAAAGGCCTGGATTCTTTCTTGGATACACAGAATATAACTGGTTACTAACATTTACAGGCAAAGTTGATCCAGGGAATATCCGATTGCCTCTCGGGAGATCAGGAAGGATTTTTTTCCCCTGCTGGAGCAAATTGGATCATGCTTTGCTGTTGTTTTTCCTTCCTCTGGATCAACTGTGGGTTTAGGATTATAACTTTTTTAACATTTCTTTTTATGGTTGAACTGGATGGACTTTTGTCTTTTTTCAGCCAGACTAACTATGTAACTATGTAACCAGTCTTGTATAATGAACAACCTGGTGATCTAATGAGTGGCCACATGAAGGTGACCCTTCTAAAACCAACCAGTCTTCTATAATCAACAGCCTGGTGATCTAATGAGTGACCCTATTGTAACAATGCAGGCACCACCCCTCACTGTGGCCCACAATGGCCCATTTTAGCATGCAGACTGCTGTAAACCAGCCCTAACAGTGGAGTTAAAGTGCTTTCTTTTCCTGGAGAAAAGGCTCCCCTTGATCACTGGAAACATGTGGGAAGTCTAGAAATGTAGTCACACGATCTGTTCCTAACTCGAATCCTCCTTTTCATAGAAAAATTATCTGACCAAATGTCTAGAGCTTCACACAAGTGAACAGAAGTATTTGAAAGCTAGAGAACTAGGCAAATATCTTAGCCCCCTATCACTCTTCAGCTATCCTTCCCTATAGGACAGTTATTATAACGTTTTACTGATATACTGTACAAGTATAGGTCTATTGTTAACTGCTACTGCGTGTGCCATTACTTTACAGCTACAACCTCACATTGACTTTACTTGATGTCACTGAATACTCCAAAAACCCACAAACTCATACTCTGCTGATATACAACTTATTTATTTGCCTCCTGTCAGATGCCCAGTCCTTTCTTTGGCTTTATTCTTACCAGAGTAATACTTCATTAGCTTTACAACACATCCAAAAACACACAGCAGTGATTTTTAAATGACAAACTATACTGCATGTATTCCCATTACATCTGGTTTGAGCAAAAATGTCCAGTAAGCACAGTGCTCAGGTGCCTATTGAAGCAGAAACATCCATTCTGCTGGTTAAACTGCAATGCTTATTCTGGCATGTACCATGGGTAGTTGACAGTAAAATGAGTGTAACAAGCCATAAAACTCCATCACTTTTGAAAATACCACAATGCAAGTTTATTTGTTCATAGCAAGTCCAGGCGCTGACGTGTTTCGGCCAATTTTGGCCTTAGTCATAGCTGAACAGTAAAATGAGCATATCCCCTTAGGCTGCCAGTACAGAGACTCCAGTGCACTCTTTACAGCAACTGACCATAAAGCAGGTACTATGGCGACCAGGAGGATGGTACTGTTATAGTAGAAGTCAAAAGAATGCTTTATCTCAAGCACATCATCTTCAAGAATGCAAACAGGACATTTATTGATCACCCACAGAAAATTACATCAAGGGCCATCAAGGACTTTTTCCTCAGGTACAATGACCGTCAGAGAAAAATAGAGACTCTTAACATCACTTTCTGTGGGTGATGAATAGACGTCTCTTCTTTGCTATAGATGCTGCCTCTATTGTTTTGAGCTTTTCTGCTGAACTGTTATCTGTGTAAGGGGCTGTGAGAGGTACTTATTTGTATAGGTACTGTATCCAGCTCTCCCTCCGCTTACAGGATTGTTTGCTCAGTATAGTACATTGGCTCATTTGTACCACAGCTTTGCTACTACTACATTCCAAGCCAAGTTACATGCTTCCTGAATGATCCAATATCCAATGGATTTAATAGTCGTGATGACTGTTATGCTTCTTATTAAGCTTGAGTAAGCTGTGTTGTATTTTAGTTGCCCACAGCTATTATAGCATTGTGGTTATTCACCTCTGGCTTCTTTAAGATTTATGATGTTACAGTCTAACTGATAGGACACCTTTAGGTGGAGGATATATATAGACTTTATTGCAGAATTTATTGCCTTGATGTATTATAATGTGGGCTGCATGGGTATGCAATGTAGTCTTGTTTTTTATGGTGGTGGAAGATGTTTTTTTTATTTCTTTATAGTTTTTTTGTATAGCTTTTGGTTATTTAATAAAGATTTTCTCTAATTGTCTATCATTTTTGTGTAGCATTAATTAACCTGTCAATCTATGCCCCAAAGACTCAGATATATAGCCCTTTTGGCAGATTGCTTTGTATCTGCCCCTTTTTTTTTCTTAATGGCTTAATGAGAGCAATCTAGTAGTGTATGGACAGCTCTAGGCTACATTCACATGGACCTCCTGCATTTAGTTTATTGAAAAGCAGAATAAAGTACAAACTTTATGCTTTCCAGATCAAGTTCTCCTGTATTTAATGGTGCACTCATACTGAGTAAGATTGAACTGACCCATGCTTGAATTTAAGTGCTCCCCCTTGGTCTGCACTCACAATCAGCTATAAGCAGGTGTTCTCAGGCACAATGCCAACCACACCACAAAAATCATTGCCTCTGTGTCCAGTCAACTATGAAGTGTTTTGTGCTCTGGTACAATTTACACTCACACTGAAGCAAGCTGTACCAGACCACAAGTGAACCATACCTGGGACAACCTCTACCAAGTGATCCTGGGCCCGGTACACTTAACCGATCCCAGGCATGGTTCAGAGCACTCACATTATACCAACAAACCAGACCAAGGTGATGGACTGTGCCTGGGCTCTGTATAAGCTTTAAAGTGCACCCTAAATGTACCTATGTTTACAGGAGTTTACATGTACTTTATTATGTGTACATGTGCTTACGCTAGCCATAAATGGTTCAGTTTTCTTTGTTCAGCCGGTGGGCTGAATTAAAAAAACTGTACCAATTCCTCCATTCACAAACTCAGAGTGGATATGAGAATTCTCCCCTCTGTGTCATTGTATCCTGACAGCAGGATTCCCCCACGATCAGAATACACTGATCAGTGCTGCAGACTATTGGCTGCAGGTGCTGATCAAAATTTTCCAACAAGCCTATTCATGAGAATTTGCTCAATGGATCAACTCTCATGAATGGGAATGGCCATAGACAGACTGAAACTTGGCTGGTTCCTGCTTTAGATGCTTTCAGAGTAACTAATCTGCCCCTGGACACACAGAACTCTAACTGAAAGCACCTAAAGACATCTAAACAAATGTGAAGTATACTATTCATGCATTTAGAAATGACCTATAAACACATATAATCACATGTATGTCATTGCAAGCGTGAATGAAGGCTTTATAGCACATAAATCCATCTATAACCTGCAAGGGGGATGTATGCCACCAGGAGTACACAACCTAAGCTCTGCAAACCGTTGCTGAGTCGTTCTCAATGCTTCTCAATGTTTCAATACAGGATTTTGCTTAATTTCAATGAATAACAAAAACCAACATGAAAAATAACAATATGCTAAAAAAAAAATGATGCAGAGCCACAGATTTCAGAATAATGGCAACAAACAGTTAACCAGTGTTAAGTAGTTCATCCCTGGCAAAGTTAGCCAGCAGAACCATATGCATGCTACCATTGATTCCCAGACAGAAAGGACAAAACAGAAGAAACATTTGGAGACAGGCAGCAGCAGCTGGACACTTACCACTGGAGCAGTTGGGTCCTCCCCATCCCGGCTCACACTGACAGGTGTTAGGAGCTATGCAGCGGCCGTGGACACATTTATCAGCACAGTGAGCTGTCACATCAAAAAGAGAGAAAGCAGAATAAATGAAACAGAGCCAAATGTTCTAACCAGCTAATCAGTATTCTAGTACCTAAGGAGCTCTTTCCTACACGCTGGATTTTCATACTTTGTATTTCTTTGCTAAAATAAGAGGAAATGTGGAGGGGCCTGTTAGGTCCAGTTAATTTTTTTAAAACACCATAATAAGGGCCCTTATTTTAAAAAAAATACAGTTATTTTCATCCAAAGTCCAATGAGTCAAATGGCTAAAATAAATATAATTTTGCTTGTGTTAGGGTCAAAACACATTGCCGAGTTTTGATACATGCGTTAATGCATTGTAGTGCCATTCATTCTGAATAGGACTCCAACGCACCAAGGCAAATCATGTCCACACATAAGTTGCAACACAACACACGGTAACTGCATTGGGAAAACACCACTTGTACATTAACCTGTTACAACACACAAGACATAGCTGTACTACATATCTTTATATCATATTCATTAAATATGATTCTATTTGTACATTTTGCATCATATCAAAGAAGCATTCTGGATATCAAAACATTCCTTTAAATGGGATTTTTATGGTTTTTGCATTTAGATTGTAAGCTCTGACGAGCAGGGCCCTCTGAACCCCCATGTATTGACTTGCATTGTAACTACTGTATTCTGTCTTCCTTTATTTTGTGAAGCTAAAAATAATATATAATAGGTAAAAATTGTCTATTAGGAATAATAATTATTTCTCTTTTCATCTTTTCTAAGCAAGACACTTCCCTTCTAAAGTCTACTTCCTACTATTGAAAGAGACTCGAGCAGTCTCCTGTTTCTCTCCTCATTTTACAGCTCATGTTCCTAATAAAGCATGAAGTGTTGTATTTGAACAGCTGCTTATAAAATAATATCAACAGTGCCAAATTCAAATTGGGAAAACATTTGCTAAGAATTTGCTCTGAAATTGAAGCTGAAAACAGTGATCCACATTTTTCCATGGTGGGGGGACCCTTATCATTGGAGGGTTAAAGTAAATCTAAAACCAAAACTTTTTTTTTCTACATTGGATAGAGTAGGGAAAAGTTAAAACCTGGCATCTTTTTGTTGTCCCATTCAAGAGATTTTTCTTTACTTCCTGTCCTATAGACACAAAAGTAATAGAAGAATTTTCTCCAGAATAATGTGAACTTTCTCTTAGACAGTTGTCACTAGAACAAGTGTCCCCACTGAAAGATTTTCAAGATTTTCCTTCTATTTCTGTTCAGTGGGCAACTCTGAATTTTGGATTTACCCTCACTTTCAGTCCCAGTGACACTAGTCACCAGGACAAATTGGGAGAGTGAATCTTCCTAGCAGGGACACAAACAACAATAACAAATTAGAATAGGGGTTCTAACGCATCACCACTAAAAAAAAATAGTTTCGGATTTAGACACACTTTAAAATTGAAACTGTCAAATACAGTATATATAGGGGGAGATTTACTAAAACAGGAGAGTGCAAAATCTACTACAGCTGTGCATGGTAGCCAATCAGCTTCTAACTTCAGCTTGTTCAAATAAGCTTTGAAAATAAAACCTGGAAGCTGATTGGTTTCTATGCAGCGCTACAAGAGATTTTGCACTCTCCAGTTTTAGTAAACCAACCCCCATATACGTATACAATTTCATACTAAACTCACCAGTCAGCAAGAACTGAAGAACTGACTTTCTATTGTGAGATTCAATACTAGTGGACTGGCTCATTGCCATACCAAGTTACCAATATATGGCAGGCACTTAGCACAGCAGTTGGGCTTTAAACATAGAGCCAGGACTTATATGTGGGCTTCCATTGTTGAAATCTCTCTGAAAATGCTAGTGCCTTGGCTGTTATGCTCACCAATTGACTCAAACAATAACCCAGAGCAAGTGCACATGTCTGGAAAATCAGAGATGAGTCTGAAGTCTTTATCTGCATACTTGCTACAAGTATCTATTTCAAATTAGTGAAGCTAGAAGGTCAGCAAGACAGCCAGACAACTACGATTTTAGGAGCAGAGGCCAGCAATTGCCATTTGTCATTATTAGCTTGCCATCTTAGAAGCTTTTATTTAGTTTTCCACTTTCAAACCTAAAGCGCTTTGGCCAGTAAAATCCAGGAGCATTGTTCTACTTCTCCAATCTAATGAATGTGGAACATGATAATCATGTTAAGGGTTAATTCTTACTATACTACTTAGAAAGCAGTGAATGTGACTTTCACCAAATATTCTCTAATGGAGATTCAGTCATAGTCATTTCAAACACATGGATCTGGAAGATCCACCAGAGAATATTTGGAGACAGTCTAATTCACTGGTTTATAAATAGACCCTTATGTGCTACTATAATGTACATTTCTTACCTGCCTTGCGTTAGAGGTCTGTTCACACCATAATGCAGTGTGCTGCATTGCAAGTGTTGGTGGCCATCTGCACACAGACACTGGCTCCCTGCTGCATAAATATGAATGAGATGGGTAAAAGATGGATTCAGCTCCTGTTCTCCACCTGTAGTAAACTCTTCAGATGTGTTTGACCCTTTTTTCAGGGCTTAATAATAGAAGCTAAAGCCATCTTTTACCCATCTCATTAATATTTATTCAACAGGGAGTCTGTGTCTGTGTGCAGATGGCCACCATTTTGTTGAAGTCTGCTAGAGCCTGACAAGCTGATCTTGTCTGTCTTGCACCAGTCCATTCACATGCTGATCAACTGACACAGGTTTGGGGGGCATTTGAGCGGTACCATTTTCATTATTTTCTGGGCTGCATTAGGCAGCCTATTCTAAAAGAATGGGATGGAATGCATCTGAAAGCATGGACAAATAGGTGCTCTCTACATCTTAACACATACAGGACAACATGTGCTGTGCTGCAGTGCTTTTCAGTGCACTTAGGTCGTAATGGTGCATTGGTGTGCTATTCACAATAAATGGCACAGCAGCCCACCAACATACATAAAGTCCATTACTGCACAATGTGATGGCACACATCTTACCACAACAGCCTGGTGTGAGCACATGCAACAAAATTATCTACACAATATTTTTTTCAACCCAGTGAACCACAGCGCATAGATCGTTCACATCTTTGAGTTACGATGTGCTATAGCAAAGGTGCAGTTTGCTGTACTGTATATTTACATTGGGGTGTCAATCAATTTTAATGGCTCAGCAGTGCAATATACATATATCTTAGAGTTAACCTGGATTGCAAGTATTGCCACAATTTACTGCAAAAAAATCGTTGAATTGAAACCTTAAGCCTACGAAGATATATCATACTCAGTCCTGGTCTGGCAGTCTCAAAGGACAGCTGGGACTGATCAAGTGAATATGGTCATGGACCTTGGATGATGGTTGGTTATATAGAGTGGAAGAAGCCTTTTTCTGATGCTTCATCCATAAATATGCCCATTTAGGCCACCCAAATGTATATATGTTATATATTAGAGCTGGAACTACAATTCTTATTCAAAGCAGCTAGTGGGTAAATGCACAATTCCAATAAATATTATATTTAATAAAATATGCATCCATGCCAATCACTCTCTGACAATCATGCAGAAAGGAAATCTTGATGTCTTTGGTAACTACAAGTCTGGCTTGTAAAGCCTGGAGGAGGCACCTGACTGGCTTTTTTTTTTTTTTACAGAAAATAACATTGACAGACAAGGTTTTCAGATTTTTCCCCTAAAAAATGGTCAGCTGAGGGTGTCTGCTGGTGCCACATACACAGCCATTCATCTCATATCTGTGGCTGGGTTAAGCTCTTCTGATGGAGTTCCTCTATACTGCTCAGTCTCAGTTAGCCTCAATTTTAACAACACAGCTGAATATCTGCAATATGTGATTTATTTATTAATGAGTTATTCTTCTTATGTGAAATAACCAATGCACTTAAGAAAACAGCCAAGTTTTTTTTGTCCTCTTTTATTAAGGTGATTTGTCCCTTGATGCCTAGTATTAGGGTGAGCCAGCTATAGCAGTGATAATATTTATTAATAATACATAAAGTATAAAAACATTACTAATTACTAAAGATTTAACAAGGTTTTAGGGGTTGCTGTACTTTATGCTAGTGGTGCATGACCTGCTTGTGGACTCCAGATGGGGTCTCACAGATGCATATTTTATTAAATGTAATATTTATTGGAACTGTGCATTTACCCACCAGCTGCTTTGAATAAGAATAATCAGACATGCTGGCCTTTAAGAGCACAATAGTAGGGAGCTCAATTTGTGATCCTATTTAGTTTAGGGTGAAACATACTTTACACCTACTGACATACTGTACGTTCTGCTCACAAATCTAATTTAATGTCTGAGCAGAACACTCATGAATAGCCTTGCCTGCACATCTGTCCATGCCAATCACTCTGACAATCATGCAGAAAAGGAAATCTTGATGTCTTTGTTAACTACAAGCTATAGCAAAATATCCCTGTAGAGAAATGATTATAATGAGCTAATTCAGTCCCAGATATGCCCATTACATCTACTAACTCTGGCTTGTATGTAGTAAGTCTAATAAAAATAACAGTGGTTAGCATTTCTGCCTTGCAGCACTGAGTCCCTCAGTTCAAATCCCAACCAGGACCTGCATGAAGTTTACATGTTCTCCCAGTGCCTGTGTGGCTTTCCTCCAGGTACTCCAGTTTCCTCCAAAGACATGCTGATAGGTTTATTGGCTCCTGTTTAAATTGGCCTTAGTATGCGTATGTATGCATTTAAGATAAGGACCTTAGATTGTAAGCTCTTTGATGCAGGGACCATGAAAGTACAACAGTATGTAAACTGCCAGGACTAATTATAAATACCTCTAATAAATACAAATAAATGTCGTCAGTTGCAGCCATTAAAAAATAGTACATAAATGGGTTAACTTCCTAAGTGATTCTAAAGATAAAAGATTTTTACCTTAATGTATTTTCTGAATTAAGGTAAAAAAACATTCAACTACCTTCTGTGCGCCCCCTCTTCCTTAATATTTTCCTGAGCCCTGTATTGATCTAGCGCTGTGCCCGTCTGCATCTGTTCTCCCCCTTCTTCCCGCTCTCATAAGCTTGGCCGAGAGCAGCAACCAGAGCCATTCGCTTCTGCTGCTGTCAATCAAATCCTGTGAGGTGGAAGCAGGGGGCAGGGCTGAGCCACGCTGTGTGTGTTTATAGATGCACACAGGCCAGCTTGGGAGCTAGATGAGCACCCATGAGTGGCTCCCTGTGGTGGGCCACCAAGAGGAGAAGAAGACTAGAGTGCCAGAAGAAGAGGTATTTAGAAAAAAATAATGTATGCTTTACAATGCATTGATAGTAAATGTGTTTGGCAGATAAGATTTCATATTTTACTTATTTGTCCACAATAAACTGAAATGTGGTTGGCTGCTCTGCTTTGTTCTATATTAATAAATAAGCTTTAAGAAAACTTGTGCATCTGAGCACACAGCCGTATCACTTGTTATCTGCCACCACTCAGAACTTGCAAAGTATTTTTACAAATGCCTCTGCCAATCCCATCAATTAAACATGAAACACATAAACTTCTATCTACACATACAGAGCAAATTATTATCTTTCAATATATATTAAAGAGATAAAAAGATTGCTGGCTGGAAAGAATCTGTTTTGCCAAATATATTGATCCTTTTTAGGAATAGTCGCCATAGTACAAACAATTTCCTTTTTAATAAAACAGGGAATGTTGTTCTTATCCTAAATGACTGTGCTCACAAAATACAAGGACATTATTTGTATTGTGTTCCAGGTGTCATAAAGTAGGTAGGCATCCAGACACATTACATTAATTATTGTATTCAAATGATAACAGCCTGACATAACCAGATGTGGAGCCAACAACAGACAAGCTTGCTCACTGATATAAACATAATGGTACCCGTTGCTAATGATTATGGAATTCGATGAAATCAGATGCCATTTGTCTATGAAAAGAAGTATTACCACAGAATGGGAAGTGGGGTGATTGACTGTTTAAATATTAGATACTGCATTCCTTAATAACCACATTTGCCAAAAAAAGAAAAACAATTAATTAAACCACACAACAGAAGACCATATCATGAAATCATGCAATGCTACTCTTTCTACCCACAAATAGGATTATTATTGGGTAGCTGGACATTCATTAAAACTTACAAATGCAGGTTAGGCAGACATAGACTGATGGCATGAGTGAAGCAAATCAGAGTGCACTGCATAGTGCAAAAAAAACACCCTTTTATAAGTTACAAATATTGCCTTTACAAATTAATGACTTAATCAGAGCATATAATCAGGTAGATTAACTCCCATCTGGTCATAGTATAGATCATTGGTGGCAAACCTATGACACGCGTACCTCAGCAGGCACGTAGAGCTTTCTTTGTCGGCATGCAAGCCAAGTCGCCCCTGCAGCCAAGCATTGAATAACAGCGCACACGGGGGACCATGCTCGGAAAGGAGTGACAGGCGATGATGTCACCAGCCGCGACTCATTAGCCATGACTCCAAACTTTTGCATGGTCAGTCAGCACGTTGCCAAGAATATATATATTGGACTGGCTGTGAGTTTTAATACATTCCTTTTTATTATAAAAACAAACAGATTGCGCTAGTAAAAAGAAAACTGTCCAAAAAATATATATGATAAATATATAAATCATATAAAGTCCCAAAATACTCTTAAATAGTGTTACTGATAAAAAAGTGTTCAAACGATATCCGCCAAGTGCCAATCCACCACCAAATAAAATGAATGAACTCACCAGAGCAATATGCTGATAATATTATAAATCAGCATAAACGCTTTCTGCTCTGGGAGCAATGATCTGCAGACTGATGAGACAATGCTTGACTTGAAAATCGATATCCACTATCCAGGGAGCATTACTCTGCAGTAGAATAGGTAACTCTATAGATCCACTTCATTTAGAAACCACCACTTTCATTAGATGTTAGGACAGCCACTCGGAATATAAAAGAACAAAAGCTCATGGTGCAGTACCTCTAAAATCTCTTGTTTATTAAAAGCACATTACACTTACAAAAAACGGTGTCCTAGCCGACACTGGGAACATGCTGACGTCACACCAATCAAGCCCCGCCCTATGCGTTGGGCAGGGCTTGATTGGTGTGACATCAGCACGTTCCCAGTGGTCGGTACGGCGCATGTGCAACGAGGCTGGGCTCGTTTGATTGCATCTGACTATGCTGATTGTGCTGGTGTTGGATAGGACACCGTTTTTTGTAAGTGTAAGTGCAGAAAGCGCTTATGCTGATTTATAATATTATCAGCATATTGCTCTGGTAAGTTCATTCATTTTATTTGGTGGTGGAATGGCACTTGGTGGATTTCGTTTGAACACTTTTTTTTATCAGTAAGACTATTTCAAAGTATTTTGGGACTTTATATGATTTATATATATTTACCATATATATTTTTTGGACACTTTTCTTTTTACTAGCGCAATCTGTTTGTTTTTATTATTTATGCACCTTATGGATATAGAGGGGATTTTGCAGCTGGTATAATTAATTTATTTCATTTATTGGTATATTGTGAGGTATATATATAATTCTCTATATTTATCTGCATATTCCTTTTTTATTACCACAAGATTTTAGCTTGTGCTGGTGGTCAGTGGAACTTTGCCCCCTTGTTCTGGTGGTCAGTGGAACATTGCCCCCTTATGCTGGTGGTCAGTGGAACATTGCCCCCTTGTGCTGGTGGTCAGTGGAACTTTGCCCCCTTGTGCTGGTGGTCAGTGGAACTTTGCCCCCTTGTTCTGGTGGTCAGTGGAATATTGCCCCCTTGTACTGGTGGTCAGTGGAACTTTGCCCCCTTGTGCTGGTGGTCAGTGGAACTTTGCCCCCTTGTGCTGGTGGTCAGTGGAAATTTGCTCCCTTGTGCTGGTGGTCAGTGGAAGCTCTGTTATTTTGTTTTTCTTTTAAGGCAAAAGATGTTAATGTATGGGTTGTTTTTTCTAAACTAAAACCTCAGTATTCATGGTTAATTGCAGTATTGGCAGTTTGTGATACATAAGTGGATTTTGGGTTGCAGCTTGAGCAGTCTCAGTCTCTAAAAGGTTCACCATTATCACCCTAGATGCACAAGCTATCACTCCCGTAAAATCCAGCAAAAGGCAAGATAGCTTCCATTGCCAGATAGGCTTTAGCCCTCATGCACACTTGACGTTTTTACAGCTGCTGTTTTTGGCTTTTGACATTTTTTTTTACAGCTAGTAAACCCCCCAGCATGTTATCCTATGTGTCCATGCACACATAGACTGTAATCAACGTTTTTTGGCTGGAAAAAACCCCCAGAACTAGTGGGTTTCGAGAGGAGTTTTTTAGCTGTAAAAACACTCTAATGCTGAAAAATACGGCAAAATGCGGTAAAGCGCTGCAAACCGGAATTTGTGGACTTTTTTTGACCAAAAAAAAATTTTTTGAGGGGTAAAAACACTAAAAAACACAAACGCAGAAAAATGCAGGAAAACATTAATGCAAAAACGCTAAAAAAAGTTGAAAAACTCACGTTTTTAACATGAGTTTACACAGCTAACATTACCAGCATTATCAAAACGTCAAGTGTGCATGAGGGCTTAAAGGACACTAAGAGAACTAGGGTTGAAAATGTCAACACCTGTCTAGAATGGTAAGTACTGAATGGGGACTCAGCTGGCAGCTGGGAGAAACATACCTCCACATTCATTTCTTGAGGCCCTGATGAAGGATTTTGATGAAGGGGTAGGACCCCGAAACATGTAATTGGAAGTAGTTTTCTCTAATTTGCTAAGCCTTTAAAGCTTTTCCATCATTGAACGCTATTTCTCCTATCCCAGCATTTCAGAAGTGATAGTTTATGCACATGACATATTTATTGCCCTTATAACAGCCCTCAGGTTGCATCCCCTATGTGTAGGCCCCACAATGCCAACAAGCCGCAGACAAATGGTTGGCATGTGAATCAAAGTAGCCACTCTTCCCTATGAGCCAGCCTAAGGAAAAACCCTAATTGTTTGCAGACACAGTGAGATTTCTGAACACAGTATGAAGGCCTCACTTAGTAAAGATAACATTACATGGCTACAGAAATCCCTATTTGACATGTGGTAACTTGCAGGGGGGCCACACCTCACACTGCCCCCTTCTACACCAGGACCCCTGTCCTTCTCCTATTTACAGTACTTGATGGACTGAAGTTTGACCATAAAATATAATAGTTCCTTTAGGAAATCAATGCAAATTTAAAGTGGTTCTAAAGGCTCAAGGTTTTTGTTACCTTCATGCATTCTATGCATGAAGGTAAAATACCTTCTCTGTGCATGTCAGAGTTGGCCCATGGATGAGCGCAGACGTGGGGCTGCTGCCGGCTCTGTTCACGGGTGAGCGGTGGCACTTTGGCGCCAGGCGGGTTATTTAAACTGAGATGGAACTCTGCCTCAATGCCGTTTGGTCTTTACCTTGTTACATGCTATCTGTTTTGCCTTGCTGATCCAACCTGTCAATTGACTTTGCTAGAACGCTGCCTGCCTTGACCTCTGCCTGCCCACCGACTATTCTTCTGCCTGCCAATTCTGTTTGATCTTGCCCGCTTGTTGCTGAACCAGACCACCTAACCTTGCCTACGCTGATCCTGCTTCCTACCATCTACCCTGCCAGTATCCTGCACCTGCACATCTGCCTGAGCGTCGGCTGTCTGACTACCCTGCACCTCTGCCAGTGTGCCATCCTCCAGCAGCTCCTGCATTTCCTGACGCACATCAGTCCATGGAATTCCCATCAGGATCTTGTGCACCTCTGTGCTGTGGCACACCCTGTCACTTTACCAGGGCCACTGAGCCAGAGCCGTAAAGGAGGCCCTCCTCTATATCTCAGGTTCCACCATCAGGTACGTGACAGTGCAGCATCCCCCACAGTCCCCCCAATACTTACCAAAGCTCCCTCTCAATCTAGCGATGTGCACTGGAGTCTTGGCTATCCTGGGACTCCTTCTCCTCATTAGTCATTGGCTCCCACTGCTGTCAACAACAGCCAGTGTGCCAATGGGATGAAAGAAGGGCCAAGCCATGGCTCCATGTGTGAATGAATACATGGAGCAGCGGGTGCACCCATAGCAAGCTGCAACAAGAGGGAGGGGCCAGAAGCGTTGGCGGAGGGCCCGAGAAGAGGAGGATCTGGGCTGCTCTGTGCAAAAGCACTGCACACAGCAGGTAAGTATTGACATGTTTATTTAAGAAAAAAAACATTTAAGCCTTTAGAACCACTTTAAAGTTGCAAATATCTGTCCCTAGAATATCTAAGACGTTCAACACAGCTACGTGCTCCATTTCCATTTTTCAGTTACTTATTTTCTATCACATTTTTGTGTAACATTGACAAGACAGTGAGCCCCACTGCTCAAAGCATCTGAACCAAATAAATATACTTACGGACACACACATCCTTGCTCTCATAAAATCCTGGACAGCACTGAGACTTGCGTCTGTACATAGTTTTTTCTCCACGCCTATATGCAGTTCTATAGCTTATTCTGTCATAGAAAAAAAAACAAGCAAATAATAAAAATAGACCACAAAAATAACAATACGCTTGCACTAAATACCTAGCTGTATGAGTATGCATGTATGCAAAGCATTTTACAGATACAATTCAGTAATAATAAAAAAAATGACACTGACTCAGAGGGCATATCCTACCGTTGACCCTGTTTTTTATTATTGTTTTTAATATGTAGATCTCATAATCCTACTCCATAAATCCCTATGGCTCCTTTACCCTTCATTTTATAATGGTCCTAAAGGTAAATATGTAAAATGCAGGCCACAGACCATAGTTCCAAGACCTACCCTCTGTACTTCTCAGAGAGGGTGGATGCCCAGTACAGTTATGTGGCAAGATCCTATAGTCCTACCCAGAAGCACTAAGAAAAATCTTGCTCAGTACAGCCATGTCAGCTGATTAGGGAGTTTACCCATTTCACCCTTGGGGCATTCATTTTTTATTTTCAAATAAAATGTTTCTCTCTTTAGCCCCTTAATAACCCTTAGTTTACTCTAATCAGTCCTAAATTAACTCCTTATTCTTCTTATCCATTCAATTATTATTTTCCTGATGATTTTTTTTTCTGTTCGCTTCTATTTTATTAACCATTAATATTTAAACTTTTTTGTTATGTGTGTTTAGTTCATTAATATTTTACACATTTAACATACAGTATTGTGAAAACGCTATAGGCAGGTGGGAGGAAATGCTGTAAAGTAAGAATGCTTTCAAAAATATATTGTAATTGTTTATTTTTATCAATTTACGAAATGAAAAGTGAGCAATCAGAAGAAGAATCTAAATCAAATCCAGATCTTCTGTGTCTACTCTTTGGCTTCAGACCAGCATCAGTTCTTCTAGGTACACACAGTACTTGTGCACACAGTTTTTGAAAAGGAACTCGACAGGAGGTTGTTCCAAATATCTTGGAAAACCAATCACATATCTTCTGTGGATGTAGGCTGCTTCACATCCTTCTGTCTCTTCATGTAATCCCTGGGACTCCTTCTCCTCATTGGCTGAGACAGAATCAGGAGCCATTGGCTCCCACTGAGCCAATGAGAAAAGAGAGGGGGCGGGGCTGAGCCGTGGCTCTATGTGTGAATGGATATACGGAGCAGCGGGTGCCCCCATAGCAAGCTGCTTGCTGTGGGGGCACCTCACAGGAGGGAGGGGCCAGAAGCGCCGTGGGGGGGGGCAAGAAAAGGAGGATCTGGGCTGCTCTGTGCAAAACCACTGCACACAGCAGGTAAGTATAGACATGTTTGTTATTTAAGAAAAAAAAACATTCAAGCCTTTAGAACCACTTTAAAGTTGCAAATATCTGTTCCTAAAATATCTAGGACCTTCAACACATATCTTCTGTGGATGTAGGCTGCCTCACATCCTTTTGTCTCTTCATGTAATCCCAGACAGACTCCATGATACTGAGATAAGTGCTCTATGGGGGCCAAATTCTCACTTCCAGGATTCTTTTACTCTGAAGAGAGTTGTTAATGACAATCAAAAAATGCTTTGCATTCATTCAGAAAATGCAAAGTGTTTTTCGAAGCGTACCAATGCCGAGCTGCCAACCTGTGTTCACAATGCAGCAGAACTGCAGTATAATGGTGTCTATTTCAGCGATTTCTAGATTCCAGGGTCATCAGGCAGGTATGTTATATACACAATTACATTGGTCCAAGCTGGAAAATATACCATGCCTGGAATTATTATTTAAGATTGTCACAGCAATATAGTGTTTATAAATTTTTAATCTGAATTATTGGTGACTGCTGGAAACAGACAATACATACCTGTGCCTTGTGCATTTGAACCAGTTTAGTATATCTGTGCAGCTGGTATAGTAGACTTGGTCAAATGGATGTGCGTAGGATTCCTGAACAGTAACAGAGTAGCTGAAAAGACACACAATAGTAATATTACCATGTCAGCTGATATTTTAAAGAGACAATATTATCACTTTTTCATAAAAGTAAGTAACTAGAAAAAAAGTTTGGAAGGTTCCTTGGCTCTTAATCCTTCTATTTAAAATACAGGCACTGATCGGGGACGATAGCACAGTTAGGGGTATTTAAAATTGTGTTTATCAGTTAGAGAGGAACAGAGAAGTATGCAGAAGGAGGAGATTTATTGGTGTTACTGCAACAACTATTTACTATAAATTGACATTGAACTTTCTTTCATTAGGGTACACAGGTAGTAGACTGTTATTGCAGCATCCAGCGGTGCTAAACATATTCTAGAAGTCCCCAAAACCTGGGGTGTTTCCAACTTTAGCTAGGATTTCCATGATTTAGCCTTCCTAAGTCAAAAGCCGGTTTGCTGGCCAACGAATGTGATGAGTTGTCACGCTGACCAATAGTGTGGCTCACAAGGTGCCAGGAAGTGAACCAAAGTGTCAACTTTCTAGCTATATTTGTTATTAGTCTTTGGGGCTCCCAGGGCCAGGCTCCCAGAGAGTACCCCACTGACAGTCTGCTGTCATTTTAACTTATTATTAATGTGTGTGTACAGACAAAACAGAACCCCTGTCAGGTTTCTATTGCTGCCTGTTTCTTTCCTTGGTAGACTAACCCTCTGACCATATTGACCAGAAAGTGGTGGGAAATCCAAAATGTTACAGCTGTTCCTCAAAAAGAGTTGAGGGTAAATCTTCCTTTGGAGACACTTGTTTTGATGACAGCTGTCTAGGGTAGAATTCTCACAGCTTTCCTGTCCCTTCCTTTTGGGTCTCTGGGCCAGGAAGTGAAGAGAAATCTCCTCTATGGGACACAAACAGCAAAAATAAAGTGAAAAACAAGAAAAGAATACAGGGGATAAATAGGCACTCTATTATCTATGCAAAAATGTTTTATTCAAAAATATGTAGTACTATTTGCCCATATGGTTTTTCCCTACCTGCCCCAAAACATGCAATTAAAACGATTATTATATTAATAAATATGAAGTATTGTCTGATTTAATTGCATGTTTTGGAGAGGGTAGGAAAACATATGGGCAAAGAGTACTACATATTTAGGAATACAATTATTTTTGTATAGTTAATAGAGTGCATATTTATCCTCCGTATTCTTTTTTGTTTTTGGAGTTAGGTTATTTTTGTAGGGGAGACAAACTCACTATAGTTGATGGTTGTGAAAGTGGGGAAGTGGCAAATGCATTATATTAATGTTTTTGTTGAAAAAATAAAGTGACAGGGATTTTATCTACTCTATCTACAGTACTTAAAACAAAAGTTTGGGCTATACAAAGCCCATAGGTGTAGATGCTTTTTAAGCAAGGGAGAAGGAAAACAATTGAATAGTTATGTCATTTTACACTATACCCATAATTACACATAATAATCATAACCAAAGAAAACAAAATCTTAAATTTAAAGTATAAAAAATTATTTACAAAACATGTAAAAATATACTGTACATGAGAAAATGAATGACAGCTCAGAAGTGCATTTATTATTTGTGAAAATTCTTTCCTAGGTTGTTTTAAATGTCCTTTATTGATATGAAGGAATCAAAATGAGGGCAAAAACAATGCAAAAGAATGTTATCATATTCCTACCTACACAGATCATATATGGTACTAAATTGAAAGTGACTGTAAGTACTAAATGACAACCACTAACAAATAAGGTTTAGAATTTCTTATATGAAGTGATCATATAAGCAGAATGATCAGCCAGATGAATAGGTGAGACCCTAGAGTGGAAGGAGGACAACTGGTGCCTCTTCGGTGACTCTTCTCACACATGCTTATGTTTACAGACATTTTCACACACATCACCCCTTGAGAAATAGCAGAACAGATGGGACGTAAGATAATAAATTACAATTATTTTTACCTCTATGATGAAAATGCAACAGTATTTAGTGATGTGTGAGAAATATGCTATGTAAGAGCTAACTAAAAAAGTTACTACACCCACACACACATACAGTTGTGTTCAAAATAATAGCAGTGTGTTGAAAAAAGTGAATAAAGCTCAAAATCCTTCTAATAGCTTTTATTTCCATACACACAAATGCATTGGGAACACTACACATTCTATTCCAAATCAAAACATGAAGAAAAATATATCAAATTTGTGTTGTTCCTCTAAAAAAATTGAAGAAAAGTGAATATTAGACTGTTCAAAAAAATAGCAGTGTTTGTATTCTTCTTTACAAACTCAAACATTCACTATATAAACTGAAAAATGTTTGAAGATTTTGCTTTCCTTTGAATCACTTAATTAATATTTAGTTGTATAAGCACTGTTTCTGAGAACTGCTGTACATCTGTGTTGCATGGAGTCAACCAACTTCTGGCACCTGTGAACAGGTATTCCAGCCCAGGATGATTAGGCTACATTCCACAGTTCTTCTCTATTTCTTGGTTTTGCCCCAGAAACTGCATTTTTGATCTCACCCCACACGTTTTCTATTGGATTAAGATCCGGGGATTGGGCTGGCCACTCCATAACGTCAATCTTGTTGGTCTGGAACCAAGATGTTGCACGTTTACTGGTGTGTTTGGGGTCATTGTCTTGTTGGAACACCCATTTCAAGGGCATTTCCTCTTCAACATAAGGCAGCATGACCTCTTCAAGTATTCTGATGAATTCAAACTGATCCATGATCCCTGGTATGCGATAAATAAATAGGCCCAACACCATAGTATGAGAAACATCCCTATATCATGATGCTTGCGCAACCATGTTTCACTGTCTTCACAGTGTACTGTGGCTTGAATTCAGTGTTTGGGGGTCGTCTGACAAACTGTCTCCGGCCACTAGACCCAAAAAGAACAATCTTACTTTCATCAGTCCACAAAATGTTGCGCCATAGTAGTTTGGGGTGTCGCATGCCACAGGGGGTACATGGCAGATCAGGCATATATGGTAAGAAGAGATTAATGTGGATGGATCAGACAAGTATGTGAGCAAAGGCAGGCCGTAAATGTGTTTTTAAATGTGGTGAATCTTGCGCCATAGTGCGTTTGTATGGCTCTGCTATGCAGGAGCTGACAGGGGAAAGATCTGGGAAACGGTGATTGACAGCCGAGGACGCAAATGGTGGCACGGGTAGGGCGCACGCATGCGCCCCTACCTGGAACTTCAAAATCACATATATATACCTAATTTTACGCACTTGTGCCGCCCCGTAGCAGTATTTTTGCTATAGGGCAGTGCAGAACTAGTTAAAGTGATTGTAAACCTCTAACATGAAATATGAACAAAGCATAACCCTCTGTAGTGTGTACTTGTCTCAGTTAAGAGCACTAAGTGTCATTTATGTCTGCTGCCTTGTTCCTCTGCTATCAGCATGAGTCACTTGTGGCGAGTTTTCCTGAAACCAAGAGACAAAAAGGTGGCAGGGAAAGGAGCTCCAGCACACAGCCTGTGATTGACAGTCTCAGCTCTGTTCTTGTGTGCTGTGTAAATGGAGGTGTGTTCCTTCCCTCCAATCAGCTCTCAGAGTTCTCCTCACTGAGCTGTGGAGTGTGTGATTTCAGCTCTCTGCCCCCTGGTTTCTGAAAGCTCAAACTGTATAAATTCTGCACTTTGAATGGCTGTAGATAAGAAAATACTACAGATAAACTTATGTAGGAAGATTTGTTTCATCTCAATGTATCACCTGAGGCCAGCCACTTCACTGGGTACATGTAAGGGCTTACAACCACTTTAAACTGTTACTAAATTGAGGACCCTGCAATCACTATATCTGGTCTCCCATAGTACACAGAACACGGAGATGCATTTATTTTAGTAAATATAAACTGCTAAATATCTTTTCTCATTAGTAGTATACAGTAGTCTTGTGACTTCTATTAGTGTCCAGCAGAGCACTGGTTAAAGCTCGTAGGAGTTTTCATTCTGCTCTGACTGTCCTATAAGACTGCATAACCCTTGACCCTCTGTCTGGACAGTGCTGATTGGCCCTGTGCTGATCACATGCACCCTCCCAAGAAAAAAAAAACTCTCTAGTAATACACAATAAACTGAGCATGTGCTCTGTTCTATCAGCAGATGGACTGGGGACAGTAAAAGAAGGGGGGGATCAGAGAAGTCAGGATCAAATAGCGTTTTTACACAATGCAGAGGATTAACCCCTTAGGTTCCACAGTGAGTATAACAGCACGCTTTTACAGTATATACAGACTGATTTTACTGTTGTGGGTTTAGTAACACTTTAAGTACCAGTTTGGCCCAGGTAGTAAGGATTGTCCTGTGAATCGTCCTCTTTCCCACCAAACTAGTATGCTAATATATAGTGGTATATACAGCTGATGTATATGTCCGATTTGGAGCACACCATCCAACACAGGCTTCTTGGATCAAGTTCTCCTTTTAATAATTAAAATAATAATAATCAAAGAATATTTCAAAGAAGAATATTATTTGCATTTAATGAAATGCTTTATGCTTGTTTATGTTTCCGTTTGAAAGCAGCGCATGTCGGGCCAAATTTTACTTTCACTTTCAATTTGTCATTAGATTCTTTTCCTCTGAAATGATTGGCATTAAGGTGTCCTTTTATGAAACTGAAATCAGCAGCGATCCTGAGGATTGTTGCTGATCTCCGATCATTAGTGGTTTAGGAAACAGAGATGATCAGCGGAGAACATGTTCTCCGCTGATCATCTCAGCACACAGAGAATCTGTCAGAAACGGCCAGTGTATGAAGGAGCGATGTCAGCCCTTCACTGGCGATCTGTGTGAAAATTCTCCCTCCAGATTCTCCAGTCCAGAGGTGGAGAATCAGGGGAACCGCAAACAAAGTCACCGCTCTTTAGTAAACTGTTTGATCTTACTGTAATCTCGCGAGATTACAGTAACAGCAGCCGTTTTCTAGAGTTCTAAGCGTTTGTAGATCGTTTCTCTCCTCATTAGGAGAAGCAATCCACACCGCTTCATAAACAGGCATTCAGAGGAGAACTGTCTCCTGCCAAAGAACTGAGCAGCAGTCATTTACCGCTGCATGATAAAAAGACACCAAAATAAGTCATTTTGCTTAAAAAAATCTAAATGATTCTTTTAGTGAAATTGACAGGATGAGGTTTGCTTCTGCTTTTTCCAGAAAAATATGACCCTTTTATGGGGTGAAAAAACCTTACCAGGAGGCATTTCTCTAATTGTACGCTTCCACAAACGTATCTAAGTTTAGCAATCCTTTACCACAGAATCCAATGCTATTTCCATGTTGGCTTCCTACTGGGCACATCGGTGGGCCTAGCATGCTCTGGACCTGCCAACCTCCTGTCTCGATGTTTAAACCAGTGCACTTGCATGCACACTGGAACATATTCAGCACACAGCAAAAACAAACTCATGAAAGAAACAGAGCAAAAACACATTTTGTTCTTGAGACTTTTTTTGGGAAGAATCAATACACCTGTCACACCTCTGACATGAGGTGATACGAAGCTGTACACAAGAAGGAGTTACATGTGAGTGGGCAACCTTAATTATATTTGATTAAATAAAACGGATTACACTATGTTAGCTTTTTGTGTCTATCTATGATCCGGGGAGAATATTACTATACTGCATGGAGGCTTGGAATAAGGAGCGTTTTTTACCTTGAGGGGAGCCTGTGATGAATCTGCCCTTATCAGGATTGCTGTGATCTTTTGAGCGAGCTGACCCTGTAGGGTCGAGTATATGAGGTGAGGGGCCACTTAGGCCACTGGAGGATTGAACACAAATCTTACACAGTCACTTGCATGATCATCGTATGGAAGCACTCTCATCAGATTGTATATAGTGTATATATATGCACTGTGTGTGGACTGTATTTTTAAGTTTATATTAAGTGTTGAGAGTCACTGGGAAAATTTTTTTGAATCACGATTGGAGCATTTATCACTTGCACTTGCTATATTCCCTTAGTGGGAAGTCACGTGTTGCACAATTTTTGTGTGTTATCCCCTTTATCTGAGCATTTCTAAGGGGATTGAGTGTGTCACTACACTGTTTATTATTATTATTTTCAGATATATTGTATATTTATTTAGCGCTGCACTTTTTGTGTATTAATTAATACACCTGTCAAGTTTTTCCTGCTATGATCTCACTGGGGAGATTTAACCTCCTGTGTTGTCAGGACATGAGTGGCACTGGGGGGAAAACCAGTAATAATAAGCTGAATGAGCCTCTAATCTTTCACCATTTTATTTAATTTAATTTTAATATTACCGACTCATTTCAAGAAATGCCCGCAGCGATAAAAGAAGAAAAGAATTAGCGCAGGGAAGGCATGACTAGGCCCAGAGTGGGAAGCAAGACGTGTAAAGGTTAATGTTAGTATTAGGGTTGGTAAAGGATAGCTGGGGGATCTGGTTGGTAGAGGAAAGTGTAGGTGGGGTCTTCTGCACTTTAGGGTGGGGTGTCCTGGGGAGGGGCGTCAGTGGGAGCTGGACGTGGGAGAGAGAGCTTCCCTCTCGCCCTCCACCAGGGTGACCTTCCCTGAGGGCCTCGGTTTAGGGACAGTGGCAGCTGTCAGGGAGGGACTTTTGGCCCAGCTGTGGCTTACAGGGGCTGTACTGGCTGCGGAGCCGGGTCTCTGCCTCACTGCGGGACCCGAGCTTGTCACCAGCGGCAGGGGGGCAGGAGCGCCCATGTGCTCAGAGGTTTAGGCCTCCGGAGCACTTTAGCCCGCCCCCCCCCCACAGAGCTCAGGACCAGAACGGGAGCCCCACTCTGGACCCTCCGGCCCCGCTGGCAGGGCGCTCTCCTGCCTCTGCCTGCGGGGAGGCCGGGAGGAATCCTCGGGGGAGCTCGAGGGGCGGGGTCACACGGGGAAGAAGACCCTCCCCCCACCCACGGTGCAGAGATTGGGATGGTAATGGCTCCTCCACTGACAAGGAACCTGTCAGGGAGGGTGCCTGGCGTGGGAGGTGACCTGCGGCGGCTGCCGGGCTGTCTCCTGCTGCAGCCGGCGGGCCCCCTGAGAGGCTTGGAGCTGTGGCTCAAAAAAAAAACAAAAAAAACAGGTACAGCGCTAGGCAGAGGGCTGGCAAGTGCCCAGGGTCGTCAGGGAGCGTGGCTGGTGCTGGGAGGCAGGAGCGGCACAGACCTGCGGGACCCGTGGCTCCTGGGACTGGGAGGCCATCCAGTCATCGAGAGGAGGAGGACCGATCGGAGGGCGAGCTGTCAGAACCCGATACGGGGGCGACAGCTGGCCGCTCGGCGCCGGTGGATTTTTGGACGCGCGGCTGCTGGGACGTCTCCTGGGCAGCCTGGTGAGTTACCGGTTTTTGGGTATGCTCTCTTCTTTTCCTCTGCTCTCCGTGACCTGTTGGGGGGCGGGCTTCTGCGGTGTCGGCGGGCGGCGTCATCTCGTTGGGTATTGGTGCGGGTGTCTGCGATTTGTGGTCCGGCTGGGGACTTGTTGCGGCTCTTTGCGCAGGGCGGTAGTGGGGGCGCTGGGCCTGCTTCTGTGTGGTTTCCGCCTGCTGGTGGGGATGTTTGCGGGGGCCTAGGGCAGGATAGTGGGGACGCGCAGAGCCTGGTGTTTTCTTATTCTCCGGGTTCAGGGTCAGGGGTGGTTACGGCAGTGACCAGTGCTCTGGGCTCGGCGGCCCCATCCACGGTTTTGGGTGAGGGTGCGGGGGGTGCCAGGGCCGGGCGGCTTCACAGTGTACGTGTGGTTCGAGGGCCCGTTGGTGCGCACTTACATTCGGATGTACAAGAGAAGATGGGGTGAGGTGTGTAAGGGATTGGTATGGAAGTTTAATGGTGGTGTAGTGGGGTCTGGATGAACCTATCTCGGGTGCACTAGTCATGACTTGACAGCACCATTATATTCATTCCGGTGTACAAAGTATAACAACCACATGCAGAATCCTCTACACTACCATTAGTACTGGACAACTGGACCAGATCAGATAAGGGTCCTGTCACTGGGTTTGTGTATACTGTATAATACTGGAGATAGTTGTGTACACAAACATCAAATATACAAGACTTTGAATATGTCACCCAGGAAACCTTATACAGTATGGATTGTAGTAGTATGTCCTGATGAAGTGGTTTCCGTGAAATGCCTTGACATAACAATATTGTATAAGGGCACTATATTTGCAATTTTTTGTGCATTTTATCACATTTGAGATGTTTTTTACCTCCATTTTATACAGCTGATGAAATAAATACTTTGTAGTTTTATATATTTGTGTGTCCATCTGTCATATACAATATATATAGTTTCCAGGGTGAACTATTCAAAGACCTGCACATATTTGGTATTATATTGGGAAGATGCGTTCAGGACATTATATACAGGCAGCACATTGGCTAATTGGTTATCACTACTGCCTGGCAGTATTAGGGTTGTTGGTCTGAATCCCAACCATGGCACCACCTTCCTGGAATTTTCATGTTCTCACTGTGCCAGCATAAGTTTCCCCCGGGTACTCCACTTTCTTCCCACACTCCAAAGACATGCTGGTAGGTTAACTGGATTCTGTCTAAACTGGCCCTAGTATGTGTAAGTATGAATGTGAGTTAGGGACCTTAGATTGTACACTCCTTGATGGTTAGGGACTGATGTGAATGTACATTATATATGTAAAGCGCTGGGTAAATTGACAGTGTTATATAAGTACCAGTAATAAATGGGTCAATTTTTAAATTCCACCTCCTCTTTGCAGCATTTTATTCTGTAGACCAACATTTCTGAACCCTGTCAACACAGAGGAACCCTGAAAATAACTTTCCAGTCTCAGGGAACCCCTGCTGAAAATGAATATATCTACAACTCATGATACATTAGTGTGATGGTCAGTGGGAAGAATGCTACTTCCACTTGTATTTATTGGAAAGAATTTCCCCCTTATAGATAGCTAAAAAGATCAATGCTGTTAGTGAGAACTTATCCCGAAACACAGAAACTGATCATTGCTCAAGGAACCCCTGGAGGAACCCTGGTTGAGAAACCCTGGTGTAGACAAACACTTACCTTTCCCAGTGACTGCACACATTGGGATCCTCAAGATTCAGTGACAATGACATTCCAAACCATCGGCAGAGAATAAATGGAAACAGGCCGAAGCAATGTGATAACTGCACCATTTTTCCAGCATCAAGCAACCGGCTGAAAAAAAAATGTGTTCTCCATTACAACATAACTATAAAAACATAATACTCTTCCATTCATTATGAGTGTCATAATTCTACTGTACAATATTTATGGCATGCTACAAATAGTCACCTGTGAGAATATAAGGATACTACAGAATCCACCATCTGGTAATAATGAGGTATGAAGATTCACACACAGCTAAGACATAAGGGATCTCACACTCTCACGCTAGCAGTGTTGCCTTCTGCTGTGAACTCACTTAGTGACTAGACCACACAAAAACTGTCACCACATATAAAATGTTACCTTTATGAAAATGATCGCACACATACAACTCAATCAAAACAAAACTACACTTTATCAAGACTCCACATAAACACATACTGAACATGAGCCTTGCTGCATAGTTTACATACAGTGACCATAATTATAACTTTTAAAGGGGTCGAAATATGTAACTCAAATTTTGTTTGCATCTTTTTACTCGTTGCAGCTTCCTTTTACCAAGGAGTGACCAGAGGGATGAAAAATTAGTTGATTTCAGCTTTAAACAGCCAATAGATTGGCTGGGAAACTGCTATTTTCCCCAACCGGCAGTGACGTCATTGAATGTCCTCATTGTTCAGAAACTAATCTAGACATTGAAATGAATGGGCTGCCCTATGCACAATTCATGGAAATGAGTGCAAATCGCACTTTGAAAATCAAAAGCGAAAAAGCATGTTTCTGCAATAGGATGTCTGAACAGGGTCCTAACACAGAAGTAAACCCTCCTATTCTTTACAGCCAAGGGAGCTGTCATCTTAGGCTTTGTTTGATCTGCTTTGCCATTGTGCTGCACATGATCTGTTATGACACCAGCCATTTGATGGCTTGACAGTTTGGTTGAGAGAACGAGCAACTTTGACAGTTAACACTCATGGCATTCTTTGAATGTAACAGTTTTGAAAATCAGTGAGGCTACATTCACACTAGTGCAGCTGCGACTTGCTCTAATTTTCAGTGTGATTTTGTAGTGCAACATTATTGCATTTTGATGCATTTTTTAAATGTTTTTCATGCTGCTGCATTTTTTTTGTAAGGGAAGGAGACACAATACACAGAAGCTAGTTGTTAGGGAGTCGACACCCGCCTGCATCCTAACAACCAGCGACTTATGTCTGCTATCAGCCTGTCATAAAAATACGGACTATGGTATAGATTTTGAGGGGAATCCCACGCCTGAAAAACAACAAAGAAAATTGTCATGAGGTCCTCCCCAAAATCCATACCAGTATGCAGGAGAGGGGGGCAAACGTCCATTACACCCCCCCCCACCCCCAAAACAGCAATATTAGGCCACATGCCCTCAATATGGAGGGGTTGCTTTGCTACCTTTTTCCCATGTTGATGAGAATAAGGTCATCTTCCCCACTGCCCTGGCCCAATGGTTGTGGGAGTCTGCAGACAGGGGGCCTATCAGAATCTTGAAGTCCCCTTTAACAATAATGGGGTCCCCAAATATCAACCCTCTGCATGTCAATAAGTACTCATTCACAAAAAAGTAAGTGGTGAATAGAAACACAAACACAGTTTTTGATTGTGTAAAATTTTTGAAAAGTCCAACATTGTACATCTATTATCAATCCCATCGTCCAGATCTACAACAATCAAGATGAATAACAGCCTTTAACGCACATAAAAAAAAAACTAAGTTGACTGCCATATGACCAATCCCATCGATTGCCTTGCACCAAATGGCATCCCCAGTTCTTCTCGCCACTTAAGTAAACAAAGGGCCAGGGTCAGCTGGTGACATAACTGACCCTACGGCTGTGCTCAAAAGTTTGCATACCCTGGCAGAAATCATGAACTTTTGGCATTGATATTGAGAATATGACTGGGAAATTAATCTTTAAAATCCATTTTAACCTGTGTGTATCACCTTGCATGTCTGTACCAAGGCCTAACATTCCAGGGTATATAAACTTTTGATCAAGGCCATTTGGTTGATTTTATTTGTCATTATGATTTAAAAAGGAGCCAAACAACTATGTGATAAATAAATGGCTTCATATGAACACTATCCTTTAATAAAAGACAGTGTTTTTGGCATGATCAGTCATATTTTCAAAATGAATGCCAAAATTTCATGATTTCTGTCAGGATATGCAAACTTTTGAGCACAACTGTATATGGACATGTTCATATATGGTTAGTGACATCACCATGTGCCCCCTTACTCATTCATTTGGTGGGAGGTGGTATCTGGGGGCCCCCTTATTAGTTAAGGGGGTTTCTAGATCCCAATAAGTCCCTCGCCAGTGGAACCCTAGAAGGTTGTGAGGAAGAGGCCCTTGTCTGGGGGAAGTCCTCTCCATGTTGATGGCATGTAGTTCAGGAGGATGGCATGGTATGGTTCAGGAGGGAGTACAAGCTCCCCCCCCCCATCCTTCCTGGCCTGCCAGGCTGCATTCTCGGATAGGAGTATGGCATGTATTTTGGGGGACTTCATGCCATTTATTTTTTTTGTTCTCTTGGCATGGGGTCCCCTTTAAAATTCATACCAGACCCAAAGGGCCTGGTAAGGATTGTGGGGAGACCCAATATGTGTTTTTATTTTTATGACAAGCTCCTTTACTTACATTTTGCTGTCAGCTGTGAACCATAGTGCAGGCTCCCAACAATCAACACAAATGTTGGCAAAAAGCACCAGAAACACATGTGCATGCGTTTTTTGCTGGGTTTCCTTTGAAGTCTATGGGGCCAAAATCGTGCAGCAACCACACCAACAAAGAACTGGCACCTTTTCCAAAAATGTGCCATGTTATGTCACATTGATGTGAACAGGCACCAGAGAATAAGACAGAGAGAATAAAGTGATTTCCACTGTCATGCGGTTCTGTGGGATACAAGTTTTATAGGAAATCACACTAGTGTAAACCAGGCCTTAAATTGATGGGTTTAGTTTCATTTAAAGAAGAATCAAGATTTCTGATGTTGAGCTTGGTGGCCAAGGTAAAGCCAAAGCTTGAGAAAATATGATTCCAATGTATCTTTCCATCATACTGAGCTACACATATCATTAATTTAAAATTTAGCATATTATAAAGACACCAAGTTTGTAAATCATCAAAAAGTTAAGTTAACTGTTTGTGTTTTTGTTTAAGTGGAATTTTGTTTTGGAAAATGCCAAATCACGCATTCTTTTCCAGGCTACAGAAACTTCTAGGAGCCCATTCACCCAGCGGTTGCATGGTAAAGTACAGTTATTTTCTTTGGAACCTTATTAAACATGACAGTACATTCAACTCTATGTACAGTAGTGCATTGAAATGAGTTCTACTGTGTTGGAATACCCTGTCTACTAATTTTTCCAGCCAACACCAAGGAAGTGTGTTGGTATGAACTGAAACAGTAAGACAAAAGGTAAATGTCCCTGTCTATGTGCTGGGACTGTATTGGACAATGCTACCCAACACCGCCCAGTGGAGCTACAGAGGGTCAAACTTTGTATCATTTAATCCAGCAGTAGGTACAGTATTTACCTTTCCCTCTCTCCCCTACCACTCTGGTCAGCGCCAAGCGCTAGCTGAAGGAACCAATGGTAGTTTGTGGTATGGAGGAGTATTTGACGCCTTAGGTCTCATTCACACAGGGCATTCGCTTTTCTCCTCTGAACTCCAGAAATGCTGGCAGGAGAAAAGCTGCTTAAAAAAAAAAGCCCAAAGCTGCAGATTGTGCACACGTTTAGGCGCATCAAGCGTTTGCGTGTTAATGGATTTAATTGGTTAAAATATTATTTATTATGGCCACTGTAAAGCATTAACATTCAAATGCACCTAAACACATCTAGAGTTTAGACATGGGTACGTGATGGCGCTTTCAGCGTTTTTTCTGCTCTTCAGCTCTTCTGAACGTGCTTTTGATTTTTTCAGTCTGTCAACGTTCCTCTTCTAATACACCTACAAACGCCTACGTGTGCATGGACACATAGGCTTACACAGAGGCGCTTTTACAGGCTGTAAAAAAAAACCTGCCAAAGACCTGTAAACGCTGCAATATTTTAAGCCCAGTGTGCAGAAGGAATTACATTTGACATGATTTGGCCAGTCAGTGTTTTCACTCATGAAGTCTATAACTGTATGTAAGCTTGGACTCCAGCAACCCGCAGCTTATACAGGATTTACCTTTCATTCCCAGGAGCTCTACAGAGTAGTGGGAGAACAAAGGAGAAGTATGTGTTGGTAGAGAGGGGAGCATTAACCACTTGCCCTCCAAAGGATTTACCCCCCTTCCTGACCAGGCCATCATTTGCAATGTGGCTGTGCGTTACTTTGACAGTTGCGCGGTCATGCAATGCTGCACCCATATGAAAGTTATGTCTTTTTTTCCCCACAATTAGAGCTTCTTTTGTTGGTATTTGATCGCCTCTGCATTTTTTAATTTTGTGCTATAAACAAAAAAAAAAAACAATTTTGAAAAAAAAACACAATATTTTTGACTTTTTTGCTATAAAATATATCCAGTAAAAAATTTAAAAAAATCACATTTCATCATAAATTTATACCAAAATGTATTCTGCTACATGGTTTTGCTTAAAAAAATCCTAATACTTGTAAAGTATTAGGTTTACGTGAAAGTTATAGCATCTACGAATAGTATATATACTGGACTTGTTTTTTTTATACTAGTAATGGCGGTGATCAGCGACTTATATCGGGACTGCAGCGGGCATTCTGACACTGTGGGGGGACTGACTAAATGCCACTGACATCCCCAGTGACACCAATACAGTGATCAGTGCTAATAATAAGCACAGACACAGTACTAATGGCACTGAGCAGGAAGGGGTTAACATCGGGGGCGATCAAAGGGTTAACTGTGTGCTGTGTTTTACTGTATGTGCTGTGTGTGTGTTTTACTATGTAAACATGCTACTGTGTCTTTCTCTGCTGTGCAAAGAAGTACACAGCAGCATGTTACTGCTGGCAGGAGAGAGATCTGTGTTGTTTACACACAGGTCTCTCCCCTGTCACTGTTCCTCGGCAATCGCCGGGTGCAGGCGGGGAATCTCCGACCGGGACCCAGTAATCAGCATCTGTAGCTGCCATTTGCTGCGCGGGTAGGGTGGCGCACATGCGCCTGCCCGGAAATGCAAAATCACATGGTTTTGTGCAGCCCTGCTGCCCTGTAGCAGTAGTTCTACTATAGGGCAGTAGGGAAGCGGTTAAAGTGAACCTGTTGCTTTCCCCTGCATTATTAAAGCAAAACTTCACTTGAAAAAAAAACTTCAGCCTCCCCCCCCCAAAAAAAATAAAAGTCAGCAGTTACAAATACTGTAGATGCAGACCTTTAATAAAAGGACACCTAACTCACCAGGACCAGTTCTTCGTTGGTCTTCGGCACTGCCATGTTTATTAAGGGAAGCCAGCTGTCACTCCTTGCGGCTTCACAGCCGGCTTCCCACTGTGCATGTGCAAGCCGTGCTGTGCTTTGTGAATAGTCCCACAGTCTTCTGGGACCTGTGATGTGTCCCAGAAGGCTGCAGGCAAGGGGGTGGGGGGAGTTTCCATCAGACTGCCTAGGCGATCCGGGTGGAAGTAACAGCAGTTATCTGTCCAAACTAGGTACCTGCTCTCCCCGAAAAAGAGTCCAAAAGTGGTAGAAGGGTGGGGGAGGGGAAGAGGCAAAAACGCATAACTTTCCCTACTGGGTGAAGTTCCACTTTAACTGTTTAATGTGGAAATCACTGTATTAGTGTACATGGTGCAGTTAGTTCATAGACATGAACCATTGTTTCACTTGTCTAGTTGAAATAACACAGTGAACTGTTTCATGACTCTGTTGTCTGTCATTAAGTTTACCACTAGATCTAAATTACAGATCATTCTGCATCACGCTGCCATTACACTACAAACAACTCAAATTAGAAACATTCTAGGATTTGTGTTCAGTCTGTTCACAGCCGTAGCATAGATCCTTTAGTGAAGCATCTGTTTATTATAATGAAATTCTGTTCTATGTCATCACAGTGATGGAACACTTAGCAGTATGTGAATTATCCATGCTGAAGATGGTTAGACACTTCAACATAAAGCGGAACTCCAGGCAAACAACTATCAATACATGCAGGGCTGTGGATAAGGGGGTACCACCAGTCCTCCTGTACGTGGCCCAGAACAGTAGGGGGGCCCAGGCAGCTGGGTGAATCAGATGTGGGCAGGGAGGGTGATCGGCACAGCAGGGGGGCGATTATTGGAACTGATCCCCTGTATGACTCTCTCTGCAGCAGCTGAAAGCTGGCTTCTTCTTCTCTCCCTCCCACTGGCTTTCAGCTGCTGCAGAGAGAGAGCCGTACAGGGGATCGGTTCCAGTAACTGCTTTCCTGTCGCACCTTACACCCTCTATGTGCACCATACATTTCCCCATGTTTCTCAGGCCCCCTCTGTGCCCCCACCCCCGTAGTGCTGTCAGCTATCCTCCCCTCCTTCCTACCAGCAGCTTCAAGCACACAATAGGATCCTTCAGGAAAGAGAGCGGCGGAAGGGTCCAGTAAATATGTCACATTTACCAGTCCCTTTCTTTCCTAAATGAACACAATGAGCGATTGCTACCAAACACTCACTGTGTTCATTTGTAGCCAAAACATAGAAAACCGTGTTTTCTTGGTGGGGAGAGGGGCCTGTTAGGTTGGCTGTATGGGACCCCATGTTTTCTAACAGAAGCCCTGAATACATGTGTAGTATTTACCCTGGCAAAGGATTTATAATTCAAAACACCCATGCCACAGTGAGGGACATTTACTAAAACTAGTGCACACAGGATCTGGGGCAGTTGTGCATAGTACCCAATCAGCTTCTAGGTTGTACTGTCAAAGCTTAAAGCGGAGCTCCACCCAAAAGGAGAAGTTCCACTTTAAGGACTGCTCCTCCGCTCCCCATTAAGGATTGGCACCTTTGGGGGGCAGGGGGGGGGGGAGCGGGTACCCAAATTTGACAGGTACCCGCTCCCACTTCCGGTCTGATCGCCTAGGAAGCGGAAGTTGTCCTCCCTCCCTCCCTGTAGTCTTTTGGGAAACGTGACAGATCCCAGAAGACTATGGGACCATTCATGAAGTGCAGCGATACTCACGCATGTGCAGTGGGTACCCAGGTGTGAAGCCGCAAGCTATCACAGCTGGGTGCCCACACTGAAGATGCCGGCCTCCTGGAATACAGGACGGATGGTGAAACGGGCTGCGGGGACACACCACGGGACTGAGGGACAGGTAAGTGGCTGTTTTTTAAAAGTCAGCAGCTACAGTTTTTGTAGCTGCTGACTTTTATTTTTTGACAGCGTGATGGAACTCCGCTTTAAAGTGGTTGTAAAGGAAAACATTAAAAAGAACAAAATAAATAACAAACATGTCTATACTTACCTGCTCTGTGCAACAGAATTGCACAAATCAGCCCCGATCATCCTCTTCTCGGGTCCCCCGCCAGCGCTCCTGGCTCCTCCCCTCTTGCTGGTGCCCCCAATAGGAAGCATGATTCCCATAGGGGTACTCGTGCAGGCTCATTCCATTGTCCATTTACACAGGTAGCAGGACTCGGTCGTGCCCCTTGCTTCCTTGTCACTGTAGTTGATTGACAGGAGCCAATGGCTCCTGCTGCTATCGATCTCCCCAGTGAGTAGGAACAAAGCCAGGAGAGCCGCAGCTCTCATGCACAGAGCTGGATTGTGATCGGTCTCAGGTAAGTATAAGGGGGGTCACACAGAAGGCTTTTTTACCTTAATGCATAGAATGCATTGGTCCTCAGGCACACGGGACGTTTTGATAACGCTGGTAACGTTAGCTGTGTAAAGTCACATTAAAAACGTGAGTTGTTCAGCTTTTTTTAGCGTTTTTGCATTAGCGTTTAGCTGCATTTTCCCACTTTTTTTGCGCTTTTGGTTTTTAACATTTTTTGGGTAAAAAAAGTTAAAAAAAACAACAGTTTGCTGCATTTTACTGCATTTTGCCACGTTTTTCGGCATTAGAGCGTTTTTACAGCTAAACAACTCCTCTAGAAACCCACTAGTCCTGGGTTCTTTTCCAGCCAAAAAACATTGCTTACAGTCCATGTGTGCATGGACACCTAGGATAACATGCTGGACCAGGGGCGGACTGACCATTTGGAAACTCAGGTACTGCCCGAGGGCCCGGGGTCAGTAGGGGGCCCCAGGAGATGCCCCTGGTACCTTTTTCATAGGCTTTTTTGAGTTTGGGCAAGGACACAGGGGCCCCATAATCCCCTATTGCCCGGGGGCCCCATGAGTTGTCAGTCCGCCCCTGTGCTGGAGGGTTTACTAGCTGTAGAAAAAATGTCAAAAGCCAAAAACAGCCGCTGTAAAAATGTCCAGTGTGCATGAGAACTGAAAATAAAAAAACCTTGAGGCTTTAAACCACTTTAATTGAACAAGCTGAAGTTAGAAGCTGATAGGTTGCTATGCACAACTGCCCCAAATCCTCTGTGCACCAGTTTTAGTAAATCTCCCCCCCCCCCCCCCCCCCCCCCGGGTAACAAAGCAAACCTATTTCCTGGCTCAGTTTTGTAACTTTCTATGCCTCCTCACCTCATGTTTCCAACAAGAACCCAGACAGAGATAAAGCCCAAAGACCTTATTCACACTGGGACCGCAAAGCAAGATGATGCACTGTAGTTGTGTGTTGCACTGCAAGGTCAATTGCACCCCCACACACATCTAAATTGCACTGTAACAACTATAATACATCTGCAGTAAAGCAAACCACAATACACAGGCTAACAAAAATGCTGCAGGACCTATTTTTAGGTGCGTTAACATCCCGGTCATTTAGAATGGGCTGCTAACTGCAATACTTCTCAATGCATTTTCATACATGTGTTGATAAAGCCTGGCAACTAGCATTTTCAGAAGAAATCCTTTGTCCCATGCCTTGAATGTAACTGTTTTGGGAAACAGTTAAAACAGAATTAAAAGAGAAGTATGGGAACATAAAAAAACTCACCTAAGTGGCTGCAGCATCGATCCAAGGCTTCATCTGTTCCTCCACCCCTACACCGAGAACTGAGCAATCAACGACTGATGATCGCTCAGTTCTCAATCTTCAGTGAGCAGAGAGCTGGTGACTGTCCGTCACTGCTCTGCCCCTCCAGTTCTCACTGGAGCGCCGAGCTATGGAGGGGGCGGGAGCAGATGGCTCAGTCTCTCAGTGGTGTGCTGAGAGGCTGAGCCAGCTGCCAATCCAGACATTTGGGTCAAAATCAGGATCTCTCCAGAGCCTTGACTAGCTCATTGACTTCAACTGACAGTGGACTTTAGCCCGCTGTCAACTTAAAACGGGTCACAGGAATGTAGAATGAAGTGCACCCCTGTGATCCATTAGGACAGTGGTAGGCAACCTTTTTTTTCAACTGAGCCAAATCTCGCCAAAACCACAATTGAAATTTATTTTGAGAGCCACATTTTTAAAACTGAAAATACATAGGATGGTACACTGTTTTTAGTTTCAATAAGTTTTTATAGTAATTCATCCCCCATAGTAATTTATCCCCCATATAGTAATTCATCCCCCATAGTAATTCATCCCCCATATAGTAATTCATCCCCCATATAGTAATTCATCCCCCATAGTAATTCATCCCCCATAGTAATTCATCCCCCATATAGTAATTCATCCCCCATAGTAATTCATCCCCCATATAGTAATTCATCCCCCATATAGTAATTCATCCCCCATATAGTAATTCATCCCCCATATAGTAATTCATCCCCCATAGTAATTCATCCCCCATATAGTAATTCATCCCCCATAGTAATTCATCCCCCATATAGTAATTCATCCCCCATAGTAATTCATCCCCCATAGTAATTCATCCCCCATAGTAATTCATCCCCCATATAGTAATTCATCCCCCATATAGTAATTCATCCCCCCTATAGTAATTCATCCCCCCTATAGTAATTCATCCCCCATATAGTAATTCATCCCCCCTATAGTAATTCATCCCCCCTATAGTAATTCATCCCCCCTATAGTAATTCATCCCCCCTATAGTAATTCATCCCCCATATTAATTCATCCCTCATATAGTAGTAGTAAGTAAGTAGCAAGTAGTAAGCCAAGTCCCCCCTGTGTCAATTCACTTACCTTTGCTCCGCGCGTTCCTCTCGCCGTGTTCCCGCGCCGTTCCGGTCTTCAGGGCGGACTGTGAGAGGAGCCTAGCTCCTCTCACGTTCGTCACGCTGCCCCGCCTACACACATCCTGACAGCCAATCACTGGCTATCAGGATGTGAGTGGCAGCGAGACTGGCCAATCATTGCATTTGAGCGCGCTGCCCTGGCTGTTTTTTGTTTGGATCACGCTGCAGAGTCCCTGCCGCCCGAGAGGAGGGAGGGGAGCGGGCGCCCGGCACACAAGAGCCGCATTAAAGCGTGTAAAGAGCCGCATGTGGCTCGCGAGCCGCGGCTTGCCGACCACTGCATTAGGAGAAGAAGGGCCAAAAGAGCTTTGGCCCGACTTCTCCTTTAAACCTCTGTAAAAAAAAAAATCAAAAACCAAATTGAGCCCCAGGAGCTTTTAGCTGTAATGTCCTAGTATACACAGCATATTAGCAGATTATGGAAGACTTATGGGGCTAGTGACCCCTAACTGGCAGTGCTCCATTCGGTCAACTGGGTGCTGCCATCTTCTCCCAGTATAACTTTCTGGGCCGCAATGATGTCCCTCCTGCACATGCACACAAGATTCATATCATCATAACAAAGAGCAGGACCCTCCCCCATACTGCAAGGGTTAAATGCTCATTTATGCCTAGGGGAAAAGAAAAAAGCAATTTTATTTAATCTCTCACTGCCGTTGGAGCTCAAAGTTTCTCTCATGCTCGGTCTGTGGGCGCTCCCTTGGTGTCCTCATGTACAATGTATACAAGGCTACTGGCCCTGCATTGTACTTTATGATGTCACAGTGCCTGCCTTAAGGCCAACTTCACACCTTTGTATTGTGGTAACTGTGCTTGTTACTGCAGAGTACTGTACCTTACCAGGCACATATTTGTGCTTTGCAGCACAGCAGCTAAAGCTATGCAGTTAAAGTGTTACTAAACCCACAACAGTCAAATCAGTCTATATATACAGTAAAGCATGCTTGTTAAACTCACTGTGGCGCCTAAGGGGATAATCTTCAGCATTGCGTAAAACGGATGTTTGACCTGACTTCTCTGATACTTCCCTTTTTCCATAGTCCCCAATACATCTGCTGATAGAACAGAGCCTTGGGGGCAAGCTGCACATGCTCAGTTTGGTGAGTATTGCTAGATAGTTTTTTTTCTTCGGAGAATGCATGTGCACATGGCTAATCAGCACTGTCCAGACAGAGGGCCAGGGGTCCTGCAACCTCATAAGACAGTGAGAGGAGAATGAAAACTCTCCCCTACAAGCTTTAACCAGTGCTCAGCTGGACACTGATGGAAGTCTCAAGACTGCTCTAACTGCTGATGAGAAAGGGCATTTAGCTGTTTATATTTACTAAAATAATTGCATTTCCATGTTCTGTGTACTGTTGCAGATCAGATATAGTACACGCAGGGTCCAGGGTTTAGTAACACTTTAAACCTAAAGCAACCAATCAGGTAAATAAAATGATTCTGCTCAGTCTATCAGTATCCAGATAGCTATAAGGGTACCAAATAAAATTAACAAAAATAATGTAATCTTTACAGGAATTGATCCCATTTTAAGTTTTGACGGATGAAATAAAGTACCGTAAGTGTTTATGCCGAGATGTCCTGGTGCCGGATTTTTACTTTTCTATCGGATCTTTGGACATTCAGTACTACGTGAGTCTGGGCACATAAGTCTTGATCTCACCTGCTAACCCTTATGGGATCTTGGGATTGCATCACTTTTCCTGTTGTCTTGATCTGCTTTGTCCAGTCAAAGAAAAGTGGTTGGCTTCATGAAGCTTTTTACTACAGCCTTGGAGATCCACAAAAGGTGCCTCACTATTGAATTATTCATCATTAAAAGGTTAAAAAAAAAATTTCCGCACTGAAATCTTTCAATCTTGCATTTCAAAGTGCAAGATGTGCTATTGTAAATGAAGACATAACCATAAACTTCAAAGATAGAGTACATGGCAGGCCCAATACAGACAATATTTCTACACATTGGCCCTCAGCAGTCCACATTTATCACAGTCAGCACATTGAGGCTTGGTACATGATTGAACAGTTAATGGCCTCATAACACACTGCATACAGTAAGCATGTGAATTACAAAGGAATGTTTTTAGTACCTTGGGAATATTGGGGCCCTCTGTGATGACATGCCCCAAACTACTTTTGGTTATTTCCCACTTCACTTACAGTGAAAACAGCTGTTGGCAGCTGCTACTTATTTTCTTTCTTCTGCAGGAACACATTCACAGCAGCCACACACCATAATAAGATAAGATATCGTATAAACGTATCAAAGATGACAAACACATATTCATATATTTCTCTAAAAACTTTCTTGTAAAGTTTGTTTTCATGGACAAGATGCACGCCTTATACACAACAGAGACCCTGCTGGTGCGCACATCTACATAGCCAAAGCAACTGTTATTACCAGTGACCTGCTGTGGCTGTATGTTACATGGACTCTACAATAGGCCCTCTGTGGATAAGATGAAATTATGAGTGATGGGACAAATGTCCTTACAGCAACAGGTTTCTGGAAATTGGTGCCGAAGATAAAGAGTTAATCATGTATAGTCATGAGTTTGTCTGGACTGGCTCAATAAAAGAAAAGTAACAATTTGAGTTGACATAGCTGCTAAAATTCACACTAGTCCTACAGTCTAATGATAGAGCAACTGGCAGTCAGTCCCCAGTCCCTGGAACAGACACTGCACTGTGCAAACAAGCTTTATTAAAGCACAACTGCAAATCATTCCACAGATTCTGAAGTATTTATTATCCCCTTAGGAAACAGAAGAAACCTTCTTAACTGGCCAAAGGTTAGTGCCTGATCATTCCAATTAGGAACAATCAGACCTTTGCAGTTTAACCCCTTGGCGCCAGTGCATATTTGCCCTTTAAGGGGTTTGTGATGCTGGGAGGTGGGATGGGGTTTAGGGTCTTGTGATTGGATGTCACAGTGGTCACATGCTCAGAAAGCTCCCGATCACCTTTCCGTGAGGCCCAAGTAAATGTGCCAGGAGCGCGCAGGGTTTGCGCTCTCTGCACATGTTTTGTTACATTGGGTATAAGCGGCATCAAGGCCCAGACACTGAGAGGCCGCATATTTGCATACCATCAGTGCCAAGGAGTTAAATTGTATCTAAAGCCAAATTTTTGATAGAGTAAGCAGGGGGTAAAACTCCTGTTGGGTTTGTGCTGCTGTCTGTGTCCGCACTGGGGAGAATCACCCTCTCTTTTTATCTTCGTGATCACCATCAAGTGCGGGGAAATCTAATAATTTGAGAGAATAGGATTAAGCCAGCTACAGACGGTTTGAATCTTGGCTGGTTCCGCAGGATCTATCAATCAACTGGGGTACAACCAGCCTGTTGGATTTTACATGCGATTATTGCTAGTTATAGCCATTAGCAGTAATCACTGAGTTCTGCGGGTGAGGACAGCTCCCAGAAACCACCTAGCTCCATGGGAGGGATTCCCCCAATAACACTGACCCATGGTTGCAGAAAAGAAAATCTCTCCATCTATGGCCGGCTTTAGAGAGAAAATCTTCCGGACTTGTTCTGCTAAGAATTGGGAACGATAAGATTTCACCTGATTTTGGAGAATTTCCCTCTCACTTATGAATAAGAAGAAGAAAAAGTTTGTATCCATTTCGGATACAGATGTTTCTATTCAGATACAAATAGATACAATGTTGCTATACTTTTAAATGTCAAATATAATATCGGACTGAAATTCTTTTTTTTACTTCTTCTTCTTCATATTCTATTTCTTCTTTTTCTTCTTCCTCTTCTTCTTCTTCTTCTTCTTCTTCATATTCAAATTCTTCTTTTTCCTCTTCTTCATATTCTATTTCTTCTATTTCTTCCTCTTCTTTATATTCTATTTCTTCTTTTTATTCATATTCTATTTCTTCTTCTCATTCATATTCTATTTTTTTCCTTTTCTTCTTTTCCTTCTTCTTTCATGCCACTGCTCATGCACATTTTTTAAAATCAGAAAAAGATCAGCAGATTTGTCCATCATTGCCGCGAAAATCGGCAGAGCGACAAATTTGGCCGTTTTTTTTCCAGCAGGACCGATAATCGAAAAGGGCAAAAATCAGTAAAAAAGGCTGACCGATTAGCGTACTAACGATCCGAAAATCGGCCAATTTTTTTTTCGGCCGTTTTTCATCCCATCTATGGCCCGCATAAGGCTGCTTTCACACTGATCCATTTTTCTTTTTTTTTGCATTTAAAAAAAAGCAGAACAAAAATGCATAGCCATTAAATCCTATGAAACTCTTTACACTGGTCAGTTGTGAGTCTGTTGCACTTTTCAAAGTCCTGCTTGTTGGATTTCTGGAGCATGTTGGGTCCCGTAAAAAAACACACCAAAAAAAGCATCCCTCAATTGAAATGAATAGAAAATGCATAAAAAATGCTCAAGCCCAAGTTCACAGAATCGCATGACATGGGAAATGCCATTATATTCAGTGGTGCCCTTCTAATCAATGGGACTCAGCACAGTGCAATTTTGTAGAAGGTTTCTGGTGGACTTCAGTGTGATTTTAGCCACCCTAGACATCTACAGTGGGGATCGAAAGTTTGGGCACCCCAGCTAAAAATTTGTATTAATGTGCATAAAGAAGCCAAGGAAAGATGGAAAAATCTCCAAAAGGCATCAAATTACAGATTAGACAATCTTATAATATGTCAACAAAAGTTAAATTTTATTTCCATCATTTACACTTTCAAAATAACAGAAAACAAAAAAATGGCGTCTGCAAAAGTTTGGGCACCCTGCAGAATTTATAGCATGCACTGCCCCCTTTGCCAAGCTGAGACCTGCCAGTGTCATGGATTGTTCTCAATCATCGTCTGGGAAGACCAGGTGATGTCAAGCTCAAAGGTTTTAAATGCCCAGACTCATGTGACCTTGCCCCAACAATCAGCACCATGGGTTCTTCTAAGCAGTTGTCTAGAAAACTGAAACTGAAAATAGTTGATGCTCACAAAGCTGGAGAAGGCTATAAGAAGATAGCAAAGCGTTTTCAGATGTCAATATCCTCTGTTCAGAATGTAATTAAGAAATGGCAGTCATCAGGAACAGTGGAAGTTAAAGCAAGATCTGGAAGACCAAGAAAAATATCAGACAGAACAGCTCACAGGATTGTGAGAAAAACAATTCAAAACCCACATTTGACTGCACGATCCCTCCAGAAAGATCTGTCAGACACTGGAGTTGTGGTACACTATTCCACTATAAAGAGATACTTGTACAAATATGGTCTTCATGGAAGAGTCATCAGAAGAAAACCTCTTCTACGTCCTCACCACAAAAATCATCGTTTGAACTCTGCAAATGAACATATAGACAAGCCTGATGCATTTTGGAAACAAATTCTGTGGACCGATGAGGTTAAAATTGAACATTTTGGCCGGAATGAGCAAAGGTACGTTTGGAGAAGAAGGGGCACAGAATTTAATGAAAAGAACCTCTGTCCAACTGTTAAGCATGGGGTTGGATCAATCATGCTTTGGGGTTGTGTTGCAGACAGTGGCACAGGGAACATCTCACGAGTAGAAGGAAAAATGGATTCAATCAAATTTCAGCAAATTTTGGATGGTAACTTGATGCCATCTGTGAAAAAGCTGAAGTTAAAGAGAGGATGGCTTCTACAAATGGATAATGATCCTAAACACACCTCGAAATCCACGGGGGATTACATCAGGAGGCGTAAACTGAAGGTTTTGCCATGGCCTTCACAATCTCCTGACCTCAACATAATTGAAAATCTATGGATAGACCTTAAAAGAGCAGTGCGTGACAGACAGCCCAGAGATCTCAAAGAACTGGAAGACTTTTGTAAGGAAGAATGGGCAAAGATACCTCAAACAAGAATTGAAAGACTCTTGGCTGACTACAAAAAGCGTTTACAAGCTGTGATACTTGCCAAAGGGGGCAGTACAAGATATTAACTCTGCAGGGTGCCCAAACTTTTGCAGACGCCATTTTTTTGTTTTCTGTTATTTTGAAAGTGTAAATGATGGAAATAAAATCTAACTTTTGTTGACATATTATAAGAATGTCTAATCTGTAATTTGATGCCTTTTGGAGATTTTTCTATCTTTCCTTGGCTTCTTTATGCACATTAATACAAATTCTTAGCTGGGGTGCCCAAACTTTCGATCCCCACTGTATGTTGTCTCACAGAAGTCGCATCAGCATAGATAGAAAGCATTCCCATGCAACCTTGATGGATGAGTGTTTTTTTTTTCTATCCCTTATCTCTCCTCCCTGGTCACCCTTTATCTAATTTTGATACAGCCGAGATTTTGGAGGCTTTCCTTGGATCCTTCCGTTGATCAATTAGTCCTTCTTTTAATTTGGCTGATCCTTCCAATGGTCGATTGACCGGTCCCTCCTTTGATCGACTAATACTTCCTTTGGTTGATCCGTCTTTCAATTGAGTGATCCTTCCTTCGGTCGATCTTTCCTTCAATTGATTACAGGAAAGGTCAATTAATTGATCGAAGGAAGGGTCGATCTATCGAAAGAAGGCTTGCACGACTGAAGGGTTTATATATTTCGAAGGAAGGCTCAATTGATTGATCGAAGGAAGACTCAGTCGATAAAAGAAAGGATTGAAGGAAGGAACAAAACCTCTTCAGTGTGAATCTAGCCTTAGGCAGCAAGGATGACTGGGGAGGAGAGGTAAAAACTAAATAACACTCAGCCATCAAAGTCATAGGAATGCTTTTTATCTATGCTGATGCGACTTCTAAAGTGGCATTGAAACTGCATCAGAAATTAAATTTACCACAACACGGCAACAACGCAGCATAAATGCTGCAAAAAGCATATGCATTTTTTGATATGTCTTTTGATACAGAGCAGTGTAAAAGTTGCCTAAAATGGCCATTTTATAGGTTCTATGCAGAATTTCTCAGTCACTGATACAGAACAAGTCAGCATATTGAAACATTCAGAGTAAAGAATTCCATATCTGCAGGTTTGCTCTGGCTTATTCACTAACAAAATTGAAGCAAGGGAATTGGTATTACAGTCAGGCAACTAGCATTTTCAGAGTGTGAGCTTTATAATGGTAGTCTGTATGTTTCTCTCATAAAGATGCACATCAATGCTAGGATTTCCATTACATTCAATGGTGTCTATTCACATCTGAGTGTAGTGTTGATCCATGCTTATTGCTCAAAAAAGTATATGTGTGTTGTGTGTTTTTTGTGCATTTAGTCTCAAACCTATTTGTGTTGTCAGTGTTCTCTCAGCTCATATGGTCATTTGTTCTCAAATTTCCAGCGAAAATGGTACATGAAAGCTAGACAGGGGTTTTAATTCTTCCCCACTTCATCCAAAACTAAAAAAAAAGATTTGCCTCTACACATTTTAAGTAATGATATTCAAGTAAAGTGTCATTGTAATAGTAAAAGTAACAGAACAAAAAAAAGCAAACTTCAGTTCTTTCTACTGCTTATATTTTGTTAAAATGTGAAATGGTTAATGGCTTTGAATGTTTGACAGGTTGTATAAGATCTAAGAACGTCTAGTGCACCTGGGCATTGTAACTAAGATCAAACACAAGTGACACACTCATACAATGTCACTACTCTATGTGGGTGAAAAAAATGCATTGTTGCCACTGAATGTCACAAGCCCCTCCTAACATGATAAACTACCCAAGCTATACATTCATCGAGATTTTTCTGTATCTGTGGTAAGCTCATCCAAAATTACATTAAATCACAGTTGCCAACTGTCCTGTCTTTCCACGGAAAGCCTCAGGACTATAAAACGCAATGAAGTTTTCAATTAAACAGCTCAATGCCTTCCAGGCGCATATAAAAATGTTAAGTCTTACAGTTTGTTTTCTTTGGAAAACAACCACAGCCTGCTTAAAAAAAAGCCTGTCCTCCTGCCAGTATGCTGAAAAGAAGGACCCTTGCTCTCCGTGTGGAAGTAGCAGTTCCTCCGAAGAGGTCTGACATGCCTTCTGTTGTGTCATAGTTACATAGTTAGTGTGGCTGAAAAAAGACAAATGTCCATCCAGTTCAACCATAGAAAAAAAAAAGTTATAATCCTACACCCACAATTGATCCAGAGGAAGTAAAAAAAAAACCCAGCAAAGCACGATCCAATTTGCTCCTGCTGGGAAAAAAATTCCTTCCTGATCCCCCGAGAGGCAATTGGATATTCCCTGGATCAATTTTACCTATAAATGTTAGTATCCAGTTATATTCTGTGTATCCAAGAAAGAATCCAGGCCTTTTTTAAAGAAATCCACTGAGCTGGCCAGAACCAACTCTTGAGGGAGTCTATTCCACATTTTCACAGCTCTCACTGTGAAGAAACCTTTCCATGTTTGGAGATTAAATCTCTTTTCCTCCAGACGTAAAGAGTGCCCCCTTGTCCTCTGTGATGACCTCAGGGTGAATAGCTCTACACCGAGTTCACTATATGAACCACTGATGTATTTATACATGTTGATCATATCCCCTCTTAATCTCCTCTTCTCAAGAGAGAATAAATTCAGTGTCAGATTTAGGGCTCTCTAATCATCAAGTGCCATACACTTGGCTGATTGCATAGCTATTGCTTTGGCTCAGCAGGGGGTGTTTTGGACTTATGCAGAGAAGCCGCTGCTTCCACACAGACGGCAAGAATATTTTGCTGCAGCATGCTGACAATGGACAAGCTTTTCTACTCAGATGATGGTTGTTTTCTAGACCTCAGGCAAGCCATAGATGATATGATTTTCTTTCCTTCCACCATGGGTGAAAGGAAATAAAATTGCTCAATTACCTCTTCAACACACTGAGGCCCCTGTGACACGGATGTTTCGCTCTGGTTCGCATGCTCGTTTTTCAGGCGGATCCAATCGGAAACCTCTATTCGTCTCTATGGAACGGACATGTGTCTGTTTACACCCGCCAAAAATCCAAAGCCAAAAAGAGATGGATGGCGATCCATTCCCCTTTCTATTCATTGGATCAGATCAGATGACAGTTGGAAGGGAGAGAACAGGCGGCCTGTTTCCATCCATAGAGGACAGAAAAGCGGAGTGAACACAGACCTTGCTCAGCGGGGATAGCAGACAGATACACTCGCTGAGCAAGCAGATCCACTGAAGGGTCCGCCCCGTGTGAAAGGGGCTTCAGTGTTGATGTGGGTATCCCTTCCACAGCACTATTGTGTTCTGCTGGCGGGGAGCTGTCCTTGCTGGCAGAAAACAATGATTACTGCCAGAGGCTAAAGCCGCCGGCAGTAATTGCATGTAAAAAATCCGACAGTTTGATTGCACCCAAGTCAATTGATTGATTGTCTTCAGTACAATCAGCCTGCCCACAGAATGATCACATCTTGGCCAGTCCCTGCTGAACCGACCGAGATTCAATACATCTATGGCTGGCTTCCTTTAAATATGCTCCCTTTCAGTATGTATGCACTGCAGCAAAGCCAATGGCACCAAACAAAGGATTGGGGGAATATGATTTAAAGACAAATGTAAGTATTTAAACTAGTTGCATTTAAAATATAAGTAATGATTTTTTAACTAATGCATAATTGCAATATGTTCCTTTTATAACAACAACTTTATAACAAATAAAGAGAGTGACTCTCCCACACAGGGACACTGACAGCTGTAAAAACCTGACAGGTGTTCTAACCCCTCTGCTCTATCCAAAACTAAAAGAAAAGGTTTGCCTTTAGTTATACTTGAAGTTGCAAGTAATACATATAACAAAATAAATATGCTAACAGGGATTTGAAATCATCATTCTTAAAAATGTTCATCTCCTCTTATATATATCGAAAAATGTGAATAAACTATATTATATGTTCTTCTTGGGGTCTAGTCACGCCTTGGCAATTGCAGTGCCATTCATTTTCAATAGCACCCCGTTGCCTAAATGATAAGTTCATCTTTGGTAACATGTTACAACTGTACAGTATATGTTACTGTGCACCTCTCCTCACACCCAGTGTACCAATTTAAAAACAGAGGAGCCCCACACAGCTGCATCATTCATTCATAGGAATCCAGGAATTAATGAACTACAAGTCCCATCTGCCACCGTGGCAGACGGCTTGTAGTTCTCAGTGATGTGCGAGGGTGCCGAGAAGTGTCCTCGTAGTTCATTACTCTTCCTGCACTTCAGTTACTGTCTGCCCATACTGTAGATAAATGCAGACAGCTGTATTGAGTGACTGCAGGAGCCTGAAACTGCACCCGTGATCTGCTGATAATGGGTGCAATGCTTTGCAGGCTCCTAAGAAAAAAAAATAATAAATGCAAATTTCTTTACCTGTAAAAATGTGTAGTTTATTTTTATTTTTTGTAGTTTAAGTGAACTTATCCTTTAAGGCATCACACCTCCAGTCAAATGCATTGCAGGACAGCACAATGCACACTAACACACTAACACACCGATGTGAGTTGTGGTGTGCTGTGTCATAAACAATTGCACTTATCTAATTCTGGTGCATTGACAGTCCATTCAGATGAATGAGCTGCCGTCACACAATGCAACAGAACGTGAATGTTACAATAACACTCTTGAACGTGAAGGTGTAAATGGCCCCAAATCTTACTGTAGCTTACTTCTCCCCCATGTTGCCCTCGTCTAATGTATTTATAGTGGTAAGGCACATATATTATCAGAAAGGCTTCAGATATTCTATGTATGTTCTCCCAAGACATCTTGCTCTCTAGCTCCCTCGTCAACTCCTCCTACTTCTCTCCTATCCTCTGGAACTCCCTACCCCAATATGTCCGGTCAGCCCCCACCCTGTCTGCTATTAGGTGATCTTTGAAAACTCACTTATTCAGGGAAGCCTACCCCACCTCCACCTAAGAACTGTACTTGAGTCACCTCCACCAGATCATCCCCCGCAGCTATTACCTTTTGTACCACCTCTCCCTTCCTTTAGATTGTAAGCTCCATGAGCAGGACCCTCCTATTCCTTCTGTACTGAACTGTATTGTAATTGTACTGTCTCCCTTTATATTGTAAAGCGCTGCGCAAACTGTTGGCGATATATAAATCCTGTATAATATTAATACTAATAGTAATGTATGTAATCGGTAAATACCAATTCTGTAAATGTATTGCTCTTCATAGTCCTGTGTCATCTGTGGAGTCAGAATATTGCTTTTGATATTAACAGAATGCACGTGTATGTATTAAAGGCAGCAATTTGACTCAAACCAAAGCCAGCTGATACAGCAGTCTATTGTTTGTTTTCTATTGATCTTCTTTCATGTTCTTTTCTTTCTTCATTACAGAAACGTGGAAGTACGATCTTTAAAAGTCTGATTCACAGTTGGTTTGAAATATATAAAGGCTTGTTCTAACTCAATGCAAATGTGAATCCCATTCAATGAGCCCAGGCGTCTTTGAAGAGTGATACATCACAGCTAAGGCAACCAAAGCCACTTCAACCCCAAAGTGTTTTCCCTGTTCAGCTGTCTCTTCATCGGGGAATCTGACAATATTGTTTGTAGTCTGATTTTCACATAGTAAACGGCATTCCTAAGAAAGTCCAAAGCAGTTCAGGAACATTAAAAAATTGTGACCAATAAATAATAAAAATGATAAGCTTTACTCTCACAAATTAGGGATAATTTATGGATTAAACTGTTGTGGATGGGAAATGACAATTACTGGGAATCTGTCATGGAAAAAATACAGGTAATGCTGGCAAAAACTGTTAAAGTGAAACCAAAGCATCACCAAAAATCTAGTTTTTTGTAGGAAATTGTGTTTGTTATTTACACTGCCTATGAGCAGTGGTGTAATTAGGTTTTGTGCTGCCCTAGGCAGCACAAACAAATCTGCCACAACAGCCCCCCCCCTCCGGCTCCCGGACACCAGCTTCCCCCATCTGCGACCCCCTCCCCCCCACTGCATGCCACACCCCCCCCCCGGGACCCCCTCCCAGGACAGAAGAAGAGAAACTTAGGGAGACTCACCATCACAGCTCTCCGGAGTTCCGGCTCCCTTCCCGGAGTCTCCTGGCCGCTCCCCTCATTCTGCTCTTCTGCCTGCCTCCCAGCCCCGATGCCCCTTGGGGCCTCCTTGGCATAATACAGGATAACCAGTGTCCCTTATTCCGGGGAGTGGTGCCGTCCCCCTGAAAAATGTCACCGAAGGCAAACACCTTGTTGGACTCATGGTGAAAATGTTCTACCTATGACACATGCCGGTTCACTGAGATGTACAGAATTTACAATATAAGTGGCTGCTCAGTGGCCAAGGAAAGAAGTCTTCAAATGAGGAAAAATTGTCATAGATGGCAAATGTTGCCACCACAATCTGTGCTACTGCTCTGCTTTAATAGTAAATAGGGAACTTAGCAATGACATAGTTGCCTTGTTGTCTCTGACCTCAACATTTTGTAAGCCACTGACCAGAAAATAGTGAGTTAAAGTGGTAGTAAACTCCGCTTTATGACTTGTACCTACAGGTCAGCTTATAATAAGGTTTACTGGTAGGTACAGTGAATATCTCCTAAACATGGACCGTTTAGGAGCTATTTCCATTTACAGCAGTCAGTAATGTCACCGATGCATGCGCACTGCGCTCTGAATAAACAGCACACTGGAGTATACCACCCATTGAGAGCACTGAGAGTTCTGTGCTTCGACCATGACTCTAGTGCACATGTGCGGGAGTGACATCAACTCGACCTGGTCATTGAAATAGCCACAGAGCATGAACCTGGAAGGAATACCAGGCGAAGATGGAAGCGCTGACAGCGGTGACATCTTGCCACGGGGGGGGGGGGCTTTGTTTTAAGATAGGTCTGTCATAATGTGTTAGTGTGTAATGCATAAACCACCCTGGGGCCCACTTTTTTTTACTTTACTTATGCTTTAAGTCAGTGTGAAGTCAAAATTGCTGTAAAGTATATACATGGTCTGTGGCTGAAAAAGTATGAAAGCAACAAACAGCAAAGCATCTACAGCAGGGGTGTCAAAATGGCGGCCCTCCAGCTGTTGCGAAACTACAAGTCCCATCATGCCTCTGCCTTTGGGAGTCATGCTTGTAACTGTCAATCTTGCAATGCCTCATGGAACTTGTAGTTTGGCAACAGCTGGAGGGCCGCCAGTTTGACACCCATGATATACCGTATCTGCTAGGCTTAGAAAATTCAAAGGATAGAAAGACGCCATTAAAAAAGTCATTAGCAATGATGCCTGCTCTAATTCATCTAAAGACGGCAATACACGGTTATTTTTTTTTATTCAGCCAGCAGACTGAACAGGAAAAAAAAAAGAATACTCCATCTATTCTGACAACTACACCTACCGCTGTCAGAATACACTGGTCTATATCTACAGTAGCTGATCAAGAAAAATGTTCCCTTCAACAGACGTCAATCAAATTCGACTTCTATAGAGCAGGAATCATCACACATTGAATGAAATTCGGCCAGTCCGTGCTGCACCGGCTGAATTTCAGTCAGTTTATGGCCAGCTTTAGATTGATAGTAAAGTAGCCCAGGGTTCGATTTTGGGGACCATTACTTTTAAACCTGTCTAATCTTACTGACTGGGTAACCGCCATTGTTTATGGCAAAACAGACCTAAACAGAAAACTTTGAGAGATTCCAGAAAAAGACAAAAGGCCAGGTTGGAGCTGTAACCTACAGTTATTGTTTCGAAATAGGTGCAGTGCCAAGAATGTCTACTGGGCACATCGGCATGCACTGTACAGTACAACAGGAATGTGTCATGCGAGGTTCTCTAATGGCTGGACAATTCCACCTCCAACTTCAATCACACATATACAGTATATTCACCACATGACACAGTTCAAATACGATGGTTAAAAAAAACAAAACATTTTTGCAGTTACTAAAATTAGAGTTGTTTAGTTCTCTTTAGTGAAAAAACTGACAATCTAAAATTGCCTGCAGACATTAAACAGTGGCGGGGCCTGCATGCAGGACACAGCCACTTAGAGATCTTTCTGATACACAACTGTTCTACAAACATGCAGGTTTACACTGGGCAAACCTCCATGTTTGTTCCTACAGAAAAGAGAGGCAGATGGCAGCTGTATAATTGGAACCCTAGAGATTTTGCCATGAAAATCCATCCCAGACGATCCTCTTTTTCCCCAAGCAAACTAGGTGGTTGCACATCAGCTACCATCAAGGACTTTCCCCAATCCAGCCATAATCAGCCATACTGGAATAAGGCTGGTATTATTGCTAATATGGAAGTTAACCGATCTCCTAAACCAGAAACCCAGGACCATCATAATCTGCAGTCACCACGATGGAACGTGAGTGTTTTTTTTAATCCTTTCACGTGTCCATACAAAGTAAAGAGTCTATAATGTGGGAAAAAAATGTGAACCTCAAATCACTAAAAATCACTGAACTCGCCAGTTCAAAATAGCGATTACTAACAGCCTTATCTTTCTTGGGATTGTAATATTCACCATTTTGTAAAAGCAACAAGAATTACTTTTTTCATTTTAAGCCACATTAAGATGAAATTGGGAAGTTCATACTTCATTATGTTCCATTTGTTCTTTTACTAGTCAGGTATTATCTGTCACGCATTACATTTTTTAGGTAAATGTTGGAGTGTCTACTTGAATATGTATAGCCCCGAAGACTAAAACAGTTGTCTCTTGCAATCTCTGTCTGAGAGAAAAACAGAAAAGATTAAACGATCAAGTTTCCCTTTATTTCCTAACAAGCCTTACAACAGCTGCCCCTGCTGGGTTTTAGCAACTGTTCCTTATGTAGACAACAAACTTTCTGTATTCTGAAGGGGGTTTACTTACGTCATCTGCATGTGGTATGGATTAAACCAGTAGCAAAGGCCTATTGTGCACTAAGGCTCCCTAATATTTTAACATGATTTTAAATAATGCAGTCTATTTCAGGAGATCAGTGCCATGACTGTATAGTCCTGGAAAATAAACATTTTACATCACAAATAGAACTATACTGAAATTATTCTGTAGCTAAAAGAAAACAAAATTGCCTGTACAACTACAATAATAATATTTATAAGCTTTGCTGCTCTAGCATATGACCCTTCCATGTGTGTTGGAGGCTTGTGACTCCTTTCTGCATCCTGTATTTCCACTAGCCGGCTGCAATATCACGAGAATATGCCATTTAGAGCTGCAAGGACATCCAAGTGATGTAGCAGTCAGTAGATGGAACTACAGTGCACAATGAGTAGACATTGGTATCCAGTACCACCAAAAGGGTTGTACACTAAAGATTTCAATGGTGGTACTAGCTTTGCAGCAGAGTGAAGTTTTGATTTCCTGGTGGTGGGACAGGTATTATTTTTTTTTTCCCCACAAAATGGAGTTTATATGACTTTCTGCGATCCTAATGAGCTTATTTCTCCTCAATATATCTACCAATAATAAGCTTTCCTCAGCAGGGACAAAGGCAATTAAAAAATTCAGTAGATTTTTCCTCAATCTAAAAAAACGTTCTGGCTAGAGTTAAGGATTTTAACAGAATCAGAAATGTTGAGTACATGAATGTACTGGCTACATTTGGTTTTGGTTGCTACAATTTGCTTAGCTTGAACATTGTCCTTAGCCTTAGGAATCATTCATTTATTAGAGTTTCAGTCTGGTTTACCAAACCTGTACAATACAAGTAATCCAGGGATACTGTCCTGTAGCTTTGTAGGTAGCTACTCCTTACATAGAGTGCCATGATATGTATCCACCTAGGATCCTTCTTACAGATATATCAACCCAGAGAGAAGCTTACCATGGTGATCAAGTAGTGGTGCCCCAATCATTGGTGTCTGTGGGAGTGAAGTGAACCCCAGCCCAGCATTAGTGTTCCGTGGTTACCTTCCCTCATCACACACTCCTAAACTACTCTGCTGCTCTTCTTTGTAGGGCCAAGGTATTGCTGTGAGTCTAGAGCAGGAGATAACTCTACCCAGGACATCTTCAGAAAACAAATGCGATCTAGCTAAACTCGTGGAGACCAGTTTTAAATATGACTCTGTTTTTCACTGCACATCAACGACACTCCAAAAAACGTAGATTTTCATGACCCATGTTTTTCAATGTAGACGTATATGGTAATTGATGACTTGCTGAATACCCCCCCAGTGTTATACTCTTATAACCTTGGTTGTTTATGTTACTATACAGTAAAAGGTCTAATCTCTCCAAAAAATGTTCTGTTAATAAAATCAGAACTATACACACATAAAGTTTTAGAAGGAATTTTCTAAATGTTTACTTAAAATTGGCACTAATAATAGGTGGTGTGAAAACCTTAGTACCCTCCTAATAATATCATATTAGGTTTTTAATTCATCTCCCCTTCTCGTCTTATCTTTCTGCTACATTGGGCCAGTTGTGCTGCATAGAAACGTGTTTAAAGGTATAAAATACAGGAAATAGTTCTATTAATTGACACATTCTCAGTGTCCAAACCGGCCTTTCTCAACCTTTTCAGCACAGAGGAACTTTCCAGTCTCAGGGACCCCCTGCTAAAAATGACTATATCCATAACTCAATGTGTTGGTCAGTGGGAAGAATGTTCCTTACATTTGTGGTCATTGGGAAAAATGACCCCCTTACAGATAGCCAAAAAAGATCAGAGTGAACTTATCTGAAAGGCAGAAATTGCTCATTGCTCAAGGAACCCATAGCAGCCACTTGAGAAACCCTAGAGTTCCAGGGAACCCTGGCTGAGAAAACCTGGTCAAAATATTTTATAAGGTAGACATCAAATGTATCATTGTGAAAAATAATTTCTGGTGCTCATTATTTCTGGAGGTTATTCAAAGAGTCGAAAAAGAGCAAATTTCAGTTTAAAATACAGCATTATGTCATAAGTCTGTCAAGTTTTTGTTGCCATTGGTGTTCCAGCTAGGGAGATGTTCCCCTCTATCAATTCAGGTGACCATTGTCACCGAGACAGAAAATGCTGGAAAATCCAAAATTGTAGAGTTGTCACTAGAGTACAAGCTGATGGTAATTCATTTAACTGGGATAAATATTCCAGTGATAGCTATATAAAATGGGAATTACTCTCACAGATTTCCTTTCATTTTCTGCTGTGCCTCCAGGACAGAAATTTAATGGCAAATTACAGAGTACAACAAAAAAATAACCTAATGTGGGTTTTAACCCTTCCCTATACTTTTGAAATATAGCAAAAGTTATGTCTATACATATGCTTTATCAGAGCATGACTGCATTTGTGGTGGACTATAAACTTTTCCAGAAAAACTTTAACTAGTATGAGGGAAATCTTCAAAAACTGACAGTTAGGACAGTTGGTATCAATTATATTCTTTTAATTTATAAACAACTGTATGTGCTCTTCTCAACTACCAAATTCTCAAATTAGTAATGAGAAAATTAAAGTTTCAATGGACAACACATACAGTTAATTTCTGTTCTGTTTGAGAAACTATGATATTTTTCAAAAGCTAATACTGTTCAACCCTTAAGATAGCCTGTGACCAGGCTATAGACACACTGAATATGTACATATGTGTAACAAGCAAGAAATGAGATTGAAACAAGCTCTCCCTGACCTCTGAAGCTGCATGTACTGTGAAACAATTCATCCTCAAAGTTTACACAAGAAACACTTTGGTCTCCCCTCTTCCTGTGCACTTGCTCAGTGTTTACAAATTTTTGAAGACCAGCAAGCTTCTGATTTACTGCTGGGATGGAGTGCAGAGCGAGTTTGAAAAGGAAAGTTCTTACCACTGTAAACTAAGGATGAACTGTTTCACAATGCCTTTAGACACAGCATTCAGTAATGGTGTGTTTTAAAGCATATTTGCTGCTTGCCAAAAATACAAAATAGTTTAATGTCCATAGTAATTTAAGGGTTAAATAGAGAATAAATGAATAGGAGACACACTCCATTATCTGATTTTTCATGTTAGTATAGTCAAAACTTCCACACAATACAATCATGATCAGGCCCTTTGCTGTGAAACGTGTCAAACAGGTGGTGTTGTTGGGTGGGGGCATTATGGCTGTAGCTATCATGTGGATGTTTTAAATAAAATAACCTGGAAAAGCAGAGACTGGAGTGTGGCTCCTTTTCTTTTATTCTTTTCAGTGATAGTCAAAGGTGGACTTCTTTAAGCAAGAACTCCGTGACAAGGCACAGAATCACGTCTGCAGAGGTGCTGTGTGTTCAAGAGTCAAGAGAGATGACTTTCTAAAAATAATAAATAACATAGAGTACCGGTACTTCCCAAAAATGTTATCATATTTCCATTTCCACGTGTGTGCATAATGTATGGATGGGTTTCTTGCATCTGATCCCACTTCACGCTCAAAACCCTATGTATTGTTGTGGCAAATGTTTCTGTAGCCCATTATTTGAAGTTTCAGAATATCTACAGCTGTTAGAAGCAATAAAAGTGTACATCTTCAAGTACAAGGGACTTGTTTCTAGTTAAAAATAAGAACAGTGTGAAGTGTTTCGAACAAAGAGGCTGGAGCAGGCACCAGAATATAATTATATGGATAATTAAAATCCACTGCAGCAATAACTGCACTCCGCGGTCTAATGAGAATTCCTTTCCTGTGGAGATCTCCCAAGAATGATTTGCATCATGACATGAATAGAGGAGCTGTCTCCTTCCACACTGCTTGGCACAGCTCGGTAACTATCTGGTTTTCAGAAATGCATAAGAAAGGATGCCTTTGCCTTAGTCTTGGCCTTCAGAAGATAGAAGAGTCTCTTGCTTTTACTCACTTGGTAAAACTGTTATTTTTTTTTTCTCTATACAATGAGCTGTGTATTGCCACTGTACTGGATTCTCATTGGTGTAAAGAGCAAGGACCAGTTTCCATCTGTGTTGTATCACAGTTTACGCTTGGTGCTTAATTTCCGCAACGTAAGTGAATACCAGAACACGGTGGAATGCATGGGAATGATTAGCATGGATAATGATGAGAAGAAAGATGAAGCTACAGATCACACAACTACAGTTAACACAAATGTGGAAAGAGAACTTGAAAATAAATGTTTAAAGTGAACCTGATCTGGCCTAAATAGTTTCATAATAATAATGTCTAAGGTAGCAATGCACAGCCCTTATGGTGCCTACAAGTACCCGTTGTAGTCCGCAAACTGATCCCAGAGTCCATGTGGAGCTCTCGGGGATCCGAGGTAGTCACTTGAGCTCCGGAAGATTTTACCTCCTTCATGATCGAGCCATTTTTTGCTTTACAGAGCTGCACTACTTTACTTAAAGTGGAGCTCCAGTCCCCATAACAAATTTATTTTGAAAGCTGACCCAGTATTGTTTATTCTTTAACATTAACCACTTCAATACCGGGTAATTATACCCCCGTCCTGCCCAGGCCAATTCAGCTTTCACCGCTGTTGCACTTTGAATGACAATTGTGCAGTCATGCAACACTGTACCCATATGAAAGTTTTATAATATTTTTCACACAAATAAATGATAAATAAAACAAAAAACACCTGCAACATTTAAAAAAAACCCTCTTTTCTTTGTTTCTGTTATAAAATATATAACATTTCTTCACACATTTAGGTCAAAATGTATTCTGCTACATTTCTTTGATGAAAATAATGATTTTTTTTCAAATGTTTCTATTTTCTTTTTATGTTTTATAACATTTTTTCTTTTTTTTTGCTATTTTATTTTTCAGCACACTGTGACCAAAGCAATACAATGTTACCATAGTAACATTGAACTACTCTGGACAAGTTATCAGGATTTTTTTCTTTTTTTTAACACATTATGATTGCTAATACCAATGTATTTCATTGATTTTTGAAATAATTGTTACTGAATGAAACTGATTCATTCAGTCTTTTGTTGTGATAAGCTGTGATTTGGCAAAGTTGATCACATGATACAGATGGGCTGTGATTGGCCCTGTCTGTATCATGTGACTGCCTTGACCAGTCACAGATAACAACATAATTGTATACAATGGATGGCATGACAGGAAGCCATCCATTATATACAATTGACATGTGATCTGCTGCGATTGGTCACAGCGGTAACATGACACTGTCAACGGGCCGGTGTAGTGATATGTCATCAGCTGTGTCCCATGTGTCCCATAGCCGTATGAGTGGCTCATTTTGACAGGACATCATATGACTCCCAGTCACAACGGTGAATGTCCCGCCTGGCCATCAATCTGCTAAAGGTGTTAATAAATGGATCATTTATTTGGTATAGCCTTCTAATTAGTTTTAACTAAGTAAAAGTTTACCTTGATCTCGGAAGCAGGCAGACGCCATGATGGATGTGGGCATCTGAAGCCCACAAGTCTATATTTTCTGGAGTTGGTGCTGCTGGCTATCTCAGCATGCACCATTCGATCTCACACCTGCGCAGTAGTGACACTGCTCCGCGCAATTTCTGGTTTTGACTTAACGCAATAGTCAGCAACTAGGAACCCAAAGGACTCCTGGGATACAGGACCCGACATTCCAGGAGACTTTGTGAATCACCTTTATACGCCATCGCCTAGGCGGCCAGGACCAGAAATACAGTCTTTATTTACAATATTAAAAAATATATATGATTATCCTAATTGTGCTGGACACCACAGGAACAGTGTTAACAGAGGGACATTAAAAAAAGGGTGGAACTCCGCTTTATTTGCGTAACGCAGTACCCAAGCAAAATTTCTATCATTTATTTCACATAAATAGAGCTTTCTTTAGGTGGTATTTGATCATTGCTGGGTTATTTTTTGTGATATAAATGAAAAAGGACCAACAATTATTAAAAGAAAATAATATTTTTTTTACTGTCTGCTATAATACATATCCAATAAAAAATTTTAAAAATCTGATTTCTTCATAAATTTTGGCCAAAATGTATTCTGCTACATATCTTTGATAAAAAAAAATCCAAGTAAGTGTATATTGATTGGTTTGCATTAAAGTAATGGCATCTACAAGCTATGGTGTATATACAGTCATGGCCGAAATTGTTGGCACCCTTGATATTTCTCCAGGAAATCATGTATTTCTCACGAAACGTATTGCATTAACACATGTTTTGCTATACACATGTTTATTCCCTTTGTGTGTATTGGGACAAAACAAAAAAAGGGAGGAAAGAAAGCAAATTCGACATAATGTCACACAAACCTCCAAAAATGGGCTGGACAAAAGTATTGGCACCCTTTCACAACTGCGGATAAATAAGAATGTTACAAGCATGTGATGCTCCTGTAAACTCACCTGGGGCAAGTAACAGGTGTGGGCAATATAGAAATCACACCTGAAAGCAGATAAAAAGGAGAGACGTTCACTTAACCTTTGCATTGTGTGTCTGTCTGTGCCACACTAAGCATGGACAACAGAAAGAGGAGACGAGAACTGTCTGAGGACCTGAGAACCAAAATTGTGGCAAAATATCAACAATCTCAAGGTTACAAGTCCATCTCCAGAGAACTAGATTTGCCTTTGTCCACAGTGCGCAACATTATCAAGAAGTTTGCAACCCATGGCACTGTAGCTAATCTCCCTGGTCGTGGACGGATGAGGAAAATTGATGAAAGATTGCAACGCAGAATAGTCCGGATGGTGGATAAGCAGCCCCAAACATGTTCCAAAGACATTCAAGCTGTCCTGCAGGCTCAGGGAGCATCAGTGTCAGCGCGAACTATCCGTCGACATTTAAATGAAATGAAACGCTATGGCAGGAGACCCAGGAGGACCCCACTGCTGACACAGAGACATAAAAAAGCAAGACTACAGTTTGCCAAAATGTACTTGAGTAAGCCAAAAGCCTTCTGGGAAAACGTCTTGTGGACAGATGAGACCAAGATAGAGCTTTTCGGTAAAGCACATCATTCTACTGTTTACCGAAAACGGAATGAGGCCTACAAAGAACAAAACACAGTACCTACGGTAAAATATGGTGGAGGTTCAATGATGTTTTGGGGTTGTTTTGCTGCCTCTGGCACTGGGTGCCTTGACTGTGTGCAAGGCATCATGAAATCTGAGGATTACCAAAGGATTTTGGGTCGCACTGTAGGGCCCAGTGTCAGAAAGCTGGGTTTGCGTCCAAGATCCTGGGTCTTCCAGCAGGACAATGACCCCAAACATACGTCAAAAAGCACTCAGAAATGGATGGCAAAGAAGCGCTGGAGAGTTCTGAAGTGGCCAGCAATGAGCCCAGATCTAAATCCCATTGAACACCTGTGGAGAGATCTTAAAATTGCTGTTGGGAAAAGGTGTCCTTCCAATAAGAGAGACCTGGAGCTGTTTGCAAAGGAAGAGTGGTCCAAAATTCCGGGTGAGAGGTGTCAGAAGCTTATTGATGGTTATAGGAAGCGACTGATTTCAGTTATGTTTTCCAAAGGGTGTGCAACCAAATATTAAGTTAAGGGTGCCAATACTTTTGTCCAGCCCATTTTTGGGGTTTTGTGTGACATTATGTCATATTTGCTTTTCTGCCTCTGTTTTATATTTGTTCCAATACATACAAAGGGAATAAACATGTGTATAGCAAAACATGTGTTAATGCAATACCTTTTTTGTGTGAAATACTTGATTTTCAGGAAAAATATCAAGGGTGCCAACAATTTCGGCCATGACTGTATACTGGAATTTGTATTTAATTTAGTTTTTTTTATACTACTAATGGCGGTGATCAGCGACTTATAATGGGACTGCAGTAGTGCAGCGGACAATCTGATGCTGCGAGGGAACTGACTAACTGCCACTGACATTAATACAGTGATCAGTGATAATATTATACACTGTCAGTGTACTAATGACACTGGCTGGGAAGGGGTTAACATCTAGGATCTATCAAGGGGTTAAATGTGTGCCTAACTATGTGTAATGTGTGTAAAGTGTTCTGTTTTTACTAGGAGATCGTTCCCTCTGTAGAAAGCTCTGTGTTTAATGTCAATACAGAGCACTGGGCTCTGACTGTATACAGCTGATCAGCAGGTCCTGGTAGTGAATCATTGGTTGGGACTTGTTGACAGTCTCCTGCTGGGGGGGTGCGCATGCGTGTACCCAAAACCCGGGAACTAGGCAGCGATGTACAGGTACGTTGCTTTGCCTACAGCAGCTGCCTGTCCCTAGTACAAGTGGACAAGTGGTCCCTACGTGGCTAGACATTGGGACTGATTGCTTCCCAAGATGAGATTACTACTCACTGTCATTCAACTGTCATCTGTAGTGCCTACACTGTCCAATAAAATTCTAGTATTTACAGTTGAATGACAGCTGAGGATTAAAGGTTAATGTTTAGGTGTCATTTTTGCAGTCTTAGAATAAGGTTATGTGATATTAAAAGTTGTTCTAAAGTCAAGACGTTTTTTTACCTTAATGCATTCTCTGCATTAGAGTAAACATGTCAGTGGCTCTCTCCATGCTTTTACAGGACACAGAGGCAGCAATGGGAGTCACTGGCTGCTGCTGTCAATCAAATCCTGTAAAGAGGGAGCAGAGCCAAATTGTGTATCTATGGATGCACACAGCCTGACTCGGGAGCACACCCGCACTTGTGCCCCCATAGCAGCAGGCTTGCTATGGGGATACTCGCAGAAGAGGAGGAGCAGAGAATGCTGGGGGGACCCCAGAAAAGGAAGTAAGAGACCGCTCTGTGCAATTCCATTGTACAGAGCAGGTAAGTATAACATGTTTACTATTTTACAGGAAAAAAAATTGTGCCTTTAGAACCGTTTTAGGTTTAAAATGTATCTATGGTCGAAATGTAAAATCATATATTCCACATTGTATTTCAGTATTTATTATCAGGGGCGGACTGACAACTCATGGGGCCCCCGGGCAATAGGGGATCATGGGGCCCCTGTGTCCTTACCCAAACTCAAAAAAGCCTATGAAAAAGGTACCAGGGGCATCTCATGGGGCCCCCTACTGACCCCGTCCCTCGGGCAGTGCCCGAGTTATCAAATGGTCAGTCCACCCCTGTTTATTATTATTATTATACAGTATTTATATGGCGCCAAAAGATTTGCTCAGCGCTTTACATTATAGTGGGGGACAGTGCATGAGACAATACAGTAACAAAACGATACACGAGGGGTTCGAGGGCCCTGCTCTTTCGAGCTTACAATCTAGGAGGGATTTCTAGCCATACATCTAAATGATCTTGAAGTTTATAAACTCACTTTGTGAAGATCCTTCACATTTACTTCCTTGCATTCTGTGACAGGTGATTGCTATGCTCTGTGAGTAGGCATTGCTATGTCACACATTTCACAGAGCCTGCCTTTAGAGCACAGGTGTCAAACTGGCGGCCCTCCAGCTTGACACCCCTGCTTTAGAGGTGCTCATTTTCAGGAGGCGGAGTCAGTACAGGAATCTCCATTTCATGGAGCAATGTACCATGGGATATGTAGTCCTTTGAAATGAAGAAGCTGCAAAGCAAGCAGGGATCCCATGAAGATGTAGAAAGACATGAGCTTATATTGGATTGTCAAATATACAGTAACTATTGTTTTTATTGCTCTTAAAATGCCGATGTTAACTCTTCACCTTCCCTGCCTTCTGAAGCCTCTGCTCCCTGCCATTTTCTTTTTTGTGTGTTTATTACAGCTTGGACCCACAGGAAGTGGGTTGGATGACATATGCTCCATTAATGAGGGGTTAAGTGAAAGGGGAAGTATAAAAGTTAGGGATCATAATATACAGGATGGATGTTTTTGGATGTTTCACCTGAGAACTGTCACACAGGAGGAGATCACATGCCCCACCATTGGTTATCATGCACAGCTACACCAGATTCTAAGTTTTAGTAAATCTCCCCCAACGTGTGCAAAATTCTTGGCACCAAAACCTAATTTACCAAGTAAGCTACGCACCCACCCTAGAGTTATTGGATTGCACCATTAGCCATGTGAACTATAGGCAGAAGAGAAAAACAAACAGAGGGTGCACTGACCTAATGCATTATCTTATTAAATGATAAAAGTAGGTATTGTACTCACAAAATGACAATACAGTCAAAGGCACATCATGAAAGAACAGCTCTGTCCAATCCGCACTATGTGTCTGTCCATAATGGGAACTCTTGACCTCCAACAACTGATGCATTTCGAGGACTTGCCTCTTCCTCAGACTTCTCTACTTAGTATATTTGGATTTCCCCAGACCTTTGAGGCGTACATATCCCAAGAAATTTGTGATGTGGTGCTATCCATACAGAGGCTATCCTTAATCGCAGGAGTATCTGGGTTTGCCATTTCTGAACTATAGGCAGTGGCTGGATAACTGTGATAATTGAATCATTTTTATGTAGAGGTGTTTGGATAAACAGACACATGAAAAGAAATGCTCTCCTTTATTAAAGACTAAAGTAAGAAATGCTTTTATTTTATAGCCAATCATATTCAGATTGTCAGAGTCCATCTGTTATTTTCCAGTGTGAATCTGAATCTAGCAGCTGTTGCTGCAGACAGTTTTATGGGACACTCAAAATAATTGAAAAAAGAACTGTTTGTGTTTCCCTAAATTACACACTAAGATTCAGATGTTTAGATTCCAGCTTTAGCTCTTTTGTAGTGCAGGTTATCACTTTAGATGCCGATAAATGATGTCTAATTCAGCATAGGAGTATTTTTGTTTCTATTACAACACTAGAAAACCAATAAACCGAATATTAATTTTCCTTACTTTAAAAACAGAGATGCACCATCATTCAAGCAATAACTTGCAGAAAGACAGCATGTTAGATATTAAAGCGGAGTTCCAGAAACGTTGTAAAAAAAATAAAAGTCAACAGCTACAAAAACTGTAGCTGCTGACTTTTAAACAACAGCCACTTACCTGTCCCTCGGTCCCATGGTGTGTCCCCCGCTGCCCGTTTCTTAGGCCGTCCTGTATTCCAGGAGGCCGGCATCTTCAGTGTGGGCACCAGGCTGTGATAGCTTGCGGCTTCACAGCCGGGTACCCACTGCGCATGCACGAGTAGCGCTGCACTTCATGAATGGTCCTGTAGTTTTCTGGGACTTGTCACATGTCCCAAAAGAATACAGGGAGGGAGGACAACTTCCGCTTTCGATCACCTAGGCGATTGGACCAGAAGTGGGAGTGGTACCTGTCAAATTTGGTCCCAGTCCTTAATGGGGAGCGGGAGCAGTCCTTAAAGGGGAACTTCCCCTTTTGGGTGGAGCTCTGCTTTAATGGGGTTATTTTCTAAAACTGGAGAGTGCAAAGTCTGCTACAGTTCTGCATAGAAACCAATCAGCTTCCAGGTTTTATTGCCAAACATTAATTGAACAAGCTGAAGTTAGAAGCTGATTGGCTACCATGCACAGCTGCAGCAGATTCTGAGTGCACCAGTTTTAGTAAATCTTCTCCATAGAACTCCAATAAGGTAGTATGATGCTATTTAGCATACACTGACTTTGATACACATATTTAAATAAGGTATTAGCTGGTCCTAAAATATAAATGTCAGTAAGTGCTTGTTTACACTAGCTTCAAAACATGGCATTGGACATGCTTTTTTAAAGCACTCTGAATGCTAATCAAAACACCTGTCACTAAATCCAATTTGTTTTGTTTGTAATGTATTTATTACAGGTACCTAGATAGCGCTGGCAATTTACACAGCGCTTTACATGTACAGGCGTACCTCGGTTTACGAATTTAATTCGTTCCACGGGACGTTTTGTATTGCAAAAAAATTTGTAAACCGAAACGTGGATTCCCATGGGAATGCACTGAAAACCAATTAATCCTTTCCGGAGGTCAGAAAAAAGTAAAAAAAAAAAGTCTTTTATCTGTTCAAAACTCTTTATAAAGTACACTTTACTGTAAAGGCATAGTACTGTACATGCATTGAAAAAAATTAATCCGTTCGTATTGCGAAAAACATTTGTAAACCAAGCCATTATTTTTTATGGATTTTCATTCGTAAACCAAAAATTACGTTAACCGAGGCGTTCGTAAACCGAGGTACGCCTGTATTGCACATTCACATCAGTCTCTAACCCTCAAGGAACTTACAATCGAAGATCCCTAGGTTCACACCTATGCAGGTTGCATTTGAGCCGTTTCTATATAGTGTTTTGCATTGCGTTTTTGCACTTGTGTTTTTGATGCGTTTTGCAGGTTTTTTTTTTAATTTTAAAAAATTTTCTTGTTGCTAGACAGATTTAAAATACAGAATGCATCAAAAACTCATCAATAACATGCTTTTCTGCAGAGTTTCCATTGAAGTCTATAGAACCAAAAACACACCTTTTTGTGTTAAAAAATGTCCTTGACCCTTTCCAAAAAGCACACCAGGTGAACATGTCCCATAGGAGATCATGTGGGCAGCACAGTGGCTAAATGGCTAGCACTGACGCTTGGCAGTACTAGGGTCGTTGGTTCAAATCCAAGCCACGGCACCACCTGCCTGGAGTTTGCATGTTCTCCCTGTGCCTGCGTGGGTTTCCTCCTGGTACTCCTCCCATACTCCAAAGACATGCTAGCAGGTTAATTGGCTCCTGTCTAAATTGTCCCTAGTATGTGTATGTATGAATGTAAGTTAGGGACCTTAGATTGTTCGCCCCTTGAGGGTTAGGGACTGATGTGAATGTACAATATATATATATATATATATATGTGTAAAGCGCTGTGTAAATGGACGACACTATATAAGTACCTAAAATAAAATAAATAATAATGTTAATGGACTGTACTGCATTTGTGGAAAACGCTTAGGCGTGAACCTAGCGTAACTCACATACTAGGGCCTTTTTTTTTTGGACAGGAGCCAATTAACCTACCAGCATGTCTTTGGAGTGTGGGAGGAAACTCATACAGGCACAGGGAGAACATGCAAACTCGGTGGTGCCATGCTTGGGTTTCAAACCAAATATTGCTGGGCGGAAGTGCTAACCATGTAGCCATTGTGCTGCCCAAAATGGTTAGCTTACAGTCCTGTTTACACATTGCTTTGCTTTGCTTCATAAATGACACCCCATGTTGCTTTAGTGGTACTTCAAAGCGTCTTTAAAGCCTCCCTAGAAGTCTATGACAAAGCTTGCCTACAGCACCTGCAGCTTTTGAGAGGCTTTTATTCAGCTTTAGCTTCTCTTGGTTTTGGAGGTAACGCAGGTATGAGATATCAACACATACACAGGGCATCTGTCATGCTTCAAAGAAGCACCACCAAAGCATCATTGTTGGACCACCAAAGCATTGCAGAAGCATCAAAAATACATCAAAAAAGCATGTTTAAGCGGTAGGAGCTTTAATGTGTGTTGAAGTCGAAGCAAGTGTAAATGAGCCCTACATTTTTACATTTGACAGCATGTTTATGTGAAGCATATACACTCACCAGCCACTTTATTAGGAACACCTTGCTAGTGCCAATCCCCCACATCATTACACCACCAGCCTGGACCATTGATACAAGCCATGCTTTCATGTTATTTACGCCAAATCCTGACCCTACCATCTGAATGTCACAGAAGCCAGTCTGCTCATTCTCCTCTGGCCTCTGACATCAACAAGGCATTTTTGTCCACGCAACTGCAGCTCACTGGATATTTTCTCTTTTTTGGACCATTCCCTGTAAACCCCAGAGATGGTTGTGTGTGAAAATCCCAGTAGATCAGCAGTTTTTAAAATACTCAGACCAGCCCGTCTGGCACCAACAACCATGTCATGTTCAAAGTCACTTAAATCCCCTTTCTTCCCCATTCTGATGCTCAGTTTGAATTTCATCAAGTCGTCTTCACCACATTTAGATGCATAAATGCATTTAGATGCTGCCATGTAATTGGCTGATTAGAAAGGAGAAAGGTGTCTCCTAGATTGTAAACTCCAAGGAGCAGGGCCCTCCTAACCCTCTTGTATTGAACTGTATTGTTGCTGTATTGTCTCTCTTTGTATTGTAAAGCGCTGAGCAAACTGTTGGCGCTATATAAATCCTGTATAATAAATCCTGTATAATAATTGAACAGGTGTACCTAATAAAGTGACCGGTGAGTGTATATTTCAGCTGTACTGTACTGTAAAAATAAAATAAAGGTAAAGTTCAGGCAAATAACTAAATGCACAACTAAGATACATGTACAGTATATGATATCTATTTCATCTTGTGATCCTGGTACACCTGCCAGACACAGCCTAGCTTTCACCTCTTTGCAGGCTGACATGTAAGCAATACAGTCTGATAGATCTGCTCCAGTCTGTGATTGGACAGTGAAGCAGTACAAGAACACTTTGCTCTCTCCTCCTGTGAGCATGCTCAGATTTTTAGACTAAAAGCACTATGTCCCCCTGCAAGTGTGCTACTGTACAGGAGATTAGAGGAGGCTAATATTAAGACCGACTCAAGTACTTATGAAAAATACTTTTACAACATACATTTCTAAAATTCATAGCTGGATTAAATGGTGTTTTTAATATCTGTTTACAGTTCAGCTGTACCAATAACAAAATGTTTTTTTTCACAATCTCTATAAGAGGCTCAAATCAGTGAAGCGTCCCTGAGAAATACCCTGAAACATGTGTTAAACATATTTTGTGACCTATAAAATAAAGCATACTGGGCTACTTATAACCCCCCCGGGGGCATCAGGCTAGCTTAAACTATAGCCCTATATCTAAGCAACCTTGTCAGCCAACCATTAATGATGCTTCTTTTATACAGCTGTCACTTCAATTGTATTGACCATCTATTGTTGGCCATTGAGGCTCAATAAGAAATGCTTAAGGAAAAACTGTGTATTCAGGATCTTCATAGTAAGATCTATATTTTACTGTCTGTATTTAAGGGGTGCAGTCATAGATAAATCAGACTCAACAATCAACTTGCTGGATAACAATTTCAATTTGGTATATAAAAAGAAAACACCGACATAAAGTTTTATTTGGGGAGAGTGTGCCAGGTGTAATAATCTGATGTACCGCTGTGTCACTAATCCATGATTTCATAAACTAAATGCACTGATTTAATGTCAAAATCCTTGCGCTGTGCACTGGCTGCACTTTGACGCATGCACAGTTTTATGTGATAACTGTCAGTTTGACATGTAAACAGACATCAGGCTGCAGAATGACTTGATCTACATTGGAAGACCAGGGGCATAAACAGGGGCGGACTGACAACTCATGGGGCCCCCGGGCAATAGGGGATCATGGGGCCCCTGTGTCCTTGCCCAAACTCAAAAAAGCCTATGAAAAAGGTACCAGGGGCATCTCATGGGGCCCCCTACTGACCCCGGGCCCTCGGGCAGTGCCCAAATTTCCAAATGGTCAGTCTGCCCCTGGGCACAAAGGAGTGTGACATTACCACCTACCATCCCACCATACAGTATATAACATGGATATGGATAACTGTTTTAAGAAGATTAAAAATCCTAAACATTTATTATATACGTACCTATACCTAGTAAAAAATGTTGTACAGTCTAATTAAAAAGCATGTTTCTGTAAAACATGGAGATACTAATTTAAAAGAATATAACCTATTCATATGTCCAGGTAAACAGCTACAATTAGCAAAGTCATTTGTCCAGTGAATCTACATGTACATTTGTTCTGTGTGAATTGGGCCGAAATGTTCTTTTATTATGGGCAGTGGTAAATTGCAGTATTATGACCACTAACTGGAGCTGAGGAACATAGGAAATGCATGCAGTATATTACAATTCATTACAAGAGGGTTAGGAGGGCCCTGATCGTGAGAGCTTACAATCTAAAAGGGAGGGACAAGCAGTGGTGTATTTAGGTATTGTACTGCCACACAAAAATCATCTGCCCCAACGAACACCACCCCCTCTTCCCCATCCTGCGGAGAGAGCCTGATATTGACCAACAGCAGCCCTGCCCCCCACTTAGTAGAGCTTTCCATATATCTTCAACGCTTCGGACATCCATGAGAACGAGAATCAAGCTCTACATACACTATCAAGCAGTCTGCAGCCTCTCTTGGATCCCACCTGGTTCCCATGGCATACATGTCCCTTCTTTCATTCCTTCTTCTGAGAGGAGATGCTGCCCCCCTGCAAATTGCCGCCCTAGGCAAGTGCCTTGTTTGCCTTGTGGTAAATATGCCCCTGGGGACAAGTTGTACAAAAGGTAATGAGAGGAATGAGCTGATGGATGAAAATAAAAGTTCAGCTTTTAGGTGGAGGTGAGACAGGCTTCTGCCAAAAAATGAGTTTTCAGGTTTGCAGGCAAAGTAGAAGTCAGCTAAACAGACTGAGGTAGGGAGCTTCAGAAGACAGGAGAGCATCTGGAGCAGTCCTGGATGCAAATATGGGAAGAGGAGACAAGGGAGCTGGAGAGCATGAGGTCTTTGGAGGAGCGAGAGGATGGTTTGGGTGATATATTGAGACAAAATGGGGCAGCACAGTGAATAAATGGTTAGCACTTCCACATGGCAGCACTAGGGTCATTGGTTTGCAATTCCAACCACGGCACCACCTACCTGGAATTTGTATGTTCTCCCTGTGCCTGCGCGGGTTTCCTCCCACAATCTAAAGACATGGTGGTAGGTTAATTGGCCCTGGTATGTAAATGTGTAAATGTGAGGTGAGGGACTTATGTGAATGTACAACACACACACACACACATACATATATATATATATATACATGTAACGTGCTGTGCTGTGTAAATTGGTGGTGCTAGATAAGTACATGCAATAAAGTGAGATTGGCAAGGTTTCAGTTGGAAATGGCTTTGTATGTTGTTGCCAGTATTTTACCTTTTTTGTCATATGTCAATATATATCATATATTTTATATTGGGTGAGCTTAAAGCAGAATATCACCCTAAATGAAAAGTTTTATGCCCTCCTCCCCCCCCCCCCCCCCACACTCGTCTTCTTTTAAAACTTTTTTTTGGCGGGGGGGGGGGGGGCGTGTGCCTGGTTTTGACAGGAACCCGCTCCCAGTTCTGTTTGGATCACCTATAGCGGTGAAGAACCAGTCCGGGGTTGAGGACATAGCTGGATCCCTGGATAGCTATGTGTCCTTTTATTAATTTTTTTTTTTCAAACAGGATGTAGAACCACTTTAGGCCAGTGAAGGGATAGGCCAGAGAAGGGCTGAAGACACTGAATGGTGGTTGGTAAGGTAGATGACAGCACAGGATACTATTATCAAATGTTTTATAACAAAATACTTTGCAGGGGATTTGCCTTTTCATACAAGATAACATATTGTTATAGTTCTGTACTGTATCCTATATGTTCTACCAAATATTGTAATAGCTGTATGATTGGATGATAATACATATGTATAGGTGACATGAAAATTTCTGCCAGGCTAGCATTATAGCTGACATTGTTTTACCTAATCATTGTGAATAACTGTCTCCTATATTGCCGCACATTTTCATTATTTAGCGGTTCTCATGTTTAGTGGAAAAGCTGATTTAACAGGTATGCTTTTCAAAGTGACCGCTGACAAAGCAAATATAGGCAGAGATTGGAAGAGCATGCATGGCTGCTCCTATATGTCATGCTTTCACAGGTAAATGTACAAAGCAGGGCGCACCAGATCTCATCCAAAATCATGACTAATTTACTTGTAAAATGATCCGGATGGAAGAACATTATGGACTTTCCAATTATGAAATTCCATTTATTTTCAAAAGTTAAAAATGACATTCTTTAACGATTACATGCTAAGTAAATCACATTTTGTTACTGCCATTTCCAGATAATCTCCAAGTGTGTGAAAGCCAGGCTGAACGCTTCTCCATGAAATCTAGGCTTGCACATAGGAAAAGGAACAGATAATATTGGAGGATGATCACTATGGGAGGAGGTAACACTATGGACTCTGTGTAAGGCTAGGTTCACACCTATGCAGGTTACGTTTGATCTGTTTCTGCATTGTGTTTTGCTTTGCGTTTTGTGTTTTTGCACCTGTGTTCTTGCTGCGCTTTTTGCTACGTTTTGCGTTTTTTTAAAAAAAAATTTCTTGTTGCTAGGCAGATTTAAAAAGCAAAAAACATAAATAATGTGGCAAAAACGACATGCTTTTTTGCAGCGTTCCCATTGAAGTCTATAGAACCAAAAACGCACATTTTTTATTCAAAAAAGTCCATGACCCTTTCCAAAAAACGCACCTGGTTGAAACACGGAGATGTGAACATGTCCCATAGGAATTCATGTTAAATGGACTGTACTGCGTTCTGCAAAACACTGTGGAAAACGCTTAGGTGTGAACCTAGGGTAACCTTTATTAGCTGTGAAAAAAAAAAATCATATTACAGAAGACTGTTGAGCAAAATGACATGATGTGCTACCTGTGATCCATGGAACGGACTTATTTATGTGAGTATGGGTATCATGGATCTATTCTGCTATGTCTACCTTAACACAGACACTGATCGCATAGACGCTGGCGTGCACTGGGAGGAAACAGTGCCAATTAGCTGACCCCAATGCATTACACTGTTTACTTTTTTTTTGTTGTTAAAATTGTATTGAACTGTCACAAGTGACATTTAGTTTCCATTCACACTTTTGCGACTTGTCATGCGACTTTGGGGTCCAAAGTCGCATGACAAGTCACACCCCATGTTTTCCAATGAGTACCATTCATATCTGTGCTACTTCAAGTCACAGTGATTTGATAGCAGTTCCTGCAATACTTTGGCCCCGACTTTCATGCGACTTGAGGGCTATAGACCTCAATGTAAACCCTTCAAAGTTGCAGGAAAGTTGCACTTGAATGATATATATGTGACTTGTGTGTGACTTTTGTAGAGCACAAACAATCATCCTTGAACAAAGCCAAAGACGCAGTCATCCAAAGTTGCATCAAGCAAATCAAGTGTGAATGGAGCCTTAATAAAGAGTAAATTCACCTTCAGCAACATTTTCCAAAAAGCTCCCTATACAGTTTCATATCCCTTGAAAACCTATATACCAGCATTCCTTTTTCAAATGCTGCACCTCCTCCCATTACATATGCAATAGTGGTGGGCTCTTCACCTCTCAATTGTCCTCCATCCTGCTACAGTGCCTTGAAAAAGTAATCATACCCCTTGAAATTTTCCACATTTTGTCATGTTACAACCAAAAACATAAATGTATTTTATTGGGATTTCATGTGATAGACCAACAGCAAGTGGCACATAATTGTGAAGTGGATGGAAAATGATAAATGGTTTTCAAAATGTTTTACAAATAAATATCTGAAAAGTGTGGCGTGCATTTATATTCAGCCCTCTTTTCTCTGATACCCCTAACTAAAATCTAGTGGAACCAATTGCCTTCAGAAGTCACCTAATTAGTAAATAGAGTCCACCTGTGTGTAATTTATTCTCAGTATAAATACAGCTGTTCTGTGAAGGAAAATGAGAAATGGTTTTCAAACTTTTTTACAAATAAATATCTGAAAAGTGTGGCATGCATTTATATTAAGCCCTACGAGTCTACACTTTGTAGAACCACCTTTCGCTTCAGTTACAGCTGCAGGTTTTTTGAGAGTAAAATTTTTGCCCATTCTTCTTTGCAAAATAACTCAAGCTCTGTCAGATTGGATGGAGAGCATCTGTGAATAGCAATTTTCAAGTCTTGCCACATATTCTCAATTGGATTTAGGTCTGGACTTTGACTGGACCATTCTAACACATGAATATGCTTTGATCTAAACCATTCCATTGTAGCTCTGGCTGTATGTTTAGGGTCGTTGTCCTGCTGGAAGGTGACCCTCCTCCCCAGTCTCAAGTCTTTTGCAGACTCGATCAGGTTTTCTTCTAAGATTGCCCTGTATTTGGCTTCATCCATCTTCCCATCAACTCTGACCAGCTTCCCTGTCCCTGCTGAAGAAAAGCAACACCACAAAATGATGCTACCACCACCATGTTTCACGGTGGGGTTGGTGTGTTCACAGTGATGTGCAGTGCTAGTTTTCTGCCACATATAGCGTTTTGCTTTTAGGCCAAAAAGTTAAATTTCTGTCTCATCTGACCAGAGCACCTTCTTCCACATGTTTGCTGTGTCCCCCACATGGCTTCTCGCAAACTGCAAACGGGACTTATGGCTTTCTTTCAACAATGGCTTTCTTCTTGCCACTCTTCCATAAAGGCCAGATCTGTGAAGTGCACAAGTAATAGTTGTCCTGCGGACAGATTCTCCCACCTGAGCTGTGGATCTCTGAAGCTTCTCCAGAGTTACCATAGGCCTCCTTGCTACTTCTCTGATTAATGCTCTACTTGCCCGGCCTGTCAGTTTAGGTGGACGGCCATGTCTTGGTAGGTTTGCAGTTGTGTCATACTCTTTCTATTTTTGGATGATGGATTGAACAATGCTCCGTGAGATATTCAAAGCTTGGTATATTTTTTTTATAACCTAACCCTGCTTTAAATTTCTCCACAACTTTATCCCTCACCTGTCTGGTGTGTTCATTGGCCTTCATGATGCTGTTTGTTCACTAATGTTCTCTAACATACCTCTGAGGGCTTCACAGAACAGCTGTATTTATACTGAGAATAAATTACACACAGGTGGACTCTATTTACTAATTAGGTGACTTCTGAAGGCAATTGGTTCCACTAGATTTTAGTTAGGAGTATCAGAGAAAAGGCTGAATATAAATGCACGCCACACTTTTCAGATATTTATTTGTAAAACATTTTGAAAACCATTTATCATTTTCCTTCCACTTCACAATTATGTGCCACTTTGTGTTGGTCTATCACATAAAATCCCAATAAAATACATTTACGTTTTTGGTTGTAACATGACAAAATGTGGAAAATTTCAAGGAATATGGCACTGTATCTGCATAATAGTCTAGACACTACAATTGTGCACCCCTAGCAGCTGCCCTGCGCCATTCAAATTGCACGCATGCGCAGCACGCTCTGTCCCTTTCTAACTGAGCTCAGCCGCTGCAGCTAGAGAAAGAGAGAGCACATTGCACATGCACATGGTTTGAGTGGCCTGAAGCAGCAGCTAGGGGGCGCACAATTGTAGCCTCCTGTGATGGCAGGATGGAGTGGGATCGAGGGGCCAGATTTTTTACAGAGATTTCAGAATTTAAAAAAAAAAAGTTGCCCTGGCATTTTAGAAAAGGTTGCTGAAGGTGAATTTACACTTTAATTTCTACTCACACAGCGGTGTTTTGATTTTGTAGTTTGTGTTGTAACCACTATGCTGAAAAAAGTACTGCACGGCTGACTCTGAAAATGCTAGTTGCCTGGTTGTCTCTGGCCTCAATGCTGACCAGAGTCACAAACCTGGAAGAACCTCTATATTTGTTTTAGGTCAGTAACCGCAAAAGTTGTAAGACCTTTGGATCAGAATGACAACATTTCTAAAAGAAGTGGTCAGCTGCACCGGCCTCCATACATTTTTACATACAGTAGGCATAAATACTTGTAATAAAAATAAATAGAAATAAAATTTCTTTGAACACATTTGATTATACAGTATAAGAATGCTGACTATGCTATAAGAATGCTTATAGGAACAACTGACTGTGCCATTTTCATCCTTCTGTAAAAGACAGCTTCAAACAGAATGTCAGACACAGAAGTAGATACTTAAAGTGTTACTAAACCCAGGGCCCTGCATTCACTATATCTGGTATCCCACAGTACACAGGACAAGGAAGTGCAATTATTTTAGTAAATATAAACTGCTAAATAACTTTTCTCATCAGCAGTTAGAGCAGACCTTTTACTTCTATCAGTGTTCAGCAGAGCACTGGTTAAAGCTTGTAGGAGGAGTTTTCTTTCTGCTCTAGGAGGATGCAAAACCCTTGACCTTTGTCTGGACAGTGCCGATTGTCCCTGTGCTGATCACATGCACTCCCCCAAGAAAAAAAAAAACATCTCTAGCAATACACTCTAAACTGAGCATGTGCAGAATGGCTACGGTTCAGTCTGTCTTATCAGGAGATAAGACGTGGACATTTGAACAAGAGAAGGAGCAGAGAAGTCAGGATCAAACAGCCTTTTGACACAATGCAGAGGATTAACCCCTTAGGTTCCACAGTGAGTATAACAAGCATGATTTACTGCATACAGAGACTTTACTGTTATAGATATACAGTATAAGAGATTTTACTGTTGTGAGTTTAGTAACACTTTAAAGTGGCGTTCCAGTGAAAATTAAAAAATACAAATAAAAGTCAGCAGCTACAAAAACTGTAGCTGCTGACTTTTAAAAAATAGACACTTACCTGTTCCCTCGATCCCACGGAGTGTCCCCTTTCCCCCTGCAGCCCGTTTCACTGGCCGCCCTGTGTTCCCGGCACCGGCATCTTCTGTGTGTGCACCCAGGCAGTGAAAGTGTGCGAGTATCACTGCGCTTTGTGAATGGCCCCGTAGTCTTTTGGGACCTGTCACATGTCTCAGAAGTCTACAGGAAGGGAGGAGGGAGGACAGCTTCAGCTTCCGATCGCCTAAGCGATCACAGCAGAAGTGGGAGAGGGTACCTGTCAATTTCGGGTACCTGCTCCCCAAAGGTACCAATCCTTAACGTGGAGCTTGTGACCAGTCCTTAAACTGGAACTTCCCCTTTTGGGTGGAGCTCAGCTTTTTAATTCATTTTATTATTCAAAGCATTATCACCCATCTATCCATGTCTCCATGCTTTACTTTGCTAAGAAATCATTTTGATTTCTAGCATTTCTGGTAGTGGCCATCTTGAGTAAGGGCAGATGATTCATGTACTTCCTGGAATCCTTCTGCCCTTAGCTCAGGCATAAGCTGAGCTGAGAACCGTTCCTCCTCTCCTAAAGATTGCTGGGATGTATGACATCATTTGCCTAGGCATGGAAACCAGGAAGTAACTGAAGAAATGTAAAAAAATGTTTAAAACAAGTAAATATGACATATTTCCTATCTATTTACTAATGCTAGTAGCATAAGGATTAAATATAGCCCATGTTGATTGAGAGAGTGAAGTTCCACTTTAAAGTAGATCTAAATGCAAAGCTTTTTTTTTTTCATTTTTGATAGCAATAACCCCTGTCAGTTTTATTTTTGCCATTTTGGGCCTACTGGGGAGATTTCCTTTCACTTCCTATCCCATAGCCTAAACAGGAAGTGATAGGAAATCCCACCAAAGTAACAGAATTCCTAGTTGTCACCAGGGTCAGCAGAACTAGTGTCCCCACAGGAAGACCTCTACTCTGTTCCTGTGACATCCAAAATGTTGGGATTTTCTTTTACTCTCACTTTTGGTGACACCAGTAAACAAAACAAATAAAGAAGGTGAATCTCCCTAACCCCTGGTTCCGCTACAGGACCGGCACGGATACCTGCAGCCACACCACCCACACAGAGGAATGCGAGACCCGCAGGTGGGTGCCATTAATCCTAATGGCATGCCGCCCGCACTGGAAACTGCAAACGTACTGGGAACTGAGGTTCCTGTGCGCGCTGTGATTTCCAAAGTAGTGCAGGGACTTCTTCCCTGCGTGTCCCGGAGCACAGGAGTCCATTCAAATGAATGGGCTCTGGTGCCCTCGCAAATCGCGGCCTGCACAACTGCACAGATGTAAACCAGGGCCAATGGGGACACAGACAGCAATAAAAACCTGACAGGTGTTCTAATCCCTCTCCACATTGTCCAAAACGAACAAAAAAAAAAAGGTTTGGATTTAGTTATACTTTATTGTGTCCTGAGGAGGGACATAACATTTGACAGCCTCAGCTACTGTATACATAAATAATAGTTGTCCCCTGCTTTTGCTTGCTCGTGACATCATTAACCTATTATGGTCATGTGACCAGCACTGACAGCTTCCATTCACTTATAGACCAAACTCACACTCATCCCTATGTGCAAGTAAGAACTGGCACAAATAAAAACACTTTACTGAATGAGGAAATTTACTGAACATGGGGTAATGCTTCTGAATATTTCCTAAAAAAAACAAACGTACCAATAAACAGTCAGAATTGAAGAATTGTCAGTCAAAAAATTCACAAAAAAGAATATTTAGTGAAAATTTGATCTGATTATGCATGAAGCAAGCTGTATAAGAGTGAATGCCAGTATAAACAAAGAACATAATGTACATAATAAAGACCAGCTACAGTATCCAATCAGGTATCAGCTCTCAGTTTCATCTAAAATCTAATTTGTTGATGTGGGTTATTTCTTTTTGCACTCTGTTATTAAATGAAGCCCAAAGTGTTTCTCCTCAAAGAAACATTGTACAATCATTTCTATATTCCCAGAGATGGGGCTTAGCATTTTCTGCCACAAAGCACCCCTCCCTGACAAGAGCAAATTACTTACAGCAGCTGAGACATCAAATGAGGGATTCCCCATGGAAAATGAGATCAATGTACAACTGGTGTGAAGTAGTTACATCTTTCATTGTATGGTACCCTAGAAGAAGGGCTTAAATTGAAACATTTATCATGGCACGTAATGGTCTCTAATTCATCCTCACCATCATCACATGATCATATTGTCCAACTCTAGGTGACTTATAAAGCTAAGAAAAAGATATGTTCTAGAACAGCCATTTTCAACTAGGGTTCCTCCAGAGGTTGCTAGGGGTCTCTTGAGTGACTGATTGACCTTCCCCCTAATGGTGGCTGCATAGTTCTGGAGCCAACACCACTTGGCTTAACCAGCTTGCCTCAATCAGTGGTATGGTGTCACTGATCTTTTAAACTGTTTGTAAGCCTAGCATTCTGACCACCACTGTAATGAGGGCATTCTTTGCACTGACTTCCTGCGCCAGTTCTCTGATACCTGAAAATTATTTCAGTGGTTCCTCTAGGATTAGAAGGGTTGAGAAAGGCTAGATCTAGATTAAAGCCAGCCATATTTCTTCTGTCTCCTCTCTGATTGGTTGGTGTTGTCATAGCTCACGCAACTAAGTTCTCCATTTTTTTAAGAGTAATGAAAGAAAGAGAAAGGTTAAAACCCCTTTTTCTATTTTGGCTTTCTGTAGTCTACTGGGGAATTTTTTCTTTGCTTATTTGAATTAAAACACAACAAAAATAAAAACCTGACGGGGGTTCTAACCCCTCCCTGTACTATCCAGCCTAAAAAAATAACTTTAGATCAGGGGTGGACAAATATGAAGTCAATCTATCCAATTCAGCTGCCACTGACAACTACTAGAGAAAACAAGGAAAGGTTAGGTGCCAGCTGTAATTTTTAGGAAACATTGGCCACCCAGCTCCTGGGATTTTGTCCAGTCCTGCTTTAGATACACTTTAAAGCAGAACTTCACTCCAAAACTCAAGCTTGAGCTAATGCAACCTTTTTTATATTTACCTTTTTGTAAATAAAATTCAGGTGAGAATAACATATACTAGCGACCCAGTCTCCTGGGATATCTACACTATATTGCCAAAAGTATTGGTCGGCCTGCCTTTACACGCACATGAACTTTAATGGAATCCCAGTCTTATTCTGTAGGGTTCAATATTGAGTTGGCCCACCCTTTGCAGCTATAACAGCTTCAACTCTTCTGGGAAGGATGTCCACAAGGTTTACTAATGTGTCTATGGGAATGTTTGACTATTGTTTCAGAAGCGCATTTGTGAGGTCAGGCACTGATGATGAGAAGACCTAGCTTGCAGTCTCCACTCTAATTCATCCCAAAGGTGTTCTACCTGATTTAGGTCAGGACTCTGTGCAGGCCAGTCAAGTTCCTCCACCCTAAACCCGCTCATTCATGTCTTTATGGACCTTGCTTTGTGCACTGGTGAGCAGTCATGTTGGAATAGGAAGGGGCCATCCCCAAACTGTTCCCACAAAGTTGGGAGCATGAAATTGTCCAAAATGTCTTGGTATGCTGACACCTTCAGAGTTCCCTTCACTGGAACTAAGGGGCAAAGCCCAACCCCTGAAAAACAACCCCACACCATAATCCCCCTCTCCACCAAACTTTACACTTGGCACAATGCAGTCAGGCAAACCATTCTCCTGGCAACCGCCAAACTTAGACATGTCCATAGGATTGCCAGACAGAGAAGTTTGATTCATCACTCCAGAGAACATGTCTCCACTGCTCTAGAGTCCAGTGGTGGCGTGCTTTACACCACTGCATCTGATGCTTTGCATTGCACTTAGTGATGTAAGGCTTGGATGCAGCTGCTTGGCCATGGAAACCCATTCCTTGAAGCTCACTATGCACTGTTGTTGTGCTAATCTGAAGGCCACATGAAGTTTGGAGGTCTTTAGCTATTGACTCTGCAGACAGTTGGCGACTTCTGCGCACTGTGCGCTTCATCATACGCTGGCTTCGCTCTGTCATTTTACATGACCTACCACTTCATGGCCGAGTTGCTGTTGTTCCCAGTTGCTTCCACTTTCTTATAAAACCACTAACAGTTGACCATGGAGTATTTAGTAGCAAGGAAATTTCACAGATGGACTTATTGCATAGGTGGCAACACTTGAATTCACTGAGCTCCTGAGAGCAATGCATTCTTTCATAAATGTTTTTAGCAGCAGTCTGCATGCCTAAGTGCTTGATTTTATACACCTGTGGCCATGGAGGTGATTGGAACACCTGAATCCAATGATTTGGAGGGGCGTCCCAATACTTTTGGCGATATAGTGTATGTCAGATATCCAAAGAAGCATCAAGCTCATAAAGAAGTGGCCACTGATGGGTCTCTTCTGTCCTTTTTAGGTTCCTCCAGCCTCGTTGATGTGGACGCTGCTCTATGAACATTTAATTTTATTACAGGTACTTGCATGGCACCATCAAATTGCAAAGCACTTTACATATATCTATATATTGTGTACATTCACATCAGTCACTGCCCTCAATGAGCTTATAATCTAAGGTCCCTAACTCACATTCATACATACTAGGGACAATTTATACAGGAGCCATTTAACCTACCAGCATGTCTTTGGAGTGTGGAGGAAACCCACACAGGCAAGGGGAGAACATGGAAACTCTAGGCAGGCAGTGTCAAGGCTGGGATTCAAACCAATAACCCTAGTATTGAAACATGAAAGTGCTAACCAATTAACCATCGTGTTGCATGATGATGGCAGAGAAGAAGATGACAACATGGGATCCAGCATGCAAAAGCAAGTTACAGAAGGACAATGCTGCTTTCGCTGGGCTGAGTATGCTAATTTATGACAACCCAACATGACAGGTAAGAAGGCATTAAAAATGAAAAAGAATAAAAAAGAAAAGAAAAATGAGCAGGGAGGAGTGAGGTTCCTCTTAACATAACAGCTATTTAAAAACCAGTATATCAGTATGGCAACACATGTAAGTATGGAGAAGGTGAAATGACAACAAATAAAAGGTACGTATGGCCTGCTGCCATAACCTGAGTGTGTCGTTCTTAATTCGAGTTCCTTCTTGACATAGAAGATAAGACCCACAAGGGGCATGATCAGCCACTAAAACAGACTGATTTCACCTTCTAGACTTTGGACAGAATGAAAATATCGATTTAAATGATGACTTTTGGCATGGGGTGATGTTAACATGAAGTAAAGTTTTTCTTGCGACAGCGGGAGGCAGCTGATATGAGTGTCACATCTTGTGGAGAGCACTTTTCAAGGGGCCAAGAGAGCGTTCCATGTCCGCTTTCTTTATCGTAGACATTTGGTTCCTCTCCTGCAATGTTCTACTATTACTACTCCCTCCTAGTAGTCCTTGCTATGACACTAATTACACAGCCGAAGGAAACCTAATGTCTTTTACACCTGCTTCCCCACAGTGGGTGTTTCTAATTCACTTTCCATGTCCTGCTCAAGACTTCCCATGTTTTTGCCAAAAAGAAAAAAAAAAATGAAGCAGTGTGGCCAGTCAGTTGGAGGCTTTCCATGGAGGAATCTCCAGCTGTCAGCTAGCAGGTGTAAACACAAACAAAGTCCAGGCAGTCTATCCAATGTATACAGAATGATCATCAGGGTTTACTCATGCCTAAGAAAAGTTACACAGATTTTTCATCGAATCATACATTCATCGAAGCTTCATCGAACCTTACACATAGGCCTGTGTCATTTTTTTTTTTCGTAAGTCTTGCAACATCACATGACAAGAGGACCCCCATATTTGTACATGCACTTTACTGTGTTTTTTTGTTGCGTCTTTTGCCATAACAACAGGCCCCCACCCCCTTTTTCAGCAACTTCTACTCTACATAGGCTGCAGAGAAGATGGAGACACATGGCCACCCAATCCTGGATAGCACAAACAAAGATAAGCGAGTGCTAAAAGTCAAAAAGCTGCTAAACACCAAAGGTACCAAAAAACCTCCAAAAAGACAATATATAGCAGGGTGTAGCGCTAAAAATAACCATATAAAATTATAAAGATACATATAATAAAATGAAAGAACCAATATGATCATAAAACCATAAACATCAGATAACAAAATAAAGTGACTTAGTGATATCATATAAAACGTGTCACTCTTATCAAGATTAATTGCACATAAACCCAGGGGCGGACTGACAACTGGGGGCCCCAGGCAATAGGGGATCATGGGGCCCCTGTGTCCTTGCCCAAACTAATAAAAACCTATGAAAAAGGTACCAGGGGCATCTCATGGGGCCCCCTACTGACCCCGGGCCCTCAGGCAGTGCCCGAGTTTTCAAATGGTCAGTCCGCCTCTGCATATACCCCATAAAATATACATAGGTGACTCCAGTGATGAAGTGCTAACACATCAATAAATGAAGTGATATGAACAGTGATTCACTATGTCACTATATAGTGACCAATGGTGTGCAAAGTGCTGGAAATAATCATCAAAATATAGTCCAAAATAAGGTGCATGGAAGATCGTGATGATCTTCAATATCTGGTGATCTGATTCGGTAAGGTGGTGATAAAGCTCAAATTATAAAGACTGCGCACTCACCAGATGCGCAATCAAAGTGCGCATTTAGAAATATCAATCTCAGAAACCTGGAGGTCCCTTTAAGGTCTGGTCTGGTATCCCTCACTATCCGACATCCGCTGCCAGCAATGGTACAACCACTCAGCTGCAGTTTCCAAAGATGGCCGCCGGGACCCACGTGGTGCCGGCGGCGTGATGTCACGACGCTGTAGCTCCTCCCAAAACTGGATAACCTCCCAATACTGGATATCGAGGCCTTCATCCACTTGAGTGGGGGCACTGATGTATGATTCCGGCCAACACAAAGACAACAGCAACCTACAAACGGCATAAAAGGAAATTGCCCATGAACTGTTTGAGGACTGGAATGTTTTAACCTCTTCACCTCTTTTTCAATTAAAATTAAGGTGGTAACTGCGACGTTTGCCATAAACATTGGCACAGCAGCCATGTCACAAGATTGCGGTCCAACAATAAAGACAAAAAACAGACAGGAAGCTCGAAGGAAATACATGCTCGGTGATGTCCCAGGAGATATTTCTTGGCACTGGCCTAAACTAAAAATGCACAAATTATAAAAATGCATGAAAGCACGCCAAAAAATACATGAAAAAACGCAGCTGTGCCAACTGGTTTTTGTTTTCTTCTTTGGAGTGAAAGATTTTTCAGCTGGCTTACAATTTCACTGAATGGCAATAATGTGCTTATTTCTGAAGTATCAACAGAACATATTGGTGAACTGGACAAACCATTCTAAACCTCCTTGTTGACATTTGCCCAACACTGGTACCCTCAAGTACTTTGAATCTTCATGCTGCTTGTAATATACCACCATAAAATCACTGCGTGACAATTACATGCCAGGTATAGACACACCATCTGACTGCCTTTAGGCAAAGTAGTTGAATGCCTGGCCCTACCAAATGTTTGTGTATATGCCTGTGGAGATGGATGGGGGAGGTAGGTACAGAAGGCTACAGGCAGGCCCAACACCAGTTTATATTGGGAAAAACAAAATTGATCAGACCATGTTTTCTAATCTCGTTGATCATTTTCTCAGCAGCTCAGCCTGCCAGCTGTCATTGACTTCATGCCTAAAGGTATTTCACAGGTACTTCAGTTTACCCCCCACCATAAATTAAGGGTCTACAGCAGCAGTGACTATGATCACCATGTATGAGGTCTAAAGATATGCACATATATTAGACTAGACACAAAACTGTGTGCTATTAAGACATCATGCTGGATCAAATGCTAATTGTCTTCGTGAACCCCAATGCTCCCCACCCTGGGTGCCTGTACATTATAGGGTTGATTAACTAAAACTGGAGAGTGCAAAATCCAGTGCAGCTGTGCATGGCAGCCAATCAGCTTCTAACTTCAGCTTGTTAAATTAAGCTTTGACAATAAAACCTGGAAGCTGATTGGTTTCTATGCTGAGCTGCACCAGATTTTGCACACTCCAGTTTTAGTAAATCAATCCCATGAGTATTTTTATGTGGGATTGCTGGTTTGTCTGATTTCAGATAAGTAGTCCGCATGCTCTAATGATGTTTATTTAACCGCTTGCCTAGAGGGCACTTTTACCCCCTTCCTGCCCAGGCCAATTTTCAGCTTTCAGCACTGTTGCACTTTGAATGACAATTGCACGGTCATGCAACACTGTACCCATGTTAAATTTTTATCATTTTTTTCACACAAATAGTGCTTTCTTTTGGTGGTATTTAATTGTGATTGGGGTTTTTTTTTTTTTTTTTGTACTATAAACGAAAACAGAGCAGAAAATTTTGAAAAAAGAAAACGTTTTTCTTTGTTTCTATTATAACATTTGCAAACAGGTTTTTCTACTTCACAGATGTGCGTTGATGAGGCAGCACTGATATGCAGCACTGATGGGCACTGATAGGTGGCACTGATTGGCACTGACTGACAGACTGGAGACACTGACTGGCGGAACTGATGGGCAACACTGCTGGGCACTGATGGTTGGCACTGATGGGCACTGATGGGTGGCACTGATGGGCACTGATGGGAGCCACTACTAGGCACTTTTGGGGCTGCAATGATAATCTTTCCTCTGATTACTTTGTGATCAGCTGTGTCATTGGAGACAGCTGATCACGTGGTAAAAGGCCACTGTGATTGGCCTGTTACCTTGTCATGTATTCAGCTGTGTCCGTAGGACACAGCGATCACAGACAGCACTGGGTGCGAGCTGTTGGGGGCATGGGGGGGGGCGCGTTCTGGGAGGACGTCATATGACACCTTCCCAGGAGTGGACAAGCGCGCTGCAGCCATCATTCGGCTATAGCCCGGTTGTCAAGTGGTTATTTGCGGTAGTATACTTTTTTTTAATACTTTTACCTACAGTTACGCTTATTATAAAACCTTCCTGTAGGTAAAATGAATATCCCCTAAACATGCACCGTTTAGGAGTTATTAGCTCTATTTAAGAACCAGCTCACGTGCTCTGAATGAACAACATACCCATGCCATTTCTTCAGATCACTGTGCCGTGGCCAGGGACTCCTGCATCACACGCGGAAGCAGGGGCGGACTGACCATTTGGAAACTCGGGCACTGCCTGAGGGCTCGGGGTCAGTAGGGGGCCCCATGAGATGCCCCTGGTACCTTTTTCATAGGCTTTTTTGAGTTTGGGCAAGGACACAGGGGCCCCATGATCCCCTATTGCCCGGGGGCCCCATGAGTTGTCAGTTCGTCCCTGTTAGGGACTGATGTGAATGTACAATATATATGTAAAGCGCTGCATAAATTGATGGCACTATATAAGTACCTGAAATAAATAAATAAGTATGTATCTTACAGAATATTCATTTCGCAAATGTTAATTTGTATCACCTACTCACAAAACCCACATTCCAACTGGTGTCGTCTCTTCTTACACACCAATCTACTTCCAATGATGCCTACATGCAAGGAGCACAATCCAATCTTTCATGAGCAGTGCACAAAGGAGTCACAAAAGTCAACCAGCCACATAAAAGAACAGCTTCAGACAACAGTAACTGTTAGGGCTCATTTACACTGCGACGCATGCGTGTTGCGGGGCACTGCATTTTTTGTAATATGTTGACATGCGTTTTGGTTTTGGGTTTTTATGCCTTGTTTGCTTTCCAGTGCATGTTGCTTATGCATTTGAATATTGCACTGAAAAAAGTAGTACATGCTGTAATTATTTTTTTCAGCACTGGGAAAATGCAACGCGCCGTGCTGGCATGAACTGTATTCATAGACATTGCATTCATTGCTATGCATTCGGAACGCGCCCACAACGCACCTCAGCCCATCTGGTGTGGATGAACCCTAATAAGGCTGGCCATTCAGTATACAATTTTCTTACAATTTTCTGTCCAATTTCCTTTAGATTTACCTTAAACTATGTAGTGCAAGAGCCTGCCTAATTAGATACAATTGAAAGTGTTGTTTAGGTTTGACCTCATATTATATGGTTTTTGGTAAATCTAAAGCAATTTTCTAAAGAAAATTGTATAATGTATGGCCAGCCTAAAGAACGTTCATTCCTTCTGGTCTCAAAGTGGCGTTACATCGGACTGACATTATGGGGGGATTTTAATGTAAATATAATTACATTTTCCAGACATCAAATCAACAAAGCTGTTACACAAGTTCTATGTGTTGTTGCACCAGCCACACCAAATCACTTTAAGCCCCCCCCCCCCCCGTTCAGGCATGCAAATTAGAAATCGTGCAACTTCACTTGAAATCGCACAATTTTAAAGTCACGTCAATGCAACTTCGGGTGCGACTTGCAGATATCTGTGTGACTTTGTGCACAGATGTCTATGCAAGTTGCACTTGAAATTGGCAAAAGTAGTGTAGGAACTTCTTTTCAATTCGGTGCAACTCTGACTTCGTTAGAGACGCACCGATTAGAACGGTTCCATTACCGATCGTCGGGTGAGATTTGTCATGCGATTTGAATGACCAAGCCAACAAGCCGCATCAGTACGAACCAGGGATTAAGATCACCACACACACTACAATCTGACTATATAATCTCCTTTAGATCTTCCAACAACTATGTGGTACAAGTGTCTCCTTGACTGTATAACTTAGGTAGGTCCCCATAGTACATAGTTTCATTAAATCTAAAGTCCATTGTACAAAGACTATACAATTAGACTTTAAAGTGTAAGTTGTCCCTAAAGACAACTGTACAATCAGATTGTAAAGTGTAATGCCTAGTACACACAATCAGATAATCGGACGACCTATTGTTCATTTTTTGTTGCATGCTAGTCTCATATCAAAAATAAAGAGGTTACTAAAGTTACGATAGAATACAACTTTGGAAGCGATGTAATGTATTGTATTGCATTATAATGTATTCTTTCGTTTCTGAGCATGCGTGGTCTTGGTCTCTCGATTTTTTCGGACAAATACTGTACTGATTAAACAAAAATCATCCGAGCTGTTATCATACGAGAAACATTTCTGTGCTTGTTCCTTCGAATATTGTCGCATGAACTGTCGTGATCGGCAGTTGAAAGCTGTGTACTAATGATACGATCCGAAAGTGAATTTTGTCATCCGATTTTTTGATCATGTGTACAGGGCATTAGTTGTCCCTACAGAAGACTGTACAATCAGATTTTAAAGTGTAAATTGGCCCTTAAGAACACTGTACAATCAGATTGTAAAGTAGTAAGTTGGCCCTAAAGAAGACTGTACAATCAGATTGTAAAGAGTAAGTAACCCTAAAGAAGACTGTACAAGCAGATTGTAAAGAGTAAGTAACCCTTAAGAAGACTGTACAATCAGATTGTAAAGAGTAAGTTGGCCCTAAAGAAGACTGTACAATCAGATTGTAAAGTGTAAGCTGGCCCTTAAGAAGACTGTACAAGCAGATTGTAAAGAATAAGTTGGCCCTAAAGAAGACTACAATCAGATTGTACAGTGTAACTTGTCCCTGAAGAAGACTGTACAATCAGATTGTAAAGAGTAAGTTGGCCCTAAAGAAGATTGTACAATCCGATTGTACAGTGTAACTTGTCCCTGAAGAAGACTGTACAATCAGATTGTACAGTGTAAGTTGGCCCTAAAGAAGACTACAATCAGATTGTAAAGAGTAACTTGTCCCTAAAGAAGACTACAATCAGATTGTACATTGTAACTTGTCCCTGAAGAAGACTGTACAATCAGATTGTACAGTGTAATTTGGCCCTTAAGAAGACTACAATCAGATTGTAAACAGTAAGCTGGCCATTATGAAGACTGTACAAGATTGTAAAGAGTAAGTTGGCCCTAAAGAAGACCATACAAGATTGTAAAGAGTTTGGACAGCCTAAGCACTTTTTGTCGTCGCCTCCCCTCCACAGTGGATCACTTTTCAGAGGGTGGTTGACAAGTGTCTGGGAGGCTATAGCGCCCCGTCACCACCTGTTTTAACCCTGAAAAGTCAGCAGTGTGGCCCTATTCACTGGAATGGGTTGTGTTCGGTGGTAGTACTGCCCTCCCGGATAGATACGGATCAGAATTGTAGCCGCAGACTGTATACAACCCTGTATGGCCACCGTGGCAGCTTATGGGGCGCAGTTCACTCGCCATGTTTATGGCCCCTTTGGCCATCTGTGTGTATGAGCCCTAAAAGTGATATGTGACGATTCCTGTTAACGTCCCAAGTGAAACATGCACTTTTGCCAAAGTTGTAAAATGCGCACCATTACCAGACAAAGCGTAGCGAGTGGCGCAGTGAGGAGGGAGCGGCGCAGGTCTATGGATGGACAGCAAAACATTTCTTCATTTAACCCATCAAACGCTAAATAAGCATGCATATGGAAATCAGGGCCTTTTTCTTGTGCGCCAATCTTTGTCCATCCCCTGTTGTTATTGAAAACCCATGAATGTGGGCTAAGAATTGTAGCTGAGTAGTGAGCCAAAAGAGGCTCATCCATCACATTCACACCAATCAATGCAGAAGAGGTAGGTCAGCACATCAGCAATCATTACCAATAGAAGTAAGTGTCAATCATCCAGCTAGAAGAGTGAATGCAATGCATGGATCACCCCCAGAACTACATCATCAGCAAAGTTTCTGCAAACCACAATCCACCACAATCAGGTTTATTACTCACTAACAAGAAGATGCCATGATCACAGGGCATACACCATACAAGATCTGTGCCCCAGGCTGCGCTGGAAACTTTCCTCTACTTTCATCAGTCTTACCTGGATGACTGTCCTCCCTGCTCTGGATCCTGAAGACCCCACAAAACTTGTCTGAATTGTCATCAACTCTCAATCAGAGGAATTAGGCGATGCAGTACATAGAAGAGGCTGCTGATCCTGGAGCTGGCTTGTCTCCTGCTGATCCCTAGGCAGTGGCGATGTATTGTGCAGCCCCCAGAGCTCAGCCTCGCTCAGTGTCTCCTCTGACTGCTGTCACTGCAGCCCCATTCACAGCTCGGAGGCTGCGGGAGGGGGCGGGGACCTGCCATTGTCAGCATCTCTGATCGCTGCTTCTTCCAGGCTTCCCCTATTGTCTGCCATTGGAGAGTGCAGGCTTGGCTGCTAGGACGAGGGATTTCTATGGAATGGCCAGAAACTTACTAATACTAGCCTGAATGATGGCAAGAAGCTGAAGCCTGGGAACAAAAGCTTCATAAATCCCCCAGTAGCCACAGGTTAGATAAAACCCACTCTGTGTGCCACAAATATTTGTGCAAACCCAGGTATTACAATAAAAAAAAGTGTTAGTGACGTCATCACTGTGCTGTATTCAGAGCTGGATTTATAAGGGGGCTAAAGGGGCACTTGCCCCCCCCTGACTTCCTTTATAAAAAAAAATGTAATAATTATAACATTTGTTTTATTATTTAAAAAAATGAACAAAGTGTGTGTGAGGGTCATGATAAGCAACAGGGCCAGTTTACACTTCATGCGTTGCAGTTGCTTTTTTTCTGCATCTAAAACGCACAGAAAATAGGTTATATGGTTGTCAATGTCATATTTCACATCAGTGTTTGCAGTTTCAGTGCGTTCCAGCTGCAGAAAAAAAGTAGAAAATGCTGCATTTTTTCTGCACAGAACTGTACTGGAATGCAGTAAAATGCATCAAAACACACTGGAATGCACAAAAATGCACTAGAACACACATGTTCCTATTCAAATTGAAGAAAAAGAAAGGGGGAAAAATGAACTGGAATGAATAAAAAACCTTACTGGAACGCGCCAAAAACGCGTAAAAAAGATGCATGCAAAAACACATTTGGACTGCATTGCTATAGTGTGAACCGGCCCTTAAAGTGTTACTAAACCCGGATCCTGCATTCACTATATCTGGTCTCCCACAGTACACAGAACATAAATAGGAAACAACCCTCTTATTTTGGTGGGATTTTAAGGGCAAGTTCACACTGCATGCATTTCAGTTGCTTTTATTCTGCATCCAAAACGCACAGAAAGTAGGTTATATGGTTATCAATGTCATAGTTCACATTAGTGTTTGCAGTTCCAGTGTGTTCCAGTTGCGGAAAAAAAAAGAACATGCTGCATTCTTTCTGCACAGAACTGTGGTAAAGCACATAAAAAACGCACCGGAATGCACCAAAACCTCACTGGAACGCACATGTCCCTATTCAAATTGAAGAAAAAGAGAGGGGGAAGAAATGAACTGGAATGCATAAAAAAAGCACTGTAATGCATCGAAAACGCATAAAAACCGCACTGGAATGTGCCCAAAGTGTGTCAAAACCGTGCATGCAAAAACGCATCTGGAACGCATCTGACTGCATTTCTATAGTGTGAACTGGCCCTTAAAGTGTTACTAAACCCGGATCCTGCATTCACTATATCTGGTCTCCCACAGTACACACAACATAAATAGGAAAAAACCCTCTTATTTTGGTGGGTTTTTAAGGGCCAGTTCACACTACATGCATTTCAGTTGCTTTTATTCTGCATCCAAAACACACAGAAAGTAGGTTATATGGTTGTCAATGTCTTAGTTCACATCAATGCTTGCAACTCCAGTGCGTTCCAGTTGCAGAAAAAAAGTAGAACATGCTGCATTATTTCTGCACAAAACTGTATCGGAGTGCGGTAAAGCACATCAAAAACACAGCGGAACGCACCAAAATGCACCAAAAATGCACTGGAACGCATATGTCCCTATTCAATTTGAAGAAAAAAAGAGGGGAAATGAATTGGAATGCATAAAAAACGCACTGGAACACGCCAAAAATGCATCAAAACCGTGCATGCAAAAACACATCTGGACTGCATTTCTATAGTGTGAATCGGCCCTTAATGTGTTACTAAACCCGGACCCAGGGGTGGACTGACCATTTGGGAACTCGGGTACTGCCCGAGGGCCTGGTGTCAGTAGGAGGCCCCATGAAAATGATCCCCTATTGCCCGGGGGGCCCCATGAGGTGTCAGTCCGCCCTTGCCCAAACCCTGCATTCCCTATATCTGTTCTCCCACAATACACAGAACATAAATAGGAAACAACCCTCTTATTTTGGTGGGAATTTAAGGGCCAGTTCACACTACATGCATTTCAGTTGCTTTTTTTCTGCATCCAAAACGCACAGAAAGTAGGTTATATGGTTGTCAATGTCATAGTTCACATCAGTGCTTGCAGTTCCAGTGCATTCTGGTTGGAGAAAAAAAAGTAGAACATGTTGCATTTTTTCTGCATAGAACTGTACTGGAACTTGGTAAAATGCATCAAAAATGCACCAGAACACACTGGAACGCACAAAAATGCACTAGAACGCACATGTCCCTATTCAAATTGAAGAAAATGAGAGGGACAAAAATGAACTGGAATGCTTAAAAAACGCACTGGAACAGGTAAAAAATGCATCAAAATGCACTGGAACGCATAAAAAAGCACATGCAAAAATGCATCCGAAACGCATCTGGACTGCGTTTCTATAGTGTGAACTGGCCCTAAAGGCACACAAACCTGTATATATAAAAGAGAGAGAAGCAGCGCCATCTAAGTGCAGCAATAAAAGCAACTAATTTATTCCACAAAATTGGCAACTCACAATAGTAGTAGTCAAATGAGCACTTGTCAACCGCTGTGCAACTCCTGGTTGGTCCCTCTGCAGGCAAGTCTCCAAAGCACTGGCCTGGGCTTTGCTGGTGGTTCCCAGTACAGTACAATGTTGGCCTGATGAAGGAGCATGCATGTTCTGAACACGTGCCACGCCTATTGCCATGAGGATCCACCGGGAAGTACTGAGAACCACCAGCACAGCCAAGGACAGTGCTTTGGAGACTTGCCTGCAGTAGGAGCAGCCAGGAATTGCACAGCGGTTGACAGCAGCTCGACAAGCAATCATTTGACTACTACTATTGTGAGTTGCCAATTTTGTGGAACAAATGATTTGCTTATATTGCTGCACTTAGATGGTGCTGCTTCTCTCTCTTTTATGGCTGACACAGAGCAGGGGCGGACTGACCATTTGGAAACTCGATCACTGCCCGAGGGCCCGGGGCCAGTAAGGGGCCCCATGAGATGCCCCTGGTACCTTTTTCATAGGGTCTTTTGAGTTTGGGCAAGGACACAGGGGCCCCATGATCCCCTATTGCCCGAGGGCCCCATGAGTTGTCAGTCCTCCCCTGACACAGAGTCTCTTCTAGCTCTTTTTGAATCGGCTGCCACTGATTCATGCATTGTTGGAATATCCCTTAGCCACCTTTGGACTTTAAGGACATAATATACTAGCCATCACAGTATACATCTGTTTTTTTTTTCTTCTTAGTGCACCAGATATTTCTCTTGTTCTTACAAAAATCTGTATCAAAGTTTAGTTTATATAAAAAGTTTAATCGTTTTCTTTTATTGTCCATAACATTCAAAATTCCCATAAACCCACAAATACAGGCGGTTATACATACACATCAATCACAAATTATATACAAACACAAAGCGGGGTTCAAGTCATAATACGACTCTTAAGTGTGATTGATGTGTATGTATAACCACCTGTATTTGTGGGTTTATGGGAATTTTGAATGTTTTGGACAATGAAAGAAAATGATTAAACTTTTTATATAAACTAAACTTTGATATAGATTTTTGTGCCTTTAAAATCCCACCAAAATAAAAGGGTTTTTTCTATTGTTGCTTAATATGGGGTGATGGCACTATTCTTCACCACACCCATCTAATTTAACAGTACACAAACATGGAAATGCACTTTCAGTAAATACCTTTTCTCATCAGTAGTATATAGCAGTCTTGTGACTTCTATCAGTGTCCAGCTGAGCACTGATTAAAGCTTGTAGGAGAAGCTTTCATTCTCCTCTGACTGTCCTATGAGACTGCATAACCCCTGACCCTCTGTCTGGACAGTGCTGATCGACCCTGTGCTGATCACATGCACCCTCCCAAAGAAAAAAACTCTCTAGCCACACACACTAAACTGAGCATGTGCAGAGTGCCTTTTTAAAGCTCTGTAATATCAGCAGATTGATTGGGGATAGTAGAAGAAGGGGAGGATCAGAGAAGAAGCAGCCATTTTACACAGGAGGATTGTGGAGGATTACCCCTTAGGTTCCACAGTGAGTATAACAAGCATGATTTACTGCATATACAGACTGATTTTACTGTTGTGGCTTTAGTAACACTTTAAAAGCAAAATGAATGCCTACTTTGCTTGCAGAATGTTTCCCAAAACTATGCTCAGTATTTTTTCAAGTGCTCAGTTTTTTATTACTACCATACCTTGGTGCGCTAATGAGTGAACCTATTAAAGTGACCCTTCTCTAATATTGATTATTTTAGTAAATATAAACTGCAATCTGCAGTACTGCTTGCTGTTTTGTACAATAAAAAAATTGATTAAACTTTTTATATAAACTAAACTTTGATATAGATTTGTGTGCCTTTAAAATCCCACCAAAATAAGTGTTTTTTTTTTTATATTTTTGCTTGGGATGATGGCACAATTCTTCACTACACCCATCTAACTTAACAGTACACAGAACATGGAAATGCAATTATTTTAGTAAATACTTTTTCCCATCAGTAGTATATAGCAGACTTCTATCAGTGTCCAGCAGTGCACTGGTTAAAGCTTGGAGGAGGAGTTTTCACTCTCCTCTGATCAGGGGCGGACTGACAACTCATGGGGCCCCCGGGCAATAGGGGATCATGGGGGCCCCTGTGTCCTTGCCCAAACTCAAAAAAGCCTATGAAAAAGGTACCAGGGGCATCTCATAGGGCCCCCTACTGACCCTGGTTTCCATAAGTGCCCAGGTTTCCAAATGGTCAGTCTGCCCCTGCCTCTGACTGTCCTATGAGGCTGCAGGACCCCTGACCCTCTGTCTGGACAGTGCTGATTGGTCCTGTGCTGATGACTTTAATTCTCCCAAGAAAAAAAAAACACACCAAACTGAGCATGTGCAGCTTGCCTCCAAGCCTCTGTTCTGTCAAGAGATATATTGGAGACTCTGGAAGAACGGGAGTATCAGAAAAGAGAGGATCAAACGTCCTTTTTACACAATGCGGAGGATTAACCCCTTAGGTTCCACAGTGAGTATAACAAGCAATGCATTACTGCATATACAGACTGATTTTACTGTTGTGGGTTTAGTAACACTTTAAGCCTGACGTCAGAGGCAAAGAAAGGGATGAGGGCTTCTAGCAGATATTTTACATTTCAACTTTTCAGACTATTTTACTATTCCAGATGTTCATTTGTGTTGCAGAATTTATTGTTTTTTTAAGGAGAAACAAGTGGGTGGGACAAGGAAAAAGTTTGAAAAGTGTTGGAAATTGCCAGACAACAGACTCGAGCCCATCAAGTGGGAGTGAAGTTAATGACCATCATCGATTTATCGCAGTGAGAAGCACGAGAAAAAAGCTCACTCCTCTGCTTGACCCCAATTGGGTCAAGTGGCAAATTCGACCTTCTCTATTCTCTATTAGGGTAAAGCAAGTGGTACCCGAAATTATAAGATTGGTCAAATTTGCGACAGGGGTGGCCCTGGATTGGAATTCGGCCAAAATGACATAACAGAGTGTCGGATGAAATGGGCAGAGAGTAGAGGACTTTCCTTTGTTACATGCCTTGCACCAAGTGTAGCAGCGAAGTCGACTCCTAACCAGGGCCGGACTGACCATTTGGAAACTGTTGCAAAACTACAAGTCCCATCATGCCTCTGCCTTTGGTAGTCATGCTTTTAACTATCAATCTTGCAATGCCTCATGGGACTTGTAGTTTGGCAACAGCTGGAGGTCCACCCGTTTGACACCTATGCCCTACACTATCCAGTACAGAGTCCCCTATAGACACCCCACAGTACAAACAATCCAAGTACAGATTCCCTCTCTACAGACACTCAGCACAGGCCTGCCTTCAGTACAGATACCTCTCAGTACAGCTCCCTTCAGCAAAGACCCCTTTCATTACAGACGCCCCTTAGTACAGACACCCCCACAGTACAGCCCCTTAGTACAGGTCCACCCCTCCATACAGACCTCTTCAGTACATACCACCCTCAGTACTGAGACCCACTCTGTACAGGCACCACCACGTTATAACCCCTCCCAGATCAGGCACCCCCCTCCAGTACAGACCCCACATCAGTACAGACTCTCCCAGTACAGATTCCTCCAAGTACAGACCACCTCAGTACAGACACCGCACAGTAGAGACCCTCTTCAGTACAGACAACCCCTCAGTTCAGCCCCCTAGTACAGACACGCACAGTACAGAGCCCCTCAGTCTAGGCTCCCCCAGTACAGACACCCCTAAGTACAGACCCCCGAGGTACAGACACCCTGCAGCAGGGGCGGACTGACCATTTGGAAACTCAGGCACTGCCCGAGGGCCCAGGTGAGTAGGGGGGCCCCATGAGATGCCCCTGGTACCTTTTTCATAGGCTTTTTTGAGTTTGGGCAAGGACACAAGGGCCCCATGATCCCCTATTGCCCGGGGGCCCCATGAGTTGTCAGTCCGCCCCTGGTCTGCAGATTTCTCTTTAGTCTAGGTTCACACCTATGCATTTTCCGTTGCGTTTTGCAGAAACACACAGCAGTCCATTTAACATGATTTCCTATGGGACAGATTCATATCTCCACGTTTTCACCCAGTGCGTTTTTTCGAAAGGATCAGGGACTTATTTAAATGCAAAACATTGCGTTTTTGGTTCTATAGACTTAAATGGAGATGCTGCAGAAAGGCATGTAGTGCTTTTTTGACGCATTTTTGATGTGTTTTGCGTTTTAATCTGACCAGCAACAAGTTGGGAAAAAAAATTCAGAAGCACTGCAGAAATGGATCAAATACAAACTGCATGTTTGTAAACCTAGCCTTAGTGCACATCTCCTTACCAGATGTAAACAGTTCAGAGAGAGGGAAGTTCTGTACTGCAGTCAAACTAGCTCTATAGCGCCTCTCCCTGTCTGACAGTGGAAGTTGAAAGGTGCAAAAGAAAAAATGATCAAGCACCTCCAAAATGCTGGTGTATACTGCACCCCTGTAAGTACGCCACTGCAAAGCATACCAAGATTCAAGTAAGAATATACATGCCTCTGGTATATAGACAACATTTGCTTAGCCTGGAGATCGGAAGATCTCACTGATGCACACCTCCTAACTATCCCTCCTTTGGAACCAAATCCCTCTGTCCCTTTTCCTCCTTAGTGGTCCTTCTTTTTGAACAAATGTATAAGCCTCTATAATAAATGCAATACCTCACAGCCAAAAGTGTTACACTATACTAAACCTTTTACACAGACCTTTTTATTATCATATTAACATTTTAAAAGTCACCATAAAGGAAACAAAGTGATGATAAAAGCACATTTAGTTTTAGCCAATCAAATTTTTGCCTATTAGTTCTTCATAGCCCACAAAACTGGGGGCATGACATGGGGTGTGTCCTATGCCGAGGGCTGTGGATAAGGGGGTACCACCAGTCCTCCTGTATGGGGCCCAGGCCAGCAGGGGGGACCAGGCAGCTGGGTGAATCGAATGTGGGCAGGGAGGGTGATCAGCACACAGGGGGGCAATTACTGGAATCGATCCCCTGTATGGTCTCTCTGCAGCAGCTGAAAGCTGGCTTCCTCTCCTTTCCCTCCCGCTGGATTTCAGCTGCTGCAGGGAGGGATAAACAGGGGATCATTTCTAGTAATTGCCTCCCAGCCGCACCCTTCACCTTCCCTTTGCACCATATGTTTTTATCCCTGCTGCCCTGGCCCCCCTGTGTGCCACCACCCCCATAGTGCTGCAGTATTCCCTACTTTCCTTCCCACTGGCAGCTGAAAGCACACAATAGGATCCTTCAGGATGGAGAGTGGAGAAAGCGTCCGGTAAATATGTCACATTTACCACCCTCTTCCTTTTCTAAATAAACATAATGAGTGATCGGTACCAATTACTCATTGTGTTCATTCATAATTGAATCATAGTAAACTGTGTTTTTTTGGGGGGGCCCTGTCAGGTTGGCTTTAAGGTGCCCCTGTGGTTCCTAACAGCAGCCCTGCCTATGCCTACACATTTTGTGTTAAAGGGTGTCCCTCTTTCCCATCCCCCATCCCCACCAAGGTCCATCTAAAAGCCAAATATCAGATTGAGGTAGACTAATCCTTTTCTTAGTGATCAAAATATAAATAGCTGATAACCAAAACTAACATATCATAACACATCCAAATATTATATGGACAGTTGGTCAGTATTGAAAAACATGGACTGTCTGGAAATCAGGGACATTGGAATCACTAAAACAGAAATCAGCCCATAGACCAGAGCTGTGGGCTGAGAGGAAGAGCTGGTGTAAAGTAAGTGATAGAGCCTGTTCTGAAATCAGATGTTTTTCCTTTACTCTTTAGCTGGCAATCCTGCCAGTAAAACAATTCCTGTAGTAGGCTGACAACACTCACTGAACTGTATCTATGGTGGAGCACCACTGTCACTCTAAGCTGCTTTCTGGATGAGGTACTACAAAACACCTCCTCCTCATCCATTACTCGGGGGTAGGACTAGAAAGCACCTCCTCGTCTCCATTTCATAGGGTGGAGGGGGTTTGTATTTCACAGAAGATAGCTGGTAAAGCTGATAACAAAAGCATCTGTCATTATAAGTGTTTTTACATTTCTATTCCCTATGTAGTACTTTATCCCATGTTTCTAAGTGCTTTCTAACCCCAGTTATGAGGTCCGACTTGCCCCCATCCCCTACTGCTGCAGTCAATCTAACAGCATTTATGAAGAAGACAGCTGATCCAAAAGTGAAGCTTGTCTTGGCTGTGAGCATTTTCCAGAGACAAGCCACAGCAAGGAGAATGCAGAGAGGCAGGACATGTCAGTTGTATTATTATTGAGTTGTTACTGGGGAATCAATTGGGACCCGCCAGTAAATACAATTAATTTATACAATTACATGTAAAGTTATTAGAAATGTGTTTGGACTAAGACTAGCCATATACACATAGATTTCTATGGGTGGAAAATCAAATCACCCTTGTTGGCTATTGAATTCAGTCAAGCGGAACCCCTGTCTGTCTGCATACATGAAGAGTAACTGCATCTCATTGGAAACAATCACTGTTTGGCTGACAATTTTCCAACCAGCTCCTTTGATTTTTCAGTCAAGTATGTAGAGCCGTATGGTGCCAATAGGACTACCCACAGGTTAAATTTGACTCAACCAAAATTTGAGCTGTGTATGGCCGGCGCAGCTCTTCAGCATTGCACCAACCTGTAAATATGTCATATTCAGCTCTTTTTACAACCTCATTCTTAGATCTGATATATATGTAGATCCCCATTCTGCTGAACCTTGCAGTGTTAAGAAATGCTGCACTTTCCCTAAAACAGTTGCATAATGCAGGCATACTGAAGTCCAAATTTCACTTTCAGCATGAATGCATACATAATATTAATATATAATATTTGTAATATTAATATATAATATTTGTATAAAAAAATATAGTAGCCTATTTGTATTGGTTTTACATTTGGGAATTTATTTATTCAGATACTACAAATGGCAGTCCAAAGAAAGTAAATCTCCAATGGTAGGTAAATTGGCTCCTGTCTAAATTGGCCCTAGTATGTGTATGAATGTAAGTTAGGGACCTTAGATTGTATACCCCTTGAGGGTTATGGACTGATGTGAATGTACAATATATATGTAAAGCACTGCATAAATTGACAGACCTATATAAGTACCTGAAATAAATAAAATAAATCAATAAATGAAAGCTGAATTCTGAATTTCTTCATTTACCCTCCCAGGATCCTATTACAATCTTTGATGGTGAGCATGTAAGCAGGTTGGAAACTGCTTAAGAAGTTAGAGACTGGCTCAAGCTGGGTTGGGAAGGGGTTAACGTGTCTAATCCTGATTTGCAGGCTTCGTGGGCTTCAGCCAGCCCACCTGTGATATAAATGGGGGGAAGGCCAAGACCCAAGAGCTCGCTCTGCAGTTGTTGTTCCTACTGAAACCCAAGAGAAGGAAGGTGTTCCACCCTTAACACCGATGGCAACGAAGTACTACCAGGAATGGACTTTGCCACTATGAACTCCTACATAAGGTATGCCTGGACCACCAATCATTACAGTTAGGTTAGGGACAAAGACTTTGTTCATATTGAACTGTTATGCTGGCATTTGAAAAAGAGGGCTGAGTCCCTTGAAACGCGTTATGCTTACTCTCTCCTGACATCACCAAAAGATTCTGACAGCTATCATCTTCACAGTTGACAACTGGAGATGCTGCTGGCTCCATGACACCCGCTGGCGCTTTGGATTCCCTGCTGCTGCACACCTGGCAGCCATCCACTGCCTCTGTGCACCTTCAGCTAAACATTTGTTCTGATGCCTCAACCTGCTGTGTTACTATCCACTGGCGGACTCGTGAATTTTGACATGTACAGTTGTGTTCAAAATAATAGCAGTCAGACATCACTGACCTGATCAATCACTGTTTTTGGTAGAAATGATATTTCTACATGGCAAATAATTTACTAGCAGGTGTAGTAGAGTAATAGAAATCCAACAGACCCAACAGTCATGACATGCATGCTGCTGATTCTGTGTAATTGAATCACTAATTGAAAGGGGCATGTTCAAAATAATAGCAGTGTGGAGTTCTATTAGTGAGGTCATTCATTCTTTGAAAAACAGGTGGTAATTATTGCCCTTATTTAAGGAAGGAAGGCAGCAAATGTTGTACATGCTGGTTACAGTGCATTTCTCTCTGAAATTCTGAGGAAAATGGGTCGTTCCAGACATTGTTCAGAAGAACAGCGTACCTTGATTAAAAAGTTGAATGGAGAGGGGAAAACATATAAAGAAGTGCAGAAAATGATAGGCTGCTCAGCTAAAATGATCGCAAATGCTTTAAATTGGCAACTAAAACCTGAACGACGTGGAAGAAAGCGAAAAACTACCATTCAAATGGATAGAAGAATAGCCAAAATGGCAAGGACTCAGCCAACAATCAGCTCCAGGAAGATCATAGAAGGTCTAAAGTTACCTGTGAGTATTGTTACAATTAGAAGAAGCCTATGTGAAGCCAAGCTATCTGCAAGAAGCCCCCGCAAAGTCCCACTGTTGAAAAAAAGACATGTGCTGAAGAGGTTACAATTTGCCAAAGAGCACATTGACTGACCTAAAGAGAAATGGCGCAACATTTTGTGGACTGATGAAAGTAAGATTGTTCTTTTTGGGTCTAGTGGCCGGAGACAGTTTGTCAGACGACCCTCAAACACTGAATTCAAGCCACAGTGCACTGTGAAGACAGTGAAGCATGGTTGCGCAAGCATCATGATATGGGGATGTTTCTCATACTATGGTGTTGGGTTAAATATTTATCGCATACCAGGGATCATGGATCAGTTTGAATACATCAGAATACTTGAAGAGGTCATGCTGCCTTATGCTGAAGAGGAAATGCCCTTGAAATGGGTGTTCCAACAAGACAACGATCCCAAACACACCAGTAAACGTGCAACATCTTGGTTCCAGACCAACAAGATTGACGTTATGGAGTGGCCAGCCCAATCCCCGGATCTTAATCCAATAGAAAACTTGTGGGGTGACATCAAAAATGCAGTTTCTGAGGCAAAACCAAGAAATAGAGAAGAACTGTGGAATGTAGTCCAATCATCCTGGGCTGGAATACCTGTTCACAGGTGCCAGAAGTTGGTTGACTCCATGCAACACAGATGTACAGCAGTTCTCAGAAACAGTGCTTATACAACTAAATATTCATTAAGTGATTCAAAGGAAAGCAAAATCTTCAAACATTTTTCAGTTTATATAGTGAATGTTTGAGTTTGTAAAGAAGAATACAAACACTGCTATTTTTTTGAACAGTCTAATATTCACTTTTCTTCAATTGTTTTAGAGGAACAACACAAATTTGATATTTTTCTTCATGTTTTAATTTGGAATAGAATGTGTAGTGTTCCCAATGCATTTGTGTGTGTGGAAATAAAAGCTATTAGAAAGATTTTGAGCTTTATTCACTTTTTCAACACACAATGCTATTATTTTGTGTGCTATTATTTATTGTGTGCTTCTTTCAATAAAGGTGTTTTTTTGCTTGGTATTAACCTCAGTGTCCTGCTTTTTGCTATATCCTGTGTTACTAATGGCAACCACATACATGCGCATGATACATGGCAACCAGTCAAGGCGTGGTGCCTGGGTAAGGTGAGGTGTCCTCCGGTAGCAAGGGAGTCTCTGCTTGGACTCCCTCCCTTGCAGTCCATCTCCTATAGCAACCAGGAGCAGATCAGCATCTCAGAGACCCTAAATCTAGACAAACAGTATAGGTGAAGAAGAGTTGCGTATCCGGCATGGTCTCACTCTGTTACTGGGAGTGAGGTAACAGAGGTACACCGGCAGATGGCGGTAGCGTGGCTCGGCCAGTCACTCCAAATGCAGCATGTGCATTCACTGTGTTTAAAGCTATGGGACAACACTTAATAAAGAAACTTTGTTTCAGTACTACATGCAGTGGGAGCTCATCTCTAAGTCGGGAGACTGCCTTAATGTTAGACTGTTCACATGACTGGAGTTCCCGCCTGGTCCCGAGGACTGGTGAGCTACCTTTCAGCAAAGGTACCCCTAGAGCATGGCTCCACTTGACATAGGTTTGTCTACTGTCCATGACATAGACCATCTTGCTGACCTTCATTAATCTATAGACACTAGGCTCAATTAACAAAGCTTTACCATGAGGATAAAAATCTTTAGTTTTCGCCTTATGTAATCAGATCTTCCCTCAATAACCTTGGTTTTCAGTTCGGTTCACTAGGCAAACACTTTGGGTCCATTGTCAGGTGTCATTGTGTCATCCATAGGTTTTTCAATTGCCACACATCGGCTATCCACCGAGTACATGACTACTGTGAACAGATGATCTATGGGCAGTGCTGTGTATATAACAATTTAATGCAGTCATGACAAGTAGTACATTTTACATTACACTAGCAAAGCAACTGAACTGTGAGTGATGTGATAATAAGGACATGTATAGAATCACTATGACTGACTACGAGTACATGTTTGGCATACAGAAAAATCTCTTGTGTCTGATCTTCAAATTTTCCATTAATCTTTTCACAGCACATTTGTTTGATGGAATACTATACAAATTGGAAGCAGTTGTTGCTGCGGGATGTTCCACTTAGCAGTTTTGGTCACCTAATAAAGCTTTCCAAATCCAAATTACTCTTGGTAATAATATGTATGTGGGGTGCTGGTATCCTTTTACATTTTGTCATATCAGTCTGCGAAGATAATTGCTCTTCAATACAGGAGTAACCCCTATTCATTGAACAGTGCTGGGGGATGGACTTCATGGTCATTAGGAGTATTACTTTCTTTTTACATCAACCGCTGGCAAATATGAACTATTCAGCTTGTAAACAAATCAAGAAAAAATTATTCTCCAGTCTGTCCCCATGAGACCCAGTTATTCCCCAAGTGGGTGTCATCATCTCATCTTATGCATTGGAAAGGTGAAGGCAGGCTGTTGATACATTAAAGATGCCTCTGCCCTTCTTGGGACAGTCAAGTGTCACTGCATAGATCAGCAGCCAGGGACAGTAGGTGAAGATGGAAATGAGGGCTTTGCTTTGATATTTTAGAGAAATTTACTCTGTTTTTGGATGCATGTTTTAGTGTAAGGAGTGCATTTGAAACCGCTGAAGGAGCAGATTGTGAAGGTACCACTATATATGTAGCACCCTCCTAGATAGGTGCTAGGTTTAGATAGATTTAGTATGTATTTTGACATGTAAATTTAGTTATAGTCATTGTGGCTGTGATTGTTGTTAGGTAAAAGCATATTTTGCTCACTGCATTCTACTATTCAGGTATGCCCAGTGTGTTCAGCTGTTGCTAGTTGGAAAGCCCCCTCTGCATCCAGAGAGCTTGAGAAGTTTCTGGGTGATAGGTATGGAGCTATGCAGATGGCAGCATGAATATTGATAAAGCCTTGGCCTAACCCAGAGAGGCAAGCTTTGATGGCATGCTGGGAGACTGTATATATTCAATGAGCACACTGAGTTATGCCCTTCCAGGCAATGCTGCTATGTCTGCTGTGAGGCCTCAGGTGGGCGACCTGAGGGCCTGAATGCTGAGACCTTCTAAGAGCTGACTGAGGGGTCATCTACTGAAGATCTGGTCTGGTAGAAGAAGGCAACCAGCTGTCCTTGGACCTTGTGAGTACAGACACTTCTGAAGGATCTTAGAGACTTTATGCTATTAATACCACTTCTGGTGCTAGATAGTGAGCTGTGGGTCTAGTTAAAGGGAACATCGGCTGGTGTCCTGAAGAGCTATGTCCATCTAATCTTCTACTAAAAGGAACTCTGCTCTTTTGGCTCTAAGAAAGAGATTTACAGTTAACTGCTACTACTACCTTAAAGCTGTCTACTGTTCACTACAAGCACATACTTTATTATAGCTTGTCCTGAAAAAGTCCTCAAATGTACATACTTCTGGTTTTTAGAGTATCCCACCTAATTCCCTCAACCCTATCCAAGTTTTCAAAAAATAAAAACAACAAAAACAACACCCCTAGACTGGTCATTGTAGAAACGTGTGAATGAGCCTATGTGCTTGGTTGCAGGGAAAGCTTGTGGGGAAGACATGGACAGATACCCCTGCGGCTCCTTCAGGAGTAGAGCTACATGTATAACATGGGACATATAGAATGGAGAGGTCACTTAGGGAAGGCCACCAAGTGTGTGATTTAATCCTTGAAGGATCCATTGCATAAATGTAGGAACAGCAGACTGGGGACTGTCATGTTGTAAAACACCATCCAAGTTGGACTATGGATAAGCCTCTTCTTTTTCGGTAAGGAGACTATCATCGTGTGTCATTACTGGTTGGATTCTGATACATGGCAGGCCATTGTCTAGTATCTGAAGGTACCTACGCTTATTATTTTGTATAATCTGGTAATGAATAGGCATGACATTAATTATTTTGGCAAAAATTATTTTGCTCTGAAATTGGCAGTTTGCCATCTGCAATATTTTGCCAAAGTGGAAACGCTAAATTTTGCTCATTGAGCTGCTTTCCATTGTATAGAGGGTGTTTTCCTTTTTTTTTGGTGGGGGGTTATTTAGAGTTGATACATTTATTTAATTTAGTGTTTTTGTATTTGTTTTTTTCTTATATACTTTGTAATTCTTTACCTTGTTTTATTTTCCTTATTTTGCATAAAAAAGAGGGTCTGTTTTTCGCACAAAAACAGATACAGGATAGTTCAAAGAGACTTCTATAACCCTCAGTGTCAATTTAAACCCCATTGCAGCCTAAAACCTATCCTTTGGTGCAATTAGCCAAAATAGGGAAACTTTGCTAAAATCAGATAAACACAGAATTTTCATGGCAGTGAAAACTCTCAACTTCGCTTATACCTAGTGATGAATATTATGCAGTGTACATGTCTTCTTTACAACTAAGGTAGCGGGGCAATTGTCTCCTTCAGTGCACTAGCAGCCATTCTTGTCTAACTTGTAGTGACACCATGCAAACCTTTTCTGTTTTGCTTTTTATTTGATCTTTTTCTTATCTTCTTTCCATATAAGGTGCTAGAGTGCTAATATAAATATGCTATAAATTCATAAAATAATACTATAAAACTCAATAATCATCACCAGTTGTATTATTTTATGCACATTTATTTAGGTTGTGGAGTCTTACAAATTTGTCCCATACTTAGGGCTGTTCAATCATGCATGAGGTGTCACTTTGCATTTGATTGCAAACAGCTCCCTCTGGTGTTCATAGGTCCCCTCTGTAATGTATGAAATCCCCAGCATGTATTACTGTAATGAGAAATATACAGTTAATAAGAAAACTAGCAATAGGAAAATGCAGTAGCATTCACTTAGAATTGATCTTATTTTGATGGCTGTCAACACAACCTTATTAACAAAACCTTTTAGAATATTTTTTGTTCAGGACTATAACTGATTGCTGCAGTCTCAGCTGTCACTTGTCATTGTCAGAGACTGCCTATACCAGTGATGGCGAACCTATGGCACGCGTGCCAGAGCTGGCACGCAGAGCCATCTCAGTGGGCACGCCAGGAAGAAGATGATGAGCGCGCATGGACCGGCCATCCAGATCTCGTCCACACTGGACCCCCATCAAACTACATTTCCCACATGTCTCTGGGGCCAGGGTGGGCGTGGACGAGAGGAAACGGCTCCAATGCGGCTCTGGCACCAGGGGTGATGTAGCCGGGGATGGGCGCGGAAGAGAGGAAGAGGCTCCCACACTGCTCCGGGGCCAGGGGCAACGTGTTCAGCATGAATGGGAATGAGCTGCTGGGCTGGAAGCCACACCGACGCTGCCAGAGGTGAGATTAACTGCTTGCAGTGTCATCCATCAGTGCCCAGCAGTGTCGCCTGTCAGTGCCCAGCAGTGTCGCCCATCAGTGCTGCCCATCAGTGCCACCCATCAATAATGCCCAGCAGTGCCATCCATCAGTGCCCAGCAGTGTCGCCTGTCAGTGCTGCCCAGCAGTGCCACATGTCAGTGCCCAGCAGTATCGCCCATCAGTGCTGCCCATCAGTGCCACCCATCAATGATGCCCAGCAGTGCCATCCATCAGTGCCCAGCAGTGTCACCCATCAGTGCCCAGCAGTGTCTCCTGTCAGTGCTGCCCAGCAGTGCCACCTGTCAGTGCTGCCCAGCAGTGCCACCTGTCAGTGCCCAGCAGTGTTGCCCATCAGTGCTGCCCATCAGTGCCACCCATCAATGATGCCCAGCAGTGTCCAGCAGTGTCATCCATCAGTGCCCAGCAGTGTCACCCATCAGTGCCCAGCAGTGTCGCCTGTCAGCGCTGCCCAGCAGTGCCACCTGTCAGTGCCCAGCAGTGTCGCCCATCAGTGCTGCCCATCAGTGCCACCCATCAATGATGCCCAGCAGTGCCAACGATCAGTGCCGTCTGTCAGTGCGTCCAGGTAGGCAAGTGGTTAATTGCAGTGTTGGCACTTTGAAATAAAAAAGTTGGTTTGTGTTGCAGTTTTGGGCACTCGGGCTCAAAAAGGTTCGCCATCACTGGCCTATACTATACAATGCCACACCATCTTATTCAACAACAGACCAGTATAATATTGGTTTCTTTTCTTTAGCTCCTTACATTGTTTTATTAAATAGGCCTGCTTGTATACTGGGATTTACCCCCAAGTCAAAATGAGACTGCAATTGGGTTTGCCATGATCACAGAAGCTGCCCCCCCCCCCCATATACAAATACACTCATGCTGAGTACAAGTGAGATCCTTGCCACATCTACAGTCATATCAGCTTCCTTATACAGCATTTTGCAATTAACAACTGATTCAAATATTATTACCAATCATAATACAGTAAGGCAGTGTTAAAGCGGTATTAAACCCCAAACCAAAAATGTAATATATTGCAGCTTACCAATCATTAAATGTGGTGGCTGCATCAGTTTTCTTTTCTTTGGCTTTTTCCCCCCTTTTTTTTCACCTGGTGATCTGGCTAGTAACACAACGCCGCTCTGGAGGAATTAGCACAGGAGGCACAGCAGACAGCAGCATTGTCAGTCTGAGGGGATGAGAGTGTTAGACTAGCAGATTTAGATACTCTAACAAATTGAAGCCAAACTCCAGCTCACACTTTATAATCAGTTACAGCAAACAGTTTTTTTTCCTTTTGGAATAAAGGTTTTACACAAATAAATAAAAGCTGATCATTTTAACCACAAGCCTACAGGGCACTTATACCCCCTTCCTGTCCAGGCCAATTTCCAGCTTTCAGTGCTGTCACACTTCGAATGACAATTGCGCGGTCATGCAACACTGTACCCATATGACATTTTTTGAGACAGATAGAGCTTTATTTTGGTGGTATTTAATCATCTTTGGGTTTTTTTATTTTTTTCTTAAACAAACCAAAAACCACTGAAAATTAAAAAAAAAAAAAAAAATTTCTTAGATTTTGTTATACAATTTTGTAAATAAGTGATTTTTCTCCTTCACTGATGTGCGCTAATGAGGCTGCAGTGATGGGCACTGATGAGGAGGCACTGGTAGGTGGCACTGATGGGCATTGACAGGCGTCACTGATGGGCACTGAAAGGCAGCACTGATATATGGCACTGATAGGCGGCACTGACGGGCACTGATAGGAGGCACTGACGGGCACTGATAGGCGGCACTGACTGGCACTGATAGGTGGCACTGGTTGGCATTGATAGGTGGCACTGACTGGCACAGATGGGTGACACTGAAAGGCAGCTCAGATGGGCACTGATATGTGGTATTGATGTGCACTGGTAGGCACTGATATGTGGCTTTGATGTGGCACTGATGGGCACTGGCAGGTGGTACTGATGAGCACTGACACATGGCACTGATGGACACAGCGCACCGCCACGCTGCACACTCCCTGAGCCGCGCATGTGCGGTGAGAATGGAAGGACATCATATGACGTCCTCCCAGAACGAGAGAACCACCATGCGCCTGTCATTGGACTATATGGAGGGCGGGAGGTGGTTAATCACCCATGTTAAGTGGTTTGTCTCATCCCTGTAAAATGATACATTCTGCTGGAAAGCTTGTTCTTTTTGAAAAAGAACACTAGATGAAAACAGAAGAAAGAAAGCCTAAAAAAGGAAACTAATAGAGCCAACACATCTAAAAATTGCTAAGCTGCAATACAATACATTTTATGTCTTTTTTACATTTTATGTAAATTTTACATAATTAATGTTTGCTTTTGGGTTTAATATTGCTTTAAGCCCAATGATGAGAGAAGTAGATCAACTCACAGCATCAAGATTTCTAATTACTGTATTCAGATCAATAAAGAGATTATTTCTATTTTGGTTATTATGGGTTACAGCATTCTGAGCATGTTTATTACACTTTGCAAGGTGTCTGCCGACATTAAAGAATAAGACTTGTTTAGAATCAGATCAGGGAAAGTTCCCAGAAAGTTGATTGGCTGGAATAATATTTTGGCAGCTGATCACCATTGCTTTTCTCCGAGACAAAGAGAATCTCATAGGAGCAAACAGTCAAGTTCAGTCAATGCAAAATGTGTATTGCAGAAATGCACGAGGCTCATTGCCTAAAGCAGGACCTACTTTGGCATTTTTTTTGCACGTAGGGCAGTTGGCCTATGCTATTTCATGACAAACACGCAAAAAAAAAGTAAAGAAAAAACCATGATGCGCAGATGTGAATAGGCCTTAAGTTTTAAAAAAATGCTGTCAGGCAGGGAGAAGCGTTTGTAAAAGAATATGCATACAAAGTCTTTTCTATCACGAAAAGCCTACTTGTTAGCGTTTTTTAAAAAAGGAGTTTACTTCTGCTTTAAACCTATATTTCTGTATTATTCAGTGCTTTTGTGAACTGCTTTTCTATTTTGGAGAGTGTGGAAATGTTTAAATCCTTGCCAGATTTGTATTGCTGTCTATTTGACCTGGTGGTGGCGGTCACCAGGGTAGAAAGTGAAAGCATTAATAAATCCAAAGCAAACATTTTATTATATTGCAGCTTACCAGTTCTAGATGTGATGGCTGTGTTTTGTTTCTTTTTTTAGGCTTTATTTCTTCCATTTTCATCTGGTGATTCAGCCAGCAATGCTGCTGTTATTCAGAAGTTCAAGCTCTCCAGCAGAATGTATCCATTTACATGTTGAAAACCATCCATTTACCACTGACAGGAGTGATTAAAATTTTCAGCTTTTACTTATTTATGTAATACCTTTATCCCAAAAGGAAAAAAAATGTTTGCTGTAACTGATTATAAAGTGTTAGCTGGAGTTTGGCTTAAATTTGTTATTGTATTTAAACCTGGTAATACATATAACACTCCCCCCGACTGACAATGCTGCTGTCCTCTGTGCCCTGTGCCTATTCCTTCAGAGTGGTGTCTCACTGATACCAGAAGTGTGTTACTGGACAGATTACCAGGTGAAAAAAGATGGAAAAAACTAACCTAAAAAAGAAACCTGATGCAGCCACCACATCTAAGGACTGGTAGGCTGCAATAAAATACATTTTTGGTTTTGAGTTTAATATCGCTTGAAGGACAGTCCAAAATTTTACCTTTGTAACCAGAGCAGGAGATGAGGGGAAATGTTTCAATAATATGATCTGTCACAAATTTCTACTAATTTTGGTGTTTCTTCTTCTAGGACAGCAAATAAAGAAAAATTTCCCTAAGGAGACAGGCAGTAAAAAAAAAATACATATAAATATATATATATAAATATATATAAGGTGCAGTGCTAAAATAGGATAAATGGCACACATAACATATTAAAAATAAAGTGAAAATATCAAATCACACTAAGGTGAGATTGAGTGAGATGAAAAGTCCCAAAATAAGGCCGAACGTGGGAATCCGATAGATCCTAATAGGTGCGTGGGATAAAATTCACACAGTGCTATTTTAGCGCTGCACCTTATATATATTTATATGTACTTTACTGGAAGGTTCTTTCTTGGTTACCTTTTTTGGTGTTCTAGCCGCTGTCCTCTTGAGATCCCCGGATAGTGCTCGCATATTATCCTTTTAGTAAAAACAAAATCTTTTAATCATTTCAAACTCTTTGTAAAACTACAAGTAACATGTTCTGAAGTTACTTTGATGTTACTAGTAAACAAGCAAAACTTTTCTACTATTGTAGGTCGATAAAAAAAAGGATGCAGACAATGGCCTGGAACTTCAAAGGAAATAAAAATCACAGAAGTGTAAAATGTTAGGAAATGTTCTGTGAACTTGTGAAGGCACAAACTTTTTCTACCTAAAAATAGAAGTAAACACAAAAAATGTCAAAAGTTATTTAACTAAAATGTGCAAGACTTGAAAGGGAGATCCACGCTATTACATTTAAACTCCAGTCAAACAATTAAAACCAAAGATAAAATACATGTACTGTAATGGAGCTGTTTCAGCTGTCAAAGAATTATTATAACTTTTATGCGGTCCTGAGATTTACACAGCCTTGCCATAAGGTGCAGTCAGGCAGATAACACCACTTTCCCTGTTACATTTAAAGAATACAACAGTGTTATCACCAGGGGCGGACTGACAACTCATGGGGCCCCCAGGCAATAGGGGATCATGGGGCCCCTATGTCCTTGCCCACAGTCAAAGCACACCCAAAAATGTCTATAAAAGGTACCAGGGGCATTTTATGGGGCACCCTACTGACCCCGGGCCCTCAGGGAGTGCTCAAATGGTCAGTCCGCTCCTGGTTATCACTCTTCCCCCCAGCCTGTTGATTTGACAGTGAAAGGGCAGTAGCTGACTGCCAAGGTCGATCCTTTGATTACTTCATTCTCTCTTACTTTCATCATGTTCCTTTTCAGTACATTTGCATGCAGTACACCTGATTGGCTCCCAGTCCTGCTTCTCCCTCTCCCTGTCTGAGTACTGCTGTACAGGGGACTGTAAGATGCTGCTATCAAATCAATTTCAAATGCTTGACACTGCTTGCATTAGAAAAATGTAGTGATGTATAAATATTTAAACAGCCCAAACTGGTTAAAAACGGTGCCCCCCCCCCCCCAAAGCAAAGATGGAACTGGACTTTTTAGGCAGCAAAACTTGAACAAATTTAATAAAACATATATTTATTATGAAAAATATTAGCATGAAACACCATGCATGTAAAAGACAGTAATAAAGTAGATCTATAAAGCATACATACACCATGAGATACAAGAGCATGCACAACTCTTGACATGAATCTTCTTCAGGGGCATGTATCGTGGTGGTATCATCTATAACAGCCTTTCTCAACCAGGGTGCCCAGGCACACTGGGGTGCCTTGAGGTTTCTTCAGGGGTGCCTTGGCAAAATGTCTAACAGTTGCTCAAAACTTGTATACAAGCCAGCGGGTGGAACAAACCTGCCTTTTAGTTACACAAAGCCACAGGTTTGAATTGTGCACAACTACGACCTTCTAGCCGCCGGTATCCTGACAACCAATGACATCATCAGTTGTGGAGGATGTCAGTTGCTTGTACAGCATCCTAGTTTGACCCTCCCCCACCCCTCTCCATCAGTGCTGGGGGTCACATTAGCTCAGCAATGGGAAAAAAAACTGAGGGAGAAGAGAAACATTGGAATACTACTCAGTATCAGTGTGCAAAAGTTTATTTTTATTGGAAGAATAAATCACCTCTAATGTTGGGTGTCCTACATGTGTGGATTTTGATGAATTATATAAAACTATTAGAATCATTTTTCACATTTTAGAATGGGGTGTTCCTTTAAAATGATGGACAGTCTTGAGGCACCCCATTTTAGAATGGGGTGCCTCAAGACTGTCCATAATTTTAAAGGGTGCCTGGGGACTGTCCATAGTTGTAAAGGGTGCCTCAGAACTGCCCATAATTTTAAAGGGTGCCTTGACTGAAAAAAGGTTGAGAAACACTGATCTATAATATAAACACAAATCTCATACATAGGCACAACAAATTACAGGATGATACAAAACACAAAAATAAATACAACAATATGAATTGATAAACTACAGGAACAAAGCTGACAACAGCAACATACGTCCTGGGAAGAGGCTGATATCCCCACACACAAAGGAAAGGCTCATGTTTTGTAGGAATGCAAAGGACACCAAAAAATAATTTAATGATGTAGTAATGAACATAGAGTTCAACTTGTATGTTTTATTTCTGTGTAGCACTACCCCCGCAGGGGCCACTTGATAATGCTTGTCCTCAGTGCTTGCCACTAACCTTGCAAGCCTCCCAACACCTCTGACACTCTGGGTTCAGACATATTTCAACAGTATAGAATAATAATGCCAGAGACACAATTCTTTAGCAAAACCTTTATATTAGACTTGTTCAAAAAAGAGTAGGGCAAGAGAATAATGGGTTTAGGATATACAACTCCAGTTAACATAATAAAATAGAACATTGGTAAAATAGGAATAATCAATTAGCAATGTTTAACAAATTATAGTCAAATTATAAAAATTATATTATAATTACAGTCATGAGTTGAAAGCTTCAACTTGTAGACTGCAACACCAGCAGTAAGTGGGGGAAGAAAAGGCTTGTTGAATTATCAGCTCCCTCTAGGCAACCGGCGCCACAATAGTGGATGCAGAGAATTATGTAAATATATACTCCAACATAAATAGATATAAGTATCCTAATTTGAATAGTAATGGCCTTAGAAGAGAAGAGGTTCCTTTAACTAGAGATTGCAACTTTTAGTTCTGTGATATTTAAAGTTCCTGTTATGCTGGTGTCTGTTGTCTTCTGCTAGCAATGGTGGGGCCCATAAGCATTAGTGAATACTGGTAATTCAATAAAGTTAAACAGATAAGCCATGGTACTGCTCAAAGCAAAGGTCTCCTGGTAACTAAAGTGTAAAGGTGTCTGCATGAAGTGTCTCTAAAGTGATGACAGAAAGAGGATAGGCATCTGCTCTCTCACCAATCCTATGGATAGCATGGTCTCCTAGGAATAAGACTTCTTACCCAGGCTCTTGGCTGTTTTCAGGGGAATACAGAGTTACCGCCTGGTGGTCTGTCAGCACGGCAACCAGATATGTCTGTGTGAAGACTGGATAGTGACAGTACCTATGCAGAGAAGCTGATCCTGGTGTGGAGATCAGTGTCACTGCTTTGCTGAACTGATGTGCAGAGTTTCATAGCAGTAGGCCAGCAATCTCTCTCCAGGGGAGAACTGCAGTACTCCTGTGTTAAGCTCCGAATCCCAAATCAAGAGTGCAAGCCAGTCCCTTGCTGTAGAATATATCTCCTTTTCCAGCATCCTTCTGGTTCTGAAGCTCTCTGGTAGTTGTAGTTCAATCAGCACTCAGAAATACAGGATGTATTGGCTATAGGATTACAGGTCCCAAGATCCTATGCTGTCAGAAAAATCAAATCCACTCTGGATATACCCTGGAAAAAGGTTTAACCATAGTCTCATTTGTTAAAGAGAAAACAGGTGGCGCACACACCTAGTGCATTATACAAGGTTTATTGTGAGGAGTGAAAACATAAAAAGCATACTCACAGACGAAGCATGTATCTAAAGCGCATAGAAAAATGATGATGGCCACAACGGCAGGCAAGGTGTTCTCACTGTCAGTGCGGTCAAAAGGCTGATGCGCTTCGGGGACGAATCCCCTTCCTCAGAGCTAATGACCATGCAGATGTGTAATGAATGGAAAGTGGGAGCCTTGCTGGTGATGCCTGATTACACATCTGCATCAGAGGTTGGTCATTAGCTCTGAGGAAAGGGATTCGCCCCCGAAACGCGTCAGTTTGACCGCACTGAGAGTGAGAACACCTTGCCTGCTGTTGTGGCCATCGTCATTTTTCTATGCACTTTAGATACATGCTTTGTCTGTGAGTATGTTTTTATTTTTTCAATCCTCACAATAAACCTTAGATAATGCACTAGGTGTGTGCGCCACCTGTTTTCTCTTTATCCAGTGTCTGATTTCCCCGTCTGAGGAGGGCTGCACCCCTGAAGCATTTCCTTTGGTTGTCGCTGTCCTGGTACCCTTGGCTTCCCTTTTGGCTGTGCATATCCTGAGGCACTGGAGAGTACATACGATAGTCTCATTTGTAAATGTCCATGAAAGGCATAATGATATAACGAGCACCTGGCTTCCTCTGTTTGGAGTTTAGTTTTAAAGTGTACATGTACTTTTGAAGCACCTTAACCACTTCCCGACCGGCCGTTGCATATAAACGGCCGGACGGTGGCAGTACAGGGTCGGGTGGCCGTTTATGAACAGCCTCCCCGCACCCTGCTTGTGCGCGCTCCCTGGGAGCGCGCAGCACCGCGATCCGGTGCCCGCTGTGTCCTCCGGACACAGTGAAACACCGATCATCGGACGGGACCTCTGTACGAGGTCCCGATCATGTGATCACTGATTGGCCAATCAGTGATCACATGCAAAGTAGTAAGCAAGATGTCACTTGTGACATCATTGCTTACTACGTGTGAAATCTGTGAATGATCACAGAGGTCACATGGTACAAGGCTATTCACAACAGCCTTGTACCATGTGACAAGCTGTGACCAATCACAGCTCACTCAGTACTTCTCAATGAGTGCAGGAATGCACACAGAGAGAAAGAGAAATGATTGCTTTTACATCCTATATGGGTGTAAAAGCAACCATTGTAAAAAAAAAATTCATCACCCCCCACAAGTAGTACAGTGTCACCATGGTGACATTGTACTGCTAGGGTGACAGTATGTAAAAAAAAATAAAAAAATAAAAAATAATATAAAAAAATAAAATAAAAATGTAAAAAAAAATGTTTAAAAATTATAATTTTTAGTTATAAACTAATTTGTCTTTTTTTTTTTTTTACTAAAAAGATAACAGAATACATTTTGGCAAAGATTTATGATGAAATATTATTTATTTGCAAAATGTTATAAAAAAAACACTTTTGTTCAAAATTTTTGGACTTTTTCATTTACATAGCAAAAAAAATACAAATTCCAGAATAAATACCACCAAAATAAAGCTTTATCTGTCTCAAAAAAATGGTAAAAAATTAATTTGGGTACAGTGTTGCATGACTGCGCAATTGTCATTCAAAGTGTGATAGCGCTGAAAGCTGAAAATTGCCCTGGTCAGGAAGGGGGTAAAAGTGTCCGGTCTGGAAGTGGTTAAACTAACCTTATCAGAATGCCTGTTATACATTTGTATACAAACCTAATCAATCAGAAGCTGGGGTGGTCATACTCATTACCTGCCCACCTTGGGCCCTATCACTTCTGAATCCTTCAAACTGTATAAAATATGCGCTCCAGGCATTTAAAAAAAAAATAAAAAACATACCTCAGCCATGTATGCCTCAAGCTCAGGATAGGGAGCGGAGAGAAAAGAGAGCACAGAACAGCATCCATGCTCACATTTCCAAATACCTGGATGCCCAGCAATCAATCCAGTTTGAGAGACTGTTCTACGTTTTGGCCCTCAACTTCCTGTGCTGAGCTCAAGGCATGTATGACTGGAGTTCTTCAGTCAACTCTGGCCAATCCTCCAGCCCATCGCACTTTTCCGCCAGTCTATCCTTAAAATATATGTGAACCCCCACCTTGTAAAACAACCCATTCAATTTAAAATAGAAATGCAAAGGCAAATCATTTATATATATATTTATTTATTTATTATTATTATACAGGATTTATATATCGCCAACAGTTTGCGCAGCGCTTTACAATATAAGGGAGACAGTACAATTACAATACATTTCAGTACAGAAGGAATAGGAGGAATATTATACATAACTTTTACATTTTGTATGAGTGTTTGCATAACCTCTGTTCTTAGCTGTATAAAGGGCTTGGAGAGATGGGGTGGAGAAATAGCAGGGCACTGGTCTTCCCAGTGAACCAGTAAATGAGCAGGAGGGGGCATGTCAGCTCACAAGTCTGACCAATGGAGGGTAGACAGACTGTTCAAGCACAGCCAAAAACAGTTTTTTTCAGTTTGAAATAGGAAAGCAGGGGGACTGGCAGAATCACCAGGTATTTCACAAAAATACAAAGCATTACAATGAGAATGGGATACTTCTTAACACAAGTACATGGTGCAACAGACACATATCAGGAATAGGAAATGTTGGAGGTAACAAACACTTAAAGTTAACTTTGACTGTTAGACCAGCCTGTTCTACAGTCAACTCTGGACTTTCCACCAGCCTGTTCCTCAGCTGACTCCAGCTTTTCCTGGAGTTGATCCAAGCCTTCCCAACAGCTTGCCCTGCAGTAGACTCCTGACTTTAACACCAGTCTTTCCCATGGATGTCCTTGCTGCTCTGACAGCCTAACCTTCAGTGTATTTCTGACATTCTCCCAACCTGTTCAACAGTCAACTCCAGCCTTTTCACCAGCAAGAGTTGACCTTGGATGGTCCACCTGCCTATACAGCTTTTGACAACAGTCTGTCCCAGTGTCAGCTCTGGATATTCCAGCTAGCCTGTCCCCATGTTGAAACTGGCCATTCCATCAGCCTGTCCTGCAATCAACTCTGGCTATTCCACCAGCCTGACCAACAGTTGACTTGATTTTCTACTTGCCAAATTTAACTATCTTCATTCCTGCGGTTAATTGTAGCCATTTTACCAGCTTATCCTGTGATTGATTTCAGCCAGTCAACTAACCTGTCCTACGGTGGACTTCCAACTATTCCACCAAATTAGGATTTTCATCAGTGCATGACCCTCATAATTGTAATCTTATGATAAACATCAATCTGACCCATCAGACCATCAAGTCAGTTATTAGCAGTGTTTGTTCTGCACTATAAAAAAAGTTTTACACAACGCTTTGCTTCTCACAATATCATTGGATGGTTTTAATGACTAAGCAGATGGCACAGGAAGAAATTAAATTTGCTTATTTTTGTAGCCTCATGCATCGCAACAAAACATGCTTCATGGTCAACCTGTTTTTACATAAACTAAATAGGCAGTCTCCCAGTATCTTTTCAACATAAGTCAGCCCTCAGTGTTGTATTAGTTTTGAATTTTCTGCATACTATCCTCTCCTGGAGCTTTATTCTTTTTTTTAGTCATTTGATATTTTTCCATACTTTCTTATACAATAGGAATTCCAGTTCTATTCCTGGACCGTAAAATAAGATTTCTTCAGTTCTGTTTTCTAATTCTACAAGCCTTTGTTTGCTTAATAGTTCTTCAGAACGTTCAGCTCAAATTCTAATATTTTCTCTTCTTCATTCCCAACCAAGTTTCCATTTTTATCTCTACATAGAGTCATCCTCAGCTAAAACCCTTCCTTTACTCCACTAATTTCTTTGAGGAGATTTCTAAGTTCTTTCTTATCAAACACTGCTTCTATTCTCCAGAGCATTTTCCTTTCATTTTGCCATTTTCTTGCTTCTGCATATTTTATTTACCATTCTTTTTCCAATAACTCCATCTATACTTGCTCTTATTTTCCTCTGTCATTATAAGCTTGGCCTTTTTCTTTCTTCCATTGTCTTTCTAAACTCCTCATCAAACCAGTTTTGTTTCCTTTGTAAAGTTTCACAGCCAAGACTTTTTATTATTACTTTTTAATTATTTTTCCACCTAACCTCTATTTCTTTTTCATTATCTACATTTTCTGTTTGTACTTTACACAGTCTTAATACTTTTTGCTTGATATTTCTGCTTTATATTTCCATATATATTCAGCTTATTAATATCAGATCTTTACGCGATCTAATTTCCTTATCTTCATATGATATTTTTGTCTGCACTTAATAAGTGCCATAAAATGGTTTGAATCACAATCTGCTCAACTCTCATTTCAGACAATGATGATTTCTGTTCTGCGGATTCTGTCATTTAGATATTGATCTGTCTATATTTAACTTTATTAGCTTAAATGTACTGTATGTACATTTATGTAGACTTTTATGTTCAAAGTATACATGATTTATCATAATGTATTGTATGTGTTCTGTGCAAAATCAGCAAGCCTTGTTCTATTATTTGTTTATTTTTTAAAACAATATTTTTAGGCCTCATTTACATGTGCATTCTTATCCATACATCCATGCAAAGGGCCATTTTTGCCCTCATGGCATGCACAGGTGTTCTGTGCATCCGTATACAGCCAGTCCCATTAATGTCTATTGGGATGCAACAGATGCACCGACACAGCCTCTGTTCTCAATTTGACAGCTATGCGGATGCTGGTGTGTATCTCTAAACACACAATGTCAGGGATCCCCGCGATCCGTCCCTCGATGGTCCCGGCGCAGGCGCACTGCTCCTCCCAGTACACGGGCACTAGGTCCGGGCCGGCCGCGGCGTTCGAGTTCGCGCATGCGCAGTAGAAGCCGCGGCCGCCCGCTGGGCACCAATGGCAGCGCAGGGCGGGATATTTAAAGGTCCCTGAGCTGTCATTTCGTTGCCTTCTGGACTTACCTGCATTCCTGATCCTGTGAACCTGTATACTGTAAGTTATTGACCCGGATTGCTCTTGACCTTGCTGATTTCTCCTGCCCAGACCCTTGCTTGCCTGACCTCTCTCCCTGGATGCCCCTCTGTAGATCTGACCTCCTGTTGCTGACCTGGCGTGTGACCCGACGATTCTCTGCCTGCTCCCTTGTACCTTACCGTCCTCTACATTACCGACTCGGCCTGTCTGACTACGCACTTGCTCAGCCATCCATCCATCCATCCCATCAGGGTCACCCGACCTCCTCACATTTGGCTCTCCCTGGTTGGAACCCCTGGCGGACACCCCTACCACTGACAGGTGTGCTCAGTAGAGGCGACCTGGTCTCAGGGTACTACAAGTCCATCCCCACCATCAGGGGCCCTGGTGAACAAGTACCCTGGGGCTTAGATTCCGCGCTCTGGGCACGCCTGACCGGTGGAGTGCTAGTGGTGCCGCTCGGCGGTCCCTCACAGTACCAGAAGGCCATGACTGAGCCTCGAGGAGGACTCACCCCGTTGGACGAGGTGTGCAGGCACCTGTCTACCCTGACGCAAGCTGTAAAACATTACAGGACAGATGTCTGCAGATCGAGAATCGGTTTCAGGCCTGCACCATATCTGTTCCTGTTTCACAGGCCCCGGCTCCTGCACCTCCAGTCGCAGCAGCCCACGAGCCGGCTCCTGGGCCTCCCACATCACTCCCTATGGCGGAACCCCGAGTACCCTTACCCGAGCGCTTCCATGGGGATCGCACACGTTTTCGGTCATTTCGTGACTCTTGTCTTCTCTTTTTTGAACTACAGCCACGGACCTTTTTGACAGAGTCAGTGAAAGTGGGGTTTGTTGTCTCCCTGCTGCAGGGTGAACCCCAAGACTGGGCCCACCGACTAAGGGGAAACAATGACCCTCACCTGATTTCGGTCGACAGCTTCTTTAACGCTATGGCCATCTTATATGATGACCCACAACGGGCGGCCTCGGCCGAGGCCACGTTATACACACTCCGACAAGGTCGGCGGACGGCTGAGGAATACGCCTCTGACTTTAGGCGCTGGATGGGTGACACTCGTTGGAACGAGTTCGCCCTTTTACACCAGTTTCGTATGGGCCTATCTGAGGCTCTGAAAGACGAGCTCGCCCGGGTAGAGGTGCCCGAGATATTAGAGGACTTGATTGCACTCACTATTAAAATTGACCGTAGGCTACGGGAGCGCAGATTGGAGAGGTCTGGTCAGGGTCGCGGAAATCCCTGGGGGTCATTTCAGGGATCCGGTCAACATACTAGGCCAAGCATCCAGAACCTGCCGGCTGAAGATGCCCCCGAACCCATGCAGCTAGGCCTGGCTCGGCCTAAACTATCGCCTGAGGAACGCCAGCGCAGACGCTCCCAGAATCTGTGCCTGTACTGCGGCGAAGCTGGTCACATGGTGCGTTCCTGCCCGCAGAAACTGAGTAAGTTCACTTCATCTTCTTTATCTGTTGGCGATATGACCCCGTCCCAGTACTTAGTTGTTCCCCTCTCCTTTCAGCTTTCCGAAAGGACCGTGGAGGTGTCGGCCATAGTTGATTCGGGGGCATGCAGCTGTTTTGTGGATATCAATTTTGCTCACCAGCAGGGTATTCCCCTCCGCCCAAAGGAGAAGGGGTTTCATATCTTTTGTCGGGAACTGTGTCGAACTTCGGGCCCGGGGGTCCCCCAGGTTCTTTTGTGCTCTGAGGGGGATGACAGCCTGAAACAAGTGGTTCCTGCAGCCTATCACAAGTTCCTTGACGTGTTCAGTGAACGGGGAGCAGATGCTCTACCCCCCCACCGCCCATATGACTGTCCAATTGATCTGTTGCCCGGTTCTGAAATCCCGTTCGGACGAATTTTTCCCCTTTCTGAGCTGGAATTAGGGGCCCTGAAGGACTATATTGAGGATAGCCTCCGTAAGGGATTCATCCGTCCCTCCACTTCCCCAGCAGGTGCAGGGATCTTCTTTGTAGAAAAGAAGGACAAGACTTTGAGGCCATGCATTGACTATCGGGAGCTGAATAGGGTCACCATTAAAAATCGTTACCCATTACCTCTGGTACCTGAATTGTTCCAGAGCTTAAAGGCTGCGGTAGTATTTACCAAGTTGGACTTAAGAGGATGCCCGAACCTTAGTCTTGGGACATTGCCATGACCACCCACTGGCAGGACATTTTGGACCGGTCAAGACCCTGGAACTTCTCCGGCGTTCCTTCTGGTGGCCGGACATGGCCAAGGATTGTAAGATCTACGTGGGCTCCTGTGCCATCTGCCAGCGGAACAAGCCTTCAAGGAACAAGGCATGGGGCCTGCTACGTCCATTGCCCATCCCTGAACAGCCCTGGCAGAGAATCTCCATGGACTTCATAGTCGAGCTCCCTCCTTCGCTGGATCACACAGCAATCTTCGTGGTTGTGGACCGCTTATCCAAGATGGCCCATTTCATCCCTTTACGGAAGACTCCATCTGCAGCCGAGACGGCACAAGTCTTTATTCGAGAGATCGTTAGACTGCATGGGGTTCCCGAAGACATCGTCTCGGACCGAGGGGTGCAGTTTACCTCGCGGTTTTGGAGGGCGCTGTGCAAAGCCCTGGATATCAAGCTGTCTCTTTCCTCGGCATTTCACCCTCAGACCAATGGCCAGACCGAGAGGACCAATCAGACCCTGGAGCAATACCTGCGATGCTACACATCATTCTCTCAGGACGACTGGGCGCCACTCCTCCCTTTGGCAGAATTCGCGTACAACAACGCTTGCCATTCAGCAACTGGGCAGTCCCCGTTCTTCGCCAACTATGGGTTTCATCCGGTCTTCCTCCCGGACTTGGTCCCGGAATGCCCGATTCCAGCGACGCAGGATGCACTGACCTTCTTCACCTCCAACAATAAGAAATTACAGGAAGCCATCCGTCAAGCCCAAGAAGACTATAAGAAGGCTTTCAATAGGAAGCGAAGAGGGAACCTGGTGTTGCAGCCCGGAGAGAAGGTTTGGCTGGCTACGTCAAACTTGAGGATGCTTTGCCCGTCGAAGAAGTTGGGACCTAAATTCATAGGCCCTTTTTGCATCAAACGGATGGTCAATGAGGTGGCCTATGAACTTGTTCTCCCTGACACACTCAAGATCCACCCTGTCTTCCACGTGTCCCTGTTGAAACCGGTAGTCCCTGATGCCTTCCCGGAACGGGAATCCAGGCCCCCGGAGGCCGTAACGGTTGAAGAGGAAGAGGAATTTGAGGTGGAGGCAATCTTGAAGTGCCGTCGAAGGGGGGGCCAGACCCAATTTCTCATCAAGTGGAAGGGCTACGGCCCTGAGGACAATTCGTGGGAACCAGCCCATAATGTCCATGCACCTAGGCTTGTCCGGAGGTTTCTTTGTGATCACCCGTGGTGGAGAGATCGGGTGGGCATCCGGAGGTTGCCCGTAGGGGGGGGGCAATGTCAGGGATCCCCGCGATCCGTCCCTCGATGGTCCCGGCGCAGGCGCACTGCTCCTCCCAGTACACGGGCACTAGGTCCGGGCCGGCCGCGGCGTTCGAGTTCGCGCATGCGCAGTAGAAGCCGCGGCCGCCCGCTGGGCACCAATGGCAGCGCAGGGCGGGATATTTAAAGGTCCCTGAGCTGTCATTTCGTTGCCTTCTGGACTTACCTGCATTCCTGATCCTGTGAACCTGTATACTGTAAGTTATTGACCCGGATTGCTCTTGACCTTGCTGATTTCTCCTGCCCAGACCCTTGCTTGCCTGACCTCTCTCCCTGGATGCCCCTCTGTAGATCTGACCTCCTGTTGCTGACCTGGCGTGTGACCCGACGATTCTCTGCCTGCTCCCTTGTACCTTACCGTCCTCTACATTACCGACTCGGCCTGTCTGACTACGCACTTGCTCAGCCATCCATCCATCCATCCCATCAGGGTCACCCGACCTCCTCACATTTGGCTCTCCCTGGTTGGAACCCCTGGCGGACACCCCTACCACTGACAGGTGTGCTCAGTAGAGGCGACCTGGTCTCAGGGTACTACAAGTCCATCCCCACCATCAGGGGCCCTGGTGAACAAGTACCCTGGGGCTTAGATTCCGCGCTCTGGGCACGCCTGACCGGTGGAGTGCTAGTGGTGCCGCTCGGCGGTCCCTCACACACACTATCTGTGTTTGGGGGTTTGGGGTTTGGCTGTCAAATTGAGACCAGCCTCTGTGTTCTAATAGATATGAACAGAGTTTGAAAATCCACTTAAGTTCTTTTAGATTTTGCCAGCATCCATATTAGATAGAACTAAAAAAAGAACCCCCGATTGTGGAAATATGGTACTTTTAAGGCAATAGTAACCATTGACTGTGATAAAAATTACAACATGCTTTATTACAAATTGTAAAAATCATATACATCACCACAGAAATGGATAAAATGAAACATAACAGCTGTGCATATTACAGATAAGGATTTTGTGTAGTGTGAAATGCTCGACTTCCCACTAGAAGACCTGTAGATGGAACTTCTTCCATGGGATAACCAACGCATTTCAAAACAACATAATTTCTTTTATCAGGGGTGGATTACAGAGGAGGATGGTAAACATTGGTTCTACAATATAATAAATCACATTTTGTATTACAATAAAAATAAGTATACATAAATATGGCTTTTCATTGTATACGTACCATACAAAATACTATTAATACACCAGATACAGTGGTCAATTATTTAAAAAAAGGAGTCTGTCATCATCCATCAACACCACAGGTGCAAGCGTTGGAGCAAATATCTGGGATCACCATGGCACAGTTATAACCATGCTGAAAAAACAAAAAGCAACTAGTATATAATATATTAATATATTGCCTTAAAAAAGCAAAAGGAACGGTGGTGTCAAGGTCCTACCTTTTCCCAGAGACTGTGCGGCTTCATGTACTGGCGTCCATCTTGGGTTTCTGCAGAGCATGGTGGGAGTCTTTTATGCCTTCAGGTCTCTGAGGTCCATCCCCCAGAGGGGTGTGGCTGAGTACAAATAAGCCTGTGATCCGCACATGCTCTTTGCACTTGTGTCTTGTGTCTTTGTCTTGCTACAGCTCTGTGTATACTCTCGTGACTCTTCTGGTATCTGACTCGGCTTGTGACTATACCATTCTCTGTGTTTTCCTTCGATCTGACCTTCCGTTGCTGAACCCGGCCCGTGACCTGCGATTCGACCCGGCCTGCCTGACTACGCTATTGTCATTCTTACCAGCTACACGCCATTGGCGGCGGCCATTACCGCAGCCGGGGTGTCTCGGGGGTCGCGACCTGGTTCCTGGCTACGTCAAGTCCATCCCCACCATCAGGGGCCCTGGTGAAGGGCAGCCTGGGACTTAGACTCCGCGCCCTGAGGGACTTCGGTCTGTTGGTGGTGGTTGTCGTCAGTCAGTGCGTTACCCTGCCACTAGGCCTACCTGTCCGCTCCACAGCCCTGCCCTGACAGGTGGTCTGTATAGGCAGGAGAAATGTCTAAACCTATCCTCAATAAAATAAGTAGTTTCCATGGGCAAAATAGTGAGAAACCAAATAATGGAGATATAACTGTTTAATAAAAGACAGTATAACCAACCAACTAGAGAGGCCTGGAGCATCCAGCATGCACTCTACATCTTTAAAACCAGTATGTCACAAAGCAATAGATACTTTTTTCAATGGGGTGAGGAGTAATGAACTATTCTAGAACCATTCAAAAGCTGCTCAAATATAGCCTCTATCAATCCCTTAATGTAGATATAGTGGCCCAATCATAGGGGTCATAAGGTATTAACACAGGAATCTCACCTAGATGTGGTTCATGTCCAAAGTGGAACTTGCTAATAAACGTCTATGGCTAAACATCTTTGTAGAACTTTAGATAAGCATACAGGTCATATATCTAAAGTATATACTATCTTGCATGAGAACTCCACCAAATTGCCCTATATGGAAAGATAGGAACGAGACCTAGGGGCAGTATTGGAGGCAGCGGAGTGGAATAAAGTGGCGCAGCCTAACTCTAAAAATTATATCAATACATCACTGATTGAGGCTGATTATAAGGTCTTCCTAAGGTGGTATTTGGTACCATCCCATCTGGCGTCCTTTGTTCGAGGGGTCTCCTCCAGTTGTTTCCATGGATGCGGACAGGAGGGAACAGTTCTCCACACGTGGTGGACCTGCAACAAAGTAAAGCGATTTTGGATGCACACCTATAATTTTATATATTCACTTACCCAGGTGAATCTTGCCAATTCTCCACAACAGGCTCTTCTAGAAAAACCGGTGGAGAGAATACCTGGATATGTGAGACACCTGATTGCATTTATATTTACTGTTGCCAGAATATCCATTGCGCAATCTTGGAGATCCTCCACGGTTCGCTTTGACCTCCTAAAGGCCAAACTGACCTGTATAATAGTGTCAGGGCTCCCAGGTGTGACCAGAGGTGTGTGACTGACGCAGGGAAATGCAGACTTCAGATATGTGATAAACAATATAATTTATTAACACTAACCATACAAACATAAACGCAGTGCAATACTAAAACATAATACAGTGCAAACAAACCAAACCAACCACCCACAGATAACAGTACATACAAGCAAGCGTCGTCAGGCAGGCCGGGTCAATATCAATAGGGCAGGTAGGTACAGGGGGAGCAAGCGGAGATGGGTCGGGGTCACAGGCCAGGTTCAGCAGGTAGCTAGCTGCGTAGTACAGAGGGTCAGGCAGAGGGATGGTCAGGGTCACAAGCCAAGGATCAGAACAGGTAGCAAGCAGCGTGGTACAGAGGGTCAGGCAGAGGGATGGTCAGGAGTGAGCCGGGATCAGAGCAGGAGAAGTCAGCAGCGGTTCAGATCAGGCAGGGTCAGCAAAGGACCAGAAACAGGATGCAGGACAGATACAGGGCCCAGGACAAACACAACACCAAGGCAGAGTCTGCAAGTCTGGCCATCCCTTAAATACACCAGTATAATCAGTTCCAGGTGTTAGCTGGCTGAAAGGTTGAGTCTCTGATTGCTGGGAGCACCCGCTGGCCAGCCCTGGTACTGCAGATCAAAAGGCAGGTGAGTCCCACCATTGCTGGCCAGTCCATTCCTGACAGTACCCCCCCCCCCCTCAAGGAGCAGCCTCTGGACGCTCCAAACAGTCCTAGCTGGGCAAAATGTTCCACCGCCCGGGTCTGGTAACTGGCGGGATATCAAAGACTGGCACACCGGGCAGGACTCCAGGCAGCGGCACACCGGGCTGGACTCCGGGCAGAGGCACACCGGGCTGGACTCCGGGCAGAGGCACACCGGGCTGGACTCCGGGCAGAGGCACACCGGGCTGGACTCCGGGCAGAGGCACTCCGGGCAGAGGCACACCGGGCAGAGGCACACCGGGCAGAGGCACATCGGGCTAAACTCCGGGCAGAGGCACATCGGGCTAAACTCCGGGCAGAGGCACATCGGGCAGGACTCCGGGCAGAGGCACATCGGGCAGGACTCCGGGCAGAGGCACATCGGGCAGGACTCCGGGCAGAGGCACATCGGGCAGGACTCCGGGCAGAGGCACATCGGGCAGGACTCCGGGCAGAGGCACATCGGGCAGGACTCCGGGCAGAGGCACATCGGGCAGGACTCCGGGGAGAGGCACATCGGATTACCAGGCGAAGCAGCAGGCAGCGGGCCACCAGGCGGAGCAGCAGGCACCGGGCCCCCGGGCGGAGCAGCAGGCACCGGGCCCCCGGGCGGAGCAGCAGGCCCCGGGCCCCCGGGCGGAGCAGCAGGCCCCGGGCCCCCGGGCGGGGCGGCAGGCAGCGGGCCCCCAGGCGGGGCGACAGGCATCGGGCCCCCGGGCGGGGCGACAGGCATCGGGCCCCCAGGCGGAGCGACAGGCATCGGGCCCCCAGGCGGAGCGGCGGGCGCCGGGCCTCCAGGCGGGGCGACAGGCATCGGGCCCCCAGGCGGGGCGACAGGCATCGGGCCCCCAGGCGGGGTGACAGGCGCCGGGCCCCCAGGCGGGGCGACAGGCATTGGGCCCCCAGGCGGGGCGACAGGCGCCGGACCCCCAGGCGGGGCAACAGGCGCCGGACCCCCAGGCGGGGCGACAGGTCTCGGGCCCTCAGGCGGAGCGGCAGGCGCCGGACCCCCAGGCGGAGCGACAGGTCTCGGGCCCTCAGGCGGAGCGGCGGGCGCCGGACCCCCAGGTGGAGCGACAGGTCTCGGGCCCTCAGGCGGAGCGACAGGTCTCGGGCCCCCAAGCGGGGCGGCGGGCGCCGGACCCCCAGGTGGAGCGACAGGTCTCGGGCCCTCAGGCGGAGCGGCGGGCGCCGGACCCCCAGGCGGAGCGACAGGTCTCGGGCCCCCAGGCGAAGCGGCGGGCACCGAGTCACCAGGCACGACAGTGGGCTCCGAGTCAACTGGCATGACCGCTGGCACTGGGTCAGACATTGGATCGTCTGGCTGGACAGCGGGCATCGGGTCACCAGGCATCAGGTCATTTGGCTCGACAGCGGGCACCGCGTCATCTGGCAAGGCAGTGGGCTCCGAGTCAACTGGCATGACCGCGGGCACTGGGGCAGACATTGAATCGTCTGGCCGGACAGCGGGCATCGGGTCACCAGGCATCAGGTCATTTGGCTCGACAGCGGGCACCGCGTCATCTGGCAAGGCAGTGGGCTCCGAGTCAACAGGCACGACAGTGGGCACCGGGTCATCAGGTACCGGATTGTCTGGCTCGACAGCGGGCATCGGGTCACCAGGTATGACAGCGGGCACTGGGTCACCAGGCATCAGGTCATTTGGCTCGACAGCGGGCACCGCGTCCTCTGGCAAGGCAGTGGGCTCCGAGTCAACTGGTATGACCGCGGGCACTGGGTCAGACATTGGATCGTCTGACTGGACAGCGGGCATCGGGTCACCAGGCATCAGGTCATTTGGCTCGACAGCGGGCACCGCGTCATCTGGCAAGGCAGTGGGCTCCGAGTCAACAGGCACGACAGTGGGCACCGGGTCACCAGGCATTGGATCGTCTGGCTCGACAGCGGGCATCGGGTCACCAGGTATGACAGCGGGCCCTGGGTCACCAGGCATCAGGTCATTTGGCTCGCCAGCGGGCACCGCGTCATCTGGCAAGGCAGTGGGCACCGAGTCACCAGGTACGACAGCGGGCTCTGAGTCAATTGGCACGATAGCGGGCACCGGATCAGGTACCGGATCATCTGGATCAACAGCGGGCATCGAGTCAACTGGCCTAATAGGATCGTCAGGCTGGATCAGTTCATCATGCTGGGTAGAGGCATCAGGCTGAATTCCGGCGTCCGGCTGAGTAGAGGCTCCAGGCCGAGTAGAGGCTCCAGGCCGAGTAGAGGCATCAGGCTGCGTGCAGGCATCAGGCTGAGTACAGGCATCAGGCTGAGTACAGGCATCAGGCTGCGTACAGGCATCAGGCTGAGTACAGGCATCAGGCTGAGTAGAGGATTCAGGCTGAACCACTGAAGGCAGGTTCACCGGTTTGGATACTGGCAGGATGGTACTGGTTGGAAAGAATTTTCGCTTTTTTCTGGTTTTAACTACTGGAGCACTGCAAGTAAACGCAGGTCTGCAAACGAATGGAGCAGCTGGAGACAGAGAAGAACTGGAGGATGGAACAGGGGAGGGAGCAGTTGCTACAGAGGGCTTTTTTACAGGGTTAAAGGCAGGATAGGTGCAGCGAGTGGGAACAGGGTACTGACATGCGGTAGATAGCCAAGTATACTGGGCTGTAACTGGGGGAGTTGTTGGGAATGCAGGAGTAGAGCTTTGAGGAAATAGATTAGAAGCAGGACTGGGTTTTTGTAAGCTAACTGAGGCTGGGTGCAACAAGTCTGTCCATGTCTGCAGTATGGGTTGAACAAAGCTGAGCTTACACAAAGCCTGTCTGACCAAAGACTGCACTGCGTTTATACAATCTCTTAGTGTCTGTGGTGAACATGTGGAATAACGCTCCAGAAAGTAACCCACATCATCCTCTAATAACCACACCAGGGACTCTACCTGGTCTGCACTAAATGGTGGCAAAAATTCATCCCTGCATTCGGGGGAACCAGATGAAACCAACTCAACACAAACCTTAATCAATGGCTGCACCATAGAGAAATCTGTGCCCTGATCTACTAGAACATGAGCGATCCGTATACATTCTAGCAGTTCATCCCGGGGATACTCCTTCAGAGTCTGATAAGCATATTTTCTGTCATCAAGCACTAGCAGAGATAAATACTCAACCTCGTCCAGATCCATCCTTCCCAGCAACAAGCCAAGATGGCTTCCCTGTGCAGCCACTTCTGGTCAGGATTGGCCTTGGTGTAATGTCAGGGCTCCCAGGTGTGACCAGAGGTGTGTGACTGACGCAGGGAAACGCAGACTTCAGATATGTGATAAACAATATAATTTATTAACACTAACCATACAAACATAAACGCAGTGCAATACTAAAACATAATACAGTGCAAACAAACCAAACCAACCACCCACAGATAACAGTACATACAAGCAAGCGTCGTCAGGCAGGCCGGGTCAATGTCAATAGGGCAGGTAGGTACAGGGGGAGCAAGCGGAGATGGGTCGGGGTCACAGGCCAGGTTCAGCAGGTAGCTAGCAGCGTAGTACAGAGGGTCAGGCAGAGGGATGGTCAGGGTCACAAGCCAGGGATCAGAACAGGTAGCAAGCAGCGTGGTACAGAGGGTCAGGCAGAGGGATGGTCAGGAGCGAGCCGGGATCAGAGCAGGAGAAGTCAGCAGCGGTTCAGATCAGGCAGGGTCAGCAAAGGACCAGAAACAGGATGCAGGACAGATACAGGGCCCAGGACAAACACAACACCAAGGCAGAGTCTGCAAGTCTGGCCATCCCTTAACCTCTTGCCGACCGCGCATAGCCGAATGACGGCTTCACCGCGGCCGGCCAGTTCTGAGTGGACGTCATATGACGTCCTCCCAGAACGCGCTCTCCTGCGCGCCCCAGGGGGCGCGCACCTGGCGATCTCCGTGATCGCTGTGTCCTACGGACACAGCTGATCACGTGATGTGGTGAAAGGCCGATCCCACCGGCCTTTTACCACGTGATCAGCGGTGTCCAATGACACGCTGATCACAGGGAAATGCAAGTGCCGGTTCTCGGCTGCACTTTCCTCACGCTGTCAGATCGTGAGGAAAGTACTGCCGAGAACCGGCAGTTGTCAGAGCGGGGATCGGCACCGATCATCAGGGCACTGATGATCAGTGCCCTGATGATCGGTGCCCAGCAGTGACACCCGCAAGTTCCGCCCAGCAGTGCGCCCACTAGCCCCGCCCACCCGTTCCCAGCAGTGCCCCCACCTGTGCCCAGCAGTGCCCCCACCTGTGCCCAGCAGTGCACCCACCTGTGCCACTCTGCAGTGCCACCTACCTGTGCCCAGAAGTGCCACCTACATGTGCCCAGCAGTGCCACCCACCTGTGCCCACCCACCTGTGCCCCCCAGTGCCACCCACCTGTGCCCACCAGTGCCACCCACCTGTGCCCACCCACCAGTGCTGCCCACCAGTGCCACCCACCAGTGCAGCCCAGCAGTGCTGCCAGTCAGTGCCACCAGTCAGTGCCCAGGGGTTGTGCCACCCAGTGCCGCCAGTCAGTGCCCAGAAGTGATGCCAGTCAGTGCCGTCTATCAGTACCCATCATCAGTGTCAGCTATCAGTGCCGCCTATCAGTGCTGCATATCAGTGCCGCCTATCCGTGACCCCTAATTAGTGCTGTCTATCAGTGCCGCCTATCCGTGCCACCTCATTAGTACTGCCTATCAGTGCCCTTTAGTGCTGCCTATCAGTGCCCATCAGTGCCGCCTATCAGTGCCCATCAGTGCCGCCTCATCAACGCAAATCAGTGAAGGAGAAAAAATACCTGTTTGAAAAATTTTATAAAAGAAACAAATAAACTTTTTTTTTTTTTCAAATTTTTTGCACATTTTAAAATTTATAGCGCAAAAAGTAAAGCGCCCAGTGGCGATTAAATACCACCAAAAGAAAGCTCTATTTGTGAGAAAAAAATGATCAAAATTTCATATGGGTACAATGTTGCATGACCGTGCAATTGTCAATCAAAGTGCGGCAGCGCTGAAAGCTGAAAATTGGCCTGGTAAGGAAGGGGGTATAAGTGCCTGGTAGGCAAGTGGTTAAATACACCAGTATCATCAGTTCCAGGTGTTAGCTGGCTGAAAGGTTGAGTCTCTGATTGCTGGGAGCACCCGCTGGCCAGCCCTGGTACTGCAGATCAAAAGGCAGGTGAGTCCCACCATTGCTGGCCAGTCCATTCCTGACAAATAGTCAATGAATGTCTGACTGCTATTCTCCATTATAGGGTGACCTACTTTGAGAAAACTTGAGGCACCTGGATGAAATATCTCTCAGGACCCTCCTAGGTCAGACTACATCCTTCCCCTTTTTTCTTTTTCTCTCTCTTTCTCTACACTTTTCTCTCCCTTTTTTCCTCCTATTTTTAATTTTTTTTCAGGTGCAGTTAGCTGAAGGCCATAAGGGGCTCCCCCCCTCATTGTCTGAGGAGAGTTGGAAGGAGCCTGATATGCCATACGAATTACAGCTGTCTCCAACACATGTTCTGACAAATGTTTTCTTTTTAGTTTCTTTTTTCTTTTTGTTGTTGACCTCACATCCTCAAGTCTCATTTGGTTCCCCATTTTGCTAGTAATGACTGATGCTTTTTGTCCAATATTTGTACCTGCCCAGATTGGCTACAGTTTGTTGTTGAGAAATGGATGCATGAATCGATCGGGTTCTTCTGCAACACCTTTTTCTATGATAAAACGAATAAACACCATTTTAAACAAACTTCTATGGCTGCCGGATGACTGCAACTGCACAATCATGGCCCTCTGTTATGTAGTATGGCGCCAAATGCTGGCGCATGTGCCATGGCAACCCCCTGGACCAGCGACATGTGGTGCCACCTCGACTGAGGACGGAATGACATCACACACCGGAGGTCCAATGGTGCATGTACCAGCAGCCGGTAAAGACCGGATCATGGGAAAAAAGGGGGGGCTTGGTCCACACTGCACACTCCATCAATCTCCTCCCCACTAGTTGCCAGGAAAAGGGATGCCAGTGGTGATCCACGAGCTGCAAACATGCACTGGGTGGGGAACACCAAGGTTCACATAGGGAGACAGCACCAAATAGTGACACCTAGTGGGTAAAAAGTCAATGACAGACTCAAAATACAAAATAAACAAATAGGACCCAGTCAGTGCAAAACATAATAATTGAACATATACAGTGAGGAACAGAAGTATTTGAACACCCTGTGATTTTGCAAGTTCTCCCACTTAGAAATCATAGAGGGGTCTGAAATTCACATTGTAGGTGCATTCCCACTCTGAGAGACAGAATTAAAAAAAAAATTCAGGAAATCACTTTGTATGATTTTTAAGGAATGTATTTGTCTTGCACTGCAGAATATAAGTATTTAAACACCTGAGAAACAGCAAGAATTCTGGCTCTCAAAGACCTGTTACTGTGCCTTTAAAAAGTCCACCTCTACTCCACTCATTAATCTAACTTAGCAGCACCTGTCTGACCTCTTTAACCTCCCTGGCGGTATTCCCGAGTGTAGCTCGGGGTAAAGTTTCAGTACCACAAGCGGTAACCCCGAGCTACACTCGAGCTTACCATACGGCACTGCTCCGCGATCCCTCGATCACTTACCTTGTCCTGCGCTCCCGCGATGTCCCTCCTGCAGTGTCCCCGGCAATGTAATCCGGCAGGTGCTGGCATCTGTCATCTGGGTTCCGTCCCCTGCGAATGTCGGGACATACGGGGGATGGAACGGCAGGAAATTTGAAAATGACAAAAAGTGACATTCACTAAAATCACTAAAATCACATAGTATTCCATTACTGTATCAAAGCATTTCACATACATTTTGTCCCGAGTGCTTTGTCCTGTGCCCTGCCTACATTTTTACTGTTCTTTCTGCCTGGAAAATGAGAAATGTCCATGGCGTCCAAAAAGTGTCCCTTTAGGTCAAAAGCGGTTTTAGACCAGCTAGAGAACAGCGATAGTAAATTAGAACCACTTGCAGAATTGAGTGATAATGATTCATGGGGAAATTCATCATCAGACACTGAAAACAATTTTGCTCAGTGATGTGCGAACTTGGCGCTATATTTCAAATTTCAGTGTTTTTGGTTTGATTATATTATTGAATTAAATTTATTATTATTATATTATTATTTTTTATGATTATTTATTAAATTATAATTGATGATTTTGTGTTTCAAGTTTTATCATACCCGGGATGTTTACTAGACTCTTGTTCGGACAGATTTCAGTGAGTTATTCCTAAAAATTACAGGCCTACAATAAAAAAAAAACATATTTCCATGTAAAAAAATGTACCGCTTTGAGCACAGAAATATGGACATAATCAGAACGCTAGAGAGGTTAAAGACACCTGTCCACCCCACAGTCAGTCAGACGCCAACTACTACCATGGGCAAGACCAAAGAGCTGTCAAAAGACACCAGAGACAAAATTGTGGACCTCCACAAGGCTGGAAAGGGCTATGGGGCAATTGCCAAGCAGCTTGGTGAAAATAGATCAACTGTTGGAGCAATTGTTAGAAAATGGAAGAGGCTAAAGACAACTGTCAGTCTCCCTCGGACTGGGGCTCCATGCAAGATCTCACTGCGTGGGGTATCACTGATGATAAGAAAGGTGAGGAATCAGCCCAGAACTACAAGGGAGGAGCTGGTCAATGACATGAAGAGAGCTGGGACCACAGTTTCAAAGGTCACTGTCGGTAGAACACTACGCCGTCATGGTTTCAAATCATGCATTGCACAGAAGGTTCCCCTGCTCAAGTCATCACAAGTCCAGGCCCGTCTGAAGTTTGCCAATGACTATCTGGATGATCCAGAGGAGGCATGGGAGAAAGTCATGTGGTCAGATGAGACCAAAGTAGAACTTTTTGGTCTAAACTTCACTCGTTGTGTTTGGAGGAAAAAGAAGGATGAGTTGCATCCCAAGAACACCATCCCAACTGTGAAGCATGGGGGTGTTAACATCATGCTTTGAGGGTGCTTTTCTGCGAAGGGGACAGGACGACTGCACTGTATTAAGGAGAGGATGAATGGGGCCATTTATTGTGAGATTTTGAGCAACAACCTCCTTCCCTCAGTCAGAGCATTGAAGATGGGTCGTGGCTGGGTCTTCCAACATGACAACGACCTGAAGCACACAGCCAGGATAACCAAGGAGTGGCTCCGTAAAAAGCATATCAAGGTTCTGGAGTGGCTTAGCCAGTCTCCAGACCTAAATCCAATAGAACATCTTTGGAGGGAGCTGAAACTCTGTGTTGCTCAGCGACAGCCCCGAAACCTGACAGATCTAGAGGAGATCTGTGTGGAGGAGTGGGCCAAAATCCCTGTTGCAGTGTGTGCCAACCTGGTCAATAACTACAGGAAACGTTTGACCTCTGTAATTGCAAACAAAGGCTTCTGTACCAAATATTAACACTGATTTTCTCAGGTGTTCAAATACTTATGTTCAGCAGTGCAAGACAAATAAATTCTTTAAAAATCATACAATGAGATTTCCTGAATTTTTTTTTAAATTCTGTCTTTCAGAGTGGGAATGCACCTACAATGTGAATTTCAGACCCCTCCATGATTTCTAAGTGGGAGAACTTGCAAAATCGCAGGGTGTTCAAATACTTCTGTTCCTCATTGTATCACTATTACAGCAATATAAATACATAGTAAATATATTATAATAAAGAGTGAGGAAATATCTGTCCCACCCATCTATAAGACCTGGCCAGGAAAATCAAAGAAATAATTAAATGGAAAGGTGCAAGAGTCCCTTATGCATAAAGGGCATTGTTGTAATACCCCCTTGAAATATCATTGAATGGATGACTAACAACCACTCAACCTGCATCTTTTACTGGTGTTTTTTTTTTTAGGTGCGAGAGAAAGCAGCATTCACTCACTGAGCAGACATATGTTAATTCTCCCAGTCTCCAGAACTAAAACCCTCCAAAAATGGAGAAGTAACTTATTCCAGTCCCCACCTCTAGAACGAGGATGAATGCTATCAAGAAAATAAATTTTAGGAAATTTGCCCTCAAGAATATCCCTTACATGCCACCCTAGGGGTAGGTTGGGATTAGATGACCTCATGCTAGCAATGTGATGATACGCCCCTTTCCAGAATTCCAATTGTGCTTTCCCCACATAGAATCCTCCACATTCACATGTGAGTAGGTACACCACTCCTATTGTTTTATAGTTGGTGAAGTGTTTCGGCCTATAGGGATCACCGTTGGGCAGAATTATATTTTTGCTGGTATTCATGTATTGGCAATGTGAAGCCATGTGGGCCTCAGGTGGACAACCTAAGGGCCTAAGGGTTAGAAAGAGTATGTGTACCTGGCTGTGGAAAATACTTTGTGCCTGGCTGCAGGGCAAAGCAAAGAGAGACCTTGCCAAAATTAAAAGCGGCTCTTGCGGAAGTAGCACTACACGTTCAGGAACCGCTTGTATTTTTGCCCAGGTCTCCCCTTGCTTTGCCCCGCAGCCAGGCACAACGTATACTGCTCAAACAAATTAAAGGAACACTTTGAAAACACATCAGATCTCAATGGGAAAAATATCATACTGAATATCTATACTGATATGGACTGGGTAATGTCTTAGGAATGTAAGGATGTCCCATCGTTTGATGGAAATGCAAATTATCAACCTACAGAGGACAGAATTCAAAGACACCTTTGAAAATCAATGTGAAAAAATGATGCAGCAGGCTAGTCCATTTTGCTGAAATTTCAATGCAGCAACTCAAAATGGTACTCAGTAGATGGTATGAACCCCACATGCTTGTACTGTATGCATGCCTGACAACATCTGGGCATGCTCCTAATGAGATGACAGATGGTGTCCTGGGGTATTTCCTCCCAGGTCTGGACCAGGCCATCACTGAGCTCCTGGAAAGTCTGAGGTGCAACCTGGTGTTGTCGGATGGACAGAAACATGATATCCCAGAGGTGTTCTATTGGATTTATGTCAGGCGAGCGTGGCGGCCATTCAATGGTATCAATTCCTTCATTCTCCTGGAACTGCCTGCATATTCTTGCCACATGAGACCAGGCATTGTCGTGCCCCAGGAGGAACCCAGGACCCTCTGCACCAGCATAGGATCTGACAATGGGTCCAAAGATTTCATCCTGATACCTAATTGCAGTCAGGGTGGCAGTCAGGGTGCCATTGTCTAGCCTGGAGAGGTCTGTGCATCCCTTCATGGATATGCCTCCCCAGACCATCACTGACCCACCACCAAACACCAATTGAGCTCTATGGTGCCGGGCAGTAAGCACAGGGCCCACTTGAGGACGTCAGGCCCTCAGGTCACCCTCATGATGTCTGTTTTTGATTGTTTGGCCAGAGACATTTACACCAGTGGCCTGCTGGAGGTCATTTTGTAGAGTTCTGGCAGTGCTCATCCTGTTCCTCCTTGCACAAAAGAGCAGATATCGATCCTGCTGATAGGTTAAGGACCTTCTACGGCCCTTTCCAGCTCTCCTAGATTGACTGCCTGTCTCCTGGAATCTCCTCCATGCTCTTGAGACTGTACGGGGAGACACTGCAAACTTTTTGGCAATGGCACGTATTGATGTGCCATCCTGGAGGAGTTGGACTGCCTGTGCAACCTCTGTAGGTTCCAGGTATCTCCTCATGCTACCAGTAGTGACATCGACCCTAGCAAAATGCAAAACTAGTGAAAAACAGTCAGTAAAGATGAGTAGGGAAAAAATGTCAGTGGCCTCCACCTGTAAAACCATTCCTGTTTTGGGGTTCGTCTCTTTGTTGCCCATCTAGTGCACCTGTTGTTAATTTCATTAACACCAAAGCAGCTGAAACTGATCAACAACCCCCTCTGCTACTTAACTGACCAGATCAATATCCCAGGAGTTTAATTGACTTGATACTATACTCTGATTGAAAAGTGTTCCTTTAATTATTTTCTGGCAGTGCCTTAACCCTTTCGGGCATGACATTAACAAGAGCTTCACAGGTTGCCACTGGACTCCTCCTCCACTCCTCCATGACGACATCACGGAGCTGGTGGATGTTAGAGACCTTGCGCTCCTCCACCTTCCATTTGAGAATGCCCCACAGATGCTCAATAGAGTTTAGGTCTGGAGACATGCTTGACCAGTCCATCACCTTTACCCTCAGCTTCTTTAGCAAGGCAGTGGTCCTCTTGGAGGTGTGTTTGGGGGTCGTTATCATGTTGGAATACTTACCTGCGGCCCAGTCTCCAAAGAAAGGGGATCATGCTCTGCTTCAGTATGTCACAGTACATGCTGGCATTCATGGTTCCCTCAATGAACTGTAGCTCCCCAGTTCCGGCAGCACTCATGCAGCCCCAGACCATGACACTCCCACCACCATGCTTGACTGTAGGCAAGACACACTTGTCTTTGTACTCCTCACCTGGTTGCCGCCACACATGCTTGACACCATCTGAACCAAATGAGTTTATCTTGGTCTCATCAGACCACATGACATGGTTCCAGTAATCCATGTCCCTAGTCTGCTTGTCTTCAGCAAACTGTTTGCGTGATTTCTTGTGCATCATCTTTAGAAGAGGCTTCCTTCTGGGATGACAGCCATGCAGACCAATTTAATGCGTGTGGCGTATGGTCTGAGCACTGATAGGCGAACTCTGATAGGAACCCTGATGTAAAGGGGGCTCCGATGTAAGGGAGACTTTGATGTGGGCACTGATGAGTGAGGGGATGCTGATGTAAGGGGAACTTTGATGTGGCCCTGATATAAGGGGAATTCTGATGGGAATCCTGATGTAAGTGAACTCTGATAGGGACCCTTATGTAAGGGGGGACCCTGGTGGAGACCATGATGTAAAGTGAGACTCTGATGTAAGGGAGATTCTGATGGCAACCCTAATATAAGGAGAATGTAGATGGAGACCCTGATGTAAGGTGGGACTCTGATGTAAGATGGGACTCTGATGTAAGGAAGACTCTGACAGGAACCCTGATGTAAGGTGAAACTCTGATGTAAAGGAGACTGATAGGAACCCTGATCTAAGAGGGGCTCTGATGTAAGGGAGACTCTAATGTGGACCCTGATGAATGAGGGGATGCTGATGTAAGGGGAACTTTGATGTGGCCCTGATATAAGGGGAATTCTGATGGGGATCCTGATGTAAGGGCGGACCCTGGTGGAGACTGTGATATAAGGTGAAACTCTGATGTAAGGGATACTCTGATAGGAACCCTGATGTAAGAGGGGCTCTGATGTAAGAAAGACTCTGATGTGGACCCTGATGAATGAGGGGATGCTGATGTAAGGGGAACTTTGATGTGGCCCTGATATAAGGGGAATTCTGATGGAAATCCTTATGTAAGGGAGAACTCTGATATAAGTGGACTCTGATGGGGACCCTTATGTAAGGGGGGACCCTGGTGGAGTCTGTGATGTAAAGTGAGACTCTGATGTAAGGGAGATTCTTAGAGCAACTCTAATATAAGAAGAATGTTGATAGGGACCCTGATCTAAGGGGGACCCTGATGTTAAAGAGACTCTAAGAAAGTTGCAGACTGAATTTACTTCTCTTTGACCTTTATTAAAGACTAAGTTTCTTTGGAATTTCTTTACTTTGTTTTACTAAAGTTCTCAGTTTTGTTCTAAATCAGATTGTGACTACATAAAAAAATAGAAAAAAAGTGCAAAGTAAAAATTCGATCAGTCTTATTAATTAATTTTTAACTTTGATTTGTCTCTTTTTTTGGAGGGGGGGGGGTGGGTGAAGAATATTTGTGACATATACAATGTGACCCTGGACCTGGTATGATTGGAGAGCCCTGCTCCACTCCTGGATGGTTACACGGTCTCACTTCTACATGGACTCTGTCAGTATAACCATGTGACCACTAGAGGGCAGTGTGACATTATCTCCGGTCTCAGGAAGTGGAAGGGACGAGTGACCTCTCTATAGTGAGGAAGGACGGTGGGTGACACGTGTGTGCTGTGGGGGGCTGTGTTGTCTGTTCTTGTGCACAGGATATGCAGGAAACTGTTTATGTTTCATTTATGCTGGAAGCCATTGCACCTCGCCTGGTACCATGAGAATGAGTGTCTTACAAACCATCATGCTGACTACACAGACTGGTGCAGGGAGAGGTGTTGCTGTGTGGTCAGGTATATAATGTGTACACCCCATGTAGCAGGATGCAAGGACAAAGCTCATTTCTTCAAGTATTCAGCGGCTAGAGCTGTCATGGACAAGGATGGGCAGGGGGGCAGGGTGAGGGCTCATTCACACTCTGCATAGAGTTCTCCTTGAGATGTGTATCTGGGGGTGTTTATGTAGGACTGCTTGTACACAGAAGGCCAGCCTGTGGCTGTATGCTGGTCATCCTATGAGTGCTTACCTGCATGTGCAGTTGGATTAGGGTTGCCACCTCATTCCTTTAAAACCGAACACATTAATTACACAGGTTCCGGGGCTAATTTATTGCAGATTAGGCACTGAGTTTAACCCTCCTGAGTAACGCTGCACCCAAATTAAATGTATGTCCTTTTTTCCCCACGAATTGAGCTTTTTCAATTTGATCACCTGTGTGGTTTTTATTTTTTGCGCTATTAAAAAAAAGACTGACAATTTTGAGAAAAAAAACAATATTTTTGACTTTTTTTCTATAAAAGTCTAGTAAACAAATGAAAAAAAATCAAATTTCGTCATAAATTTGGGCCAAAATGTATTTTGCTACATGTCTTTGCTAAAAAATAATCCCAATATGTGTAAATTAATTGGTTTACGTGAAAGGTATAGCATCTACAAATGACGGAATATATACTGGAATGGTGGAATATATACTGGAATTTTTTTTTTCACTAGTAATCAGTGACTTGCGGTGGACATTCTGACATGGGGAACTGACTTGGTGTCAGTGACATCCCCAGTGACACCAATACAGTGATCAGTGCTAAAAAAAAAAAAGCACTGACACTGTACTAATGATACTGGGCAGGAAGAGGTTAACATGAGGGGCGATCAAAGAGTTAGCTGTGTGTTGTTTTATTTTCCCAAAAATAGTTTACTGATATAAGAGCAGACAAGATAGCAGCATATAGAGCACATACAGCTATAAATCACATTCAGAACATGGACATGACATGTTGTCTCCCGTTTCGCAGACGGTACTCATTGTAAACTGTAATTCAAGGCCATGTGGAATGGAACAGTACATCAAACATTACAACCAATGGATACGCAGAGGAAAGAGAATATTAGCAATGTAGGTGTGTATGATCACGTCTTGAATCTCCACATTTAGGTATGATGGAGTGGTAGGAAGAGTAGGGTATGGAGGGCACTGAATGTTGTGGACGCCCTGGCTTACTTATTCATAACTTTAGTGTATGATATAGTTGCGGTGAGTCATTTTTGTGTTAAGGTAGGTGTATTCTGGTTGGTGGTGAATGAATGATAAGGTGGAGTGACAGGTGTGAAAAAAAGAGAGATGGGAAAGAAGAACTGAACGAAAAAGAGATGCAGGATGAAATGGTGGGGGAATATGGGGGAAGAAAGAAAAGAGAAAAAAAAAAATTTTTTTATGGGGGGGAGAAGTAAGGTTATGCGGAGGTAGCGTGTACAGGTACTAGAAAATTAAGATGGAGTACATCCCCGAGTATTAGCCAAGCCAGAGTGTGTTGTTTTACTGTGTGCTGTGTGTTGGTGCGTCCCTATAATTATTATTATACAGTATTTATAAAGCGCCAACAGTTAGCTCAGTGCTGTACATTACAAAGGGAGACAGAACATGCGACAGTACAGTAACAATACAATGCAATACACGAGGGGTTCGAGGGCCCTGCTCTTTCGAGCTTACAATCTAGGAATCACACTGCTTTAGATGGCTGTTCTGTGCACAGCCGTCCAAAGCAGTAGGCACAAGCTGACAGGGAGGAGAGCTGTATTGTTTATGTACAGTTCTCCCTGTCAGAGATCCTCGTCAATCACCCGCCAGAACCTGGTGATTGACAGCCGCAGCCACGAATGGTGGCGCGGGTAGGGTACACACCCTCCCCCCTACTTGGAAATGCAAAATCACATATATACATGATTTTGCACACCGTGCCTCCCTGTAGCAGTATATCTGCTATAGGGCGCTCGGGAAGAGGTTAAATACCATCTTAATCATTATTATTATGTGTTCGGTTTTAAAGGGATGAGATGGCAACCCTAGGTTGGATGTGCACCCCAGGACCAACACAGTTTGCATGCAGGGCCGCTTATCCATCCAAACCCAGGGAAGCCTTTTAATGTGCAGCTTCCAGCATCTGTGCAGGTTGCTGCAGAGATCAATTTTGTTTTGTTTGTTTTTTTAGCAGTGTACGGCTCTCCCGCTGGTGTATTTTTTTTTTTCTATCCATTACAATTACCTTAACCCTTGGGGAGTATCTAGCCAAACTTACATTTCTATTGCAGGATGAAAATCTGACATGTATCTTAGTAAAGACTTCTTAGAAAATCAGTGAGCCAATCACGCCAGCAGGAAATAAAGATTTTTGGAGGCATTCTGTACACAAACTGTGTGTAGTCCACCACCAGGTTGCCATATTGCATTGAATTGACAATTACCGTGCTGCAGATTAAAAAGGAAAGGTCATTTTTATATTACGACATGGCTTGCGTAGCAATTGTATGTGATAGATTTATATATACGCAATATGTATAAAGGTTGTTCCGATACCAGTTTTTATCGACAAATATGAGTGCCAATACTTGTTCTCAAATACCGATTACCGATACTTTTGTGGTGCAATTTGAACCCATAGAAAATTAATGGGTCAAATCGTACCGCATCCGCAGAGAAACTGCATGTAATTCAGGAATCGCGCCGCATTCCTGTTCAAAGCACATGTGATTCTTTGCACTGGGATTTGAGCCTATTCATTTTCTATGGGCTCGAATCTCCCTGCAAGGGTATCGGTTTCAAGTAGCAGAGCAGTAAACGAGCCCTTAAAGAATAAGTTCCTTTCAAAAAAAAAAATAAATGCATATATTTTTTGCAGGAAAAAGAAATGTGCATTTATTTTTTTTTTTCCTGCAGGAGCCTGAAAAGCATTGCACCTGTAATTAGTGGATCAGGGATGCAATGTCAGGCTTCTGCAGACAATCCCTGCAGCTTTCAGCTTTTCGTACCTTCATATGGACTGCCAGTTACAAAGCTGCAGGGCTTGTGAATGAACTACAAGAGTGCTCATCAGAACTACAAGCCATCAACTGCAGTGGCTGATGGTGGTTGTAATCTATCCATTCAAAGGAAACTGAATGAATGATGTTGCTGTGTGGACAAAACTCTGCATGAACGTGCTGTTATTAAATTGTGACAACAGGTGTGGGGAGCAGATCCTTCACCCGCTATCATACCCAGAGGGGTGAGGAAAATTGGCAGCAGGACCTGGAACATGCAACATGTTCCAAAAAGTGAACTTCTTCTTTAACCACTTGCCTTCTGGAAGGATTTACCCTCTTCCTGACCGGGCCATTTGTTGCTATGCGGCACTGTGCTACTTTAATTGGCAAGTGTGCGGTCATGCAATGCTGTACCCAAACAAATTTTTTTTTAACTTTCTGTTATAAAATATATCCAATAAAAAAATAAAATCTCTTGATAAATGTTGTCAAAAATGTATTGTAGGACATATCTTTGGTAAAAAACAAACAAAAAAAAAAAATCTCAATGAGTGTATGTTGATTGGTTTGTGTGAATGTTCTCACACCCTTATGCACTTGAGAACAGAGGTTTAGTAATCACTTATATAAAAAAAAGAAGTGTGTGTACACAATCGTATGTTTTGCCTTGTAATTCTATTTTAACCAGTTCCTACGCAGCCTATAGTACAGTGACAGATCCAGCTGGACGTCATATGATGATCGCCGCTGCTCTACGGCGAGATGTATGTATTGTCTATTGCCAGTACCATGTGACCGCTGTGATCAATCACAGCAGGTCACACGACACTTGTAAACAATGGATGGCTTCCTTTCATGTCATCCATTGTATACAATTGTATTGCTAGCTGTGATTGGTCACAGTGTATTATAAAAAAAATAGTTGGAGTGGGAGGATGTCATATGACATCCTCCCAGAACGAGAGAACCGCCTTGCGCCCGTCATTTCCTTATATGACGGGCGGGAGGCGGTTAAAAAAAAAAAGTTGAACTTTTTTTTTTAATTACTTAGTTTTCCAAAAAATTATGACAAAAAATTACAACTTCAAAAAATGTGCCATGCCTCTTACTAAATACCTCAGACTATCTACAAAAAGGGAGAATTTGGGGGATATCTGTACTGCTTTGGTATTTTTGGGCCTCAAGACATGACGTCAGCAGTACAGTAGGAATGATCGATTTTTAGATCTATACCTTAGTTTGTGGACTCTATAACTTACCTGCAGACTAAGTAATATGCACTGATTTTGGTTATTTTCACCAAATAAATGTAGCAGAATACATTTGGGGCTAAATTTATGAAGAACAATAATTTATTTGCAGAATTTTCTAACAATCGAAAACTTTTGTTTACTTAGCAGAAAAATAAAAAGCCCAGTGGTAATCAAATACCACCAAAAGAAAGCTCTATTTGCGTGAACAAAATGATAAAAATCTAGTTTGGGTACAGTGTTGCATGACCGCACAATAAGCATTCAAAATGCGACAGCTGAAAATTGGCTTTGGCAGGAAGGGGGTAAAAGTGCCCGGTATTGAAGTGGTTAAACTGAATGGGTTGTGTTACAAGGTAAGGGTTCACATATTCTTTAAATAGAAATTTCTGTGTGTGATGCTCATATGCAGGTAAAGTGGAATTAAAGGCACAAATAATTAGTTCCAACAGTCCGATGCATGTGAGGTCCCTCACCGGCATTGGCATCTTTTCCATGTGTTCCTTTGGGTGCCGATCTTGAGCAGTTTTGATTGCCTGGTTCATATGTGCGGGAGTACTGTCATCCCAGCACACTGGCAGTGTGTAGGAATGTAACCTGAGCTGTGCATGCGGAGATCATTGTATATTCCACAGAGGAGTGCAATCAGGCAGGTAAGTGCACATTGCACGTCTCTTATGCAATAAAAAGCCTGCCTGTTCGCAGTTCTTTATTTTTCACATTTAGCTCTGCTTTAAAGCAGAACACCAGGTTTCAGTGAACTTTAGTTTACTTCACTTACCTTAGGTTCACACTGATGCGGTCCGGAATTTGCAGCGTTTCTGTGTGAATTCTGCTCCGCCTCAGAATCACATCCCGTTCATGCAAACCGCTGCGGGTGTGTATGTTAAGTTAACAACACCCCGAAATCAGTCCGCAAAACGCGGTACGATGTGCAGAATTGGATCGCATAGGTGTGAATACCCATGTGATCCGATTCTGGTGTGGACCAAGAAAAGGGTCCTGCACCTTTTTGGTGCTGGTGCGATGTGATTAGAGCCATACAAAATGTATGGCTTCAATCGCACCGCACACAAATCGCATGTGATTTGCACAGGAATGCGGTGTGCTTCCTGTGCGATTCACATGCGATGTACCGCACTGCATATATGTGAACCCGGGATAACAGATGCAGCAGCTGTGAGAGCCATATAAACTGTATGTAGCTTCAAACAAATACAGTATACAGTGATGTGTTCTGGTAGAGGGACTAGAAATCAAGTCGGGCTAAGTGCTACTCAGCCATTCCAAAGGAGCTTTGTGTTCTATGAATGCATACAAAGCTTCCTCTGATAGGCTGAGGTGGGCAGATGACATCAAGATTTCCACCTCAGCCAATCAGAGGAAACCTTGTATTCATTCATATGGGAAGCCCCCACACCGCTGCCAGAACACAGCGCTGTATACTGTAGGTAGCTGATGCTAAATGCAGTTTATACAGTGCCCACATCCAGTGCATCTATTAATGAAATAAATGGTTTGTGTGGACCAGCTTGTTCCAAACCAAGCTCACTGAAAGTCCACTTAAACTGGCAATCGGCTTTAAGTTCCACTTAATCTGATGTTGCATTATATATGCCAAATAATAGTAGGAAAATTGCTTCTTTTTTTTTTCATTTTTTGGCTTCTCTCTAATTAAATCTAAAATAAAAACATCTACTAAATTCAAGACCTCATTGTCTCAAAATGGGTACATAAAAAAACATTTCCCAGTCCAAAGGGGGAAAGATTGTTACTTAAAATATAAGTACATTTTCAAACAAATGTGCTCATCTGTTTTTGTTTTTCCTCCTACTGACCTAAATTACCCCCTTTTCCCATACATATTTACCTCCATGCCATAGCAGTTAGATCCCTCTGAGTATATCTCTGTGCTAGCTGCGCCTGAGCATTATTTCCCTATAGACGTCAGAACTGCCTTATTTCTGCCTTTTTTAAGAGAATTTTAGTTGTTTGTCACACTGATTTATTGTCTCTAAACTTTGGGTTGCCTAATTAGATGAGGAGTTCTAAATTTACTGGCTGCGTGCTTGTTGCCCTCATTTTCTCTGACACCCCTTTTTCGCTGCCAGAGCCATTTTTGAATTTTGTACTCGGCTAAAAAAATCTTTAGGCCTGAAGATTATACAAAACCCCCAAACATTATATAGTTTAGAAAGCAGACACTCTAGAGCAGGGGTGGGCAAACTTTTTGACTTGAGGGCCGCAATGGGTTCATATATTGGACCCGGGGCCGGACCAAGAGTAGATGAATGATGTGTATGTGTCATCCATAGTAAGTATAGTAATATTCCCCCATAGTAAGCATAGTAATTAATCCCCCATATAGTAATTAATCCCCCATATAGTAATTCATCCCCCATATAGTAATCCATCCCCCATAGTAATTCATCCCCCATAGTAATTCATCCCCCACATAGTAATTCATCCCCCACATAGTAATTCATCCCCCACATAGTAATTCATCCCCCATATAGTAATTCATCCCCCATATAGTAATTCATCCCCCATATAGTAATTCATCCCCCATATAGTAATTCATCCCCCATATAGTAATTCATCCCCCATAGTAATTCATCCCCCATAGTAATTCATCCCCCATAGTAATTCATCCCCATATAGTAATTCATCCCCTCTATAGTAATTCATCCCCTCTATAGTAATTCATCCCCCCTATAGTAATTCATCCCCCATAGTAATTCATCCCCATATAGTAATTCATCCCCCCTATAGTAATTCATCCCCCCTATAGTAATTCATCCCCCCTATAGTAATTCATCCCCCCTATAGTAATTCATTCCCCATATTAATTAATCCCCCATATTAAGTCCCCAAGTCCCCCCTGTGTCAATTCACTTACCTTTACTCCGCGCGTTCCTCTCGCCGTATTCCCGCGCCGTTCCGGTGTAGCATGAAAATCTGTCTCCTATGAGGATCTGTCCCCCTCGACGTATCTGCGCATGTGCCAGTTTCAGGTATTAGCAGCCGATCGGCGATCTCCGGCACATGCGCAGATACGTCGAGGGGGACAGATCCTCATTGGAGACAGATTTTCATGCTACACCGGTCTTCAGGGCGGACTGTGAGAGGAGCCTAGCGGGAGCCTAGCTCCGCGGGCCGGATTAAAAGGTCCGCCGGGCCGTATACGGCCCGCGGGCCGTATACGGCCCGCGGGCCGTAGTTTGCCCATTGCTGCTCTAGAGAATAAAATAGTGGTAGTTGAAAATTTTTATGTCACATGATGTTACTGCAAAGGTCTAGAAAACACAACATTTCAGTAAAAAACACACTTACACCCCGGTCACATCAAAGCCGATTTTGAAATCGTGCAACTTACAGTGAAGTCGCATGATTTCCAAGTCGGGTGACCTGCCGATTTCAGTTGCGATTTGCAAGACATCTGACACAGATGTCTATACAAATCGCAACAAAAGTAGTGCATGTACTTCTTTAGAAATCGATGCGGATCTGACCAAGTCAGAACCGCACCAATATGACCGCTCTAATTGCAGACAATAGGGTGCAACTTGGCATGCGATTTGCATCACAGGAGTGCAGTTCGTTCCACACTCCTGTGGCCCATTTGCAGATGACAGCGGATTTAAGCTGTCTGGGGTAAGATCCTGACTTCAGGATCCACTCCAGAGTCTGGAGCAGCACCTGGCTGAGCCTCTCATTCACTGAGAACCTGAGCCAGCCACTTCCTCCTCCTCCAGAGCCCAGCACTCCTGTGAGTGCCCCGGGAGGGGCAGAGCAGGCAGAGGTGGCTGACAGTCGCCGCGGCGGCGGACGGACACCTAGGTAAGTATAATTGAGGGGGGGAGGAAAGCCCATTCTTTTCTTTTAACTTTTTATTTTCATCACATAGGGGATACAAAGTCCCCTATGCAGGGGCGGACTGACCATTTGGAAACTCGGGCACTGCCCGGGGTCAGTAGGGGGCCCCATGAGATGCCCCTGGTACTTTTTTCATAGGCTTTTTTGAGTTTGGGCAAGGACACAGGGGCCTCATGATCCCTTATTGCTCGGGGGCCCCATGAGGTGTCAGTCTGCCCCTGCCCCTATGTGATGATTTTTAGATGACAAGATCTCTTTCATGAGACATTCCGGGTCTAAAAGACCCTGCATGTCTCCTCTGGGCTTCACTGGATGTATTGCAATGCAGATCACATTGCAATACATATTTCCCTGGCTACTGACAGCATTGACCCGAAAGTGATTTCATACACGTCGCCTTCCAGGTCACAGCAAGGGTCCACCCGTTGCCATCCACCATGTCAGCCCCGAGCCCGTAGATGGGCACGCAGAGCCCGGAATACATGGCGGGAGTGGGTTAACATGAGGGGTGTTCAAAGGGTTAACTGTGTGGTGGGAGTGTTTTACTAGGGGCGGTGTGATGGTGCTTCACTGTAATAACACTGCTTTGGATGGCTGTGCTGTGCGCAGCCATCCAAAGCAGTGTGCCAGAGCTGACAGGGAGGAGAAATGTTGGTAAACAAAACAGTTCTCCCCGTTGGAGATCCTCGGAAATCACCGGGCGCCGGTGAGTAATCACCGGCCGGGACCAGGTGATTAGCAGCCGTGGTCCTGAATGGCGGAGCGGGTAGGGCGCACCCGTGCTGCTCTGTAGTAGTATTTCTGCTATAGGGCGGTCGGGAAGCCGTTAAAGGTGTTTATTTTTAACTGCTGCTGCCAATTTGACAGCAGTGCAAGTGTACACCCCTGAATGTAGACAGCGTGCACTAAAGGCTGTGCACCAACAGGACTAGCAAATTGGGAGCAGCTGCTGTGTCCCAGCAGACATGAATGGGACAGCCTGCAATGGGAACAGTTGCAGTACATGCTGCAGTACGCCCATGTGAATGAGGCATAGCCACAGATGAAAATAATGCATGGTGTAAAGCACATGGCACATGTGGTTCAGCTTTCTGTGAACTGGCCCTTTATTCTGCTTATGTGTTGGGTGCAGGACCAATGCTTGCCATGTCTATAGGTCACTGTGCTCAGCTGCTCAGCCACCAAATGTAATAAAGAAATTGTATATAGTGATCAGATAACTCTGATGCCTTTTCAGCAGGAAAGTGGTTTATCACAGCCATGATTAAGTACATTCTTGTGTAAAACATGTCAGCGTTATCTGACCACTGTGTGCATGCTGTATATGTTCTATACTGATAACCATTTTGGAGGCAGAGCAGCTAAGCGCGGACCTCATTCTTGACGAATGTGAATGTGCTGTGTAAGTGCAAGTGTACAATCCAAACTCGCACGTTCCTGTGTTAAACATGGCTGTGTGTTTAAGTGGGTGCTGCAGCAACCGTCGGCTGGAACCAAACATGCTGTCGCTCATTGTTTATATAATACAGCGCTGCTTTCAGCTGATACTTTTATTACAATCTGGGGAGTACTATGATACACCTGTGACCTCAATGTTTATATCCCCAGGAATGCTGTTTATACATACCTGATTATTGTATGGTTTATTTATTTTCGCAGTTTATAATGTTTGTTTACATTGATTTGAATGAATTTTTGGAGGGAACATGACATCATGGGGTGGGTCCGGGCTCATTTTACTTCTTCCTGATTGGTGAATGGTTTTCTTAAATAGTTTTCCAGTATCACATTGTCACATGCCTGATGAAGGGGTCCTGCGAGACTCTTAAACGTTACCTTGCTGTAACTATGTGATCGTTCATTAAATCTTTTGGACCCATATTGGTGATCTTCAGTGTGCTGGTGATATTCTTCTGTGCTGTGTAAGTAACCCATAACAACTAAGAAGATTTCAGTTTACTGATGGATTAGTTAAGTATGATTGGTTATCCCAGGTTACTGCACTGTGCACATTACCATGGTTCCTTTCACAGCCAGAAATTATATTGAATGCTTCCCCAAAAGGGGAAGTTCTGCTTTTAAGCCTTTTCCCCCCCACCGCTCCCCATTAAGGATTGGTACCTTTGTGGAGCTGGTACCCGAATTTGACAGGCACCTGCTCCCACTTCCGCTGCGATCGCCTAGGTGATTGAAAGCGGAATTTGTCCCCCCCCTCTCCCCGTAGTCTTCTGGGACATGTGACAGGCCCCAGAAGACTATGGGACCATTCACAAAGCACAGCGCTTCTCACGTGTGCACAGTGGCCCACACTGAAGATGCCATAGAAGAGGATGGCCAGTGAAACCAGCCGTGGTGAGGACACCGCTGGACTGAGGGACAGGTAAGTGGCTGTATTTTACAAGTCAGCAGCTACAGTTTTTGTAGCTGCTGACTTTTATTTATTTTTTTCCAGCTGGAACTCCGCTTTAACCTCCCTAGCGGTCTGATTATATCAGTATTTCTGTGCTCAAAGCAGTACATTTTTTTGCATGGAAATATGTAGTTTTTTTATTGTAGGCCTGTAATTTTTAGGAATAACTCACTGAAATCTGTCCGAACAAGAGTCTAGTAAACATCCCGGGTATGTTAAAATTTGGAACACAAAATCATAAATTATAATTTAATAAATAATCATAAAAAATAATATAATAATAATTTTAATTCAATAATATAATCAAACCAAAAACACTGAGATTTGAAATAGAGCGCCAAGTTCACACATCACTGAGCAAAGTCGCAGAATCGTTTTCAGTGTCTGATGACGAATTTCCCCACAAATCATTATCACTCAATTCTGCAAGTAGTTCTAATTTACTATCGCTGTTCTCTAGCTGGTATAAAACCGCTTTTGACCTAAAGGGACGCTTTTTGGACGCCATGGACATTTCTCAGTTTCCAGGCAGAAAGAACAGTAAATATGCAGGCAGGGCACAGGACAAAGCACTAGGGACAAAATGTATGTGAAATGGTTTGATACAGTAATGTTTTACTATGAGATTTTAGTGTATTTAGTGAATGTCACTTTTTGACATTTTTAAATTTCCTGCTGCTCCATCCCCGCGTGTCCCGACGTCACAGGGAACAGAACCCGGAAGACAGATGCCGGCAACGGCCGGAGGACATGGCCGGGGACGCTGCAGGGGACGCTGCAGGGGACACATTGCAGGAGCGCAGGTCAAGGTAAGTGCAGAAGGGATCCCAGAACAACGCTGCAGGGTATTCCCGAGTGTAGCTCGGGGTTACGACTTGTGGTGCTGAAACTTTACCCCGAGCTACACTCGGGAATACCTCCAGGGAGGTTAAGTATAGATTAGAAGGGAAAGATCTAGGTTTCTCCCTAAAGTGGAACTATCGTCTGCATTACTTACCTCCTCTCTAATGGTCACATGTCTGCAAAGACCCTCGCTGGCACCTACATCTTCCGGGTGTCGGTCGTTAGCTGTCTTGATTGGTTGGCAATGCATGTCTCTTCTGCGATGAATAGCCTGCATTGTAACCTTTTTCATTTTGACTTTAAAATATCCCTAACTTCTACTTGCTGAACGCGTGGTTCTATGAACTGTCTATTGGGGAGAGTAGGACATAGAGCAACATGAGGTGGTGGTAAAATACCAATTAAGAAACAGAAAATTTCAAGGTTTCATTATGTGAAAAGTACACATATTTGTGAAGTTAACATTTATTATGAGAAAATTATCATGAATCACAACAAAAGTAGTTCAAATGTCATATGCATTTTCAGCGTGCGCTGTGAGACACACTTCAGGAGTCTGCGGCCTACTTTTGCTTGAATAAAAAAATGTGGGAGATCTAACAAACGGGGCCCGAAATCTCAGTACATTGCACTAACCTTTGTTTGCATTCACTTGTGCAAGTCAATATTCCTATTGTTGTTGTCATCTTGTGACCAAATGTAATGTCAGCATTCAGGAGAAACTTAGCAGCCTATTTGTGGAAATAATCATGCTCACTTGATTTTAAGGCAAAGAGAAAGACAGCAACATTTTCCTGGTTGGCTTTCAGCAGTCACAGCGCAGTGTTGCTGTGTTTCATACACCGTGATAAAGAGGGAGGATTTTACAGCTGACATTATGAAAATGTATGACAATAACTATAAATTGTGTATTGCATTTTACTTAAGCTTAATGGGAAATATTGTAGTTTTCCGCGGCAGGCCTGTTAAAGCTTATGAACAAAGAATATTAGTTGAAAACCAAACTGACTGTAAGTAGACTTGCTTGGATGCATGCAGGTGCGCAGAACAGGGAGTATAATGCATTCGGAAACTGTATCTGAAATGTATTATTATTTTTTATTAACATATGATGTAAAAAGCTCCAACAGTTTTTGCAGCTCTTTGCAAAATAAAGGGAGACAGTACAGCTGCAATAGAATTCGAGACGAGAGGAAAAGGAGGGATTTGCTTGTGAGAATGTAAAATCTTAAAGGGAGGGGAAAGTGTGACAAAAGGTAGTAACTGTGGGGGGGGAATCATTTGATGGAGAAAGTGGAAATTTGGCCTCCCAAAACATATGTATTTTCACTGATCATCTAAAAGTGGACAGAATAGGTGATAGCAGGAGAGGATGGATTAAGGAGTTCCAGAGGAGTTTTGGAGATTGTAGTGAAGTTCTGGAGGCAAGCATAGGAGGAGGTAATGAGGGAGGTGAAGAGAAGTAGTACTTTGGAGGAATGAAGAGGTCTGTTTGGTCGATGTAGCTCAGAGAAGAGTGGTGGATGGTTTTGTATGCTGTTGTACGTTGTCAGTGGAGTGATTGGCAGAGAGGGGTGGTGAATATTAGGCAGTTGGTAAATTGTTTGGTCTCACAGCAGCATTTATAACAGACTGAAGAGGGGGTCGCTGATGTAAAAGTAGGACAAAAAGGAGGGAGTTGCAGTAGCCAAAGCTAGAGAGAACAACAGAGTGAATAAATATCTCTGTGGTGCTATTAGTTAAAGCGCTAGTAAACTCCGCTTTTGAAGTTGTATCTACAGGTAAGCCTATAATAAGCTAAATGGTAGAAAAACTACGCTTAAAGCTCAGCATTAAACAAAAATGAAAATCAAAACTCCCACAACTACTCACAAACACAATACCAGTGCTGAATAAAAAAACAAATGTGAACAAATACATTTGTATTTTTTAAGCCTATAATAAGGCTTACCTGTAGGTACAGTGAATATCTCCTAAACTTGTGCTGTTTAGGAGATACTCACACTGGATGCAGCCGGTGACATCACCGACGCATACGCTCTGAAGGGACGGCATACTAATACTCATGCTGTCCCTTCAGAACAGTGTGACGTAAACCATGACTCCCATGTGCATGCGCAGGAGTAGTGCCAAGGGAGTCACGGTTTACGATGACTTGCCAAGTTGAGCCAGGAATTTTTCTGTTTTGCTGTTTGACATGCGTCGCCCTTTCATATGCTCCTTGTTGTGAAGGCTAGTTAGACTGAGGCAGTGGCCATTGTTTGTACTGGGGAGTGGTGGAAGCCCTGTCAGTGGTGACAGCACAGCTGGAGGGCTACATCCTTAAGTATTTCATATTGTGCCAATATGCAATGCATACTAGCACATTATGCCATTGCCTTGGAGGAATGTTTTGAAGAGCAGCAGTTTATTACTGCTTTAAAAAGGGGCGTAATTTGGATATGTTACAAGGGTAAAGGGTGTCAAAATTTTAATATACTTTCTTCATTCTCTCTTATATGGGCATGTGGTTCAGTGGCTGCATACTGTAGTGGCCAAATCTTTAAATGCCTTATATGGTCCGTGAATAGGAACTAAAATAGTCTGGCTTTCAGGTGGTTAGGAATAAATTATACAATAAAAATGTAAGCTAAAAAGGATAAGAATTCAGCAGTCAAGCACGGAATAAGATGTATATAATTATAATAAAAACCTATTACACTTACAAAGATTGTTAGCGTAAGTGCTTGTAAAAAGCCCCTAATACTTAACAAACCCCCACATGGCAGCCAGCGGTGATACTATATGTTAAATAGTCCAGTTGCTGCAGTGGAACAGGTGGCAAACATCCTATGTTCTCCACTGCAGCAACTGAACCAGGGTTTGTCAACTGGGGTTCCGCGGAACCATAGAGGTCCCCAGTGATTCTGCAATGATCTACCAGTCAGTCACAGGCAGCTGAAGGGTAGATTGCATTCCTTCTGCTGACACATGCAGAGCTAGGCAGGGAAGTGACTGTGATACTGTTAGCTGTGGGGCGCTGTTCCCCGCTGGTCTCTCCTTTCCTATCCATATCAGGTGCTTGTATGTGACATCACCTGGGATGGACAGGAGAGGCCATCAGGAAACAGTGCGCCTCAAGAGGACTGATCACAGCTGCTTCCCTGCTATGCCCTGCTATGCTCTGCAAATGAAGGAAACCAGTACTGTAATGTACCATGCCGTGTGCCCCAAGTAATGTGCTCAATGTGTTATGCTATGCTGTGTGCTACATAATGTGCCCCATGTAACATGCCCTGCTCCCACATAATGTGCCCTGCTTCCCCCATGTACTGTGTGTAGTGTCTTCTCCTGCCCCTGTACACTGTATATCTCAAGTTGGACCCATAATTGAGCATCTGTGCAGAAAAAGAAAGCACACATTTTCACATTTAGATAGGTACATTTTAATATTGATTCTAATATGTAATACTGTTTCTAGAAATAATTGCTTATATCAACAGCTCGCTGATCATACCAATGTTCCATGTGAACATTATTTCAGAGGTTCCTCAAGATCTCAAACTTTTTGTCAAGGGTTCCTCCAAGGTAAGAAGCTTGAAGAAACCCAGAACTTGACTATTTGACATCCAACTTACCGCTGGACAGGTTGTAGAGGCTTCAAAGACTACATTGTGAACCTTTGCAAGTGCTTCCTCCAAAGAACTAAGGTATACCGCTCAGGCAAACAATCCAGATCAATCCACAACAGGTGCAGACTCTGGCTTGCCACCACACACGATGCAATAGGAAGACGGGTCAGCCGCACACCTGAGGATAGATGAATATAGTGTATATTTATTGATCCACAAAACACCAGGACATGAATACAGGACCTGTTAACGCGTTTCACGCGATCTCGTGCTTAATCATAACAAAGAAAACAACAAAAGTGCTGTCTTATATAGGTATTAGTAAAGAACACCTGTCCTAATCAGCACTCCTGAATCCTAAGGGTACGCCTACTAATACGTTGTAACAAGACATATAAAACCATTGTATCAAAAGTAGTGATCTCTGAGAACAAGAAGAAAGGAGGAAAAGAAAAAAGTAAAGTGAAGTGGAATAAAAGGAGAAACAAAGAAAGAGAAAAAGAATAATGGATAAAAATAATTGTGAAAAAATAATTATGAAAAAATTATAAATGAAAAATAGAATAACAAACAAATAATAAATATCCCAAGAAGATATGGGCTAAGAAGACACATTTGTAAATAATCAAAAATGTAAACATAAATATATGCAAAAAACGCATTTTGTGTTGAAAAAACACTGCAATATTTGTGTACAAATTGAGAAAACTAATACTTGGCAAAATAACAGATCCATCCTAGTGAATTGACCCTTCAGTTAGAATTACTGATCTTTACCGAGCTATTAGAATGACAGAACATCCAAGAACCTTTGAAGCGTTGTTCTAATCTTTCGTTTTTGTTTGTAAGCACTTCTGAGATTTGAACCTCAATAAATGGCTGCCGTAAATCAAACATAAAATGTTCAACAGTTTTCATGATTGTTTTCAAGCCATGCTGATTTTTCAGCAAAGCAACCAGCAATTTGTCTTTACAGAGACTTGAATCTGACAAGTTGGGTTCACACCCAGAGAACTGTTTTTATACAGCGTATTGATTGGTTAGAAACTTGGATTATCAAAGACCCAGAAAGATTGATAGAGTGTCACTTTTGCTAGATTTTCTAAATGTATTAATACTTGGATTAGACTGGATTGTGGCACTGCAGTGGTAAATCCTGCTCAGGAAAAGGCTGTGTTAAAGCTGCCATTAGCTGGCATTGTGCCGTGAAGCTGAGTTTGTTACTAATTACCCCTAAACTTCAAGGTTACAGTCAGAATCTACAATGTTCTCTCAACTCCGTATGCCAATCTGCCTGTCTCAACTCTACATGAATCAGAGCCTTTATCTTTAATAAGCACCGTGCTTATGTAGTTTAACTTTCTGCCTTTTTCCCCTCTGTACCCTAACAAAGCAGCGGGTTTTAGAACATTAAAAGGCCATTCTTTTGTAGACTCACTCTTTGGGCTGATTTTAATACTGCTTGAAGCGACTAACCATATGCCGCACCTTTTGTGCTTGTCTGGCTTTTGCTTTCTTTGTCATTTAATGAGAGGGTGCTGAGTTAACTATAATGCCTTTAAAAGGTACAGAGAAGCCAGGGGACATGTATGGTATTCAACATCCACACTGGTGACTCTCCTGCTTGGATTGGATCAAAATCATGGTTTTGTTTTGTTATTCATGTATACCTGTCACCTGTGCTAGATAGAAACAGAATGGGATTGATTTACTAAAACTGGAGAATACAAAATCTGATGCTCTACATAGAAACCAATCAGCTTCTGACTTCAGCTTGTTCAATTAAGCTTTGACAACAAACCTGGAAGCTGATTGGTTTCTATGCAGAGCTGCACCAGATTTTGCACTGTCCTGTTTTAGTAAATCAACCCCACTGTCTCAGACATGAATCTGTGCCATTTGATTTTTGGGAAGCCAGGTTTCAAAGCTATAGGCGAAATGATTAAAAAAACAAAGCCATTTAAAAAAACACAATTTCTAAAGTTAGTCATGCCTGCTTCCTAGCTTTAAAATATTCTTCTGTGCATCCATTTGGTCTGGTTATTATTTCTGCTGTAGTGTGAAATGTAAAATTTTCTATTCTGAGTCTGCAATTATTTCACTAGTGAGTTTCTATTCTGCTTCCTAAAACATGCTGACCGATGTATGATTGTCTAGCTGCCCAAACACTACCCTCGCCCACATTCAGACACTGTCGGCTTTAGATTGCATAGACCGCGTGTATGATTTAGTGTCATTCCCTTCTCTATCATTATCAACAACAACAGCTAGTACAGATGCCTCTGTCAGCTTTATGATTTTAGCTGGTGTGCAGTGGCTAATAGGGGTTTTAAAAAAAGGATTACAGCAAATTGCACATAGTATAATTTTGAAATAAGTTAGCATTTAAGTAGGTGTATATAAAGACTCGTACATATCTACATTTCATGGTTTCTATGATTCCTTATATATCTAGATAGATGTAATAAGTGTACTAGAATTTGAACTATATAGCAATTGTTATGTGGACGTTGTTACAGAAAACAAAAAATCTTCTGATTGTTTATTATAGGTGACTGTACTAAACATTGATTGCTTTATTCAGTAAGTCTGTGTCTGTAGTCTTGTGTCCTAGCTGCCATTTTATTTGGCATATCTTCCACTTTTTCTTTCTTTGTTGACCTCTCCTTCTCAAAATGCTAGTGGCCTGGCTGTCACACTGACCCTTTAATACTTCAATTTACAGACCCGGAATAAGTGTGCAGATGTGGGCATCTGATTTTTATCTGACTTTCCTGACCTGCATTCTTGTCCTAGGTCAGGAAATTAGAAAGTATTAAATCAGCATTACAGCCAAGTAACTGGCATTTTCAGGAGAAGGTCAGCACCTTATTATTATTTCATGACTTTGAAGAGAGCCAGTACTGAGAGAATTTTCTGTAGCGCCATTGTTCACTTCAGGCTGAATCACAATTGAATGGAATTTTACAACTCCAAATGCAAAAAAGTTGGGATGCTGTGTAAAATCTACATAAAAACAGAATGCAATGATTTGCAAATCTCATAAACCCACATTTTATTCACAATCAAAAACAAAAAACTTATCCAACGTATAAAGTGAGAAAATGCACCATTTTAAGAAAAAAATAAGGTCATTTTTAAAATTGGCAGCAACATGTCTCAAAAAAATTAGAATAGGCAACAAAAAGCTGGCAAAAGTAATTTGTACTGACAAAGAAGAGCTGGAAGAACATTTTGCAACTAGTTTTAATAATTGGCAATAGGTCAGTAACATGATTGGGAATTAAAAGGACACCTTTGAGAGTGTCTCAGAAGTAAAGCTGGTCCAATATAAAACACAATGTTCTAGACAAGCACTATAATCTAAAAGTAACCTGTATCATGGGTCTAGTCTTTTAAAAACATTCAGTGTTCTCAAAAGAGTTAATAATCTGGGCTTGCTACAACCTTGCTGCACCCAAGTTCAGCGGGCTCTGAATTCTGAAAGCAAATAAACACAGAGAGCGCACAGGCTCTGGTGCAGTACCCTTTAATAAGAACAGTAAAAAGTTAAAACTCAAACTAAATGCACTCACAATGCATAGCATGTCATCCTATAGACTGCTGGAATACAGTTCAACCAAGTCCTTTCACCGTCTCCCTATTAAAGGTCTCGTGACAGTGTGAGTGGTGTGTGTATTCCGTGAGGGCAGCCGCCTCTCCTTCTTTGAAAGAGAGGCAATTTACTTGAGCTGCATGACGTGGAAAGATTGTATTAAACTCGGCAGCACTAGAGGATCACAGTGGGAGTAGCCAGGACTGAAAATTTCAACCAACACATCATCCAACAGTATGAGGGACACTTTTCATTCATCGTACGTACCGGCCCTGTTGCTGATTTGTTTTGTTTTTTTCACTAAACTTAAATTAGACCACCTAACTTCAGTTAAACCACCTGACAATTTGTTTCTAGAAGACTGAAATGGTGAGACCAACTACTGTGTCCATTATAAAGGGGTTCTATTAGTTTACATGGAGCTATAACACCTAAAGGTTTATGAAAGCACTCAAAATCCCTAGTGGAAAGGAACCAAGGCAGCCAGATCGTGTTATTTTTTTTTCATCTTTAATGAGATTTATATCCTGTGTAACTTCTAATGTAATGCTGGGATAGCATAGATCACAATACTGTTAAGAGCTGTACAGTAGTGAGTGCATAGACATTTCTATAGTTGTTCATTGCTATTAAAATGTTGTTAAGCTCTCTGCCACAGTTATCCTACAGGATAGTTGTTTGAGTTGTTTTTTTTTAACTGTCATGGCAAATTGTCATTTCTACCTTTCAAATCGGGTTCTATACCACTGGCTGCATGTCTGGTTGTGTTTTATTTTGTACATTTTGTAAAACATTTGTAAAATATAATTTCTGTTTCCCACTAGCTGTCATTATCAGCCGAGTTTCCATTTTCCAGACTAAAAGGTCTCCCTTTTAGTAATGTACTTACTGCTAGTCCACACTGCTGCATTTTAATGCATTTTCACCCTCATTCAAGACATATGCCCTGACATTGCACATGATGAATAGAAAACTTAGATTGAGTTTATGATGGATGCTTTGTGCAGTCACTAGTTGAGTACTTTAGTACAGTAGAGGCAAACTGTGTGCTGTAGAGAAAATGGTTATAGAACGTTTGATGTGCGCTTGATATTTGGATTTCTGGTCTTCTGAGGACAAGTACTGTATAATACATGTTGATCATGGCAGTGAAAGCAGTTCAAACATACTGTATGCTGTCAGTACAGATGAACTGGGCTAGAACTGAAAGGCCATGGTAGGATAGCCACCCATACAGGAAATATGTAAGGTAAATCATGCACTTAAGAGCCAGAGAAAACATGGGTATGTTTTTATGATATTAATGTAGGAGGACCCATCTGAAAGATCGCACTTAGGAAGAGATCCAGGCAAGGACACTATACAAATATCCCTACCACTCAAAGAAAAACTAAACCTTTATCCATACAACATTCTTTCAACTTTCACAATGGCATGTATTTGATCTTGGGGTGAAAAAACAGAATACGAATGCAATGAGAAATTTTTAAAGATATGAGGTTGTGAAGACACTGAAAACAAACATTGAAAATTATATTTCTCTTTGGTTCATTGATGGACACAGCATCTTCTGTTCTCGACCACAGGGTTATATCGCCACCTACAGGTATAGGACACTAGGCAGAAAACTATAGGCAGTCCTGACTGATATAAACCCCCTCTTTGCATAGCAATCCAGTTCGTTCTGTCTATTGTCAGGAGTAGTGACCTAGCTCCCTGCTGGGACCTGTGGTTACATGAAATTTTTTTCCTGTTTTTTTTTCATGAGTGAAACTTCTATCAACAGCTTGGATGAATGAGGGGCTGAATAATATATCCAGTGGTCACCCCTGCCTGGCCAGCGAGCGCATGCAGACCCTAGCCACGCACTGGGTAGGCCTCAAAACCCCATTTGGGCCGGGGCGGCTGGCGAGTTAACCGTCTCGTGGGGACACATATGACTATGCTCTGGATGTCCGTGTCACAGTGTCTTCCTGGCTGACAGCCCCCACACTTCAGGGGAGAGGTGGTTCTGTCTATGGAGAGTACCCAGAGCTTCCCTGAACTGGTAAATAGATCTCTGCCCCCCCCCCTTCCAGGCAGGACGCAGGTGCTCCTCTTGGGATGGTCAGCTCTGTAGGGCTTTTTTCAGTTTTTGTCTGGCAACCATGTTCCCTATGTTCTTGCTGCCATAAGCGGTGGCCATTTTCTGGCAGCAGCATTTTCTGGCCTGGCAGCACTCCTGTGTGTTTCTGTGGGCCTGCTGTGCCTGGCTTTGGGAGGTGGGGCTATGGGGGCAATGTCTTTGGGGTCTGGCACTGGTTCCTCCTCTAGCAACTGCTCTGTGAGCCCAGCAGCAACCGGTTTCTTGGTGTCTGGCTCTATGTTGTTCACATGGGTTTGGTGGGTAGGGATATGGTGGCCATTTTCTTGTAGTCGCGTGATGGCCTCCCAGCTCTCTCCAGCCTTTTCTGTTCATCAAGTTGTTGCTGTTCCCAGGCTTCCTGACTGCAGTGTGCTCCTTGTTGCTCTTCAGTCTGCCTCTCCTGCTGTGGGACTGCTGGCCTCTCCGCTTTTGCCTGGTGTGATGAGCCCTGGTGCGATGAGCCCTGGTGCAGTATTCCTCCTCTCTGCTGGCCTGGGGTGCGGTGTCCTTTGGGAGTTCCCTTGCAACTAGTGGGCTTCCCTGGTGGTGCATTCTCTGTGGGTCCCTTTTGGAGATGGTCTTGATCAATCAAGACTCCCCACCGGTCCCCTCCTTGAGGTGGCGGGTCCCTCAGGGTCCTTTGTTCCCATTCACATGCTGGTGGCTTTAGGGCAGCAATGGGCAAACTACGGCCCGCGGGCCGTATACGGCCCGGCGGACCTTTTAATCCGGCCCACGGATGTGGCTGTCAGGATGTGTGTAGGCGGGGCAGTGTGACGAACGTGAGGGGAGGGGAGCTAGGCTCCTCTCACAGTCCGCCCTGAAGACCGGAACGGCGCGGGAACACGGCGAAAGGAACGCGCGGAGCAAAGGTAAGTGAATTGACACGGGGGACTTGGCTTACTACTTGGGGGGGAATAGTACTATGGGGGATGAATTAATATTGGGAATTAATTACTATAGGGGGGATGAATTACTATAGGGGGGATGAATTACTATATGGGGGATGAATTACTCTATGGGGGATGAATTACTATATGGGGGATGAATTACTATATGGGGGATGAATTACTATGGGGGATGAATTACTATATGGGGGATGAATTACTATATGGGGGATGAATTACTATATGGGGGATGAATTACTATATGGGGGATGAATTACTATGCTTACTATGGGGGAATATTACTATACTTACTATGGATGACACATACACATCATTCATCTACTCTTGGTCCGGCCCCCGGGTCCAATATATGAACCCATTGCGGCCCTCAAGTCAAAAAGTTTGCCCACCCCTGCTTTAGGGCGTAAGGTGAAGAAGAAGTGACCCCTGCCCTCTTCTGCTTTATCAAGCCACCTCGCACGGCAAAGGTGTTTCCTTACTTTGACAAATTTGTATACAAAGATTGGGAACGTCCTAAGAGACTTTTTGTGGTCCCAAAGTAGTTTGACATGCATTATCCCTTCTGAAGAAGTAGACCGCACCACCTGTTGTGGACCCTCCTATTTTCAGGCTGAATAAGGCTACTTTAATACTGGTGGAGGGGTCTTCGTCCTGCAAGGACCCAGCGGACAGAAAGGCGGAATCGCACGCATGATGCTCTTTACTGCTCTGGTGTCTCAGACCCTTACAGAAAAGGCCAAACTGCTTCGCCACGGCCTGGGCGAGGAGCAAGTTCCCCTGGCTGACATGGAATTGGTGGACCAGCTGATCCAGGGCCTTAAGTTTGTGTGTGATGCTTCCTTGGATGCGGCCCCCTTGCTCTCCAAGCTATCCATTTTGGCAGTGGTGCTTCGAAATGCGCTGTGGCTCAAATGCTGGTCAGCAGACCAGACCTCAAAAAGGCTTTAACGGATTTGCCTTTTCAGGGTGATCAAATCTATGGGCCTACCCTGGATGACAATCAATAATATTACTGGGAGAAAGAGTACCTTTCGTCCACAGTCCAGACAGGGTAAATAGCCGCGTCACAAACACAGCACCTCTTTTTCTGCGCACATCCCCCTGGATCTGCGGACAAGGGCTCCAAGCCTTTCAAGACCCCCATGGGGGGTACTAAGTGCCCCTGGACTGCCCAGCCTGTCAAGCTCGCTGTCAAGTCCTCTTTGGCATGAAGGTACGCCCCCACCTGTGTCCAGGGTGGGGGGTTGTCTGCACTGGTTTGCGGCCCCGTGGATCTCCCTGATTTCCGACAAGTGGGTCCATGACTTTATCCTGTCTCGATACAAAATAGAATTTAAATCCTATCCTCCAGAGAAATTTTTTTCCCCCCAACCTGCACCTCTCCTGCTCGCCTGTGGTCGTCGTATGGGGCTGTGCACAACTTGCTGTGTCAAGGGGTAAATGTTCCGGTTCTGGATGTGGAACGTTTTTGGGGTTCTATTGCAACCTGTTTAGGTTCTGAAAAAGGAGGGATGGTTTCACCTGATCTGGATCTCAAGGCTCTGACCGGCTTTGTGCAAGTGCAGAAGTTCAGGATGTCCATTTGGTCCTTAGTGGCCTCCCTTCACCAAGGGAATTTCTTGATGTCGATAGACATCAAATATGCCTACCTGTACATTCCCATCTGTGCTGGGCACCAGCGCTTCCTCTGTTTCACGGTGGGAGAGGAGCATTATCAGTTTGTGACGCTACCCTTTGGTCTTGCCTTCACTCCTCCAAGGTGTTTGCTCCGGTTCTGGCTTTGCTGAAACAACAGATAATTGCCATGATTGGTTATCTGGACGACCCGCTTCTCTTGATTTTGGAGAAAGTCATGGTGATCACGATCAGCACCTTGCAGGAGTTCAGGTGGATCTTGAATTTCCGGAAATCCACTCTGCTCCCGAGCAGGAAGCTGGTCTATCTGGGACTTGTTATGGACACGGCATTGGCAAGGTGCTTCTTCCACTGGACAAAGTCTGGAAGTGTCAGTCAGCATTTCAGCTGCTGCTTTCCCACAGGTGGTTCTCCCTCCACTGTTGCATATAGGTCCTGGGACTAATGGTATCTGCTTTCCCACAGGTGGTTCTCCCTCCACTGTTGCATATAGGTCCTGGGACTAATGGTATCTGCCTTTCGAGGCGGTTCTGTACACTCAGTTCCATACAAGGATCCTTCAGAAGAAAATCTTGTCCAAGTGGGACAAGCCCCCCAACTCCTTGGACTCCCAGATTCACCTGGATCAAAAGACCAGGATATTGCTACTTTGGTGGTATCGACTTCCTGTCCTTCAGGAGGGAAAATCTTTCTTTTCTTCCACTTGCAATGGACGGTGATTACAGTGGATGCTAGACTGTCTGGCAGGGGAGGAGTGCAGGGAGTGAGCTCGGCCCAGGGTCTCTGGTATTAGTTTTAATGTCCTGGAACTTCAGGCAATCAGGGTATGCCTAGAGCATCTTCAGGGGCACCCTCCCCAGGTCCATTTGGACAATGCCACGGCGGTGGCCTATGTCAACCACCAAGGTGGGACAGGGAGTGTGACAGCATCACTAGAGAACTCCCACATCCTCAAATGGGCGGAGCGTCATACGCCGGCACTCTCTGTTGTGCACATTCCCGGCGAGGACAGTTTGCAGGCATAGTACCTCAGCCGTCAAATGTTGGACCAAGGTAAGTGCTCCCTGCATCCTGGCATGTTTCATCAGATTTGTCTCTGGTGGGGCACTCCAGATATGGATCTCCTAGCATCTCGGTTCAACAGGAAGGTGCCGAGATTCGTGGCCAGGATGAGGGATCCTTTGGCGGATGGAACATTCTCTGCTGAAGTCATGGATCAATATCATCTCATATATGTGTTCCCTCCTCTCAAAACTTTGCCCCGCCTGCTGCGAAGCATAAAGGCCGAAGGCATTCCAGTCATTCTGGTGGCTCCAAATTGGCCCCAACACCCCTGGTATGCTGATGTGGTGCGGCTGGTTGTGGATGCCCCCTGTCATCTGCTGCTCAGGACAGATTTTCTGTCTCAAGGACTGATCTACCACCCTGCTTTACAGTCACTGGCTTTAACAGCTTGCCTATTGAAAGCCAAGTTCTAAAGGACGGGATTGTCTATGTCCGTCATCCCTACCATACTGAAAGCACAAAAGCCTTCTTCCAGGAAGATATACTATTGCTCCTGGAAGGCTCCTATGCCATGATGTGAGACTGTGGGTGTTCATCCCAGATTCCTTCTTGGTGGCTAGGATATTGGCCTTTCTGCAATGGGGCATTGAGAAGAAGTTGGCGTTAAGTACCATCAAGGGCCAGGTTTCTTCTCTGGCCATTTTCATTCAACGTTTTCTAGCCACACACTCCTTGATCCACACTTTCGTTCAAGGAGTTCAGCATGTGGTGCCTCCAGTACACTCCCCATTGCTGCCTTGGGATCTGAATCTGGTTCTTTCTGTTCTTCAACTACCTCCTTTTCAGAATATTAGGGAGATTCCCTTTCTTATGCTGTCCCAGAAGGTAGCCTTATTAATGACTATCACTTCTGCTCGCAGTGTGTCAGAATTGGAGGCCTTTTCCTGCAGGTCTCCTTATTTGGTTGTTCACAAGGACAAAGTGGTTTTCCGTTTGTGCCCTTCTTTTCTCCAAAAGGTGGTCTCTGCCTTTCATTTGAATGAGGACATTGTCCTACCTTTCTTATGTCCTAGTCTTTCTCATCCTAAGGAATTTGCTCTGCATGCCCTGGATGTGGTTCGGGCAATTTGGGTGTATCTGTCTGCTACCAAGTCTTTTCGGAGGTTGAATTCCCTTTTTAGTGATCACGGACAGGCTGAGGAAGGGTTTGACGGCATCCTCTGCCACCATTTCTAGATTAGACAGATGGTGGATCAAGCCTATACCATTAAGGGTCGGGTTCCTCCCTTTCCCGTAACGGTGCACTCTACTCGGGCGCTTAGTGCTTCCTGGGCTACCTGGTTGTCTGTGCACACCTTTACTAAGTTTTACAAGGTGGATGTCCCGGCATCTTCGGATGTTTGTGTAGGCTGCTAAGTTTTGCAGGCATCCATTTCAGATTCTGTTCCCTCCCGGGGGGGTTGTGTGTTCTGGTTGGGCTCTTGTTTTTCTGCTAAGCTCCTGTTCGCCTTGTTTTTTTTCTCCCACCCTTCACTTTGCTGGACACTGCTTTGGGATGTCCCTATGGTTGAGAAAAGAAGATGCTTTGTCCATCAATGAACGAAAGAGGAAATGGGATTATTTTTTTTTTTGCCTAGTTTCCTACTCCTGTAGGTGGCGATATAATTCTATGGTCAAGAATAGAAGATGCTGTGTCCGTCAGTCAACTCGGAGAAAGGGATTTTATGGCGAGTAACAAAAAAATCAATTTTTTTCCTTGTCCAGTGAGGGACAAAGGAAGTCATTCACCTTTTGGGTATACTTCTGCCAAAAGGAAGATTGTACATTTGGCAACTGCAAAACTGTAAGCCAAGCCAAGACTAAACCTTCATACTACCAAATCTTCTGTTAAGAGACTATGTTATTGTTTTACTTTTTGCTAGGACTTTTATTTAATTTTTCTTCAGTCGAGACTCTTCTCTACATCACTGCTAGAGCTGGTCTGTACTATTGCAGCTATTTGGCATAGCTGTTTTCAGCCCATTGTGTCTGGACCCCACTGTACTGGTCATTGTGGGGCTAGCCTGGAAGTGACCATCGGGCACTGGGTTACATGTAAGGTGAATTTTAGACCCTGTTTTGGTAACAAGTTAGCCACAGAAAGCTTGGCATTGGCTTAGACCTTGCCCTATCTCTTAAAACTCACTTTGAAAGTGGGCTGGTCAGTCCTGGAACAGGGAGCTACCACATTTTTATAGAAGGCTTATCTCCTTTAATTTCCCTGTTTCACACATATTTTGCTGTGGAAGGGGTTTACACGCTGTGGGACTGAACACTGACTTCATATACTGGGTATGCTGGGTGGAGTGTGTCTTTCCTGACATACAACGTTGAGAAAGTATCTCCCCACTGCTACTCCTGCTTGCAGAAGAGCCATGTGTAACTCAAGTCCTCTCTCCATTTCTGCTGCCCACTTAGAGTGACCTTGGTCATTTATAGCCATCCAACCCTTACCTGCTAGTTGTTCTGGGTGTTTTGGGAGTACCTGCGGCCTAGCTTTTGTACACTGAGCTTAAAGTGTAACTGCACTGCATCTGAGCACCAGAAAGCAAAAATGCTATTTCTTTCATTGCTAATATTCAGAGCAAACTCACCCATTCCTCCATGTGTCCATGCTTCATTTTGCTGAGAAATCACTTTGAAAAACACTTCCTAGCATTTCTGGCAGTGGCCATCTTGAGGGCAGATGATTAATGTAGCATTTACTTTCTGGAATCCATCTGCCCTTAGGTCAGGCATTGGCTAAGCTGAGAACCCTGCCTTCTCTCCTGAAGACTGTTGGGATGTATGAAATCATTTGCCTAGGCATGGAAACCAGGAAGTAACTGGAGGAATGTATAAAAAGTTTAAAACTAGTAAGTATGATGTACTTTACTATCCATTTACTGGTGCTAGCAGCATAAGGATTAAAAATAGTCCATGTTGGCAGAGAGTGAAGTTCCGCTTTAAATTTGCAACATGCCTGTTTATAGATGCAGAGGAGGAGTACCCACAGATCTAAATCCACTAACAGTTTCTGTGATGTTTCCTGCGTTCCTTCTGAAGGTGCAGACGCCTTCAACCTGGAATTCTGCTAACCTGTTTTCATATAATTTGTCATCAAACTCCTCCCGAGCTTTGCCAGATAGAGCCAAGTCCCCTGCTTTGTTGGCCAGGGTCACACAAGACTTTGGCCTTGTTTACATGGGGCATGTAAATCTATGCACCATGTGAGGGCCATGTACAGGGACTGGACAAAAATATAGAAACACTACATGATTTGCAGGTGTGAAAGTGACATGTTTTGCATTGAAAACGGAAGTGATGTAACATTCTGTTGCTTCCGCTGTGTATTGAGACACCTAGTTTACAGGTGGGAAGTCCCACTTTTGTCATTCACTGTGTGTGCTGCTAGTAATAGTCATGTCAGAACTTACTGAGTTTCAAAGAGGGCAAATTGTTGGTGCCCACTTAGCTGGCGCCTCTGTTACTGAAGTTGCCAATTTATTTGCGATGTTGCGAGGTACAGTATCAAAGGTTATGACAGCATATACAGTTTCTGGGATAATGTCATCTGATAAGTGGTCAACTGACCAAACAAGACAAAAGGATTTTGACACGGAATTAGAAAACAACTGCTGCAAAAATGACTGCAGAGCTCAATCTCAGTCTTCCAAAGCCCGTGTCTACATCCATAAACTGTGGACTATCTATCAATGTAATATCGCCTGAATTGAACTTCACACTGTTCCAAACCACCGGACATGTTTACATGTGCCAAACACCATCCCAAGCTTACAAACAGGACTGTCTTGTGCCAATGGTAAAGTAAGGTGGTGGCGCAGTCATGGTTTGGGCGGCCATATCTTGGTATTCTGCAGGCCCCATCATCACCTTGAAAGGTAGAGTCACTGCCAGTGACTATGTACAAATTTTGGCCAACCACGTGCACCCCATGTTTCAAACATTGTTTCCCAAAGACAGTGCCATTTGCCAAGACAATGCTCCAATTCACACAGTTGGTGTTGTCAAATTGCAGTTTGACGAGCATGCAGACGAAGTCTCACACCTTGCCTGGGAACCACAGTTGCTGGACCTCAATATCATAGAGCCACTATGGTCAAATGTTGGAGAACAAGGTTTGGATCCTGTGTGAACTAGAATGATTTTTGCATGAAGAGTGGTATCAGATTCCATTATCCACCGTCCAAGATTTATATTTGTCAATTTGCAGGAGAATTCAGGTTGTCTTGGATGCCAAAGGCAGTCCAACACCATATTGGGTAAGAATTTCATTCTTTTACCTGGTGTTTCCATAAATGTGTCCAACCACTGTATGTCGGCATAAGGATGCAGAGATCATCCTTTGCAGGCAGTCTCATAGCTGTCAAATGGGACACAACTGCATCGACACAGATGCTCCCAATGTGACATCCAGCATGGCTCTGAACTTGTCCTTTGTGGCCCAATTCTGACAATCCCTGGCTGGCACTGACTGCATATGCTTTAATTGTGTTCTTGTGCCTTCCCCTGCAGATTCTATGGCTATTCTACACATAGCCTCATTGGCTTTTGAGCTATCACTGACTATATCTAATTCTGAGTAGCTCCAATCTCTAGCTGATGAGATTATCTGCAGTCTTCAGCTATTACTCCACATGTAAAAGAAATTTAATTGTCATTATTAATATGGTGTGCACCACTGTAAAGATAGAGGATAAGCCTGCTGTGCTCCGTTTTTTCCAGAGCCCCTGAAGCTGCTGAAAACTCTCAATTGCACCAAGTCTTTGAAGCATGGAAATTGGAAGCTCCCTGACATGCCTTTGACACTCCTCAATCACTTCCTAGACTTGTTCCTGTTTGGAAAGGATTTAGTTAAACAGTGGTCCACTAGAGTAGTAGGGAATGTTCCTCCATTCTAGAACCTTAACGATGAGCGGTAGGACCCCTTCTTTAGAACTCCGTTCTCAGTGGTGGGCCTTGCCATTCACCCTATTTTGGCTTTGGCCAAGTAGGTGGTCTTTTCGCTACAGCAGTAGTTATAGCTTGTGGAGACTACGGCTGGAGCTTTACACTTCAGCTGTGATGGCCTGCTGGAAGCTTCTCAGCTGTCTCCTGCATTGGTCTTTTGTCAATACACATGTATGGAACACCCTTTTTAAAGTGTTGGTCTGCGGACCCTGTGTCCAAGAAGCACATGACTCACATGGTCTTCAAGGGACATCATCTCTTTGGACTGACCTTAATGTTATTATAATGGGTATCACTGGAGGCAAGAGCGCTCAGCTGCCTCAGGGTTCGAAGCCTAGGGAAATGTCTGCAAAGTCTCCTCGATGTCTTTACTTTGCTACTGGAGTTTGCACGTCATGACCTCCCAAACTTGGTTGTCTGGCAAAGTATGGGGTAAAAGCCTACTAAATTCTCAGAAAAGCTTTCATCAGCATGAAGATGCGTCCCCATTTTCCGAAGTGGCGGATTGTGTATTAATCCTTGTGGACTTATGTACACTATATTTTTACACCTGCTCTTAGGGGCGTCTGGTGTTTTTTCTTTCCTGCCTCTAAACTCCACTACATGTTAGCCTATGTGCCCATGCACACAAAGTTTTAGAGGCATTTAGTGGCAGGAGAGTTTAGAAGCAGGAAAAAAACCCCCACTGCCAGTGTGTCAAGGAGCAGCAGAGTTTTGGCAGAAAAAATGATTGACACTTCTAAACGCATGTAAATGCACGCTAGGAATGCTTAGCACTTAAACATTAATTTATTTCAGTGGCCAGTATAAATTATTTATTCTGGCCAAGTAAATAAATTAATGTTTAGTCGCTTGACACGGCTAAACGTGTTACATACTTTTACAAGTGTCAGGCTTTTTTTTTGCCAATATGCTTGTATGAGAGTTAGGAAAATGTCCTGTGTGTATGTGGCCTCAGGTGCTTGGATACAGAGAGTGATTTTTCTAGAAATACAAAATGAACCTTTGTACTTCCGCACCATCTTTTGGCTCCTCACTTTCGACTTTTTTGTGTTACCACACAAATGAACAAACTGACCTCTTCCCTTTGGGGTCGCCTGGACCAAAGTGCCATTGTCTCAGTTATTTGGGAGTTGCACTACAACCTGGTCATTGTTATCCTTCCCTAAGAGAACATCCTATCTCTTTTGGGGCCTGTAAGTTGAAGAAAATATGCATGGTATCTACCAGATCTACAATTCATTCCCTTCTAACAGGGACTTCCCTTCCTGGTTTCTGTGGTCAGTTAGGACGCACACCTACAGGTCCCAGTTCTTCCAGCGTTCTGACTTTTTAATCTTGCCTCTTCACTCTGAATGTTCACCAGGGTGATTGCCCCAGTATAAGCCCTAGTGCAGCCTTTCTCAACCTTTTCAATGCAGAGGAACCCTTGACATAACTTTCCAGTCTCAGGAAACCCCTGCTAAAAATGACTATATCTACAATTCATGATACATTAGTGTGATAGTCAGAGATAAGAATGCTCCTTACACTTGTGGTCATTGGGAAGATTACCTCATAGATTGCTAAAAAGATCAATGGTGTCAGTGGAACTTACCTGAGAGGCAAAATTTGCTGATTGCTCAAGGAACCCCTAGCAACCTCTGGAGGAACCCTGGTTGAGAAACCCTGCCCTAGTGTGTTTTCTTTGTATTCCCATTGTGTGATGCTTCGACAATCTCTTGTGGAGGAAATATTTAGCACGTACTCTGTTGGACAAAATCTCTCTGATTGTCCAGATGTCTCAATGATTTCATTAGATCCCAAATCTTCAGAACTCTGTGCTGGAATCCTCTCATCTACAGGTTGCTCAGATCAAAATGTTCCTTCCACAGAAATAAAAAAAAGACAAAAAAACTTCTGTCAAGAGATCCCTGCCCTTCATTGCGGAAGTTCTGTACCTCTCAGCTCTTGCATGAGAGTTGTGGGTCTGTGGGTAACTCTCATCAAGATAGACCCTTTTCTAAAGTCTCTCTCCAGACTGTCTCAGCACTACACTCTTCATTCCCACCTTCTGGAAGATTTTATCATTGGGTGTTAGCTTATCGAGTTGGGTAAGATGCATGGAGATCCTGCAGGTGCCTCAGTTTTCTGTTGTTTCTTGTGTTGCCCAGGCCCTCAGCTGGACTGCTTTTGATTGTCCTGCATGTGATTGATTTCCTGTATCCCTCAAGGGACTCAAAAGGATTTTTTGTTGAGTACAAAAATCCTATTTTTGTTTGTTAAGCTTAATGCTGTGTATAGACAGTCATGCCACTAACTTACATTTTGTGGCCTTTAAAGGATAAGTTCACCTTTCGTAACATGTTACACCCCATATTCAGGATGTAACATGTTACGAACAGACTGGTCACCGCTCCCCACTGTGACAGCTAGCAGGGGATCTTCTCCTCCCTGCTAGCTGTCACAATTTAAAAAAAAAACATGGCCTTGCAGGGCTCCTCCTGTCAGGCCACGTCATTCATTCACAATGTTTTGTGAATGAATGAACTATAAGTACCGACAGCCTTAGCGGCTTTCAGCTTGCAGTTCTCAATGATCTACCACGGCACTGTGGAGTGCTAGTTAATTGATTCTTCCTTTCACTATATCTGCTTGCCCGTACATCCCGTATGGGCAAGCAGATATACTTACAGGTCTGCAGGAGACTTGCATGGCACCAGCAGTCTGCTGATCACTGGGGCAATGCTTTAGTGGCTCCAGATCCCCCAAAAAATAATGAATGCACGTTTTTTTAAACCTATCGTTTAAAGCGGTAGTAAACACCATCAAGGTGACTTGTACCTGCAGGTAAGCCTATAATAAAGGTACAAGGTATAGTTCCTTAACATGCACCATTTGGAGATATTCAATATTTCTGCAGCTGGCGACATCACCAGCGTATGCGCGCTACACTCAGAGCTCTGTGCCTTGGCTGTGGCTCCCATGCACATGTGCGGGACCAACGCCATCGTGACCATTGAAACGGCCAGAGCACTGGGTGAAGATGTCAGTGGAGATAGTGCACTGCTGAAGGACTTTGTTTTAAAGTAAGTTTTTCATAATGTGCTAGTATGAATCACTTATGCTGTCAACTTGCAGGATGAAGTTTTTTTCCCTCTATGCTGACTTTACTGCCACTTTAACCTCTTCCCATCCACCCACTGCCTATAGATGGTGGATGGGAAGCTGTGCCGATGGGGGCTAACACCTTTATGTTATCCCTCATCAGCGACTTGCAGAGCGCGCACTGCTGTGTCCGGGTGATCACATGGTGTTTCACCATGTTTGCTGTGACCAATCACAGTAACCACATCGTAAACACAAAGTGAAAGTAAAGATCAATTCTCTCCGCTCTCACTGGGAGAGCAGAGAGAAGCGATGCTGCAGCCTTTATATGTACAGCAGCCTGTCACAGTGCTTGTACACTCACAGACTGCTGTGCCAGCTACCCCAGTGTCCCTAATTACTACCCCAGTGTCCCTGTTCACTGCCCATTATAGTTAATAAATATGCAGCCAGCCCGTCACCTGTCCCAGTACTCGCAATAACGCGGTCATACACATACCAATATCCTGATCACCGCCACACCCCACCCTGATCACTACTACATGCCATGCCAGTGCTCTCATCACCATACCCATACTAGCATCCTGATCACTGCCATACACCATATCAGCATCCTGATCACCCTGTATGCCATACAACATCCTGATCATCACCATACCCCATGCCAGCCTTCTGATCACCGCCATACTCCATAATCGCATCCTGATCACCCCATATCAGCGCCCTGATCACCACTATACCAGCGTCCTGCTCACTGCCATACCAGCGTCCGGCATTTTAGGGTCTCAACTGATCAATTTTCAAATATATATCCCATAGGTTTGGGTTATTTTTACCCCAAAGTGTAGCATAATACATTTTGGCCTAAATTTATGAAGACAATATTTTTTGCAAAATTTTATAACAAAAAAAATGAAAAATTATTATTTTTTTAATTTTGGGATTTTTTCATTTATATAGCAAAAATAAGAAACCCATTGGGGATCCAAAATAAAGCTCTATCTGTCTCAAAAAATGATAAAAATGTCACATGGGTACAGTGTTGCATGACTGAGCAATTGGCACTCAGAGTGTGAAAGTGCTGAAAGCTGAAAATTAGCCTGGCCTGGAAGGGGGTGAAAGTGTTTGGACTTGAAGTGGTTAAAGGCTAAGTTCACCTCTTGAAGAAAAAAAGCCTATACAATCAAGGGGCCCTAGTGAATATTAATAAAACTTTACAGCTCTGTAAAATGTTCATTAATTTTGTCATACCTATAGGCCATTTGGGCCACCTTGGAAGCCTGGCTGAAAGCCTCCCAGGTAGCAATACCCACATCCTTGCCTTATTTCTAGGATGTGAAAAATGTGGACACGCACTCCCTCCATTACAGGAGGGAAAACCAATGGTCTTTGCATCTTAGCAACAAGGCAGGACTAGGTGTGTTTTAGACATATTTCCAGGAAGGCTCATATGGCCTACAGGTAGGGTTGCCACCTCATCCCTTTAATCCCAAACACATTAAGTACACAGGTTCTGAAGCTAATTTAATTTAGATAAGGCAATAAGTGAGTTTAATTACCACTTTAATCAGCCACAGAACCTGTATAATTATTATGTGTTCAGTTTTAAAGGGATGAGGTGACAACCCTACCTATAGGTATGACAATAAAATTGACTGAACATTTTGTAGAGCTGCACAGTTTTTTTTTAAATATCTTCTGACTGCATATGCTATTTTCTGGAAAAGATGAACTTAGCCTTTATTGTTGATATGTGCCTCCTAGGGTTTCAGAGTTCCCACCATGGACATAGCATTCAGCCCAATGGAAAATATGTGGTACTGAGTTTCTTCACCATAGTGATTATCGTAATATGCAGGAAATAAGCTTTTAACCATTTTAATTATACACATATTAGATGTCGAGTGCTACTATAAGGACTGTCAAAGTTATTTGGTACTTTCAAAGGAAAGAACATAAGCAGACATTTGACATCAGATTTGCAGAAAAATATTCGGTTCTGGCTATAGAGATACAAATAGTCAAGAGTAGGAAGAGATGCACAGAACGTTAACACTGACGTAGCTTTAACAAAACTATATTTAAGGAGTAATTGAAAAAAACATCTTATGTAGGTGATCAGGATTTTATCCATGATTGTCTGCTATGTACAGTATGTCTATGGAGGTTTGCAATTACACAGATCTCTTAAAATGAGTATGCAGATACAGATTACTTTCCAGATAAGCATACTTATTCTGGACCACTGAATGTGTTAAAACCATGCAGGCACAAAAAAAATTAAACATCAAGTGAAATTAAAAAATATATCAGACATGCATGAGGGGTCTTTATTGTACTGTGTCAGCTGTATGCACTGATCAGGCTACAATGGATGTCTGTTATCACTCCCCATTATATTTCTGTACTGTTCTGTCTTTGTTCTAAGTACAACCTATGTCTTGGTTGCCCATATACTGTATTATTTCCTTATGCACTAGTTACCTTTCTAAGATTTTTTTTTATTATTTTCACCTCTTGATTCAGTCAGTAAGTCTGTTTTATTTCAGCTTTCAGACGAAGCTGTCCAGCAAAAGCAGCAGTTAGAAGGTTGAGACAAACCATATAAAACTGACAGGGGTATTTAAATGGGTTAGTTTTTATTCATTTATAAAACCTTTATCCCAAAACGAAAAAAAAAAAAATGTTGCTATAACTGCTAAAAAAAGTGTTAGCTGCAGTTTGGCTTTAGTTTTCTTGTCAAGTACATCTAAATCTGCTAGCACATAAAAACGCTACCCTCTCCCCAGACTGGCAATGCTGCTTCATCCAGAGTGGAGACACCCTAAGACAGGAATTGTGTTACTGGACAGATCACCATGTGAAAATTTAAAGAAAACATAAATAAATGAAAGCAAATGCAGCTGCCACATTTAAAGGGTAACACCACTTTTGTGGGGAAACAAATTGCAAATGGAAAAAATAATATAGCCTATACCATTTCTACACAAGCTATATTGTATTTGAATGTTATTAAAGATTATCTATACTTTTCAATCCGCAGTGCTTTTTTTCTGTAAAATTCAGTGCAATATGGCAACCTGTAGGCAACAGGGCGGTTGAACAAAAGTCGATTGGTAGATTGACTTGCGTTTAACCACAGTGGCCACACATAGATCGAAATTCGACAGGTTCCTGCTGAACCAGCCGAATTTTAATCCATGTATGGCCACCTACTCTTGAACCTACGAGCTACATTTTTTTACATTTATTTTAATGAGTACACAAAGGGACATATTTATAAAAGCAGTAAAATGTTAAATTCTCCTTTATATTCGCTGCAGGAAAATCTTCCTGGTTCATGTGTTTAAATGACAGTGATTTATTCGCCACCATAGGAATGTTACTGCAATATAAATACAGGGGTTGGACAAAAAAAATGGACACACTACATGATTTGCAAGTGTGAAAGTGAAGATATGTTTTGATTTGAAAGCTGAAGTGATGTAACACTCTTTTGTTTCCGCAGATGATGAAACACCTAGCTAGCAGCTGGGAAGTCTCACTTTTCTCATTCACTGCATGCGCTGCTAGTAATACGGAGTCATGTCAGAGCTTACTGAGCTTCTAAGAGGGTGAATTGTTGGTGCCCGCTTAGCTGGTGCCTCTGCGACTGAAGATGCCAATTTATTTGCCATGTCGTGAGTTACAGTATCAAAGGTTATGGCGGCATATACAGTTTTCGGGAAAACATGGTCTGATAAGCATAAGCAGTCTTCACAGGACTGAGATTGAGCTCAGCAGTCGCTTTTGCAGCAGTTTTTTTTCTTATTTCGGGTCACAATCCTGTGCAATATCCATTTTGTTTCTTCCGGTCAGTTGACCAAGTCGAATGGGCTTATGATTATCAGATGATGTTTTCCTGGAAACAGTATATGCCATCATAACCTTTGATACTGTACCTTGCGACACGGCAAATAAATTGGCAACTTCAGTCACAGAGGCACCAGCTAAGCGGGCATCAACAATCTGCCCTCTTTGAAGCTCAGTAAGCTCTGACATGACTCCGTATTACTAGCAGCGCATGCCGTGAATGACGAAAGTGAGGCTTCCCACCTTTTAGCTAGGAGTCTCATCACACAGCAGAAGCAAAAGTATGTTACATCACTTCCACTTTCAACGCAAAACATGTCTTTACTTTCACACCTGCAAAATAGTGTTTCTATTTTTTTTGTCTAACCCCTGTATGTCCTCAATTGTTAGGGTGCAAGTCAGTGCATAGTATTAACTGTTAGAGGGTATTGATAGATTTCACATTGCAGGCATGGCTGTACACATTATTTATTAATGGTTTTGTCTGGCATTGAAAGCTTTAAGCTGAACTGTGGGTACCAAAATGAACACACCAGATGAACGGTGGATGTCTTAGTTTGCCTTGCTACAAACTTGCCTCCTTTCTTAAAGGATAACCTATTCTGAGGGAAATAAATGGACTGCCATTACTGATCTCCTAGTCACCTGGTATTCATGCTGGATGAATTTCAAAGGGAAAGGCAATAATGGTAGCCTGCTTTTGTCAGCACAGTTTTCATTTTGCGGAAACCTTTCATGGTTGAAAAAAGGATGCTTCTATTGCTGATTTCTCATTCTGAAAATATAGTTTGCATGGCTGTTACTTTGATCCCCTTGCTTCAGTTTTTTAAGATTTGATCTTAGGGTGTCAGCATAACAGCCAAGCAACTAGCAATTTTATAGGGATGTCAGTATGGGCAGCCCCAAAAATTTATTTTAGGAAAAGTTTACTTTGATAAACTGACAACCATAAATAAACCCTCTCAGCGTTGGGAAAGATCTTCCTTTCAGGACCGAGAAGCAGGATATTTGTTTTTACTGAGCTTTGCTATTTATCATCTCATAATGAGTCTTCATGCACACTTGAGGTTTTTACAGCTGCTGTTTCTTTTTTTTTTTCTACAGCCAGTAAACCCCTCAGCATGTTATCCTATGTGTCCATGCACACATAGACTGTAATCAACGTTTTTTGTCTGGAAAAAAAAAACAAGAACTAGTGGGTTTTAGAGTTTTTAGTTGAAAAACACTCTAACGCAGAAAAATGTGGTAAAATGCCACAAACTGGCACTTTTGGATGTTTTTGGACCAAAAAAACTCAAATGCGGGAAAAAGCCGCTAATCACGGCAAAACAACACTGATGCAAAAATGCTAAAAAAAAGGCTGTAAAACGTAGGTTTTTAACGTGACTTTACACAGCTAACATTACCAGCGTTATCAAAACGCCCCTTGTGCATGGAGCATTATGACCCGTACCTCGATAAGAAAATCGTACGAAAATTTTTGCGGAACCACTAATCGAACGATTTTCTATTCGTTGATGAGCAGGATGTTTTAACCGATAATGATATTGTGAACGAAAACATCCAATTGAAGAAGAGTGAAAAATTTTGTAATTTCACATACAAACAACCAATTTTCTATGCGGTGGTATGACGGTCGTACGAAAAAAAATCTATCAAGCGCTATCACGCATGAGCGGAAACAAGATGACCCGGATATTTATGTCCCAGGAATTTTCGTAAACACGAACAAAAAATCTGAAAGTTAAAAGTAGATTGGCCTAATGAGATAATGAAACCAGAATTAGCCATATTATATTTTATGTATCACTGTTTATGTATATAGGTAATGTAATAAACTATTATACTGATTGCTATTAATTGTGTATATCGCTCGTTCTGGCCGGAAGGGCGTGGCTACAAGGTCAGACGCACACTGCATCACTTCCACTTGTACAGAAGACGTCAACACTACGTATTGCCCGGCGAACGATTTTTGTAGATTGGTTAATGTGGGTCACGATTTCGACCAACGAACGCACGCCTCTCGATCATCGGATGGTCAATTTTCTAATCGTGTATTCCCACCTTTAGTGTAAAGAGACTTGCTTCATAGACTTGTCTACAACAAGGAGTCCAGTTTTTAGATTTAACATAGAAGCCTGTTTGAACTTATTATAATTGGATTGAAATTGGAACTTCTATATATTTAATTGGATAATATAAAGTAATGTTACAAAAGGGCTTAGTCAATGAGTAGGTATGAATATAAAAGCACATCTTGCAGAATGATATTCACAATACGTCCAGTGTAGCTAAAAAATAGTGTTGCATACTGTGTTGGTTTTGTTCCTATGAAAGGCTGCCGCAGTTAGAATATTTCTTTCTGCTAAGAGGTTTCCTGCTAGGTATCAGATCCTGAAGAAAGCCCCAGTCTATTATTTCTTGTTTGATTTCATCCTCACTCAAAAATTTGCCATTGGGCTTTCTACTCAGACACTGTAATATATTCTAGTCATTTTATGCAGAACATTTCAGAAGCCTTCTGTGCATTTCATTCTAAATTTATGATATGGCAGATAGGAAATGACAGTGGCTATGTTGGGCCCATCCTCCATCGACAAAACAGAAGCTTGGATTGTAAACATCCATTTTTAGAAAATAGACCATTGTATACTGCTAGGGAAAGGAAAATGATAGATGAATAAAGGAGTAGCTAATGTTCGATAAATATTGGGAATAGTGAGGTAGATTATTAAAATTGATGAAAAGACAACACATTAGAAAACATTGTCAACTGTACAAATAGAGAGGTGAACCTTCCCATTGGGAACTCACAGTGCAAATAAAACGGGATAAGGATCTCATCCTAACCCACTCCATTCAAAACCTAAAAAAAAAAAGAAAAACATATTTTCTTTACATTATACACTTAAAGGAGAATTGTATCTGAGCACCGCAAACTGAAAATACTATTTAATTGATTTGTAATATTCAAAGAAATTCATCCATGTCTCCATGCTTTTATTTGTAAAAAAAAAAAACATTTTGAAAAACACCCCCTAGCATTTTTAGCTGTTGTCATCTTGAGTAAGGACAGATGATTAATGTAGCATTTACTTCCTGGAATCCATCTGCCCTTAGCTCAAGCATGCATGGTGTTCTTAGCTGGGAAATCCCCTACCCCCCGGATGAAAGAAATGCTCAAAGTACCCCTTGGATGAATGACATCTTTTTTCATCCAGGCCAGAAACCAGGAAGCAACTGAGGATATGTAAAAAAAAAGTTTAAAACAAATATACCTTTTAATCTATTTACAAACGCTAGCAGCTTAAGTATTAAAAATAGTTCATATCGATTGAGAGAGTTTTTGTTCTGCTTTAACCCATAGTTGATAACCATTGTTTCCCTCTTGTTCTTAAACATTTTCTAAGGGTTACCAAACCTATGGAATAAAACCTAGTGTGTAATTACTGTGCAATCCAGGGGACACCACCACAAAGAGGTGGTTATACTTATAAATGGGGTGGTACCTTAACAATCTGCTCCAGCAGAGGTTTCACAAACGCTCCTCTTTTCCTCAAACAGCACTGATCGTGATTGGCAAATTAGGACTTCTTTCTTTGAAAAGTTTATTTTGCTGAATGTTAAAGCATCTGACTTGGGCACTGGTCTTTCATTCTTACAGAAGATGTTCCATCTGAGATATTGGAACCAAGTGAGGTTTCTGCAAAAGGAGATAAAGAGATGCTATGTGACCCAGAGGGAAAAACCCATTCTCACTCTGTTTACTAAGGTGGGTATGGCATGCTACATGGAGTTGTTATATTGAGTTTGAATCACATACAGTGAGAAAAACATTTGATCCTGTGAAGATTTTGTAAGTCTGCCCATTTACAAAGAAATGAAGGTTCTATAATTTTTTATCATATGAGTATTTAAAATGATAGAGACAGAATATCAACCAAAAATCCAGAAAAAAACACATGATACAAATGTTATAAATGTAGTTGCAGTTCAGTGAGTAAAATAAGTATTTGATCCCTTACAAACCAACAACAATTCTGGCTCCCACAGACTGACATACAAACTATGGTTTATACAGTTCTGTGTATTTGCACCCTTCCTGATTTTTTTATTTGTTTGCATTTTACACTTAAATGATTCAGATCATGCAACAAATTTTAATATCACACAGATATAACCCAAGTAAATACAAAATGCAGTTTTTAAAGGATGATTTCATTTATTAAGGGAAAGAAGCTGTCCAAGCCTGCTTGACCCTGTGTGAAAAAGTAATTGCCACCTTCCTTTGCTAAATCATGCTTGAACTGTGATTAATCACATTATTTTTGGAAAGCTGAGTTAAATTTCATTTGCCACACCTAGGCCTGATTGTTGCCAGACCCATTGAATCTACAATTCACTTAAATAGAAGCTGTCTGACAAAGTGAAGTACGCTAAAAGATCTCAAAAAGCAACACATGCCATGATCTAAAGAAATTCAAGAACAGATAAGCAACAAAGTAATTGACATGTATCAGTCTGGAATTATTATTATACAGGATTTATATAGCGCCAACAGTTTGCGCAGCGCTTTACAAAATGAAGGTAGACATTATAATTACACTACAATTTGGTACAAGAGGAAACAGAGGGCCCTGCTCGTTAGAGCTTACAATCTAGAAGATGGGTTAAAAAGCCATTTGGCTTTGGGACTCCAGTGAACCATGGTGAGAGCCATTCTCCACAAATGGAGAAAACTAGGAACAGTAGTGAACCTTCCCAGGAGTGGTTGGCCTACCAAAATTACTGCAAGAGCATGATGATGACTAATCCAGGAGGTCATAAAAAACCCCAAACAACATCTAAAGAACTGCAGGCCTCACTTAAGGTCACTGTTCATGATTCAACATTAAGAAAGAGACAAGGAAAAAATGGCACCAAAGGGAGAGTTGCAAGGTGAAAGCCACTGCTGACCAAAAAGAACACAAAGTCTTATCGCACATTTGCCAAAAAAAATCTAGATTATCCCAAAGACTTTTGGGCAACTATTCTGTGGACTGATGAGACAAAAGGTGAACCTTTTGGAAGGTGTGCATCCCATTACATCTGGTGTAAAACTAACACATAAAAAGAACATACCAACAGTCAAACGTGGTGGTAGTGTGATGGTCTGGGGCTGCTTTGCAGCTTCAGGACCTGGACAACCTACCATAATTGATGGAACTGTGAATTCTGTGCTCTACCAGAAAATCCTGAATGAGAATGTCTGGCCTTCAGTTTGTAACCTCAAGCTCAAGTGCACTTGGGTTATGCAACAGGGCATTAATCCAAAACACACCAGCAAGTCCACCTCTGAATGGCTCAAAAGAAAATTAAGGTTTTGGAGTGGTCTAGTCAAAGACCAGACCTACTGTAACTCCTTCATACCGACTGTATGTATATATGTGTCCCTACAGAACTGGGCTTTTTTCCGTGGGTCTTCATATATGTTGGTGTTTGTGCTGAGAGTGTGCCGCACAGTGCACTCCCAGCACAGATACTGGACTGCCACCAGGATGCCTGGGTCCCGTACCAGTAACTTGAGCCTTCCCCTGTGTTTTTTTTTTTTCCTCTTTGAATGGGAGAGAAACATTGTTTCTCTCTCCCATGCAGGTAGAATGTAAATAAAAGTGTGTAGTATAAAATAAAGAAAAAAATCTAGATCAATGTTAGATTTAGGTCAGTGCCAGAGTTAGTGTTAGGGTCAAGTAAAGGTCAGAGTCAAAAGTTATGATCAGTAAATATTGGGCTGAATTTTTTTTTTTTAAATCATTTTAAACAGTATTATCAGTATCAGGGTCTTTTAGGTTGGATAACAAGAAGCAAAATGCACACTATTGTTTCTATACATTAGTACGGATACAAACCACAACTAACATACACATACAGGGGTTGGTGAATCAATAATATAAATAAAATGTGTCCTCAAGATCCTGTAAAAAATAAATAAAACATGTTCAATAACACGAGGGAGCTGTCAGCATGCATATACATAGAGAAGAAAAAAGCAGACTTAAGCTCAACTGTAATATGTAAATTCTATTATGTATCCCTGAAAAAAAGTAAGAGACCCAATAAAATCGACACACATGAAATCAAAAGTCTGTATTGAAAAACCTACACGATACAGAAACCTACTGTCTCATAAATGAAACCATAAAAGATCACCTCTGAAGCAGACTGTGTGACCGGCGAAACTGGTCAGGTTTCCAGCCTTCTATCCATTTGACAGCCTTCTCCTCCAGCTAAGAGGAGACAATGGGGTGTTCTCAGGCAAACATCTGTGAACTACTACCATTCAAGAGAACAGTTTGGATGTCCTGAGATCCAATTGGATGGCTAAGTATAATTTCAATTCATTTTAGACAATCATTCACTTGGAACTTTCTTCTGTGCTGGTGACATTCACTAATCATGCCTTATATAACTGAAAATATTCTTTGATGATGTCTAAATTGCCCATGGAGTCTTCTGGCATCCTGAGTTAGTTGGTGGCTCCCTTATTTGGCAATCTATCTACATAGTTGGAAGAATATTTCACATAAGGATCCGATCATTAGCATGACATGGTGCAGTAATTATATATATATATATATATATATATATATATATATATATATATATATATATATATACACACAATACACACTGTGGCTATATGTATGTGTGTGTGTATATATATATATATATATATATATATATATATGTACTGTATATGTGAAGAAACACAGTCTAACTGCCCCTGGAGTCTTCTGGTATTTTCAGCAGGCTGGTGGCTCCCTTATTTGGCAGTGAATCCATACAGTTTGGAGAACTTTCATATTATGATCTAATTGCAGGCATGACATATACATGAGGATACAGTATTTTTCTTTGGGATCCTTCCAATGATATATTTGCTGTAGTTTCTTTGGATTATATGTGGATTCATGAGTTCCTTTCATGCAATAAAGCCTTACAATTTACATATTTTATGCTCTTTATATGAATATATATATATATATACTGTATGTGTGTGTATATATATATATATATAATTATCAGGTTATTTCTATGCATGGGGAGGTGATGCTTTGTATTTTTCCCCCAGCTGCCATGGGTGGGTTTTTTTTATTAATTGGCCAATTATTTTTTCATTTATGAGACATTAGGTTTCTGTATAGTCTAGATTTTTCAATAAAGAGTTTTCATTTTGCATTTCATGTGTGTTGAGGTCTCTTACTTTTTCAGGGATACACAATAGAATTTACATCCAGGGGTTGGACAAAATTATGGAAAAACCAGGTAAAAGAATGAAATTGTTACCTAACATGGCATTGGACTACCTTTTGGCATCCAAAATGGCCTGAATTCTCCTCGGAATTGACAAATATAAATCTTGGATGGTGGATAATTGAATCTGATACCACTCTTGCATGCAAAAAGTGTTCCAGTTCTCACAGAGATGCCGAAGGCAGAAAATGAGCCTGAACCTTGTTCTCCAAAGTTGGCCATAGTGGCTCTATGATATTGAGGTCTGGCACCCAGGGAAAGTACCAGACTTTGTCTGCATGCTTGTCAAAGCATGATTTGAAAACACCAGCTGTGTGAATTGGGGCATTATGTTCTTGGAAAATAGCTCTGTCTTTAGGAAACAATGTCTGCACCATAGGGTGCACATAATCGGCCATAATTTATACATAGTCACTGGCAGTGACTCTACTTTTCAAGATGATGATGGAGCCTGCGCCGCCACTGTGCTTTTCCATTGGCACAAGATAGTCCTGGTCGTTAGCTTAGGACAGTGTTTGCCACACGTAAACACATCCGGTGGTTGGGAACAGTGTGAAGCTCGATTTATCAGCCCATATTACAGTCTTCCATCGATTGATAATCCACGATTTAAGGGTGATGCACCACTCTCTCCTCTTCTGAGCATTAATATCAGTCACTAGTGGTTTGGCAGTTGCAGCTCTCCTGTGAATGTTTTGTTTATGGAGTTCCCTCTGAATAGTTTTTGTGGACATGGGCTTTGGAAGAATGAGATTGATCTCTGCAGTCACTTTTGTAGCAGTTCTTATTCCAGGTCACAAGGCTGCGTAATGTCCTTTTTGTCTCTTTCAGTCAGTTGACCATGTCGACTGCCCTTATCAAACGACATTTTCCTGGAAACCGTCATAACCTTTGATACTGTGCATCACGATATGCAAATAAATTGGCAACTTCAGTCACAGAGGCACCAGCTAAGCAGGCATCAACAATCGAAACTCAGTAAGCTCTGACATGATTCCGTATTACTAACAGTGCAGTGAATGATGAAAGTAAGGCTTCCCACCTGTTAGCTAGGTGTCTCATCACACAGCGTAAGCAAAAGAATGTTACATAATTTCCGCTTTCAACGCAAACCATGTTGTCACTTTCACACCTGCAAATCGTGTAGTGTTTATATATTTTTTGTCCAACTCCAGTATGTAGTATCACTGCTATTGTCAGGAGCAGGATAATTTATTTGGAGTTGTTCTTTGGTGGTAGATTATGGTAGTAGCAAGAAATGTACAGCCAAATTAAAAAAATGTTTTCTTTTACTATTTTGGGCCAGTTTTCCCTTGATAACAAATTAAAAATCAGGTGATATCAAAAAACAAGGTATAATCCACCTGGATACATAGTACTTGATGATTTGTACGGTTTTACTAACACAAAGTTGCAAAATTGTGTGTAGGCATTTAGATTTGTTTTACTTTTAGGGTTAAATCAGATTGAGATGCTGTGGCATGACCTTAAACAGGCCATTCAAAACCATCCAATGTGGTTGAATTAAAACAATTCTGCAAAAAAGAGTGGGCCAAAATTCCTCCACAGCGATGTGAAAGATCCATTGCCAGTTATTGCAGATGGTTGACTGCAGTTGTTGCCGCCAAGGGTGGCACAAACAGTTATTAGGTTTAGGGTGCAATTACTTTTTCACATAGGGCCAGCCAGGTTTTGACAGTTTTTTTCTCTAAATAAATGAAATCATCATTTAAAAACTGCATTTTGAATTTACTCGGGTTATCTGTATATGTGTAATATTAAAATTTGTATGAATGACCCCCTTTTGGAAAGTAGATGGCCCAAGGTATAAGAGGCATGGTGAGTTTTCTGTCACACTTTTTTTGAAAATAAAAAAAATAAGTATTTTGTTTTTCACAAAGTCAGTTTAACAAGTTATTTTTCACACACAGCATAGGCATACTTACAATTGCACCCTAAAACACATTCTACTATGCATCCAGAGTAAAGGGATACCACAAGTATGAGACCTTTTCAAAGATACATAGAGGGGCCCAAAATACACCTTTGGGCTTTCAAGGAGTATAATTTAGGCATAAATTACACATCTAATTTTCTGACTACCTATCACATTTTTGGATGCCCTGGAGCTCCAGGACAGCGGAAACACCCACAAAATTAACCCATTTTTGGACAACAAACACTCCAGGGTATTTTCTGAAAGTGTAACTTAGTGAGCCTTTTGAAAATTTCAAAGGTTTCTGGAAAATGCATAAACAAAATGAAAGTGTATTATTTTTTTTTTTTTTACACAAAGTTGTCAACTAATAAGATCTGTCTAACACACATCATAGGCATACTTAAAATTAAACCCCAAAACACATTCTGCTACTCCTTCCAAGCATAGCTTTTTGAAAGCCTAGCTACACAGAGGGGTCCAAAATCCAAAGAACACCATCAGGTGTTCCAAGAGTACAAATTTCACACCTAATTTCCTGACTACCTATCACATTTTTGGAGGCCCTGGAGCACCAGGACAGTGTAAACTCCCACAAAATGACAACATTTTGGAAAGCAGAGACCCAAATGTATTTTCAAGAGCCATAGTGAATCTTTTGAAGACTTCATTTTTTTGACACAAGATTTTGGAAAATGTGTAATTAAAATGAAAATGAATTTTTTTTTTTTTTACACAAAATTGTCAGTTTAATAGGATTTTTCCTCACATACAGAAAACCACAATTACAAAAAATTGGGTCGCTGTGTAAAATCTGCATAAAAACTGATTGATTTGCAATTCTCATCAGCCCATATTTTTTATTCACAATGGAAAACATATCAAATGTTTAAACTGAGGAAATGTACCTTTTTAATAAAAAAAAGATCATTTTGAAATTGATAGCAGCAACTCTTCTCAAAAAGTTGGGACAAGGTTATATTTACCATGGTCTAGTATCCTTTCTCCTTTTAACAACACTCTCTAAACGTCTGGAAACTAAGGAGACCAGTTGCTGGAGTTTTGGGAGAAGAAAGTCCCATTCTTGCCTAATATAGGATTCTAACTGCTCAGCAGTCTCTTTTTGTTGTATTTTTTGTTTCAAGATTCTCCAAATATTTTAAGTTGATGAAAGGTCTGGACTGCAGGCAGGCCAGTTAAGCACCTGGACTCTTCTACTACGATGCAATGATGTTGTCATAGATACAGTATGTAGTTTAGCACGGTCATGCTGAAATATGCAAGGTCTTCCCTGAAAAAGATGTATGGATGGGAGCATATGCTGCTTTAAAACCTGGATATACAGTATCTTTCAGTATTGATGGGGCTCTTTTCTAAATGTGCAAGCTGCATATTCCATATGCACTAATGCACCCCTATACCATCAAAGATGCAGGCTTTTCAACTGAGCGCTGAAAATCTGAAAGGTCTCTCTCTTCTTTAGACTAGAGGATGCATGGCTACAAAAAGAATGTCACATTTCAATTCGTTTGACCACAGAACAGTTTTCTACTTTGCAGCATACCATTTTAAATGAGCTTTACCCCAGAGAAGTCGGCGGATTTTCTGGATCAGGTTTGGAGATATTCTTTGCATGATAGAGCTTTAACTTGCATAGCACAAATATTATGTTCACAGACATTGATTTTTGGAAGTATCCCTGAGCCCATGAAGTGATGCCCATCACTGAATCATGCCTGTTTTTAATGCAGTGCCATCTGAGGGCCTGAATATCACGGGTATTTAATGTTGCGTTTCGGCCTTGTACACGGAGATTTCTCCAGATTCTTGGAATCTTTTTATTATGTTATGTGCTGTAGATGATCATATACATTTTCTAAGTCTTTCCAGTTTTACATTGAGGAACATTATTCTGAAATTGCTTGACAATTTTTAGAAGCAGCATTTTACAGATTGGTGAACCTCTGCTCATCTTTACTTCTGAGACACTCTTGACTCTCTAAGATGCTCTTTTTATACCCAGTCATGTTACTGACCTGTTGAAACTTTACCAAAGTAGTTGCAAAATGTTCTTCCAGCTCTTGCTTCTTATTACCACTTGCTTTCCCAGCTTTTTGTTGTCCTGTCCCAACTTTTCTGAGACGTGCTGTTGCCATCAGTTTCATAACTACCTTATTTTTTTCTCAAAATGGTATATTTTCTCAGTTTAAACATATAATATATTTTCTATTATGAATAAAATATGGGTTTATGAGATTTGCAAATAATTGCATTCTGTTTGTATGTAGATTTAGCACATCCCCCCAACGTTTGTGGAACTGGGGTTATAGAACTACACCTCAAAACACATTCTGCTACTCCTCCTAAGTGGTGATACCACACATGTGGGACTTTTTCACTTTTTGGACTGATTATACAATGGACATTGTATCTTGTGCATCACACAAACAAGTTCATCGTATCAAAACCAATGTACTGTAATGGTCAGCTCTTAACTGAGTGGTTAGGGAATATAGCTTATTGTAGCGTCACCTGTAGTAGTCCCCGTTCCTATAAGCCAAGCAACCTTAGCCTACAAAGGCAAAAGAAGAAAGAACAAAAGAGTTCATGTGGGGTGCAGCTGTCCATAACGGACGACTGGGACTTGTGTCTCAGAAGAATGTAGTCAGTCAGATGTGCAGATGGGTCAGCAAACAGGCAAAGCATTGGTCCAGGCAACAGGCAGAAATATGGTTAATAAACAGGCCAGGGTTATGTGAAAAATGTGGAAAGCCATTTATAATTTTCCTTCCACTTCACAATTATGTGCCACTTTGTGTTGGTCGATTACATAAAATCCCAACAAAATACATTTCAATTGTTTGGTTGTAACATGACACAATGTAGAAATTGTCAAGGGGTATGAATACTTTTTCAAGGCACTGTACATTACATTTTTAAATGTGTAAGTTTCTATAATGATGCTGCATGTGTATATATAGTGTGTTTGTATGTGTGTGTGTGTATAGGCACACACACAGGAGCTGAAACAGACATGAGAGCCCTTGCTGCTGTCTGCATATGAAAATACACTATATTTCCAAAAGTATTGGGACACCTTTCCAAATCATTGGATTCAGGTGTTCCAATCACCTCCATGGCCATAGATGTATAAAATCAAGCACCTAGACATGCAGACTGCTTCTACAAACATTTGTGAAAGAATGGGTCTCTCTCAGGAGCTCAGTGAATTCAAATGTGGTACCGTGATAGCTTGCCACCTATGCAATAATCCATCCATGAAATTTCCTTGCTACTAAATATTCCACAGTCAACTGTTAGTGGTATTATAACAAAGTGGAAGCAACTGGGAACAACAGCAACTCGGCCACGTAAAATGACAGAGCGGGGTCAGCACATGATGAAGCGCACAGTGCGCAGAAGTTGCCAACTATCTGCAGAGTCAATAGCCAAAGACCTCCAAACTTTGTGTGCCCTTCAGATTAGCACAGCAACAGGGCGTAGAAAGCTTCATGGAATAGGTTTCCATGGCCAAGCAGCTGCATCCAAGCCTTACATCACTAAATGCAATGCAAAGCGTCAGATGCAGTGGTGTAGAGCACGCTGCCACTGGACTCTGGAGCTGCAGAGACCTGTTCTCTGAAGTGACAAATCGCGCTTCTAGGTCTGGCAATCCAATGGACATGTCTGGGTTTGGCGGTTGCCAGGACAATGGTACTTTCTGTACTGCATTGTTCAAGTGTAAAGTTTGGTGGAGGGGGAACTATGGTGTGGGTTGTTTTTCAGGGGTTGGGCTTGGCCCCTTTAAGCTCCAGTGAAGAGAACTCTTAAGGCATTCGCATACTAACACATTCTGGACAATTTCATGCTCCCACCTTTGTGGGAACAGTTTGGGGATGGCCACTTCCTTTTCCGACATGACTGCACATCAGTGCATAAAGCAAAGTCCATAAAGACATAGATGCGCGAGTTTGGGGTTGAGGAACTTGACTGGCCTACACAGAGTCCTGACCTTAACCCGATAGAACACGTTTGGGATGAATTAGAGCAGAGACTGCAAGCCAGGCCTTCTTGGCCGACATCAGTGCCTGGCCTCACAAATGCACTTCTGGAAGAATGGTCAAACATTCCCATAGACACACTCCTAAACCTTGTGGACAGCCTTCCCAGAAGAGTTGAAGCTGTTATAGCTGCAAAGGGTGGGCCAACTCAATATTGAACCCTACGGACTAATACTGGGATGCCATTAAAGTTCATGTGTGTGTAAAGGCAGGTGTCTCAATACTTTTGGCAATATAGTGTGTGTGTAATATTTTATATATACTTTAAAAAAAAGTGTTAAAATTTTTATTTTTCAGTCCTGACTGCAATAAAGAAAATATATTAAATATATAAAATCACTCAAAGAAAACTGTGACAGTGACTTTACGTTTAACACTAAAATGACATCATACCTTTAAATAGTTACCAATGGCAACAAGTTAGAAGTCAATTTGCTCACCTTAGCCTGTTGAAAGCGGATTACTGGTTGGCACAGGCCCTGGAATATCACTATTCATGGCACTGTACTTTTAAATATAACTTGTATCAATCTGAAAGGTGTCATGCTTCTTCAGTATAAAAAAAAAACATACTATTTTCTGTAAATAGTAGCATAATGGCTACTTGTACAACAATGAACTCTAGCAATATGCACCTTTTGTTGGCAAAGGACTGTAGCTGTGATGACAGCTTTGTATAAATGTACGCTGCCAGTAGTAAATCAGATTATGCTCTTTATATCATTCACTGAAGCAAAAACCCTTGTATAATTTCTCCCCTTTTATTTATTTTTTTTCCTCTTTATACTCTTGTCATATATACACAAGACGAAAAGATTGGCTCTGCATCTGAATGCATTCTAATCTCCTCTTGACTTATAACTGTAATGGGCTGTAATCAGAGGAAAATAAATCCATTTTTCTGCTGCCTGAGATTGAAATTTAAATAAGCAGAGCTAAATTGGCAGAGCATGACAACAGAGTATCAGATGAAAAATGGAGTTTGCAATGCTGACAACCTTTTTATACATCTATAAATAATTTCTATTCTAAAACACTCAATCTCAGAATGATAAACAGCCTTAGAATACCATCAACTTTCTGTTATCAAGCAGCCCATCTCTTCTTTGGAAAGCAAGACAGCTCCTGTTTATTTAGAATTTTTTTTTCTTTTTGGTTGTTAGGTTGGCGAGTGGACACATGAATGTTTGAACTGGTGCATAACATAAATTAATATGAAATACTCAAAGAGTAAAAAAACAAACACATTCATGGCTTTTCGAATCTGGAGAGTGATTTTGGTGCACATTACATTTATTCAATGCTCTATATTTGTTTCTGTAGCACATCTGATGCTTTGGCATGGCATTCTCTTCACTTCCATAATGGTGTTTTAGGTCGTTTTCAAAAAGGTCTATTTTTGCCACCCACCCCCACCAAATTAGTCTTATAAAGGCCTCCCTTGGACCTCTAACAGGTTGTCATAAGGTCATTCATTAGCTGCATGCTGTTAACACATTTTGCTGGTCACCCACAAATTTGTCAACATGTATATGTTTCTTCTAGTGTATCTTTTGTATATTTTGTTGAAATTTCTGTGAATAATGGGTACATTTTAAATGATTGTCACAAAACAAACAAAAATTCACAGCTCACTTACCAGCCAACCTACAACAAACCAAGTTATCCTAACCGTTCACAATACAACAGGGGGTTTAGTTTGCACACATTTGCAAATATATGTGTCAGCTGCAGAGGCCACGCCACGGCAGCCTAGTGTACTGCAGACCTAACTCTATAACTTTTGAGAGTCTCCATCGTTCGAGCACATATATAATAATGGATAGACTGAGGGCAAGTATGCCTGGAGGGAGCCTACCGTTCCTTAAAGGATGCACTGGACATTCAGCAATGGCAAAGAAGGCATCCAGTGTGTGCCCTCTCAACATTTATAGAGTTAAGGCTGCAGTACACTGGGGTGCTGTGACATGGCCTCTGCAGCTTACACATATATTTGCAAATGTGTGCAAACGAAACCCCTTGTTTTAACATGATCTGTTAGACAGGGTACCTCGGTTTGTTGCAGGCTGGCTAATAAGTGAGCTGGAAATTTTTTTGTTGTTGTTTTTCACCCTTCCATGTGCTCCTTGCTGCAAAGGCCAATTATAGGTTGGGGTGGTTTGTACATTTTAAACATTCACCTACTTGTTTTGACTTCAACTTAAACATTAAAATGTACAGTTGTGACCAAAATTATTCAACCCCCACTGAAATTGAGTGTTTTGGCCAGTTTGACATTGCTTTTGATCATTCAGTCATCTTGCTTACATTTACATTAAAGAGGCACTTGTAGGTCAGACAAATATAACATAACAGTTATAATGAAATAACCACAAATGTCTTTTCTGTGCTCACAGCATTATCAGTTTTATTCAACCCCCAAGTGACATTCAATCTTAGTACTTAGTACAGCATCCTTTTACAGTTATAACAGCTTTTAAACGTGAAGCATAGCTTGACACAAGTGTCTTGCAGCGATCTACGGGTATCTTCGCCCATTCTTCATGGGCAAAGGCCTCCAGTTCAGTCACATTCTTAGGCTTGCGCACTGCAACTGCTTTCTTTAAGTCCCACCAGAGGTTCTCAATCGGATTTAAGTCTGGTGACTGCGATGGCCACTCCAAAATGTTCCAGCCTTTCCTCTGCAACCATGCTCTAGTGGACTTGGAGGTATGCTTGGGATCATTGTCCTGTTGAAAGGTCCAACGTCTCCCAAGCCTCAGGTGTGTGACGGACTGCATCACGTTTCCATCCAATATCTCCTGGTACTGAAGAGAATTCATGGTACCTTGCACACGCTGAAGCTTCCCTGTACCTGCAGAAGCAAAACAGCCCCAAAGCATGATTGACCCTCCACCATGCTTCACAGTAGGCAAGGTGTTCTTTTCATCATAGGCCTTGTTCTTCCTCCTCCAAACATAGCGTTGATCCATGGGCCCAAACAGTTCTAATTTTGTTTCATCAGTCCACAGAACACTATCCCACAACTTTTGTGGTTTGTCCACATGGCTTTTGGCATACTGCAGTCGACTCTTCTTATTCTTTGGAGACAGCAAGGGGGTACGCCTGGGAGTTCTGGCACGGAGGCCTTCATTACGCAGTGTGCGTCTTATTGTCTGGGCTGAAACTTCTGTACCCACATCTGACAAATCTTTTCTCAGTTCCTCAGCAGTCACACGGGGACTTCTCTCCACTCTACGCTTCAGGTAGCGCACAGCAGTCGAAGTCAGCATCTTCTTTCTGCCACGACCAGGTAGCGTTTCAACAGTGCCCTTTGCCTTGAATTTGCGAATGATGCTTCCTAAGGTGTCTCTTGGTATGTTTAACATCTTTGCAATCTTCTTATAGCCATTGCCCTTCCTGTGAAGAGAAATCACCTCTTCTCTTGTCTTCCTGGACCATTCTCTTGCCTTCACCATGTTTGTAACCACACCAGTAAATGTCTAGAAGGAGCTGAGTATCACAGTCATTTTAAAGCTGCCTAATTGGTGCTTATTATGCTTGATTGCTGCTCGGTGACATCCACAGGTGTTTTCAATACCTGATGGAAAGCACCTGTATGAACCTCTGTTCTTCAGAGTGGTAGTCTTTAAGGGGTTGAATAATTGTGGCAATGAAGAAACCACATAAGAACCATTTACTACTGTATTACATAAACAATTGATGTCATTTTAGTTGCATTTGGGTAGTTACAACGTCCTTGTAGGATTTGATTCTGAATACAATTCCAAATGTACACTATAGTCCCTAAACCCCTTTACAGCATTGGGGGTTGAATAATTTTGGTCACAACTGTATCTGACCCTAACCCCTGTCAACCTAGACCCTTAGCTTAAGCCCTAAACTATAATAATACCTCTTAAATTCACTCTAAAAGAGAAACATTATTAAAATGTTGGTCTTTCCAAATGGAAATTTTTCAGCACTTGTGGTGAAACTTGCCCACCAACTCCTACCTATCCTTTCATTGGCCCAGAAGTAGTATGCAGATCAGAAAAATCTTAGAAATCTGCTTGTTCTAGGTCCTTGATTTAGAGTATTGACATCAGAGGGTCAGCCTGACAACCAAGCAGATAGCTTTTTCAGTAAGAGACATCAGTAGTGGCAGTTGCTGTTTCTGTTGTGACAAGTTTATTTTAATTCCCAAACATAACCTAACAATATCCAAAACAGTAAAGTGAACAATAATTTTGCATTAAGAATGTATTCTCCAAAAATGACCCAATCACTAATGTGTCAATGACATCTGCTTATATTACTATAGAAACTGTCACTGAATACAACTAACTGTTCATTATCGCACATGGGACCATGTGATTTAAAAGCACTCTTTGCTGTTCTACCAAATAAGCATGGTTCTGGTGCTTTAAAGGGGTAAACTTGTGGGTTATGAGTAGCAGAATTTAGAGATCTGCTTTCTGACTATCCAGTTATGAGCTTCTTACAGCTATGTGTAAGATTTATACAGTAGTTTGTTTACATCTGCTCTTTTTTACAGCATTTGGAATCAAATTGTGCATTGTTTAGGGTAAAATCCAAACTGTTAATACATTTCCTACAAAACTGTTTAAAATGAACATTGTATTTTGCAATACCCTTCTCCTCTCTAGTACTGTCCTCTACATTAATGCCTTTTTGCCACAATATCTCAGTCTTCTGGGTTAAATGATGCCCATTGTCAATAAACTTGGTAGACTGAAGACATTCGGTTTGTGGAGGGCACCATGGACCCACCTCTTGTGTAGGCATCACATTGGCTTCTTACGCCCATAGTATAATTGGGCAGTATAATAATCCTTCTCCACCAGGAGAAGATTCGAAGAGCAAGGCAACCCATTGCATCATGAGTCTGGACTATTGTGTGCTGGAATTTGTTTATATGTAGATGGAACATGTAAATGCTTGCCAGATTTGTATTTTGTGGAGTGAAGAACTTTGAAGAGTTTGAACAGCTTTGAACTTTTTTACTCTCTCCCCCCATTTATGCGATTTACCTGGTGTCATAGCATAGGTTAACCAGGCCTTTTTTTGTCCATCACTTATAGGATCCCTGTCCTCTTTGTGATGAAGCGAAGGAAGCACTTACACCCTATATGGACAAGGTAATGTATGAGTAGTGTACCACATTTGCATCTTAATGTTATAATTGGAAACAATAACAAACGCTAGAATTATATCAAAAAGACGTGAAAAAATAATGCAGTCTCCTACATTCCTATTTGCTAGGTCTGAAAATGACGATCTACAGATTTTTTTTTTCTCCAAGGTTTTATTTAGGCAACAAAAATACCACTTTTAATGCGATCGTACAATAATCTGATCGTTATTACACAGCTTTCATCTGAAATTATTTGAAGGGACAAGCACAAAACTTTTTCTTGTACGATACCAGATTGTACGATTTTCGTTTAATCAGTACAGGTTTAGTCCGAAAATACAATATGTTATGTTGCTTCCAAAATTTTATTCTGTCATAAGAGAATTTTTGTAACTTTAGTAATCTCTTCAGTTTGTCCATGGTGGGACCATATAGAGTAGCCATTTCCTGCCTCCTTTACTTTTTTTTTCTAAACCGTGATTAAACCAAGGCTCAAAATTTCAAGCCCTGAGCTACTAGCCAGGACTTAAGAGTTGTTCACCAACAGTTGCCCCACCCAACCCCTACCCGGGCCCGCTCCTAATTCTGCCCCTAAACATGCCCTCGTAAATTATCTCATAAAATTACACTGTTAAACCCACATTACATCAGGGTCCCCAGAATCCCACCACATTATATCAGGGTCCCCAAAGTACTCCCATATTACATCAGGGCCTCCAATGTCCCCCTAAGCACTACATCGTACTGAGACCATGCACCAAATACAACCATAATCCATAATTACCTTCTATCCAACCCAGCAATACCTCAAATGCCCCATCCTCTACCACACATCATCCTGAACCTGACCAAACTACTCATACATGTATGCTTAAACACACACATACAGACACATGTACACAAACATGTGCACACGCACATGTACATACACACAGACACATGTACATACACACGTGCACACAGATACTCGCACAAACAGAACACATACACACAGACACATGTACATACACACACAGATACACGTACACACACACAGTGTCAGGGATCTCCTCGATCCCCGCCGCGATGGGCTCGGCGCAGGCGCACTGCTCCACCCAGTACACGGGCACTAGGTCCGGGCCGGCCGCGGCGTTCGAGTTCGCGCATGCGCAGTAGAAGCCGCGGCCGCCCGCTGGGCACCAATGGCAGCGCAGGGCGGGATATTTAAAGGTCCCTGAGCTGTCATTTCGTTGCCTTCTGGTCTTACCTGCTTCCTGTGTTCCTGTACCTGTGCCTAGTAAGTTATTGACCCGGATTGCCTTTGACCTTGCTGATTTCTCCTGCCCAGACCCTTGCTTGCCTGACCTCTCTCCCTGGATGCCCCTTATTAGATCTGACCTCCTGCTGCTGACCTGGCGTGTGACCCGACGATTCTCTGCCTGCTCCCTTGTACCTTACCGTCCTCTACAATACCGACTCGGCCTGTCTGACTACGCACTTGCTCAGCCATCCATCCATCCATCCCATCGGGGTCACCCGACCTCCTCACATCTGGCTCTCCCTGGTTGGAGCCCCTGGCGAACACCACTACCACTGACAGGTGTGCTCAGTAGAGGCGACCTGGTCTCGGGGTACTACAAGTCCATCCCCACCATCAGGGGCCCTGGTGAACAAGTACCCTGGGGCTTAGACTCCGCGCTCTGGGCACGCCTGACCAGTGGAGTGCTAGTGGTGCCGCTCGGCGGCCCCTCACACACAGACACATGTTCATACACACACAGATACACAGACACGTACATACACACACACACAGATACTCGCACACACACACAGATACTCGCACACACACAGCCCTATAAAAAGTTGCAGTGCAGTACTTCATTACCTTCACTCACAGAGCCGGGTTCTGCACTTTAGAGGGAGGCAGAGAGCACAGCACGCACTCCTTCCTTTGCTTTCACTTTGCTCAACTATTGAGCAGTCTGACAGCCCCCAGTGTGAGTGACGGAGTCAGCCTTGAGTTCCGAGTCTGCTCAGCAAGATGGATCTGTGGGACACACTCGCCCCCACCTTACTTCCATTCGCCAATGTGAGGAGGCGAGTGTAAATTTCAAGGCCTGGATTAAACAGTTAACTATATAATCCATATGTACCATCCCTTAGGTAGGTCAGCCTTCTGTTAAAAACAACCCAATTCAGGTTTAAAATCGCCCATAAGTGCATAGTGTCATAAACGCGAGGTCGCTGCCACCAATATGCGACGATCCCACGATTGCCGTCACCAATATGTGACGAACGCGGTGTCAGACCCCAGCCCTTCTCGCCAAACTCGTGACCAAAGGACTAGCCAATCTAAAACCACGATGTCACGTGCATAACAATGCCACACCCAGCTGCACCCTGCAAAACGATTTTCCAGCTAATTGGAGCACAATCGATGTACTGGCAGCCTGAGCGATTGTTACTGGGTCATGTTAATTACGCAATTAACCCTTCACACTGCCACCACCTCCTTTTTGTACAGAGAAAGAGGAAACTCGGCGATATCAGCTATAATACTATAATGGTTGAGATAATCGTCTGTATAAAATGGTCACCGCAGGCCGGTTATATAGAGGGTTAAACAAACACAGTAGTGTTCTCTTTAGAGGCAGGAATTTGTAAATTGCAATAAAGAGCTATAGAAACAGTTCAACACTTTCAGAAGGAGAGATTTATTACTAAAAGGTCAAACAGGTGCAATACAAATATTTACAGAAAAAGATGTAACTAAGATATATATATAAATATACAGAGACCAACAGCACAGCAAAGAGATATCAGAGAAAGGTGAAAGGGTTAAGGTACTTGCCAATGTCCTCGGTTAGCAGATCCAAGTTTCAGAGCGAAAGTGCACGGGTCTCCCCAGGTGGTACTGATGTTAAAAAGGGAGACGTCTTCAACTTTTCTCTTAGGCCTGACAGCCCATTTTTGTAGTTCCCCAGCAGGGGGTGTCTCTGAAGTCAAGGACCAATACCCCGTTTTGGGCGTGGAGGTCTGGGCGGATACCTCAACTAGAGCCAAAATCTCCCATAACTCATATTTTGGCCCATAGCTTTCCATCTGCACAAGTGACAATCCACCTGCGGGTAGATTATTATGCAGCCAGTCTCTCATATTCCAAGATATGAGACATAGGGGAAAAATGGATTTTGAAAAGTGGTTATCTGATCGTGTTTCCTGGGAATGTTCTTTGAACTCCTGGAAAAGCTTGCCTTATCTTATACGAGGTGTTACATAGTGCACCTCGGCCAGACAGCCAGGCACCTAGCTCAGAAATGTTTTATAGCTCTGGGGTTCCCTGCAGTGCTGGCCTGACAGTGACACACAACCAGCACACACACACTGTCCAAATGTCTCTGTGCCTCTCAGAGAGGGAGGGGGAAAAGTATGAGGGGAGAAAATGGAGATTCTCAACAAAATGGAGGCCTGCGTCAGTCTCTGGGTATACGCTGTTACACATAGTAGCTTTCAAGCCTTAGAAAGGGGGCAAGTATTTTTTTTATTCATTTATTTTTTTATTCATAATTGTGTATGTTAAAAATAGAAGATGGTGACCTAACAGATTGGCTGATATTGGTAGGTATAGATAGTAGTCTTTTTGTTCCCTGTTTCTCTTCTAATTTGTGAAAGCATACTGCATACCCCCACTATTTGCAGAAATATGCTGTACTTAGTGTGGCATCATTAGATTGACTTCTGTCAAGCAGGTACAGCCAGAGATGGATTGAAATTCAACTATTCCCTTTTGAACCAGCCAAATTTTGACTAATCTATGGGCAGTGTTAAAGTGGTTACAAACCTCTGAAATGAAAAATAAAGTATACCCTTCTATAGTGTTTACTTGCCTTGATCCAAAGAACCTCTATTATCTCATAAATCTGCTATCTGCACAAGTCACTTCTGACATTTTATGCTGACACAAGGCAATCCTGGGTGGTTGCTTTGCCTCCCCACCCTCAATACACATCAGGTGATTGACAGGCTCAGCTCTACATGTTTTCCTATAAAACTGTGTAGAGGTGGATGTGTCCTTTCAGCTCAATGCTGTGCAGTGTGTGACATCAGATCCCTGCCCACTGCCTGGGGATGACCAGAAATGCTCTGTAAATTGTGTACTTTAAATGGCTGTAGAGGAGAGAGGGCTGCTGATAAACAGGTATAACCTATGTAGGAGGATCTCTGTACATCGCCTGAGGATACTCACATTAGTTGGTATATGTAAGAGTTTACAACCACGTTTATTTCACTGCCCGAGCAAAGCTAACTGTTCCAATAAATTTTGAGCCCAGCATTATATAATTTTTTTTACCCCAGCTTACCACCAAGTCTAGGGCATTTTCTACTCACACTGGCTACAGTCCAGCCCTCATACAGTCTAAAGGACTGTAAACTTGCCCTTTGCTTAGAAAGTTTGGAGACCCCGGCTCTAGACCATTGGAGAAAAGATTAGAAATGTGAAGATTTGGTTTTTTTGGGGGGGGGGGGGGGGGCAGAGGAAATCAGATTGTTGGTATAATCAGCTAAGTAAAATTCTGGCTACTAATAAAAGCTAAAGCTAAACCAATCTAGAATGCATATTTTAAGCCAGTGGCTAAAAGCATAGTCTGAGTGATTTCTTTTATTTATTTTTTTGCTTTGACATCTCCATTATTATTACTTGTTTTCCATTAAAAATTAACTTTTACAAGATTTTAGTTTTCTCATTGTAGGTATATTAGTTATAGTAGAAATCCTGAACAATATTGTATGCAGTATCACACAGGTAGTGTAGCAATGGGCAGAAATCAAAATGACATTGTGATAATATAAAAATATATATATTTATATATATATATTTTACATCTCATCCTAATGTAGATTGTTTTAATATGGGAAAACAGTGATTAAATATGACATTTTTATTGGATGCTATATATTAATAAAATGTAAATATTAAAAAACCCAAAATCTCAGTGGGACTAATACATTATATTTGTCAAATAAATTGCCTGCATGGATCGAATTCCACATATTCTTCTCTGCTCTAATCATATTTTGTCTTCTTATTGAAACACATATTTCACAGTGTGTGATGGCTCAGATTTCTGTGCTCAAGTCCCAGTATATTTTGTTTTCCGAGCAGAGACTGAGAGTAATTTGATATTTTAATGGAAATCAAAAGTCACAGTGAATTAATGGTGATGATTGCTGGAATTGAGGAATTTAGGTTGATAGTTTCCTGACACAAAGAGCTGCCACATTTCTCAACTATTTAATTTGCATTCAGACGTCTTTTACGTTATATGGATGAAGATGTAGCACTGGTGTCAGGGATGGAAGGAATCAATGTGGAATTGGTGCTGAAGAGCCTCTGCCATATGTTTAATATCTTTCGCTTAAGTGTTGTCACACAAATAGATGCTCCTTGGATTTCCTAGAGAGAGCACAGATTTAATTAAGATTTAATAAACAAATAATTGCGAACTGTGCGGCCAATGTACTGTCTTGGAAAGTTTAGTTACTTTTTGTCAGTATCATTAGATATTTCTCATTTGCATGAGCTGTAACTGTAACCTACACTAAGGGCCCTAATGCTGGTTGTAGACATAAGATTGGAGACGGTTTGATGCCCAGACACGGGCTTATTTACTAAAGCTAGAGAGCGCAAAATCAGACTCATTTCTGCATAGAAACCAATCAGCTTCCAGGTTTTATTGCCAAAGCTTAATTGAACAAGCTGAGGTTAGAAGCTGATTGGTTTCTATGCAGAAGTCAGCCTGATTTTGCACTCTCCAGCTTTAGTAAATAAACCCTGATGCGACCACTGAATGTTGGTATTTGTTAAAGCAATCAGTGAATGAACAAGTCTTTACCATCAAAGTGTGCATGTTCATGCATCTGTCATGGAGTATAAAGACACCTCTGGCTTTAGCCTGATCTTAGAGAAACAATAGTGATGAATTTAGCAAAGTCAGTCTGGCCATTCAGCTATTCCCGAGAATGATTGACAGGATGTGTCTTGGGGTACTTGGAAACAGTACTACTATTTGACAGTATATCCACAATTAGTAGTGGCATTGTACAATGGTAATCTTATGTCTGTGGGCCCCTAACAATGCTAACAAGAAAGGGGCAAGTTATCATGCTGTAACTTTGTATACACTGCAAACTGGAACCAGTGTAGGTGATCAAATGTCAATACCAGTAGACAACTTGCTAAAGGATTTCAAATGTGGATTGTCTGCATGGTTGGATAGTACAATTACCAGTTTTTTTTATCAATTTGAAAAAATGAACAAGTGTCATTTTTACGTGTAAATATCTGACTGAGCTGCTATGTGAAATGAAACCACTCAAAAACGTATATACAGACGCTACTACCTTTTAGATTTTCTCATAAGTGCATAAGCCAACATATACCGTATATAAATTTTGGTGCACCACTATAACCACATACCAAACTCAATATACATATTATCATCAATTGTGCAAACTGATGTCCACTACATATATACACATATGATTATAATAAAGAAAAAACATCAACAATATGTTCAAGCACATTGGGTGATTTATGAAGCACTACGATGGACAGTTAAGAGATTGTTTTTGTTTGTAAATCACATCACAGAGACTGGATATTGTTCTTTTTTTATTATAATCATTTGTGTGTGTGTGTGTATATATATATATATAGCACATTAGGTTGCACAATTAAAGTGTTACTAAGCCCTCAACCGCAAAAACAGTCTGTATATGCGGTAAAACATGCTTGGTATACTCACTGTGGTGCTTAAAGGGTTAAACATGCTTGGTATACTCACTGTGGTGCTTAAAGGGTTAATCCCTGCATTGTGGAAAAAGGATGTTTTGTCCTGCTTCTCTGATCCTCCCCTTCTTCTACTGCCCCCAATCCATTTGCTGATAGAACCTAGAAAGAGCCTTGGGGACAAGCTGCACAAGCTCAGTTTGGTGTGTATTGCTAGAGCACAGGGCCAATCAGCACTGTCCAGAAACAGAGTAGATGGTTATGCAGCCTCATAGGACAATCAGGGAAGAATGAAAACTCCTACTATAAGCTTTAACCAGTCACAAGACTGCAATACTGCTATATACTTCTGATGAGAAAAGGTATTTAGCAGTTTATATTTACTAAAATAATTGAATTTCCATGTTCTTTCTACTGTGGGAGACCAGATATAGTGAATGCAGAGTCCTGGGTTTAGTAACACCTTAATGATAATATTTATATGAAGTTTGGTATGTGGTCATTTGTGTGTGTATTACCCTTAATCAGTAATATGCCCCTCCTGGAATCATGTCCTGTAATAAGATAAAATTATGAACAACCAATTACGATAAGCCAGTTATAGGTTGGTAACAGTAATACCCACAATTAATGGAAACCTCTGCCTTTTCTCTGACTATCACCCTTACAGAATAATATTTTGTGAACTAGGATCACCATGTTAAAGGACCACACATAACATACATGACAGCAACATTACAACAGATAGGAGACAAGGACATAAAACTGCAGATGCTTATAGTACATATCAGGATCTCCTGATGCCTCTGTAATCTCTCAGCAACCCTTGCTTGTGTTTTACCTTTACTTTAAGAAACCGAACAAAATAAGGAGTTATGGAAGTTGCCTTTGTATACTACCTGAAAATGCTTGGCTTTTTTTCATTTTCACAGTTGGTGGTCTGGAACAAGTTTGTAAAATGCAAAGTCAGACCATATAATCAGCATGCAAATTCTAGCGACTCAATATATTGAAGTTGCTTGATCGTCATGGCAGTCAGACAGCTACAATTTTCTGCAGGTTTCTCTCAGTATTGGTCACATATCAGTTTAGATGTCTGCAACCTCTCAAATCAAAATGAATCAAAACAGAACTTGTTACAGTTAATACTAGGGTGAAGCCCCCCACAATCCTCAGCTCCAGCCTGCAGGTGCTCACCCCTCCAGGGTCTGGTCCTTCCACATTCTGCTCACAAGCCGCACATACCTTTATTTTGCAGCACAGGCACTTAACCCAGGATCCCCCTACTAGAGCGTTTTGTCCTCTGCTGGGGGTTAATGGTAGAGCAAAAGGCTTTCACTAAGATCTCTAAATGGAACAATCATGGCTGACTTTAAATTGTATATCATTATTCTGTAATAGCATTTACTGCACAGTCAAAATATTATTATTAAACCCTTATTTATTAAAATACCCTTCTATACAAATCTATCCTAATTAGTTGCCTAAAATACCTTTCTATACAAATCTATCCTAACTAGTTGCCTAAAATACCCTTCTATACAAATCTATCCTAACTAGTTGCCTAAAATACCCTTCTATATCCTAACTAGTTGCCTTGTTGCTTACATATTTTACTTTGTGAATAATTTTGTTTTCCTCTCTAAGGCTAGTTTCACTCCTATGTAGGTTGCGTTTGAGCAATTTCTGCATTGTGTTTTGCGTTTTTGCTTTTGCGTTTTTGATGCGTTTTGCTTTTCTTTTTTTTTTTGCTAGGCAGATTTAAAATACAAAACGCAGCAAAAACGCAATACACGCTTTTCTGCAGCATTTCCATTGAAGTCTATTGAACCAAGCAAGTCCCTGACGCTTTCCAAAAAACGCACCGGGTGAAAATTTGCAGATGTGAACATGTCCCATAGGAAATCATGTTAAATGGACTGAACGGTGTTTCTGCAAAACGCTGCAGCAATTGCTTAGATGTGAACCTAGGGTAAGGTTTCCCCTTCTTCAGCTTCTAGGTTGAGAGTGCGTACACTCTTTCTGATGCCTGTGTGCGCACATTATTAATGCACGATAAATAGCAGAGAGTTTCTATATTTCACTGAGGTGTGAACAGCTGGCGGGCGGGGAGGCGGGTGGATTCAAGTTCAGTGGGAGAGTGTGTTTGCAGCCTTGGTTCCATTGAGACAGACTGGCAATAGGTGCCACGGCAACACAAGAAAAACTAGTAGCTAAAAACAAAAATGAAGTGAAGGCAACATGGAGAAACAAAGAAGCTTACAAGTACGTGTGGCTATTAAATAGTTACATAGTTAGTCTGGCTGAAAAAAGACAAAAGTCCATCCAGTTCAACCATTAAATGTGATGGCGTTTTTGTTATTTCCACATTAGAAGAACTAATTTAACAATGTTTCTAAAGAAGTACTCTTAGCAAAAAGTGTGTTTTTGTTGCAGTTAAACACAAAGCTACACACAAAATGCGTAATATGCGCTGTGCCATTATAATCAGAGGCACTATTCACTTTATATATGTTTAGTGCCCCTATAATAGCATTATTGTATCTTATGCATTTTAACTGCACCAAAAATACACAAGCATGAAATGGGCATTACACTTCCTAATAGTACATACATGGATTTTTTTAATAGGAGGGTTTTCCTTTCTAAATGGCCATGCAAAAGCTAAAGTTAACAAAGTATATGAGCCGAACCTTAATAATAAACTATATGTGATTTTGTACAAAAAACCATTAAAGAGTCCCCATGTCTCTTTAACAGAGGAGTCCCTAGAGTTGGTGTCACCCGGTGCGGTAACACTTGGTGACACCCCCTCCGACGATCCCCGCAGAATGGATCAGATCTGCAGAATGAGCATAATGGATCGGACTCGATCCATTATGCTCAATCCACAGATCCGATCCATCCTGCGGGGATCGTCGGCTTTCTTTACAACTTACCTTATCGGGTCCGATGTCACCCCGTATAGGTTGCATGCCGACGATCCTGCGGGGATTGTCGGCATGCAACCTTAACGGGGTGACACCGAACCCGTTACAAGAAAAGGTAAGTTGTAAAGAAAGCCGACGCTCCCCGCAGGATGGATCTGATCCATCCTGCGGGGATCGTCGACTTGCTTTACAACTTACCTTTTTGTGGAGTGGGCCCATGTCACCCCGTGTGGTCAGTGTCACCTGGTTTGGACCGCACCCCTCGCACCTGACTCGGGACGCCACTGCTCTTTAACCACTAAAAGTCCGGACACTTTTATCCCCTTCCTGTCCAGGCCAATTTTCAGCGCTATGACACTTTGAATGGCAATTGCGCGCTCATGAAAGACTGTACCCATATGAATTTTTTAGCATTTGTTTTGAGACAGTTAAAGCTTTATTTTTGGTGGTATTTATTCACCACTGGGATTTTTATTTTTTTTTGCTATATAAATGAAAATGACCAAAAATTTTGAAAAATTTTTTGCAAATAAATATTTCATCATAAATCCTGGCCAAAATGTATTCAGTTATCTTTTTAGTAAAAAAAAAAATACCCAAATTAGTTTATAACTAAAAATTATAATTTTTAAAAAAAATTTTTACATTTAGATTTTAATTTTTTATATTATTATTTATGTTTCTTTTTTTTACATACTGTCACCCTAGCAGTACAGTGTCACCATGGTGACACTGTATTACTTTTTTTTTTTTAAAAAAAATTTTACACTGATTGCTTTTACACCCTAAAGGCTGTAAAAGCAATAATTTCTCCTTCTCTCTGGCTGCATTCTTGCAGCCATTGAGAACTACTGTGTGAGCTGTGATTTGTCACAGCTTGTCACATGGTACAAGACTGTTGTGAATAGCCTTGTACCATGCGATCTCTGTGATCATTCACAGATTTCACACATAGTAAGCAATGATGTCAGAAGTGACGTCTTGCTTACTACTCTGCATGTGATCACTGATTGGCCAATCAGTGATCACATGATTGGGACCTCGCACAGAGATCCCATACGACGATCCGGAGGACACAGCGGGCATCGGATTGCGGTGCTGCGTGCTCCGAGGGTGCGTGCACAAGCAGGGGGCAGGGAGGCCGTTTATATACAACGGCCGGATAGGAGGTGGTTAAAAGAGAAGTATGGTATTTATTTTCAAATTATATTTACATAGCTGGAAGCAGCATCGGTCCCCCACAGGCTCCAAATGTGAGAACCACATGGCCACTGATCACTGAGTTCTTACATCCGCTCTGAGCAGAGAGCAGTGACTGTCATTCACTGCTCCCTGCTCTGCCTCCCCGCGCTCACTGGAGTGCTGGGCTGTGGAGAGGGAGGGAGCAGCTGGCTCAGGCTCTCAGTAGATTGCTGAGAGGCTGAGCCAGGTGCCACCTCAGACTCTGGGATAGATCCGGACTTTGAAGGTCAGGATCTTCCCCAGCCTGGATCAGCTGAGTGACGTCAGCTGACAGCAGGTTTCGGCCCGCTGTCAGCTGAAAACAGGTCACAGGAGTGCAGAATGATCCTCTGGAGAAGTACAGCCAAAAGAACTTTAATCTCCAATCAAATCCTATAGCAATTTTACCTCCAGAGGATTTATCACCCTTCATGACCTGGCCATTTTGCTACTTTAACTGACTATTGCATGGTCATGCAACATGAAATGTATATACTTTTTTTCTCCCTAAATAGAGCTTTCTTGGTATTTGATCACCACTGGGTTTTTTATTTTTTGCACTATAAACAAAAAAGACATTATTTTTTTTAATAAATTTAGGCCAATATGTATCCTGCTAAATATTGTTGGTTAAAAAAATCCCAATAAGTGTATATTGATTGGTTTGCACAAAATTTATAGCGTCTACAAACTATGGTATGTATACCAGAATTTTAGTTTTTTTTTAATAGTACCGTATTTTCCGGCGTATAAGACGACTTTTTACCCCTTGAAAATCTTCTCAAAAGTCAGGGGTTGTCTTATACGCCGGTAACGGCATGCTGAAACTTTTTAGGGGGGGCGGCGCGCTGCCGCCGCCACCCCCCCCTTCCAACAGAAGGGAAACTAAGTACAGGGGTGGGCAGGGGCTGCTGTCTCTTACCTGGCTCCGGTCCCACGACGATCCGGTCCAGGAAGCGTGGCTGCTCCTTCCTTCGGTTCGTCCACTGGATGTTCGCGCGGCTGCTCGGCTTCGCCTCCTCACCAGTGATTGGCCGCCAGAACTGTAGCTCAGGAAAGGCACACAGGCGGCCAATCACCGGCGAGGAGGCGGAGCTGAGCGGCCCCGTGAAAATCGAGTGGAGATGCAGGTAAGTGTGCCGTGCTTAGGTGCTGCTGCAACCACATATGCTGGCTGCAGCAGCACCGTACTGGAACAGGGGTCAGCAAGTGTCAGTGGGAGGAATAGTGCCCCATCGTTGGTGTCACTGATACCAATGATGGGGCATTATTCCTCCCACTGACACCAACGATGGGGCACTTTTCATCCCCCCCACTGACACCAACGATGGGGCACTATCCCCCCCCCCCCCCCACTGACACCAACGATTGGGCACTATTCCTCCCCCCCCCCACTGACACCAATGATGGGGCACTATTCCACCCCCCACTGACACCAATGATGGGGCACTATTCCACCCCCCACTGACACCAATGATGGGATACTATTCCTCCCCCCCCACTGACACCAACGATGGGGCACTATTCCTCCCCCCCCCCACTGACACCAATGATGGGATACTATTCCTCCCACTGACACCAAAGATGGGGCACTATTCCACTGACACCAATGATGGGGTGCTATTCCCCCCAATGATACTAATGATGGGGCACTATTCCTGCCACTGATACCAATGATGGGGCACTATTCCTCCCACTGACACCAATGATGGGACACTATTCCTCCCACTGATACCAATGATGGGGCACTATTCCTGCCACTGATACTAATGATGGGGTGCTATTCCTCCCACTGACACCAATGATGGGGCACTATTCCTGCCACTGATACTAATGATGGGGCACTATTCCTGCCACTGATACCAATGATGGGGCACTATTCCTCCCACTGACACCAATGATGGGGCACTATTCCTCCCACTGATACTAATGATGAGGCACTATTCCTCCCACTAATACCAATGATGGGGCACTATTCCTCCCACTGACACCAATGATGGGGCACGATTCTTCCCATTGGTGTGCACTGGAAGAGGGGTAGTCTTATACGGCGAGTATAGCCCAAACACTACATTTTAAACAGGAAAAGTAGGGGGTCGTCTTATACGCCCAGTCGTCTTATACGCCGGAAAATACGGTAGTAATGGCGGCAATCAGCGACATAGCAGGACTGCGATATTTCGGCAGACAATCTGACACTGACACTTTGTGGGAACCAGTGACACTAATACAGTGATCAGTGCTAAAACTATGCATTGCCACTGTACTAATGACGCTGGCTGGGAAGGGATTAAACATCTAGGGCGATCAAAGGGTTAACGGTGTGCCTAGCCAGTGTTTTTTGTTTACTTTCAGGTGTATTTACTAAGGGATTGCTGGATTTTGTTCCCTGCTTAGCAGGGAAAACAAATCCAGTGCATCCCCACTGACATGACGGAGCTCTGCATTATTTACACATGCAGAGCTCTCTCCAGCTTGTCTCCTCTCCGATTAGTGGGTGTCGATGGCCATCCATTGGCCATCACCCACTGATCGACTTCTGCTGCATGCCCCCTACACGGAAGTGCAGAATCATATATATATATCACTGGATACTGACACAGACTACTAAATGTTTTCCTATACCAATTACCAAGCACTATGCAGTGCATTCATAAAGTATTCAGACCCCCTTTAATTTTTTATTTTGTTATTTTGAAGCCTGATACTGCAGGTGTGCACATTTTCTTTTCATTCATCTACATTCAGGACCCCATAATGACAAAGTGAAAACAGAATTTTAGAAATGTCTGTGAATTTATTAAAAAGAAAACATAAAAATATCACATCATGTACTTAAATATTTAGACCCTTTACTCCGTACTTTGTTGAAGCATCTTTGGCAGCAATCAAGTCTTTTCGGATATGACGCAATAAGTTTTGCACCTCTAGATTGGGGGATTTTCTGCCATTCTTCTTTGCAAATCCTTTCAAACTCAGTCAGGTTGGATGGGGACTGTTGGTGGATAGCCATTTTCAGGTCTCTCCAGAGATGTTCATTAGGGTTCAAGTTAAGGCTCTGGTTGAGCCACTCTAGGACATTCATAGAGTTGTAAAATGAAAGAACCTCCTGCGCTCAAGAGAAATGTTCTGGCAAGAGTGGACTGCAGATCTTCAGCCACTCCAGTACTAGAAAAACCCCCTGAGGGCTGGTGAAACCCAAAAGACACACTAGAAAAACAAGAACAGAAGGGCACACCAGCCTTGTTCATTACCTTTGTGATTTCTTTTATTAAAGTGATAAAGCAGATGTCTGCTCACAAACGGCATGCAATATCAACGTAGTGGACAAGGTCTTGTAGGACACTATGGACATTGGTGGACTTGTTATTTTAAGCCGTTTGTGAGTAGACTTTTTTTTATCAGTTCAATAAAAACAATCACAAAGGTAAAATGCGTAAGGCTGGTGCTCCCTTTTTGTTTTTGATTTTCTGGTTATTCACAGAGTTGTTCCTAAGCTAACCCTGTGTTGTCTTGGCTGTGTACTTAGGATTGTTGTCATGTTGAAAGGTGAAGCTTCGCCCCAGTCTGAGGTCCTGAGCGCTGTGGAACAGGTTATCATTGAGGATAACTCTGTACGTTGCTACATTCAGCTTTCTCTCAACCCTGTCCAGTCTGCAAGTCCCTGCTGCTGATAAACACCCCCCACAGCATGATGCTGCCACCACCATGCTTCACTGTTGGGATGGTATTGGGCAGGTGATGAGTGGTGCTGGGTTTCCTTCAGACATAACATTTAGAATTGAGGCCAAACAGTTCAATCTTTGTTTCATCAGATCAGAGAATCTTTTTCCGAGTCCTTCAGGTGTTTTATTTGCAAACTCCAAGCGGGCTGTCATGTATTTTGCATTGAGGAGAGGTTTCTAGCCACTCTGCCATAAAGCACAGATCAGTGGAGGGCTGCAGTGATGGTTAAGTTTCTGGAACTTTGTCCCATCTCCACACAGGATGTCTGGAGCTCAGTCAGAGTGACCATCAGGTTCTTGATCACCTCTCTTACTAAGGCCCTTCTCCCCCGACTGCTCAGTTTGGGCAGTTGACCAGCTCTTGGACGAGTTTTAGTTGTGCCAAACTTCTTCCATTTGAGAATTATCGAGGCTGCTTTGCTCTTGGGAACCTTCAGTGTTGCAGAACATATTTTTGTAACTTTCCCCAGATCATTTCCTTGCAATAATTCTATCTGTGAGATCTGCAGGCATTTCCTTTGACTTCATGGCTTTTGCGCTATTACAGTATGAATTGTCAGTCGTGAGGCCTTTTATAGAGAGGTGTGTGCCTTTCCAAATCATGTCCAATCAATTTAATTTACCACAGGTGGATTCCAATCAAGGTGTAGAAACATCTCAGCAACGATCAAGAGAAATGGGAAACATTAAACTTCAAGTGTTGTTTCAAAGGGTCTGAATACTTATGCCCATGTGATATTTCAGTTTGTCTTTTTTCTGACTGAGTATAGGTTAATAGGAAAAAAAATAATTTAAACAGCTGTAGTATCAGGCTGCAACATAACAAAATTGAAAAATTAAAAGGGGTCTGATTACTTTATGAATGCAGTATATACATTATACATGAATTCATATGTATTTGGCAAACACTAGCTACAGTGGATAGAAAAAGTCTACACACACCTGTTAAAATGTCAGGTTTCTGTGATGTAAAAAAATGATACCGATAAATCATTTCAGAACTTTTTCCACCTTTTAATGTAACCTAGAAAATGTTCAACACAGTTGAACAACAAACTGAAATCATTTAGGTTGAGGGAAGTAAAAATAAATGACTAAAATAATATGGTTGCATAAGTGTGCACACCCTTAACCTCCATAGCGGTATGATTATGTCAGTATTTCTGTACTCAAAGCGGTACATTTTTTTGCATGGAAATATGTCGTTTTTTATTGTAGGCCTGTAATTCTTAGGAATAACTCACTGAAATATGTCTGAACAAGAGTCTAGTAAACATCCCGGGTATGTTAAAATTTGAAACACGAAATCATAAATTATAATTTAATAAATAATCATTAAAAAAATTATATAATAAAAAATGTAATTCAATAATGTAATCAAACCAAAAACACTGAAATTTGAAATATAGCGCTAAGTTCGCACATCACTGATCTTAGTCGCAAAATCGTTTTCAGTGTCTGATGACGAATTTCCCCGCGAATCATCACTTAATTCTATATGTGGTTCTTGTCGCAAAAACTGCACAAAACACAGTGAAGTACGCAGTACAGCCATTTTGTAGGCACCTCCATCTTGGTACAGACTATATATTGTGTCTCTCATTTCTCATTCTCCTTCCCCCTCCCTTCCTGAGAGGAACAGTGACAGATGTGTGTGTGTTAAAAGTGTCACTGGCAGGTAGAGCAGCAGGGGGCCCAGAGCTACAAAGCACCCCAAGAGAGACAGAGACTAGCTGCACAAGGACATGTGTAATTTCTTACTTCGTAACCAAGATAAGGCAGCTTTTCCCAGGAATTGAAGAGATTGTAACCTCATAAAACCTAGCAGCTAGGTGACAGAATTAAATGAACATTCCTCAAGTCAGTTTGTCCCCTATGTTTAATATCATGGATTATGAAGATGTTGGTTCTAATTCAGAGTCTGCCCGACGATCCCTCCCTAAACAGAGTATTGGTCAGTTACTCAGAGCCACCCCCCTCCTGGGAGACTTTAAAACACAGGCTAGCAGGCCTAAAATGTTAAGTTGAAGACATCTCCCATTTGTAACATCAATACCACCTGGGGAGACCCTTTCGCTCTGCAACTTGGATCTGCTTACATCAAAGGCTTAAATGGCAAGTAACTTAACCCTTTAGCTTCCTTCCTATTATCTCTCTGCTGTGCTATGGTTCTTTGTGTGTGTGTATATATATATATATATATATATATATATCTTAGTTACATCTTTTTCTGTAAATATTTTATTGCACCTGTTTGACTCTTTTAGTAATAAATCTTTCTTTCTGAAAGTGTTAAACTGTTTCTAAAGCGCTTAATTGCAGTTTACGAATTCCTGCCTCTAAAGAGACGCTACTGTGTTTGTTTAATCCTCTGCTCAATCGGCCTGCGGTGATCGTATTGGACAGACGACTTTTCAACCATTACAGTGTATATTTGATAAAGAGAGTTTCCCCTTTCTCTGTACAAAAAGGGGTGGTGGCAGTGAAGGGTTAGTTGCGTAATTAACCCGACCCAGTAACAAGCGCATTCAGGCTGACGGCATATCGATCGGTTGACCATTAGCTGTAAAATCGCTGTGTAGGGTTCAGCTGGGTGTGGCATTGTTACGCACGTCACATCGCGGTTTTAGATCGGCCGGTCCTTCGGTCACGAGTTTGGTGAGAAGGTCTGGGGTCTGATGATGCCGCGATCGTGACATATTGGTGGCAGCGATCGTGAGATTGTCGCATGTTGGTGGCGGCGACCTTGCGATCGTGACAGTTCTAATTTACTATCACTGTTCTTTAACTGATCTAAAACCGCTTTTGACCTAAAGGGACGCTTTTTGGACGCCATGGACATTTCTCAGTTTCCAGGCAGAAAGAACAGTAAAAATGCAGACAGGGCACAGGACAAAGCACTAGGGACAAAATGTATGTGAAATGGTTTGATACAGTAATGTTTTACTATGTTTTAAATTTTTTAATTTCCCACCGGTTACGTCCCCGTACGTCCCGACGTCGCAGGGAACAGAACCCGGAAGACAGATGCCAGCATCGGCCGGAGGAGATGGCCGGGGATGCTGCAGGGGGGACATCGCGGGAGCGAAGAACAAGGTAAGTGATCGAGGGATCCCGGAGCAACGCTGCAGGGTATTCCCGAGTGCAGATCGGGGTTACCACTTGTGGTGCTGAAACTTTACCCCAAGCTACACTCAGGAATACCTCCAAGGAGGTTAAACTAATACTTTGTTGAAGCACCTTTTTATTTTATTACAGCACTCAGTCTTTTTGGGTATGAGTCTATCAGCATGGCACATCTTGGATTGGCAATATTTATCCACTCTTCCTTGCAAAAACACTACAAATCTGTCAGATTGCCAGGGCATCTCCTGTGCACAGCCCTCTTCAGATCACCCCCACAGATTTTTCATCGGATTCAGGTCTGGGCTCTGGCTGGACCACTCCAAAAGTTTAATCTTCTTCTGGTGAAGTAATTTCTTTGTTTATTTGGATGTATGCTTTGGGTCGTTGTCATGCTGAAAGATGAAACTCCTCTTCATATTCAGCTATCAAAAGCCTGAAGGTTTGTGCCAATATTGACTGGTATTTGGAACTGTTCATAATTCCCTCTACCTTGACTAAGGTCCCAGTTCCAGCTGAAGAAAAACAGCCCCAAAGCATGATGCTGCCACCACCATGCTTCACTGTGAGTATGGTGTTCTTTTGGTGATGTGTAGCGTTGTTTTTGCGCCAAATATATCTTTTGGAATTATGGCCAAAAAGTTCAACCTTGGTTTCATCAGACCATAACACATTTTCCCACATGCTTTTGGGAGACTTCACAAGTGTTTTTGCAAAATTTAGCTGACCTTGGAAGTTTTTCTTCGTAAGAAACGTTTTCCGTCTTGCCACTCTACCCCATAGCCCAGACATATGAAGAATACCGGAGATTGTTGTCACATGTAACACACAGCTAGTACTTGTCAGATATTTCTGCAGCTCCTTTAACCGCTCCCTCTCCGCCCTATAGCAGAAATACTGCTACAGGGCAGCACGGGTGCACAAAATCGTGTGTGTGTGTATATGTATATATATATATATATATATATATATATATATATATATATATATATATATATATATATATATATATACAGTTGCAAGAAAAAGTATGTGAACCCCTTGGGATTACATGGAGTTTTGCATGAATTGGGCATAAAATGTGCTCTGAACGTCATCTAAGTCACAACAATAGAAGAACACAGTCTGCTGAACATAATACTACACAAACATTAAATGTTGTCACGGTTTAATTGCACATAACATGTAAACATTCACAGTACAGGGAGGAAAAAGTATGTGAGGCCCTAGCTTAATGACTTCTCCCAGAGCTAATTGGAGCCAGGAGTGAGCCAACCTTGACTCCAATCAGTGTGATGATATTGGATGTGTTGCTGACAGCTGTCCTGCCCTTAAAAAACACACACCTGTTTTGGGTTTACTGGTTTTAAGAAGCACTGTCTGATGTGAACCATGCCTCGCAGAAAAGAGCTCTCAGAAGACCTACGATCAAGAATTGTTGACTTGCATGAAGCTGGAAAGGGTTACAAAAGTATCTCCAAAAGCCTTGATGTTCATGTGTCCACGGTAAGACAGACTGTCTACAAATGGAGAAAGTTTAGCACTGTTGCTACTCTCCCTAGGTGTGGTCGTCCTGTAAAAATGACTGCAAGAGCACAGCGCAGAATGCTGCATGAGGTAAAGAAGAATCCCAGCGTGGCAGCTAAAGACCTACAGAAATCTCTGGCACATGCTAACATTTTTGTTGGCACATCTACAATAAGGAAAAAAATAAACAAGAATGGAGTACATGGGAGGACACCACGGAGGAAGCCATTGGTGTCCAAAAAGAATATTGCAGCACGTTTGAAGTTTGCAAAAGAGCACTTGGATGTTCCACAGCACTACTGGCAGAATATACTGTGGACAGATGAAACCAAGATTAAGTTGTTTGGGAAGAACACACAACACTATGTGTGGAGAAAAAAAGGCACAGCACACCAACATCAAAACCTCATTCATCCCCACTGTAAAACATGGCGGAGGGAGCATCATGGTTTGGGGCTGCTTTGCTGTCTCAGGGCCTGGACGGATTGTTGTCATTGATGGGAAAATGAATTCCAGAGTTTATCAAGACATTTTGCAGGAAAACGTACGACCATCTGTCCGCCAACTGAAGCTCCGCAGAGGATGGGTGATGCAACAAGACAATGACCCAAAGCATATAAGTAATTCAACAAAACAATGGCTGCAACAGCACAGAATACGCCTTCTGGAGTGGCCCAGTCAGAGTCCTGACCTCAACCCCATTGAAATGCTGTGGCATGACCTTAAGAGAGCGATTCACACCAGACATCCCAAGAATATTGCTACATTGAAACAGTTTTGTGAAGAGGAGTGGTCCAAAATGACTCCAGATCGTTGTGCAGGTCTGATCTGCAACTACAGGAAACGTTTGGTTGAGGTTATTGCTGCCAAAGGAGGGTCAACCAGTTATTAAGTCCAAAGGTTCACATACTTTTTCCTCCCTGCACTGTGAATGTTTACATGTTATGTGCAATTAAACCATGGCAACATCTAATGTTTGTGTAGTATTATGTTCAGCAGACTGTGTTCTTCTATTGTTGTGACTTAGATGACGTTCAGAGCACATTTTATGCCCAATTCATGCAAAACTCCACGTAATCCCAAGGGGTTCACATACTTTTTCTTGCAACTGTATATATGATTTTGCATTTCAAGGAAGTGGGCGTCATGGCCTCGGCTGTCAACAGGGGTGGACTGACAACTCATGGGGCCCCCGGGCAATAGGGGATCATGGGGCCCCTGTTTCCTTGCCCAAACTCAAAAAAAGCCTATGAAAAAGGTACCAGGGGCATCTCATGGGGCCCCCTACTGACCCAGTGCCCGAGTTTCCAAATGGTCAGTCCGCCCCTGGCTGTCAATCATCGGATCCTGGCCCTATACCTTCTGAAGTGGGTCCTGGTTGGTGCGATATTGTTTGAGAAAGGTGTTTTTGACCCTGTAGGGTCACTCCATGGAGGTGAGGGGGCATTTTGCCTAGTGTCTGATCTCCTCCTTTTGAGTATACACCTTTAAAACACCAGCATAATTGAAGTACTATAGAACGTCTTCACTGATTAAGGTGTTTTAGACTTTATGGTTTTGGTTGGATCACATGGAGTTTATCTGATTCATTATATGTTGGGTCATCCATATATGTTCCTTTTGGGACTTATTTTGGTCCATATCATTTGTGTCACTTAATTAATTATTTATCCACTTTATCCCCTATTTAGGGGTCACTGTTATATGGTTCACTTTTATTTATTCATCAATATTTTTATTTTATTCGTATGTCCTGTCTGATAATTTTTTTTAGCAACAAAGTTGCGTTACATAAGCCTTGTGGCTTATTTTCACTATACACAGTTTTATATTGGTTTTGGTTTTTCACTTTTATTGATTCTCACTATGTGCACTATGAATTTGTATATATTCTTTACCTCCTATAGCAACGATTTAGTTGCAACACAGTAGTTTTGCAGCATCTTTTCACAATACAGCAATATTTAGTGCTTAATAAGCACTGTCTTGTTGGGATCCTATCTACGGATGATATCACTGTTTATGTTGGCACCATTTATGGCTAATAAGTAGTATTATTTTCACTCATAGTCACCTATTTAATAATAGTGGTGTACCTAGGTTACCCCTTTTGTATATTTTGGGTGTTTTCCCTGTTATCCACCATTTTGGATGTTTCATGTGTATTTTATTCAACAATTTATTTTTGTGATTTGGTTTATATATTTGCTATGAAAGATATATTATGAGGAATATTTCTTAAAGACATTTATACATACTTATAATTAGCACAGCACCAATTACTCTTTATTTAGTATTTTCCCATGTGGTATATGGTAAGGTGTTAGCAGCTTTACATATAGACTAGGAGACATAGAGTGTGGGAGGACTATACAGATATATTTGCAACTTTACCTATAAATGTTAGTATCCAGTTATATCCTGTGTATCTAGGAAAGAATCCAGGCCTTTTATAAAGCAATCCACACTGTCTTCACTGTGTTCCATGGTATATCTAATGCCTTCAAAATTCTTTTGTACCCTTCTCCTGACTGATACCTTTTAACAATGAGATCCCTCTGATGCTTTGGAAGCTCTCTGTGGACCATGGCTTTTGCTATAGGATGCAGCTAAGAAAATGTAAGGAAAGACATACTAGAACAGCTGAACTGTATTTGGGGTTAATCAGAGGCACTTTAAATGATGGCAGATGTGTACTGACTCCAATTTAACATGATCTTGAATGTGATTGCCTAGTTCTGAACACAGCTACATCCCCAGTTATAAGGGTGTGCACACTTCTGCAACCACATTATTTTAGTTTATGTTTATTCCCCCTATTTACATGCAATCAGCTGTGATTGGACACAGCTGATCACATGGCCGAGCCGACATCTTCGGCTCTTTCCGTTGATCGGTGATCCGTTGTGTCCGAGGGACACAGCGCACTACCATTTGCCGCTCTGTGCGCTCCCAGAGCCACGCATGCGTGGTTAGAGTGGAAGGACATCATATGACGTCCTCCCAGAATGAGAGACCCGCCTTGCCCCCATCATTACCTTATATGGCAGGCGGGCGGGAGGCGGTTAAAGGTGGAAAAAGTTCTGAAATTATTTATCTGTCTAAATTTTTTTATATCACAGAAACCTGATATTTTAACAGGGGTGTGTAGACTTTTTATATCCACTGTAGCTAGCGTTTTCCAAATACATATAAATTCATACATAATGTATATAGTGCATTCATAAAGTAATCAGACCCCTTTTAATTTTTCAATTTTGTTATGTTGCAGCCTGATACTACAGCTGTTTAAATTATTTTTTTTCCTATTAACTATACTCAGTCAGAAAAAAGACAAACTGAAATATCACATTGGCATAAGTATTCAGACCCTTTGAAACAACACTTGAAGTTTAACTCAGGTGCTTCATATTTCTCTTGATCGTTGCTGAGATGTTTCTACACCTTGATTGGAATCCACCTGTGGTAAATTAAACAAAGGCTGCTACATGACAGCACTAAATAACTACCAAATCTAGTTACTATCTGGTTGCACAAACCTCAAAAATTTAATAAAAAATGTCCTTTACTTTTCTAAGTCTAATTAATTGTCCTATGTGCGCCTCCTCCCAGACACTGCTTGCAGCAGGATGAGTGCAGTAACAGATTCAGTGCTGTCACTCTAGAATGCAGGTGTGACTTCACAGTGATAATGCTGATAACCAATGCCCCCTGCAACATTTTCTCTTCCCACTGTAGTTCAAGCAGCCTACATAAGTGGCAATGCTGCTCTGACATCAGGAGCTGCATTGTTACCACACCATCACAGCAATTGCATTATTTGGAATTGACTGACAGGCTCCTCAGGTAATTGTTGGAATTTACAGGGGGCTAAAGCTCCATTCACATTTGTGTGTCTCCAAAGTCGTACAATCTCCAGTGTGACTTTGATCTGACTTTACATTCTCTGGACCAAAGCCGCACCAAAGTAGTGCAGACACCTTTTTAAAATTGCAGCGATAAAATCGCAGATTTGAACGGGTGCGTTTAAAAATAATAGACTGTGATTTGTCATGTGACTTTCATGAAATTGCATGACAAGTTGCACAACTGTGAATGGAGTCTAAGAGTTAACTGTAAGTGCATATGCATTTGCTATTATACTGTATGCTACAGCACATTTTTTTTTAAATGTGAGACCCTAATTTTAGTTTAGCTGTTTTGATGATGCTGACTCTGTCACAGTGTTTGCCCATGCTGAGGGGAGCTGAGGCTGAGGGTATGTTTTTGAGTAGTGTGGATCTCTACTAAAAGATGCCCACAACATTCCACCGAAACTGCCCTATTAAAACTCACCAATGAGCTACTAACTGCTAAAACAAATGGCCAGTACTCCATACTCATACTCCTAGACCTTTCTGCTGCCTTTGACACAGTTGACCACCCGCTCCTCCTCAACAAACTCCACTCCATTGGCCTCCATGACTCTGCTCTTTCCTGGTTTTCTTCCTATCTATCTCAGCATACTTTTAGTGTCATATACAATACCATCTCCTCCACTCCTCTGTTGGGGTACCCCAAGGTTTTGTCCTTGGGCCTCTCTTCTTCTCTCTCTACCTCTTCCCTGGGCCAGTTGATAACCTCCCATGGCTTCCAATACCACCTCTATACTGATGACACCCAAATCTATCTTTCAACTCCTCAACTCACCCCTTCAATCTTCTTACGTATCATAAATTTACTGAGCGACACACCTGTATGGATGTCACACTGCTTCCTCAAATTCAATCTTTCTAAAACTGAGCTTGTAATATTTCCTCCTCACCATGACTTTACCATTGAAATCAACGGTACAACCATTGGTCCCTTCACACATGCCAGGGTGCTAGGTGTAATCCTAGACTCTGACCTCTCCTTCAGCCCACAAATCCAATCACTTGCTAAATCTTGCCGCCTCAACCTCTGCAACATTTCCAGAATTCTCCCCTTTCTGATTAACGACACCACAAAACAGCTTATTCACTCCTTGGTTATCTCCTGCCTCGACTACAGCAACTTCCTCCTCACTGGGCTGCCACTACACAGGCTATTCCCCCCCCCCCCCCTTCAGGCTATTATGAATGATGATGCTAGACTAATACACCTTACTAACCAATCCATGACTGCTTCCTCTCTCTGACAATCTATTCACTGTCTTCCACTAGCCCAACGTATAAAATTCAAAATACTAACCACAACATGCAAGGTCATCCACAACATCGCCCCCAGCTACATCACCAACCTCATCTGCAGATATCACCCAAACTGTCCTCTCTGCTCCTCCCAAGGCCTCCTGCTCTCCAGTTCCCTTGTTACCTCCTCCCATGCTCACCTCCAGGACTTCTCAAGAGTATCTCCAATCCTCTGGAACTGCCTGCCTCCTTATGTCTGGTTAGCTCCTATCCTGTCCGCCTTTAGATGATCCTTGAAAACTCATTTGTTCAGGTAAGCCTACCCCACCTCCACCTAAGAACTGTACTTGAGTCACCTGCATCAGATCATCCCCTGCAGCTATCACCTTTTGTACCACCTCCCCTTCCCTTTAGATTTTAAACTATTATAACCCATGAGAAGGGCCCTCCAATTTCTTCTGTATCAAACTGTATTGTAACTGTACTGTCCCTTTTATATTGTAAAGCTCTGTGTAAACTGTTGGTGCTATATAAATCCTGTATAATAATAATATAATAATATTGTTATGTGGTAGATAATCTGTAGGTACAATGTTATTGCAAACTGTTAAATGTGTTAATTGTGATGGCATACATAACACATACAGTGAAACAAAAGAAAGTTTCACACTGTCAAGGCTTTGAAAGAATCACTTACAGTAATTGGGCTTTGCAGTGGTGAATAAGCAAGCTATAATGTGTGTTTATGAGCACCGGAAGTACATGTCAGCTGCAGGCTTCTCCTACATGCTAAAAATATCATTGATAAGCAAACATTCCATTTTCTCTGCCAGAAAATGATTAATCTTTCTCCAAACCATATTCAAATTTGTCTGAATGAGGTTGTGGTGGGACCAAAAAGTTCACTAATAAGAGCAGAATAGGCAGTTTTTTGGGAATGAATCTTGTAAATGATGACAACCAGACCCGAAATACCACTTAAAAACTTTTAAGATGAGAAAGCATATTACACTAACCAAACTCCACCAATACACATCTGGTTGTATTGCATATATAGAGCAGCGTACAATGTAATAACACTGGCAGTAACAAGCAGAATGAATAAAGCTGGAGCTCCTTGTTAATTGTAAGCCTAAAATGTTCATGTCATTCAGAGACCTGTATACCCAAGCCTAGCATACTGAATTTTCAGTTTGTATGTGTGCATGCTTTTAATGCCAGAACAAAATACAAAGGCCACCTGGGAATTTAGCAGCTGAATACAATGACTAAACCTGGAGGCGTATGGCTTAATATATGGTAAGCAGGGATACGAGACCATTTTATAGCTATGGTTAACCCTTCTCTGTGGTCCTGTGATAGCACATTCTGCAATACATTTTCCACTGACGTTAGAGATTACAGAGTGGTCAGCAGGATGTTGCTGTGATTGAAGAGCAGAAGTTGGAACAGTGAAAGATTGTATGAAATCACAACTCAGAACTTCATTGGCCCAGACATGAACTATTCCAAGTTCAGTTTACTCTGTCCCAAATATTAGTAAAGCTTATAAAACATCTCGTATAGCAAGCATGCACACTGGTTTTGTTCATATAGATTGGTTTTAAAAATATTTATTCCATTAAAATTTTTGTACAATGTGTATTTTATAGAAAATGCAAGGTTTGTGAAGAGATTTGTTTTGGTTTTTAGGATAATTCATTCAAGTTCATTATTATGTCTCTGATCATTTTTATATGGAATAACTTCAGAGCAGGTAATGTACTATTTTAGTTTAATACATCTACTTATAGAATAGTGTTGTAATTTATATTTCTTAAAATTTAAATGAGATTTAGGAAAAGCGGATATGAAGAAAATCAGTGAGAAAAGTGAATTAAATTTATTCCACGATATCAATTCATAAGGATTTTTTTCTGGAAACTGGACCCCATTTTAGATCTCTACATTGTGGTGGAACTTAATAACTTGTAGGCCCCATAACGGTAAAAAGATGTTTAGCTATTTCTGCAGAATCTTCTAATGATTGACATACAGTAATATCAAAAGGGAGCATTGAAAACTGATACCCATGGAGCTGTTTGCCCACAGCAAAGTCCTCTGCAGAGTCTAAACACCATGGAATCAACATAGGCACTAGATGCGCAATACATCCAGTGTTCGCTTAGCCTAAGCTGTAAGGAAGGGAATGAAAAAAAAAAATCTGACTTTTTAGTGAAGCTAGGCTGACTGCTGTGTCACTGACTATATTTCAGAGGTGTAACTAAAGGCCCTAGGGAAACATCTGAACTGGATATGCTAACATTTAATAAAATGGGGTATAGTTTACTAGTTTTTTTAAAGCATATCTAAACCCTAAAACAAATATGTAGCACTCATCAAAAAATTAAAGAAACACTTTTTAATCAGAGTATAGCATCAAGTCAATTGTCCTGGGATATTGATCTGGTCAGTGAAGTAGCAGAGGGGGTTGTTAATCAGTTTCAGCTGCTTTGGTGTTAATTAGAGATGAGCGAATTATTCAAAAATTCGATTCGGCTGATTCGCCGAATTTGCGGGAGAAATTCGATTTGATGCGAATTTATTCGCTACGAATTTAACTTATAAAAAGGGTTTCTAGGCTTCAGAGAGCCTTTAAATTAGTGCAGAACACTGTACCTTTAATTTAAATGCCCTTGGAGATGAGGAAGGAGAAGGAGAAGGATGAGAAGAAGGAGAAGGATGAGAAGAAGGAGAAGGAGAAGGATGAGAAGAAGGAGAAGGATGAGAAGAAGGAGAAGGATGAGAAGAAGGAGAAGGATGAGAAGAAGGAGAAGGATGAGAAGAAGGAGAAGGAGAAGGATGAGAAGCAGGAGAAGGAGAAGGATGAGAAGAAGAAGGATGAGAAGAAGGAGAAGGATGAGAAGAAGGAGAAGGATGAGAAGAAGGAGAAGGATGAGAAGAAGGAGAAGGATGAGAAGAAGGAGAAGGATGAGAAGAAGGAGAAGGATGAGAAGAAGGAGAAGGATGAGAAGAAGAAGAAGGATGAGAAGAAGAAGAAGGATGAGAAGAAGAAGGATGAGAAGAAGAAGAAGGATGAGAAGGAGAAGGATGAGAAGAAGGAGAAGGATGAGAAGAAGGAGAAGGATGAGAAGAAGAAGAAGGATGAGAAGAAGAAGAAGGATGAGAAGAAGAAGAAGGATGAGAAGAAGAAGAAGGATGAGAAGAAGGAGAAGGATGAGAAGAAGGAGAAGGATGAGAAGAAGAAGAAGGATGAGAAGAAGAAGAAGGATGAGAAGAAGGATGAGAAGAAGGAGAATTCCAAGCCGGCAAAAAGTGTATCTGCAGAGCTCCGCTATTTCTTAGCGGAGCTCTGCAGATACACTTAGCGGAGCTCTGCAGATACACTTTTTGCCGGCTTGGAATTCTTCTTATTTTCATCCTACTTCTTCTTCTTCATCCTCATCCTCAGAAGAAGAAGAAGAGGATGAGGATGAAGAGGAAGAAGAAGAAGAAGAAGAAGTAGGATGAAAATAAGAAGAATTCCAAGCCGGCAAAAAGTGTATCTGCAGAGCTCCTCTATTCTGCAGATACACTTAGAGGAGCTCTGCAGATACACTTTTTGCCGGCTTGGAATCCTTCTTATTTTCATCCTACTTCTTCTTCTTCTTCATCCTCATCCTCAGAAGAAGAAGAAGAGGATGAGGATGAAGAAGAAGAAGAAGTAGGATGAAAATAAGAAGAATTCCAAGCCGGCAAAAAGTGTATCTGCAGAGCTCCGCTAAGTGTATCTGCAGAGCTCCGCTATTTCTGACAGTTCTCTGACATTCACTCCATACAGCGGTTGAAACATTGTATCTATTTGTTTCCATCAATGGAAACAAATAGATACAATGTTTCAACCGCTGTATGGAGTGAATGTCAGAGAACTGTCAGAAATAGGCTATTTCTGACAGTTCTCTGACATTCACTCCTCAACCGCTGTATGGAGTATTGAATGTCAGAGAACTGTCAGAAATAGCCTATTTCTGACAGTTCTCTGACATTCACTCCATACAGCGGTTGAAACATTGTATCTATTTGTTTCCATAAATGGACAGTCAGAGAACTGTCAGAAATAGAGGAGCTCTGCAGATACACTTTTTGCCGGCTTTGAATTCTTCTTATTTTCATCCTACTTCTTCTTCTTCATCCTCATCCTCTTCTTCTTCCGAGGATGAGGATGAAGAAGAAGAAGAAGTAGGATGAAAATAAGAAGAATTCCAAACCGGCAAAAAGTGTATCTGCAGAGCTCCTCTAAGTGTATCTGCAGAATAGAGGAGCTCTGCAGATACACTTTTTGCCGGCTTGGAATTCTTCTTATTTTCATCCTACTTCTTCTTCTTCTTCTTCTTCTTCTTCATCCTCATCCTCAGAAGAAGAGGATGAGGATGAAGAAGAAGAAGTAGGATGAAAAGAAGAATGAAAAGAAGAAGAATGAAAAGAAGAATGAGAAGAATGAAAAGATTCTTCTTCTTTTCATTCTTCTTTTCATTCTTCTTCTTTTCATTCTTCTTCTTCTTTTCATTCTTCTTTTCATTCTTCTTTTCATTCTTCTCATTCTTCTTTTCATTCTTCTCATTCTTCTCATTCTTCTTTTCATTCTTCTTCTCATTCTTCTTTTCATTCTTCTTCTTCTTTTCATTCTTCTTTTCATTCTTCTCATTCTTCTTTTCATTCTTCTTTTCATTCTTCTTTTCATTCTTCTTCTCATTCTTCTTTTCATTCTTCTTCTTTTCATTCTTCTTTTCATTCATTCTTCTTCTTTTCATTCTTCTTCTTCTTCTTTTCATTCTTCTTTTCATTCTTCTCATTCTTCTTTTCATTCTTCTCATTCTTCTTCTCATTCTTCTTTTCGTTCTTCTTCTCATTCTTCTTTTCATTCTTCTTCTTCTTTTCATTCTTCTTTTCATTCTTCTCATTCTTCTTTTCATTCTTCTTTTCATTCTTCTTCTCATTCTTCTTCTTCTTTTCATTCTTCTTTTCATTCTTCTTCTCATTCTTCTTTTCATGAAGAAGAAAAGAAGAATGAGAAGAAGAATGAGAAGAAGAATGAGAAGAAGAATGAAAAGAAGAATGAGAAGAAGAATGAAAAGAAGAATGAAAAGAAGAATGAGAAAAATGAAAAGAAGAATGAAAAGAAGAAGAATGAAAAGAAGAATGAAAAGAAGAAGAAGAAGAATGAAAAGCAGAAGAATGAAAAGAAGAAGAAGAAGAATGAAAAGAAGAAGAAGAATGAAAAGAAGAATGAAAAGATTCTTCTTCTTTTCATTCTTCTTTTCATCCTTCTTCTTCTTTTCATTCTTCTTCTTCTTCTTTTCATCTCATTCTTCTTTTCATTCTTCTCATTCTTCTTCTCATTCTTCTTTTCATTCTTCTTCTTCTTTTCATTCTTCTTTTCATTCTTCTCATTCTTCTTTTCATTCTTCTTCTTCTTTTCATTCTTCTCATTCTTCTTTTCATGAAGAAGAAAAGAAGAATGAAAAGAAGAATGAAAAGAAGAAGAATGAAAAGAAGAATGAGAAGAATGAAAAGAAGAAGAAGAAGAATGAATTGAAGAAGAAGAATGAAAAGAAGAATGAAAAGAAGAAGAAGAAGAATGAAAAGAAGAAGAAGAAAAATGAAAAGAAGAAGAAGAATGAAAAGAAGAAGAAGAATGAAAAGAAGAAGAAGAATGAAAAGAAGAAGAAGAAGAATGAAAAGAAGAAGAAGAAGAATGAAAAGAAGAAGAAGAAGAATGAAAAGAAGAAGAAGAATGAAAAGAAGAATGAGAAGAATGAAAAGATTCTTCTTCTTTTCATTCTTCTTTTCATTCTTCTTCTTCTTCTTTTCATTCTTCTTTTCATTCTTCTCATTCTTCTTTTCATTCTTCTCATTCTTCTTCTCATTCTTCTTCTCATTCTTCTTCTCATTCTTCTTTTCATTCTTCTTTTCATTCTTCTTCTCATTCTTCTTTTCATTCTTCCTCTTCTTTTCATTCTTCCTCTTCTTTTCATTCTTCCTCTTCTTTTCATTCTTCTCATTCTTCTTTTCATTCTTCTTTTCATTCTTCTTCTCATTCTTCTTTTCATGAAGAAGAAAAGAAGAATGAAAAGAAGAATGAAAAGAAGAAGAAGAATGAAAAGAAGAATGAGAAGAAGAATGAAAAGAAGAATGAGAAGAATGAAAAGAAGAATGGAAAGAAGAAGTATTCCAGTACAGCAAATAGTGTATCTGCAGAGAGCTCCGCTATTTCTGACAGTTCTCTGACAGTTCCTTCACATGTACAGCGGTTGAAACATTGTATCTATTTATTTCCGAATAAAAACATCTGTATCCTAAATGGAAACAAATAGATACAATGTTTCAACCGCTGTACATGTGAAGGAACTGTCAGAGAACTGTCAGAAATAGCGGAGCTCTCTGCAGGGACACTTTTGCCGGCTGATCGGGAAAAATCCGATTCGCGCACCCGAATTATGCAAATATTCGGATTCGACGCGAATCGAATTTTTCCTGAAATTCGAAACGAATTCCACTTCGCCTGGTTCGATTCGCTCATCTCTAGTGTTAATGAAGTTAACAAGAGTTGCAGTAGATGGGCAACAATGAGATAATCTTCAAACCAGGAATGGTTTTACAGGTGGAGGCCACTGACATTTTTTTCCTACTTATCTTTTCTGGCAGTTTTTCACTAGTTTTGCATTTGGCTAGGGTCAGTGTCACTACTGGTAGCATGAGGTGATACTTGGACCTTGCAGAGGTTGCACAGAAGGTTTGCTGCGTCTCCCAGCATAGTCTCAAGATCGTGGAGGAGATTCCAGGAGACAAGCAGTTACTCTAGGAGAGCTGGGCAGGGTCGTAGAAGGTGCTTAACCCATCAGCAAGACCAGTATCTGCTTCTTTGTGCAAGGAGGAATAGGATGAGCACTGCCAGACCAACAGCAGGCCACTGGTGTGAATGTCTCTGAGCATACAATCAGAAGCAGGCTTCAAGGGGGTGGCCTGAGGGCCCAACGTCCTCTAGTGGGCCCTGTGCTCACTGCCCAGCACCACAGAGCTCGATTGGCATTTGCCATTGAACAGCAGAATTGGCAGGTCCACCACTGGCGCCCTGTGCTTTTCACATATGAGAGCAGGTTCATCCTGAGCACATGTGACAGACGTGAAAGGGTCTGAAGAAGCCGTGGAGAACGTTATGCTGCCTGTAACATCATTCAGCATGATCATTTTGGTGGTGGGCCAGTGATGGTCTGGGGAGGCATATCCAAGGAGGGACGCACAGACCTCTACAGGCTAGACAATGACACCCTGACTGCCATTAGGTATTGGGATGAATTCCTTGGACCCATTGTCAGACTCTACACTGGTGCAGTGGGTCCTGGGTTCCTCCTGGTGCATGACAATGCCCAGCCTCATGTGGCAAGAGTATGCAGGCAGTTCCTGGAGGATGAAAGAATTTATACCATTGCATGGCCCCCACTTTCGCCAAACATAAATGCAATAGAACACCTCTAGGATATAATGTTTCGGTCCATCCAACACCGCCAGGTTGCACCTCAGACTTTCCAGGAGCTCAGTGATGCCCTGGTCCAGATCTGGGAGAAAATACCCCAGGACACCATCCGTCGTCTCATTAGGAGCTTGCCCCGACATTGTCAGGCATGCATACAAGCACACGGGGCCATACAAACTACTGAGTACCATTTTGAGCTGCTGCATCATTTTTTCAGTTTGATTTTTGCGGTCTCTTTGAATTCAGTCCTCTGTTGGTTGATAATTTTCATTTCCATCAAACGATGAGGCATCCTTACATTCCTAACACATTACCTAACCAATTCATATTTTTCCCCATTGAGATGTGATGTGTTTTCAAAGTGTCCCTTTAATTTTTTTTGAGCAGTGAATATTGCAACCTACCAGACCTTAGATGTGATACCCGCTTTCTTAAATTTTTCAGGCAAGGGCATTTTCAGCAAGTACAGAAAATATCTGTAGATGTTTCTAGAATTACAGTGTTATTGTCACTTTCTCTGAGCTGCAAGAAAGCACACATAAAATTGTGTATTGTGTAAACTACTAGTCCTGTCCACCCACCATGTAATGGATATAAACAAAGGCAGAAATGTTTTAATTACAGCCTGTGTACCAATCACAATTGCCCCATAGATACAGTGGAGAAAAAAAGCATAGACACGGGGGCAGGGGCGGACTGACCATTTGGAAACTCGGGCAGTGCCCGAGGGCCCGGGGTCAAAAGGGGGCCCCATGAGATGCCCCTGATACCTTTTTCATAGGCTTTTTTGAGTTTGGCAAGGACGCAGGGGCTCCATGATCCCCTATTGCCCAGGGGCCCCATAAGTTGTCAGTCCGCCCCTGCAGGGGGGTTTATTTACTAAAGCTAGTTCACTCAGAATCTCATACACCTGTGCATGGTAGCCAATCAGCTTCTAACCTCAGCTTGTTCAGTTAAGCTTTAGCAATAAAACTGGCAGACTGGTTTCTGTGCAGAAGTGCATGAGATTCTGAGTGAGCCAGCTTTAGTAAATAAACCCCAAAAGGACAGGAAGTATGATATTTGAAGTATTATTAGATGAAAATAAAAGAAGAATGAAATAAAAGAAAACTCATGCATCCACTACTTCTAAGGCCTTGTTCACACCCATGCATTTTTTTGTGCTTTTTGCAGAAACACACTACAGTCCATTTATTATTATTATTATACAGTATTTATAAAGCGCCAATAGTTCGCTAAGCGCTGTACATTACAAAGTGGGACAGAATATGTGACAGAACAATACCAATACAGTGCAAAACATGAGGGGATTGAGGGCCCTGCTCTTTCGAGCTTACAATCTAGGAGGGAGGGGATAGTGGTACAGGAGGAGATAGCTGTGGGGGATGGAGTGGTAGGAAGAGTGGAGGAGGGCGGCAGGTTAGCAGGGGGTGGGGTAGGCTTTCCTGAAGAGATGGGTTTTTAGGGTGCGCCTAAAGGAGAGGAGAGTAGGTGATAATCTGATGGGTTGGGGCAGGGAGTTCCAGAGGATGGGTGACACCCTGGAGAAGTCCTGGAGGCGGGCATGGGAGGAGGAGACCAGGGAACTAGAGAGAAGGAGGTCTTGTGAGGAGCGGAGTGTGCGTGCTGGGCGGTACTTGAATATTAGGTCAGTGATGTAGTTCGGGGCAGTATGGTGGACAGCTTTGTACGTCAGTGTTAGGATTTTGAATTTGATCCGTTGCGCAGTCGGAAGCCAGTGGAGGGATTGGCAGAGGGGGGTGGCGGAAACGGAGCGGTTGGTAAGGTGAATGAGTCTGACAGCCGTATTCAGGATCGACTGAAGCGGGGATAGCCAGCGGCTAACATGGTTTCCTATGGGACACGTTAACATCTATGCATTTTCAGCTGCTGCACTTTTGGTAAGGGTCAGGGACTTTTTTCCCTGCAGCAAATTGCCACATGCATAGGTGTGAACCAAGCCTAAGGACCGACAGGTTACAATAAATTTTAGTTTTTGTGTTTAGATATGCTTCAAGCCAACTAATAGAGCACAAAGAAAGAGAAATGCTGCTTTGTTCTATTCAAAATATATTATTCACACATAAAAACAAAGTAAATAGTTTGGTTTGCAGAATCACTGATATTTTCTTTGTAGCAGATCACATACCTACAAGCTCCGGTTTCTTGTGTGTGCTCATGGTAGAGGGTGGCAGCAACCCCCAAGCCCTGGGTCAGGACACCGACCAACATGTAAATCAACAAGACTTAAAGTGTTACTAAACCCACAACAGTAAAATCAGTCTGTATATGTAGTAAAGCATGCTTGTTATACTCACTGTGGAACCTACGGGGTTAATTCTCCACATCGTGTAAAAAGGATGTTTGATCCTGTCTTTTCTGATCCTCCCCTTCTTCCAGTGTCTCCTAAATATCTCCTGATAGAACAGAGGCTCGGGGGCAAGCTGCACATGCTCAGTTTGGTCTGTATTTTTAGAGAGTTTTTTTTTTTCCCTTAGGAAAGCGCATGGAAAGCACAGGGCCAATCAGCACTGTCCAGACAGAGGTCGGGGGTCCTGCACCCTCCTACAGGAGAATGAAAACTCCTCCTACAAGCTGTAACCAGAGCTCTGCTGGACACTGTTAGAAGTCACAAGACTGCTATATACTGCTGATGAGAAAATGTAATTAGCAGTTTATATTCACTAAACAAATTGCACTTCCATGTTCTCCGTACTGTGGGAGACCAGATATAGTGAATGTAGGGTCCTGGGTTTAGTAACACTTTAATGAGCAATCCTGCTAATATTACTAAAGCTAGAACATAAAAGGATTCATTTACTAAAGCTGGAAAGTGCAAAATCAGGCTCATTTCTGCATAGAATCTAATCAGTCGAGAAAGCTACAGAGACCTGGGATGAGATATGTACCTCCAGCTATGAGCTGGATAAGGCAGGTGGGAGTATACAGTGCACTGTGCCCACATCTGTAGGAGCAGCAGCTCTCTGTACAGGTGGAGGAACTTTTGCTCTGGTTTCCTGAGTTGGGGCCATATTGGTTCCCGCCATTGGTACAAGTCCCCGAGAGAGCTACTGGAAGTGGGAAAACAGGTTCTTAGTAAATGGTTCCTGAGTGAGCTTAGAGGATTTCTGGGCTTTTTACCCTCTGAAAGCTGAAGAGAATGAAAGTCTGTGAGCTGTGAACTAGGTAGCGCTGCACTCATTTTTTTTTTTTTACATTAAAGTATAGCTAAACACGTTTTTTTTTTTTAGTTTTGGATAGAGTGGAGAGTGATTAGAACACATGTTGGGTTTTTATTGCTGTATGTGCCCCTATTAGGGAGATTTACCATCTTTATTTGCCCTGCTTACTGTTGTCACCATAGCTGAAAGTGAGGGTGAATTCCAAATTGTGAATTTTCCCCAGAACAGTAATATAGGGGAAATCTTCCAGTTAGACACTAGTTCTGGTGACAACTAGGATTTCCTTACTTTGGAGGGATTTCCGTTCACTTCCTGTTTTGGCTATGGGACAGGATGTGAAGCAAAATGTCCCCAATGAGGCACAGATGGGAAAAAAAAAAGAAAAAACCTGAAAGGAGTTATTGCTATTACTCTTCCTTGCTCGATCCATACATTTTAATAAACCTCAAAAACAACGAGAAGAAACAGCTTGCATATTTTTGATTGCAAACCACATTACACAATATGCATTATGTTGTAAAAAGTATTACATTCTTAAAACCAGTTCACAGAAAATTTAGATTTTCTGCCTGGCACCCCCAAGAGTGCATTTGGCACAATTATCCTTGCAAAAAGATACCGACACACAGCATCTAGTTCACTATTTTATTAACAATATATTTTGCCCAAGAAGTAACAGTTGCTTACACATTTCAGCTTAAATGGCCTTAATAATAGATAATACACTCCATATTAAACACTGCTAAAATACCATCCCAACATACAATGAACAGGGCAACAATCAGTAATACATGCCAAACACATGGCAATAGATAAGGCCATTATAATCAATAGAAAACATTATTATTATTATACAGGATTTATTTAGCGCCAACAGTTTGCTCAGCGCTTTACAATATAAAGGGAGACAATACAGCAACAATACAGTTCAATACAAGAGGGTTATTAGGGCCCCGATCCTTGGAGCTTACAATCTAAGAGGGTGGTGCTGGTGGTACAAAAGGTAATAACTGTGGGGGATGAACTGGTAGGAGGAATAGAAGATTACGTTATTAGCTGAAGGCAGAATAGGCTTCCATGAAGAGAGAGGTTTTCAGAGATCGCCTAAAAGTGGGCAGAGTAGGTGATAGTCTGATAGATTGGGGTAGAGAGTTCCAGAGGATGGGGGAGGCTCTGGAGAAGTCCTGGAGACGAGCATGGGAGGAGGCAAGGGAGCTAGAGAGCAGGAGGTTGTGGGAGGAGCGGAGAGGACGTTTGGGAAACACAGAATTGCACTGTATGTGATATGAGATGTGAAACAAGGCCTTAATAAAAGTACGTAGTGGAATAATTTAGTTGTCCTAAGCTTTGTATTTACTGGTATTAGGAATGACAAAGCAGCCATGCTTATCAGCATGTCTAAGCGTAATTTATTTTCCTTTCTCTAGGGTTTGAATAACTGGCCACTCTGCTCCTGTGATATTAGAATTTGCTAATAGTCAGCTCACGTTTCAACTCCAGGAGCTCCTGCTGTACTATGTCTTGGAATTCATTGATCACTGTGCTTCTAGCCTGCATCGTATCCCCTTTATTGGGTATGTCAGATTGAGATATACCATATTGGGTAGCAGACTCTGAGCACAAGAATCGAGGCTTAAAGGCCTAGTTCACCTTTTCAGGAAGAATTTCACTTTTCATAATAAATAGGTGTCCTAATGTCATTTCTGGCCCAGCCATCTCGATTTGCTTCCCTCTCGCTTACCTCAGCTATGGAAGCTTTGAACTTTCATCTGTCTGTTTGGATGTTTAACCACTTGCCTGCTGGACACTTTCACCCCCTTCCTGCCCAGGCCAATTTTCAGCTTTCGGCGCTGTCGCACTTTGAATGACTGTTGCACGATCATGGAATTCTGTACCCGAATGAAATTTTTTTTTTTTTTTACACAAATAGAGCTTTTTTAGTGGTATTTAATCACCATTGGAATTTTTTTTATTTTTTGCTAAACAAACAAAAATAGGCAAAACTTTTTGAGAAAAAAAGTTTTTCTTAGTTTCTGTTATAAATTTTTTTAAATAAGTAATTTTTCTTCTTCACTGATGTGCACTGATAGGTGACACTGATGGGCATTGATAGCACTGATCGGTGGCACTGATGAGGCACTTTAATCATTTGTAAATTTGATTTAAACACTGTTTTTCCCAACAAAGGGTTAAAGATCTCAGGACTTAGGAGCTAAATACACTTTCCCTTGGTTTGTTCCGCTAATTGCACTTTGAAATGGTTCAGAATAGCTTGCAGGTGGAGGAGTGCATCTCTGATGTTGGGTTACAATTATTCTTGGTTTTTCAATTTATTGTTTGTATTTTCTAAATGTGTGGGCTGGAACCGTTTGACCTGTGTTGTTACATTTGTGTTCCGTTTTCTTCCTTCAAAAGGGAAATTAAATATTTAGCAACAGTGAAGCTCTTGATTACAGACAGTTATGTTCTTTTAATACACAGTAGCACATAATGAAGTAAGCAGAAAGCTTTCACAAATCACTTTGTGCAGAGATAGTATAGGTTTTGAGTAACATTATAGAGTCTTAACAGTTCTACAGTAGAATACAGTGGAATATATAATGCAATAGTAGGCAGCATCTAAAAGTGTAAAAGGAAAACCTGCCATTATGTTTTTTTATTTTTGATCATAACCTCTTTAGCTTTGGAACTTTAGACAAAATACATATAGTATGTTACCTGTGTTACGTAAAAAAACTCTATTTGGCCAGTCTTGTGATCCAGGTATTCCTGCCAAACAGCTCAACCACTGTCCTGACTTTACTTTGGTCCACTGAGGGAAGGCAGTGCTTGCTACAGTGGGCAAGAATGCACATTACGAAGGACTCCTCAGGGGTTGCCGGTTTTCAGTGCTGACTGCCCTGCAATCTCTGCCACTGTCATCTTCTGGTTTTCTTCACATCTGGCATCTTCACTCTTCAGCCATTGAACAGTCACTTATGATGTACTTTCTGCACATGCATGCTGGAGTTACATCCTTTTGGCCCTGGACTCCATTCTTGGCATTTTGCAGATGCTAGGAATGAGCTAGGAGTGTATCTGTACTGTGCGTGCGCCACAGGTAGTGTATGCAAGAAAAAAAATTTCTAGGAGCTGTATTATTTTTCTTTTTTCAGGCTTTTTTTTCTATTTTCATCTGGTCATCCAGCTAGTAAGTCTGTTGTTTTTCAAAAACACAAGCTCTCCAGCAGAATGTATCAGTTTACATGGATGAGACAGACCATTTATTGCTAGCTTTTATTTATTTATGCAAAACCTTTATCCCAAAAGAAAAAAAAAATTTATAACTGATTATAAAGTGTTAGCTGAAGATTGGCTTCAATTTGTTAAGCAGTGTAAATCTGCTAATACATTTAACACTACTCCCACCCCTGACTGATAGTGCTGCTGTGCCTCCTGTGCTCATTCATCCAGAGTTGTGTCTCACTAATACAGGAGTTGTGTTGTTGGCTAAATCACCAGGTGAAAACAAAGGGGAAAAAAAGCCAGAAAAACTGATGAAGCTACAACATCTAAAGATTGGCTGCATTGTATTGAAATTTTGGGTTTAAAACTACTTTAAAGTTTAATTCTACTTTAAAGTGTAATTGATCTTTACGTTTAAAGTATAACTAAAGGCAACTATTTTTTTTTTTCGTTAGTTCTGGATAGAGTGGAGATGGATTAGAACACAACAGGCTTTTATTGCTATCTGTGTCTCTGTTAGTGAGATTCACGCTCTCTATTTGTCCTCTTCGAGAGTGAAAGGATTCCCAAATTATATGCAGATTCTCTCTGCATTACCCCCTCTCCCCAGCGTTGCCAGGGAACAATATTTATGATTGCATTCTGGGTAATAACAATGGAGAAACGTGTACTGACACACTGCAAATCTTCCAGGCACCCACTACCACATCCCACTGAAGTGCTCACACATCACATCAACATACCACAGAACATTTGTGAACACTTTATGAACACTGCTTTATATTATGGAGAGTGTAGCAAGTGAAATATGGTCAACAGTAGGTGATAGGATCAATTCCTGTCTGTAGCCCAACTTGTCCTCGATTATTTTTCACCAACAGGCCCAGGAGAAATAAAGCTCCAGACACTGAAGTGTAAAAGCTAAATTTCAGAAATTTTAATGCAAGACAAAAACTGTTATACAGAACTCGATAGGCGTTACTAGGCCAGAATGACCAATTAAATATTATGCTCTTATCAAAGAAGATATAAACTACAAATGGCTGATGAGTACCATATAAGGTGATTTCGTTTACAGAAAAATGAAACTAAACTCAGGAAACGAGAGTTTAGTTACAAACAAAACTCAAAACAGAAACTAACTGTTTACATATCTAGAAATGGAGGCATTATACAAAATGAATGGCAGTTAAAAAGACATATTTCTTAACAGTTCCTCCCTTTGTCACAAAGTGACAAGACATCAAATTTCACAGTTGTTTCCAATATGCATCTGGGTTCTTTAAAAGCTTGTCAAAAATACACATGGAAAGTTTAGCAACAACCTATTATTATTATTATAGAGTATTTATAAAGCGCCAATAGTTCGCTCACATTACAAAGGGAGACAGAACATGTGACAGTACAGTAACAATACAATGTGATACACGAGGGGTTCGAGGGCCCTACTCTTTTGAGCTTACAATCTAGGACCTAGAACACAAATATTAGTAAAAGACAGAACAAAATCAGCATGCCTACTTTCTGAAACCATCCAAAACAATCTCCAAAACTTCCCAACCCTTTAAAAGGATTCCAGCCATCTTTGGCTATGGATCTAGCTCAGCTTGTAAAGCATTTACCTGGGCTGTATGATTCTCAATGACTTCATAATAATCTAGAATCTCAGCAGATGTGTTCTGTATCCATGTACAACACTCATAGTCAGTAGTAGACTCACACAGTCCGGTCAATGCTACACCCAAGAAAATTTAACAGAGATATACTGTCCTGCCTACAAGCCTCCCAGTTTAGTAAACAAAGTAATAAGTCATCAATGTACTGGAGCAACGTGGAACCATTGCGGGGTACCCAACCCTTCAAGGATTCTAGGAGGGCCATGGAATATACAGCCAGAGAATCCACATAGCCTTAGGGCAATCTGGCTCAGGTTAACTGTTTGCTGGCCAGAGTGAAATTTAACAGTAGTTGTGTCTCTTTGTCAACTTGGATGGAATAAAAAAAAGCATTGCTTAAATCGATCACAGTATAACACTTTGTATCATGTAGAATGGAGGTAAACAATGAGGGCACATCTGAGACAATGGGTGCTATTCTCCTTTTCCCCTATTTATGTTGCTATCTCTTTCTAGGATTATAATTATGTTGTAACCCCTGAAAAATGTGCTTTGTTGGTAGATTTGGAGACCTCAAAACATCCAGCGGCGTCTTTCTCCATCATTTGTTTTTCAAACATACCTGCATCCATCTCTGTCCAGTTTGAAATAAGCTGTCTTATTAACAGCGAAATTTCAGGTCTGAATCCTGCCATCAAGGTATGGTGCCCATTTCTGCACTATCCATATCCATCCCAGCTTCTTTGTTCCAGACTTTTCTAAATCCTTTCACATGCTCTGTCACTGTATCCTTTGTTCCTTGCTTACAAGCAACAGCAGTTGCTAATGATTTTCTACTTTTCCATATTCACTCCATCTCGGCTTTCACCTCCTCCCACACCTTTTTCTGAGTGTCTTCCTTCAGTCTTACATGAGTGGTTGCCGGGGTTCCAAGATCAACTAGAACATGTACTGTAGGCAGCTTAGTCCTGTCAAACTCTGAGTCCATGTCATATCCCAAAATTCCGTCAATTATTAATTTCATTATCAATTTCCTTGTGTGGTTTCTTTAAATAATTTATGCAGGCAGTTGGATTCTTTGTGGGGTCTGGACTATTCTTTATAATGTCATTCATTTCTGTCATGTCCATGGGCTTTATTACCACATCATTTCCCATTACAATGTATGGAAAAGCTACATTTTCCCCCTCGTCATTCTTTCCTTTCTCACCCGGGACTACTGCCAGGTCTCTCTTTTTCTTCTTTTCTTCCTCCTTCTGCCCTTCCCTCCTCCCCCTGTTCTGTACTATCAGGACTCTATCAGGTATATATTCTGTCTGTACTATGGGAGGTTGTGGTGGTCTGTCCACCCTTGGAAATCTGAGGAAATCATCATCTTTTTTTCTTTTTTTTTTGGAAAAGCTGGATGTACTTCTGTATAACTTGGCGGAGTAGTTGGTGGGGCTAAAGAGTGGAGATTTACATTACTGAGCTCTTGAGTGTAACCAGATGCATATTTCAGCCAGTGAAGACCTGCTGCTTTCATATACTTCATATCCCATTCAGGGTCCCCTGAAAACCACGGGAAAGTTTCCTTATCTCCCAAACACAGTCCCATTAGCATGTACATATGTAGCTTATCATTAGACCCATCTGTAGGAAAGGGACTACTGCTTTTCATACCGAGTGACTACTTGGCAATATTCTCTATGAAAGGGACCACATAATAATCATCCCATAACAATACCGTTATCACATATTCCTTATAAGTTAACCTAAATTCAGAATTTGCTCGTCTTTCTTTCTTTTTCTTAGACATATCACTTAACACTTTACGCAGATGCTTTAGAACATTGGGCAGAGGCCCTTACCATGGACTATACCCATCTTTAAGCAAAACAGTTGTTAGGCAAAGCACTAAATTATTACAGTGTCAGCACTTATTCTCTGAAGCAAAGAGGCTGTAACACCAACCTTCTCAACAGTTCAGGAATTTAACGCTTAAAAGCATGGACCTTGTAATATTCCTATTCTATAACACAAAAATGCTAAAGAACAGTTTCTTAACATGCAGCAAATAAGCACTTATACTTCTAAAATGGCAAAAATAAATGAGGACTCCTATGAAGCCACAATATTATTCCTGCCTAGGCAATTTTTCCCCAGAGTTTTCAAACCTCTGAATTCCCTTTGAGGTTCCAAACTTTAAAGACTCCCCACGAGACCCAGTGATTTCAATGAATTTGGATACTATTCCCGGGTTTCAAATGGGGACTATCAAGGTAAAGACTAAGACGTATTTTCAGCTTACCTGGATGGCTGTGCCTTTGTCCCAAAATTCTGACACCAAATTAAGAGGGTCAATTACTGTTTGTAGCACAACTTGTTCTCGATTATTTTTCACCACCAGGCCCTGAAGAAATAAAGCTCCAGACACCAAAATGTAAAATCTAAATCTCTGATAGTTTAATGCAAGACAAAAACTCTTATACAGAACTCAATAGGCATTACTAGGCCAGAATGACCAATGAAATATTATGCTCTTAACAAAGAAGATAGAAACTACAAATGGCTGATGAGTACCATGGAAGGTGATTCCATTTACAGAAAAATTAAACTAAATTCAGGAAATGAGAGAAAAGTTACAAACAAAACTCAAAACCGAAACTAAGTGTTTACACATCTAGAAATTGAGGCATTATACAAAATGGATGCCAGTTAAAAAGACATATTTCCTTACAGTGGGCAGAGTTAGGAATTCCAAAAATCTCTCTCTCCACCCTCATATTCCCTCTTTTTTTGAGATTATAGGCGTTTCTTCTTACAGTTTACCATGACTGCTACTCTTGCTGACATGGGGCCAGTGGTGTACCCTTTTAGGGATTGTGTGATACTGCTGTCCTGTAAGTGCTCTGAATACCTGCCTTCAATTTATTATGCATTCATTGGTGCCAAGGTGTTTAATATTTAAGTGTTCCCTTTTGTTTTCTGTCATGTCCCTTTGGGCTCAGGGCCATACTTACAAGCATATGTTCTGCTTTGCCTGTCTACACTCTACTGGGACTTATATGGCTGGTAATGGCCCGTAGACCTTATGGAGGACTCCAAATTTCTGTGTCCAGGACTTGGGAGGGGGGGGGGGGGTTGTTTTGGGATTTTGGTGTTATATTTGTATTTTTATTTCTGTGATTTTGTATCTTTTTTTCCAAATCAAACTTAGAACTCAAATGAAAATAAAAATAAAATAAAGAAATAAAAAAAAAACATTATGGAAACAAAATCTCTGTTTAATATCATGTCTGACCTTTACGTACCGGGGTTCAGGTATAGTCTAAGGTCAACTTAGTTGTTCTGATAGAATGCATGGTGCCAGCTTTATTTAAGGGGTTTACCCCTATAGAATTGTTTACAATGGAGGTTGGTGTCCAATACATTAATAGGTCCTAACTGTTAATCCGCAGATACACCATAATGTCATTTCACAAATTTAAAAAAATTAAAAAAATGTATATTTGAACCAGAATTGCATGTCACTTAAACATATTTTAATTTGCAAAATCACTTTACAGTAGGTGGCCCTCATCGGATTTTCAGAATTTCAAAGCTGTCCATGACAACATTTGCAACGTCTTCTGTAGTGTAGATCACTTTACTACTATGAACAGGAATGGTCATTAGTAATATGATAGAAGTATGACCTCATGCTGTTACAAGATACTTGTCTGCAAAGTTATTTTTTTCTCTTGTTGAGAGGAATAATAGAAATGGCTTTCTGTTGACTAAATTTTGTTTATGGAACTATTCATGATTTAACCTGTTCCCGCCTGGCCAATAGCAAAATGACGGCTGAACTGGACTCTCGTCGATCTGAGTGGGCGTCATATGGCATCCTTAATTCACTGCATATCCCCCAGAAAGGCACTGCCCCTTCTAATATAATTCATTGCATAAAAGCACATAAAGCATTAGAAAGATCACAGAGTATATCAATCTTAGGAACGGGTGCAGAGACCCGACGCGTTTCGTACATTAGCTACTTCAGGGGTTCAAAGGGAAATGGCTGTCTTTTCATGGTCATCCAAAGAACTTTTTAAAACATTCTGTTAAAATATGGCATATTTTTGGATTCTTCTTACACTGTCTGTCCATCACATGAAAGGGGGGAGGATGGTAATTGGTTGCTATTGGCAACACATAATTCTTTTCAGATACATTTATATGCAAGGGCCGTAGTTTTAAGTTTTTTTTTTTTTTTGCTTTTCAAGAGAGACAATCTGTACGTTAGGAACCATTACTGCATTTGTTGTATCAGATTATCACTTTTTTGTAGAGCTATAGCTGCAGCTAGAATATTCCAGCATTTGGCACTTCTGGGCATGTTGAATGCCTGCATCTCCCTATTGCACCCTGTGGCAGGCACCCATTTCAACCTTATGCCACTAATGTATCCCTGCAGCCCCAAATTGCCAGTCTGGTTGTTTAAACAGGGTTATGCACTAGTTTTAAGCAAACCCATTGCTATGCCTTGGCTGGGCAAAGCACATGTTTGCGTTAAATCCTCAACAACCAGGCAACTAGCATTTTCAGCAGATGATCAAAAAAAAGTTGCCTACATATTCACTCCTTTGTTATATCTTGCCTTGACTATTGTAACTCCCTCCTCATTGGCCTACCTCGTCGCCGGCTATCCCCTCTTCAGTCTATCATGAATGCTCCTGCCAGACTCATCCACCTTACTAACTGTTCTGTATCTGCCACCCCTCTCTACCAATCCCTCCACTGGCTTCCCGTTGCCCAACGGATAAAATTCAAAACACTAACAATAACGTATAAAGCCATTTATAATTCTGCCCCAAATTACATCACCGATCTTGTCTCTAAATATCACCAAACCGTACTCTCCGCTCCTCGCAAGACCTCCTACTCTCTAGCTCCCTTGTCTCCTCCTCCCATGCTCATCTCCAGGACTTCTCCAGAGCTTCCCCCATCTTCTGGAACTTTCTACCCTAATGTATCAGACTATCGCCTACTCTGCTCACTTTTAGGTGATCTCTGAAAACCTATCTCTTCAGGGAAGCCTATCCTGCCCTCAGCTAATACTGGAATCTTCTACTCTTCCAACCAGTCCATCCCCCACAGTTACTACCTTTTGTACCACTAGCCCCTCCCTCCTAGATTGTAAGCTCCAAGAAGCAGGGCCCTCAAATCCCTCTTGTATTGAACTGTATTGTTGCTGTATTGTCTCCCGTTATATTGTAATGCGCTGAGCAAACTGCTGGCGCTGCATAAATCCTGTATAATATTAATAATAATAATACATATTTCTCATATTACAAGTCTTTTCTTTTTTTGAAATTTTTTTTAAATTAAATTTTAAAAGCAATTTAAAGATACAAAACAGAGCCTATAGGGCATACCCAGGCTCGGTACCACGCTTAAACAAGTTACAACATAATTATAACAATTAACAATTATTTAACCTGTACGCTCATTCTCAAGGTATGACAGGACAATCTTAAACACCAAAACTCCAGAACAAACTCTGAACTAGGAATTGTACAGGAATGTCAATTCAGGGGCTCCAGACCAACGTGAATAACCAAACAGACAGGGATTAGAGTTAGATCTATAGAAAGGAACACTGAAATACACCTGGGTTAAGTCTAAGTGTCCTGGTCCTCAAGTGAATCTGGAGAATCAACCCAAATATCCCATATTTTATGAAACTTATAAAGGTATCCCCTTCAGATGTAGGTGGCCTTATACAATGACAGCATAGAATTAATTATCTTCTTCCAGGAGTTAGATGTAGGGGCATTAGGGGACTTCCATTGCAACACAGTGGCTTTCCTAGCATAAAACAATAAAAATTCCACTAAGGCTCTGATGGCCCTACTGTGTGTCAGCGAATCAACCAGCCCCACCAGACATACATCCACCGAAAGTGGTACTTGAATGGTAGTAACTGAAAAAATACAGGCCACTACCGACCCCCACAAAAACTGAGCATGTGGGCACTGCAAGAAAATATGTATGAAATCCGCTGGGGTCACCCCACATCTCCAGCAGTCAACCCGAATTGAAGGATATATTCTGTAAAGACGAATGGGGGTAAGATAATTTGCAGAATTTTAAACTGGATCATCCTATCCTTAACTGAGAGCAATGGTTGAAAGGAACATTCCCAAGCATCCTCCCCATTGTCCAGGTTTGGAGAATCAACTAGCCACTTACTTAAGCACTTCCAATCGCTTATGAACAGAGGGAAGCACTTCCTTATATATGATAAAGACAGGCTTAATCAGCGTATCGCTTCTAATTAAATTCTCCAAATTTGATTCATACGGAGCCATAGCTGTCACTGGAAATTGTGTATAAGTGTGTCTGAGCTGCAGGTATCTAAACAGAAAGGTATTTGAGAGAACATATTGCTGTTTCAGACTATCAAATGTACGTAATTCCCAGGGTCTTTGCAAAAGTGATAAACGAAATCTCTGCTGTTTCGACTCCCAAAAAAAGGAAGTGAGACATATTGACTAAACGAAAATATGATTTCGGGATCCAGACAGGTGAATGGCGCAACTTATAGAGGAAGTCCGGCAGCAACTTCATTTTAAAAATATTAATCCAACCCAGCAACGTTAGAGGAAGACCTTCCTAGGCCTTTAATTTGATTTTCATGTTAGTTAACAAGGGGGCCAGATTCAAGTTACAATAATCACTGGTAGAAGGGGAGATCGAAATGCCTAAATATTTAATTTGACTGGCCAAGGGAATATTGGGATCAGCCTGCCCGCAAGCACCTGGATCGATCAGATAGGATTTGTGATTTTGGCCAATTGACATGTAACCCCGAGTAGGCAGAAAAATCAGAAATAATGTTCAGGATCTCCTTAAGGGAGGGGCCTGCATCATTAAGGAATAAAATGAGATCATCAGCATACATGGCCACTTTTTCACACAGTTCTCCCAGCCGAATGCCAGCCACCTCTGGGGAGCAGCAAAGGACAACTGCTAAAGGTTCCATCATGAGGGCAAACAGAGCTGGCGAAATCGGGCAACCCTGTTGAGTGCCCTTGCCAACTTGAAAGGAAGCCAAGAGTGTCCCATGCAATTTGATTTGGGCTGTCGGGGAATAGTATAGTAAATGAATCCACATTCTAAATTCTGGCCCAAAACCCATGCATTCAAGCACCACAAACATATAAGGCCAGGCCACCGAGTCGAAAGCTTTCTCTATATCTAGAGCCACAAGAACCCGAGTAGCAGAGGTCTCTGGGTGTAACTGCAAATGAGTAAATACCCTGCGCAAATTCACATCAGTCGATTTCCCTGGTATAAAACTGGTCTGATCAATGCTAACTAGGGAAGACAAAAGTTTTGTCAATCTGGCGACCAGTATTTTAGTAAAAAATCTTAAGATCATAGTTGAGCAAGAAAATAGGCCTATCCAATGCACAATGAGAATAGTCCTTGCCGGGTTTCGGCAATAAAACTATATGGGCCTGATACATGGAAGGGGGCAATGAAACCTGGGTCTTACACTCTGAATATAAATGAAGAAGTCTAGGCACCACTGTGGGAGCATACTTCTTATACCACTCCCCTGGTATACCGTCTGGGCCATGAGTCTTGTTACCCGGCAAGGACTGTATAGCAGACTCAATTTCCTCCACCGTGATATCCTTGTCAAGTTCCACAGCCTCCTCCTGCTAAAGTCGAGGAAGATCCAGAATGGACAAATAACACTGTTCAACAGGTAAAAAGTTTTGGGCATAAAATTAGCTAATCTTACATAATTTTGGGGTGCTGAAAACGAAAATGACCCTAAAAAATGTTGATTGGCTCTAGTTTGCATGATATATTCACCCATCTAATGACGTAAGCCATTCAAAATTATGATGCAACTTTAGCTGCATATTGCGCAATTGATACTGGTGACCAATAGAAAATTGCATGTATACTGAGATGATGCAATATTAGCCTTTAATTGCATCACTTCACTGCATAAAAGCTGCAGTATCTGTAGCTGATTGTAGTTCGACAGCGTCTTTACATTTCGTTTTATGCTTATATAGGCTACTCAGTAATGCCTCGAACTTGTGTGAATAAAGCAGATAATTTCTGCTATATCTGCGGTGAAATAACTTTTATCTCACAAAATAGGAGGATAACAGGAATGATTAAGAAAGCCTACAACTTGTATTTTGGTTGCAAGATAGGAGACCAGGACAAGAGTTGGGCACCACATATATGCTGCAATTCTTGTGGGACGGCACTGGAGCAATGGTTGAATGGAAAAAAGGCATCTATGCCTTTCTCTGTGCCAATGATTTGGAGAGAGCCAACAGATCATGTTAGTAATTGTTACTTTTGTATGGTGCTTCCAATTGTAAAAGGGCTAAATAAGAAGAAAAAGTTATCTGTGCACTATCCAAATATTCCATCGGCAATACATCCAGTTCCTCATGGAGAGGGGCTACCAATTCCTAAAGCACCAGAATCCTTCGTGGTTGAGTCAAGTGAGGAAGAACCTGAAGCGTGTAGTCACGTGCAGTTGTAAGAGATAGCCCTTTCCTCGAATACAAGAGAAAAGCCAAGAGAAGCAAAACCGACACAAACTGAAGACAAAACTAGTGAGAATCCTAAGTATTAAAATGATTCAACTTAGCTTATGGCTATAATTTTTCTTGGTAATCCTATGCAATATATTATGCCATTTAGGCTTTGTTATGTAGTCAATATCACTTGCTTTATATTTGTGGAAAGACATCTATCTATATAATTATTGTGCATTATGTAGTCATTACGCCTATAGTAGAAAACTTTCCGTTTACAGAAAAACTAGAGCCAATTGACAAATTTCATTGTTATATTTGAACTCAGAATGTGAAATTCATTAAGAAATGGATCCTTTTGTTTCCAAAACTGGCAAAAAATAAAAATTTGTTGAACAGTGTAATCAGAGAGGTCGGAGCCAACCACACTAGAACTAGCACCATAAAGACCACTATAGTAATGCATGAACTCCTGAAGGATACGATCAGGGTCAGAAGTTACAGTGCCATCTGCACAATTGATATTTGAAATAACCGTGTGGGCCCTAGAATCCAGCAGATTAGCCAACAATTTGCCGTTTTTGTCCTCAGACTCAAAAACCCTGCCCGCCAGAGATCTGAGATCCATTTTGGTAGCAGAGGTTAGGTGGAGGGACAAATTACGTTTCGCTTGGGCAAGTAAATTAAAATTAGCTTGGGTCGGCGAATCAACAAACCATGCTGCCGCAGACGTCTCACACTCCTCTAAGTGTTGTAACTCCAAGGACATATCCCGCCTAACCATCTTAATGGCCGATATATATTCCCCCCAAATATGTGCTTTAAACATGTACCATACCATAGGAGCAGAGGCAGAACTGTCATTCACCTCCCAATAAAGGAACATGGCGGGAGAGATCACATCCCCAACCTTGGGGTTCTGTATCCATTTATTGTCTAAACGCCAACAGCCAGAATGATGGGCATTGGACAGGGTGACCCTGAGCTCCACAGGGGCATGATCCGACAGACCCGAAGGTAAATAGGAGACCTCTCTAACCGTGGACAAAGTGCAAGCATTCCCAAAAATGATTCCCAAGAATGAGGTCTAAGCGAGAGGCCGATTTGTGCGTGGAGGAAAAACAGGAGTAGGCTCTGGTGAGGGGGTTTTTTTCATCGCTAACTTTCAGTAAACTCAAATGCCTGGGCCCATTGAAGCTCCAAGGGGATTCGATGAATCTAAATGTGCATCAAGTATTGAATTGAAATCACCAGCAATATATAATTGTGAAAACTGAAGGAGAGCTAGATTTTCATATATGGTATATAGAACCTGTGGATTGAAGGGAGGAGGGACATATACATTAACAATAGCAAACACGGCCGCTCTAATTTCCAGGAACAAAATAATGTACCTGCCAATGGGATCAGTAATTAGGTGCACTACCTTATATGCTAAGAATTTATTTAGAATAATGGCAACTCCCCTGGCATAACAGGAATAAGTGGAGTGAAAGGAATGTTGAATCCAGGAGGTGGGTTTCTTGCAGGAGCAAGATATGAGGCTTATAGCGGTTCAAATATTTAAACATAAGCGCTCGTTTGAATTTGTTATTAAGACCCCTAACATTCCATGATATTACTTTCAACTCCATAGACTAAAGGTGGCATGTAGAATCAGTATCAGAGATCCACAATCTAAAAACTGAAATTCCTCAGCCCCAGGGAGTGCCAGAACCCCAAAAGCATAAAAAGGGAAATAAAGGGTAATTCACAAAAAAATCAGAGAGCCATATGGGAAAATGAGCGTACACTTCAAAAACAATAAATAACTCCCTACTGACCATAATCCCCAACAGACAACTCAAGTTAGTTTAATTCCCTAGACAAAAACTGCAGTGTCTTCAGCAACGATCTGAGCTGGAATAGAGAAAACGGTGCTCCAATATATAGTCATTAAAGAAGAAACTGGGTGGATAGCTGAAGAACTCCGTATAGAGGCAGAAACATGTCTCAATGCGGGATACTCCCAATTAACAGATGGTGGTAAGGGGAGAGTAATGTGAGCTGATACTGAGTAATAATTATACATTATGTTAGACAACATTATACACCAGCAAAAGAAAAAAAAAAGGAGAACTCAAGTTTCCCTTATACAGTGAGGAACAGAAGTATTTGAACACTCTGCGATTTTGCAAGTTCTCCCACTTAGAAATCACATTGTAGGTGCATTCCCACTCTGAGAGACAGAATTTAAAAAAAATTCAGGAAATCACATTGTATGATTTTTAAAGAATTTATTTGTCTTGCACTGCTGAACATAAGTATTTGAGAAAATCAGTGTTAATATTTGGTACAGAAGCCTTTGTTTGCAATTACAGAGGTCAAACATTTCCTGTAGTTCTTGATCAGGTTTGCACACACTGCAACAGGGATTTTGGGCCACTCCTCCACATAGATCTCCTCTAGATCTGTCAGGTTTCGGGGCTGTCACTGAGCAACACGGAGTTTCAGCTTCCTCCAAAGATGTTCTATTGGATTTAGGTCTGGAGACTGGCTAGGCCACTCCAGAACCTTGATATACTTCTTACGGAGCCACTCCTTGGTTATCCTGGCTGTGTGCTTTGGGTTGTTGTCATGTTGGAAGACCCAGCCACGACCCATCTTCAATGCTCTGACTGAGGGAAGGAGGTTGTTGCTCAAAATCTCACAATAAATGGCCCCATTCGTCCTCTCCTTAATACAGTGCGGTCGTCCTGTCCCCTTTGCAGAAAAGCACCCCCAAAGCATGATGTTACCACCCCCATGCTTCACAGTAGGGATGGTGTTCTTGGGATGCAACTCATCCTTCTTTTTCCTCCAAATACGAAAAGTGAAGTTTAGACCAAAATGTTCTACTTTGGTCTCATCTGACCACATGACTTTCTCCCATGCCTCCTCTGGATCATCCAGATGGTCATTGGCAAACTTCAGACGGGACTGGACATGTGATGATTTGAGCAGAGGAACCTTGATTGCATGATGCATGATTTGAAACTATGACGGCGTAGTGTTCTACCGACAGTAACCTTTGAAACTATGGTCCCAGCTCTCTTCATGTCATTGACCAGCTCCTCCCTTGTAGTTCTGGGCTGATTCCTCACCTTTCTTATCATCAGTGATACCCCACGAGGTGAGCTCTTGCATGGAGCCCCAGTCCGAGGGAGACTGACAGTCGTCTTTAGCCTCTTCCATTTTCTAACAATTGCTCCAACAGTTGATCTATTTTCACCAAGCTGCTTGGCAATTGCCCCGTAGCCCTTTCCAGCCTTGTAGAGGTCCACAATTTTGTCTCTGGTGTATTTTGACAGCTCTTTGGTCTTGCCCATGGTAGTAGTTGGCGTCTGACTGACTGTGGGGTGGACAGGTGTTTTTAAAGAGCTCAGACAGGAGCTACTAAGTTAGATTAATCAGTGGAGTAGAGGTGGAATTTTTAAAGGCACAGTAACAGGTCTTTGAGAGCCAGAATTCTTGCTGTTTCTTAGGTGTTCAAATACTTATGTTCAGCAGTGCAAGACAAATAAATTCTTTAAAAATCATACAATGTGATTTCCTGAATTTTTTTTTAAATTCTGTCTCTCAGAGTGGGAATGCACCTACAATGTGAATTTGAGACCCCTCCATGATTTCTAAGTGGGAGAACTTGCAAAATCGCAGGGTGTTCAAATACTTCTGTTCCTCACTGTACATAAAGTAAAAAAAGGAGGCAGCATGAAATAAATAAAACAACAATATAGCAGGTCCAGGTTTTCGGCACACCACCAGGTCCACAGGTAGAAATGACCACAATCTTCCCATGGGTGACAAAAAGCAAAAGAAGTCAGAGGCAGTGTCTTAGTCTGAAGAAGACAGGCATAGATCTTACCGCAGCATGTTCAACCAGGAGTCCGCCTCTGCTGGGGTATCAAAAAATTTTGTTGACCCTTCATGGTGCACACATAGACTACTAGGGTACAGCAGGCCATATTTGATGTTACGATCCCGTAGACGTCGGCGAACTTCAGTGAATGTCTTACGCTTCTTTTGCAACTCTTGTGAAAAATCTGGAAACAACAACGTTAGCGTTGCCAAACTGTAGTGAGGGGTGTTTCCTGGCCTCTGCAAGAATACGATCACGATCCCTATAATTAAGGAAGCAAACTAAAAATGGGCGAGGGGGTGTCACAGGAATAGAGCGGCCCACAGGTACCCGATGAGCCCACTCTGCTACATACGTAGGAGAGACTGTGGTTAGATATAGGAGATCCTTGAAAAAAGTCTCTGCAAAGTCCGCTGGCCGGTCCCCCACAGCCCCTTCTGGCAATCCTAAGATTCTGATGTTGTTGCGCGGAAGACGATTCTCGGCATCATCAGATTTAGCAGTCAGGAGCTTGACTGTCTGCTGAAGATCCGCAAGCACATCCTCATGGCGATTGGTACAATCCTCCACATGCGACATCCTGGCTTCAGATTCTGACAGTCGGCTTCTGATCTTATTTAAGTCTGATCTGATAAGGTTGCATTCTTCCCCCGACTTGTCAATCCGGACTAGCAGTGAAGTCTTACTGTGCTGAATGGCTGCAAGAATTAAAGATGTATCCTCAGCAGGTGGGTGATCGGACTGAGGAGCAGGAGACTGCTGCTCCGCTCTCTACCATCTCTGTCAGAAGGGCCTGTATCTTTTTGGTCAAGATGGTGTCGAAACGTGGGGAATGAGTCCCTGCCGCCTCTGTCCCCTGTACTTTGCTTGTCTGAGCAGCAGAGGAGCGGTGTTTGGACGGCATCATTCTGTGCCCCGGTGTCAGCTGTACCCCTGAGAGGTATAGGGAAACTTTAGATTACCAGAGAAATAGTGGTCCTCATCCGGCCACGCCCCCATATTACAAGTTTTCTTGACCAGAAGCATAACCACAACCTAACCTTTAGCCCACTCCCTAACAAAAATTAACCCCTAAAACTGTTCACTTTATCAACACAGAAACCTGAGGCAAGAGGCGTAAGTCACTGACACCAGTAAGTGGAGCACCTCCTAAAAGCAAAAAAGAGATAGACTCTCTGCTTTTTTTTTTATTCCATGTGTATTAGCTCCCGATTTTAACAAACACTGCCCAGCCATGGTGTAACCTGCAGGCCTCCATGGTTAGGGTGGGTAACAAGACTACTAGTTCTGTTGTAATTTTGAAGCAAGGGAGTGGATACAGGCACTTAATATGCATTTATCCTTTCTGAAGGCTGAGAAAAAAGGTAACAGTGTTACATAAAGTGCAGTAATTCAAGGAAACTAAACTGGTTCTGCCTTTTCATATGTTGAAATAAGCCAGACAGATAATTTCTTTGTGGTTACAATAGGTTCCTGCTTTATAATATATCAAAATCCAATGTCCATATCAAAGAATGTCTGGGTAGCAGTGACCATAACATGATTTAATTTATTGCTGTAAACAGCAAGCACATACGGCAAAAATAATACCGCTCAATTTTAAGAGAGCTAATTTTTTCAAGGCTAAGAGCTGCTCACCAAGACTTAGACTGGGAGGGAATATTGGCATGAATGAACACAACACAGAAATTGGAATTCCTCAAAAAGACTGTAAACACACTGCAATATATATTCCCATGGGCAACAATTTTAAAAGGCCAAAAAAATCAAACCTATGTGGCTTACAGCTAAAGTTAAAAAAGCTATAGATAATAAGAAAAGAGCTTTTATTAAATATAAAAATGAAGGCACACTATCATTGTTTAAACATTACAAAGAATATAACAGAATATGCAAAAAGGAAATAAAGGCCACAAAAATGGAAAACGAACGACAGATTGCAAAAGATAGCAGGACTAACCCCAAAAAATCTGCAAATATATTAATAGTAAAAAGGTCCGGTCCGAGCATGTAGGTCCTTTACACAATAATCTAGAGTGGGTGAGTGGGGACAAAGAGAAGGCAAATTTATTAAATACCTTCTTCAGCTCTGTGTATACAAAGGAGCATGGGGGAGTTCTTGTTCATAATGGGCATGGCATTGACATGGCTCCAGATGATGCACATTTGCTCACAATTGATTTGATCCAAAAATATTTAGACAGAATAAAGGTGAATAAAGCACCTGGACCGGATGGCATACACCCACGGGTCTTTAAAGAATTGAGCTCTGTCATTTCAAAGCCATTGTTTCTAATTTTTAGGGACTCTTTAATGACTGGCATAGTACCACTGGATTGGTTTAAGGCCAGTGTGGAGCCAATATTTAAAAAGGGGTCAAAATATTTACCAACTAATTATAGACCTGTTCGTTTAACTTCTATAGTTGGGAAGATACCAGAGAGTTTAATAAAAGACCACATAGATGAGTTCTTGCTGGAAAAAATATTTAAGCAACAGACAGCATGGATTCATGAAAGAAAGAAATTGTCAAACAAATCTGATTTCTTTTTAAGAGGAGGTAAGCAAAACCTCAGAGGGGTGGCGGTGGACGTGGTATACTTGGATTTTGCAAACGTGTTTGACACAGTTACCCACACATGGCTAATGTGTAAAGTAAAGTCTATAGGCTTGGAAAAACTCTGAATGGTCTAGGATTGTCAGTGGTGTACCCCAAGGTTCAGTGTTGGGACCCTTACTTTTTATTATATTTATAAATGCTATAGGGTCTGGGATTAAAAATACAATTTCATTCTTTGCAGATGACATCAAGCTGTGCAGTGGAATAACATTCTTACAGGATGTCGCCAACTTACAAGCTGACCTCAATGCACTGTTCAATTGGGCAACTATGCGGCAAATGAGGTTTAATGTTGATAAATGTAAGGTGATGCGCCATAAATTAATATGCATGCATCATACATACTGGGGGGGGGGTACAACTGGGGGAATCAATGATGAAGGATCTGGGAGTTCTGGTAGATCAAAAACTTAATAATGGCATGCAGTGCCAAGCTACAGTTTCTAAAGTGAGCTAAATTATCTCTTGTATTAAAAGAGTTATAGACTCCAGAGAGAGATATATAATTTTACCCCTGTACAAATCATTAGTAAGACCTCATCTGGAATATGCAGTTCAATTTTGGGCACCAATTCACAAAAAGAACATTGGGGAACTGGAGAAAGTACAGAGAAGGGCAACCAAAATGATAAGAGGCATGGAGGAGCTCAGCTATGAGGAAAGATTAGAAGAACTGAATGTTTTCTCTCTTAAGAGATTAAGGGGGGATATGATCAACATGTATAAATACATCAGTGGTTCATATAGTGAACTTACTGTGGAGTTATTCACCCTGAGGTCATCATAGAGGACAAAAGGGCACTCTTTACGTCTGGAAGAAATGAAATTTAATCTCCGAACACGAAAAGGTTTCTTCACAGTAAGAGCTGTGAAAATGTGGTTCTGGCCAGCTCAGTGAATTGCTTTAAAAAAAGGTCTGGATTCTTTCTTGGATGCACAGAATATAACTGGTTACTAACATTTATACGTAAAGTTGATCCAGGGAATATCTGATTGCCTCTTGGGGGATCAGGAAGGAATTTTTTCCCCTGCAGGAGCAAATTGGATCATGCTTTGCTGGGTTTTTTCCTTCCTCTGGATCAACTGTGTGTGTAGGATTATAACTTTTTTTTTATGGTTGAACTGGATGGACTTTTGTCATTTTTCAGCCAGACTAACTATGTGACAAACCGACCTTTTTTTTTTTTATTTGGATAGTTTAGAGAAGGGCTACAGCCTCAGGTTTTAAATGAGGTCTGATGTCTTCATTTTCTCTTTTAACACTCTTCCCCTGGACTGGAAATAAGGGGCAATCTCCTCATTAAGGAACAGTAATAAAAAAATAAAAACCTGAAAGAGGTTTGAAAACTCCCCTCATTCTGCTAGAACACTTACTTTTATTACTGTCTGTGTACAAATTAGGGAGTTGTCTTCATGTCCTGTTCTCTCAGATGTTCTTTAAAAAAGATAGCAAGTGAAAAGAAATATCTAAGGGGACACCAACCACAATATAAACCTGAGACCCTTCCCCATTTTTACCAAACCTAAAAACAAAGAAAAGATGTCTTGGCTAGAATTAGGATTTAACTATGTGTTGTCATTGAAAAATTCTAGTATAAGATTGTGTTTTCGTGTGTTAATTTTGTACTTTTTTTTTAGTTTGTTTTAGAACAAGTGGACATCACTCTCCCAGAAAACTCAACCTGGTATGACAGATATAAATATGACATTCCTGTTTTTCACCTCGATGGACAGTTTCTGATGATGCACAGGGTGAACCTTAAGAAGCTGGAAAAGTCCCTTAGTAAACTGGAGCTGCAAAACAGAGAAAACTGACTGATTAGTATTCATTATTCTGTGTTAATATAGTAATCCAGAGCAATCAATGCGATCACATCACTGTATAAGCGACTGTATAACGTATAATGTTGCCATGGGCTATTGTACTTTGCACCTCATCATTACTCTGTACATGTCTTATTGAGTAAAACTGAATTGATTCCCCCTTCAATACATTGCAGCTGATGATCAATTGTCTTTTATCGGATGGGGCATTTGAACAAGTCGATTGCTAGATCACCTTCTGTTCAACTGCAGTGGTGGCACATGGATTACAATTCAGCTGCTCCCTACTGATCAAGCCAATTTTTAATCCCTCTATGGCCATCTTAAGACAAATAATGTACATTATCAATAATATTATGATCAATAAAGCAACTGGCAAGTGCAGAAAACCAGAGTAGGCAATCAGAATTTATCTTACTTGAGTACAGCAAATTCAAAGTTGGTTGTTATGGGTTGCATTATAGCATACATTGTCATTATTCGCTGCTTTACTTTGTTGCATAAGACACATGGGTCTTATAGATTAATAAAGCGGTCCCCAACATTTTTTAGTACCAGGGATTGGTTTTGTGGCAAGCAATTTTTCAGGGACTGGAAGGAGATGGAGTCAGTCCTCATCACAGTCCCTACCTTTATATCAGTGTCCACAGTCTCCCTTTCACCCAGTGTCCTCAGTTTCCCTTCACATCACAGATCACAACCTCCCCTTTACAGTGCAGTCCCCTTTATATCTCTGTGCCCCTAACATTCACAGCCCTCCTTCCTCTCTTACCTCACTGCCCCCCTTTCAATCTCTGCCTCCCCTGCACAGTCCTAAATTTGGAAGCCAGAGGCATTTATCAGCCTGTATGTCTTCTTCCGAGTCTCCCGCCCGCCCGCCAATGTCATCCTATCAGCAGGGCAGGGGGCATGAGGAACTTCAGATCTGGACGGAGGGTGGGAGCTGCCAAACTTATCGTGTTAACAGGATGGTGATTAATATGAAAAGACTCCCACTCTACGTCCAGATCTGCAGCTTCTGCCCTGCTGATAGAAGGACATCAATGGCCGGGTGGGAGACTCAGGAGAGGACACTCAAGTTGCTAAGTGGCAGACAACGGTCGCTGCTCACCTGCTGCTGTGCGGTCCGGTAACTAAAAGGCCACAAACCAGTACTGGTCCACAGCCCAGGGGTTGGGGACTTCTGTATTAATGTATTGGTTATTGTAAGTGGACAGCTAAAGCAGCACATTAAAATATATCCATCCAAAGGGAAAGTATTAAAATGTATGCCATCATTTTTGTATATAGTTTTGGATAGAGTACAGTAAAAAATTTGAACCCCATATTTATTGCTGTGTCCCTGCTAGGAAGATTCATACTCTGTTTTTGTCTTGTCACAGAGACAGAGAGTAATGGGAAATCCCAAATTTTACAGTTGTCACCAAAACAAGATTAGAGTGAAAATCTTCAATGGGAACATCTGTTTAGTTGACTGAGAATTCCCTCATGAGATTTCCATTCCCTGTTGCATCTCCTGGAAAGGAAGTGAATGGAAATCTCCCCAGTGTAATACAGACATAAAAAAATAAACTGATGACTTCTGACCCTTCCTTGCTGTATCCAAACTAAAAAGTTAATTTTGGCTATACATACACTTTAGGACAAGCTTATTGGTGCATAATGGGTGCCAATTTTTAATTCTCCTGTTTGAATAATCCTTCTAGCAGCTCTACCAGAGACTTCTGAAACTACTTTGCAAATATAGATTTTCTGCAGTATGATATATCCATAAGCATAAGCACAAAACCACATAACTGTGCTCAGACCTTAGGTGCGTCCTTCCCTCCCCATGCCATATAAGTGAGCCTCGGGGAAAGAGGGGAGTGTTGCATTTTATAGACATTTTACTTACAGGCTGAGTGGGTTTGTTGCTGAATTTCTATATAAAAAGTACACTTGTTCTTTAATCACTTCGGCTGTCACACCTGTATACATATTATGGACCAGAGCAGTTTTTACATTTATGCTATGGATTTGTTTGTTTATTAAGATTATTAGAAGATAACAAAGATAACACTGTGTGGGCAGCACAATGGCTAAATGGTTAGCACTTCCGCCTGGCAATATTAGGGTCGTTGGTTCGAATCCCAACCACGGCACCTCCTGCCTGGAGTTTGCATGTTCTCACTGTGCCTGCATGGGTTTCCTCCGGGTACTCCGGTTTCCTCCTATACTCCAAAGACATGCTGGTAGGTGAATTGGCTCCTGTCTAAATTGGCCCTAGTATGTGTATGTATGAATGTGAGTTAGGGACCTTAGATTGTACGCCCTTTGAGGGTTAGGGACTGATGTGAATGTACAATATATATATAAATGTAAAGCACTGCGCAAATTGACGGCGCTATATAAGCACCTGAAATAATAATATCTAGATTAGGGTTTTTTGTCATTGCATTCACTTTTTGTATTCACTCATTGTATTTACTTTTAATGGCATTCGTTAAAAAATGGTATTACTGCATATAAAAAGTACACATTTTATTCTTTAATTTGTCCCATTTAAAATTACATGAATTTTACAATTCTGGTGTAAAGCAATGTAAAGTTATTTACACATGAACTATATGTGGTTTTCTTTTTGAATTTTGCATGTTTTTCCTATATAACATTTAGAAAATGTTATTGAACAAAAGGACTAAAAAGCAAAAAATGTTTACTATTGATTAAAGAAAGAAAAGCAAAAAAAAAAGTTAACATAAGGAAAGTTAATTTGGGTTGTTTGGGTTACTTATTTAATTAGTAAAAAAAATAAAAAAATATTAGATTAAAAAAATAATTTTAAAGTACAGATTGCTTGATGCTCAATACACAAAGAATTTCAGTTTTTCTTTAATAGCTAATATTGAATGTTATGCAAGTGTCCTGAAGGCATAATGTGCAGCACTGACATATTGATATATTTACACTGAAAAGAAAGGTAGTCAGGTAAATGTTTACAAATGTCTGATTTTCCTGCTTTTGTTTTCCTGAGAATTTATGCTGCCGTTTTCACCAATGTGCTGCCTTCTTTATGTTCCATATTTGCTTATCTTTTCATATACACATAGGTCAGATATGTATTCTTTAAGAATGTAGAATCATGCAAACAAGGAAGAAATCACAGCATTATTTAACCAGCTGGTGAATTCTGCCTCATCTCAGCATTTGTTTGTATGGAGCGTGCCCATCTCTGTCTCACAAACTTGGGATAGATCAACTGACTCAAGAAACCTCTTCATGTACATTAAAAAGAAACATCATGTATCTCTATAAATCAGTGAACTGTGCTAAAGCTACATTGAAGCTTTTCTGATATTGCCAGTTCCTTATCACATGGTCACTAACCAGAAATTTAATATACCTTGCAGCTGTCCCCATTTGACCGAATAGATCTGATTTCAACCATTAAAAGGATGGTTCTTAGTAAAGTGCCTTTTTAGTCAAATATGGGCATATTAGGGGAGTGTTTGTATTCATATCTAAGTGTTTCCCAGTGGTATAACAAGGCCAGCTATTGCGGGGAACCTGCAACAAACAACATGTTTGTGTAACTAAACTGGGGTAAATGCACAATAAGAGGTATATAATAGCAGCAACAGAAAAGGATATATCTTTTTTTAAGAAAACAAATTGGATGCAGGAAAACACAGCAAATGGCACCCAATAAAATTTTACATAAAGGTGCAAAAGCCTAAATTTTTTTTTACATCAAGTGTGAATTATTTTTTTTTGTTCTATAATTTAGATGCTTGATCCTTGCCTCCTGACTTTATATAAAGAAATATATTCAACATTTACATTCCTTTCATTCATATCTAAAGTGCTTATCATTCTTGTCCCCAAGCCAAATACAGACTCTTGATTCAGCATCCTGTAGACCTATATCTTTACTTTTTAAACGGATTTTAACATTTTAGCGAACGTGCTTTCCATCAGGTTTAATGATTGTAAAGTAAATTTGTTTTTGTAAACAACAAACATGTCATAACTACCTGCTCTGTGCATTGGCTTTGCACAGAGCGGCCCTGAACCTCCTCTTCTGAGGTCCCCCACCAGCGTTCTTGTTGTCTTCCTTTCAGTGTCTGCCCCCATAGCAAGCACTTGCTATGGGGGCAGACATGTGGGCTTAATCTCAAGCCGGGCTTGTAACGATTATGCGCAATAAAGAAATGGAAACTGTATGCGACAGCCATCTTGATAAGGTCTCAGCCATTTTGTTTTTCATGAATCTTTCACCCCTCCTCCTTCCTTTTGAAATGGAATTTGTAGCTGTAATTTGTAACGGACTTGAAAAGAGCCTCTTATCTTAAATAAAGAACAAATAGAGGCCAGCTCCAGAGCTGTAAACCGCTAATTGGGCTTGGCAGGATGTCTATTTTGCAAAGACGCTTTCCTCTGCCCTATCGTAAAACAATAACTCAGTCAGCTGTCACACATGACCTGTTAGGCATTAGAGCTTAGGAATGCAGAGTGTGCCATAAAAAATCTATTCTACATGTAACCATTTCACATACAGTTCATAACATCCAACATGAACTGGGCTCATTAATATTAGGTATATATTTGGATATAAAATTTCATGCCAAGCCAAACGAGGTCCTACATGAGTTTGTTAGCACATAGGAAAGGGAAGAAAACAGTATCTTCCCTCCTGGGTGACAAAGGTATGCTGTGTTTGGTATCTCTGAGTTTGGAATATAATTCTGAATATTAATCTGCCAGTTTCTAGAATACCACCTTCACCTACTGGAAGTTATTAATATTAGAATTAAATTGCAGTTGGGACTTGGTCATAAACTTGGTGACCTCCTAGAACCCATCCCCTAAACCGGGTGATTAGTCAGTTGTTCTCAGGTGACACCCCGTTAATATCATAGAAAAGGACTGACAGGCCTGGAGAAGAGAGCACTCATTTAACATCTACCAATAAATATCTAACGGACTTGAGAGCCAAGGCAACCTTTTTGCTCGGACAATTGGATTCTGCTAAAACCAGGACTTTGCAAGTATTCTGCTTTCTTAACTCCTTTCTTTTATTTATCTGTTGCTTTATTGTTCTCTTTATGTCTTTGTAACATCTTTTTCTGTAAATATTTGAATTGCGCCATTTTGACCTTTTTAGTAATAAACCCTATTTTGAAAAGAGTTGAAACTGTTTCTAAAGCTTTTAATGCAAACTAAAGAATCTCTGTCTCTTGAAGAGTACTACTGTATCTAATAATCCTCTTAACATACTTGTCTGTGGTGACAGTGTGTGTTGCAGACGCTTATGCTAATATAGTGTTATTGCTAGGATTTGTGAGTTTCCTCCTTCTCTGTAAAAAGGCAGTGGTGGCAGTGTGAAGGGTTAATTGCGTAATTAACCTAATCCAGTCACAATCACTCTCAGGCTGCTGGCACATAGATTGTGGTCCTGCGAGCTGGAAAATCTTTGTGCAGGGTGAAGCTGAGAGTGACATTGTTACGCAAGTGACAGCGCGGTGTGAGATTGGCTGGTCCTTTGTCACAAGTTTGTGAGAAGGGCAGGGGTCAGGTGCCGTGTTCTGTCACAGGGCTGTGTGTTTCTTTTGAAACAGCGTGGCATGGCTTGGCTTCACCCCTGCTTCCTCCTCACAGGGTTTAATTTGCAGGAGCTAATGTCTCCCACTGCTGCCTCCATGTCCAGTCCTGGGCTCAGGTAAGTATTTAGGGCAGGCTGGGGTGGAGCTAACTTGGATAGTTTTTAACCTTAATGAAGAGGATACATTAAAATAAAATAGAAAAACCTTCAGAATTTATAACCACATGAATTAAGTTTTCCAAACCATTATACACCCAGATCAAAACACCTCACTTAACACAAGATATTTTTTCATGAATTTACAAGCCTTCTGTGACAGGGTAGGCACTAAGATTTTAGTAAATTTGGATGCAGCAAAGACATTTGATTCTGTGGAATAGGGCTACTTGTGGCTAACATTGCATAGCTTTGGGTTTGGCTTTCGATTTATTAAATATTTGCAACTCTTCCATAGACAGAGTTTGTATCAATTGGTAGAAATCTGAGGTTTTTCCACGCACCAGGGGCACTAGGCAGGGATGTCCCATATCTCCCCTCCTGTGCCTCATTGTGGTAGAACCTCTGACTGCTCAACTCAGGGAACATCCCAATATTAACGTGTTACTAAACCCAGGACCCTGCATTCATTATATCTGGTCTCCCAGAGTACACACAACATGCAATTGAAAATGCAATTATTTTAGTAAATATAAACTAAATACCTTTTATCATTAGCAGTCTTGTGACTATCGGTGGCACTGGTTAAAGCGTGTAGGAGGAGTTTTATATTCTCTCTGACTGTCTTATGAGGCTGCATAACCCCTGACCTCTGTCTGGACACTGCTGATTGGTCCTGTGCTGATCACATGCACCATCCCAAAGAAAAAAAAAATCTCTAGCAATACACACTAAACTGAGCATGTACAGAGTAAGGCTACTTTCACACTGAGGAGTTTTTTAAGCGTTTTTGCGTGAAAAAAGTGCTTGAAAAGCTCAAGAAAACTGCTTCCCTATGTATCTGAATGTATTTCTATGTATGTTTTCACACTGATGCGTTGCGCTTGCAGTGCGGTGTGGTGTAAAAACCTCTGCTTGCAGCATCTTTGGGGCATGTTTGGGGAGTTACAAAAAATGCCCCAAAAACGCCTCTTCCCATTGAAATCAATGGAAAATGCCTCAAAACGCCTCTGAGAAGCGTTTTTAGCGCAGTTTTAAGTCACGGGTTTCGTTAAAAAACGTGGCAAAAACACTGTAAAAATGCCTATGTGTTTTTGAGGCATTTTTGCGGTGGATCAGTGTGAAAGTAGCCGAACTCCCAGAGCTCTGCACTATTAGCAGATGGACTGGAGACAGTAGAAGAAGGAGAGAATCAGAGAAGACAAGATCAAACAGCCCTTTTACACAATGCGGAGGATTAACCCCTTAGGTTCCCCAGTGAGTTATAACAAGCATGCTTTACTGCATATACAGACTAATTTTATTGTTTAGTAGCACTTTATGGGTCTACAGGTGGCAGAACTTGTTGAAAAAGTTGGATTGTACATTGATGATTTGATTTTATATTTAGAGGACTCAGACCTACTTATTACAGCTCTCACTGTCATTAATGATGTTGGTGGTGATTCAGGTCTTACCATTAACTGGTCAAAATTACAAATTTTGTCTATTGATTCTTTCTCTATTACTAGAAAGTAGGCCTTACTTTTGTTATGCAGGAGTAGTATAATTGTATATCTCAGTATAAATATTTCCAGGAAACTATGGGATTAAGATTTAGAAATGTTGAAGCTCTGCTTACTACTGTTAAAACTAAGATTGGCATATGGTCTAAGCTCCAGATTGGTGTCATGGGATGTATTAACCTTGTTAAAATATTATTCTCCCAAGAAATTCTTTATATTCCTTGGCATTGTCCAATCTACTTGCCCTTGAAATAGTGTTAGATTTCCTACCTAAAACTTTTATCTGGGGCTCCAGCAGACACAAGCTGAACTGGTTCACTATGAAACATCCTAAAGAATTAGGAGACCGAACGTTGCCCGACTTCAGTTTATACTACGTGGCTTTACAGACTAATCATACTTTTCTAGTGGTGCACTGCTGAAGCTCCTCGGTCTGTGTAGCTTATGGCCCTGACAGTGAAAACCCTCCCCTAGACTTCTTGTCATCATTTGTGGGTATAAAGATTATGCCACACCCTGAGCTCTGATGTTGACGTGGTATATAGCTCAGATCTTAACTGGTGTGCAACTCAAATAATTTTCAGATCTAAAGAAGAAATGTAATTTGCTAGATTCTCTAATTTTCCCAAAACCTTCAGCTTAGACATGTGATCAACTGGAAATTAGGGCCTATATTACCTGTGGTTGCAGATATTTGTTTGGCTGCCACTATAGTTAGAGCTTCTCCCAAACAAATGAGTTCAGAATTCTACTCAGCCTTTCAGGTCCCCACATTGAGACCCCACGCTTATAATAAAAATATTTTGTTGGAGACTAATTTGGGTCCTATGGATGATGTAACTTGGGAAGAGGTTCTTACCAGCTACCAATAAGTCTCTCTGAAAGTTACTGATGAGCTTACTCATCTATTTTTACTTTATCATACCTATTTGATGCAAATTCAGTTAGCAAGATATAAACCGCCGTATAACAATTATGGCCTCAGTGTCAAGGGGCCCCTGACCTCTTTTTACACCTGCTCTGCGCCTGCCCAGACACTAACCAAATGATAACCTTTTTGCATGATGTCATGGGTGCCCTGGTACAACCGGACTCTCTGCTATGCATGCTGGGTGCTACCAAGTCTTTAGAATTAAACATTTATCTTCACACTTTTTTTGCAGGAGGTGTTGTTTATTTCCAAGATGTTGATAGCTAAAGTGTGGTGCATGCCTTACAACAATGGAAAGTGGAAATTAACAAAATGCCCCTATGTAAAAAGCTGATCTATAACCACAGAGTTTGCCCCCTTAAAAAAAAAATCTAAACGTTTGGGGTATGTAGTAGGAAGTATCTTTTACTTCTGTTAGATGCAGCTCTTACTTGAGTTTGAACAGTAGTTCTTATGTGTTTAGGTCTGATGTACTCAGGCTGCATAGCCACATACCTATTTGTTAAACAGTTCCAAATATTCCTGTTTTGAGGCAGCACACATGACTTTTAGTATAGGTTTCCTAGTTTCTCAGCACATCCTACTACAATTATATTACAATTAAATGCGTTTGCTGTAATATAAATTTGTATTTATTCCTGCAAACATGCAGTGATTGAATCTCTTATTTTATTTGTCAAACAATTTGATAACTTGCTAATTGTCTGTGTAATACATACATTTCGTCTGTGTATGATATATTGCAGAGACCTTGTCTTCTCTATTTCTTTTGATTGAATATGCAGAACATAGGTATAATGTCTTGTCAGGATTTGTTACTGTATGCCCATTTCAATACTAATAAAAACTCTTTTGGGTAAAAAAAACAAACTATAACTTAGATTTTAGTATGGCATTCAGTATGTGAACCATTGTGGCACACACCAACTAGTAACCAATTAGAATAATCCTTACAGTGCTTTTCCATATTTTATCAAAGGTAATTAGGTAGGTAGGTATCATATATAATCACCAAAAAAAAACCCATAAATTGTCCAAAAAAAAAAAAAAAAAATCCAATGAAAAATCCAGTGTCCAAACAAAAAAGTTCCAGATTTCCAAACTTTATCATCCAGTAGGAAGGATTGAATCCTATTTCATCCCGTGATACCTCAAAGAAAAAGATATATAGATACTCTAGTGCATTACCTTTATATAAAAATATATATATTCACTCTGTGCAAAAACACAACCTAAGAAAATGTGCAAAAACTTTTTTGTAGAATTAATTATTAATTATATATAGTGCACATATAAACTATAAATTAAACTGTGACCACTCCGTGAACACTGCAACACTGTGCATCCACCAACACCAATAGTATTACATACTATTACCCTCTGTATATATATAATCAGCTCATCAGCATTCAATCAGAGATCTTCTATTTCCTCTCCAAAGATATTTTCCAAGGTCCTCAAAAGACAAGAAGGGTCTCAAGTCTCATATCCAAAGTATAGGGAAAGATTTTAATAGCCACTTACATTTAAAATTCCACATTTCCAGCTCCAAACATGGCTCCTATGCAAGTTCTACCAAACAAATGCAGTAAGCCATGTGTGAACAACCAACAAAATGGCCGCGGCGACACTTCCGGTCTGCGTACGTGCGTCTTGACGTCACACCCTAACGCGTTTCGTCACTTCCGGACTTCGTCTGAAGGGATCCCTTCAGACGAAGTCCGGAAGTGACGAAACGCGTTAGAGTGTGACGTCAAGACGCACGTACGCAGACCGGAAGTGTCGCCGCGGCCATTTTGTTGGTTGTTCACACATGGCTTACTGCATTTGTTTGGTAGAACTTGCATAGGAGCCATGTTTGGAGCTGGAAATGTGGAATTTTAAATGTAAGTGGCTATTAAAATCTTTCCCTATACTTTGGATATGAGTCTTGAGACCCTTATTGTCTTTTGAGGACCTTGGAAAATATCTTTGGAGAGGAAATAGAAGATCTCTGATTGAATGCTGATGAGCTGATTATATATATACAGAGGGTAATAGTATGTAATACTATTGGTGTTGGTGGATGCACAGTGTTGCAGTGTTCACGGAGTGGTCACAGTTTAATTTATAGTTTATATGTGCACTATATATAATTAATAATTAATTCTACAAAAAAGTTTCTGCACATTTTCTTAGGTTGTGTTTTTGCACAGAGTGAATATATATATTTTTATATAAAGGTAATGCACTAGAGTATCTATATATCTTTTTCTTTGAGGTATCACGGGATGAAATAGGATTCAATCCTTCCTATTGGATGATAAAGTTTGGAAATCTGGAACTTTTTTGTTTAGACACTGGATTTTTCATTGGATTTTTTTTTTTTTTTTGGACAATTTATGGGTTTTTTTTTGGTGATTATATATGACACTGTAAAGTTTAATTAGAGTATTATTATTTTATCACAAAAAGGTTATAATATATGATTATTGCACTTTCTAGGGAGAAGGTATGACTTTTTGAGGAATTTGGGGTGGAGGAGGTTATACAATTATTTATCTATAGGTAGGTAGGTAGCTAGCACAGTTTCACCACAGGAGAAAAATAAAACCCCAAATAGTCAATAATGGTATTAAGATGGCATTAATTATTTTAGTCACCTATGTTTAAGTGAAAGTTTGTATGAGGATTACTTTACAGTCATCATTTTCAGGGCACATTGCTATTTGTTTAAAAAAAAATGTTTTTATTGTATTTATTGTGATTGTATTTAAATTATGTTGATGTGGCATAAAGTTAAATTAGCGCCGTGTGCTGTGCTCATTGCATAGAACATTTATGCATTGTTCATGTTTAATTTAACACCGACTCATGTAAAATGTCATTTTACAGCATAGACATTAGTATTTTCATCACATTTCTTCCCAAAAGTGTCAATAAAATTGTGTCCTGATGCAATGCGCAGATTCCTAATGTGATAGGTGCAGTGTAGGAGCACCCTGCCCGCTGGAGCACAGCCAGACTTAAATAAAGGAACCTTGTCCTTTCCCAGTGGTGACCTTCACTACTTTGTTCATACTGTCGTTCACAATAAGTGGATCTATACAGTAGTTAAATGTTATTGTTTTGTATTCCTTTTCCATATAATGTATTGCTTCCACTCATTAGATTGCTTTGTGGATACACAATAAGCCCTTTTAAAGGAAACCACCAACCATTGTAAGATACATTTTTTAAGTAGATGCACATATGTTCCATGCAGTTTTTTCTTTATATATTTGAATGCTCTCACTGAGGTTAAGAAGTCTTTGCAACCTTATAGAAATTTTCTGTTAGTAGCGAGAGACCAGCTTTTTAACTCCATTGATTTAGCAATAGTTTTTCTATTTGAGTATTCTGAAAGGTAACATTTTGGCAATTAATTTAGCGAGTGTCAGTACTGCAGTTACCTCAATAACTAGGAACTAGGAATCCTAAAATATTGTTAAAATGATATAAAGGATTTCAAAATGAGTTATCTTAAATTGAGAAATAGCCCTCTATAACCATCTGGTATTTTGCTGAATATATTTAGGGGTAGCATTTGCCCAAAAGGAAGCCTATTTCAATATTTTTCAAAGGATAAAGTTTGTTTCAACAAAAGAAAAAGGGACAGTTGTATGATTACAACATCTTCTTTTTTTAGGAATGGAATCCCTTAAGTTAAATCACTTAGCTGAATCAATAGCTGCTTGAATCAGAGTGCAAGATATATTGTATGGGTAGCATCCAGCTGTATACAATGTCTTCTGTGCTGTCAACTAGAAGGTGTAAAAGTGCAGGAATGGCAGACCACTACTTCAAATGGATTTTTTATGTGATTAGTGCTAATTCAAAACTGGGAAAGCTATAATAAGCTGTCATAAGGGCTTCATTCTTAAATTATGTAGTTTTCATTATCAATAAGGAATAATTGTGAAGGGCATACCTTTAAAAAAAATAGTGTCTTAATATTGATTTTGTCAATCAAATCCACTGCTTACACCTTGTGGCACAAGATGGTATCTGGTTAGCACCAGGAGTCGTTTGTTACTAGCAGGGAGTGTTGGGCACAGGAGTCACACTGGTCTTGCCCCCTAATATATAGTAAAATTCTGAGTGTTGCAAGTATTTTTGTCTGGTTTGTGGGGGGGTATCGTACAGGTATCTTATCCCTCTAATGTGACTAACTCAAAATCTTTCAACACAGTCAGCATAAAGGTTGTTTTACTGAATCAAATACCCTGTGATTATTAGGTAAGAGTATAATTATTTTACCTAAATAATGTAATCTAGCGCATTTTAACCTTTCCTAGCTTATGTTCAACAAACAACGGATGGCACCATCATCAAACACTAGAACAAAGTAGCAAAGCCTCACCAGCTTCCGCAAAGACGGGAATTTTTATTTTCTCAAAGTGCTCTTTGAGTGTGTGTGAGAATGAATGCCCCTGCTTTTTCTGAATTTGATGCGCTGGTGAAGCTTTGCTACTTTGATCCTGTAATTCTTTCAAATGCCTTAAGTGTACTGAAAATTGTTTAAGAGCCAACTTCTATTAATTAGCTCTGTTTGATCACTATTGTTTGGGCTAATGTGTTAAAGTAGATAAACAAAAAGGATTTGGTCATGGACGGTAATGTCTGAGTTCATTAAGGGTATAGGGCATCATAATTCACCCAATATCAGGTAATTTATTAGATTTTGGGATTAGTACAATAAGAGACTCTTTCATTGACAGTAACTAGTAAAATACCAGTGTGAAGTGCTATGGTCGTATTTGGAGGGCCAGTATATTCTGCTAAAAACGTATCCAGATGGTCCAGTGAAATGTATTACAATATAAAGAAAGTTCTAAGTCTAAATGGAAAAATAAAATAAATCCTATGGCAATATGGATAATGTTTTTTGTCAAAATGATTAAAGCATACTGGACACCAATGATACAATACATCATCTTAAATTACACATGCTCTGCATATTGACCCCTAAATAAATACAGATTTTCTTCTCCATCCACACTTCATAAACTCCATGCCTCCAATAGTCACTGCAGGTTAATATGACCTGTCTTAATTATTATCAAAGGCAGGTAATCATCTACAGTAACATTTGCTAAGCCTTTGCAATATAGACAAAACAACCAGATTAACATTTTTTTTTTACTTTAATGAGTTCCCAATCCAACATCCAACAATTCCATCATAGGAGAGAGGGAACATTTTTTTGTACCCCAATTGCAATGTTATATTTGAGTTCTACTGTATAATATAAACTGAAAGTGAAAAGCCTACACTGCTTTAAGTTTTTATTATGTTTCTGATGTAAGAGTTAATCAGTGGGTTATCTATTACGCATCAAGATACTTCTTAAGTGAGCAAAAAAAATATCTTGGCAGTGTGAAGTATAAGTGCATGGCTATGATCAATACAGAAAGAAAATTATACTTCCATTTAATCCATATTTAACTGCATTGCTGGCAATGAGATTAGCATTGGAGTTATTGCTAAGATGCTAAGAGAAAAATATGAAAAAATTAAGCTTTTTTTTAAAGAATGTTCAGTGTTTGGATTTATTTTACATTCTTTTTCCTATACAAAGATGAAAAAGCAATTGTAAGGCTTTATCTCTATGTTAAGTGGAAATAAAGAACAGCCCAGGTCATTTATTCTGTTGGCTTCTTTTTATATAATTAATTTGTTTTAACAGAGATTCCTGGAAGGGCATGTACATTTTATTGCATTAATTAACCGTTCTATATGTATAACTTTATCTCTTCATTTTATTTATGCCGTTTTTGTGCACTTTTTTTACCGTTCACATTATATCTGCCAAGTGACAAACCATAGCTGTCCACACTATTGTAAATTTAGATACTGAAATGATACATCAGCCAAAAGTCTGTCATTTTTAGGCAAATTTATGTGAACTATTTGCGTAAATTAAGTGACCACAGTTTTCCATCCTGTAAAGTAATGGAGGCTTGTAATGTGCTGCATTGTCCTAATGTTGTTTTGCCTGTCAATACACATGCTTTTGCCCTACCGATAGTACAAAGATGCAAAACTGTCACCTAAGACTGCATATGACCCTCCAATCCTACCTTTTACAGGGTCCACAAAGTTCTGCAACTCCAGACAAACTTGCATACGGTAGAATAGAAATGGTTGTAAAATTACTTATGTTCTAAAGGAGGCATCCTTCAATTGCAGTTCTACAATCTGTTTCAGGACTTGGTTATGGGAGAACTGTAGATATTTTTTAGTTATGAATGCAAGCTTGTTGATAGAAAACATTGCAAAGGTACTCTTCCATGCCTGCCAACTCTCCCGAAATGCCTCAAAATCCTAATGATACAAATTTCATGTCTAGTCTTCAGTTCACCATTTTGTTCCTTTTTTGCCTATGAGTACTATGATGGGATGTGTTTACTATAATGACATTGATTTGTATTTATTCTTTATTTTATATTCTATACATATTTTGCTTAGATTTTCCCTTATTTGATAAATATATATTATGTCCATTTACAGTTACAATTGCTATCACGGGACCATATAGCCAGTTTATAGGCATTTTTTACAATGGCAATAGTTTTAAATAAATTATTTGTAACTATATATGTGTTTCTATAGTTGTACCTGCTGTCATTATTTCACTGGTATAGTACTATGTGTTTTATTTTCTTCAGCAATGGATGTGATGTTCTAACATTAAGGAATTAGTTGATGGCAACTGTTTTGCAACTTTGCAGGCTTATAGGAAATGTTATTTTTCACCAGTTACAAATGTTTATATGTCAATTTAAAGACCATGTTATACTGAATTCAATGAAAAAAAACAGAATTCAAATATATGTCGTACAAAAAAAGTTATGCTTGCCTTAGTCTAAAAAATAAACACAAGTGTGAAGCCCTTTTATGACACTTTTTGTTTATGTATAAAAAAAATCTACTTTCTTGCTAGAAAATTACTTAGAACCCCCAAACATTTTATATATATATATATTTTTTTTTTTTTTTAACAGAGGCACTAGAGAATAAAATGGTGGGGTTTGCAATTTTTTATGGCACACAGTATTTGAGCAGTGGTTTTTCAAGCTACTTTTTGAAACTAAGCTTTTACCACAGTCTTCTGCTGGTGTGCATGATAACTTATCAACTGATAGCTGTTCACTTTGTATTTTCTCAAACACAGCATCCTTAGCATTCCCTTAGATGTACATGGAGCTGTAAATCTTTCAAATAACATATGTTTCCTGAAGTTATCTAATTTATATCCACTGCAAAGACCGTTTTACTCAAACTCCATCACATGTTAGCAGATGAGTTATTATGTGTACCAGTATTACTTATGATGCTGCATTTCACAAAACTCAAACTGGCCTGCTGTTGTGTATCACTCAGATTGCTTTTAGATTTTGTGACATATGGACAGGGTATCCCAGACACTAAGGGGCCTACTTATAAAAAAATATATATATACATACTGATGTGTGCATGCCATTTCTATGCATATCAGTTTTGGGATTTGTTTGCGGGCTGTTATGTATTGGATACAATAATGTTTTTTGGGCTCATGTGATGCTCTTTATTATAGTGGCTTATTAAGATATGGAAAAAAAACTGCTAAAACCAGCAAATGGTGAACTAGAAAAGTATCAGACTGATATACTCCCCTGATTAACAAAACCGGCACTCTTGCTCTTATAATTAAGACAAGAGGAGCAAAATTTCACCAAAGAAATAATGTACAAAGATATTTAACTATTTGAAAGATCTTTAAAAAATTGTCTTGGCATTGTAGAGATGCTGCTTTGCATGTAATAAACCCCCAAGCCATAAAACCCAGAAGAACAGCTTAACTTTTACTTTATTGCAGGCTGTATAAATACTTTCATTTAGACCCGAATTATTTGATCATTATTAGATTTTTACCCAATATCGCTGAAGTAGATGTCTATGGGTTTCTTTAGGAATAAGGATACTTCCTAACCAAAGGAGGCCCAGTAGGACTGCTTGGGTTAAGGAGAAGGTTGCTGACATGACTTTAGAAATTATTAGTAGTGAGTGCACACTGACTTTAGCCTGGGCTGACTAGAGATCTAGCTGCCTGAAAATGATATCAGAGGTCACAGTACTTGGTTTTTGCAGTCAGCCTCAGCCTGGAGATGAACAGGATTGTTCTTTGCACAGCTCTGTGGATCAGTATGAATTCTAATCTAGTTCTTTGAGGCTGTGTCCTTCTTCAGGCCAGTCTTTCCAGGACAGAGCTTCTCATTCAAGCAGTTTTTCCTTCTCTCTCTCTCTCTTTTGCTGTCTCTTATATCCTCTCGAAAACATGTCATGTCCTCCGAACACATCATATTTGGTAAACAATTAGCAGCGTGAATTTGAAAGCTATTCATTCATGCAAAAGTGGCAGTGTCTTTTTCCACCGTGATTGAGGGCAGAACGGTCAGTTATTACTAAGACCCTTTTGTCAAAGACACAATGAATCGGAATATATTTCAAGATTGTCCCAAGTCTAATTTCCTTGCATAATAAATTTATCAAGTTATTAGATTCATTTGGAGATGAATAGTTTCATTTAACTGATTTATAATGCAGTCTAACATTGAGGATGTCAGTAACTTACACTAATAAGCTGGATCGGTGTACGCCGCTAAAAATTTATCACTCATTAATGTCAGCATAACGGAATGCACAACCAGACAGGGCAGCCGAGAAATTAGAGATGATGAATCTGCCTCAAGCATTGTAATATTGAGCAAGATTGACATCAGCTTTTCACCTGTTCTCTTGCCTAATCCATATGCTGCAGTTTCATGCAGTCCTAGAGAAATCGCTAGCTAACTAGCTGCTAAGAAAAATCATGAAGAGTCAGTGCTGATTCTTTTCACACTACGCGGGCTTATAGACAAGAGTAAAACTGATAAAATCTTTACTTTTGTTTTTTATATATACAACAGTGCCATTGTTATATAACAGTTTATCTATGTCTGTTATCTGCATTGAGCTCAGGCAAGAAACAGGGCAGATTTGCAGCCTCACTCTGCTGCTCTGACATGAAGGGAATTCAAGCAAATAGTTAAGATCAAGAAGGTATGGCTACAGCACTATAATGATTCAAGTACGGGGATTCAGATTATTGCACATGCCTATTGATGGCTGGTTGTCTTTAACTTTAACCACTTGCCACCACCCCCCCCCCCCCCCCGGGCCAATTCTGACATCATACGTTTCTGAAATCAACAAGTTTTTTTTTTGCTCGAAAGTTACTTAGGACCCCCAAACATTATATATTTTTTTCAAAGCAGAGACACTGGTGAATACAATGGTGGGAATTGCACTTTTTATTATCATACAATATTTGCACAGCAGTTTTTCAAACGCAAATGGTTTGGAAAAGATACACTTTACTGCATTTTAGTGTACACAAGCACAATATAATACCTATAAACACTCCACAGCGCAAAAAAATTATTAATGTGTAAAAAAGTCCAAATAGAGTCCCAAAGATACATAAAAATATATATAAATTGTGCTCAATCCCAAAAAATAGTGCTCAAAAAAATCTTCATCCAAAATGTGCTCACACCATCCGTGATTATTGATCCAATCCCCACTCACCAGATGGAATGGACTCTTTGCTGGTATGGCTAAAGAGTCAAACAAGCTTTATAGACTGGGTATGTCCTCCCCAGATACCTCTGCACTTGATATCCTCCAAAAACGATTCCCACAATTAGATGGCAATGAAAAACAAATAAAAAGACACAAATAGTGCAATACTGTAAAAAAAAACTCTTTAATCTAAAAAAGCTGCCCTTTATGCACTCACATGATAAAAGATATGTTCACACTTTCATAATAAGCCCAGAGGCTCATATTATATGACACAAACCCATAATTTGCAGAAGTGGACTGGCAGTGAATAATATGAATTGCGTTGAAAGGAAAGCAAAGCAGGAAGTCACTCCAGAGCGCCGCAAACCGGCGTGCGCTCCACTCACCGGACGTGACGTCACTACGCATCCATCGGAACCAGAAATATGTTGATGCGTTTTGCCCCTCCTAGCACTTTTTTTGGTAAGATATAAAAGAATGTGTAATGGCAAGTAAATAGATACCAAACATGTATCGCTTTAAAATTGTGCACGCACGTGGAACAGCGGCAAACTATAGTACTTTAAATTATCCATAAGCAACACTTTAAAAGCCTTTACAGTTACCACTTCAGAATTACACAGGAGGTCTGACTACATCATATATGTAAATTTTTATTTTGACAATCAAATTGCATATTGTGTAATCAATGATTAGGGCTTTAACTGCTGCTTTCACTGGTTCAGTAAGGTTGTAATCTTGATACAATCTCAGATACTCTAGTCATTCTATGCACAGATCTGTTAGAAGTGCAACGCTACCCCCAAAGGAGCTCTTGGATAGATAGGTCCTTCTGTCTACCCCCAGTATTGACCTGCCCTGAACTGACCCAGAACTCTCTGACACATTGGTGGTATAAAGTAGGCTTTTAAAAAGGAAAGCCCTGTAAAGGAATATTGGTTAATACAGAAAAACAATGGCAAGGTAATACAAAAAATTGTAGGTAAACAATTGAGTTAGAACCAGATATAAAGGACAATGTGCTAGCCTATCTGTAAAGCTGGGGTCCTAACTGTACCACTGTCCAGTGAGTCTGTGAACAGTCTGTAAACACTGGGGCCCACGTTCTCTATACATAGTGCTCAAGAAGTGTATAGCAAACTCGTAGCCAAGAGGAATCTCACCACAGAATTTTGTCTCTCAAATGGCCAGGCCACACAGTGGTTTCTTCTTCTTAAAAAGCTTTTTAAGGGCTATTTTCTCTTCTCTAAAAGCTTTTTAAAGGCAGTGTAGACCATAAATATGCTCAAACCAAAAATCACTTTCAGCCAGGTAATACTGTTAGGCTTTGGGTTGGATTGGAGTAGACCACTTAACAGTAATAATACAATGATTTGACTGCATCTTATGGACTTGTGAGTGTTCTATGTTAACTGCTGCAGACATATTTCCAACTAAGCATATAGGATCTACAGTGGATATAAAAAGTCTACACACCTCTGTTAAAATGTCAGGTTTCTGTGATGTAAAAAAATTAGACAAAGATAAATAATTTCAGAACTTTTTCCACCTTTAATGTAACATAAAAAATGTTCAAAAAACTGAAATCTTTTAGGTGGAGGGAAGTAAAAATAAAAAACTAAAATAATATGGTTGCATAACTGTGCACACCATTAAACTAATACTTTGTGGAAGCACCTTTTGATTTTATTATAGCACTCAGTGTTTTTGGGTATGAGTCTATCAGCACGGCACATCTTGACTAGGCAATATTTGCCCACTCTTCCTTGCAAAAACATTCCAAATCTGTCAGATTGCCAGGTTATCTCCTGTGCACAGCCCTCTTCAGACCACTCAATAGCAGGGGCGGACTGACAACTCATGGGGCCCCCGGGCAATAGGGGATCATGGGGCCCCTGTATCCTCGCCCACACTCAAACCATATCTAAAAAAGCCTAGGAAAGGTACCAGGGGCATCTCATGGGGCCCCCTACTGACCCCGGGCCCTCGGGAAGTGCCCCAGTTCCCAAATGGTCAGTCCGCCCCTGCTCAACAGATTTTCGATCAGATTCAGGTCTGGGCTTTGGCTGGGCCATTCCAAAACTCATCTTCTGGTGAAGCAATTCCTTTGTTAATTTGGATGTATGCTTTGGGTTGTTGTCATGCTGAAAAACTAAGTTCCTCTTCATGTTCAGCTTTCTAGCAGAAGCCTGAAGGTTTTGTGCCAATATTGACTGGTATTTGGAACTGTTCAAAATTCCCTCTACCTTGACTAAGGCCCCAGTTCCAGCTGAAGAAACACAGTCCCAAAGCATGATGCTGCCACCACCATGCTTCACTGTGGGTATGGTGTACTTTTGGTGATGTGCAGTGTTGTTTTTGCGCCAAACATATCTGTTGGAATTATGGCCAAAAAGATCAACCTTGGTTCCTTCAGACCATAACACATTTTTCCACATGCTTTTGGGAGACTTCAGATGTGTTTTTGCAAAATTTAGCCGGGCTTGGATGTTTTGCTTTGTAAAAAAAGGCTTTGTCTTGCCACTCTACCCCATAGCCAGACATATGAAGAATATCGGAGATTATCACATGTACCACGCAGCCAGTACTTGCCAGATATTCTTGCAGCAGCTCCTTTAATGTTGCTGTAGGCCTCTTGGCAGCCTCCCAGAGCAATTGTCTTTTCATCTTTTTATCAATTTTGGAGGGGTTCTTGGTAATGTCACTGTTGCACTATATTTTCTCCACTTGATGATGACTGTCTTCACTGTGTTCCATGGTATATCTAATGTCTTGGAAATTCTTTTGTACCCTTCTGCTGACTGATACCTTTTAAAAATGAGATCCCTCTGATGCTTTGGAAGCTCTCTGTGGACCATGGCTTTTGCTGTAGGATGCAACAAGCTCTCTGTGGACCATGGCTTTTGCTGTAGGATGCGACTAAGAAAATGTCAGGAAAGATCTACTAGAACAGCTGAACCTTATTTGGGGTTAATCAAAGGCACTTTAAATGATGGCAGGTGTGTACTGACTCCTATTTAACATGGGTTTGAATGTGATTGCTTAATTCTGAACACAGCTACATCCCCAGTTATAAGAGGGTGTGCACACATATGCAACCACATTATTTTAGTTTTTTATGTTTACTCCCCGCCCCCCCCCCAAAAAAAAAATATTTCAGTTTTTTCTTTCAATTGATTTGTACAGTTTATAGGTCACATTAAAGGTGGAAAAAGTTCTGAAATTATTTATCTTTGTCTCATTTTCTTACATTACAGAAACCCGACATTTTCTATTTCAATGGTTTTTATTAAATTTTTTAAACAGTATAAACAGAGGCAATAAAACACGCCCACGCAGGGGCTATCAATTGCACAGATAAACAAAATGCAAAATAAAAAAAAGGGAAAAACAATGCTCTAATGCCAACAGGGCAAAAGGTACGCCCACGCAGGGGCTATCAATGGCACATAAGTTACAAAACATTAACGTAACTGATTATAACAACTAAATGCAGCTGTCCAGTCACACCAAAAGCAGAGAGAGAGAGAAAAAGGAAAAGAAAAAAAAAAAGGGGGGGCAAAGAGCAGGGATTCAAGAGCGCCAATACCGAATGCCATTACATCCCCAGACTAGCCGGGGGGAGTGAGGGAAGGGCACATTGCAACCACGGCTCCCATATTTTCAAAAATTTACGATGGGAGTCGTTGCGGATACTCGACATCTGTTCGTTGAGCATCATAGTGGTCATACGATCCCGCACCCCCTGAAGAGGGACAAACGGACTCTTCCAGGCCTGAGCAATTGTTCTAGTGGCAGATAAAAACAGATAGGAAGCCAACTTCTGCTGGTGAGCCAAGAGGCCCGGTATGGGGCAATGAAGCAAAGCATACCGAGCATCCCGGCGTATGGAGAGATGGATCAAGGTAAAAAGGAGGCCAAATACACGAGACCAAAAACGAAACAGTCTCGGACATGACCACCAGATATGCAATACATCACCACGATGGCCACAACCCCGAAAACGTTGATCACTACAGGCAGGGTTAGCCCGGGCCAACCGAGCCAGAACCCAGTACCAACGAAACAATACCTTATAGGCTGCCTCCAATGTGGTCGTATTAAATGAGCATTTAGCTATGAGTGACCAGGCCTTATTCCAGTCCTCCGGATCCACAGCCACTCCCAGGTCGCGCTCCCACTGAACAACATATGAAAGAGAAGTATGCGATGGGCGTCTGTTCAGAGCTGCATAAAGAAGGGATATAAGGCCCGGAGTGCCCGGACGCTGTTGGCAAAGCTGTTCAAAGGCAGATTTCTGGTACAGGAAAGCAGAAGTACCCCGCAGCGAGAGCAGCCAGTGTCGCAATTGAAGATATCGAAAAAATTCCACCGGGGGGATATTCCGGGATTCCCGAAGAGAGTCCCAGGTGGGAAAGGACCGAAAAATCAAAAAGTGTCGCACCTGCGAAAAACCATTAGTCACCCACCAAGAAAACGCCCCTGGGTGATCCAAACCCGGTGGAAAAAGAGGGTTGTTAATAATTGGGAGCAAAGGCAGAAAAGGTGACATCAAGCCACCAGAGTAACGTACCGAGTCCCAAACTTGTAGGCCATGAAGTAACATCGGACTCAGTGCCATAGGGCGCAGGGCAGGGGGAAGCCATAGAAGCGTCGACAGTGCGATAGGGTCACAATTAGGTAGTTCCTGTCATCTGCAAAAAGGTTCAGTTTGAATTCCTGTCCCGCGTAAGCAACCCCCGATACATTGCGATCGGTCCGAAGCGCTAAAGCCAGCGGCTCAAGCGCCAGGACAAAGAGCGCTGGGGACAGGGGGCAACCCTGCCTCGTCCCTCGCCCAATAGGAAAGGGATCTGAAAAATACCCAGCGTATTTGACGGAGGCCGAAGGAGAAGAATACAAGGCCTGAATCCAAGAAAGAATAGAATCCCCAAAACCCCAACGAGACAGCACAAACCGCAGATATTCCCAGGATAGAGAATCAAAGGCTTTATATATGTCTAAAGACAGTAAGAATCCCGGGATTTTCCACTGTTGCAGAAAATGTATAAGATGGACCACCTTACGAACGTTATCACCCGCCTGCCTCTCGGGGACGAACCCTACCTGGTCCCTGTGGACCAGGCTACGCAAATATTTATTGATGCGAAAACTAAGGATCTTGTCCAATATCTTCAGGTCTTCATTAAGAAGAGAAATAGGCCGGAAGGCTTGCGGTTCCTGTACATCATCGGTCGTCTTAGGAATCATGGTGATATGCGCTCTAAGCGCATCTGGGGAGGGCGAGGAGCCCTGTCGTAACGCTTTAAAATACTCAGCCAAAAAGGGCGCCAACAAGGCTGAAAATTTCTTATAATAAAGACCGGAACAGCCGTCGGGACCTGGGGCCGTGGTGGACCGTAAAGATTTGATAGCTTGGAGCACTTCTGGTACAGTGACACCGGCGTTGAGTGCCACCTGTGCTGCCTCGGATAACCCAGGAAGTCGGAGATCTTGAAAGAATGCCTCTGCTTGAGCCACGGGGAAGGGATCTGGTTTAGCGTAGAGGCATGAAAGGAAGTCTGAGAAACGGGAAACAATCTGCTGGGGATTAGAAGTACAGCCACCTGTAGGAAGTCGCAGTCGAATCGGTTTATGGGGTTTCCCCACAGAATTGAGTTTCCTGGCCAGCATCGGGCCTGGCTTATTAGCACAGGAATAAAATTTGTGTTTGGTCCAACGCAGGGCCCGTTCCGCCTCCGAAGAGGCAAGTAGGTCCAACTCTGCCGCCAGAGTGTCCCGAGCGTGTTTATGGGCCGCGGATGGAGATGACTTCCAACGTGCATCCGCAGAGGCCAGGAGAGAATGAAGCTCTAAAAGTCGGCGCTCCCGCTCCCGCTTCCGGACCGCCGCCAGCTGTATAACATGACCCCGCACCGTGGCCTTATGCGCCTCCCATAGGGGCACTGCCGAGGAGACCGATCCCGCGTTTTCCGTGAAGTATGTTCGTAAAAAAAATTCTATTTGTTGGCAGGTAGCCTGAGTGGTCAATAAAGAATCATTGATGCGCCAATGAAAAGGGCGCCGTTCTGACCCAGAGAGGGCAAGGAGAAGTACCAAGGGATCGTGATCCGACCAAGGCGAGGAGGGAATAGTTATCCGCCTGACCAAGGGAAGCTGCTGAACCTGCATAAATATATGATCAATTCTACAAAAACTATCATGAGGACTGGAATAGAATGTAAAGTCGCGTTCCGTTGGGTGAAGCTCCCTCCAGACGTCCGCCAGCCCCGCTGTCCGCAGGAGAGAGCGCATACGTTCCTCCAGCACCAAGTCATGAGAAGGGGCCGCCCCCCGTGCGCAGCGCCTATCCAATGCGGAATCCAAAGTAACATTTGAATCCCCCAAAACAACAAGGAGACCCTTGGAGTGTCGTAAAACAATGGTGCAAAGATGTGAAAAGAATTTATCCTGAAAACGATTAGGCGCGTAGTAAGAGACAAAAGTAACCTCCTGGTCCCAGAGGGTGCCTTGCAGAAGCAGATACCTACCCGTGGGGTCCGCTATATTCCTAGCACAGACAAAGGGGAGATTGCGTTTAAAAGCGATCAGGACACCCGACGCTTCTCAGGAGCCGAGGCCGTGTAAAAGGTGGGATAGTGAGGTGAAAGATAACGCGGGGAGGAGGACTGAGAAAACCTGGTCTCTTGTAAACATACCACGTCAGTTTGTTGCGATTTGAGGTGATGAAAAACTTTAGCCCGCTTCTGAGGCGAATTGAAGCCTTGAACATTTTGCAAATGAATTTTCAAAAGGGGCAAGGCCATGGCGACATCTGCGCAACACGCTCAGCAGAAAAAACCATAAAGCAGCTAGTATTTCCGCTCCCAATGGCGATCGGGCCGTGGCGTCCCGGAACCCTGCAGAAAACAAAAACAAAAAAAAACCAAAGAAGAAAAAAAACAAAAAAAGAAAGAAGGAAAAGGACACAAAAAGAATATACAATAGTGCAATCGTGTCACGCCAATGGTGACGTGCATCCTACAAATGAAGGATACCAGTTAGGGGTGGCTCTACCACCGGACACATGGCTGCAAATGGAAACATCAGAAACATAAGCCCTCAGGGGGCAAAAGGGCAATAAGGCAATAAACACAATAGAACGGGGTACCAAAGCAATAAAACTAAAGGTCCCAGGAGCTAGGCCACCGTGATGACCTCCCCATAGCAACCCAGAGAACCATGGGGCCAACCACCTCTCACCCAGCCGGGCTTACCAGATCAACCTCCCACCCCGAAACCCGAGGGAACCCTCACTCCGTGCTACCAACAAAAACGGAATACCATCACCCAGGCCCAAAATAGGCTGCGGCAGCAGAAAGTCATAATTCTTGAGTCCATGAGGAGACCCCCCCCAACCAGGGAAGGAACCCAAGGGGGCACACTGGAGCAGTCCCAACCCGTAATGCTGACAAACTGGGGGAGCCCTAAGGGCCAAACTCATGGTACCGTCAAGGAAGTCCATCGGTGAGATGATACATGGGAAGTCCAAGACACATCTTCAGCCCGGAGAAGAACAGGAAGGACTTGATCGCGAAGGGGTCTGAGGGAGGGCCCTCTTCCTATTGGACGACCGCTCCCAGATGCGGCTTGGAAGAAGCGGCCTCGCCGGGGATCCTGAGGAATGTGCCAGGCTCCGATCCGCAGCCTCAGGCGAAAGAAGGTGTAAAGATTCCAGGAGAGAATGGGCCTCCTCCGGTGTAGCCACAGAATGACTGCGGCCCTGGTAGGTGAAGGTGAGGCGAAACGGGAAGCCCCAGGCGTATTTGATACTGTGTTACCGAAGTGAAGGGCTTCAATTGGCGACACTTCTGAAGAGTGGTCTGAGAGAGGTCCGCAAAGAGCTGGTAGCGATGCCCCTGGAAGCTGAGGTCAGGGTTGTTTCTGGCCGCCAAGAGGATAGTTTCCTTAGTGCGGTAATAAGTAAACTTGATGATAATGTCCCTCGGGGGCCCATCCGGTCGTCTGGGGCCCAACGCACGATGTATGCGGTCAAATTCAAGCCGGTCAATGGGAACAGCGGGTGTCAGCTCCTGAAACAGAGCTGTAGCAGTAGAAGTAAGATCCGTGACCGTTTCCGGGATACCCCTTAACCGCAGATTGCCACGGCGGGAACGATTTTCGAAATCCTCAAGCCGTAGCAGCGCGTCCGCCAATTCTTTCTTGAGGTCGCACAGATCCTGTTCGTGATTTTCCATGACCGTGGCCGCAGTGTCCATCTTATCTTCGAGGTCGTTCGTCCGGTTGCCCAACTCGCGAATCTCCTGCGAAAGACGGTCGGCCAGCTTGGAGGTAGCGGAGGACAACTCGGACTGCAGCATGCATTGGAATCGGCGCAGAAGCTCAGCATTCCGCAGAGATGGCATAGGAGACTGCAGGGATGGCTCTGATGCCAGGTCCTCCACACTGCCAGGATCCGATCCACCCATGGATGGTGACAGCGGGGGACACAAAATCGCGGCTAGGGCTCCATCTGAAGTCCTGGGCGGGAGCCGCGAACCCGTGGCCGGGGTCCTGGAAGTCTGCGGCGGCCGGCCCAAAATCGAGGCCCCGGCTTCAGCCGCGATCTCCGGCGGGTAGGCCGCAAACTTAGGAGCAGCCCGCCGGGAGCTGGAGGCACGGGCACCGGAGAGACAGGGGGCCAGAGAGGAAACAGGGGGACCCCCCCTGAGGAGTGAAAATCGGCCGATGTGTCCGGCGGCCGAGGAGTTAATTTAAGAAGCAGCCATCCTGGTTGCTGCTCACGAGCGCCCCCCGAAACCCAACATTTTAACAGGGGTGTGTAGACTTTTTATATCCACTGTATATGCATATATAGTGTGTGTGTGTATATGTATGTGTGTGTGTATATATATATATGTATATGTATATGTATAATATATATATATATATGTGTGTGTGTGTACAGTATTTAGCATAAATGAGTACACCCCAAATGATTTGTCAGAAAACCTTTACTTTCCTTGCAGAATCAACATTTTTTTATGGGACACTATACTACAAAATACTCCCAGAAATGCGGGCTATTGATTGCAAACTAGATTTGTTAATTTGCACAAATAAAAAAGTATTTTTCCTAACAAATTAATTCAAGGCCATGTTGCATAAATGAATACACCCCAATGAAAGTCTTAGGAGCAAAGCTAAATTTTAGACAACAAAATCCTAATTCACAAGAATTCAGCTACAGGTGAGTCTAATTATTCATTAAACAGGTGTCCAGCAGACAGTTGATTATAAAAGGGCGTTATTTGACAAGGCCTGAGATAGAAAATAATTTCTACAAGAAGGATCAGCAAAGCTTTACTTATCAGTCAGAATACTGTAACAAAAGTGATACAAAAATTTACCAAAGATGGAACTGCAACCATCTTACAAAGATATCCAGGTTGTCCACAGAAGATAACATCCTAACAGGAGCATCTTCTGATGAAAAGGGTTGAAGAAAATCGCCATGCAAGTTCACTGCAGTTAGCTAAAGAAGTAGAAAGCCAAACTGGGATGATTGTTTCCCATGACACAATACAGTGTACACTGCAGAGGATTGGCATGCATGGGTGTCGTCCAAGAAGGAAACCTCTCCCAAAACCCGCCTAGAAATTGCCAGGGCCCATGCTAAAAAAGAAGACTACTGGGACTCTGTACTCTGGAGTGATGAGACCAAGATAAATGTTTTTGGAACTGATGGCTTCAAAACTATATGGTGTCGGAAAGGTGAGGAGTACAAAGAAAAATGCATGGTGCCTACAGTGATGCATGGTGCCTACAGTGAAACGTGGTGGCAGTGTCCTTCTGTGGGTATCATGAATTCACAGATGTACTGCTCTGTATTGAAAGAGTACCCATTGAGATATTGCTTGAAATCTTACTTTTCAATAGGGGTGTACTCATTTATGCTGAGCACTATGTGTGTGTGTGTATATATATATATATATATATATTGTTTATGCAGTGTTTATATAGCGCCAAAAAGTTTGCTCAGCGCTGTACATTATAGTGGGGGACAGTACATGAGACAATACAGTAACAAAACAATATACAAGAGGTTCGAGGGCCCTGCTCTTTCGAGCTTACAATCTAGGAGGGAGGGGATAGTGGTACAGGAGGAAGTGGCTGTGAGGGATGGAGTGGTAGGAGGAGTGGAGGAGAACAGCTGTTAGGTGAGGGTGGGGCAGGCTTCCCTGAAGAGATGGGTTTTCAGGGTGCGCCTGAAGGTGAGGAGGGTAGGTGACAGTCTGATGGATTGGGGTAGTGAGTTCCAGAGGATGGGGGAAGTCCTGCCTATAGCTAGAATAGCTAGCATAGCAAAAGCAGAAGTGCTTTTTTTCTAAATGACTGAGAGCTTTTTTGTTTTTTAATAACAATTAACACAGGAGCAACAAATCACGCCCACACAGGGGCTATCAATTGCACATAAAAGAAGTAGAAAATTAAAGAAATCAGTGCTCTAACACCAACAGGGCAAAAGATCGCCCACGCAGGGACCATCAATGGCACTTAAATAACAAAACATAAATATAACTCAGACTAAAGGCAGCTATCCACTGCCACACCAAAAACAAACAGAAAAAAAAAAGAAAAAGGGGGGGGGGGGAAGGAAGGAGAAGTGGAGAAGAACGAAAGAAAAAAGATAACCAAACCAAGAGCAGGGATCCAAGAACGCCAAAGCCGAACAACATCACATCCCCAGACTAGCCAGGGGGAGTGTGGGAACGGTATATTGCAGCCACGGCTCCCACGGCTCCCATATTTTCAAGAATTTACATTGGGAGTCGTTGCAGATACTCGACATCTGTTCATTGAGCATCATAGGGGTCATACGGTCCTGCACCCCCTGAAGAGGGACAAACTGGCTCTTACAGGCCTGAGCAATTGTTCTAGAGGCCGACAAAAACAAATAGGAAGCCAACTTCTGCTGATGAGCCAAGAGGCCCGGGATGGGACAATGAAGCAAAGCATACCGAGCATCCCGGCGTATGGAGAGATGGAACAAAGTGAAAAGGAGGCCAAACACACGAGACCAAAAACAAAGCAGCCTCGGGCATGAGCACCAGATATGCAATACATCACCACGATGGCCACAACCCCGAAAGCATCGATCACTGCAGGCAGGATTTGCCTGTGCCAAACGAGCCGGAACCCAATACCAACGAAACAATACCTTGTAAGCCGCCTCCAGCGTGGTCGTATTAAATGAGCATTTAGCTATGAGTGACCAGGCCTTATTCCAGTCCCCCAGGATCCACAGCCACTCCCAGGTCACGCTCCCACTGAACGACATATGAAAGAGAAGTATGCGACGAGCGTCTATTCAAAGCTGCATAAAGAAGGGAAATAAGGCCGCTGTTGGCAAAGCAGTTCAAAGGCAGATTTCTGGTACGGGAAGACAGAAGTGCCCCGCAATGAGAGCAGCCAATGCCGCAATTGAAGGTAAAGAAAAAATTCCACCGGAGGGATATCCCGTGACTCCCGAAGAGAATCCCAGGTAGGGAAAGACCGAAAGGTCAAAAAGTGTCGTACCTGTGAAAAACCATTGGTCACCCACCAAGAAAACGCCCTTGGTTGATCTAAACCTGGTGGGAAGAGGTGGTTGTTAGTGATTGGGAGCAAAGGCAAAAAAGGTGACATTAGGCCACTGGAGTAACGTACCGAGTCCCACACTTGTAAGCCATGGAGCAAAATTGGACTCAGTGTTGTGGGGCGCAGGGCAGGGGGAAGCCATAGAACTGTTGATATCGCAATAGGTGCACAATTAGGTAATTCCCAGAGAGGTATGTCTGAGGAAGCATGCAACATGGATAGCGGGGCGATCTGGCTTGGGTTGTTGTCAGCTTTTAATCGGTGGCTCGGTAATCAATATCTGCTGTAATTAGCGTGATATTAAATGTATGCACATACTTAAAATATTGTATCCCTGTGGATTATTATATAATAAATCAGCACATTATTGTACATTTGTTTTGTTCTCAAGCATAACATGTAAACATATGTTTAGAATAGTTCTTAATCTTGCCAATGAAATACACAGCAGTTTTTCACGATACTGACTTCTGGATTGCATTCTTTGTCTTGGTGGGATAATTTTAACTTTACGTTGGCAAGTGCTGATTTTTTGTTTTGACTTGTATTTCTGTGTAAAGGAATGTGTTACTTTACTAAATATATTTATACCATACTTTGTTACTGAACAAGATCACAGCGGTATACAAAATGTGAACAATGTGGAAATAACTAATACTAGTGACTCCAGCGGTGCAAAATCACAGGTGATGTTACCTTACCCAACTCTAGTGGAAAGCTGCATAGAGTTAGAAACTCAGTTCTGCTATGTGTTGACACAGTGAAGATAATTCAAAATGGCTGCACCCATCAATAACTATTATGTCATATATGAGACTGGACACTCACCGACACAATGGAAATGTATTTCCATAGTTTTTAGTAATGGATCACTCTATTCTACTATTCCATTAAAGAGTATGGCAGGGCCAAATAAATATATTTAATACATCTATGGAATGCAGGCACATTCCCCATGTTTTAACCCTTTATACACACTACACGTACAGAAAAATAAATGTTGTCTCATCAATATGGAGTGCTCCTTCCCCTTAGTCCTGCCTACATCTACATTTCTGATGTATTACAAAGAACACTGACCTCTCCTTCTCTCCCCCCCCCCCCAAATCTCCATAATCCCTCCTTGGGCACTAGCAGTGAGCAATGGAAGTTACCAGTTCACAAGTTTTCTGGCAAAACCAACAGGTATTTGTGGACTTATTTAACAGATATAGCAAAATACTTTCAATTGTATATTTATCAGACCAAAAGGAGGTGAATAAAGTTCAATATTAGGGTTTATGTAGACTTTAACAGACCAAAAGGGAGAAGACCAGATGTTCACATACCTTCCAACTTTGTTTGTTGAAAATGGGGGACACCCAAGGATATAGAAGACCCGCAGAACTCACTGTGGAAAAAATATATGTGGCTAAAAAGCACTGAATGTTGGGTGTGGCTTAAAGGAGCATGGTTTAATAGAGTTTAAGCCTAAATTTGGTACTCAGTGTGCAGTCCTTGTACTTACAACATACTCTACAATTACTATTCTATAAATAAGAAAAAAAAATAATGTAAAAAATCCTGCCACATATGTACACACAAATGCTGTCAGGGGCTGAGGAATACTTGTTGCCAATATTAAACAAAGTATACAAAGTTCCCATTTATATCTGAGTCCTCTCTTCACATCAGGAGTCCCTCTTCTTACATCAGTTCTCCCCTTCACATCAAGATCCCCCTTCACATGAAGAGTCTCTCTTACATTGAGTGTCCCCTCCTTCACATGAGGAGTTCCTTCTTGAAATTAGGAATGCTCTTTTACATCAAGAATGCCCCTTTACTGTACATCAGGCGCCCCCTTTACATACCTTTGTATAGCAGGGTTTCGTGGAACTCTAGGATTTCCTCCAAAAGGTTGCTAGGGATTATTGAGCAATGACCAATGTTTGCCTCTCAGGTTCCCAGTGACATCTCTGATCTTTATATCTCTAAGGAGGTAATTCTTCCCAATGACCATAAGTGTAAGGTGCATTCTTCCCGCTGACCATTACACTAATGTTTGGTGAGTTGTAGATATTGTAATTTTTAGCAGAGGTTCCCTGAGACCAGAAAGTTATTTCAAGGGTTCCTCTGTGTTGAAAAGGTTGAAAAAGTCTGTTTTATGGCGTGATATGATATAAACAGCAGTCAGCCCCGCAGTATAGATAGTAAGTATAGTAAGTGGACTCCATCATATTATTGTGAAACCATTCCGTGGTTCTGCAAGTGCATCAAATCAGGAAAGGTCTGGCACTGTCACATGACTTTTACATGACCTGGTTGCACTTTGCAGTGACAAAGTAAACTTAATGAATCACAGGATCGGCAGCTAATTCATGTTTACTGTATATTCTCCTGCCCTGTGCCCACTGAGCAGCAGACTGTGACACCAGAGAGTGGGGTTGATGTGCGATAATGCTCTGCTATGCAAGCATTTATGTCAAAATCCATTAGAGTTCTGCAAATTCCATTACGCTCAATGCTAGGTTTTGTTTTAAAGAATTCTGGGCAAAATTATTATTATTGCAGTGGGGCTGTGCCTGCACAGCATGATTAACTCTTGTTTTTGTCTAGGGCCTCGAAAAACAAAGATATGCTTACCTAATCTGCCAATCCTCTGAGTGCAAGACCGATCCCCGCTGCTCCTGCCCCCCACCCACTAGCAGTCTTGTGAATTGGCTGTTCCTGACGTCATCATGCCCATAGACCAGCTCCGGACGTGAGGACAGCAGGAACAGTCTACCGCTGGATGTGGGGGAGTGTGGTTTTACGGCGCATTGGAGGGATGGGTATGTACAGCCTTTTACTTAGCCCATGTACAAAACAAGCACTTAACCCTTGCAGTACAGGCGCAGCCCCACTGCATGGGAAAATAAAAGTTTTGCTTTAAAATGCAACTCTTGCCAAGGTGAACAATACACATTGCAGAGAATTTAGTAAACTGTTTTGCAGATCCAAGCATGTTTTAATTGTTAAGTAATTCATGGTTTCCTTACCGTGTTTTTTCTTATACAGATACCTGAACAGGAAGGTCAGATTTCACCATCAGCAGCTGATCTGACTAAAGCTGGCTATAGACAGTTCGAATCCTGGTCGGTTCAGAAGCGATCGGCCAAGATTTGAACCATGTATGGGCAGGCTAAATGTACCCAAGTTGATTGATCAACTTGGGTACAACCAGCCTGCCAGATTTTACATACAGTTATCTTTAGCATCTGGTATAGCCGCTAGCAATAATCACTGTCTTCTCCCAGGGGAGATGGCTTCCCCCCACCGGGAGAATACAATGGCTTGGCAGGAGGGATTCCCCTGTCAACACTGTCCGTGGTTGCAGGAAAGAAATTTGCTCCATGTATGGCCTGCCAAAGTGTTGTAATTAGCTTGCCTGAGAAAGCTTCAGAAAATATCTCACCAGAAGTGAAACTTTTATTTTAGGTCACACCTGGAATTTGACTTGTAGTTCAGTGCATTCTTCTGGGAAAGGAGTAAACAGGGATGAGATTTAAGTTTGAATTGAAAGTTTGAATTTTAGGGGGGGGGCTTTTTCAAAAAATGGTTTGGGACTCCCCTTAAAATTCATTCTAGGCCTTTATCCAAGCATGCAGCCTGGGTGTCCAGGAGAGGGAGATCAGCAAGCGTGTGCTTCCTAAACCATATCAGGCCACATATCTTTCAAAATTGGGAGTTTTGCAAGGGGGTCAATAAGCCCCGCCCCTTCCCCCTTGCAAGGCACCCTGTTCCAATATTGAGGTACAGGAACCTCTTTCCCACATCTCACATCTTATCGCTCAAAGGGATGTGGGAATTTGTGAGGGGATCATTAAGGAATATGGAAGCCCTTTTATAATAAGGGGGACTCCACATATCTGCCCTCATGGGAGTTTTTTACAGAGTAAATATAGATTCATTACCTTTTATTACTCATTCCCCTAAATCGTTCAAAAGCAAATAAACACAGACACCATGAAAAAGTCCTAGAAATAGATTCATTATCAATCACATGGTCCACTGATGTAGATCTTTCATCAGTCAAAATGACCAGCAGCCCAAAGATGTTGCCCTGCCATAGTGCTGCTATTAAATGACAGATTCCTGGCTCTGTTGGACTGTAAACAGCCCCAGGCATCCCATTTGATGTAATTGATAAATAATGGTCATCACAAGATGTGGGCAAATATATGGGCCTGTATGTGAAGTAGAGGCTCCTCTCCCTCAACATGAGGATAAGGTGCCTTGTGAAGGGAGAGACTTGGCCCCCTTGTAAGGTACGCCTATACTGTTGAAAGCCATATGGCCTGATGTGGTTCAGAAAGTGATTGGGGGGGGGTTGCATTATTTTGTCCTCCCTTTCCCAACCCCCAGGCTGCATGCCTGGAAAAGCATTTTTTTTTTTAAATGTCAATTTCACCTTTGCTATGTACGCTGTACTGTTTCATAATTTAACGTAGAGTTTAAGGCATCACACAGGCGTGCTACTTAAAGATTTGGTGTACTTTCAGTGATGTCCTTTAGGCACATGAAAAGAATCTGTCCCTGCTGAATGGCATTTACATTTTTTTTTTGTATTGATACACGTCCCCTGAGGCAGTGCTCATCTACCCATGCCTATTTTTAGCAATAGCTTGCATATTAAAGTCGTTATCAGAAAGAAAGGTTGGCCGCACACCGGAGGAATAATGAATATGCGTACATATCATTTATTGATCCATAAGACACCAAATGCACCAGAACATGTACATGGATGTTAACGCGTTTCACATGATCACAGAGCTTTTGGTTATGATTAAGCACGTGATCGTGTGAAACCAATTAACATTCATGTACATGTTCTAGTGCACTTGGTGTCTTATGGATCAATAGATTATATGCAAGCATATTCGTCATTCCTCTGGTGTGCAGCCAACATTTCTTTCTGATGCAGATTGCGTGATGGCGAGCCAGGACCTGCACATGCTTCGGTTTAATGCTGATTGCTGCCAGAGCAGTATTCCTCTTGTCTTTTGGATATTAAAGTGGTTGTAAAAGCTCAAAGTTTTTACCTTCATGCATTCTATGTGGAACGGCCCCCCAGCCCCCTTATACTTTTCTGAGCCCCATCACAATCCAGTGATGTGTATGAGAGCCTTAGCTATCTGGAGTCTCTCTCTCCTCATTGGCTGAGACAGCAGCAGGAGCCATTTGCTCCCACTGATGTCATTCACAGCCAGGGAGCCAATGAGAGAGAGGGGACAGGATTCAAACCACGGCTCTTTTTGTGAATGGACATGCAGAGCAGCTGCTTGGGAGCAAGCCTGCTTGGGTGCCCCCATAGTTCCTTGCTCTGAGGGCACTAGGTAGGAGGAAGGGGCAAGAAGAGTCAATGGGTGACCCAAGAAGAGGAGGATCAGGACTTGTCTGTGAAAAACCACTGCACAGAGTACAACGTTTGTTATTTTTTTAAAATTACCTTAACATTACTTTAACCTTGAAAAAGGCCAGAAAAATATTACAATATTTGCCTTCCATTGACTTCAATAGGTTTAATGCTCTGTTCCCAAGCCGGTTTTCTCTTCCCTAGCAATAAACCAACCATCCAACCAGGAAATGCCATTTCTGAGGAAGTTCTGTACACATGAAATATGCAGAACACCTACAAGATACCATATTGTAAGGAACAATTTTTTAAGTTCTAGAAAACTTGAGAAGCCCTGCATTGAAATGGAAAGGAAATCAATAAAACTGAAGTTTAATCCGCATATATATTGACTTCTCTGCTTCCTTCATGACCCTTCATTAGTTGCTCTTGATATTGTTAAATAAAACCCTTCCCCCTTCATTACAAACCTTATATAAGTCACTCCTAGCACAGGAATTGGGAATTTATGAATGCTGTCATTAGACCTGACTCCTCTGGAATTTCTATTTAGATGTGGATCTTCTGCTTTGTGAGATCTCTTGGCCATCTAATCAGGAGTTTGTCCCCTGGTCCTAACTGGTAAGTCTTCTTTCTGGCGTCTCTCCCCAGGCAGTGCTTCTCCCCTGTTTCTTTTTCTTTCTTTTTTTCTCTCTTTCATTCCCACCCTTCTTTCCTCTTCGCCAGTCTTGTTTGGCTCTTGACAGTTTAGCTAATGCTCTGATGTCCTTTCTGTTTATGATGCCCTTCCTGGGCCTATGTATCTATATACTGTATATGCCATTTTATATATGGTCATGGCTCTGTACTCTGTACTGGACACTGTCATCACCCAGTCCCAATTTATTTTTATTTTTTTATATCTGTCTGACTTGTTTATTTTTGTAACACCCCCCCCCCTTTTTATTGTTTTGTTTCCCCCCCCCCCTTTTTTTTTTTTTTACTGTATTTCAATTTTGTCGTTGTCCTTACTGGACGCTTCCTTTTTCTTTGTATCTTATATACACTCTTAATAAATCTCAGATTGAACACAAACCTCCTATAACCCAAGTGCATCATCATTTGGTCTCTTTGGTTCTTGATGTACTGTATTTCAGGCAAAATATGGCTGTGGGAGGGGCCAACAAGGGTTGTAATATAGCTTCCTGAAAACATCACAGCATTATATCTAAGTACTTCTCTCAAGAGGGACTTGAGCTTAGCTTTAACAACATTCATTTATAAAATGACTTGAGTATTAATTATATACTGTATATAATGTATGAAGCGAAAGAGGAGTTTTCCTTTAAAGCTGTATCTTATAGTAAGCTCTACTTTCAACCAAGCATTTAATATAGTACTTTTGTTTGTTGTAACATTAGTCAGTATTTTCACTGAAGGTTATTGCAGTACAAAATCCAGCAGACTTATTGATTGGTGAAGAGTTATAGATATGCCATAGGCTAAGACACGTCGTAAATCAAGAGATTTCTTCAACGATTAAATTATTGTTTACAGGGCTTGCATACTTGCCGGTTGCCCACGTGTGTACCCTGCCAAGGTAGTATACGTAATCCATAAATTAAGAATCAATATCCACAAAAAATGCAGAATAATAGTACAAAACAAATTTACATTCAATTTAAAACCCTAGATCTCATAGGAGAAAAAGTAGATATTAAATATTTGCCTATAAATATTACATCTCACTTGAGAGCATAAATATTACGTTTTTGACCACAGGAAATTAATTTAGTGGCACACAATGAGATTATAAACATGGAAGCCTGATTAAAACGTTAAAGCTGAATCTGCCTTTTGCGCACATTTAAAGGCAATTTTAAAAGGTTCAATAAGAAAAAAAAAGATTTGTTGACATGCCTGTGTTTTTTTATGCTGTTCTGCTTTTGTTTAAATATATCTCTGTCTATATCTATATATGCACTATATTGCCAAATGTTTTGGGACACCCCTTTAAATTATTGGATTCAGGTGTTCCAACCACCTCCATGGCCACAGGTGTAAAAAATCAAGCACATAGGCATGCAGACTGCTTCTACAAACATTTGTGAAAGAATGGGTCACTCTCAGGAGCTCAGTGAATTCAAGCGTGGTACCGTGATAGATTGCCACCTGTGCAATAAGTCCATCCGTGAAATATCCTTGCTACTAAATATTCCACAGTCAACTGTTAGTGGTATTATAACAAAGTGGAAGCAACTGGAAACAACAGCAACTCAGCCACAAAGTGGAAGGCCACGTAAAATTACAGAGCGGGGTCAGCGCATACTGAAGCGCACAGTGTGCAGAAGTCTCTAACTGTCTGCAGAGTCAATAGCTAAAGACCTCCAAACTTCATGTGGCCTTCAGATTAGAACAACAACAGTGCATAGAGAGCTTCATGGAATGGGTTTCCATGGCCAAGCAGCTGCATCCAAGCTTCATATCACCAAGTGCAATGCAAAGCGTCGGATGCAGTGGTGTAAAGCATGGTGCCACTGAACTGTAGAGCAGTGGCGACGTGTTCTCTGGAGTGATAAATCACGCTTCTTGGTCTGGCAGTCCGATGGACGTGTCTGGGTTTGGCAGTTGCCAGGAGAACGGTACTTGCCTTACTACATTGTGCCAAGTATAATGTTTGGTGGAGGGGAGATTATGGTGTGGGGTTGCTGTTCAGGGGTTGGGCTTGGCCCCTTAGTTCCAGTGAAGGGAACTCTTAAGGCGTCAGTCTGTTCCAACGAGACTGTGCACCAGTGCACAAAGCAAGGTCCATAGAGACATGGATGAGCTGGTTTGGGGTGGAGGAGCTTGACTGGCCTTTTACAGAGTCCTGACCTCAACCCGTTAGAACACCTTTGGGATAAATTAGAGTGGAGACTGTGAGCCAGGCCTTCTCATCTGACATCAGTGCCTGACCTCACAAATACACTTCTGGAAGAATGGTCAAACATTCCCATAGACACACTGCTAAAGAGTTGAAGCTGTTATAGCTTCAAAGAGTGGGCCAACTCAATATTGAACCCTACAGACTAAGACTGGGATGCCTTTAACGTTCGTGTGAGTGTAAAGGCAGGCGGCCCAATACATTTGGCAATATAGTGTGTTTGTGTGTGTATATATATATATATATATAGAAGGAAATAAGTATTTGATCCCCTGCTGATTTTGAATGTTTGCCCACTCACAAAGAAATGATCAGTCTACAAATCGAATGGTAGGTGTATTGTAAAGGGGACTACAAGGGGAGTAAAAAGGGAAGGGGGGAAATATGGCCTACCAGATTAATGAGGAAATGGATGCAGAAATTAGATCTGCATTTACAAATAACTTTGACTCTCAGATTAACGGGAGTGAGGGGGACCTCAGGGAAAAGTTTAAACTACATAAAAAGCTAACAACTAAATATCTAAATAGAAAGTGGGATATCACATCCTTGGAATCATATATAGAGAAAGAGATTGTCCCCAGGGGATTAAGGGAGAGAGTAATTCCAGCAGAACATCTCCACACCTCTAGATTTCTAGAAAAATGATTGGACAATGAGGAACCCCGATAACCTCACCCAAGGTGAAAGAAGAGCACTTAGGGAACTTAAAAAAGCTAAAAACATTGTGATTAAAAAGAGCGATAAAGGGGGGAATGTAGTATTATTGGAAAGTGATGACTATGAGAAAGAGGTACTGAGACAATTAAAAAACCCCAACATATATTGTAAACTGCCTGTGAATCCCTTCCCGAAACTTGTTGCTACTTTGAACAAAAAAGTAGAATTGGCCCGGGAAGCAAACCTCCTAACTAAACAGGAAGGCGATATGCTGACAGTAGATGTGTATAATATTCCCACATTCTATGTGATTCCAAAAATACATAAAAACCCTATTCACCACCAGGACGTCCGATAGTTTCCGCCATTAATGGTCCATTAGAACCAATAGGAAGATTTGTGGATGATCTTATTAAGGACTTGGTCCTTGAACTTAGATCTTATGTAAGGGATACTGGGGATGTACTGAAAAAAATAGCTAAGTCCAGGGTACCAGAGGGGGCACTTTTGGTGGGTATAGATGTGGAATCACTATATACTTCTATCCCACATATCTGGGGCCTGAGAGCTGTGGCTTTCTTTCTTGAGGTATATTTTCCCGAAATGGAAGCTCAGAACGAATTTATTCTGGACCTTCTGGAATTTATGCTGACACATAACTGTTTTCAGTTCCTTGGTTCGTTTTATCAGCAAATCTGTGGTACCTCCATGGGAGCACCCTGGGCCCCGGCATTTGCATGTTTGCATCTAGGTCTGTGGGAAGAAGAGCTAATATATCCCTCTATTCCCTTTAAGCAACATGTGGTGAAATGGCTGCGGTACATCGATGACGTCCTGATGGTGTGGGATGGTGGTATGGACCAACTGGAAAACTTTATGAGATCTTTAAATGAGAATGATAGGAATATCAGACTAACCTATATAGTTGATAAAGAGGTAATATCATTTTTGGACCTATCAATCTCAATAGATGGAGACAGACTAGTTACTAAAACATTTAGAAAGGAAACAGCCGCTAATACACTCCTACATGCCAGTAGCCATCACCCAAGGAGCCTAAAAGAGGGCATACCTATTGGCCAGTTTCAGAGGATAAAAAGGAATTGTACGGAAGAGGCCCAATATAGAAATTAATCTATTCAGCTTTATAAGAGATTTAGGGAAAGGGGATATTCACACAGAACCCTAAGAAGAGCTAAACGAAGAGCCTCGGGTAGAACAAGAGAGGAATTGATAAATAAGCCAAAATCAAAAACAGAGGAGGACCCCTTGAATCAACGTATAAGATTCATAACCAAATTTGGACAACAATGGAGTGATGTTAGGAATGCTTTGAATTCTCACTGGCATCTACTAACACAAAATCCACAGATAGCAAGAATTGTAGGGAAGAGTCCACAAATGGTAGCAAAAAGGGCTCAGAATCTAAATGATATACTAGTACAGTCAGAGTTTCAGAGAACTCCACAAACAAACTGGTTAACTAGGAAGAAACGCATGAGAGGTATGTTTCCATGTGGTCACTGTCAAATCTGCCCATATGTACACAAGACTAACCTATTCTCCAATAAGGATAACTCACGGGAATTTCAGATACGTAGTTTTATTAACTGCTCCAGCAATAGAGTTATATACATCATAGAATGTCCCTGCAAGAAAATGTACATAGGAAAAACTAAAAGAAATCTTAGAACTAGGATTGGCGAACACTTGAGAGACATTAGAAATGAGAATAGAAATGTAGGGAAGGGTGAGAAAGAAAATCCCCTGGCACAACACTTTAAAGAAGTACATGGGGGAAGAACAGAAGGCCTGAAAGTTAAAGGGATCTTCTTGCTGAATATTTCATATTTGATAAAGTCCTCCTTCAAAAAGAAAAGTTCTGGATATATACCCTGGGTGCACTTGTCCCTTATGGACTAAATACAGAATTTAACTTTAAAGTCTTTTTGAAATAAATGTCTGAAACACTATATATATTCTTTCCTATACTACTATGATCATACTGTTAGTCTCAAACTAGGGAAATATGGATTCCCTCTGTTATAATATATCCCCGATATGAAGGCCCCTAGGGGATTAGATAGGAAATCTAATCTGCACTAGGCTCTATCTGGTCTCTAATCTGATCTCTGCACTATTTAAAATATTAAAAAGATAGTATTATAATGTGGACTTCGCTTTGCCCTGGGGGTCCCACTGCTCCCTCTCCCTTCTTCCTTTTGGCCCCTGGATCTGGAATTATTCTGTCCCTTATTTTTACTCTCATTAAAGAATATCTTTCTATTGTAAAATAAGGCTTTCCTATGTAATGTCAGCAGTCATTATACGTTTTTAAATTCACTTTGGATTTTTTATTGTAGTGATATCTTTTCAACACAAGAGGGCGACATGGAGATTTCTCTATATGCAATTAGTGTACTATATAAGGCAATGGAAATTAAGTCCCCTCCCAGTTCTGACGAAGTCCGCAGTGATTGGCGGACGAAACGCATCAACGTAATGACGTCACTACGCTCGGCGTCTTCATAGGGTGTGGTGCCCACGAGGAGGGAAGGAGCGGCATTTGCTCCAGATCCATGTTAAGAAGGCACGAGGCTCTGAAAAAACTACCTTAGGGCAACCTCTCCAGCAGTCCGCATGTGGCAATACTAAATAGAGCATACCTTCCACCGGTGGCAAGTAATTTTTTGCCTATTTGGCTAAGTTAGCGGGTAGTCGCTGGTTAAGGTTAATAAGCCTATAGGAATTTTATGGAATGATATATGTGCCTAGTACCCCTGTTGTTTCAGGGAATTTTTTGGAAATCCTCTGTGGAGGAATATATGTATCCTATGTCACACATGTGTGATACGCTGTGACATGGTGATATCCTTAAGGAACCGCCCTGCTATCTCAGTTTGAGCAATTTTTGGAAACCCCTCAGTGGGTATATAGATTCAGGTATATATTGCCTGTGATATATATATATATACTATTTTTTCTTTGAAGTTTTTTGCTCTGAGACCACCTGGCCTCCCATCCATATATACACTACTAAACAAGCAGAAAGGACCTGATCCTATTTCAAGTCGACGTGAAGTCTTCTTGATCATCACTGATGGTAATATATACCCTATACATATTTTTTTGTTTTTATTCAGGGATCCTGCCTGATACTTATGATTTATGTACTTTATATATATCCTTAGAATCACTTGTTACTGTGGATCTTTTTTCACTTGGGGTGGTTACCCAGGAAGTCTCCACATTCATCATGCTGGTATGACAGCGAAATCACTGAGAAGGTAATTGGAGTAATAGTTCATGTCTATATGGGGTAGAGTTGGTGTGATATATACGTTACTTATAGTTTTTGACTACCATCTTTTTGTGTTATAGTCTCTACTCACCAGGAAGTTACTCTACATACCCTGGCAGATACCAAGAATATGTCTGAAGACTACATGGTTAAATCAAATACAAGACTGGACTATATGTAAACTTAAGAGAATATTGCTAGATAATTCCATTGCCCTATATGGTTCCCTATGTGCCCAAATTACCCAGAAATGAAGACGCTTAGTGCTTTTAAATGATTTTATTTTGTTTGATATGTTCACTGTGCTCGTGCTCAACCTCCCTATGATCTATGTGATCAAAATAAAGTATTTTCTGTAATTACCTAGTTTACATTACTCCGCGTGGATGTCTAAGTAACCACTTTCCCTTCTGGGTTGTGCTGCTCTTGTCACACTACCATATTTTCTACTATGCATTCCTCGGTTTATTAATCCACACTTCTATAATAAGTGAGACGGAGATAGTATTATGACACAAAGTATTTGTGTTATTATTGGTGGCTTCTTTCTGCTGTCGTTTTTGTGGTAGGTGTATTGTGACCCTGAGAGACAGAATAGCAGCAATAAATTCAAAAGAAATGCATGTCTAACAAATTATGTACTGATTTGCATGTCCATGAGGGAAATAAGTATTTGATCCCCTATCATTCAGCAGGATTTCTGGCTACCCGGTGTCTTTCATATAGGTAACGAGCTGAGATTAGAAGCAGTCTCTTAAAGGGAGTGCTGCTAGTCTCATTTTGTTACCTGTATAAAAGACACCTGTCCACAGAAGCAATCAAACAATCAGATTCCAAACTCTCCACCATGGCAAAGACCAAAGAGCTGTCCAAGGATGTCAGAGATAAGATTGTAGACCTACACAAGGCTGGACTGGGCTACCAAACTATCGCCAAGCAGCTTGGTGAGAAGGTGACAACTGTTGCTGCAATCATTCGCAAATGGAAGAAACACAAAACAACTGTCAGTCTCCCTAGGTCTGGTGCACCATGCAAGATCTCACCACGTGGAGTGTCAATGATCATGAGAACAGTGAGGAATCATCCCACAACTACATGTTAGGATCTTGTCAATGATCTCCAGGCAGCTGGGACCACAGTCACCAAGAAACACATTGGTAACACACTACGCCGACAAGGATTGAAATCCTGCAGTGCCCGCAAGGTCCCTCTGCTCAAGAAAGTACATGTCCAGGCCCGTCTGAAGTTTGCCACTGAACATCTGAATGATGCAGAGGAGGACTGGTTGAAAGTGTTGTGGTCAGATGAGACCAAAATCGAGCTCTTTGGCATCAACTCAACTCGCTGTGTTTGGAGGAGGAAGCATGCTGCCTATGACCCCAAGAACACCATCCCAACTGTCAAACATGGTGCTGGAAACATTCTGCTTTGGCGGTGTTTTTTTGCTAAGGGGACAGGACAACAGCAACGCATCAAAGGGACGATTTTCAGCCAGGGCATTGAAAATAGGTCGTTGATGGGTGTTCCAGCAGGACAATGACCCAAAACACACAGCCATGGCAACAAAGGAGTGGCTCAAGAAGAAGCACATTAAGGTCCTGGAGTGGCCTAGCCAGTCTCCAGACCTTAATCTGATTGAAAATCTGTGGAGGGAGCTGAAAGTTCGATATGCCAAACGTCAGCCACCAAACCTTAATGACTTGGAGAGGATCTGCCAAGAGGAGTGGGCCAAAATTCCTCTTGAGATGTGTGCAAACCTGGTGGCCAACTACAGGAAACGTCTGTCCTCTGTGATTGCCAACAAGACATTCTCCACGAAGTACTTAGTCATGTTTTGTGAAGAGGAGCAAATACTTATTTCCCTCATGAACATGCAAATCAGTGCATAATTTGTTAGACATGCATTTCTTTTGCATTTTTGTTGCTATTCTGTCTCTCAGTGTTACAATACACCTACCATTCAATTTTAGACTGATCATTTCTTTATGAGTGGGCAAACATTCAAAATCAGCAGGGGATCAAATACTTATTTCCTTCACTGTATGTGTGTGTATGTTGTGGAATTATTTATAACTATTTAACTGTACAAGAAATTGTAATCTGCAAAAGGCACTGAGCAAATAAAGGTTATATCTATCCAGATTGTACACGCTTATTAAATCTTTTGGACTTCGCACATCCTAATCTGCATGTTTATTATGGTTAATGAATATGTCAACCTAACATTTCATATTCCTGATATGGCCGCTGTACCATGTACTTGGATGAAAATGCACCCTGTTCTCTTTGTATTGCTTCCCTTGTGAAATCCCTGGTGTTCCTGCCAATACCTCTGCTATCATATTGAAAACCAATCACACTAGTCAGGAGAGCACAGCATGGTCAGTTCTCTAGCTGTGCTGAAAGCTCAGCCTGCTCTCCTCCAATGATCAGACTTCTGCTGACACCCCTACACACACCCCTACCCCTACACAGACTCCCCTACTCCTACACACACACCCCTACACACACACCCCTACACACACACCCCTACACACACACGCACGCACACACACACGCACACGCTTTTCTTCCCTCACCTCTCTAAGATCCTTATGCACCTGAGAACAGAGGATGTGTAATCACTTATAAAAAAAAAAGGAAAAAGTATTTATAATGTATTTTTTATGTATACAAAAATGTTTTCTCTTTCATTTCTATTTTAAACTGAATGCGTTATTTCACAAGGTGAGGATTCACATGTACTTTAATTAGGGGAATGTATTCAAGGAAGAAGATCAACATGGCAACCAGAAAACATTACTTTTCTGAAAAAGAACAGCAAAGCTAGCCTACATATTTATATCATGACAGGTTTCCTTTAATAAATCTACTGTTAATCAGGCCCTCTAGTATCTACGTTTTGTCTTCAATGTCACTAACCCCCCCAAGACCCTTTCTATAAAGGAGAATATAACTGCTTGCTGGCTTAGCAAGATTAACAAGCAGTTTAACTCATGATGAAGACAGAAGTAGAATCCATTGTAGATGAATCCAGCTTGTCCCATATAGAGGATGTTTTTCTGGCTGTTTTTCTGGCTACTTGCATGTAGACGTGTAAAGAAGCACCTAAAGGTGTCTGCACCTATAGTTTGCATGCTGTAATAGCTCTATTATGACTTATGTTCCTGAAATCCTACCTTTTACTACTATGCCCATGACTTTAACATTTGCTTTTTTTTGTTGTAGACAGCCTCACTAACCAATAGTTGTGTACAGAAAGGGATGGGACCATGCAGACATTGAAGCCACTGTTTGCATAATGGAGCTTCCTGGGCTGTGGGAGCTCCTATGATATTCCTAATGTAAACACATCTGCAGGCATCTTTAGATGCGCAAAGTAATTAACAAAAATGATCCTGAGCTTGGGGATGAACTCGATATAGTTATCAATCCATTGTGGAAACCCTGGATGGTGCACGCCTTGCTGCCCTCAAAAGACTGGGGAAGTTCAAATACTGGATACAAAGAAAACAAAGAGAGGGCGCACCAGCCTTGTACATTACATTAAATAGCATTTATTGATAAAAATGATAGGTAATATACTCACAAAAGACAAACGTATATAAGCTCATCATAAAGAACAGCACTGTCCAGTCCGAATGGTGAGTCAATCCACATGGGAGCACTGGACCTCCAACAGGCTAACGCGTTTTGAGGACTTGCCTCTTTCTCAGAGCCGTTATACACAGCCCCTGTGCCCTCATTATAAATGGTCTGATAACAAGTGCAAGTGTTACCAGTGGGCCGTCAAACCCTCGCCCAGAGGCAAGGACAAAGCTGTTAAGTGCCGCCCTTCTCAAGAATAGACTCAAACCAATCAATCAATAAATATACAGATATACAAAAATCTATACAATCCATATAAAGCTGAAACATGTATAAAAATACATGTGTATATATAAAACCAAAAGAAACCAATAAAATGTGCCATGTTTGATAAACTTTGTACACTTATATCCTAAAATTATACTATACCGCAGCGATGTATATGAACAAAGTAAAGCAGGACAATGTGCAAAAAGGATGAGGATGCATAGGAACTACAGTAGAAAAACTCACTAAGCGGTGATGGATGTGTAGGTTCCTCATGACATCTGCAGAGCAGGCTGCCAGCTGGAACTCACGCTGGCCGCTGGGAGACCAGAAATGTGATCGCTGTGCCCCTGAGGTTTATGAGGTTTAAAGTGAATGTTTTCGTGTTAAGTTATAACATAATGGGGATCATCTCAAGCAGCTGTGGTGGTAGTGACATACTGCACCTATTATCTCCTGCTTGTCCCACTGATTTCATGCCACTTCCAGTGCCCACAATATTCTTTAGCCTCCACTCTACATATTTCCTTGAGGAGAAACTGATTTTAAGCCACAGCTTGAATAGATTCTAAATGTTTTTCTACATTTTTCATTATTGATTTTGCCATTGGGATTTAGCCTTGTAAAAATTAAATGATTTCTTAGCATGACAAGCAATTTCCTTACCCAGTACATCCATAATGAGTCGTATGGCTCTATCTTTATCGTTAACAGACCCAAGAGGTCCCAGACTATTGAATGAATATTTCATGTCCATATATTTTATAGATAATCCAGTCTTTATTTTTTTCTTAATGTATAAAAAATGTGGCTGTGCATGTGTGGGAGCCTATATGTGCATGTAGATTTCTGCAGTCATTTGGATATCAGATATTTCATTGGATAAGAAGATCATTCTTTATGTATCTGTTTTTAAAAATAAAAGGAAATATGTAGCGATAAATTAATTCAGCTAAACAGTAGGGGAAAGACTTGTTCTTTCTCAGAATCTGAATATACAGTATATGTATTCAAAAGCAGAGGACAAAGTAATTCAGGTGAAGTAAATAAACCACTCCCACAATTACAGACCATATTTCCTAATTGGGAGGCTAGCTTATATCATATACTAAATGTTTGGCCATTTGGTCAATGGGATTGGTCTAAGGACCCAAAAGTAGGGCAGTTATTAGTGTGGACCGGGAATGCTTTAATGCTTCCACTTGTACAAAAAGCGAAGAAAATTGTGGAGCAAGCATAACACCGAAGGGTTTCTATTAGCCCAACACGAGAAGTCTATAAAAGGCATTTAAAAGTCCATTTTGTCCATGGAAATAACACCAACACTTAAGGCAGCTTGTTTTTTAGAGGTAGCAGCAAAACTCTATGCTGTGCAGACAATAACAAAGAAAAAAATACAAGCGCCATCTAAGTGTAGTGATAAAATTGAACTGAATTTATTGTGCTAAAATAAAACAACTCACAGAAAGAATCATGGGATAAAGCTCATCTGTCCTCCACTACTGAGCGTCTAATTTGTATGCTGCAGCTGTAATGGATGGAACAGGCACCGTAGATTCCTATGGAGTGTCCCCGACCAGGAACTGGGGCTTTCTGGGTACAGCATGGATGTGATGTCACCAATGATGCGGCTTGGGTGTGGCTGCTGGTACAAATTGGAAAACAGAAGGTAGAAATGCCACACACCAGAACCCGGCCATTATACAAAAAAAGTTTTCACATTTTCAGCCTAAGCCTCTCTTGACTTCACCCCTCTAGTAGATTGTAGTCAGATGCAGCATAGGATGAAGCCGTATCTAAACCTTTCTGTAGTGTGGCTGGGTTCTGCTGTGTGGCACTTCCACCTTCTGTCTTCCAATTTGCTTTTGCTAGCCTGGATGAGCTTGTTTGTACACTGGCACCTGATCTGTGCTTCGGACTGCAGGGGGATGCTTTTTAGTGCTTTGAGCAGTGCTACAAGTTTTATTGTATATAGGTCACCGTGAAACATGCTGGTGACCGCTATGATAAATAAATTCTAGGTACAATAGAAGCTGCCTTTGTGCACAATAAAAAGTTTTGCTGGCAGAAATATGAACAGCTAGACATAAAAAGCCAGTTTGCAGACAGGTCAGGTTACTCAGAAGGGTGTGAAACTATGCTCTGATATTTTAAATAGAAAGGAGATAATTGAGGATGCTCCAATAAGGAACAATTGATAGAGATCTGTATGATTATAATAAAGGTATCTTGAGATCCGACTTAAGGATAATGTAAAGGTATTGTCCTGGGAATAACTAGCAGGCAGTGCATGGCTGGTGATCAGAAAAACCATGAGTTAAGGGTGCTTAGGTCATAGTCATCCCAAGAAAGGATTGAAAGCCAAGGAGAATCGGAATGAGGAGGGGTCACATGGAGCACTAAAGCAAAGAATTCTACTAAAAGGTGATTGATGTTTAGACTAGGCTAGATGGTGTGATAATTAGATTAATGCAGAAGTTCTTAGATTACATTTTTAAACCATAGAGAATGTGTGGATATTACTGAACTGTAGTGGTTGTATAATAGGTTATCAGTATGAAAACTGCCAAATTTGGAGTGAAGTAGAAAAACAAATGGGAAAACTGGAAATACAATTTAGGATAACAACAGTGTGATGGAAAAAGATGAAATGGCAAACAAAACTCAGTGGCGTAAATGGTTCTTAAAGGAAACGGACATGTAGGACAAGTTAGATGGGTAGAGTGCTGGGTGAAACAGGATAAAGAGAAATATTTGCTTGGTGAGAAAATTAGATAAAACAGATCGATAAGAAATTAAATCAAAGGGAGATGTTTAACAGGATGTGTAGTTGGCAGAATGATCATACATTGAGTAAATATAATGTGAAGTTTACTAAACATATGCATACACATACAGTACATACACTACCATGTCTCTGTGACTCAGAGGGTAACATGGGGCTGTATAGCAGAGTCTCTATAGAACTCTAGAACTAAAATCAGTATTTTACTAAAACAGCTCAGAACATAAATTGCTACTTATGATTATCCTTATAGACAGCATTCCACTAAGAACAGCAGGAGGGATCTAAGCCCTGAATACACAGAGGGACTACCCCACTGAATCTAGAGTACTCTGTTAGCAATTGGGGAGGGTTCCTCACAGTAGGTTGGCTTTCTATAGTATCTGTGTGCCATTAGGCTTCTTCCTGACTACCCATAGGCCTGTTATGACAGTGGAGGTCCTCTTACCTGGCTGCAGATCACTTGCCCAGCTACCTCTGCTCCATCTGGTGCAGCCTCTCCGAGTTGCTGAGGAGGGAAACAGAGAAATTTCTTTTCCACGGGTGTTTTCAGGAACCCAGGGGGTTGTGGAGAAGGAGGTAATGGGGCCTGATCCTGCATCTTAACGTAAGTAAAGCTTCTTTCACACTGATCTGCTACAAAAACACAGCAAAAACGCATAGGCATTTTTACCGTGCTTTTGCCACGCTTTCTGAGTGTTTTTTAACCATTTCAATACCGTGCAATTTTACACCTTCCTGCCCAGGCCATTTTTCAGGTTTCAGCGCTCTCACACTTTGAATGACAATTGCGTGGTCATACAACACTGTACCCAAACTAAAATTTTATCATTTTCTTCACACAACTAGAGCTTTCTTTTGGTGGTATTTAATCACCGCTGGGGTTTTTATTTTTTGCTAAATTAACAAAAAAAGACCAAAAATTTTGAAAAAAAACCATTTTTCTTTGTTTCTGTTATAAAAGTTTACAAATAAATAATTGTTCTTCATAAATTTAGGCCAAGATGTATTCTGCTACATGTCTGGTGAAAATAACCCAAATTAGGATGTATTTTTTAGTTTGTAGGAAAGTTATAGAGTTCACAAACTATGGTATAGATCTGAATATTGATCAATCCTGAAGTACTGACAGCCAATCTAATTTCTTGAGGTCCAAGAATGTCAGAACAGTACAGATATCCCACAAATGACCCCTTTTTGCAGAGTAGACAGTCCGACGTACTTCATAAGAGGCATGGCGAGTTTTTTGAAGTTGTATTTTTATGTCATAATTTTTCGGAAAATGAAAAAATTAAAAAAATTATTTTCACTATTTTTTTTTTACATACTGTCACCAGTGCAGTACAGCGTCATCATATAACTGGCATGGCGGTTAACAGGGACACTGACTGGTGACAGTATGAAAAAAATATATATATTTTTTTTTTTTATTATATTTAATTTTTTATTACATTTTTTTTAATTTTTTTTAAGATTTTTTTTTCATATTTTACTATGACCAAAGTAGTACAATGTTACCATAGTAACACTGTACTACTTTGGGGAAGTGATCAGTATTTTTTTTTTTTTTTTTTACACAATTTGCTTATAGCAAAGAATTACTTGAAATCGATTCATTCAGCTTTTTTTTTTTTTTTGTGCTTAGCTGTGATTTGGTCACAGTTAATCACATGACATGTGCATGTGATTAGCTGTGACCATTCACAGCTAGGCACTAGTATACAATGGATGGCATCATGAATGAAGCCATCCATTGTATACAACTGTCATGTGACCTGCTGTGATTGGTCACAGCAGGTCACATGGTACCAGCAAGGGAGCTGGTACTCGGATCTGTCATCGGCCGTGTCCGAGGTGCACGGCCCGTGACAGATCCCGCTGCTGCGCCGCTCTGCATTACCGTAAACGGCGCATGTGCGGGAGCACGCCAAATGGCATGCACCCGGAATGAAGAGGCACATCTGAAGCCGCCAAACAGCCATTGGCCGGGCGGCTAATGGTTAAAGGACGTGACTTAGAAACTGCACCAAAACTGCTTCTCAGAGGCGCTTTTGAGGCGCTTTTAAGGCGTTTTCTATTGATTTCAATGGGAAGAGGCGTTTTTTGGGCTTTTGTTGTTTCTCAGCAAATATGCACCAAAGATGCTGCAAGCAGGAAATTTTACACCACACAACAAACGCAACGCCTACACATATGCAATGCCAAACATACATACATAGGGAAGCTTTTTTCTTGAGTTTTTCAGGCCCTTTTTTTTAACGCAAAACCGCTTCAAAAAATCCTGTGTGAAAGTAGCCTAAATGAACACTCTGCTACAGATGTAACTGGCAAACCAAGATAACACAGACACATTGAAACTGTAAAATGGAACTGATGTAAACAAGGCTGATGAATGTGATGGGTTTAACCATTAGCCGCCCGGCCAAGGGCCGTTTGGCGGCTTGAAATGCGCTCCTGTACTCCGGGTGCACGCCATTTGGCGTGCTCCCGCACATGCGCAGTTTGCGGCACAGCAGAGCGGCGCAGCAGCAGGATCTGTCACGGGCCGTGCACCTCGGACACGGCCGATGACAGATCCGAGTACCGGCTCCCGTAGCTGGTACCATGTGACCTGCTGTGACCAATCACAGCAGGTCACATGATAGTTGTATACAATGGATGGCTTCATTCATGATGCCATCCATTGTATACTAGTGCCTAGCTGTGAATGGTCACAGCAGGTCACATGCACATGTCATGTGATTAGCTGTGACCAAATCACAGCTAAGCACAAAAAAAAAAAGAAAAAAAAAAAAGCTGAATGAATCGATTTCATTCAGCTAAATGCTTGCTTATAGCAAAGTAATTCTTTGCTATAAGCAAACTGTGTATAAAAAAAAAAGAAAAAATACTGATCACTCCCCCAAAGTAATACAATGTTACTATGGTAACATTGTACTACTTTGGTCATAGTAAAATATGAAAAAAAATCTTTAAAAAAAGTAATAAAAAATTAAATATAATAAAAAATATATATATATATATATTTTTTTTTCATACTGTCACCAGTCAGTGTCCATGTTCACCGCCATGCCAGTTATATGAAGACGCTGTACTGCACTGGTGACAGTATGTACAAAAAAAAAATTGTGAAAATAATTTTTTTAATTTTTTAATTTTCCGAAAAATTATGACAAAAAAATACAACTTCAAAAAGCTCGCCATGCCTCTTATGAAGTACGTTGGACTGTCTACTCTGCAAAAAGGGGTCATTTGGGGATATCTGTACTATTCTGACATTCTTGGACCTCAAGAAATTAGATTGGCTGTCAGTACTTCAGGATTGATCAATATTCAGATCTATACCATAGTTTGTGAACTCTATAACTTTCCTACAAACTAAAAAATACATCCTAATTTGGGTTATTTTCACCAAAGACATGTAGCAGAATACATCTCGGCCTAAATTTATGAAGAACAATTATTTATTTGTAAACTTTTATAACAGAAACAAAGAAAAATGTGTTTTTTTTTCAAAATTTTTGGTCTTTTTTTGTTAATTTAGCAAAAAATAAAAACCCCAGCGGTGATTAAATACCACCAAAAGAAAGCTCTAGTTGTGTGAAGAAAATGATAAAATTTTAGTTTGGGTACAGTGTTGTATGACCGCGCAATTGTCATTCAAAGTGTGAGAGCGCTGAAACCTGAAAAATGGCCTGGGCAGGAAGGTGTAAAATCACACGGTATTGAAACGGTTAAAACATGATCCAGGTAAATGTGTACAAAAGAAAATGACATTAATACACGGGACAAGTGAGGAAAGATGACACTGACAAATGAAACATTGCTGAGGGAAATTAGAGTAACAAATAGTTTTTTCATATGAACAATTCTATCCTACAACCAGTACCCTACTATAACCTACAATCGGTGTAAATCAGTGCAATGCCTCTTAATACACCTTGTGTGAAATCCAATTGTTTTTGTCTGTGTGTTGCTGCTAACACTGAAATGTTTTTTCCCCACACCTAGCAATAGCAATACATCAAAAAGTACAGTGCAACATATACTGTATAAGATACATCTCCGTGCATATATAGGATTTTACCTACTAAATACTTCATTGTATAATCAACCAATATACCACATTATCCAAACAATTTGTGACATACTGTATATACACTCTTTGCAGAATTTTTTAATTCAGTGAAATTAAAGTTCTCCAAATTAAGTCCTTTGTGATCATAAAATGTATCCATGGTGCATTCCTTAACACTTTCTCTTGCAATTTTTCTCAAGTGAATCTCACCACCAGTCACACAGTGCTCTCACCTGAATATATGGACCTATCAAATAAAATAGCTCAATATATGCATTTCCCTTTACTGGGTCTCAGCTGGCTCTTTAGGGTGCCTTTGGATTTTTTTCACTGGACCTCCTCTTCCTCTTAGCTCTTATTCCTGGTAGCAGCCATAAGCCACACCCACAATCAGGGAACTCCTTTGTTCAAAACAAGTTTTTAAAACTTTCCTAGTGTTTTACCTTTTTTTTTTTTTTTAAATGGCACTTTATTAAGATAGTTAAAAAAAAATCACACTCACAAGTATAGTGCACTACAATGTTAGTATATCACCATAGAACACTTTAAAAATTACAGATGAATTGCCTCTTAAGGTATAGACTCCTGCATAAACAAAACCTGCAGATGCTTCCGGGTAATGTGATGATGCCACTAGGCTCTTCCCCGACGCATTTTGTCACAGCCAATGTGACTTCCTCAAGAGTAACAAATAGGTGGATGAAGAAAGAAAGGCATAAGACTCAGAAAGGAAGATGAAACATAAAGGACAGAGGCAGACAACTTTGGAAGATTGGACTGGCAAGGAAGGTTAAAATGATGAAGAGGGGCATAAATGGGATATGCCAGAAAATATTAAACTGACAAGTTGGACAGACAGCAAAGGAATCTAATAATGAAATGCAAGACTAGAGGATAAAATAAAGTATACACACGCTGAAATTTGGCCAGTTCAGCAGGAACCAGATGAATTTCCGTTGGTGTGCACCACTGTCTGTTCAACAGAAATGGGTCTACCAATCAGCCTCTTTCTAGCAGTCATGCTGGAAAACCAGCATTCAACCAGAGCTTGTAGCCAATGGCTGCAGCACTGATCTGAGTACAAAGACACAGTGGGAGAGATCCCTGCATCAACATCGCTTGTGTGGATGTGGGAATCTGTGGGGTTGATTAAAAAAAAACTCAATGTGTATACCTAGCTAAGAGTGGAAAATTTATCTGACGTCCAGAAAGAGAAAGGTGACCCTGACAAAGATAATGGGTAGAAAAGATAAAGAACAAGGAGGATAACAGACAGGAAAAGGCACAGGCAGACATGAAAAGATACAGCAGTGACAAAGGAAAAGGAGTAGGCAAGAGACATGACAAGAAGGGCATAGTGTGGATAAAATAGAAAAATGTTCAGATCAGCAAACAGAAAGGAGTTGTCCTGATAGCTGTCTCCGGTAAACTGACTAAGGGGCTGTGTTGATGGGCTTTTGTTCACATCAAAAATCAAAATCGGAATGCGCTAAAAATATATAAAAAAATCCATATACTGTGCAAAACAGTCCAAACACCATAAATTCAACATATGTGAAATTCCACAGTGAAACAATCTGTAGAATATTAGTGTGAAAAGTCCAACACCCCAAAAAAATTCTTCTTAAACGTATTATAACACCGTGCTTAATCCACCACCAGATGAATGGAATAAACTCACCAGAGCTCAATGCTGATCAAATTATAAATCAGCACAAGTGTATTTGCTCTGGGAGCGATGAGTGAATCCAGATCATGAAGCAATACTCTGTGGTTTGAAATCATCCAGATACCAGGAGCAATACTCTGCAGCCACTCTGTAATATGGCCCTTTATATATCGATCATCCTCCAAGTATATGGCAATACCACTCAGAAATAAAGGAAAGGCATGATGGTGCAGCAAGTTAAAACCGTTTACATTTATTTAAAATTTTCATATCACTCACAAGTCAAGTGTCCACCCAACACTGGTATAAAAACGAAAGGACAAGAGGAATGGACGAGCCCCGCTCACCACGGACACCTTGCCGACAGCCACAGGGAATGTCCCAATGTCATCCAATAGGCTCCGCCCTATGCATTTCGTCACTCTGACGTCCTCACGGAGCGGCATGGATACAGACGTCAGTTCAATCTCATATATACCGCTCGCACTCTGCATCGCGGTCCTCCTTAGCCAATTGCAGCGGCGCTATAGCGACACACCGCCTCTCAATTGGTAAGGATATAAATACATAGGCAAGTTTGTAAAAACATACTCTATCACAGCTTATTCATATACATTTATATACAAGACACATATTAAAAAGAGTGAACTTAATTATTAATCAAATCATTCACTTAAAAGGGCCTTATCACATAGTAGCAAGCCCTATAAAGGGGAACTCCATATCCAAAAAACATAACATTCAAAAAAGTGAACTTCATTATTAATCAACACATTCATTTGAAAGGACCTTATCACATAATAACAGGCTCTATAAAGAGGAACTCCACTATAATCCCTAACCCCAAAGAGATTTATATATATATATATATTTTACTTCCTTCTCTCTGAGGCCATATACATATGGGAACTCAATATCCAAAAAACATCCATTCAAAAAAGTGAACCTAATTATTAATTAACCCATTCACTTAAAGGAACTTTATCACATAATAACAAGCTCTATAAAGGGGAACTCCACTACCAATCCCTAACCTCAAAAAATGTATATATATATATATTCTATCTACTTCTCTTTGAGGCCAGACACAACCCAGCATGCAACCCCCCATTTTTACCCCCAAAATTTTAAAAAATTTGTTAAAAAACAATTTAAATCAATATCTATATTTAAACCATTGGGTTTTAATGCATTTAATTTGTATATTCAAAATGTCTCCCTCTTGGATATTTCATTCATCATATCTGTTCCTCTCCAATGTTTTTTCACCCTCTCTATTCCATAAAAGGTTACTAGGCTTGGATCACTATTATGTTTTAATTTAAAGTGCTTTGACACACTATGTTTGTCATACCCTTTTTTTATATTATTAAGGTGTTCTCCAATTCTTGTTTTTAATAACCTCCCTGTTCTCCCTACATACTGTAGGTGACATGGGCACTCCAGAACATAAATCACATGGGATGAATTGCACGAGATTAACAAATTTATCTTATATTCTTTATTCGTATATGTTAAAACAAAACTTTTTCTTTTTTTCTTTAAATCTTTTTTTCATCTTCAATGATCTATTTTTCCTGTATACAAACTTGGGTTTTTTAGGGATAATCTCCTTCAACGTATCATCTTTGAGCAATATTGGACAGTGTTTTTTGAAAATCTTCTCAACATTCCTATATTGATTATTGAAATTGGTAATAAAGGTGATTTCCTTCTTATCCTCTTTAATTTTTTTATTCATCAGAAGCAAATCCCTATCTCTATTACCAATCACTTCCCTTTCAGTCTCCAAAAAGGGCCTTCTATAGCCCTTTTCAACAAACCTATCTATAAGCAGGCCAGTTTGATCTACAAAATCTTCCTGTAGACTGCAATTCCTTTTAATTCTAGTAAACTGACTTCTTGGCGTATTAAACAACCATCTCGGGTGGTGTCCACTAGAAGTGGGAATGTAACTATTTTTATCAACATCTTTAAAGAAGGTCTTGGTATATAGGGCTTGCTGTATTTATAGGGCTTGCTAGTATGTGATAAGGCCCTTTTAAGTGAATGATTTGATTAATAATTAAGTTCACTATTTTTAATATGTGTCTTGTATATAAATGTATATGAATAAGCTGTGATAGAGTATGTTTTTACAAACTTGCCTATGTATTTATATCCTTACCAATTGAGCGGTGGTGTGTCGCTATAGCGCCGCTGCAATTGGCTAAGAGGACCGCGATGCAGAGTGCGAGTGGTATATATGAGATTGAACTGACGTCTGTATCCATGCCGCTCCGTGAGGACGTCAGAGTGACGAAATGCGTAGGGTGGAGCCTATTGGATGACGTCAGGACATTCCCTGTGGCTGTCGGCAAGGTGCCCGCGGTGAGCGGGGCTCGTCCATTCCTCTTGTCCTTTCGTTTTTATACCAGTGTTGGGTGGACACTTGACTTGTGAGTGATATGAAAATTTTAAATAAATGTAAACGGTTTTAACTTGCTGCACCATCATGCCGTTCCTTTGTTTCTGAATGGTATTGCCATATACTTGGAGGATGATCGATATATAAAGGGTCCTGGCCATATTACAGAGTGGCTGCAGAGTATTGCTCCTGGTATCTGGATGATTTCAAACCACAGAGTATTGCTTCATGATCTGGATTCACTCATCGCTCCCAGAGCAAATACGCTTGTGCTGATTTATAATTTGATCAGCATTGAGCTCTGGTGAGTTTATTCCATTCATCTGGTGGTGGATTAAGCACGGTGTTATAATACGTTTAAGAAGAATTTTTTTGGGGTGTTGGACTTTTCACACTAATATTCTACGGATTGTTTCACTGTGGAATTTCACATATGTTGAATTTATGGTGTTTGGACTGTTTTGCACAGTATATGGATTTTTTTATATATTTTTAGCGCATTTCGATTTTGATTTTTGTTTTACACCAAATTTGGGTTAGAGGTTTGCTGCTTTATAATATTGATATTATTGATTGGCGCTTTCTTTTCTTTTTTTGTGTTTTGTTCACATCAGACAGGTTTTTCACACTCATACAATGACAAACCCACTTGAAGCAGGTCAATTGAAGGTTAGAAGGAGGTAAACTGTGGATCAAATTCACCTGCCAATGAATTCTAAGTGTTCTCCAATGCATTTAAAACTCATGCCATCAGCACAAACCCAAATTCCATTGACAGAGGCCCTAGAGGTAGTGACATACTGCTAAATAACTGTTCAATTACAAATAGAGCAGGAGAGCTCTTTATGATGCATGAAAAATGCCTACAAAATGGGCTGGTGGATTGATAATTAAGCATGTGAACTTTACAAAAACAACGATGAAAAAAGTGAAAATGTACCATGTTCAGCTAAAAATAATCCACATCTCGAATTTCCCACACCAGGATCCCCCCTCCACAGTTCTCATTGTCTGTCATATGTGGTAGAAGTAAAGCTCAAGAAGCTGGACATCAAAGCTCGTCATCAGCTGTATGACATATCGAGGAGAGAATTTCCTGCTATTTCAGAGGTGATCAACCTTGCATCAAATGAATTCCATAAAGTTAGAGTGATATTTTCATACAACCAAAAAAACTTTTTTTTCAAACTTTAATGATAGGGTGATGAGTAATGGGATGCATCTGCTCAGCTGTGTTCCACAAAAAAGAATGGAACCTTTTTCAGAGTGTCCTCAGGAGATGTTTATATTTATCTCTATGGTACAAAACCAACAGGGACAGTATGCCTACAGCTGAGGTTAGCACTGGGGAATATATTTGTCCAAGAGGTGGGGACCAGTGCTATAGTGCACTTTGCTTTGAAATATTTACACTTTAATTTCCATGTATTTTATTGGCTGCCTGTAAAGCCCTGTACACGGGGGCAAAATATATAGAAACCGCCCAACATTCGGCCCGTGTGTACACCAGCCTGTCCAGCAGAAGCCGGCCGAACAGACATGCTGGAAAACCAGCATCCGATCAGTGCTGGCAACCAATGGCTGCAAGTGCTGACCGGTGTATTCTAGCAAGAGGGCATTCCCCCTGTCAAAAGCAGAGAGATTGATGTACTAAGATCAGATAGTTGGTGGAGCGAGCTCCTCCTGAGATCTTTAGTTTTTTTTGTTTTTTTTTCATTCAGTTTCGTTCAGTTTCCAGATGGTTGCAACCCCAAAGATAATAAATGATTTTTGCAAGATGACTGTGAGAAGTGGGAACACCCCGTATTCCAACACTTATGGATCAGAATCTTCTGTGCTGTCCCATTCATTTTCTATGCAGCTTATTTGCATTGAATGTCAAGGTAATATAATACTGGAAAATGATCTGTACACGTGACTTGACTATGCTAGCAGTATCTATGTGTAGCATCAGCTTCCAGCCAAAACCAAACAGAAAACATTATATTCTTTGTCTGTGAGCACCTTTATAAATCATGCATCATCTAATTTGGGTTTGTGTAGCTCTAAAAGGTGTTAGAGAGGTAAATAAAGCAAGCTAGTTTGCTGCATCCCCCAACTTTATAAACATCCTGGGGATTGGGTACCAGCTGTGAAATGGATGGCCATTCATATGAACAGACATTATCTCATCTTTTATTGTTGCAGTAGGTCTGTGCTCACAAACTGAGCTGTTCTGCTTGTCCTATACTGACTGATTTATAGTGTTAGTGGAAGCGGAATGAACAATTTTGAAATGTGTTTTTCCTCACAATCTTTATCATCGTCAGAGCATCTAAATACACCTATATGCTGAAGGGAGCTTTTAGTTTAATATTCATGTGTATTTTTGCCATGCATAAATGTATGTTTTCCATGACTGTCCTTATGGCGAGACAAGGTGACAATTTTGTTTTTGATGATGGCTTTAGGAGCATTTTAGTTTTTTTGTTTTTTTTAAAATCGCCTCCAAGCATTCTAGCTGCTATGTATGCTATATTAATTTCACTGCTAATGGGCACCCTCAAGTGTCCATTAAAAGGTCTTGTTATGCCTTGTATTAAGTGATCCAAGTGGAATAATCTGGTGTTTTTTCTTGTTTTTGTTTTTTTTTAATGCTGTGGTTTGAACAAAGGCCATTTAGTTGAACCTTGCCATGGTATCCTAAAATGAATTCAAGTTATACAACTGGTATCAAGGTACACTGGAACTTTTTCTCAGTTGGGCGCTGTGAATACTTCCAGAGCTTGTGCAAACATAAGAAAAACAATCATATAATATAAGGTGAGGGGAAAAAGAATTTGCGTCATTCCACCTATGGGACTGTGGCAAACCAAGAACATTCTAGATGTGACAGCTCATGTGTGTTGAATGTTATGTAACTGTGATTGGCTTGAATGATGCATCACATGCTGTATTAATGGTCCTGGCATGAGCTGGTGCCTATAAAAGAAATTCAAAGTGTGTGGCCGGTGGCAGTTAGTGGGTGAACACAAAAAAGAACAAGCATCCGCCCATCTGTTGTGGCTCTTGTTATGTGATTTTGTCCCTTTCTTTGAAATATTAATGTCATTTTATGATAGCTTGAGCTTTAAAAGAGTTATATAGATTTAAGTATATGTGTCGGTAATACAGGATAAGTATGCTATTTATTTATTTATATATTTATTGTTGTGGTTTATGTAGTTATTACTAATAATACTGTCATTATTATTACCAATGATAAATGGGCCACGCCGATTTTGATCCAAAGATAGTTGTTTAGTGTTTTTTATTTAATTTTGACGTGTTAATGGTTCTGCCTACGGTCCCACATTATTTTTACAGTTGATTACATTGTTCTCCTTTGCAACATCTTATGTGTCATAAAGTTGCCTTTAAAAGCAGCACTGGACCTATTTGTAGGCACTGGTTCCTGCTTTGGTACTTATTGTAGCCCCTCTGAACTAAAGTTGGGGGAGAGGGCACAGCAAGCATGGGTATGCTGCCAATGCCACGGAATGGTAAAAATGATTTATGACAGGCATTAATACAAACTCTGTTCCCAGGGTGTAAGTTGGGTCATGTTCACTGCGGAAATCTCTTCAGTGTAGGCTTCACTTATTAAAAACCATCAGGCTACAAAAAATGTTAAAAGAAATATATGGGACCTGTTCGCTTGCACATGGATTAGTATTATTTTCCATCCAGTCCTGTAATATACACAGCTCTATCAGACAGTAGAGGCAAATTGATGCCTTGCATTTTCACTACTGCAGTCAAGCAGCACAAGCCTGGTCACCTCTCTGTCTCTCTGTGATTGGACAAGGAAGGCACATCGGTAGCACAGTTATGTTTCATCTCTGTTCATTTTCCTGTCTCCTATTGTGAGAATGTTCTGTGGTCCCTCTCCCAGTTTTCTGCATTAATTAAGCAATTACATTTAATATTATTCATTATTATTTTTAATTGACTACACTGCCTACGATAATTGGGGATTTTAAATATGTCTGCCGTTTATCTCTAAGTGTATAAAACTGCTAAAATCATAGGTTATTGCACATACTTGCTTGTTGCATTGTTTCATAAAATCATACAGGAAATATCATTTTTGCTTTGCCCTCAGGTTATTGTTTCCAGCAGGGTTGTATGCGATGCAGTGATTTATGCAGATTCGTCATCTTGTTGTCTGATTGCTGTTTTTCTTTTTTTTTATTTTCAGGTTTTTCACTGGCAGTTATTTTTGTTGTTAAAATGTCGAAGGTGATTCATTTTCCCCATTCTCCTCATGCAATTAGATGCAAATGTACAACTATTGTTTTAGTGTTCCAATAATTCATTAATATTGCACTAATAAGGGCTTACGCTCTAAACACTGATTAAAGATTCACATAGAAAACCACGGCTTACTTTTCCTACATAAAATCAGACAAATGCATCCTAGTCTGCATATAGCCATGACAAAAGAGGCCACCAACCAGCTGAACACGCTCAACATTTACACTCACTACAAATCACCCACAAAATCCCAACCATGTATCTGTTGTTACTTGGTTAGTTACATTTCTGTTCTGGCTACTACATCACCTGCACCCATATGGCAACTTGACATTGAGCCTCCGCAAAGCTGGGAACATTGGGAAACCCAAAAGTAGTAGCACTAGTTCTCTGCCTGGAAGTCCCTGGATACTCACACTTACCATGCATACAGCAGGCTACAAGAACATCCGATTCTTTAGAGATTACTGTGATTTCTTTGTACCAAATACAGTAGATGAGTGCAGCAACCCCGACATTTGAGGTTCCTTTGTATATTTCAGTGTCCCCAGCTCTCTCTTCTTTTGCAAGATCAGTATGAATGTGGCCATCAATCAGGGACTCAACACATCACATTCAACTCTGCAAAACAGTCCCTTTCAGAATCCTGCTCTAGATTGACCTTTATCAATCAGGATTCAGTATAAACCTGATATGCCTCCAGAAAGTGCTAGAGGGTCATTGAGCAGTGTATTCCTCCTTCTGAACAGGGATTTTTTTCTACTGAACACCACTGTAAGAGGGCACCTCTTCCACTGACCTCATCCTCTTGTATCCAGTGCATCTTAATGACCACCAATGTAAATGAAAATGTTTCCTCTTATTTCCACCAATTTATAAGGTCGATTTTGCACTGACCTACACTGTGAGGGGCACCTTTCCACTGACCACAAATGTTACAGGCACTTCATTGACCACTAATATATGAAGGGTATTTTCACTAACCACAAATGTAAAGGGTCACTATAATTTTCATTTTCTATGTTTCTTTTCTAGACATTAATTTTATTTTTTCATTTCATAATTATTATTGAAAGATGTAAAATTATTGCATAGGAGAGGTGGGCATTATAAAATGATCCACTCTGGTCATCAAATATGCTAGCTACGTCATATTTCTTATTCTTTTATCATTAAATCTACAGCTTATTAATCACACAATGTGTACCTTGAGATTGATAATTTATTTTGAGGGTTCCTCCATTGTAAGTAGGTTGAGAACGTCTGCTCTAGATTAGCCTTTCTCTACCGGGGTGCCGCCTGAGATCATATCGGCATAACACATTTATGCGGCATTTTGGCAGAGGGCCTTCTTCTTAGGCACCACGTTTGTGTTGAGAAGATACTTGATTGTGCGCCCCCAGTCACTATAATTTTCACTTTCTATATTTCTTTTCTAGACATTAATTTTATGTTTTCATTTCATAATTATTATTAAAAGCTGTAAAATTATTGCATAGGAGAGGTGGGCATTATAGAATATAGAGATTGATAAATTATTTTGAGGGTTCCTCCATTGTAAGTAGGTTGAGAACGTCTGCTCTAGATTAGCCTTTCTCTACTGAGGTGCTGCCTGAGATCATATCAGCATAACACATTTACAGTTGCAAGAAAAAGTATGTGAACCCGTTGGGATTACATGGAGTTTTGCATGAATTGGGCATAAAATGTGCTCTGAACGTCACAACAATAGAAAAACAGAGTCTGCTGAACATAATACTACACAAACATTAGATGTTGCCATGGTTTAATTGCACATAACATGTAAACAGTCACAGTGCAGGGAGGAAAAAGTATGTGAACCTTTGGACTTAATAACTGGTTGACCCTCCTTTGGCAGCAATAACCTCAACCAAACGTTTCCTGTAGTTGCAGATCAGACCTGCACAACGATCTGGAGTCATTTTGGACCACTCCTCTTCACAAAACTGTTTCAGTGTAGCAATATTCTTGGGATGTCTGGTGTGAATCGCTATCTTAAGGTCATGCCACAGCATTTCAATCGGATTGAGGTCAGGACTCTGACTGGGCCACTCCAGAAGGCGTATTCTGTGCTGTTGCAGCCATTGTTTTGTTGAATTACTTGTATGCTTTGGGTCATTGTCCTGTTGCATCACCCATCCACTGCGGAGCTTCAGTTGGCAGACAGATGGTCTTACGTTTTCCTGCAAAATGTCTTGATAAACTCTGGAATTCATTTTCCCATCAATGACAACAATCCGTCCAGGCCCTGAGGCAGCAAAGCAGCCCCAAACCATGATGCTCCCTCTGCCATGTTTTACAGTGGGGATGAGGTTTTGATGTTGGTGTGCTGTGCCTTTTTTTCTCCACACATAGTGTTGTGTGTTCTTCCCAAACAACTCAATCTTGGTTTCATCTGTCCACAGTATATTTTGCCAGTAGTGCTGTGGAACATCCAGGTGCTCTTTTGCAAACTTCAAACATGCTGCAATATCCTTTTTGGGCAGCAATGGCTTCCTCCGTGGTGTCCTCCCATGTACTCCATTCTTGTTTAATGTTTTCCTTATTGTAGATGTGTCAACAAAAATGTTAGCATGTGCCAGAGATTTCTGTAGGTCTTTAGCTGACACTCTGGGATTCTTCTTTACCTCATGCAGCATTCTGCGCTGTGCTCTTGCAGTCGTTTTTACAGGACAACCACGCCTAGGGAGAGTAGCAACAGTGCTAAACTTTCTCCATTTGTAGACAGTCTGTCTTACCATGGACACATGAACATAAGGCTATTGGAGATACTTTTGTAACCCTTTCCAGCTTCATGCAAGTCAACAATTCTTGATCGTAGGTCTTCTGAGAGCTCTTTTCTGCGAGGCATGGTTCACATCAGACAGTGCTTCTTGAAACCAGTAAACCCAAAACAGATGTGTGTTTTTTAAGGGCAGGACAGCTGTCAGCAACACATCCAATATCATGACACTGATTGGAGTCAAGGTTGGCTCACTCCTGGCTCCAATTAGCTCTGGGAGAAGTCATTAAACTAGGGCCTCACATACTTTTTCCTCCCTGCACTGTGAATGTTTACATGTTATGTGCAATTAGACCATGGCAACATCTAATGTTTGTGTAGTATTATGTTCAGCAGACTGTGTTCTTCTATTGTTGTGACTTCAGAGCACATTTTATGCCCATTTCATGCAAAACTCCACGTAATCCCAAGGGGTTCACATACTTTTTCTTGCAACTGTATGTGGTATTTTGGCAGTGGGCCTTCTTCTTTGGCACCACATGTTTGTGTTGAGAAGATACTTGATTGTGCACCCCCAGCACAGAGATCGAGCTGCCACCTACAGCTCCCAATCTCAGAATAACAATCAGAAGCTGGTAAGACTGCCTCCTGGTCACATGATCACATGATAGCCAATCACTGTGATTGCCACTGGAATCAAACTTCCAGTGGCAGTCACAGTTTTAACAAGACCAAAGGAAGTGCCAAGCTGTAGATATAAGTATACACTAGAGGTTGGAAAAGATGGTAGACAAGGGTAGTTGCAAACCAGGAAGAAGACAGTTTCAGGTGGCAGACAAACAACAGAAATCTGAGAACAAGCCACGTTGTTATTAGGAACAATAGATCTGAAGCCAATGGTCCTAACCAGGAGTGAAGGTCAGGAACATAGGAACAAATTTCTGAAAACAAGACAAGCTGTTACATAAGTAGCAGGTAAAAATAATCATAAGATAACTTTATAATGAAGGAATAAAAGACATCTTTGTTCAGTCATGGTGGCAGTGCACTTAGCCAGATTTACATCTAGTGTTGTAATGATGTCATGAGAATGTTGCTGTGGACTCCACAGTACTGAGTATGTGCCATGAGATGGCACTGGTGCACACCAAGGAACAGCACCTCCTCTGTAAGCACTGAAAGGGTGGTAGAAGAAGAAGAGGGAGTAAGTCCATGTTGGATGTGAACAGCTGCCAATGGCTTGTTAAATAGTAATTTAAATGTGTGACATATTACATATTTGATGGGTTGAAAGTACAGGCGAGGTAGCTGGTCCATTTAAATCTAGGAAAGATAAAGCCAAAACATTTCCATTCTTGGTTAACAGAAGACAAAGGACAAAATGCTGTTTTTAGTCAGAGACAGCCAGGTAGCTATCATTTTCAGAACAAGGCTAGTGATGGAAGACCCTATGTTTTATAGGTTTCCCCTAAAGCTCAATGGAAGTCACAAAAAAAATATGCAGTTAGAAAGCCTGTACATGCAGCCTTCATTTCAATAGTCCTACATTCACTTTCTTGTTGCGGCATTTGTGCAGGGTGTCAAAATATGACATGCAATCAGCAGTGCATGTATGTATCAGATCTGGACAGACAGACCCCTCCCCAGCACTGCAATACAAGTCTGTGTGAGGAGACTTGTGATAAAGGGTGTGGCTGCTACTTAGCTCTGTCAGCACAGAGCACAGGCATGGGAGAACAGAAGGCAGCATTTTCACTGAGAAGAAAAGGTAGTCACAAATCATAAAGTGGGGGATTATACGAACACAAAATGGTGTGAGACTTCAGTTGGGCTTTAAGGACAAATAGTTGAACCTCATCTTTCTTGATTACATAGTACTTGGATATTTGATTGGTGGGCTTCCATTTCTGCCAGGACTGCTTTCAGCATTTTGTGGTGTCCAACTTCCTTGAAAAAAAAATGTTTTCTGTTTACTTTAATGGATTGTGACTATTTACATTCTAAATATTCAGAGTTGTTCAGATACTGCACAATAGCTTGACTTCATCCAGCCACACTGTAGATGGGTTGAAATTCAGCTGGTGCAGTGGTGACTGGCCGAATTCTGATCCATGTATGGGCAGGCTGGTTTTATTGAAGTTGATCCATCAATCGATTTCAGTACAACCCGCCTGTTAGGTTTTTTTTTCATTCAATCACTGCCATTGGCTGTAGCAGCCAGCAGTGATCATTGTATTCCGATGGCGGGGAAACCTCCCACCCTCAGAATACAATATCTCTGCGGGAGGGATTCCCTCACCAACACTGAATGTGCTGCTTATCTATTGCTTAATGTATGGCCTGCTTAAGAGTCATGGGAAAACCTGCTTGTCATGCTCTTTTTCCATCTCTGGTTCCTATAGACACACAATTTATTTTCTTTCGTTTTTTGCTATTCTAACTTCACTATTGTGACACATAGATTGATTTACTAAAGGATTTGAGAATGTTCACAGAATACATTGTAGGAAGATTTATTTCATTTATCCAATCATATGAAAAAAATAAATTTTTACAAATTCCATCTGGACATGGTTGAATAATTGAAGTGGATATTCACACAATGTATTTTTTGAACATTCTTAAATCATTTAGTAAAATCAGCCTCAACATGTTAATTAGTTTATTCAGGAAGTCTGTATTTCTGCTGATAATGGGAAATACAGTGTATGGTGATAAGTTTACAGGAAGAAACTGCCTCTTTGCTACTGATGTCTATCAGTAAACACAGAACTGCTGTGTCTATGGGGAAATCCAGTCTTGGTTTTGGGCCCTGGAAAAAGGTGTTCTCAGAACAACAAGGGGGGTATTTATAAAATCTTTGCGTAACCAGCCATTGAAACTGCATGTAAAATTCTGTGAGAATGGGGACAAATCAAATGTTCTTAGGTTATATTGTCTGCAGATCAAATATCATTCTTTGAAAAAAAATCAATTAATTGGGAAAATATTGCATTATGACCATTAGATAGCACATAGTAGAGTATCATAGGAAATAAGAATGCTTCTCAACACCATCTAGAGACCATAATGCAATATGTTCTCCATTCACATTGTTTTATTTTCAGCGAATAACGTTTGATCTGCAGAGAATATAGCCTGAGAACATTCTGTTTTGCCCAATTACACAGAATTAAATTACATACAGTTTTGATAGACAAGTTGCTAATGTATTTATGCATTACCGGCTTTTATCCCCTGCATATATGTCCATGTTAAATATTCAGCGTGGCTAAAATATATCTTAGATGCATTTAAATACAATTGTTTGTATTTTGTATTCCCTCACCCATGATGCACTAATGTGATAGTATATAATTATTACACATTATAGCAAACAGATTGTGTTAGAAATATAAATAAAAAAAACAGTTGAGTTTTTCCTAAACTTGAAACTGCTCTAATGAGTTGTCATGCTATTTTATTCAGTAAGCTTTCAGAGCAGCTTGTTACTTAACACTGTCTGCTGTGTCATAAGGTCATCTGACTTTTCAGCAGCAGACATCCCAGACTCACTTGGGAGCCACATGCTCCATCTTCATGAGATCAAGGTCAATCATTTATTCCTTTGGCTACAGCTATGGATGCAGCATTGGGGAAAGTAACAGACAGTACGGAGCATACAAAACATGCTAAAGGGTGAACAGAAGATCAAACGTTTTCTGTTGACTTTTTGTCACCACCTGCGTCCCTGTCCTCCTACCAATTATCCACCAACCTCAGACAGAGGTTTGTTAGAAACTAAAACTGAAGTCTGAGCATTTGTTAAAGAAAATGATAAACATACATGTCACAAGCTACAGAATCAACAGTCATAAGTTATCCGTTAACATGTAGATTCCTATGTTAAAATTGCAGTTCTATTTTTTTTTCTTAAAGTGTAAGGGCACCTATACACGTGGCAATTTCTTAAAATACTAAGCTTTGCTTAGTATCTCGATAGTTATGTTGTCCTACTAACCGCTAGCTAACAAAACTTACAGAAGCAGCGTTGTCTTTCATTCCAAAACTGAATTTAGTTCTGTGAATAGTTCTGTAAAACTACAATACAATCACATAACCTGAAGTTACAGTATTCTTGTAGACATGTCTCTTACAAATGGATACAATGAACACATTTCTTGCAAAAAGCTAACTACAAATCACATTAAATACATTGAAATGCAATCTAGATATACAGTGCTCAGCATAAATAAGTACACCCTAACAGATTTGTCAGAAAACCTTTACTTTACTTTCAGAATCAACATTTTCTATGGGATGCTATACTACAAAATACTCCCACAAATGTGGGCCATTGATTGCAAACAAGATTTGTTAATATAAACACACAAAAAAGTATTTTTCCTAACAAATTCATTCAAGACCATGTTGCAAAAATGAATACACCCCAATGAATGTCTTAGGAGTAAAGCTAAATTTTAGACAACAAAATCCTAATTAACAAGAATTCAACAACAAATGAGTCTAATTATTCATTAAACAGGTGTCCAGCAGACAGTTTATTATAAAAGGGTGTTACGTAACAGAGAAAACCCTTTTCTTATGTCACGCTGTCAACAATGGCACCACATGGAAGAGAAATATCACAATGCCCGAGAAAGAAAATAATTTCTTTACACAAGAAAGGTGAAGGCTACAAGAAGATCAGCAAAGCTTTACTTATCAGTCAAAATATTGTAGCAAAAGTGATACAAAAATGTAATGTATGTCTCCTGATCTGAACCTGATCGAACACCTATGGGGTAGAGACAAGTTGAGCATTACTCTCCATCCAGCAACCAGGCGCTAAATATATGACTGTAACAAACAATGAATGAACTTTCCAGCATGAAAGATCTGGAAAGATCTTTATTTTAACAAACATGAGACACTTCCTGTTCTTTATTAACAAAAATACAAAAAGGGTTCAATAGATGGATCCCTTCTCAACACAATGATGTGATATACAGAACAATAGTGTATGGGCACCCTTGCTGGCTGTAAGAAGTGGGTGTGAGCTTTAATAAAAAAAAAACCTGCACCGAGTAATCATGTAATACCCTATTTCCATAGGTGAGGCAATGATCCTTTACTGCACGTGTGCAACTGTCATAGCAGTATAAATTAATGGAACATGAATGGAAAGTATACATCTGAGGGCCTGGTTTAGATGATTTTGATAAACAGTTGTGTAGCCTGTTTGGTCATATCTCGAAATTTCAATAAAACACACTTAACATCTTTATTGGCCCAGAATGTGAATTCACTAGCTATAATCTACAAAAACAATGAAACATGAAATATACCACAGACCACAGCCTTTTGTCCATTTTCCTAGATAACAGTGACATCACTCAACCTTCTTGCAGCCTCCTAGAAAACATGACCTCAAGTCTCATAAGAATTTACACCTACATTTTGTGGACCCACCAGCTGGTTGCTTGCACTGGTCTTAAATCCTAAATCCAACTAAAATGTTTTCTTCTAACTATAAGAAGTAAGAAAAGGTTAGAATATCAATTGCAACTTGCCAAGAAAACACTGACAGAAGTAAAACATACAAAGATGTTCTAACCCTTCCTCATTGCACTAAACATTGTTTTTGCTGTTAGCTCTATCCCTGTTTGAGAGCTTTCTTTAAATGTCCTGTCCCTCTAACTTGAACTTCAGCCAGTTTAGCAGGGAGCAGGTGAGATTCGAACCATCTATGGGCAGGCTGATTGTACCCAAGTTAATTCATCGGTTCATTTGGGTACAACCAGCATGTTGGATTTTAACATGGGATTATTGCTAGTGGCTATCAAGTGATCAAGTGATTTTCTTTCCTGCAACCAGTCGTATTAAAATCGTATCATCTATGGCCTGCCTCAGTCTCCAGGATAGGAATTGAGGGGAATTCTCCACAGATAACACATACAATCTAAAGTAGGTTTTGAAACTTTCTCATTCTTTTCAAACCCAAAAAGTTTTTCGTTTGAGTTGGGCTTCACAATAAATCTCTCATGATAGCTGTTACCTGTCATAGATGAAGGTTGGCGTTACCCAACTATTAGAAGCAGTCCAATCCTGGACTAGAAACTTCACTTAGCATGATGCTGTTCAGGTTTGCTCCACCCCAGAAGCTGCGTTGTCTCGGAGCTGAATAGTGGCAGCCTTCAGTGTTTGATGACAGCTGTGGCTGTGAGAGGGCAGTTTTGCGATATGGATGCTATAGACCCAGAAATCTTTGTCTAAGTAAATATTTCATTATCAGCTGTAGAGATCAAAAGACATAGCTCATGACAAACAACCCTTTGAATATGTTTCCATAGTATCTGAAATGACAGGATGCTTAATTGATACCAACTGGCTTTTAATTTGGATCTATGATATTCCAGATCAATGCCTTAAAATGAAAAACACTGAATGTATGACTGTTTATTATTTTTTTATTGCCTTTCAAAAATACAACCTTTCTGCCTATCTTAACCATTAAATTTATACATGAGTTTATATGTTTCAATAAAAGCAAACAGGGAGGTAAAATATTTCCTTTCATGGAACTGAGGTAGAATAATTCCATTAATACAGGCTTTACACAAATACAAAATGAGAATTTGCTGAAAGGCAACCATAAATTTTCCTGGGAGGAAGACAGAGAAAACGGAAAAGCAGATATTCCAGCCACTTGGTTCTTCCACCTGTTACCCTGTTACTCTAGAATACTTATGCTGTTGTTAGCTAGGGTTGTTCTCAAGGAAGAAAAGTCCTATACTATATAGACCAGGCCAGTAATTTATATTGTTTGTGTGTTGCATTGTGTTTTTGTTATTTACTGCTGGTGCACCAACTGAATTAATGTTTAGAGGTTGCTAGAAGACCTCTACCAGGCATGATGGAGGCTTGTTGGTGCATTTGGAGGCTTGAGGGGGCATTTGTCTAGGAACTAGTCACTTTTGTAATGCCCCATAATGACTAACAGGTTACGGATGCAACTGTCAACATTCCTGTAAGATACAGTATTTTAGAAGATTTTATGCAATTAAAAAATGGCTGTGTGTTATTGGTTTACTGGCTTACCCTTTCCGTTTTTCTATGGTATGCCCCTAGGTCTCCAGACTTAGGCATTTTATGTAGACCTACAGCTCCCACCATGAGGTCACCCAGTTGACAACTATTACAAATTGTTTAGTTGCATGAGATACTATTTGTGTTCTTATGATATGCTGTCTTGTCATGATCCCCTGTGTGCATGACCAATGGCTTTGTCATTTTCATTTGCACCAATAAAAATGACTGTACTAAAAAATGGCTTTGTGTTGTGGCAATTTATATGGTGCCACCTGCCTGGAGGGATACCTGGGGGGGGGGTAACAGAACAACCAACAAAATAGCAAGGCTTCCTGCAGAAAATACATGGCAACCATGGACTCCAACCGTCAAACAGAAGCCAGGAGTAGATACAACATCTAGCAGCAGCCAAAGAGAAGCTTAGACAGTCAAAAGAAAATAAATCATGTGCAGCTACAGAGATCAGTGTGCACACAAGACTGTTTTATAGGCAGCAAGGGTGCCGAGGGACATAGTTTAGTGAGCGGGGAAGTGCTATAAAAACAAAGCACAGCATTCATTGCCTTGTTAGCCCATGTTAAGAATAGTGGTGACAACTTGCAGAATGCCTTTGTTCTGGGACGATTCCTTTTTTGCCAATGTGAGCAAAATAGAAATCCATAAAATTGTTTGTGATTCAGACACAGGACCAGTAGTTATAAAAATCGCTCCTTTATTTTGTCTTCATTCAAAATGACTGTGCAGAAAACACTCCCTTACAGCAATGTTTTGAGCCCTGTCCAACAACACACCCCTGTTCTCCTACTTCTTATGGCTGCACTTGGTGTAGGAGTATATAAAGGGGAGAATAAGTTTAGTATTTACTTCCTTCTGGCTTGAGAAAGAACCTGATTTTGTGTGAAACATCACTGTGATATGTTTTTTTTTTTTGCACTGCCACTTTTTAATGAAGTTTAAGGCTTGGTTCAAACTGAAGCAGTGTGAATTCCTTCAGTTTTGCAGTGCGATTTAAGTACCAGCTGCGGTGCAATTCAGCTGCGTTTAAGCTTGTATGGAAATGCATTTTTCCTACAATTTTCCCACACTTGCGATTTTGGCCTCTCTCTCTTTCTGTCCCCCGTGTATGAATGGAAAAATGCTTGTTGACAAAGACTAGTGAAGCAAAGTAGAAGGAACAAAGAATTATCAAGGTCTATCAAGGGTTAATCATAGATAGAATAAAAAAAAAAAAAATACATCAAAAACATTCATTTTGCAAGTTTGCTGAAGTCATGAAGCAAATAACTGGAAAAACCTGTTGCTAGCCTGTGAGGCTGCATTCACATAGTTACATAGTTACTCTGGCTGAAAAAAGACAAAATCCATCCAGTCCAACCATTAAAAAAAAAAAGTTATAATCCGATATCCACAGTTGATCCAGAGGAAGGCAAAAAACCCAGCAAAGCACGATTCAATTTGCTCCTGAAGGGGAAAAACATTTCTTCCTGATCCCCCAAGAGGCAATCGCATATTCCCTGGATCAACTTTACCTATAAATGATAGTATCCAGTTATATTCGGTGTATCTAAGAAAGAATCCAGGCCTTTTCTGAAACAATCCACACTGTCTTCACTGTGTTCCATAGTATATCTAATGCCTTGGAAATTCTTTTGTACCCTTCTGATTCACACCTGGTCACTTTGAAAACGTGGGTAGAATCATGCGCTTCTACCCATGGTTTCAGAAACATGGAAAACCACGCAACGCACTTTTACTGCCATTTTTTGATAACGGCACCCCAATTGCTTTTGGCATGTTTGTCGTGTGACAAAACACATCACCATATGTACCTGACTCAACACCAAAATATGGTACAAGAGCTGCTTTAGTGTGTTTTTCGTGCAACAGGCACCCATTGAAGTCCACAGGCTGTGGCGCGAAAAACACGTGAAAAACATACTAAAACAGGTGATGCAAAAGCGATACACCATGTCACTCAGATGTAACTGGGCCTTTACAGTTATGATTTATTACAATGTAACAAACAGTTAAATTATTTCTATTGCTGACCACATAGCAAGCTTTTATAGTAATTCATAAAGAGAGTTCTACAGTCAGCAATTTGTGTACACATGCCTAGCCAGGATTGTCAATGTGATAGAAGTTGATGGCAGGGTCCATGTCTAAGAGGCTTTGTGGGATGTTATACCCTGAAGGATTATAGTGAACCTGAATTAAAATATTTCTAAGGTTACAACAGCACTGACGTGCAGGTAGTACCCGTTCAAAACATTTATTTTTAGTTTTGGATAGAGTGGAGAGGGATTGGAACAGTTGCTAGGTATACACTGCTGTCTATGACCCTGTTAGGGACATTCATCCTCTCTATTTATTCTGTTTACCTGTATCACTGAGAGTGAAAGTGAAAGAAATCCCAAATGTTGGGTTGTTACCAGAACAGAAATAAAGGGGAGATCTTTCACTTGGGACACTAGTTCTGGTGAAGCTGGTGACAGCTACGGATTTCCTCACTTTGGATGGATTTTCTCTTACTTCCTCTTTTGGCTATGGGACCATAGCCAAAGTGAAGGGAAATCTCTCTTTTACTCTATACAAAATGAAAAAAGAAGCCTTTAATTCTCCTTTAAAGAATAATTTCATCTTTGGAACATGTTGCATGTTTCATCTGTATTTGGGAGGAATATGTAACATGTTCCAGTTTGTGCCACCTCTCCCCCCTGATCCACCTTCTCCTGTGACAGCTGATGGGGGTTCTTCTCCCTGCACTCGCTGTCACGTTTTGAAAAGAGCACTGCTGTGCACATCCGTGTCATTCATTCATAGTTTCCTGTGGGGGCGCTGTTGAGCACTCTTGTAGTCCACTGACATGTCATCTGGGTTTCAAACTGAAAGCTCATACAAAGGTACGAGATGAAAGTCGGAGGACATGTCTGCAGGAGCCAACATTGCACCTGGAATCTACTGATCACAGGTGCAGAACTTTCCAGGCTCCTGCAGGAAAAATTAATAAATGCACAAATATGTGCATTTGTTATTTTTTTCCATAAAGGTGAACTTTGAGCTTTTTTCTTTCCAGGTGCTATGCTGCACTTCTGACATTTTACGTGTCAAAAACCAGAGTTTCATTGGTAGTTGTTTAGTGGTGTCTGGGGTGAGGAACATACGTATCTTGGAGATGTTGCGGAGGTGGATCCTGCATGAATTTGATAGTGATTGGACATGAGGTTGGAAGGAAAGGTTTGAGTCCAGGGTGACACCTAGGACTTTGGCTTGTGGGGTGGGATTGATGGTGGCGTTGTTAGTCGTGATGGAGAGGATGGGGGGGGCTCAGGCTGGGGGGAAAACTAGGAGCTCTGTTTTGGAGAGGTTTAACTTGAGGAAATGGAGCGACATCCAGTCTGATATGTTGTTTAGGAGGTGGGTGATGCAGGCGGAGACTGAGGGGGTAAGGTGAGGGGTGGAGAGGTAAATTTGTGTGTCATCGGCATAGAGGTGATAGTTGAAGCCGTGGGAGTGTATCAGTTTGCCAAGGGGGGAGGTGTAGATGGAGAAGAGAAGGGGTCTGAGGACAGAGCCTTGGTGGACCCCAACAGAGAGGGGGAGGTGGCAGCGTTATAGGTGACGCTGAAGGAGCGTTGGGATAGGTAAGAGGAGAACCAGGAGAGAGCAGAGTCCCTGATGCCAAGGGAGTGTAGTTTATTAAGGAGAAGGGGGTGGCCGACTGTGTTGAAGGCCGCAGAGAGGTTGAGGAGTAGGAGGACAGAGTAGTGGCCATTAGCTTTGGCGGTTAGCAGGTCATTAGTGATTTTGAGTAGGGCGGTTTTGGTGGAGTGTAGGGGACGGAAACCAGACTGTAGTGGATCAAGGAGGTTGTTGTCAGTGAGGTGGGCGCTTAGGCGATTGTAGACTAAGCGCTCAAGGAGCTTGGAAGTTAGTGGCAGCAGGGAGATGGGTCTAAGGTTGTTCAGGTCAGTGGAGTCCAGGGAGGGTTTTTTGAGTAAGGGGGTGATGTGCGCGTGTATGTCAGCACTATATAAGTACCTGTAATAAATAAATTTGAAGTTTCACCAGAAGTACTTAAATGACAAACACTTGGTTTTCTATATTCAATAGTGCTCGTTCACAGCTGACTGTATAGTTGATTGAAGATTAGCACTAAAAAAAGTACATGCGCATCTTCTGGGGCAGAGTGGTGTGATTTGGTCCCAAAAGACTTTTTCTTCCCTAGTAACTAGATTTTCATTAGCTAATAATGCAATTAAAAAAGATGTAAAAAAATGTTGTAGCCTGAAAAGCTTGCAAAAAGCACTCAAAGCCGCTTGTACATATGCTCCAAAAATACCTAAAAATGCCCAGCATATGTGTTAATGGAGTGATTCCGCCATGAGAGCTGCATGTTATTAGACTATCATCAGAGCTGCATGGTAAATGAGTGACCACCATTGTGTATTTTGTGTATATTTTGTATGAAAGGGATTTTTTTTTATTACACACTGCCCTGTGTAAGGGACAGGTGTCTTTTTTAAGTGGTAAAAGTGAACCTGACCTGGTCTAAAATGTTTCTGAATTAACAAGTGCAGGTAATTTCTGGTATGTTAGTGTATACATTTACCCCTTTCCTGAATTTTCTCTAGTAACATGGGCTAGGCTCTGGCAACCCAAAAAAAGTCTCTGCCGACATGACAGCTCTTCCTGGAAAAATGCATATTGTCTTGGTAATATGGAACCTGTTGCTGGTAAAATGCAGGTCTCTAAGATATCACCATAGTAGCATGGAGATTAAAGGGGACACTGAATAATGGGGAATAAATTATACTCTCTTTTGTACAAAACAGTGTATTGTACCAATTCATTTATAGGGGAAAGTTCTGGTTGGGGGTAATGCTTTTTTGGCCTCAGGCAGCAAGAACATGCCAGAATAGTGTCATATGCATTTAAAAAATAATAAAACAATTTTGATATGACTTGAATAAATAGTCATCTGGTGTCTGAAATGTGCAGTGGGCTTTTGCCCTAATTTAGTTAAAATTCATTTATATTTAGATGTAAATACCTAAACAATGAGCCTTTCTACTGAAGTTATCAAAAAGATATGTGCACCTCTCAAGGTGAATGTAGTAATTCATTTTCATTCCTAGTGAAGTCACTTTGAATGTCTAACATGATATTTGTTGTAACAAGAATTTATATTAAAACGGAACATTGATATACATTTATTGTGTAGATATGAGAGTACTGTAGATGGTGACTATGGTATACTTGTACTAATGTTCTGTTTCACCACTACTCTTATTGGAACCCGTCAGTGGAACATAAAGCAAACAGAGGTAATCTATTGATTGTACAAAGTTCCTCTAGGACACAATCCACACAATAACTCAGCAGGCTCTCCCTATGATTTTTTATTCTTTCTTGTTCCATACTAGCTTTTACATTCTAACATGAATGATGAAATATTTCTTTATATACATATGAATTGATCTTGTCAGAGAACCAGAATAACATCCATCAGAAGATGTCTGGAAAGTACCTATCATTTTTTAAGTAGAAAGATTTTCATCTAACTCTGTGATCAGAGATAAGTCACATATTGGAAATGTATAAATGTTTCTTAAGGGAAAACTACGGAGGTTTCTGATACATTTTACATTTTTGAAAGTTTGTATTGATGTAAAATTTGAAAGCATTATATTTATAAAATTCTTATGTTACAAATAAATGTTTAATACAGGGTGCTTTCATGCTTCAGTATGTGCAATGCATCCTGGACTGTCAAATAGGAAAGCACAAGTTCTGCAATTTTTGATGCTCTTGTAGACTAAAGATCTAGACCAGCCATTCTCAACTAGGGTTTCCCCAGAGGTTGCTAAGGTATTCCTTGAGCTGTGGCAGACTGACCTCTCATTTGATGATCCCTGCATACTTCTGGGTCCAATGCCACTTGGCAGAGCCAGGCTCATGAAACCAATGATATTTTAGCTGTCTGTAAAGCTAGTGTTCCAACTACCACTATAAGGGTTTCATTCTTCCCACTGACATTCAATGGCACTTTTCCAACTAATCCCCAGGGTTTCTCAAGACCTGAAAATAATTTTAGGATTCTTTAAATAAAAAGGTTTGAAAAAGGTTGATTTAGATCAAGTAGTAGCATCAAATAGTACTATCTCTAACTGGAGTAGGGCAGAGTATGTCATCCAAGTAACTTATTAGGCTGTGTGGGTGCAACACTGCAGTAAATCTGATATTTGAAACTGCAAACTGGAATATGAGACTTACCAACTACTGTTTGCAAAATGGAAATATTAAATATTTATATGAAAATATTTTATATTTATTTATATGCAATATTTTATATTTTTTTGCTGATTTAAAAACTAATACAAGAGACCATGTCACCCTGTTCCAATTCTGGGAAAAGGGAAAGGTCTGTTTAAACTGCATCATGACCACTTAACTACCTGCCGACCGCAGATAGCCGAATGACGGCTAAACTGCGGCCGGCCAGTTCTGGGTGGACGTCATATGACGTCCCCCCAGAACGCGCTCTCCTGCGCGCCCCAGGGGGCGCGCACCCGGCGATCTCCGTGATCGCTGTGTCCTACGGACACAGCTGATCACGAGATGTGGTAAAAGGCCAATCATACCGGCCTTTTACCACGTGATCAGCGGTGTCCAATGACACACTGATCACAGGGAAATGCAAGTGCCGGTTCTCGGCTGCACTTTCCTCACGCTGTCAGATCGTGAGGAAAGTACTGCCGAGAACCGGCAGTTGTCAGAGCGAGGATCGGCACCGATCATCAGGGCACTGATGATCAGTGCCCTGATGATCGGTGCCCAGCAGTGCCACCCACAAGTTCCGCCCACCTGTGCCCAGCAGTGCGCCCACTAGCTCCGCCCACCTGTGCCCAGCAGATCATCCACCTGTGCCCAGCAGTGCACCCACCTGTGCCCAGCAGTGCACCCACCTGTGCCACTCTGCAGTGTCACACACCTGTGCCCAGAAGTGCCACCTACCTGTGCCCAGCAGTGCCACCCACCTGTGCCCACCCACCTGTGCCCACCAGTGCCACCCACCTGTGCCCACCAGTGCCACCCACCTGTGCCCACCCACCAGTGCTGCCCACCAGTGCCACCCACCAGTGCAGCCCAGCAGTGCTGCCAGTCAGTGCCCAGCGGTTGTGCCAGTCAGTGCCGCCAGTCAGTGTCCAGCAGTGATGCCAGTCAGTGCCGTCTATCAGTACCCATCATCAGTGTCACCTATCAGTGCCGCCTATCAGTGCTGCATATTAGTGTCGCCTATCCGTGACACCTCATTAGTGCTGCCTATCAGTGCCGCCTATCCGTGCCACCTCATTAATACTGCCTATCAGTGCCCTTTAGTGCTGCCTATCAGTGTCCATCAGTGCCGCCTATCAGTGCCCATCAGTGCTGCCTCATCAACGCACATCAGTGAAGGAGAAAAATTACCTGTTTGAAAAATTTTATAATAGAAACGAATAAACTTTTTTTTTTTCAAATTTTTTGCACTTTTTTAATTTATAGTGCAAAAAGTAAAGCGCCCAGTGGCGATTAAATACCACCAAAAGAAAGCTCTATTTGTGAGAAAAAATGATCAAAATTTCATATGGGTACAATGTTGCATGACCGCGCAATTGTCAATCAAAGTGCGGCAGCGCTGAAAGCTGAAAATTGGCCTGGTAAATAAGGGGGTATAAGTGCCTGGTAGGCAAGTGGTTAATACTACCACACCTCCCCAAAATTTGAATTTTAGAAATTGGTACGCCCAAAAAGGGAAAAAAAAAACATGAAATATGAACATGACTAAACTGAGCTTGAGATATGAGTCTTGGCCTTAAGCGGAGCTTCACCCAAAAGGGGAAGTTCCGCTTTAAGGCCCCCCCCTTTCAGTAATGGCACTATTGGAGAGGGAGGGGGGGCGGGTAACTGATTTTGACAGGTGATTAGAAGCAGAAGTTCTCCCCCCCCCTCCCTCTTCGCAGTCTTCTGGAACACGTGAAAGGTCTCAAAAGACTGCAGGACCATTCACAGTGCGTACCACAGCTTAAGCATGCTCAGTCGGCAGCTGGTTGTGAAGTCGCAAGCTGTCACATCTGGGTACTCACAGTTAGGATGCCAACAACGAAGACAGAAGATGAGAGATAAAAACGGCTGGGGTGAGCACATCACTGGACAGGTGAGTGGCTGTTAATAATTGTCAGCAGCTACAGTTTGCTGCCTTTTAATTTTTACACAGGAGACTGGAGATCCTCTTTAAAGAGGCATTTTTAATAACGTCTAAACCTACTTACAGTATACACAGCACATAAACTGTATGCTGCAGTCCTTGCACCCACAGTTTACTCTTTGATTACTGTGCTATGAGCCAGAGTCTCACAGACACACAAACCTAAAAAGAATTAAACAGAATATAGAAAGAAAGCCAACACTTTGAGTCTTACCTTTGTTACAAGTTGTATTTAAAGTGATGACCCCCACTTCCCTGAGTGCAACCCACTTTGAAAATAATTACACTCATCCCTGATACAGTGATCTATGGGGCAGGGCCACACAGCTTTGCTTTAGAAAGCATCTTTGTTGGGTTCTTCATTCAACTCTACATTCATTCCTATAGAGAGAGAGCCACGCTCTGCAAGACTGCTCTAGGCCACCATGAGTACAGCTTCCCATAGGAATGAATGTGGCAGACCACATACACAGGATAAAGAGGACCTGGTGAAGATTCTTTTTAAAGCAAGGCTGTGTGGCTCCAGGCAGGGCTGCGTAGTAAAGATGGATTGAGGATAATGGTATTTGTGCAGGTTGGCTGCATTCAAGGGGGTGGGAGAATCCTGTAAAGAATTTAAAAAAAACAGCTGAAAACTACCTAGCGAGCTGCAACTGTTGAGACAATACATAAATTGGTTAAGACTGCTGGTCAGTGGAAGGGAAAAATGCCCCAAAATTGATGGTCAGTAGGAGGTCAAAATAAATCGGAAGCCTCTGTTTATTACAGTCTGTTCACTTTTCATGTCTCCCAAGTTTCCTTAACAAATACACCACTTGTCTGTTCTTTATGCAGACAGCTTAATTCTAAACTCTAGGTTGATATTAAACATACTTTAATCCAGTTATGCATTCATTACCTTTTTATTTTTACATCAAACTAACAAATATAAATGCCCCCTGCACAGCAGCATTAGGCAGGGGCGATACTAGGAGCCAACCCACACTTTACTGTTTTACACAATGCCCTCAGCCAACAATTTGAACATGCTTACAGGAGGAGCACAGAGAGATAACCTCATCATGTGCTGCTTCTTCCTCATTGTTCAGTCAAAGGATGACAGCAGGTTTACAATGAAGGCGTTAGAGAGAAAGGCGAGGTCAGTGACCTGGATGTCTCTACATGGCATTCCTTCCCCTGTTCTAAAAGCTTGAAAAAGCTTCTAGAAGTCAGTAGGAGGAGGTGAGGAGGAGCTGATCTGCATATTTATGAGAATCTGATTAATTCCAGGCAGGAGGCCTGGCAGTGTGGTAGATTGGCCCATAAATATGACAGAGCCTGGCTAGCAGGAGAGTCAGGTTTAAGATGGATGGCTGAGGTGCTGCTGTGTTGACTCAAAGGGGGCCCTGGAGAAAGGGGTTCTGCCTCCAGGCTGGAGGTTGGAGGAGGGAGGAAAGCTCAAAGGGGAAGCTCTACTGCCCTGCAGTCCACCGGGGAAGGAAATCCTGCATAGCCTGAAAAAGAAGCAGCCTAGAAGAAGGCCTGAAAGCAGTTCTATCCAAACCTGCAGGACAAGGACAGTGTGTGTACTTCTTCATCACCAGAGCCTATAAGGCAGAAGTATGCTAGATGCAAGTTTTGGCAAGTTTTCAGGGGACAGTCTAATGCTTATCTGATTCCTTGTCCTAAGGTCAGATACCATAGCCAGGTGGGCCTGGTATTTTGTTCACTAAGGGGACCAAGAGCTCCTACAAGTTGGGACTTTGCTAAAAATCCACTCAGGGGGCACCAAATTCCTAGGAGGGGGTTACTTTCCTATAGACCGTTGCTGTTTTGGAGAGAATACAGTCAATTGTCTGTTGCTGCAGTACATCAGAGAAGGAAGCTATCTTCATTTTGTTATTCTTTGATCAAACTGGGCATCCCATAACCCCTTTATCCAAGTTGAATTCCCTAGTAAATCCTAAAAACCAAGCCCATGGACTGTTTCTTTTGTCTGGAAAATGAGTGTTGCCTGGCTGTGCAGGAAATAAGGGGGACCCAAAACCAACAGCTCTCAAAGGCGTAGCACCACATACAGTTTATATATCCACTTGAGCTCTAAAAGATTTTACCCTCCTCACAACCAGGGCATTTTTTTGCTATTCAGCATTGTGCTACTTTAACTGGCAATTGTGCAGTCATGCAACACTGTACCCAAACAAAATATATAATTTTTTCACACAAATAGAGCTTTTTTTGGTGGTGTTTGATCACTACTGGGTTTTTTATTATATAAATGAAAAAGATCGAAAATTTGGAAAAAAAAAATGTTTTTTTTTCTTTTTGCTATAAAACATATCCAATAAAATTTAAAAAAAGAATCAAATGTCTTCATAAACTCAGGCTAAATTTACTTAATGCTATACTCTAATTTAAAAGTGTTCCTTTAATTATTTTGAGCTGTGTGTATATATATATATATATATATACACTATATTGCCAAAAGTATTGGGACACCCCTCCAAATCATTGGATTCAGGTGTCCCAATCACCTCCATGGCCACAGGTGTATAAAATCAAGCACCTAGGCATGCAGACTGCTTCTACAAACATTTGTGAGAAAATGTGTCTCTCTCAGGAGCTCAGTGAATTCAAGCGCAGATAGATTGTCAGCGTGATAGATTGTCACCTGTGCAATAAGTCCATCCTGTCTACAGAGTCAACTAAAGACTTCCAAACTTCATGTGGCCTTCAGATTAGCACAACAGTGCCTAGACAGCTTCATTGAATGGGTTTCCATGGCCGAGCAGCTGCATCCAAGTCTTATATCACCAAGTGCAATGCAAAGCGTCGGATGCAGTGGTGTAAAGCACGCCACCACTGGACTCTAGAGCAGTGGAGATGTGTTCTCTGGAGTGACGAATGACGCTTTTCTGTATGGCAAGCTGATGGACATGTCTGAGTTTGGTGGTTGCCAGGAGAACGGTACTTGCCTGACTGCATTGTGCCAAGTGTAAAGTTTGGTGGAGGGGAGATTATGGCGTGGGGTTGTTTTTCAGGGGTTCGGCTTGGTCCCTTAGTTCCAGTGAAGGAACCCTTAAGGCGTCAGCATACCAAGAAATATTGGACAATATCATGCTCCCAACTTTGTGGGAACGTTTTGGGGATGGCTTCTTCCTGTTCTAACATGACTGCACAGCAGTGCACAAAGCAAGGTCCATAAAGACATGGATGAATGAGTTTGGGGTGGAGGAACTTGACTGGCTTTCACAGAGTCCTGACCTCAACCCAATAGGACACCTTTGAGATTAATTAGAGCGGAGTTTGTGAGCCAGGCCTTCTCGTCCGACATCAGTGCCTGACCTCACAAATGAGCTTCTGGAAGAATGGTCAAACATTCCCATAGACACACTCCTAAACCTTGTGGACAGCCTTCCCAGAAGAGTTGAAGCTGTTAAATCTGCAAAGGGTGGGCCAACTCAATATTGAACCCTACAGACTAAGACTGGGATGCCATTAAAATTCATGTGCAAACACTGACTAGCAAATCCCAGTATTTCATACTGAGACCCAAAGTAGCAAATCTAGCAGTGTGCTTCTATACTGGCACTGTACAGTGTTAACTGTCTGCTAAGACCACTTCAGCACTAAGCAGTTTTTACTGAATAAGACCGTCTTCAAACGCAGCAGCTATCTTCAAATCTGTGAGCTGTCTTCTCTGCAAGAACACCATGATGGCAGAAGGTCAGGCCAATTATTGTGTCCATCTATCTGATGTAACGGCTACCAAAATGTAAAAACTTTCTTACAGTGATCAGTGAGAATGAAGAACGCAGACCTCTTAAGAACTGGAAGTACGGCAGAACAAACATCAAGAAGCAATCTGTAATTATAAAGAGAGGCTCAGCTAACTGTGAAAAAAGTAGTATATCTCCCTCCACAATGTGCAGGTGAGGAAGGAGGGAGGAGAAGAGATGTGGTTTGTACCACTTGTCTCTAGAAACTAGATCTATAATCTATTATAGTGGAGATACAAAAATTAACTGACATATTTGTTTGATCCTGCTGCTATATACCAATATCTAGGACATTGGTGATGTAGGTTGTGAAGTACTTACCTCTTCTAAGGAAACTGCTGTTTCTGTTAGAGCATCAGTCCCATGATCTCTAGCAAGGATGGGGAATTTAGCTTTTAGAATGTGTGACTGCTAAACTGCACATAGTTGCAGCATTTGCAGGGTTAAAACAGGCGGTGAGGAGGTGACATATTGCCTCTGCACCACCCATCATACTCTTCTTAAAAGCGATTCACTGTGGATAACTTTTCAGAGGTGCAGCAATGATAGCTAAACTTACCTTAAAGCAGTTCTTCAGTCAAATGTGTGAAAATTAAAAGTTAGCTGCTTCAAAAACTGTAGCTGCTGAATTTTAATAAACAGACTCTCACTTACCCATAAATCCTGGGCTGTCCTCATCCAGCACTGGCATGTTAACTGTGGGCATCTGACTGTGACTGCTTGCAGCTTCACAGCCGGCTGCCCACTGTTGCTGCACAGTGAATGGCCCCGTAGCCTTCTGGGACCTGTGATGTGTTCCAGAAGATTTTGGGAAGGGAGGGGGGAAGGAAAACTTCCATTTGGATCCCCTAGGCAATCCGAGCATAAGTGGGGGAAGGTACCTGTCAAAGGAGGTACCAACTCCCCACCCCCCCCCAAAAAAAATACAATCCAAATTTGACAGAAGAAGGGGTTGGAGGAGAAGAGTGAAACTTCTCCTTTTTGGTGAAGTTCCACTTTAAGGGAAATACCCCCTATTTGGAGAGATTTCCTCCCTTTTCCTTTGCCCTATTGGGATACAGATGACGAAATAATAACCTGACCGGTATTTGAAGCCCTTTTTAAACTCTGTTTTAAAAAATAGCTTTAGCTGTAGTTTGACTGAATTTTAGATGGTCATATGCAAATGTGTATTCTGTTAACTGCCAGGTACAAATTCCATTGTAAATTAAACATGAGTCATATAACTGTCTAGACCAGGGGTGTCCAAACTTTTTTCAAAGAGGGCCAGATGGGATGAAGTGAACATGGTGGAGGGCCAAACATTTTTCCGAACATTCTTTGAACCATTACAATTAAATGCAAATAAATTATTTTATGCCAAGTTAATTGCAAACGACATACTTTTCATTTCATAACATTAAGATCAATTGACAGCTGAGTTTTCACAATGTATTGAAAATAAATTTAAATAAAACTTACCTGCACTAATGTGAAGGGTGAAAAAGGTAGCTGGAGCTGAAGTCTCTGCTCGGCAGCCAGGAGGGGAAGAGAAACACACTTCACGCTGGAAGCCCGGCCCTGACGTCACCGCCCTCTGTCGCTCCCAGCGCGGCGCAGTCACGCATGCGCACTGCTCTCAAGCAGAAGACTGTCTGCCACAGAAGGGAGGGCCGTGCGACAGCCGCATTTACACAGACCAGGGAGAACGCGCCGCAGTCAGGCATGCGCACTGCCCTCTGCTCTCAAGCAGAAGACTGTCTGCCATAGAAGGGAGGGCCACATTACATAGAGCAGGGAGGGCTGTTGGAGGGCCATATTAAACCAACCCCGGGCCGTAAATGGCCCGCGGGCCGGACTTTGGACATGCCTGGTCTAGATTAAAGCAATAGCATCACTGATCTCGCTGATTTCCAAATACATTTTAAGGCTCCATGCACACTAGCATTTGTTTAAGCTAAAAAAGCTGAAAGAAATGCTGGATAAAAAACATTGGTAATAGTGTTTGTAGTAGCCTTAAGTGCTTAGGAGCATTAGTGGTTTACTAGCATTTTTACAGTACATGTAGAGGAAAAAACAGCTGTTATGAGTGTTTTACTAGCGTTTAGGAGCATTTAGTGTTTTTTTCTGCTTGAAAAACGCTCCAAAAAAAAAGATTTTTGTGCTCCTAGTCGCTGAAGCTTAAACAATGCTAATAGCCTAAAGTAGTGTGCATGGACATATAGGATAACAGTATTTAGCATCTAGGAGCAGAAAAAATGCTAATAACAGCTTCTAGGTGCTGAAAAAAGCTAGTTTGCATGGAGCCTAAAGAGGCAGAGAAATAAAAGCTCAAAAGCCTGTAAAAGCAGCTTTTTTTTTGAGCTGCAGTATGCATGAGCCCTTACAGCGTCCCCTCGCTAATCTCCAAATATGTGATCTATCTGGCAGGAGACCCTTGAGAAAAGGGGTTCTCTGACCCACAAAATGTCTTTTCACCAGGATCCAGCTCTGCTTCCTCTCCAGATTCACTCTTTGGGGTACTAAAGTCTTGTATGTTATTCACAATATCAGCTGTTCTATGACTGAGTGGTGCTCACGTTACCCACATACGTATTCTTTTGGATATATAGTAGGTTGGAGACCAGAGTGTAGCAAATATTTATTTATTTATTTCAGGTACTTATATAGCACCGTCAGTTTAAGCAGCGCTTTACATATATATTGTACAGTCACATCAGTCCCTAACCCTCAAAGGGTGTACAATCTAAGGTCCCTAACTCACATTCATACATACACATACTAGGGACAATTTAGACAGGAGCCAATTAACCTACCAGCATGTCTTTGGAGTGCGGGAGGAAACTGGAGTACCCGGAGGAAACCCACGCAGGCACAGGGAGAACATGCAAACTCCAGGCAGGTGGTGCCATGGTTGGGATTTGAATCAACGACCCTAGTGCTGCCAGGCGGAAGTGCTAACCATTTAGCCACTGTGCTGCCCCAAATACTAATGCTTGATGGAATATGACATACCTGGATATTTGTACTACTATTGCACTACTGTATATGTTCAATACAGCTTTATTGGAAAAGCATTCTTTGGATTTATTGCATTTTATTTATTGTACTAGCACAGCAGTCTCCAAACTGTCTAAACAAAGGACCAGTTTACTTTCTTTCAAACTTTAGGTGGAGGGTAGACAGTGACCAGTGGGATTAGAAACAGCCCCAGCATCAGTTGGAGTAAGGCTGAGAAAAAACATGGATTTTTGCAATATGGATACATTTATTTATTTTACAAAAAGTGACATTCTCCTTTAGTTAAAAAAACTGTGATACTTCGTAAATCACTTCCCACCCATAGGACATCAAATGACATCCTCGGGTTGAAGTGGTTATACAGGGATGATGCCTGCAGATGCAAGCATCCTCCAGGTATTAAAATTTTTAGGCGGCCATTCTTTTTTTTCATAGAAGTGATTTGAGCAGCTATACAGCCGCTCAATCACTTCTGCAGGTGGCAGAAGGGGGTCCTAGACTGTCCTGCCCCATTGGGGAGCACAGGACCAATCCAACCAATGGAATCCTATGCACTGAACAGATAGAGAGTTACTGATGTTGTTCCTCTCTGTGAGATCAGAATCTGGAAGCGATGAGGATTTTGTCACTTACGGTTTCGGTTTCTTTATTGGCAAGCCGTTACCGGTTTGTACAACATCAAAACCGATCTCGATTTGATCAGATGCTTTGAAGGCCAGGAGAGAGGTCTGACCCCAGATCTCTCAAAAAAGGACCTGTCATGGCCCATGCTATCGCAAGAGATGTTGTCCATCCTTTGTGATAGCAAAAAAAGTTGATGAAATAAATGAAGGTACAGTATTAAAAACTACATTTTACCTACTTCCCTCCCACCCTATAGCAGAAGTACTGCTACAGGGTGGCAGGAATGCGCAAAGTAACGCTGCTATTGGCTGCTGAACATGTCAAGCATTGGATCCTGGCAGGTGATTCTTGACCGGGACTCGGCAATCGTCTGCAGAGCTGACGGGAGAGACCGGTGTGTAAGCAACACAGGTCTATCACCTGTCAGCATAGACATGCTGCTTTGTAAATACAAATTAGCATGTTCCCATAGTAAAACACACACCGCACACAGTTAATCCTTTGATCACCCCAGATGTTAACCCCTTCCTGCCCAGTGTCAGTACAGTGCAGGGGCGGACTGACCATTTGGAAACTCGGGCACTGCCCGAGGGCCCGAGGTCAGTAGGGGGCCCCATGAGATGCCCCTGGTACCTTTTTCATAGGCTTTTTTGAGTTTGGGCAAGGACACAGGGGCCCCATGATCCCCTATTGCCCGGGGGCCTCATGAGTTGTCAGTCCTCCCCTGGTACAGTGTCAGTGCTTTTTATTAGCACCGATCACTGTATTAGTGTCACAGGGGATGTCAGTGGCAGTTAGTCAGTTCCCGCCAAGTGTCAGAATGCCTCCCGCAGTCCCGCTATAAACCATTACTAGAATTAAAAAAAAATTTAAGTAAAAATTCCAGTATATATACTGCCATTTGTAGACATTATAACTTTCCACTTACCACCGAAAGAAAGCTCTATTTGTGGGAAAAAAGGACATAAATTTCATTTATGTACAGTGTTGCATGACCGCGCAGTTGTCAGTTGAAACAACGCAATGATGTATCACAAAAAATGGCCTGGTCAGGAAGGGGGGTAAATCCTCTGGAGGGCAAGTGATTAATAACATTAAAAAAAAACATGTACAGTAAGTGCCTCTCCTCCATGCAAGTCAAACGCACACGTAGGTCCTGCATACATATGTAAATGGTGATTGCATCACATGTGCAGTATTGCCACAAACATCAGAGTGAGAGCAATAATTCTAGCCCCAGACCTCCTGTGTAACCCCAAACTGGAAACCTGTAAAGGTTTTTAAAGTGTTACTAAACCCACAACAGTAAAATCAGTCTGTATATGCAGTAAAGCATGGTTGTTATACTCACTGTGGAACCTAAGGGGTTAATCCTCTACATTGTGTAAAAAGGCTGTTTGATCCTGTCTTCTTTGCCCCTCCTCTTGTTGAAATGACCATCCGATACAGACTGAATCTGTAGTCACATGCACATGCTCAGTTTGGTTTGTATTGCTATAGAGGTTTTTTTTTTCTTGGGAGAGTGCAAGTGATCAGTACAGGGCCAATTAGAACTGCCCAGACAGTGGGTCAAGGGTTTCACATCCTCCTAGAGCAGAAAGAAACCTCCTCCTACAAGCTTTAACCAGTGCTTTTCTGAAATCACAAGACTGTTATAAGGAAGAAAAAAGCTTCTCTAAGTGCAGTATGTAACATCATTTATTGGGAAGCGATGTAAAAGCACTCACATTGTGTACAAAATAAGAAGGCTCAGGTAAGTGGAATAATAGTCGAATCCTCACTGCAATGGGCTCAGGTAAGTGGAATAATAGTCGAATCCTCACTGCAATGGGCTCAGGTAAGTGGAATAATAGTCGAATCCTCACTGCAATGGGCTCAGGTAAGTGGAGTAATAGTCGAATCCTCACTGCAATGGGCTCAGGTAAGTGGAGTAATAGTCGAATCCTCACTGCAATGGGCTCAGGTAAGTGGAGTAATAGTCGAATCCTCACTGCAATGGCCGCGTCTGCGCTAAGGGAAACTATGGATGTCACAAAAAATCCATCCGGAATGTGAAGTCTCTGAAGATGGCGTGTGGAGAGCACATTGCTCGACCTTGAGAAGGGAGCGTGCTTGCTCCGAAACGCGTTGCTTTGCATGCTGGTCTCCCCTACGTCATCACGTCATTTACAGAGACTTCACATTGTGGCCAGCTTTCTTGTGACATCCATAGTTTCCCTTAGCGCGGACGAGGCCATTGCAGCGAGGACTCGGCTATTACTCCACTTACCTGAGCCTTCTTATTTTGTACACAATGTGAGTGCTTCCCAATAAATGTTGTTACATACTGCACTTAGAGGCTCTTTTTTCTTCCTTATCATCACACAGAGCCTGCTACAGCTACAAGAGCGTGCCCTAGTGCTATATGGACTCATTTGAACTATATTGCATATCTGACATTGGACTTTATGAACATTTATCTTGTGCCCCTTGCCAATAGGATTTGGGGATCTGTATGCGCTGATTTTCTCTGTTTTTAGTGTTTTTTTGTTTCTGCAGCTCCAAGACTACTCTAACTGCTGATGAGAAAAGGTATTTAGCAGTTTATATTTACTAAAATAATTGTATTTCCATGTTGTGTGTACTGTGGGAGACCAGATATGGTGAATGCACGGTCCTGGGTTTAGTAACACTGTAACCTCCCTAGCGGTCTGATTATGTCCATATTTCTGTGCTGAAACTTTTAGGTACTTTTTTTGCATGGAAATATGTTGTTTTTTTATTGTAGGCCTGTAATTTTTAGGAATAACTCACTGATATCTGTCTGAACAAGAGTTTAGTAAACATCACGGGCATGTTAAAATTTGAAACACGAAATCATAAATTATAATTTAATAAATAATCATAAAAAATAATAATATAATAATAAATTTAATTCAATAATATAATTAAACCAAAAACACTGAAATTTGAAATATAGCGCCAAGTTCGCACATCACTGAGCAAAGTCGCAAAATCATTTTCAGTGTCTGATGACGAATTTCCCCACGAATCATTATCACTCAATTCTGCAAGTGGTTCTAATTTACTATCGCTGTTCTCTAGCCGGTCTAAAACTGCTTTTGACCTAAAGGGACGCTTTTTGGACGCCATGGATGTTTCTCAGTTTCCAGGCAGAAAGAACAGTAAAAATGCAGGCAGGGCACAGGACAAAGCACTAGGGACAAAATGTATGTGAAATGGTTTGATACAGTAATGTTATACTATGTGATTTTAGTGTATTTTGTGAATGTCACTTTTTCACATTTTAAAATTTTCTGCCAGTTACATCCCCGTACGTCCTGACGTCGCAGGGAACGGAACCCGGAAGACATATGCCGGCATCGGCCGGGGGAGATGGCCACGGACGCTGCAGGGGGGACATCATGGGAGCCCAGGACAAGGTAAGAGAAGAAGAGATCCCGGAGCAGCGCCGCATGGTATTCCCGAGTGTAGCTCGGGGTTACCGCTTGTGGTGCTGAAACTTTACCCCGAGGTACACTCAGGAATACCTCCAGGGAGGTTAAAGCTCTGTCTAATGTACCATGGTTTGTCACCATTCCACGGGCATACGCATGCTCGTCTCCAGGACTTCTCCAGAGCCTCCCCCATCCTCTGGAACTCTCTACCCCAGTTTATCAGACTATCGCCTACTCTGCTCACCTTTAGGCGATCTCTGAAAACCTATCTCTCCAGGGAAGCCTATCCTGCCCTCAGCTAATACTGGAATCTTCTACTCTTCCAACCAGTCCATCCCCCACAGTTACTACCTTTTGTACCACTAGCCCCTCCCTCTTAGATTGTAAGCTCCCAAGATCAGACCCTCCTATCCCTCTTGTATTGAACTGTATTGTTGCTGTATTGTCTCCCGTTATATTGTAAATCGCTGAGCAAACTGTTGGCGCTATATAAATCCTGTATAATAATAATAATAATAATTGTGACATGTTTTATATTCATTTACTCAGGACATCTTTTATATTTTACTGAAAAATTCTGTATTATGTGTTTGTTTTCAGTAAAATTCATTCAAATATATTTTGTCCTCAAAGTCTGCATTTGAAAAAGCGCTACTATATTGTAAAGTGCTGAGCAAACCGTTGGCGCTATATAAATCCTGTATAATAATAATAATACTGTGACAAAAAAAATTGCAGGGAAAAATGTCACCAGCACACCAAGGATCACCAATATGGGTCCAAAGGTTTTAATAAACCATCACATAGTTACAGCAAGGCAACGTTTCGGAGTCTCGCAGGACCCCTTCATCAGGCATGTGACCGATGTGATGTGATGTCACATGCCTGATGAAGGGGTCCTGCGAGACGTTGCCTTGCTGTAACTATGTGATGGTTTATTAAAACCTTTGGACCCATATTGATGATCCTCGGTGTGCTGGTGACATTTTTTCCTTGCTGATTTTGTTCGGTTCCAGCCGACGGTCACTGCAGCACCCACTTATACACACAGCCATTTTTAACGCGTGTGCATTTGGATCATACACTTAAAAAAAATTGCAGCACCCCCCATTTTATTCTCTAGGGTCTCTGCTTAAAAATATATAACGCTGTCATTTTCTAACAACAAAAAAGCATATTTTCCATGTATGAGGTGTCAGGTTTGGCCTGGTAGACGATTGGTTACATCGAATAATCGGAATGTGCGGTAACAGGTGGAAAACGACTTGGGATACCATTCATACAATGGGGGGTTCTTGTAAAACACGTTACAAATCATGGGCAGAAATGAGCAGAACCTCCTGACCCTCATGCAGGGCCATGGGCCAATGTTGTACTGGGTATCCTAGGAGCTGTGTGTGTGTACTGGTGTCACTCTGCTGAGAGGAAGGCCAGGTTATCCTGAGAAAAGAAGGACACAAATATCTCCGAATGCCGGAGAGGGGGATCTGGCAGTGGACCAGTATCCGGGGAAGCCTGCACATACCATGCCTCCAGCAGGGGGCCACATCCTCCCGATCGGCTCATTACTAGACATTCCCTCCTCCCCTCCTCACAATTTCCCACACTCTACGGGCTTGAATGAATCCCTGCTGGCGCCCCGCCCCTCCGACGTTCAGCGATTGGATGCCTCGGTAGCCGTCTGCCTGCAGCTGTATGCACGGTTTGATGGTGGAGCTGCCAATCACAGCGGCGTCTCCGCCCCCTCCCCCAGCAGGTCAATGAATTGACAGAGCTCAGAGCTCAGGCAGCTGTGAGAGCTGGAAGTCAGTGTGGAGGATCTGCGGCTGCATTCTTCTAGTGGGAGCTGTGGAGGACCCAGGGAGGGGAATCCAGGCATCCTCTGCCCTGCACCCCCCTATGTGCCATGTACTATGGTGAGTTCAGTTATGGATTGCTGTGTGCAGGAGTGACAAGTGTGTGTATGGTGATGTCAAATGTTCTCTCCAGGGAGGTGCTGATCAGACATGTGGCTCCTGTCCCCCTCCCGCTGATGGCACAGCTGGGATCTGCTGCAGTTGACTGTTCATCTTGAACTTCTGTTGTGAATGAGCTCAGCAGGGGGGGGGGGGTGATCTTTGTCGCTGGCTGTTGTCTGGTCTTTAAACTTTACGATCGCCCAGCAGCAGCACACAGTCCATGCAGATTCCTCCTTCCTATTGCTGAAGCTTTACAAGCCAGTCTAACCCATCTGTTAAAACACGACATTGAAAGAGCCAGACAACCCTGGGAAATGCTTCCACTGCCTTGTCTTTTACTCTGAGATGTGCAAATGGATTACACCTTGTCACAAATGAGACACTGGGGGAGACAGGCATCCCTGACACCACTCATTACATTCTCCATCCCTGGAAACTTTCCACAGATGTTGCTGTAAAATGTCACTTGTATGCCTTTAAATGTTAAAGAGATGATGTGTGCTACACGCTGGTAGATTAGTATGTTGTGCGAGTGTCAGATGGGTTTTGTGATGCTGTATATGCAGTGGCTGTCACGCAGTGTATGGTATGGCTGGCACCATCTGCAGTCCTGTGTGCTAAAAGAGATCGCCAAGTGGCCATAGTGGATCCAGGTGATACACCATGGCCTGTCTCATCACGTTGGTAAGGCTTGTGGCTACGTCTAGGTGGGAGATAGTAGTAGGTTTTAAAGTTCATAATATATCTAATTGGATTATCAGTTTATGGGTATTGTGGAAAAAATGGTGAAGATGTGCATATGTGTACACTGTATATACACCTGAGTGGTGAGGATAATTCTTCTAGACCATCCATTCTCAAGCAGGATTCCTCCAAGAGGTTCCTTGAGCTGTGGCCAATTGACCTCCAGTCTGACATAGTTCTGGGATCAACACCACTTGGGAGAGCCTGCAGCAGGACATCCATGATCTTTTTAGCCCTCGGTAAGAGTGGCATTCTGACCACTGCTATAAGGGGGTCACCAATGTAAGGGAACGTTCTTCCCACTGGCCACCAATGTTTGGGACCATTCTTCGCACTGGCCACCAATGTAAGGGACTGTTCTTCCCACTGGCTACTAATGTAAGGGACCATGCTTCCTACTGGCCACCAGTGTAAAGGACCATTCTCCCAATGGCCACCAATGTAAGGGACCATTATTTCTACTGGTTACCAATGTAAGGGACCATTATTCCTACTGGTTACCAATGTAGGGGGACATTATTCCCACTGGCCGCCAGTGTAAAGGGACGTTCTTCCCACTGGCCGCCAGTGTAAAGGGACATTACTCCTACTGGCCACCAGTGTAAAGGTACATTCTTCTCACTGGCCACCAGTGTAAAGGTACATTCTTCTCACTGGCCGCCGGTGTAAAGGGACGTTCTTCCCCCTGACCACCGGTGTAAGGGGACGTTCTTCCCCCTGACCACCGGTGTAAGGGACGTTCTTCCCCCTGGCCACCGGTGTAAGGGGACGTTCTTCCCCCTGGCCACCGGTGTAAGGGGACGTTCTTCCCCCTGGCCACCGGTGTAAGGGGACGTTCTTCCCCCTGGCCACCGGTGTAAGGGGACGTTCTTCCCCCTGGCCACCGGTGTAAGGGGACGTTCTTCCCCCTGGCCACCGGTGTAAGGGGACGTTCTTCCCACTGGCCACCGGTGTAAGGGGACGTTCTTCCCACTGGCCACCGGTGTAAGGGGACGTTCTTCCCACTGGCCACCGGTGTAAGGGGACGTTCTTCCCACTGGCCACCGGTGTAAGGGGACGTTCTTCCCACTGGCCACCGGTGTAAGGGGACGTTCTTCCCACTGGCCACCGGTGTAAGGGGACGTTCTTCCCACTGGCCACCGGTGTAAGGGGACGTTCTTCCCACTGGCCACCGGTGTAAGGGGACGTTCTTCCCACTGGCCACCGGTGTAAGGGGACGTTCTTCCCACTGGCCACCGGTGTAAGGGGACGTTCTTCCCACTGGCCACCAATGTAAGGGACCCTTCGTCCCACAGCCACCAATGTAAGGGACCATTATTCCTACTGGTTACCAATGTAGGGGGACATTGTTCCTACTGGCCACCAGTGTAAAGGTACATTCTTCCCACTGGCCATCAATGTAAGGGACCGTTCTTCCCACCGGCCACCAATGTAAGGGACCGTTCTTCCCACTGGCCACCAATGTAAGGGACTGTTCTTCCCACTGGCCACCAATGTAAGGGACCGTTTTTCCCACTGGCCACCAATGTAAGGGACCGTTCTTCCCACTGGCCACCAATCCAAGGGACCGTTCTTCCCACTGGCCACCAATCCAAGGGACCGTTCTTCCCACTGGCCACCAATCCAAGGGACCGTTCTTCCCACTGGCCACCAATCCAAGGGACCGTTCTTCCCACTGGCCACCAATCCAAGGGACCGTTCTTCCCACTGGCCACCAATCCAAGGGACCGTTCTTCCTACTGGCCACCAATGTAAGGGACCGTTCTTCCCACTGGCCACCAATGTAAGGGAACATTATTCCTACTGGTTAACAATGTAGGGGGACAATATTCCTACTGGCCACCAGTGGAAAGGTACATTCTTCCCACTGGCCACCAGTGTAAAGGGACTTTCTTCCCACGGCCACCAATGTAAGGGACCATTATTCCTACTGGTTACCAATGTAAGGGACCATTATTTCTACTGGTTAACAATGTAGGGGGACCTTATTCCTACTGGCCACCGGTGTAAAGGTACATTCTTCTCACTGGCCACCAATGTAAAGGGACGTTCTTCCCACTGGCCACCGGTGTAAGGGGACATTTTTCCCACTGGCCACCAGTGTAAGTCTTGGTCACACTGTTGCGAATTGTCATGAGATTTGATCTTTCAAATCGCATGACAAGTCACACCCTATTGTCTGCAATGGAATTGGTCAAATCGGAAAGTAGTTTTTGCACTACTTTTTGCAAGTTCAGGTGTGACTTGCATAGACATCTGTGCATGAAGTCACACAAATGTCTTCCAAGTCACACCTGAAGTTCCACTGACATACGACTTTGAAATCGTGCAACTTCACTTGAACTTGCACGATTTCAAAGTCTGATTTGGTGTGACTGAAGACCAAGGGGACATTATTCCCACTGGTCCTAGTGTACGGGGACATTATTCCCACTGGCTATCAATGAATTGGTTTTAACAGAGGTTCCCAGAAGTCGGAAAATGATTTTAAGAATTCCTCTGGGATGAGAAGGTTGAGAAAAACTGATCTCGATAGCGAAAAAGGGAATTCCACCAAATTAAATCTCTTGACATCCTCACCCCTGGAAAATGTTAGCATATAGTTCACGTACATATTAAATCTTATCCTTTAAATCCACACAGAAACATTTGTTGACAGCATAGTTCCTCTGTCAGTCCATTGCCCTTGATAAATGACTGATAAAGAGTGAAATAAGAAAACATAAGGCCCTCATCTATCTTATTACCTGCATAGTCTACTTTCTGTCATAAGGGTAATTTGCTGGAAAATATCATCTAATACTTTGATAGAAATGATACCCCATGCAGTTAGATTGTAGTGCAAGCTTCTTTCCAAGCTTCTGCAAGTCATACATACAAACCGCTCATTATCAATGCTCTCATGCACATGACAGATTAGCCATGGCGCTCTGCCAAGTGTGACTCCGTTCTATCTCACAATATAAACTTCAAACATTTGCACATAGGAGTAATTTGTGAGTGCATAAAGTACGAATGTCTGTCACACATCAGTATGCTGGGCTGATGACCTTGAAAGCTTGATTAACAGTTTCCAGGCCAGTGCAATACACAGTGCATTGAGTAGCATATGGGGACGTGTCAGTGCCAGGCTGGGTATAAAAAGCAGCCTTGGCATATAAATCGCAACAGCTCTGGTTTGTGCTTCTGACCAAATGACACAGGCTATCAGGGCAGTAATGTTTTTGGGATCAAAACCAGTTTTGGCCAAGGGTAAAGTGCAGAATATGGTTTTTTTTTCAAAGAGAACTCTTTATTAAAAGGGCACCTGTAGGTGATGAGCAAGCTTGCACAGGCTTTTTAATACTTTACAAAATACTAATCATACAGTATACTGCTCATAACACTTTACATACTAGTACTGTCCCAAAAGTATCAAAAGAAATCTTATTCTGTTGATCAACGAATCTATAAGTTGTTTTTTATTTGTTACGTCTATTTTTAGTTCCTGCAAAGGAGGTGTGTGGGCTATAAATATAACTCATAATTGTCTCCAGAGGTGGAGTGCTTTGAAGCAATGAATAATACTGACTGTGAAAAGAGGTTATGTATGAATGTCACCAAGACGTATTGTAGATTTAAACATTGGGTTTAATTGAGGTTTCAGTGACAGCATAATCTTGACATTTTGGTCAAGTTTCCTGATTTGTTTGTCTAGGTTTGATCCATCAATGTGTTCAGAATGTTTATCAGCTCTGTATCTTACTGGAATTGTAACATTACAGCAGTGCAAAATATTATTCACATATTATCCATACAGGTTCATTGAGACTAGATGAATAAAAATCAACTTGAACTGTTTTAGAAAGGTTTAACAAATTAAGCACATTATTATTATTATTATTATTATTATTGACTTGTTTACATTTAGGTTCTGTTTACACTTGTTAATTTTTCTATGCTAAAACGCATTGGGGGGGTGGTTCAGTAAAGCATTTATGACACTTTCCTGCCAGTATTGGCCCCTTAGAAAGTCCTTTGCCTAATTCGTTAGTCTTGCAATAGTTTCCTTAAGGCGGTATTAAACCCAAAAGCAAAGGTTTATTATATTGCAACTTACTACAACTTTGATGTGATGGCTGCATTCATTTTTTTTTTAGGTTTCTTCCTTCTATTTTCATTTGGTGATCCAGCTAGTAAGCCTGTTCGTTTTTCAAAAGAACAAGCTCTCTTGCAGATGTGTCAGTGACAGGGTTGAGACAAACCATTTACCACTAACAGTGTGATCAGCTTTTATTTATTTATGGAAAACCTTTACCCCAAAAGAGAAACAAACTGTTGCTGTAACATCTTCTAAAAGGTTAACTGGTGCTTGGCTTAAATTTGTTAGTGTATTTAAATCTGATGATTGGTAAGCTGCATTTTAATACATTTTTGGTTTTGGGTTTGATATCATTTTAAGCCTGCATTCACGCCTGAGCAGAGCATGTGATTTTGAAACTTTTTTTTTTTCAGGCATTTTACAATGTGTTTCTGCACTTGTATCACGCTTCATGTGTAAGTTTTCTGGACTGGACTTTAGATCTGGGCTTGGGTTTACAGGCTTTCTCACCATTAAGGCTACATTCACACTGAGCTGAGTGTTTTTTGGGTGTTTTTTCCAGTCGTTTTTGAGCACCTTTTTTTTTTTTATAGCAGATTTGCAAATATAGCCATTTCTCAGGCTTTTTTCATTTAGGTATTTTTGCAGTGGGCAATAGAAAAATCTGCTGTTTGAGCTGAAAACGCTTGAAAAAATGCTCATTCCCACTGTTTAGGCATTTTCCATTCAAGTCTATGGGGAAAAACCGCACAGATCTGCCTGAAAAGCAGAGCAAGTACTTTTTTGAGCGACAGGCATTTTGCTACAGTCGACAGAATGCTGAAGTGTGAACAGGGGGCGATTGGAAATAATGGGATTTTACTTTTTGAGCATCGAGCTTCAAGCTGAAAAATGCTCAAGTGTGAATGGGGTCTAAAATCGATCCCCTCATGTTTTGCATTGTATTGGTATTGTTCTGTCACATGTTCTGTCCCCCTTTGTAATGTACAGTGCTGAGCGAACTATTGGCGCTTTATAAATACTGTATAATAATAATAAAATCTATAGAGCCAAGAAACGCCTGGCCAAGAAAAAAATCCTGTTGTTTTTTGAGCATAGGGTGCAGAGCATAGGGGCGACTGAGTAAACAGGACAATTAGAAAAAAAATGGGAATCTGCATGTTAAGGACAGGCGTAGGGAAACAAGCCAAAAAAGGTCAAGTGTGAATTTAATCCAAAAAATTAAAATATACCTGCACTAAATGCACTCAGTGTAGTGAAAAAGCTGCTAACATCAAAACGCAGGCAAAATGTGAAACAAAAACAAAAATGTAGTGCTAATTCACACCACAATTGCGCAAAATATGATGGGAAATTAGTAAAGTCCTCAAAGAAGTCCAATAAGTGTGACTAAGTGTTGGAATAAAACCATATCTTCAAAAAGTGACATGCCACCAACGGGAAGACAAGAGAAAGAATCCTCCACCAACACCATTCACAGCCTCTTACCGGAACAAATGACCACAGATCATACGGTCAAAAACAGCAAATATGGAATGCAATGAACATATTGGATCCTTGATTTTCTCTCTCAAAAAGGCAGTTCCAGCGCTATGACTCGATTTTAAAGATCCAGTTTTAAGCCTCAAGGATAGTGGGATGTACAAAGAGAACAAAAGCTCCTCCATAGTGTAGTATTTTAAAATAATGCAAAGTTTAATAAAGTATCACACTTACAAACATGAGATGAAATCCTCATGTGAGATCATAAAAGTTTCCAACCAACAAAATGGCTGCGGTGTGTCATGCAATAACGTCATAAGCCGTAGCTCCACCCTATGCGTTTCGTCAAAAGCAGACGTCGTCAGGGTCGAATTGTGAATGGTTATGATTGTTGTTATTACAAGTACTTGTATAGCACTATCCATTTACGCAGCGCTTTACGTATACTTATATATAATACATTCATTTCAGTCCCTGCCCTCAAGGCGCTTACAATCTAAGGTCCCTATCTCACATTCATACATCTTGTACACTTACTAGGGCCAATTTAGAAAGGAGCCAATTAAACTATCATGCATTTTTTGTCACTAATTTAAAAAAAAAAACAGTTCATAACATTAAAGTAGAGCATAATTCAATATCCTTTTCCAGATTTTATACAAATAAATATCTCCAAGTATTCACAATCTCAAAATAAATGCACCTGTTTCTGTAAGGCCTGAGAATTTGTTAGAAGAAAAAAGCAACATCTGGAGGATCGTAGAGCTATCAATCCAAGACCTGGTTTAATGTACTGAAGACGCACTAAATGAATTTGGGTTTAGAAACCTTTGAACATACTTCAGATGATGGAAAGGATATGGCATCACTGCTACCTGGCCTTGAGATGGCCCATCAGGATAACTTGGTGACTGTGCAATTAAGGCATTAGTCAAAGGAGCAGCTAAGATACCAGTGGTATTGGTGAAGGAGGCAAAGATCCACAGCTGAGATGGGTGTAAAGTGAAAACATCCTTGGGATAACTATAACCCAGATATTCCACAAAGCTGAGTAAGGAAAAGACATACACTGCTTAAAAAATATCATGTCAAATTGCATGGCGTGCTAGATAAACTACAAAGTTGTGGGAAAAGAGTTTTTGGTCTTTGGTCATCCTGCAAAATGCTGAGCGATGGTCACCACTGCTTATCACCTCGAGAGCACCTTCCTGTCGTGGGTGTGACTTTGATCAGCAGAGACTGAGGACATTGCTCAGGCTTAATGAAAGATGGATGGATCCAAAATACTGGAAAAACCTGAGGCTGGAGCCTCTAGCAGGACAATGACCCTATACACAGCCAAGCCACCTTTTTTGTGTGCTTTATGACCAGAATGTCTTCGAATGGCCAGATCAAATTCAGACATCCATTCAATTGAAAGTCTGTGGGAAGTCTTGAAAAATGCTTAGCAATTGATAGCATTTAGTATCTGAATACATTTTTTTTCCATTTTACACTTTTTGACATGCAGACCAATCCATTCAACAAGACCGAAAATTGCTTTAATGATAGCATTCAGTATATGAATACATTTATTTTTATTATTCTCTATATTTACATGCAGACCAAGCCATCCAACAAAAGTGACAGTGACAAAGGATTGTCACTGCTGAGAATTGCACATTATAGTTATGTTATTGTTTTCCCCAATGCCTGTTGCATGTATTTTTTTTTTCGGGCAGCTTGGTCTGCATTTGAATATGAAAAAAATAATTAAAATGCAGAATACTGTGATTACATGTATTAAAGTGGTATTTATTATATTGTCGCTTACTATTTCTTAGATGTGATGACTGCATTCATTCTTTTTTTAAGCTTCCTTTCTTTTATCTTCAGTACATGATCTAGCCTGTAAGTCTGTTAAAAAAACAAACAAAAAAAACCCAAGCTTTCCAGCAGAATGTATCACTTACAGGAATGGGACAAACCATTTACCTCTGGCAGGGGTGCTTACAATGATCAGCATTTATTTATTTAAAACCTTTATCCCAAATGGGAAAAAAAACGGTTTGCTGTAACAGCTTAAAAGAATTAGCTGGAGTTTGGTTTTAATTTGTTAGTGTATTTAAATCTGCTAGTACATCTAACACTAGTTTACCCCCAGACTGATGAAGTTGTTGTTCAAAGGTGCCTCCTGTGCTCCTTTATCCAAAGTGGGGGCACTATAATACAGGAGGTGTGTTACTGGCCAGATCACCAGGTGAAAACAGAGGGAAAACCCCATAAAAAAAAAAATGAATGCAGCCACCACATCTAACGATTGGTAAGCTGCAATATATTAGATTTTTGGTTTGGGGTTTAACACCGCTTTCATTCCTTAGAGTTACTAGAGTACTTTTTTTTTTTGTGATAGAATTCCCTTTTAATTTTAGGAAGAGTGTAATGAAAGAAAAAATAAACAACCGCAAAGGGATGTGAACACTAATGCAAAGCTCGCTGTATTCTCATGGAACTCCTTCCATAATGTACTGTCTGGTCCCACAGGTTGAAAAGCTAGTAAATCCATAAAAACTGCTGTATTGGAATCCATTTACCTTTTTAACAGAGATATGAATTGACTGTGCTTTGAAAATCAGGACAATTCACGTGTGTGGTGCGTTTTTAGGTACATTACCATTGCATTTTGATGAAAGCACATCAAAGATCCAGCTTGCAGGACTTTTATTTAATGCATTGCACTTAACACACAGGTCTGAATGTGACCTTCCTTTTAGTTTCTGAAAATGATGCTCTTTCATACCAGGGCGCTTTAACACAGAGGTTTTCTGGCCTTGAAAATATTAAGAGTCACAGTAATTTGGTTTGTAAATAATTGTTACATGATGAGAAATGATAAGAACCTTTGAAGCCTGATGGGTTTAAATTCTGTTCCCTTTTCTCTTTCTCGTAAAACTTGTGGGTTTTGTAGTTCCTTATTTTGTTATGTTATTTTGTTTGTGTAACACAAATTTCTTTATTCATGACAAAGGAAATGAACTTTTGTCCGGAATGTTGAGTCGCAATGGATGTCATCATAGGGGAGTGGCTCTACAGACCAGAAATGTCATATGATCAGTGGCATATCATAAATGCTGATCTTTGATAAAGCTGAAGGCATTCCACTTTTATCTGATATGAAATGAAAAAGAATGTCCTACATGCTGGGCAGTAGCAGAAATGGTGATGGTAAAAACTCCATTTCATTCATCTGTCCAGTAAACGTGACTGCTTTTAGCAGTCAGATGTTATAATAAATGTTGAAATCTCATTAGACTCTGGATTACAGCTCATATATGATATGGATTGGGCTAGTCTGGAATTCTATTTTTTTAGCCCATTCTGTGTTTTTTGCACAAGATATGTATATACGAGGTGGTATCAAAATGTTTTGAGACTAGTTTTGTAATAGGCCAACAGAGCACAGTCACAGGAAGCAGGCAGTGACCTTCAAAAGTCAGTGTGTCAAAAGACATTGTCCTGTGTACATCGGGAGCTGTGCAACTGATGCTTTTCTGACCACATGCCTTATCACGACTGCTATTTCATCATGGTCAGAAAGTTAGAACAGCAACAGGTGAATTTCTGACCACGTGCCTTACCATGTTTGCTATTTCATCATGGACAGTAAGTTATAGAACAGCAACTGATGCTTTTCTGACCACGTGCCTTACCACATCGACTACTTCATCATGGACAGCAAGTTAGAATAGCAACTGATGAATTTCTGACCACGTGCCTTCCCACGTCTGTTTCATCATGGACAGCAACTGATGCTTTTCTGACCATGTGCCTTACCACATCTACTATTTCATCATGGTCCGCAAGTTAGAACAGCAACTGATGAATTTCTGACCGCTTGCCTTCCCACGTCTGCTATTTCATCATGGACAGCAAGTTAGAACAGCAACTGATGCTTTTTTTTACCACGTGCCTTACCACATCTACTATTTCATCATGGTCAGCAAGTTAGAACAGCAACTGATGAATTTTTGACCACGTGCCTTTGTCACATCTACTATTTCATCATGGACAAGTTAGAACAAACAGCAAACCTGACATTTTGCGTAAAACTCGTACACCCAGGTTTTATTACAAGTAATGATCCTTGACATGAAGAAGTTCTTGGCAGACTTCGATGCCGTGTCCCTTCTGCTCCTGGGTCAGTAGCCTGGGGAAGCAACACAAGGCATGTTCAAATCACACTTGAGGATTGCCTGGACTGTTCCGTATGACACACAATGGCAGCAATGTTGTGGAATGTTCTCCAACAATCATCATGCACAAGTGCCGAATGTGTCGACATTTTTGGAGGTTGAGCTCATAGAAGGTCCTTCCTGTGATGTTTTTCCATTTTTGAAGCTTGTGTGCCACTCAGAACACCTCAAACAACTCATTGCAGCATCGCTGTAACTTTGCCGAATCATGTCAAACATCTGTGTGGCATATTTGCCTGGTTTCAGCGCAGAATTTCACATTTGATCTTTGTTCTAACTTGCCACCCATGATGAAATAGCAGACGTGGTAATGCACGTGGTCAGAATAGCACCAGTTGCACAGCTCCCGTTGTACACAGAACGATGTCTTTTGGCACACTGACTTGAAGGTTGGTGCTCCCTATGACTGCGTGTGCAGCTTTATGCTGCCATCTGTTGGCATGTTACAAAACTAGTATCAAAACTTTTTGATACCACCACGTATATATTTTTAACTCGAACAATAAAAATAAAAATGTGGGTTACCTGTAGAGAAGCTTGTTTATGGGTATCCTCATGACTGTAGGAACATAGGCCTCTTGCACACGAGATGTTTTCCTAACTTCCCTAAAAGCCCTTCCTCCTGGCAGCAGTGTTTTGCCAGAAAAAAAGCCTGACTCTTGTAAAGGTAATATAATGCTTTTAGGCACATTTAGCCCCATCAAGCGTTTCGGTGTTTATTGATTTCATTGGCCAGAATAAATAATTTATTGAAATGAATGAATGCTCCAACGTTAAATGCTCCCAGCGTTAATGCGTGTATAGATGTGTTTAGAAGAGCCTTATTTCTGTCAAAACTTTGATGCTCCTGGACTCTGAGGGCCAGTTCACACTACATGCGTTTCAGTTGCTTTTTTTCTGCATCCAATATGCACAGAAAGTAGGTTATATGGTTGTCAATGTCATAGTTCACATACAGTGGGGCAAGAAAGTATTTAGTCAGCCACCAATTGTGCAAGTTCTCCCACTTAAAAAGATGAGAGAGGCCTGTAATTGGCATCATAGGTAGACCTCAACTATCAGAGACAAAATGAGAAAAAAAAATCCAGACAATCACATTGGCTTATTTGGAAAGAATTTATTTGCAAATTATGGTGGAAAATAAGTATTTGGTCAATATCAAAAGTTCATCTCAATACTTTGTTGGCAATGACAGAGGTCAAACGTTTCCTGTAAGTCTTCACAAGGTTGGCACACCCTGTTGCTGGCATGTTGGCCCATTCCTCCATGCAGATCTCCTCTAGAGCAGTGATGTTTTGGGGCTGTCGCTGGGCAACATGGACTTTCAACTCCGTCCAAAGGTTTTCTATGGGGTTGAGATCTGGAGACTAGCTAGGCCACTCCAGGACCTTGAAATGCTTCTTACGAAGCCACTCCTTCGTTGCCCGGGCGGTATGTTTGGGATCATTGTCATGTTGGAAGACCCAGCCATGTTTCATCTTCAATGCCCTTGCTGATGGAAGGAGGTTTGCACTCAAAATCTCACAATATATGGCCCCATTCATTCTGTCCTGTACATGGATCAGTTGTCCTGGTCCCTTTGCGGAGAAACAACCCCAAAGCATGATGTTGCCACCCCCATGCTTCACAGTGGGTATGGTGTTCTTTGGATGCAACTCAGCATTCTCTCTCCTCCAAACACGACGAGTTGTGTTTCTACCAAACAGTTCTATTTTGGTTTCATCTGACCATATGACATTCTCCCAATCCTCTTCTGGATCATCCAAATGCTCTCTAGCAAACTTCAGATGGGCCCGGACATGTACTGGCTTAAGCAGGGGAACACGTCTGGCACTGCAGGATCTGAGTCCCTGGCGGCGTAGTGTGTTACTGATGGTAGCCTTTGTTACATTGGTCCCAGCTCTCTGCAGGTCATTCACTAGGTCCCCCCGTGTGGTCCTGGGATTTTTGCTCACCGTTCTTGTGATCATTTTGACCCCACGGGGTGAGATCTTGCATGGAGCCCCAGATCGAGGAGATTATCAGTGGTCTTGTATGTCTTCCATTTTCTAATTATTGCTGCCACAGTTGATTTGTTCACACCAAGCTGCTTGCCTATTGCAGATTCAGTCTTCCCAGCCTGGTGCAGGTCTACAATTTTGTTTCTGGTGTCCTTCGACAGCTCTTTGGTCTTCACCATAGTGGAGTTTGGAGTGTGACTGTTTGAGGTTGTGGACAGGTGTCTTTTATACTGATAACAAGTTCAAACAGGTGCAATTGATACAGGTAATGAGTGCAGGACAGAGGAGCCTCTTAAAGAAGAAGGTACAGGTCTGTGAAAGCCAGAAATCTTGCTTGTTTGTAGGTGACCAAATACTTATTTTCCACCATAATTTGCAAATAAAGTCTTTCCAAATCAGCCAATGTGATTGTCTGGATTTTTTTTTCTCATTTTGTCTCTCAGTTGAGGTCTACCTATGATGCCAATTACAGGCCTCTCTTATCTTTTAAAGTGGGAGAACTTGCACAATTGGCGGCTGACTAAACACCTTTTTGCCCCACTGTAAGTGCTTGCAGTTCCAGTGCATTCCAGTTGCAGAAAAAAAGTAGAACAGGCTGCATTTTTCCTGCACAGAACTGCACTGGAACTCAGTAAAACGCATTTAAAGCGATGAGGTGGCAACCCTAGCTACAGCATGGTTGTCCAGTTCTGGGAGGGCGTCATATGACATCCTCCCAGAATCCGCCCTACGAACACAGCTAATCACATGACAAGGTAAAAGGCCAATCACAGCGCCCTTTTACCACGTGATCAGCTGTGTCCAATGACACAGATGTTCACAAAGTAAATACATTTGTCGGTTATTGGCAGCACTTTCCTCACACTGTCACAGCGTGAAAAAAGTACTGCCAATAACCCGCAAATGTCACAGAGGACATCTGCACTGATAATCAGGGCACTGATTATGGGGGTAGATGCTGCATTGATTATCTGTACAGCCACAAAAGTGCCCATCATTTTCGCCTATCAGTGCCCATCATTTTCGCCTATCAGTGCCCATCATTGCCGCCTATCAGTGCAGTCTATCATTGCCCATCATTGCTGCCTAGCAGTGCCCATCAGTGCAGTCTATCATTATTATTATTATACAGTATTTATAAAGCGCCAATAGTTCACTCAGCGCTGTACATCATTGCCGCCTATCAGTGCTGCCTCATCCGTGCTTTCTATCAGCCTCATCAACGCACATCAGTGAAGGAGAAAATTTACATGTTTGCAAAATGTTATACTAGAAACAAAGAAAACCCTTATTTAGTGTTTTTTTTTTTTTTCTTTTTTTTTTTTTTTTGTTTATAGTGCAAAAAAATTAAAAACCCCAGTGACGATTAAATACCACCAAAAGAAAGCTCTATTTGTGTGAAAAAATTATAAAAATGCCATATGGGTACAGTGTTGCATGACCGCACAATTGTCATTCAAAGTACGACAGAGCTGAAAATTGTCCTGGGCAGGAAAGGGGTAGAAGTGCCCAGTAGGCGAGTGGTTAATGTCTATGTGCCCAGTTCACACTGTAACACCTCGCACATCACACAAAAGTTGCTTTGTGAACTGGACACATAGGCAGTCAAAAGTTTTCTATGGGCTTTATCGGCAACCTGTCATCCAGTGTGGAAAAACGCAGGTCAACGCACACAGTGTGAATGAGCCCTCAATGCCGGCTTGGCGTTCTCTTCTCACGAAACATTATTTGTCTGACATATTTCAGCAGTATTACCGGCAAGCCGTGCACAGATGGCACATACATGTAGTCCGGAATGAAGGGACGGCAGAAGCTGGCCATTGTCAGATCAGGAATTTACCTCAGAAGGAGAAGGTGTGTGCATGCTGTGTTTTCAGGCATGACACCATTTGCCTCATGAGAACACATTCGGCCTCCACTTGTCTGGTGGGCTGTATATGGCGATAAGTGTAACGTGAAGATGAAGTGAACTGATAGGAGAGCTCTGTGAACAGGAAGGAAGGGACCTTCCCTCTGATTATCGGCCATGGCCAGGTCATGTGCCACCTAAGCACGTTTTACGTATGTGGACATAGTATCACTGCGATCACAATGTGACTATACATGACAATCTACATGCACAAATAAAAGAGAGGAAAAAAAGAGAACGGTTTCATCATTTTATACCTGATTTCTTCAACTGTATGAAAGTCTTAAAGCTGAACTCCAGGCATACCCTTAAATACATCATAAGGGAGCTGTTCCTATGTACAAATCGATTTGTATTTCTGTCCATCCGGTTCTGAAATGTACAGTCCTAGAATGTAGATGGAATATAGTGGTGTCTTCTCGCCATCTCCATGCTTGCTGCCTGGGTGGTGGACAAGCAGCAGCAGACTGATGGGGTCATCTCTCTGCTCTTTTCTCCTATCAGCATGGTCATTCTCAGCACATTTGCATGCAACAATATCTGATTTGCTCACAGTCCTGCTCCTCCCTCTACCTATCTAAGGGGTAATGTACATAAGATTTCAAGAAGCTGAAAAACAAATTCTGGTACCTATCCAAGCTGCATTTAAAAGATCCATTTAGGGCCAGTTCACACCACAAAAATGCACCGCAGATGGATTCCAGATACATTCTTGCTTAGGGTCGATTCACACTATAGAAACGCGTTCCAGATGCATTTCCGCATGTGCTTTTTTTGAAGCGTTCCGGTTCATTCTGATGCATTTTTGATGCGTTCCAGTGCGTTTTTTTTTTTTTTTTTTTTTTTTTATGTATTCTAGTTAATTTTTCCCCGTTTTTTCCTTTAATTTAAATGGTGACAAGTGCGCTCCAGTCTGTTTTTTATGCATTCCAGTTCATTTTTCCCCATTTTTCCTTTAATTTAAATAGGGACATGTGCGTTTTTGGTGCATTCCAGTACACTCGGGGTGCGTTTTTTGATGGGTTTTTTTTCCCCCTTCTGCAACTGGAACACACTGGAACTGCAAGCACTGATGTGAACCATGACATTGACAACCATATAACCTACTTTCTGAGTATCTTGGATGCAGAAAAAAAGCAACTGAAACGCATGTAGTGTGAACTGCCCCTACTGTTCACGCCACACTCCGTTCTGGTGCAGTTTTGATGCAGTTTGCTATGTTCCAGAACCATTTTGTGCAGAAAAAATGCAACATGTTCTATTTTTTTTTCTGCACTGAAAACTGTCTGGAACTGACTGCACTGGTGTGAACTAGAGCCATTGGAATACGTGGAAAACACCATGCATGCATTTTTGATGCAGAAAAAAAACACACTCAACTGCATCTGGTGTGTACTGGCCCTTAAATATTAACCACTTGCCCTCCAGAAGATTTATCCCCCTTCCTGACCAGGCCATTGTTTGCAATACGGCTCTGCATTATTTTAACGGACAATTGCGCGGTCATACAACGCTGTACATAAATTATATTTGTCATTTTTTTCCCCACAAATAGCGCTTTCTTTTGGTGGTATTTGATCAGCTGTACGGTTTTTATTTTTTGTGCTATAAACAATTTTAGAAAAAAAAAAAGAATATTTTGACTTTTTGCTATAAAATCTATCCAATAAGAACATTTTAAAAATCAAATTTCTTCATAAATTTAGGCCAAAATGTATTCTGCATGTCTTTGCTAAAAAAAAAAAAAATCCCAATACGTTTAAATTGATCTATGTGAAAGTTTTATAGCATCTACAAATGGTGGTATATATACTGGAATTTTTTTTTTTTATTGCTAGTAATGGCAGCGATCAGCGACTTATAGCAGGATTCTGACACTGGGGGGGACTAAGGGACTAACTGCCACTGACATCCCCAGTGACACTAGTACAGTGATCAGTGCTAATAAAAAGCACTGACACTGTACTAATGACACTGGGCAGGAAGGGGTTAACATCTGGGGCGATCAAAGGGTTAACTGTGTGTGTGTGTTTTGCTATGTGTGCTGTTTTATCGGGAGACATGCTGCTTTGTATCTCTCTGCTGTGCAGAGATACAAAGCAGCATGTCCATGATGTTGTTTACACACAGATCTCTCCCCTCTCAGCCCTGCTGACGATCACCGAGTCCCAGTTGGGAATCGCCGGCCAGGACCCGGTAATTGACATCCCCAGCAGCCAATAGCAGCATAAGTAGGGCGACACACGCACTCACCCCCTACCCTAAAATACAAATTACGTGTGTATATATACGTGATTTTGCACAGCCGTGCCGCCCTGTAGCAGTACTTCTGCTATAGGACGGAGGGCTTTTTTTTTTGCACTATGTACTTCTGATATGACGACTTACTGTTTTTTGGCTGCTCCCTTTAAAGTGGTTGTAAACTTCAGACATGAAATATGAACAAAGTGTTTCCTTCTATAGCGTGTCTTTGTCTCCATCCAAAGTACTAACTGATATTTCTGTACGCTGTCTCTTTCCTCTGTCAGCATGAATCACTGCTGACAAGTTTTCCTGACACCAAGGGGTAAAAAGATGACAGGTGAAAGCTTCAGAACACAGCCTGTGACTGACAGCCTCAGCTCTATTCCTCTGTGAAGGGGGGTGGGGTGTGTCTCTTCCCTTCCCTTCAATCAGCTCTCACTGAGCTATGCAGAGTATAACTTGAGCTCCCCACCTCTTGATTTCTAAAATCTCAGATATGCTGTGTAAATTCTGCACTTTGGAGGAAGAGAAGATAAGGCTGCAGATAACCAGGTACAGCTTATGAAGGAGGGTTTGTTTCATCCGAGGCCAATTGCTTTACTGGGTATATGTAAGGATCTACAACCACTTAAGTGCTGGCCCCACCTTACTGTTCTAGGGTGACTCCGTTTTCTTGCAGGGCCCTTCAGAGCCACTCTTGTGTGTGCTCCTGGCCAACTGTGTGCCACCATTAGCTGTGTGTATTCATTAACCGCTTCCCCGCCGCCCTATAGTAGAACTACTACTACAGGGCTGCGCAAAATCACGTGTGTGTGTGTGTATATAGACATTATTTACATTTCCGCGTAGTGGGCGCACGCCGCCCTACCCGCGCCATCATTGGCGGCTACAGATGTCAGTCACTGGATCCCGGCCGTAGATTCCCCGCTGGCACCCAGCAATCACCGAGTAACACTGACAGGGCAGAGACCTGTGTGTCAGCAACACAGGTCTCTCTCCTGCCAGCAATAACATGCTGCTGTGTATTTCTCTGCACAGCATAGAAATACACAGCAGCATGTTGCCCAAGTAAAACACACACAGCACATGTTGTAAAGCACAGCACACAGTTAACCATTTGATTACCCCGCATGTTAACCCCTTCCTGCTCAGTGTCATTAGTACAGTGTCAGTGCTTTTTATTAGCACTGATCACTGTATTAGTGTCATTGGGATGTCAGTGACAGTTAATTCCTCCCCAGTGTCAGAATGCCCACCGCAGTCCCGCTATAAGTCTCTGATCGCCACCATTACTGGTATGAAAAAAAATACAAATTCAAATTCCAGTATATATACCTCTATTTGTAGACGCTATAACTATCACATAAGCCAATTAATTTACATGTATTGTTTTTGTTTTTTTTAGCAAAGACATGTAGCAGAATACATTTTGGCCTAAATTTATCAAGAAATTAGATTTTTTTAAAAAATTTTTTACTGAATATGTTTTATAGCAAAAAGTCAAAAATATGTTTTTTTTTTTTTGTTTTTTTTTTTCAAAATTGTCAGTGTTTTTTTGTTTATAGTGTGAAAAATAAAAAATTCAGGTGATCAAATACCACTGAAAGAGCTCTATTTGTGGGAGAAAAAGGACATAAATTTAATTGCATGACCGCGCAATTGTCAGTTAAAGCAGTGCCGTATAGCAAAAAATGGCCTGATGTGGAGGGGGGGGGGGTAAATCCTCTGGAGGGCAAGTGTTTAAAACCCTGCTCCAAAGCACGCCACTCCCTTCTCCACGCTCATTGGGGGACAGCTGCTTACTTTGTGCTGTCCCTTTGTTACTGATACTCAGTATGCACTCCTCCGCAGAACTCTCGGAGAGGCTGCACCGAGGGACCCAAACCCGGTGGTGGTTAAGGGAAAAAAGTAAGCGTTTTTGCTCCTATATGAGGAAAATGATGTGCAGAAGAATTCTACCAAAGGTGCATATTTATTTCTTTCAGGTACTTATAAAGCGCCGTCAATTTACGCAGCGCTTTACATATACAGTATATTGTACATTCACATCAGACCCTAACCCTCAAGGGGCGTATAATCTAAGATCCCCAACTTACATTCATACATACACATACTAGGACCAATTTTGACAGGATCCAATTAACCTACTAGCATGTCTTTTGGAGTGTGGGAGGAAACCGGAGCACCCGGAGGAAACCCACACAGGCTTAGGAAGAACATGCAAACTCCAGGCAGGTGGTGTCGTGGTTGGGATTTGAACCGACAACCCAAGTACTGCCAGGCAGAAGTGCTAACCACTTAGCCACTGTGCTGCATATGGATCCATTATGTAACCAAATTGAGAGCATTTAACCTACTATAATGATTTTTTTAGCAAATGCCTAGCTACATCTATTAGTGTCCTTTTTTCTATCCTCCTAAAGTTTAGATTTTAAACCTGGCTAAAAGTTTCAGACATGGTTATTGGACTTCTGTACCAAGGAAATTATTTTTGCAGACATTGTCTGAGATCGCAGGATATTAAATATGCAGACGTCTTTTCCTATTTTAATGTCAGATGTGGTTGTCGGAGGTATGCAGCATGTGCACAGTGGTTGTCAGCACAACAATGACCTTTTTACTCCAAAAAGGTAAATCAGAAACATGTGCACAAAGATCAGTTTTATATACAATACAGTTAGGTTGCTGATTTTTCATTCTGTTTTCGAGACATACAGTGCGTTTGTCACTTGTTATCATCCTGGAGTCCTCTTCTTTGTATATCCTCCTCACATGGCTTGAGTGAATGCCAAATATTAGTTTGTGTCTAACTGTTCTGCAATCTAAAAATGATGACTGCTTGTTTTTTGTCAATTTTTGTCTCCCAATTTAACCCCAATAAATACATGTACTGCATGACATGGATTTGAAATGACACAGTATCCTCTTTTTTTAAACCAATGACACAACAACCAAAACAAAGTACACCGTGCCCAATAAGTAACATGACAACTGTTGGATTTCAGCAAGGGGTTGCTAGTGTCCTCTAGCTTAAAGTGTTACTAAACCCACAACAGTAAAATCAGTCTGTATATGCAATGAAGCATGCTTGTTATACTCACTGTAGAACCTAAAGGGTTAATCCTCATTGTGTAAAAAGGCTGTTTGATCATGTCTTCTCTGATCCTCCCCTTCTTCTACTATTCCCAATCAATTTTCTGATAGTACAGAGCTCTAGGAGTTACTCTGCACATGCTCAGTTTGGTGTGTATTGCTAGAGCATTTTTTGTTTTCTCTTGGAGGGTGCAAGTGATCAACAGAGGGCCAATCAGCACTGTCCAGACAGAGGGTCTGTGGTCATGCAGCCTCATAGGACAGTCAGATGTGAATGAAAACTCCTCCTACAAGCCTTAACCCGTGCTCAGCTGGACACTGATAGAGGTTGCAAGACTGCTATATACTGCTGCTGAGAAAAAGTGTCTTGCATTTTATATTTACTACAATAATTGCATTTCCATGTTCTGTGTACTGTGGGAAACCAGGTATAGTGAATGCATGGTCCTGAGTTTAGTAATGCTTTAAGTATTGACTATGATCCAGCCCTGTCCCCAGCTGCACCCCTCTAACTCAAGGACGGCTTCATTTTGGTCATCTTCTGACTTTCCAAAGGTTCTAAATCCCAGTAAAGACTATCGAAACCAAAAAGGAAAGCACCATACTACCAGATGGGTCCTACATTTTGTAATGATCACACTATTACATAGACCTCTGAACTCCATGTACCCACCAGACTGCCAGGACAAATCTTGCTAGAATCTGACCCAGCTGACTTTACAAGAAATTAGAGCTGATGGGAAGAACAACGTTATCCTCTCATCCAAGCTTCTGGAATGATCTTGCAGCAAAAAGCAAACCTCCCATTTCTGCAACGTGAAAATTGCCTTGCAAAGTGAACAGCTTATTTGTTTTTAATAGGTCAATCCCAAAAACTCCAACAAAAGTTTAGCTTAAACTATAGGCAAAATGTTTTTTTTTTTTTTGCCACCTGTCACATTGGGGAGATTTTGCTTCACTTCCTGGCCCACAGCGAAAACAGGAAGTGAGAGGAAATCCCTGCAAGGGGAACCCCAAGTCACTAGTGTTTTCACTAGTGTTTTCATTGAAAGATTGCCCTTCTATTACTTTTCTGGTGGCCAAAATCCTGGGATTTTCTTTTACTTTCAGTGATAACGATAAACAGGCAAATTGAGAGGGTGAATCTCCCTAACAGCGGCACAGACAGCAATAAAAACCTAAAAGGGGTTCGAACATTGGAGAAGCCCTCTTACTGGTGGGATTTTTTAGGGACAGGTTAGACCAAATAGTAACCTAACAATTAGCGATTTAAAAAAGAACCATTTTTTGTTTATACAATCTTGTAAAAGACATATACGGTAATTACAATTACAAAATATGGCGGTATCACCAGAAGTGATTTAACAATAAAGATGTAAAGATGAGTCGTGTGTATTTGCAAGATTGTATATATAAAAAAATTGTTCTTTTTTAAATCGCTAATTGTTAGGTTACTATTTGGTCTAACCTGTGCCTATAAAATCCCACCAATAAGAGGGCTTCTCCATTGTATATTTTAGGGATGATGGCACTTCTTGTATCACACGCATTCCTTTTTTTAAAAGGGGTTCTAATCCATCTCTATATCCAAAACTTAAAACAAGTTTTGCCTTTAAGTTGTAATGGATGACAGGTTTGCAAACTTAATTTTTTTTTTATTTTCAAAAAGCAAGTGTAAAGATAAAGTAGTGATGGGGAAAAAGCACCACTGAGTTTAACCAATTATTTTTTGTATATTATGTTTTCCTGGTCCATGTAACTGGAGTCATGACAGTAGGGTGTGTCCTTTTTTCTATATACTTTGTGCTAAAAGGTGTCCCTTTTTTAAAGAAAAGTAGTGATGGGCAAATCTGATTGGTTTGAAGTTCAGCGAATCACACTTGGCCAACATCAGAACTGAATGCGAGCACTTGGCCAGCAGCAGAACCGTATGCTAGCACATGAACAGGTAAGAAATAGAGTGGAAAGGCAGCACCGTCCCATTGTCCACTGTATATGAGACAGATCTAATTTTGTGTTTTGCCCAGACCTGAGGGTAAGGCGGAGCATAAAAATGTTGCAAGGTGGGATTATTCCAGAGGGGTTCGTGGAGGGACAGTTCTGTGGATGTACTAGATTAAAAGCGAATACCCGCATCCCAAGCTTTAATTGTTGTGAGCATGGATGGAGTAAGGTGATACGGGGCCTTAAGTCCATGAAAAGATAGTAACTGTAAAGCCTCCAGGGAGCCCAGTATGGCTGTCTCCAGCATTATGCAAGAATTGGTAACCTCAGATTGAAGCCACCAATGGGCCATCACCAGCTGTGTGGACAAAAAATATTTGTGGCTATAAGGAAATGCCGACCCCCCCCCCTTGAAGTGATGGCCTCATAAGTGTAGTTAATTTGTACCACAGGGTCTGGGCCAAAAACCCCTTTTTGGCCCCTCTAAGCCTGCTAGCCATAGTTCAAAGGCCATGCAGTGCAATATGATCTAAATGCAAATTCCAGGCACATCTGCCTGTAAATTCACTGAAACCACAAATCTCATACCACCAGAATTCCCCTCCAACCCATAGTAGTGGCAAACCCAAACATCACCCTCCGTGACTGAAAGAACCGAGATCCTATAAATGAGAGTGATGGGCCAGGGACAGTCGGGCAGAGGAAGAAGAGCATTAAATGATGCTGGATGTCCTCCAACCAGGTAGAGACTAACTTGCTATAGCTTCTAATGCAAATTGAGAAACTCTGTGTGCAGTGAAATCATATTACATATCACGATTCAGTACAGGAAAGGAGCCTGTACTATGGTGAAAGATGGAAGGTAAAGCTTGAGATCCGGTGGCATTGAGTGGCCTGGTGGGCAGTTTTTGCCTGAATGAACAGAAACTTTTATTGCAGACTCTTTGTTCGCACTATGCATTTCTTGACTTTTAGTTTTGATTGCAGTGCATACCTTTTACAAACGTTCCTTTTCAGTGAGGAAATGTAAAAAATCTACACTTTGCTTCTATCCCTCCTCTCCCCATTGATCAGTCGGCACTTCTACTCTGCAGCCCTGACCATTAACTGTTAGAGAATTAGTAGACTCAAAGCTGCTCGTTATTCTCTGGCTGCCCCGTCTTGCCCCACAACCCACTATGGTGGTCTTTAAACTGCTAGGCAGAACTAGTAAAAAGTTGAACAGGGAGTTCTCAAAAAAAAAAAGGTAAAAGAAACTCTATAACCTCCATTATTCTGACATGAGATAGGCATGTATACAATTATGTTGAAACTATAGTAACGTTTCCAGAGGTTAAAAGCCTTCAGTACATACAGTAATCTTCTATTTCGAGCTGTTCTTCTCCATTGTGATATCTCACATTCGAGTGTCACTATTGCATTTAGTATGAAGCTATATTTGCTGCTATAAATGCATGTTCTAAGATTCCAAACAGGGCACTTTTAAACTCTTTCTCAGTTTCACCAAACCATGAGAAATTTTGCCCACCATGGCCATATCTGGGGGAAAAAAAAAACTCCACTTCTGAAAAAGCTGCTTCTTCACTAATCCAAATGTCCTTACAGTTCTACCAGCATCAGAGTGTTGAGGAGCTACAATAACCTAAAACAAAGAATCGGGGGATGTTACCAGGCTTAATATTCAACCTTTTCCATAAATCAAGGTACCACATCTCTTATAAATGTTCAGTACAAGATGAATCGAAAAAATCTACATGGGACTTTAATGGTACCACATCAACACTAACATGCACATGTTAACTTATACACAAGTGTCACTTCTGCAATAGACTACAATACACTATATAGAAAATGAAAAAAACATATATATACAGGGTCCTCACATTCTTCATCACGTTTCACAGGTCAATGCCTGCTTCTGCAGGAACAGTACAGAAGCCTATTCATAATTGTAATAAAAATGGATAGGTTGTATTGATCAGCACTCAATTATAATTACAATAGAATATCCACATTCAGGTATATACCACCTACCCATGTTCATTGTACATATAGATGTGTCGGAGAGCTCCAGTATGACTGAAGATTAGGACTGCTGGCAAATACTATCCTATTGGTGACAGCTAAAACTGAATGACTGAAGGCAAATATATGGCTGGCTTCAATACAGGCCATAGGTAGGACAATTAATGCTACATACTGCACTGAAACAGTAGATGAAACTAAATTAGAAATTGCCTTTTGTAGTGTAACCATTAGATGATAGTTTTAGTGTTTATTTTAAGTTTCAACTTAAACAGTGATACTTGCTGTATTGATCTGATATATGTGCCAGAATAGATAGATTACTGTTCTTGATAGCGAAGCAGAGCAAAGCAAGTGTAATTTATGGATGTATGCATCTGTGTATTTTTTAGATCAATACTGTCTTCTTAGCACAGCAATTTTCCTATACCCAACCAGGGAACAAAGAAATACTTTTTCTTAGAATATTTTATATGCTACACACAAATAAAAATATGGCATGGAAAATGTGTAGGGGGCTTGGCACACATGATCAGAACATTTATGTTTGACCCTAGTACTGTATCAATATGCCAGGCCTGCTTGCTGTGTAAAATGTATCATTTTCTGGTTTTCCAGGAGCACCTAACCTTGAGTATGTGATTCTGCAGGCCAGACATTGTCAACTTTACCCCTCCCACACTCTCAGCAGTCTGTGTAATTGTGCATGCATCTAGGCAAATTATGCAGATCTGTGGTCATTAAGAAATTATTCACAGTATTACTCCTTACTATAGGCTTCTTAAGATGTTACCTTTAGAACCTTGTACCAGTGAGATTACTCTGAGCATATACATCTGCCTTTAGAACCTTGTACCAGTGAGATTACTCCGAACATATACATCTGCCTTTAGAACCTTGTACCAGTGAGATTACTCTGAGCATATACATCTGCCTTTAGAACCTTGTACCAGTGAGATTACTCTGAGCATATACATCTGCCTTTAGAACCTTGTGCCAGTGAGATTACTCTGAGCATATACCGTTGTGTTCAAAATAATAGCAGTCAGACATCACTAACTTGATCAATCACTGTTTTTGGTAGAAATGATATTTCTACATGGCAAATAATTTACTAGCAGGTGTAGTAGAGTAATAGAATTCCAACAGACCCAACAGTCATGACATGCATGCTGCTGATTCTGTGTAATTGAATCACTAATTGAAAGGGGCATGTTCAAAATAATAGCAGTGTGGAGTTCTATTAGTGAGGTCATTCATTCTTTGAAAAACAGGTGGCAATTATTGCCCTTATTTAAGGAAGGAAGGCAGCAAATGTTGTACATGCTGGTTACAGTGCATTTCTCTCTGAAATTCTGAGGAAAATGGGTCGTTCCAGACATTGTTCAGAAGAACAGCGTACCTTGATTAAAAAGTTGATTGGAGATGGGAAAATATATAAAGAAGTGCAGAAAATGATAGGCTGCTCAGCAAAAATTATCGCAAATGCTTTAAAATGGCAACCAAAACCTGAAAGACGTGGAAGAAAGCGAAAAACTACCATTTGAATGGAGAGAAGAATAGACAAAATGGCAAGGACTCAGCCAACAATCAGCTCCAGGAAGATCAAAGAAGGTCTAAAGTTATCTGTGAGTACTGTTACAATTAGAAGACGCCTATGTGAAGCCAAGCTATCTGCAAGAAGCCCCCGCAAAGTCCCACTGTTGAAAAAAAAGACGTGCTGAAGAGGTTACAATTTGCCAAAGAGCACATTGACTGGCCTAAAGAGAAATGGCGCAACATTTTGTGGACTGATGAAAGTAAGATTGTTCTTTTTGGGTCTAGTGGCCGGAGACAGTTTGTCAGACGACCCCCAAACACTGAATTCAAGCCACAGTACACTGTGAAGACAGTGAAGCATGGTTGCGCAAGCATCATGATATGGGGATGTTTCTCATACTATGGTGTTGTGCCTATTTATCGCATACCAGGGATCATGGATCAGTTTGAATACATCAGAATACTTGTAGAGGTCATGCTGCCTTATTCTGAAGTGGAAATGCCCTTGAAATGGGTGTTCCAACAAGACAACGACCCCCAAACACACCAGTAAACGTGCAACATCTTGGTTCCAGACCAACAAGATTGACGTTATGGAGTGGCCAGCCCAATCCCCGGATCTTAATCCAATAGAAAACTTGTGGGGTGACATCAAAAATGCAGTTTCTGAGGCAAAACCAAGAAATAGAGAAGAACTGTGGAATGTAGTCCAATCATCCTGGGCTGGAATACCTGTTCACAGGTGCCAGAAGTTGGTTGACTCCATGCAACACAGATGTACAGCAGTTCACAGAAACAGTGCTTATACAACTAAATATTAATTAAGAGATTCAAAGGAAAGCAAAATCTTCAAACATGTTTCAGTTTATATAGTGAATGTTTGAGTTTGTAAAGAATACAAACACTGCTACTTTTTTGAACAGTCTAATATTCACTTTTCTTCAATTTATTTTAGAGGAACAACATACATTTGATATATTTTTTCTTCATGTTTTGCTTTGGAATAGAATGTGTAGTGTTCCCAATGCATTTGTGTGTATGGAAATAAAAGCTATTCGAAGGATTTTGAGCTTTATTCACTTTTTTCAACACACTGCTATTATTTTGAACACAACTGTACATCTGCCTTTAGAACTTTGTACTAGTGAGATTACTTTGAGCATATACATATGCCTTTAGCAGGGGTTAAAATTTCAAGTCCAGACCTACTAGCCAGTCACAAAACTTACTCTCCACCAGTTGCCCCACCCAGCCTTGCCCAGGTCCGCCCACCCCTGGCCCGCCCCCAACCACGCCCCCTTAAAGCTTATGAAATTACATTTTTCTTTAGAATAAAGAGTCCAAAATATGAAACTGTACACAGTAATGTATATCCCAGCTCCCCTGTACTCCATTATAGTGATATGACATATATACAGTAATGTATATCCCAGCTCCCCTGTACTCCATTATAGTGATATGACATGTATACAGTAATATATATCCCAGCTCCAGATTTGGAGTGTTTTTGCAAGGAAGAGTGGATAAATATTGCTGAGTCAAGATGTGCCATGCTGATAGACTCATACCCAAAAAGAGTGCTGGAATAAAATCAAAAGGTGCTTCAACAAAGTATTAGTTTAAGGGTGTGCACACTTATGCAACCATATTATTTTAGTTTTTTATTTTTACTTCCCTCCACCTAAAAGATTTCAGTTTGTTGTTCAACTGAGTTGTACATTTTCTAGGTTATATAAAAGGTAGAAAAAGTTCTGAAATGATTTATCTTTGTCTCATTTTTTTACATTACAGAAAGCAGACATTTTAACAGGGGTGTGTAGACTTTTTATATCTACTGTACAGCAGGTATCTATTTTTAGAGACATATTTTAATGGCCGTCTCTATCCCTAAACTGCTACTTCAGAATGTATGGTTGCTGGCATATTTCATTCTAGTGCCAAGATATCTACATTAGATATCCCAACCCCACCCAACTGTGATGGCCCTTACAAAACTTAACGTGCTTGTACACCTGAAAAATTACAATGAACACACTACCTTATTCAGCAAAGTAATCTGTCCCCACTCTGTTGGGGAATGGAGCAGGCACTCTTCTGCAATCTTCCTCAGTTTCCCTCAGTGAAAAAAACAGTCACAAGTTAAAAAAAAAAAAAGTGTTGCCATACCCCCTTTCTTGTGATTTAAAATAAATAGTTAGACTCATGCATGAGCACAAATGGCCATGTCTCCAGCCACTGCATCCACAGATACACTATATTGCCAAAAGTATTTGGACACTTGCTATTACACGTACATGACCTTTAATGGCATCCCAGTCTTGGTCCATAGGGTTCAAAATTGAGTTGGCCCACCCTTTGCAGCTATAACAGCTTCAACTCTTCTGGGAAGGCTGTCCACAAGGTTTAGGAGTGTGTCTATGGGAATGTTTGACCAGTCTTCCAGAAGCTCATTCCTGAGGTCAGGCACTGATGTTGGACGAGAAGGCCTGGCTCGCAGTCTCCACTCTAATTAATCCCAAAGGTGTTCTTTCGGGTTGAGGTCAGGACTCTGTGCAGGCCAATCAAATACACTCATCCGTGTCTTTATGGACTTTTCTTTGTGCACTGGTGCACTCTCATGTTGGAATAGAAAGGGGCCATCTCCAAACTGTTCCCACAAAGCATGAAATTGTCCAAAATGTCTTGGTATGCTGACGCCTTAAGAGTTCCCGTCACTGAAACTAAGGGGCCAAGCCCAACTCCTGAAAAATAATCCCCCCTCCATCAAACTTTACACTTGGTACAATGCAGTCAGGCAAGTGCCGTTCTCCTGGCAACCACCAAACCCAGACACGTCCATCGGATTGCCAGACAGAGAAACGTGATTGGTCACTACAGAGACCATGTCTCCACTGCTCTAGAGTCCAGTGGTGGCTTCTTTACACCACTGCATCCAATGCTTTGCATTTCACTTAGTGATGTAAGGCTTGGATGCAGCTGCTCAGCCATGGAAACCCATTCCATGATGCACTCTATGCACTGTTATGCTAATCTGAAGGCCACACGAAGTTTGGAGGTCTTCAGCTATTGACTCTGCAGACAGTTGGCGACTTTTGCGCACTGCGTGCTTCAGCATGTGCTGACCCCGCTCTGACATTTTATGTGGCCTACCACTTTGTGGCTGAGTTGCTGTTGTTCCCAGTTGCTTCCTCTTTGTGCTAGCAGTAATCACTGTTCTCCTAGCAGGAACAGCTCCCCGCTGCCACAATAATTCCACTGGAGGGATTCCTCCATTAGCACTGACTGTATTGATGGGGGAATTTAGTGATTTTCTTCCGTGTAATCCATGGTTGCAGGAAAGACAATCACATAATCTCTGGCCTGCCCAAAGCCCATATACACCTTTCTAGTGAAATGTGTTGCAGTTACATGTATTAGTATGTTTTGGTGCCATTAAATTTGCATGGAACCCCAATGCAGGAAGACAACACAGCGCACATGCATTGCAGCACACCACTAAACATGGTAACACACAACCTGCATTGTGGTGCACTGCAATGCCAAAAATTAAGCACATCTGCTTTTATGGATGGTTTGGTGCCTTGCCAGCCCATTCGTGTGAATGTGCTGTTCTAATGCAACACATATTAACGTGGGAGCAAAATGTGTTAACTCAACTCACTAGGACATCAAGGTCTAAATGAGCCAGTAACGATTCCTGAGAGAAAATCAGAGGCTACCATTTCTTATCTCCTGAAAATTCAGATTGCTTGGCTATTATTTTATACTATTGGCTTAAAGAAATCAGAGTTGCTGATCTGGAGCAGGTATACAGACCAGGAAACTTTTGCATGCAGTCAAAAGCCCTTATATGAATATTCCAGTTCTTTGACTCCTTATGTTAAAACCAAAAGATCTGCATGACAGCCAAGGAACTAGCATTTGCAGAATATAATATAATATTAACAAATTGAGGAGTCCAGCTGCCACCTTCAGATTGGCCTTATAGGCAGGGGTGTATTTACCACAAGGCAAACAAGGTATTTGCCTAGGGTGGCATTTTTTAAGGGGGCAGCACTGCCACCCTGGAAGAAGGGACATATGCGGCATGGGGACCAGGTAGGATCTGAGAGAGGCTGTGGGCTGTTTGATGGCGTATGCAGAGCCCGACTGTTGTTTCCGGGGATGTCCAAAGCTGTGAAGGTGAGTGTCTTTCTCTCTGTTGCCTGGGGTTGGAGAAGGACTGTTAGTGGAAGGCTCTCAGGTGGAGGGGGGGGATGCGGCAGGGGTGTTGTTGGTCACTGTCAGGCTCTCTCTACGGGGGGGTCTAGTGTTGGTCGGTGTCAGGCTCGCTCTCTGCCGGGGGGGGTGTTTGTGCTCTGATCTTCGTGTTGCCTAGGGCAGCACAAAGCCTAAATACACCACTGCTTATAGGGGAGGTGAAAACACAGGATGCCATGGCGTGCATACCTGGATTTGATTAGGTTTTAATGAACTTGTAATGCCCTGTGCAAAAAAACTCAAGAGTGGGAGAGGGAGAAACCGCACTAGGAGCCTGATTGGATTGAATTGTTTGCAAATGTGATTTGAAGGATCAAGCTGACAGAAGAGAGCACAGTGACGACTCAGTCTGCTGCTTCTCTTTTATTATCCAATCACAGACTGAGGGCAGAGCAATGATCTAGGTGTATTGGTTAATAGTGGGGTCATCAACTTGGCTATGTCATATCTCCGGACTAGCTAGAGTGAAATACAAATCTTTAAGAAGGTAAAACCGCTCCCAATATGTTTTCATCGGCTTGCCTGCAGTTCAGTGTGTACTGCTTATATCATTTAATATTATGGATGAGTAATATTGCTGAAGTGATGATCCATTTTAGATTGCTTTAAGTTATATTGTTGGTAATCTAATCTGTGCTTGATATTAAAGTATTGATAGTACTAATATATTACATTTTCATTAGTACTTTATTGAGCTCAGGAGAAAAATTAGATGTGAGGTCATTAGAGCAGCAAGTGACAAACTGACTAGAAGCATCAGTGTAGCAAATCGATCCTGGTCTCAAAGCCAAAGTGTTGAGGATTCCTAATACGATTTAACTCTTTAATGTACTATTTCAGTATTTCTATTTTTTGTTTGTTTTTTTAAGGTGCTTCAAATTTCCCACAAGCTATTTTGCTCAGGAGCTATCCAAGTTGTTGTAGCTGTTCCTCTTTAGCAGAATGGCATCCACAGAACGACATATAGCAGTATGTAGCTGCATATGCACACATTTGTACCTAGTGAAATGAGTGCAGGAGGTGATGATTGGATTCAAATGACAGAAAGGTATTGCTGCTGAATTTCCTGATCAGAAATAACCCCCTCTACACTTAAGGAATCACTGGGGACTTGGGGGAGGATTTGTTAATTTTCTCTGTAGTCTCTCTGTTCAATTTAAAAAAAAAAAATGATGATCCAGTATACAAATATTAGATGTGATATTGTTCCAATTCATGTTATAAACATTTGTGCTCACTTTTGCCTGTAGAAATTATTAATGAGGATATTTAAAGTGGAACTAAACTGCATCTGAGCACCACAAACCAAACACCCTATATCACAGGTGTCAAATACAAGGCCCGTGGGCCGAATCCGGCCCCCCAGGCCATTTAATGTGGCCCTTGCACCTCTCCTGCAGGTACCTCCTTGTCTCCGCCCCCACCTTGTCTCAGCAGTCGGCGGCAGGGAGGAGAAAAGAACTACTCTGCCAAATCCTGCACTTCTCAGTGCAGCTGCAGCACCCCCTCATCTCTGCCTCCCTTGGTCTCAGCATTCAGAAGACTCTGGTAACTGAATCCACTCCTCTTCTGGTCCTCCTCCAGACCCTGCACTTTCTGCTTTCCAGTTCTGCCCCCAAAGGGGGGTGCACGGTGATGTTAGGGAGGGTGTGGGATTCTTGATATTTGATGTAATTGGGGGTGGGGTGCTCTGGACATCTAGTCTTACAGATACAACCGGCCTTTTGAGGGCAACCATAATGTTGATAAGGCCCACAATGAAATGGAGTTTGACAACCCTGCCCTATATAATTAATTTTTTATTTTCAACGTAAACTTACCCATCCCTCCATGTCTCCATGCTTTATTTTGTTGGGAAATCACTTTGAAAAACACCCCCCTAGCATCTCTGGTTGGAGCCTTCTTGTGTAAGGGTAGATGATTCATGTAACATTTACTTACTGGAATCCCTCTGCCTTAGCTCAGGCATGCAGGGAAGAGGGTGTTCTTAGCTTAGAAAACCCCTCCCACCCTCCTCTACTAAAGTCTCCTGGGATATATGACATAATTTTGCCTAGGCTTGGAAAACAGGAAGTAACTGAAAAAATTAAAAGTAAAAAGTTAAAAAGATTTCTACATTAATAATAAATCCAGTAACTGAAAAATAAATGTTTAAAAGATTTCTACAGCAATAATTAAAACAAGTAAATACTTGCATCCAGAAAGTATTCACAGCGCTTAACTTTTGCCACATTTTGTTATGTTACAGGCTTATTCCAAAATGGATTAAATTCATTTTTTTCCTCAACATTCTACAAACAACACCCCATAATGACAACGTGAAAGAAGTTCATTTTGAAATCTTTGAAATTTATTAAAAATAAAAAAACGAAAAAAAACACATGTACATAAGTATTCACAGTCTTTGCCATGACACTCAAAATTGAGCTCTGGTGCATCCTGTTCCCACTGATCATGCTTGCGATGTTTCCACAACTTGATTGGAGTCCACTTGTGGGAAATTCAGTTGATTGGACATGATTAGGAAAGGCATAAACCTGCCTTTATAAGGTCCCACAGTTAACAGTGCATGTCAGAGCACAAACCAAGCCATGAAGTCCAAGGAATTGTCTGTAGACCTCTGAGACAGGATTGGATCAAGGCACAGATCTGGGGAAGGGTACAGAAAAATTTCTGCAGCATTGAAGGTCCCAATGAGCACAGTGGCCTCCATCATCTGTAAATGGAAGAAGTTTGGAACCACCAAGAATCTTCCTAGAGTGGCCCACACGGCCAAAATGAGAGATCGAGGGATCATTCAAGAGAATGGGAGAAATTGCGCACAAATAGGTGTGCCAAGCTTGTAGCATCATACTCAAAACGACTTGAGGCTGTAATTGGTGCTAAAGGTGCTTCAACAAAGTGTTGAGCAAAGGCTGTGAATACTTCTGTACATGTTTTTTTTTTGCATTTTATTATTAATAAATTGCAAAGATTTCAAAATGCACTTCTTTCATGTTGTCATTATGAGGTATTGTTTGTAGAATGTTGAGGAAAAATTATTTTAATCCATTTTGGAATAAGGCTGTAACATAACAAAATGTGGCAAAAGTTAAACACTGTGAATACATGCTGGATGCACTGTATGACATACTTTCCGATCTATTTAGGATTTAAAAGGATCTATTTATAATTTAAAAGTATCTATCTATAAGGATTTAAAATAGTCAGTGTTGACTGAGAGAGTAAAGTTCCCCTTAAGAAACATAATGGGATATACGGAGAATCCTGTAAAGTAAAATAGCACCACCACTGAGTGAGGTCTGCCATTTAACCCAACAAACCTTGCCCAGGTCCATCCAAAATGGAGTTCAGCTGCAACTGAAAGTGCAATAAAATGATATCTGGAGCTTGCTTTGAGTAGTAGCTCATACACTTCCACCTTCAGAGCTTTAGCCAGAAGCTATGCCTCCACATTGAAATTTACTGAACATGTTCACTGTCACTTCTGTTTTTGTGCGTCAGTAAAAACTTGCTGGCAGTATATGAATATGTCAGTCATATAGCTTATTATTGTGAGTTAAGCGTCTTCATACGTAAAGGTAGAAATGACAGGCTAGAATAGTTTTAAAAGAACAAGACCAGAAACCTCATATGACCTGGTAGCTAATAGGAAGAATAAATAAGCATTTCAAGATACCCAAAAAGTAGAATTCATGTGGCTGCTAAACCCAACAAATTAAATTTGTATATAATACTTAATATGTTTTTTTTTTTTTTTTTAAATCTACACCTTTCTTTAAAAGACTACCCAGTGATCCTGCCTAAAGGCACTTCTTGTAAATAGGGTAACGATGCTCTGTCCATGCTTACCAATTGTTGTCTTGCATTGTCACCCAGTCATATGTGTATGATGCTGATGCTTGTTCCATCAGAAAACGCACCCTTGGAAATTATATTCAGTTGCTAATAGAGCAAGTATATGTAGACATGAACTGACTCCCCAAAAAATGGCTACTGACGATCAGTAGCACTGAGATGTGATAAATTGTAAAAACCATGTCTTGTTCCATGAGGGCTGTATGATTTAGAGGATATTGGGTTATGCTGTACCTTACAAAAGCAATTGGACACTGGCAAACAAATGAACTGTGACCAGCCTACCCCTCCCTGTCCCCGCATGTCTCTGTTTTTTGCTAGTGTCCTAGAAGGATGGAGGATGGCTACTGAGAAAAGTTTATCCATTTTGCTAGCCATTTTTTATAGTTTTCATGAATTTTTTCTTATCCAGATAACTGCATAAAAAGAAATTGGTTCAAATAGTGTGTAGGAAAGTCTTTACTGAATAAGTGTATTCTCAGCAGTAGCTTTGGAGGCCATACTTGGACCCCATTGGACTGAATGATTGCAGGGGTTGCCTGGAATGTGAACTTCGTGCACTGGGCTCTGCACTTTCAGAGCTGTGGCACAGCATCTGTTGTGACCCTGTCTCTGAAGACTCCATTTGTGGGTGGGCTGTGTAGGTCTTGATTAACAATGGAAAGGGTCAAAATGCTGATGGTCTGAGTACTGCACCATTAGGTGGAGTGTCGCATGCATGTGCTACTGTTCCTGCCAGTCATCTTTAGGTAACACTTACCCGTTACTGCTCCTAATCACAAGTGACATATGGTTTAGTTCTTGTTGCTGCCTCCAGGGACCTGGTCACCTTCAGTTGTCCAAACCTCTCCTGATTCTAACAGCCAGTACGTGAGTACGAAGGCCTAGCCTATGCTCCTTGCTGGATGATGTTGCCCCTGATGAGTAGCTGGCAACTGCTCATGTTCTCAGGCTTAGAAAGATCATTTCGGTGCATAAAGATGTGGTGTACACCAACCAAAAATGGTTCCAGGATCATCTGCCTTTACTCAAGATGGCCACAGCCAGAAATGCTAGGGGGTGTTTTTAAAAGTGATTGCTAGGCAAAATAAAGCACGGAGACATGGATGGATAGGGAAATTTGCTTTGAATATTAACATTAATGAATTAAATAGCATGCTTGCTTTGTGGTGCTCAAATGCAGTGTAGATCTGCTTTAAATCCATTATCACACTTGTTACAAAATACTTTTTGAGTGAAGAGGAGGATGAACAGTGGGAAGAGCTAAAACCTTCATCATGTTTCATAAGCCATCAGGCTACTCCCTCAGAAGATAATTGGAGTTAAATTTTATGTATATGTACACATACATATACAGTCAGGTTCATAAATATTGGGACATCGAAACAATTCTAACATTTTTGGCTCTATACACCACCACAATGGATTTGAAATGAAACAAACAAGATGTGCTTTAACTGCAGACTGTCAGCTTTAATTTGAGGGTATTTACATCCAAATCAGGTGAACGGTGTAGGAAGTACAACAGTTTGCATATGTGCCTCCCACTTATTAAGGAACCAAAAGTAATGGGACAATTGGCTTCTCAGCCGTTTCATGACCAGGTGTGTGTTATTTCCTCATTATCCCAATTACAATGAGCAGATACAAGGTCCAGAGTTCATTTCAAGTGTGCTATTTGCATTTGGAATCTGTTGCTGTCAACTCTCAAGATGAGATCCAAAGAGCTGTCACTATCAGTGAAGCAAGCCATCATTAGGCTGAAAAAACAAAACAAACCCATCAGAGAGATAGCAAAAACATTAGGCGTGGCCAAAACAACTGTTTGGAACATTCTTAAAAAGAAGGAACGCATCGGTAAGCTCAGCAACACCAAAAGACCCGGAAGACCACGGAAAACAACTGTGGTGGATGACCAAAGAATTCTTTCCCTGGCGAAGAAAACACCCTTCACAACAGTTGGCCAGATCAAGAACACTCTCCAGAAGGTAGGTGTATGTGTGTCAAAGTCAATAATCAAGAGAAGACTTCACCAGAGTGAATACAGAAGGTTCACCACAAGATGTAAACCATTGGTGAGCCTCAAAAACAGGAAGGCCAGATTAGAGTTTGCCAAACGACATCTAAAAAAGCCTTCACAGTTCCGGAACAACATCCTATGGACAGATGAGACCAAGATCAACTTGTACCAGAGTGATGGGAAGAGAAGAGTATGGAGAAGGAAAGGAACTGCTCATGATCCTAAGCATACCACCTCATCAGTGAAGCATGGTGGTGGTAGTGTCATGGCGTGGGCATGTATGGCTGCCAATGGAACTGGTTCTCTTGTAGTTATTGATGATGTGACTGCTGACAAAAGCAGCAGGATGAATTCTGAAGTGTTTCGGGCAATATTATCTGCTCATATTCAGCCAAATGCTTCAGAACTCATTGGACGCCGCTTAACAGTGCAGATGGACAATGACCCAAAGCATACTGCAAAAGCAACCAAAGAGTTTTTTAAGGGAAAGAAGTGGAATATTATGCAATGGCCAAGTCAATCACCTGACCTGAATCTGATTGAGCATGCATTTCACTTGCTGAAGACAAAACTGAAGGGAAAATGCCCCAAGAACAAGCAGGAACTGAAGACAGTTGCAGTAGAGGCCTGGCAGAGCATCACCAGGGATGAAACCCAGCGTCTGGTGATGTCTATGCGTTCCAGACTTCAGGCTGTAATTGACTGCAAAGGATTTGCAACCAAGTATTAAAAAGTGAAAGTTTGATTTATGATTATTATTCTGTCCCATTACTTTTGGTTCCTTAATAAGTGGGAGGCACATATGCAAACTGTTGTACTTCCTACACCGTTCACCTGATTTGGATGTAAATACCCTCAAATTAAAGCTGACAGTCTGCAGTTAAAGCACATCTTGTTTGTTTCATTTCAAATCCATTGTGGTGGTGTATAGAGCCAAAAATGTTAGAATTGTTTCGATGTCCCAATATTTATGGACCTGACTGTATATGTATGTGTACATATACATAAAATTTAACTCCAATTATCTTCTGAGGGAGTAGCCTGATGGCTTATGAAACATGATGAAGGTTTTAGCTCTTCCCACTGTTCATCCTCCTCTTCACTCAAAAAGTATTTTGTAACAAGTGTGATAATGGATTTAAAGCAGATCTACACTGCATTTGAGCACCACAAAGCAAGCATGCTATTTAATTCATTAATGTTAATATTCAAAGCAAATTTCCCTATCCATCCATGTCTCCGTGCTTTATTTTGCCTAGCAATCACTTTTAAAAACACCCCCTAGCATTTCTGGCTGTGGCCATCTTGAGTAAAGGCAGATGATCCTGGAATCCATCTGCCCTTAGGTTAGGCATACAAACAGGAGGGCATACTTAGCTGAGAAAACCCCTCCAACAGGTTTCTGTGTTATGACATCATTTGCCTAGGCAATAAACCAGGCAATAACTAAAGATATGTTTAAAAATAGTTTAAAACAAGTAAATATGATATACTTTCCTATCCATTTACTAATTCTAGCATCATAAGGATTAAAAATAGTCAATATTGATTGAGAGAGTAAAGTACCACGTTAAGTACAAATAGGATTGTAGGATGAGAAGGTTGAAAGCAATGGAAGGTGGAAAATTGTACAATTCTAAATTGAAAAATTGGTGTTACTGGCTTGGTACCTTTTTTTTTTTTTTTTTTAAAAGCTCTGTTTTATTTAAAGGCGATGTATGGTATACACAGCATACATTACATACATTGTAACAATACAAACAATAGTTATTGCTCATAATGCAGTATACTGTAAGCTTACTTTTAACATTTCCTTTTCATATTGTGATGTCTACTGGTCATCTCTTTCCACAACTTCCTGGATTCCCTGCATGCTTTGCAGCTTCTCCTTTGCTGTTAACTTTCAATATCGAACTACATATCCCATGGTACCTTGCTGCCTGCAAGTAGTGACTACACCTCCTGAAACTCCTCCTCTCAGCACCTCTGTAGTTCAGAAGGCAGGGTCTATCAAATGTGTGACACAGCAGTACCTATCACAGATCATAGTGAATGTGGGTTACAGAATTCAAGGAAATAAGTGTGTGGGGATCTTCAGAAAGTAAACTTACAAACGTCAAGGTCATTGAGATTAATAGGAGTAGAATAGAAATAATTTGAAATACAAAGTGGAAATAAATATATATTTTTTTTAATTTTGATCGATATACCTTTAAAATGCAACATTCAGCGATCAAGAGTACAGGGCCTTATTGGGAAGCTTTATATATGCATATATGTAAATAAAGGTAAGAGTATGCAAGCAACTCCTTTAGTAATAAATTCCAGTAGCAAGTCATTGAGGAAAATGTATTGCTGAATATTATCCATGTAAGTAGTTCTAATGATAGTAATTTTACTGTATTCGACATGACAGAGAAATCTCCAATTGTTATTCTGTCAGAAGTGCTCTGCGCTGATAAAGTGAGATTAATACATGGGTTATACGCACTCAATATTGCCGGGTAATTGTCATTCCCAATGATGATTCTTCTCTCTCAGTAAAATGATTTGCAACAAAATTAGAAAGTGAAATGAAAATCAAAGCGATATTTTAAGTTAAAGTTCTGGAGCTCTTGCAAATTGTTGATACACGGGCATTTGTGGACGGATAGGACTTTGAGAGATACCAATGATGGGCTCACTAACCAAGGATTTTGTTTGTAGTGCATTGTTGGAGCCAGCACTGATAACTTTTGTTTTAGATCCTTAATTGTATCTTTAACAACTTTAAGTCCGGACACTTTCACCCCTTCCTGTCCAGGCCAATTTTCAGCTTTCAGTGCTATCACACTTTGAATGACAATTGCGCAGTCATGCAACATACCCATATTACCCATATTCATTTTTTAACATTTTTTTGAGACAGATAAAACGTTATTTTGGTGGTATTTATTTACCACTGGGATTTTTATTTTTTTGCTATATAAATGAAAAAGTAAAAAAAATTTGAAAAGTGTTTTTCTTATAAAATTTTGCAAATAAATAATCTTTCTTCATAAATCTTGGCCAAAATGTAGTCAGCTATCCTTTTTAGTAAAAAAAAAAATAACCCAAAATAGTTTATAACCAAAAATTATAATTTTTTTAAAAAGTTTATTTTTTTTTTTATATTATTGTTTGTGTGTTTTTTTTTTTTTTTTTTTTTTTTTTTTTTTACATACTGTCACCCTAGCAGTACAGTGTCACCATAGTTACACTGTACTACTTGTGGGGGATGATGATTTTTTTTTTTTTAGTACACCGATTGCTTTTACATCCATAAAGGCTGTAAAAGCAATCATTCTTGCAGCCATTGAAAAATACTATGCGAGTTGTGAATAGCCTTGTACCATGTGACCTCTGTGATCATTCACAGATTTCACTAGTAGTAAGCAATGATGTCAGGAAGTGACATCTTGTTTACTGCTCATGTGATCACTGATTGGCCAATCTGTGATCACATAAATTGGGACCTCACACAGAGGTCCCGTACAGCGATCGGTGTTCCGCTGTGTCCTCTGGACACAACAGGCACCGGATTGTAGTGCCGCACACTCCCATGGAGAGCGCACAGGCAGTGAATGCTGGTGACGTTTAGAAACGTCAACCCGCTTCAGCAGTGCTCCCGTCTGGCTGTTTATAGCCATGGGCTGGATGGGAAGTGGTTAACCAAAGCCTTTCTTTTTAGCTTTGGAAGGGTTGGACCACCTGTCAAGTTTTATTAAAATACAAATAAAACCCAAAATGTTAAGAGTTAACCGTAGAATAAGAGGTAAGGAGAAATCTTCTAATTGGTACACCTGTTACGAGGACAACTCTCCAAGACAGAAATTCCTGTTTTCTGATTTCTTCCTGTTGCATCTATGGGATGTGAAATGAAAAGTAATTAACTCAGTGATACACAGACAGCCTCCCCTTTTCTATCCAAAACTAGAAAAAAAAGTTCTGGCAAGTGATTTGTTTCATGTACAATTGATATAATTGTGTATCAAGTATACACATGGAGAGTACCACACAATTTCACACAATTACCATTCCAACAGTCAATGAGCAGTAGCAGCAAAGGTTCCTTTCCATGTAACAGCATTTCAGTAGAACACATTGGGGTTGAATTACTAAAGGCAAAGAGGCTGTTCACTTTGCAAGGGAATTTTCCCTTAGTTTAATGAATGAGGTGAACCTATGCTGACTTCCATCAACTAATGATATGCAAGCAAAAATGTTTTTTTTTTTTTTTTAATTTTCATTGCAGTGATGCTTTGCAAAGTGAATTTTTTCACCATTTTTACTAAGCTAAGAGAAAATTCCCTTGTGAAGTGAACAGCCCATTTGCCTTTGGTAAATCAACCCCACAGTGTAAGAAAATCTAATATTTCCAGCATGCTAAAAACATATGTGCAGCTTAATGAAAAGCTAAATTTATCATTCCTTCAATGGTCTCCGTCCATCACCAGCACCGGAATCTTCTTCTGGTTGCTGAACTTTGGTTGTCTTCACTGGCTGACGTGGGATGACATCACTCCTGCCGTAGCTCAGTGTACATGCCAGAAAATGCTGCAAGCAAGCAGGTAAGTATATTTTGTTGCAGAAGAGACATTGCATGCCTTATCTGCAGTAAAGGACGTGCCTGCTCGCAGTTTGTGACTGCAGAACTTTAGTCCCGCTTTTAAATCTAATTGTATACAGTCATTATTGATCATTCTACATAAATTACGATGTCATATACAATTTTGTCCAAAGTGCATGCTAATACTTTGAGATTGCTGAAAACTGAGCCAAAGAAAAGGTTTGCAGGGTTTTTTGCCTACCAAAATTTGCAAATGCCACTAATACAAAATTTGCCAACTTAAAAGGGGCCTGCTTATCACTTGCCTGCTTAGATGGAATATAATATGAAAAATGTGTGAATCTTAAGTGAACGTTGTGTAAGTTTAACCACTGACCCAAAATAATTTTCTTGTGTTTTTTTTTTTCCAGCAAAGGTTTAGTGGATTCCTGTTGTTGTTGTTATTATTATTATTATTATTATTATTATTATTATACAGTATTTATATTGCGCCAACAGTTTGCTCAGCGCTGTACATTATAATGGGTTGTTATATATCGTTATAAAGTTGCATATTTCTTACATAGTTACATAGTTAGTCTGGCTGAAAAAAGACAAAAGTCCATCCAGTTCAACCATTAAAAAAAAAAAAAAATGATATCCCATACATGATCCAGAGGAAGGCAAAAAAAAAACCAGCAAAGCATGATCCAATGTACTCCTGCTGGGAAAAAAAATTCCTTCCTGATTCTCCGAAAGGCTGGTAGTATACACTAATAATATAAAATAATCACAATAAATCCCCAATTTTCTATATAAGCACACTTCACCTCTACCCTTAGAGGTGTACAAATATAAACAATAATATGCTCAGTAATAAATAATAATAAGCCTTTCCCTTAATCGGTGAATAAATAAAGTCCCGTGAATCAATCAAAAATTCTAATAAAAATCATATAACCCTTAGAAAAATAAATCCATAAATCCAAGTGTCCAGAAAATTGTGTGTCCAAAAATTATGTTCAAATCCTCAGCCTCTTGTAGCAACTTGATTTACCAATGTTCCAAAATAACTTTTGCCTTAGAAACAAACATCAAGAAGACTGTATGATGGGATGAATTTTTCCTCCTGTCAGTATCCTCGAATTTCACTTCCACCTCCTAACACCATGTGGATCCATCCACACTAGTGTTTCAGACCACTCTCCGTCATATCCGCCATCCACATACCCAAATATAGAACAGAATATAGTGTAATACCGCCACACACTAAATTTCAAAAGCTTTAATGGTACTGCTTACAGTGTTAAAATCTTGCTTAACGCATGGTATATATGGAAAACCTTTTTGCCGTCACCAGTCAAGGAGAGTCCAACCGCCTGTAACAGTCCGTATTCCCCTCTCCAAGATGGCCGCCACTTCACTTCCGGTTTCTCGTTTGCGTCTGACGTCACTTCCCTCTGACGCGTTTCATCATAGGACGTAATCATAAAGGGTACGATCGTCAGACTGAGACCCTTCACTTATACTCCTCCTCATATGGTGCTACTAACGCAATCTCCATCTTAAAGACGCAAACGAGAAACCGGAAGTGAAGTGGCGGCCATCTTGGAGAGGGGAATACGGACTGTTACAGGCGGTTGGACTCTCCTTGACTGGTGACGGCAAAAAGGTTTTCCATATATACCATGCATTAAGCAAGATTTTAACACTGTAAGCAGTACCATTAAAGCTTTTGAAATTTAGTGTGTGGCGGTATTACACTATATTCTGTTTTATATTTGGGTATGTGGATGGCGGATATGACGGAGAGTGGTCTGAAACACTAGTGTGGATGGATCCACATGGTGTTAGGAGGTGGAAGTGAAATTCGAGGATACTGACAGGAGGAAAAATTCATCCCATCATACAGTCTTCTTGATGTTTGTTTCTAAGGCAAAAGTTGTTTTGGAACATTGGTAAATCAAGTTGCTACAAGAGGCTGAGGATTTGAACATAATTTTTGGACACACAATTTTCTGGACACTTGGATTTATGGATTTATTTTTCTAAGGGTTATATGATTTTTATTAGAATTTTTGATTGATTCACGGGGCTTTATTTATTCACAGATTAAGGGAAAGGCTTATTATTATTTATTACTGAGCATATTATTGTTTATATGGTAGTATACACTGCTTGGTGACTTGTACCTACAGGTAGCTTATAATGACTCTTACCTTTAGGTACAAGGAATATCTCCTAAACGATTCACTATTTCTGTCGCCTGTGACATCACCTGCACATGCGCACTGCACTCTGAAGGGGCGCATACTGTCCCTTCAGAACTCTGTGCTTCAGCTGTGACTCTCATATGCATGGGCATTGTGGATCGGCCATTCAAAGGGCTGCAGCCCACATACCTTAAAGGAAGACCGAGTGAAGATTGAAGCTCTGTTAGCAGTGATAAGTAAATAAGTAAATCTTTTTTTGTTCCCCCAGACCAAAATGAGCAATAAACTCTTGCAGTGCAGGCACAACCCCATCATTTTTAGTTGCCCAGAGTTGGGTTTTAAAGTGCATGCACACCGTATAACCATCCTGCCTAACAGTAATGGCTTATACATTCACAGGCCACTTTATTAGGTACAGCTTGTTAGTGCCAAGAAAGTATCCCCCACACCATTACACCACCACCAGCCTGAACCGATTACTCAAGGCAGGATGGATCCATGCTTTCATGTTGTTTACACCAAATTCTGACCCTACCATCTGAACGTTGCAGCAACCAGTCTGCCCATTCTCCTCTGACATCAACAAGGCATTTTTGTTTGCACAACTGCCACTCACTGGATATTTTCTCTTTTTCGGACCATTCTCTGTAAACCCAAGAGATGGTTGTGCGTGAAAATCACAGAAGATCAGCAGTTTTTTAAATACTCAGACCAGCCCAGGGGCGGACTGACAACTCAAGGGGCCCCCAGGCAATAGGGGATCATGGGGCCCCTGTGTCCTTGCCCCATGTCAGGGCTCCGGGTATGACCAGAGGTATGTGAACTGACGCAGGGAAACGCAGACTTCAGATATGTTATAAACAATATAATTTATTAATACTAACAATACAAAACGCAGTGCATTACTAAAACATAAACAAAGTGCAAACGAACCAAACCAAGCCACCCACAGATAACAATACATACAATGCAAGCGTAGTCAGGCAGGCCGGGTCAATAACAATCGATCAGGTAGGAACAGGAGGAGCAGGCAGAGAGTAGTCAGGTCACGAGCCGGGTACAGCAACTAACGGGCAGGTAGGTACAGGGTGTCAGGCAGAGAATGGTCGGGGTCACATGCCAGGGATCAAACAGGAGAAGTCAGCAGAGGTCAGGATCAGGCAGGGTCGGCAACGAGTCAGTCAGGCAGGAACAGGAATGCAGGTAACAAGATACAGGGGCCCATAGAAAAACACACACCAAGGCCCAGACTGCAGGTCTGGCCATCCCTTAAATACACCTCCGTAATCAGCTTCAGGTGTTTGGCTGACTGCAGGGTTGAGTCTCTGATTGCTGAGAGCACCCGCTGGCCAGCCCTGGTACTGCAGCCCACAAGTAAGGTGAGTCCCACCATTACTGGCAAATCCATTCCTGACACCCCAACTCAAAAAAGCCTATGAAAAAGGTACCAGGGGCATCTCATGGGGCCCCCTACTGACCCCGGGCCCTCGGGCAGTGCCCGAGTTTCCAATTGGTCAGTCTGCCCCCGGACCAGCCCATCAGGCACCAACAACCATGCCACATTTAAAGTCACTTTATATCCTCTTTTTTTTTTCCCCATTCTGATTGAACTTCAGCAAGTCATTTTCACCATGTCTATATGTCTAAATGCATTGTGTTGCTGCCATGTGATTGGCTAATTAACAATTTGTGTTACCAAGGAATTGAACAGGTGTACCTAATAAAGTGTATACAATGTACAAGGATGGATTTGCATCATTGGAGCCTGTAGGCACACAACCTTCAGCACTGAAAGCAACGCACCTCTGCTACAACCATATGTTTCACAGAGAACACATTCTTATTTTACTGGTCCAACTCTGGCTTACAAAACTGTGACATTGTAAGCTGTAAGTTTTTTCAGTAGAGCTGAAGCTTACTGAAAGCATAAGATTTGGGTTTAATATCCCAAGCTTGGTTCTTTAACCACTTGCCCTCCTGAGGATTCACCCCCCTTCCTGACCAGGCCATTGTTTGCGTTACGGCGACAATTTTGAGAAAAAAAAATTGTGTTTTTTTGCTTTTTGCTATTAAACATGTCCAGTAACAAAATGTAAAAAAATTAATTTTCTCATAAATTTAGGCCAAAATGTATTCTGCTATGTCTTTGCTAAAAAAATCCCAATATGTGTAAATTAATTACCTTATGTGAAAGTTATAGCATTTACAAATGGCGGTATATATACTGGGATTTTTTTATTTTATTTTTACTAGTAATGGCGGTGATCAGCGACTTATAGCGGGACTGTTGCAGACATTCTGAAACTGGGGGGGAATTGATTTGGTGTCTTTGATACTAATAAAAAGCACTGACACTGTACTAATGGCACTGAGCAGGAAGGGGTTAACATGTGGGGCGATCAAAGGGTTAACTGTATGCTGTTTTACATTATGTGCTGTGTGTGTGCTACACTGTAAGCACACTGCTTTGCATGGCTCTGCTATGCACAGCCATGCAAAGCAGTGTGCAGGAGCTGACAGGGGAGAGAACTGTATTGTTTACAAACAGCTCTCCACCCCCGTCGGAGATGCTGGGCAATCACTGGGCACCGGCGAGCAATCACTGGCTGGGACCTGGTGATTGACAGCTGAGGCCGCAAATGGTAGCGTGGATAGGGTGCGCACTGCGCGGGCCCCCTACCCGGAGCTGCAAAATCATGTGCATATATACGTGATTTTGCGCACCCTGCCATCCTGTATCAATACTTCAGCTATAGGGTGGAAGGGAAATGGTTAATCGCTTTCCCTCCTCCCTGTAGCAGAAGTACTGATACAGGGTGGCATGGCTACGCAAGATCAAGTGTGTATATATACGTGATTTGCATTTCCGGATAGAGTGCACATGCCGCCATTGATGGCTACAGATGCCAATCACCGGGTCCCGGTAATCGGGTAACGCTGACAGGGAAGAGACCTGTGTGTAAACAACACAGGTCTCTCTCCTGCCAGCAATAACATGCTGCTCTGTATTTCTCTGCACGGCAGAGAAATACACAGCAGCATGTCTCGCTAGACAGCTACACAGCACATGATGTAAAACAGCACACAGTTAACCCTTTGATCGCCCCAGATGTTAACCCCTTCCTGCCTAGTGTCATTAGTACAGTGCCAGTGTATTATTAGCACTGATCGCTGTATTAGTGTCAGTGGCAGTTAGTCAGTTCCCCCCAGTGTCAGAATGCCAGCCACAGTCAGGCTATAAGTCGCTGATCGCTGCCATTACTAGTCTAAATAAAATAAAAAAATTCCAGTATATATACCACCATTTGTAGACATTATAACTTTCACGTAAACCAATGAATTTATATGTATTGGGATTTTGTTTTTAGCAAAAACATAGCAGAATACATTTTGGCCTCAATTTATAAAGAAATATTTTTTTTTTTTTTTAAACTGGATATGTTTTATAGCAAAAAGGTAAAAAAATATATTTTTTTTTCAGTATTGTTGGTCTTTTCTTTTGTTTTTAGCATAAAAAATAAAAACCGCACAAGTGATAAAATACCACCAAAAGAAAGCTCTATTTGTGGGAAAAAAGGGCATAAATTTAATTTATGTACAGCATTGCATGATCACACAATTGTCAGTTAAAGTAACACAGTGCTGTATTACAAAAAATGGCCTGGTCAGGAAGGGGGGTAAATCCTCAGGAGGGCAATTGGATGAAGGTTTCAGGACCTTTGTTTGATAACCTCTGTATACGCTGCTCATATATAAAGAAGGGACGTCAAGGCCTGGACTGAGCAAAGCTAAAACTGAGGGCCAGCATGACTGGGGCGTGCAGATGAGGCGGAGCGTGTATTTTGGGTGGGAGTTTATGCAGGAGGTAAAGGGGGGGGGTTACTTACCTGATTGGCGTACGCAACATTGAGGGGTGGTCTTGCCAGGATTTGAAAGGGGGGTTGGGTCTTGTCGGAGTTCAGTCGGCGCTTGTGCCAGCACAGGGGTGGTTTCTCCCGCCCTCCCTCCCTGGAGCTGTTTTCGTATTTTTGTTTTGCTGTGTTGGTTATGGTTTGTCCTTTGTGTTTGTCCTGGTGTTGGTTTTGCTGTTTGGTTTGGTTTGTTTGTGGTGTTTGTTCGGTGTTTGTTTTGTGTAGGTTCATTGCGTTTGTTCCTTCTTCAAGGCAGCTGTTTGTGTTCCGAGGTGTTTGTTTTGTCATGGCAGCTGGCAGGGGTCGATGAGTCTTTGAAGGCGGTGTTGGAGTGACAATTTGGTGAATTATGGGTTGGGCCCATCGTAGGTATGGGTGTCCCTTCCCAATTATAAGGTCATGTTGGTAATGTGGGAGTTCATTGGCTGTATCTGGGACTACATAACTGTAGTATTGTCCCCGAGGTGGTGTAGTAGCGGCTGGGGGCCTTTCATTGGGTGTCAGATACAGCCGAGTTTGTGATGGGAGTAACAGTGCCTTCGAAGACCTTGGACCCAGTTGGGATCTTACTGTCAGTTATTATTTAAGTGTACTGTAAGAAGTGTTATGTTTGAGTTATGTTAAATAAATGGCTGCTATGGCCGGTTTTACACGAGAAAGAGAGTCACGAGGTCATTTTTGGTGGGGAAGGTTTGAAGGTTGGTGGTGGTTTTATGGATTGGGGTAAGAGCCTCGGTATTCTGCAAGTCCAACAGTCAAGGATATTTTTGGCAGATCAGTGTAACACTGCTTTGTCAGGTGATCACTGATGGTAATTACTTCTTAGATGTCCAGGCTTTTGACTTCAAAAGCTTTACCCGTGATCAGGGCTGCTAGTACCAGCCTAGTCACTGTAAGTGTCCAGCACATATTTTGCACACTCGCTGCAGGACATCCTCCCACAGACATCTGTTCCTGCTGAAGCACAGGTAGAAACTGGGTCATAAAAAATAATTTGCCTGACTTCATCCAATAATCCAGCCATTTTTGGATTTGCGATAGAAATGTTGACTTGTAAATTCCTTCTGTTTTATAAAAGTGATGCAATACCTTATGTTTCTGTTTATAACGGAGAGCGGATATCACTTTCTGCTCTTCGTTAAACACCCCAGTGTTTATTCCATACTGCACCTGCATTTTACATTCCACTCATAAAATGTTGGCTACGGAGTGGAACCTGCGGTGTTCCACAGGGTGTTCTCTGCAGAACGCTGCAAAGAAACTCTACTTTGACATGTGACAAGGCTAATCTCCTACTGGCATATTTTTTTCATTGAGTGATCTGCGTGGGATATTACTTCAAAGTCCCAAAGCAAGTGAAGCACAAAAACATCTGTAAAGCACAATGCTGTGCTTTATAAATGTGTTATTTTGCTTCAAATTTAAGGGTCAAAATATACAATACCCAAATAAAGACACCATTTTGTAATTATGCATGAATACATGGATTATCCAGGTTTTTATTTTTTTATTTTTTTTTATTGTGCCTCGTCTTTTATCTATGTTGTATATTAAACTGCTGTGTAGAAGCATTCATGAAAAATTAATTTTTGATTCTAGGAACTGTTTTGATATTTCTGTTTCTCCAAATATCTGTTTGTGCAGTTTACATGCCATCTAAAGGTTAGAGATCCCCTTCCCTCTAAAATAAAAAAAATAAAAAAATTCGAAGACGGCAATCTAAAATCCAAAACACACCCATGTCTGCTTTAGACTTTACCTCTTTAGGCTTCATGCACACTTGTGTTTTTTTTTTTTTATATATATATAAAAAAAGCTGGATAAAAAATGCTGGTAATAGTGTTTTAGTAGCACCCAGAAGCGTTTAGGAGCATTAATGTTTTATTAGCATTATTACAGTACTTGTAGAGCAGGGGTGTCAAACTCCTTTTAATCACGGGCTGTATCAGCATTATGGTTGTTCTCAAAGGGCCGGTTGTATCTGTAAGACTAGATGTCCAAAGCACCACCCCTTACATAAGGTATCAAGAATCTCACACCCTCCCTAACATCATCGTGCACCTCCTTTGGGGGCAGAGCTGGAACGCAGAAAGTGCAGGGTCTGGAGGAGGACCAGAGGAGGAGTGGAGTCAGTTACCAGAGTCTGCTAAATGCTAAGACCAGGGGAGGCAGAGATGAGGGGGTGCTGCAGCTGCCCTGAGTGGTGCAGGATTTGGCAGAGTAGTTGTATTCACCTCTCTGCTGCCGATTGCTGAAACCAGGTGGGGGTGGAGACAAGGGGGTACCTGCAGGAGAGGTGCAAGGGCCACATGCAATGGCCTGGAGAGCCAGATTTGGCCAGTGGGCCTTGTATTTGACACATGTGATGTAGAGGGGAAAAAAGCTTTTTTTTTTCTGCTGGAATAATGCTCCAAAAAACTCTACAGAACAATTTTTTTTTCTGCTCCTAGACGCTGAAGCTCATAAAATGCTAATAGCCTAATGTAGTGTGCATGGACACATAGGATAACACTGTTTAGCTTCTAGGAGCAGAAAAAAATGCTAATAACAGCTTCTAGGAGGATAAACAAATGCTAGTTTGCATGGAGCCTTAGAATGCCTTTAGTAAAGATAGTAGGATACTTCTACAAATATAGACACTATCCCCTGTAGTTTGAATGTTGCTCATTGAATGATCTTGGTGTATTGTGAGGTAGTGTCTGAGAGTATAAAATACAAATTAAATGTACTAAATGACATTGGAAGATTGGTGATTAAAAATCTGGTTATTCCTGGAGTTTGGTGGACCACTGTAGGGGCAACTGTCCACTAAAAGGCAGGAGAGATGCTAGGACAGAGTAAGTCCACAGACAGATGGTTGCGCAAACAGCGCTCAGGACTCTTTCCAGGGCATGAGCAAACGTAAGAACCTGTTGATCAGGCACAGGCAGAATGGTCTTCAGCAGGCCATTGCTAGGATTATAAAAAAGCTTGGGCACCCTTGGCGATCCAAAGAAGAGGAATAAAGTTGTGGCCAAATTGCACTAACACAGAAGGGGCTTAAAAGGACCATGGTTAAAGTGTTACTAAACCCACAACAGTAAAATCAGTCTGTATATGCAGTAAAGCATGCTTGTTATACTCACTGTGGAACCTAAGGGGTTAATCCTCTGCATTGTGTGAAAAGGCTGTTTGATCCCAACTTCTCTGATCCTCCCTTCTTTCCAGTGTCTCCCTCCTATGTCCTGATATGACATATGATGTGGAGTCACTCTACACATGCTCAGTTTGGTGTGTATTGCTAGAGAGGTTTTTTTTTTCTTTTCTTGGGAGAGTGCATGTAATTAGCACTGTGCAGACAGAGGTCAGGGGTTCTGCATCCTTCTAGAGAACTCCTCCTACAAGCTTTAACCAGTGCTCTGCTGAACACTAATAGAAGTCACAAGACTGCTCTAACTGCTGATGAGAAAAGGTATTTAGCAGTTTATATTTACTAAAATAATTGCATTTCCATATTCTGTGTACTGTGGGAAACCAGATATAGTGAATGCAGGGTCCTGGGTTTAGTAACACTTTAAATAAAACCTACACACTGTATACATGGTACACACATACCACAGTCCATGAACCCACACAATATGCTGACACACACAACACAAATTATATATATATTTATTTCCTATTATTATTAGATATTTTTTAAATAAACTCAGTACATAACCCACCTAAAAGAAAAGCTTCACCAGTGTAGCCAGTGATTACTTGGCAGCCAGCAACTGTTGAGACAATAAACACTTTGGTCAGAAGTATACAATTTACAATATAGCATAAAGAGTGCAGTGGTCTGAAATGTATCATATATAGCCCAGCAGTGGTCAGGAGGTGTATGTCATATATAGTCCAGCATGCAAAGTGCAGGAATATGAAATATACAACTAGTGTATATAGTTCAGGGCTCAAAAGCACATAAGGCACAGAGAAAAGGGCTCATGAGTATGTGAGGTATAAAGTGCAGGGGTCAGGAGTAAATAAAGCACAGAACAAAGGGCTCAGAAGCATACAACTCACAAAGTGCAGGTCTCAGCAGGACTTAAAACACAGTGCAGGGTCTAAGAGCACATAAAGCATAGAGTGCAAGGTTTAGGTGTGCAGAGGTCAGAAGGGCATAACGCATGGAACTCTAGGCTCAGGAGTACATAATACATGTAGTGCCGAGCTCGGGAGTGCAAGTGTCAGAAGTGGGTAATGCACAGAGGTCAGGAGTAGGTAAGGCACAGGGGTCTGGAGTGCATAAGGTGCAGGGCTGTAGTGTATAACTCAGAGTGCAGGGATTAGGAGTATGGAATGCAGGGGTCAGTAATATGTGACTCTGAATTTAGAGGTCAGAAATATGTAATACACTGGATGGAGAACAAAAAACTTCCCCCTCCTTCCACTACAACTCATTCTCTTCCCCTCTTGCACACTTGCCCTCCAATACAAATTGACCTCCCTGAAATCCAGGTATCAAACTACTAAAAAAAATAATTTGCAATAGCAAAATATTTTTACGGACAGTTTTTCACCTAGATATTCTTTTTGGTTGTGTTTTGGCTAGGTCCTCACACAGTATGCTTGGCTGCTGTATAGTACAATCTCTCTGCAGTACATGGCCTGCACGTGGTATATGAATCACTTTCTCACTTGACAGTGTTGGCCTGTAGTGCTGTGATTCCTGTGTTCTCTGCAATAAATGTGATGGGGCGGAATGAATTTACACTTGGCTGTGAAGCAAATCAGATAAGGCTGGCTATAACCAGGTGCGGATATGATGGAGCACTGTGAACCAAGCTTCATGTGACTTCTAATTCTTTTTCCTATGAACTGCGTAACCTGCTTTGCTGGACTTGTCTGATACCACTGTAGTGGCTAAATGGACCATGTGATAACTGATGATAGGAAACAAGGCAGATCTTTTGTTCGATATGGTGAAAGATCTGATATCGTTGCCTTTAATTTTAAAACAACCACAAATACAGAAACAGTGGCACAGCCATCAACTCAATTAGTTTCTTTGCTCAAGATTTCTAAGAAAAGACTGGGGTCAGATCCTACCAACTGTTGTGTAAAACGCCTGCATTTTGCAATAACTGATCATGTGACTTGTACACATGGAAGTTTTGTACGTTATTTCTACAGGTTGGTTAAATTGTCTTCTCAAATAGAGGTAAGTAAAATCTAGAAGCACTGAACTTACATGGTAATTCAAATCTTCTCATCAGAAGATGCTCCTGTCAATGTGTTAACTTCCATGGACGGCCTGGATGTCTATGTGAGATGGTTGCAGTTCTATCGCTAAGTTTTTGTATCACTTTTGCTACAGTATTCTGACTAAGTAAAGCTTCTTGTAGCCTTCACCTTTTCTTGTGACATTTCTCTTCCATGTGGTGCCATTGTTGACAGGGAAGGGGTTTTCTTTGTTAAGTAATGCCCTTTTATAATCAACTGTGGGCTTTACACCTGTTTAACCACTTGCCTACTGGGCACTTATACCCCTTCATGCCTAGGCCAATTTTCATCTTTCAGCGCTGTCACACTTTGACAATTGCGCAGTCATGCAACATTGTACCCATATGAAATTATTAGCATTTTTTCACACAAACAGAGTTTTCATTTGGTGGTATTTAATTGGCACTGGGGTTGTTATTTTTTGCACTATAAAAAATTTGAAAACAAAAATATATTTTTTGTTTCTATCATAAAATTTTGCAAACAGGTAATTTTTCTCCTTCACTGATGTGCATTGATGAGGCTCCACTGATAGGCAAAACTGATGGGCACTGATAGGCACTGATGAGTTGGCACGGATAGGCAGCACTGATGGGCACTGATAGGCTGCACTGATGAGCTGGCACTAATGAGGTAGCACTGGTGGACATTGATGAGGAGGCACTGATGATGCTGCACTGATATGCAGCAATGATGGGCACTGATAGGTGGCACTGATGGGCACTGACGGGCGACACTGACTTGCAGAACTGACTGCTGGGCAGGATTGATGAGCGCAGCTGCTAAGCAGCACTGATGAGTGGCAATGCTGGGGGGCACTGCTGGGCACAGTAGGTGGCACTGCTGGGTGGCACTGCTGAGCAGCACTGCAGGGCACTGATCATCAGTGCCCGATGATCAGTGCAGATCTGCTCTGTGACAGCTGACGGTTTTCGGCAGTACTTTCCTCACACTGTGACAGCTTTAGGAAAGTGCTGCCGATAACCGACAACTGTATTTACTCCGTGATCTGCTGTGTCATTGGACACAGCTGATCACGTGGTAAAAGGCCGTTGTAATCAGCATTTTACCTCATCACGTGATCAGCTGTGTCCGTAGCAATCACGAAGATCGCCGGGTGCACGCCGCTGGGGGTGCATGTGAGGGCGCGTTCTGGGAGGACATCATATGACACCCTCCCAGAACTGGGTAACCGCGCTGTAGCCATCATTCGACCAATTGGTTAATGAATAATTTGACTGACCTGTAGCTGAATTCTTGTTTGTTAGGATTTTGTTGCCTAAAATTTAGCTTTACTGCTAAGTTTTCCATTGGGGTGTATTCATTTTTGCAACATTGTCCTGAATTAATTTGTTAGGAAAAAATACTTTTTTGTGTGTGCAAGTTATCAAATCTTGTTTGCAATCAATGGACCTGTGTGTGTGTATTTTATTTATATATATATATATATATTGGCAGGTGTGAAAGTGACAACATGTTTTGCATTGAATGTAGAGGTTATGTAACATGGGACTGAGATTGAGCTCTGCAGTCACTTTTGCAGCAGTTGTTTTCTTATTCTTGGTCACAATCCTGCGCAATGTCCTTTTGCCTCTTTCGGTCAGTTGACCAAGTCGACCGCGCTTATGATTATCAGACAACATTTTCCTGAAAACTGTATATGCCATCATAACCTTTGATACTGTACCTCGTGACACAGCAAATATAGTTCATGTCTTCATGCACACTGGATGTTTTTACAGTGGCTGTTTTTGGCTTTTGACATTTTTTATCTACAGCCAGTAAACTCCCCAGCATGTTATCCTATGTGTCCATGCACACACAGACTGCAATCAGCGTTTTTGGCTGGAAAATAACCCCAGAACTAGTGGGTTTCTAGAGAAGTTTTTTAGCTGTAAAAATGCTCCAACTCTGAAAAACACAGTAAAACACTATAAATTGTGGCAAACCAGCATTTTTGGACATATTTTTTTTTTTTACCAAAAAGAGATATTTTTTTGAGTGAAAAAAAACTCCAGAAAAACACAGCAAAATGCTAATACAAAAAACGCTGAAAAACTCCCGTTTTCAGCGTGACTTTATACAGCTAACGTTACCATCGTTATTAAAACGCCCCGTGTGCATGGAGCCTTAATTGAAGGCGAAAACCCTGATTAAGAGAACAAATTGCAGAGAATGAAAAAGAGGAAAAAACTTTCAAGTGTAGCAGAGTAGGGCTATGCTGTGTAGTCAAGTACAGTTCAGTATGCATTTATGGATTTCAGATTTGCTATACATATATTTTCATAATTTAAAAGTGTTGCATTTTCTGTGAATTTCAGACCGCATTAATCATTACACTAGTACTCAGAATCAGTGTGGTCTCGGTTTCTCTAAAAATAAAACTATGTAGTCCATTAACCCAGGCTGAAACTGCAATTGATTTTCCTATGGTTTCTTTCCATTTGGATGAGCAAACAAGGATGTGCTGGTTTTACTAATAGTCTTTTTATCTGAGAGGTATATGAGGTTGTTATCTGTAGATTTGAATTAGGCATACAAGGTTGTTATCTGTAGATCTGAATTAGGCATACAAGATAACATCTTTACAAGTAGAATTATATTCCAAAGCCTCTGTGTATTTAAAGGGGTAACAAACTCATAAAAGAGCCTTTGGGTTAAATGACTTTTAATAATATTTACAGTAAAGGAAGGATACTTTATAACACCGGAAGATCCTAAAATCCTTTCTGGAATTGATCTAAAGAAGTGAAGTGTGAAAAAGGACACTGTGTAATGCAGAATGAACAGGAATACTGTCAACTCAATAATGTACCGAGGTCATCGTTGTGCTAATAATGCAGTTTCTTTATAAACCCTTTTTAATGAATAGATGAAAGTGGTTGCAAAACCTCCCCTTGTAAAACAACCCATTCAGTTTAAAATGTAAATGAAAGACAAAACAGTTGTTTAAAAATATAAAAACAAGTTATAAATACCTCCCCCCCTTCCCCTTTTTGTTATAATTGATCACATTGCCTTGTTCTCAGCCGCATAAGAGCTGGGAGAGGAGAAACATCAGTACACTAATCTTTCTAGTGAAAGACTGTGCAGGGGGGGGTGTCAGCAGACGTCTGATCAATGGAGGGGTACAGGCTGAATTCCCAGCACAGCTAGGAAACTGACCACTCTTTGCTCTCCTGTCTGGTGTGGTCATTTTTTTTTTTAGTAGGAAAGCAGAAGGACTGGTGGGAACACCAGGTATTTCACACAAAGGAAGCATTACAAAGAAAACTGGATACCTTTTCATACTGGATACCTTTTCATACAAGTACATGGTACAGCAGGCACATATCAGTCATATGAAATGTTGGGTTTACATATTATTTAAAATATTCCATTGGCACATTTTCAGACCGCAGTGCTTGAGCTACAGTGCACAACTCAATGATGTAATTTTGGTTCAACTATTTATGAGGGTGGCGTTAAGTAGACCACTAATCACTGGTATGCCTGGCAAGAAAACCTCTGCAAACCATTAAACATTTTTCCACAAATAATAATTCTCTTTAGCATTTGGATTTATTTAGACGGGCATTCCTTAAACAGTATGGAAGTAGAGGTGGCCAGAGGATGCCCTAAAGCAGTATATGGGAAGGTCACTGTGATGCTTTCTTCATCTCTGCTCTAGTTCACACTTTGCTAAAGGCAACTCCTGCGAAGAAAAAAGTTCAGTGAGTGTGACAGTTGAGTCCTTGAGACTCCTATAGTTTCTCCTGCTTGGCCACAGATAAATCCTGGTAACTGTGGGCCATGTGTTATGAACTTCTTTGGTTAAAGACGAATATGGAGCAGAAGGAGGAGATTGCAAGAGGAGCTTCAGTCTGCTGGTTCCAAATTCAGGGACTCCAAAGCTAAAGGTCTACATGTGTGACATTCACTTCACTCAAATTAAAGTGGAACGCCAGATTTGGGGTTTTTAAAGGTGAAGAGACACAATCTGAAAACCCGATATAGGTTTTAATTGCTCTCTGTACCTCTACTGAGGACAGTTTCACTTACTGACTGTGAGAAAAGTTTCTCAAATGTCAAATGCGGCATAGACATGAGCAGGGCTTTTTTTTCAGCGGGAACTTGGGGGAACACAGTTCCTGCACCTTCAATACTGAATGCATGTAGTGGCAAGGGGTACTGAGGTGTGCTTGGAGGATCTGTTGTTGCTGGGAGGGGGTCAATTGTTGCTGAAAGGGATCTATTGTTGAGGGAAGGTCTACTGCTGTTGGCTACTGGAAGGTCAATTGATGCTGGTTGCTGGGAAATCTATTGTTGCTGGGGGTATTTTATTGCCGGAAGCGTCTATTGTTGCTGGGGGATCTGTTGTTGAAAGGGGGTGTACTGTTTCTGGATCTTTTATTAACAAATTACTTAGCATCACAAAATGATACTTGTTTCTGTATTCTGTAAAAGGGGCAGTAATGGGAGATGAGTAGGGGGTGGAACCAAGAGACAGTGCTTGGAGGTGAGTAGGGGGTGGAGATGAGGGTGTGACTCAAAAGGGAGAATTGGTGCACCCATTGTGAGAAAGAAGCCCTGGTAGTGTGTGTCTCTCATTGGCAACACAGACAGTTTATTGCTGTCTGTGCTGCCAATGAGGAAAGTCCCACTCCCTGTATTGCCACTGGGACAAGTGTAAAATCGCTGTATGGCCAGTTTAAGACTAGGGAAGGTATTCAAGTTTTCTTAGGTTATAGCTGTCTGTGTGCATGTTGTGGAGATTTTGCTCACTTGCTGAGTGGACAGAAAGTGATGGGAAATACAGTAAACTGTAAATTAGACAAAAACATATTTTTAGTAGCGTGGGGAAAGATTAGAACTAGAGATGAGCGAATTATTCAAAAATTCGGTTCGGCTGATTCGCCGAATTCGCCGAATAAATTTGCTTCGAGCCGAATATATTCGCTGCGAATTTAACTTATAAAAAGGGTGTTTCTAGGCTTCAGAGAGCCTTTATATTAGTGCAGAACACTGTACCTTTAATTTAAATGCCCTTGGAGTCTGCTGGGGAAGAGAAATAATACTGTCAGTCAGTATGACATGCAGATGAGTGCCGTCGATCTTAGAATCACCGCACACTTCACTCATTTGGGCAGTCACGGGGCCAAAACCAGAGTGTGGAGCCACAGTGTGGCGGTGGAGGCAGCAGCAATGGGAGGCAGCACCCTATGACAAAATGGAACCCACCAGCAGTGTGAGGAGACCTGAAAGTGGCACATGGCAGAGTGTGGCGATGGAGACAGCAGCAATGGGAGGCCGTACAGGGACCCATAACACACTCTGGAGCTGGCAGCAGCATGAGGAGGCGGTACAGGGGCCCATGACAGATTACGGGCCTGGCAGCAGCATGAGGAGTCGGTACGGGGGCCCATGGCAGATTACGGGCCTGGCAGCAGCATGAGGAGGCGGTACAGGGGCCCATGGCAGAGTGGCGGAGCATAAGCAGCTAAAATTGAAGGCCATACAGAGGCCTATGTTAAAAAGTCCCCCCAGCAGCAGCGTGGGGAGACGACTATCAAGAGTCCAATGGCAGAGTGGCGGAGCAGAAGCAGCTTCAATTGAAGGCCATACACAGGCCTAGGTTTAAAAGTCCCTCACAGTTAATTCCAATAACGAACTCTACTCCTCCGTGCAATCTACTTACGAGACCCTGGGCAGGTCTGGGTCCAATTTGTGGTAGAGACTGGTTTTGTTCAGCCATGCTTGAGCGAGTAATAACAGGTCTGTGCTGCCCTTTGGTGTCTGGCTTAATGCGCACAACACTGAACGTCCCAGCGTTTGTCAACGATTTGCCGTTAAGTGATGCAAACCCGCTGAACCACGTTCATGAGGAGCCGGTACAGGGGGCCATGAATCAGTATGGACCTGGCAGCAGCATGAGCAGACGACAGAGGCACATGGCGCAGGGTGGCGGTGTAGGCAGCATTATTCTGAAGCCATACACAGGCCTAGGTTAAAAAGCGGAAGCCGTCAGCAGCATGAGCAGACGACAGAGACACATGGCGCAGGGTGGCGGTGGATGCAGCAGTATTCGGAAGCCAAACACAGGCCTCGGTTAAAAAGCGGAAGCCGTCAGCAGCGTGAGCAGACGACAGAGGCACATGACGCAGGGTGGCGGTGGAGGCAGCAGCAATGGAAGGCCATACAGCACCCTATCACAAAATGGAACCCACCAACAGTGTAAGGAGACCTGAAAGTGGCACATGGCAGAGTCTGGCGATGAAGTCAGCAGCAATGGGAGGCCGTACAGGGACCCATGACACACTCTGGACCTGGCAGCAGCAAGAGGAGGCGGTACAGGGGCCCATGGCAGAGTGGCGAAGCGTAAGCAGCTTAAATTGAAGGCCATACAGAGGCCTATGTTAAAAAGTCCCCCCAGCAGCAGCGTGGGGAGACGACTATCAAGAGTCCAATGGCAGAGTGGCGGAGCGGAAGCAGCTTCAATTGAAGGCCATACACAGGCCTAGGTTAAAAAGTCCCCCCAGCAGCAGTGTGGGGAGACGACTATCAAGAGTCCAATGGCTGAGTGGCGATCCGGGAAGTCAGCGTTGTGATTGCAGATGCAATGCAGAGATTCTATGAGGTGATGCCGTGGGTGCGAAGAAGATCATATACCGTCGTACTTCGATCCATAAGACGGAACAACCTGCGAACCGGGAGCTTTATTGCCCTGACCCGCTGAGCAGCTTCTGGGATACCCAAGAGGCCCATGGCAGAGTGGCGGAGCGTAAGCAGCTTCAATTAAAGGCCATACAGAGGCCTATGTTAAAAAGTCCCCCCAGCAGCAGCGTGGGGAGACGACTATCAAGAGTCCAATGGCAGAGTGGCGGAGCGGAAGCAGCTTCAATTGAAGGCCATACACAGGCCTAGGTTAAAAAGTCCCCCCAGCAGCAGTGTGGGGAGACGACTATCGAGAGTCCAATGGCTGAGTGGCGATCCGGGAAGTCAGCGTTGTGATTGCAGATGCAATGCAGAGATTCTATGAGGTGATGCCGTGGGTGCGAAGAAGATCATATACCGTCGTACTTCCATCCATAAGACGGAACAACCTGCGAACCGGGAGCTTTATTGCCCTGACCCGCTGAGCAGCTTCTGGGATACCCAAGAGTTTGGCTTCTGTGGGGAATATGGTTGAAAACTGAAACTTAAAGGCATGTTGACGGAAGGGCACCAGTGTCAGTGCTCCGGAGGGAATATAGCTTCAAAGCTGACACTTAAAGGTATATCGACGGTCAGAGACCACAGGAAGTGGAGCTTGCGTCTTAAATCAACTGAATGTGGCAGACGTGAAACGTCTACGGGCCGTATATGAAACGGGTTGTTCCTCTTTCTGGAATAAGTGTTGGAAATGGCCACTCTTTTTGGTGTGGCGTTTTGTCTATTTAATTCCGATAACGGACTCCGTGCAATCCGTGCAATCTAGTTAGGAGACCCTGGGCAGGTCTGGGTCCAATTTGTGGTAGAGACTGGTTTTGTTCAGCCATGCTTGAGCGAGTAATAACAGGTCTGTGCTGCCCTTTGGTGTCTGGCTTAATGCGCACAACACTGAACGTCCCAGCATTTGTCAACGATTTGCCGTTAAGTGATGCAAACCCGCTGAACCACGTTCATGAGGAGCCGGTACAGGGGGCCATGAATCAGCATGGACTTGGCAGCAGTGTGAGGAGACCCGAAAGTGGCACATGGCGCAGGGTGGCGGTGGAGGCAGCAGTATTCGGAAGACATACACAGGACTAGTTTAAAAAGCGGAAGCCATCAGCAGCGTGAGCAGACAACAGAGGCACATGGCGCAGGGTGGCGGTGGAGGCAGCAGTATTCGGAAGCCATACACAGGCCTAGGTTAAAAAGCGGAAGCCGACAGCAGCCGGAGCAGACGACAGAGGCACATGGCGCAGGGTGGCGGTGGAGGCAGCAGTATTCGGAAGCCATACACAGGCCTAGGTTTAAAACTGGAACCCAGCAGCGTGAGCAGACGACAAAGACGCACATGGCAGAGGATGGATCTGGCAGCAGTATGAGAAGGCGGTACAGGGGCCCGTGGCACAGTGTGGTGATGGGGGCTAGAGCAACTGGATGCCAGAAAGTGGCCGATAGGGCTATATACTGCATGGAATTATAAAGTTGTAAAGACAGCGGCCTATAAGGCTATACACACTATAACAATCATGACTTGATTGACCATTGGCCTATAAGGCTATACACAGCATGAATATCATGACTTATTCTGAGAGTGGTTTGGAAGGCTATATACAAAAAGTAATTCATGAGCTGTCCGGACAGCGGACAATAAGTACATATATACAAATCAATTCATCAGCTGTCCAGCCAGCGGCCTCAAAGGCGACACATATAGAAAGCAATTCATGAGCTGTTCAGACAGCGGCCTCTAAGGCGACAGATATACAAAGCAATTCCCGAGGTGTTCAGGGAGCGGCCTGAACGGCTAGGTTATTACTAAATATATTTTTGTGGCCAAACATCGGCCTATAAATAGATGTCTACACAGTGACAAAAAATTATGTCGCCAGACAGCGGCCCCTAAGGCGACAGATATACAAAGCAATTCCCGCTAACGCACAGGGCCCACAGTGTCTGAGGATGGACGTTGGCGCAGAAAGGCAGAGACCAACTGACTACATAGGTGGTTTTTATAGTACTTTATTTTGGCCTCCCTCTCAGCAGGTGTGAAAAAGGCCACCATTTTTGAACGGTAGCGAGGGTCCAACAAGGTGGACAGCCAAAAGTCATCCCTCTGTCTGATGGTTAATATTCGGCTGTCGCTACGCAAGCAACCGAGCATGCTAAGGGCCATTTGTGCCAAGGAATGCGAGGGACTCCCTGCCTCCATCTCCACAGCATACTGCCACGGTGCGTCTGGGTCCTCTGTCTCCTCCTCCTCCTCTACCAGATGCTCCTGCTCCTCCACTCCTGTCCGCTGAGTGGAAAAACCACCCATTTCACTCAATAATTCCTGAGCACCAATGTCCTCCTCTACCTCCTCCTCTTCTTCCTGTCCTGCCCCCACAGGGGTCATGTGGCGTTGAGATCTGTGCGCCACGTCTACCGCACCCTGACCAGCCATTGTTAACAGCATTTGTTCCAGGACGTGCAACAGAGGAATGACGTTGTTCATCCCATAGTCCTGCCAACTCACGAATAGCGTGGCCTCCTCAAAGGGCCTGAGCAAGCGGCAGGTGTCACGCATGAGCTGCCAATGGCTGACATCTAAGTTACACAGGGGAGTACCTTTATCCGCTTGTAACATCAGGAAATCGGTGATGGCCTTTCGCTGTTCGTAAAGGCGGTCTAACATATGTAGGGTTGAATTCCACCTTGTTGCAACGTCGCAGATCAGGCGATGCTGTGGAATTCCGTTCTGCCACTGCAGCTCAAGGAGGGTGTGCTTTGCGGTGTAGGAATGGCTGAAATGCATGCAAAGTTTACGTGACATTTTAAGGATGTCTTGCAGTGGGATGGTGGATTTTAGGAACCGCTTGACAACCAGATTGAACATGAGAGCCATGCATGGCGCATGGCACAACCTTCCTTGACGCAGAGCAGACACCATGTTCTTTCCGTTGTCGGTCAACATGGTTCCGATTTTCAGTTTGCGCGGAGACAGCCATCTGTCGATTTCTCTGTTCATTACACTGAGAAGTTCCTCCCCTGTGTGACTACGTTTGCCAAGGCATACCAGGTGCAGCACAGCGTGACACCGTTGCGCCCTGCACATGTGATATGCCGGTCGGGTAATGGGACTTGGCACGGGGGTGGCGGCTGAGGACACGGCGGAAGAAGAGGTGGTAGAGGCGGACATCTTTGCTGGACCAAGGACGTGCAAACGTGGAGGCAAAAGCGGCGTGACCTGTCCAAGTTGCTGGTGCGGCTGTGCCGGCACCACGTTCACCCAGTGGGCCGTAAATGACATGTACTGTCCCTGACCGTAGTTACAGCTCCACACGTCGGCGCTGCCGTGCACTTTGGCAGAGACCGACATGCTCAAAGCTTGGCCCACCATCTCTTCTACATGTGAATGCAGGGCTGGCACTGCCTTTTTGGCGAAGAAATGCCGGCTTGGCACTCTCCACCGCGGCTCGGCACAAGCCATCATTTCTCGGAAAGGTGCTGAGTCCACCACTTGGAAAGGGAGGGACTGCAGCACCAGCAACTTGGACAGGAGGACGTTCAGCTTCTGCACCGTCGGGTGCGTGCTCGCAAACTGTTGTCTCTTGGAAACGGATTCCAAGAAAGACTGCTGACGGAATCCGTGAAGAGGAGTAGCAGGAGAAGGAGCATCTGAACGAGCGGAAGATGCCAACGAGCGACAACTCCCCTCAGCAGAGGTGTTGGAGCCTTGACTGGCTGATAGAGGGCGATTGACGTCGGGTGACGGAGCAAGTAACGGAGCGGGTGATGGAGCGGGGGCTGGGGCAGGCAGAACCGCCGTATCTTTATCACGGTTTTCCCAGGCCACTGAATGGTGAAGCTGCATATGCTGACGCAACGCTGTAGGCCCAACATTGGCCCCCTGGCCACGCTTGACTTTCTGGCCACATAGTCGACATACGGCTACGTTTACTACCTCAGGCGGCTTGACGAAAAATTGCCACACCGCCGAGTAGGAAACTTTGCCCCCGCTACTCCTCACTGGCTGACTGCTACTTCCTCCATGCACACCGGCACCACTACTGGCCGTGGTGGTAGGCTGCAGTGGAGCTGGTGCTCTACTCCGTGGCCGTTTGGCTCCACTGACACTGCTGCGACCCTGCTGCCTCCTGGGCTACCCACCGACTGTTTTGCTCGCTGGCAAGCTGGCACCCTCTTCTCCTGATGATGCGGAAGCAATAGCCTGATGACGACGAGGCTGCCAAGTGCGATCAGCCTCATCATCATCAATTAGGGTCTCCGCGTCACTACTAGCCCCCTCGGCTGCGTGTGGGTCAGGAGACAGACCTGTCTCTAGACCGGCTACCGAGCCACTCTCCTCACCAGTACTTCTTCGCCTGGCTGCTGAAGAGGCGGATGTCTCCCCCCGTTCCTGACCGCCCTCTGTTAGCTCTTCCTCACTGTACAGTGGGGCTGAGCCCACAGCATGCGATACTTCGCTTGGTGAGGGAACACCAAAGGACAGGGGCAGGTCGAGGACACGTGATTTCAGTGGGCTTGCTCCCGGGCCATGCCAACTAACGGTTGTGTCTGACGTACCCACCGACCGTTGGCTGAAGGTGTCAGAGGTGACCTGGGAAGAGGAAGACGACCGAGTCAACCAATCGATGACGGCAGGGTTGTCGGTGGAGACACGACCGCTGGATGACACCGGGAGCACTGGCCTCTGGCTGCGACTAGTGCTGCCTCGACCCCTTCCTCTGCTGCCACGTCTGCTCGCTCCTGAAACATTGCCTCCTCTGCCACTCCTCTGCGTGTTGTCTGACATACTCTTTAATTCAATAAGCACCCCAAAAATAAAAACGGATTTAACTCTTTGAACGTACAATAGTGGTTGTGAAGCAGAAAGTCAGTTTATTTAGCACAATCGGTCAATTGCAGCTTGCCGTTGGCTGGAAACTGTACGTTTAGGTCACTGGAATGCACTAATCGCCCAAAAAATATTACCGCCAGCCGACGTGTAAATGGATTTAACTCTTTGAACGTACAATAGTGGTTGTGAAGCAGAAAGTCAGTTTATTGTACACAATCGGTCAATTGCAGCTTGCCGTTGGCTGGAAACTGTACGTTTATGTCACTGGAATGCACTAATCACCCAAAAAATATTACCGCCACCCGGCGTGTAAATGGATCTAACTCTTTGAACGTACAATAGTGGTTGTGAAGCAGAAAGTCAGTTTATTTAGCACAATCGGTCAATTGCAGCTTGCCGTTGGCTGGAAACTGTACGTTTATGTCACTGGAATGCACTAATCACCCAAAAAATATTACCGCCACCCGGCGTGTATATGGATTTAACTCTTTGAACGTACAATAGTGGTTGTGAAGCAGAAAGTCAGTTTATTTAGCACAATCGGTCAATTGCAGCTTGCCGTTGGCTGGAAACTGTACGTTTATGTCACTGGAATGCACTAATCACCCAAAAAATATTACCGCCAGCCGGCGTGTAAATGGATTTAACTCTTTGAACGTACAATAGTGGTTGTGAAGCAGAAAGTCAGTTTATTTAGCACAATCGGTCAATTGCAGCTTGCCGTTGGCTGGAAACTGTACGTTTGTGTCACTGGAATGCACTAATCACCCAAAAAATATTACCGCCAGCCGGCGTGTAAATGGATTTAACTCTTTCAACGTACAATAGTGGTTGAGAAGCAGAAAGTCAGTTTATTTTGCACAATTGGCAAACTGCAGCACCAACTGTGCACGACAGCCACCAAAAAAAAAAAGGGTGTATGTCACTTTAAATTTTCGATTCTTTGATAGCCCTGAGTAACGATTCTGTGTCCCTGAGTAACGATTCTGTGTCCCTGAGTAACGATTCTGTGTCCCTGAGTAACGATTCTGTGGCCCTAAAGTCTCTGTGGCCTTAACTCTGTCCCTTAATACACACAGGTCTGTCTCTCTTGAATGACCGAAGGCTAATGGAGAATTCTAAGATGGCCGCGATTTATAGTGCTGGCTGGCTGCTGATTGGCTAATGCGATCACATGTCATGAATGCATTATGGGTCAGCGCGCCTTGTCTGCGCGCCTTCCCAGAGATCCCCGCCCCATCTTCTCTGTCCATTTTCTCCGTGGCCACACATGTCGCCGCCATTTTTGGGAAAATTCGATTCGTGCATCCGAAGTTTGCTAATCTTTGGATTCGTCGCGAATAGAATTTTTCCAAATCTTTGGAACGAATTCCACTTCGTCATGTTCGATTCGCTCATCTCTAATTAGAACGTGTAACAATGTTTTCATTTCTACCCCGGTAACAAACCCGATTTGTTTTGTACAGAGTTACAAGCACAAAAAGTGATGGAAAATCTCCCCAAAGTAAACAGAAAGTTTTACCTCCAAACCATTCTATCCAATCTGAAAAAAAAAAACTATTTTGGCCGGAGTCAGGCTTTAATAACTTTTGAGTACAGTCCTGTGGTGTTGACACATTGTGGTGTGCACAGAATCTGACAAATGATAAATGGTCCACAACATAACAGTCAGTTTCTGTCCTTCTTTCCAGCATAATCTCACATTTTCTGCAGATGCACAGTAATTCTAATTACCCTTAGTTAGACGTATCTGTCATTTCTAGCCATGAGAGAAGCAGTTATGAAATGCAAAGAACCTGCACCTACATAGGAAATAAACCCCATACCAGCTGTCCTGCCAGCTGTTTTTATTGTGTGGATTTGATAAGAAGGGAAGAAGAGAGCTCTTATCTGAAGTGTTTAGGTTGAATTCAGATTCCATCCTAAAACTACATTTTTTGAAATCCCCAATATTTCATGAGTTGTTACCATCTTACAGTTTCCTTGACTTTAAATGGCAGCTACTATGCAGGGTTGCACAGCCAAAATGTCAAAAATCTTAATTTTTAACAGGATGCCCTCTGAGACTGGCAGTCTTGATTTGAGCTCATCTGGCTTGATGGAAATTGTCTTGATTGTTGATGTGCTGGTAAACACACATGAAAAGCAGCCAATTAGTCATTAGTGTACTTATTTAAAGGGGCTAAGACAGCTTCTGTCATTAAAAAATAAAATCGGGCTCTGCCAAGCAATTCAATTTAATATGTGCTAAGGAAAATGAAAGAGATTTAAAGTCATAGTTTTTTTTTCCAAATGCGAACAAAGTTTCTAAAATAAAATAATGCTTCTTGGTTCTGGCTGGTTCACTGGATGAATGTGTTCCATGTGCTGTGCTAGTCAGATGCTATAATAATTTTAAATGGCCTCAGACTAATTTATGCAAGAAAATGGGGGTTTGGTTAATAAAGAGGAAATTTAAACTTTGATTAAAAATGTAATATAATTGCTGTGCAAGCAGTTGTGTGCCTTGATGCTAATCTGTGGCCAAGCTATATATTAAGTATTTAAATATTGTTGTCAATCAGTATATACGTTTTTGCAACAAGCCCTCACTGGCCTCTGTAGCTACAAGCACTGTGGAGCAATTCATTCTCAAAGTTCAAGGTAAAAGCACTGATGTTGTTCAAGTAATTTTCTAGCAAAAAAATACTGATTGCATCCCCATTCCTCAGTAGCAGCGGGCTAGGGAATCTCTCCCTGCACCCACTGACAAAATTCAAAGCGGCACGGCTGTGAAGTACAGCTACATCGTTTATTCACAGGAAACTGAATAAGAGTACTACAAGTCTCATCTGTCACAGTGGCAGATGGCTTGTTGTTCTCAATGAACTGAGTGGGTGCTTCATTGACACTTGCTACAACTTTCTAATGGAAAGCCCACTCAGATGTTATGGGCAGAAAGCTGTAGCAAGAGTTTGCAGTTGCATGACATTGCACCCACGATCTACTAATCATGGGTACAATGCTTCTCATAGAAAAAAAATAACAAATTAAAATTTTTGTAAACTGCAAAACGTTCATTTTTTTTTTTTTTTTTCAAAAGGTGAACTTGTCCTTTAACCACTTCCCGCCCGTAGGACATCATATGACGTCCTCGGGTTAAAGTGCTTATATCGGGATGATGCCTACACCTGCAGGCATCATCCTGTTATGAAATTTTTAAGAGCCAATTCCCTGTTACAGAAGTGATTTGAGTGGCTGAACAGCCAATTGATCACTTCTGTGGGTGGCAGAATGTTGTCAATAGACCCTAAATCTCTCCATAAAGAGGACCTGTAATGGCCCATGCTTTCACAAGGGATGTTGTTCATCAGTTGTGAAAGCAATAAAATTTATTTAAAAAATTAAAGCTCCCCCCCTTCCTTCTGCGTAAGTCTCACACACATATGTAAACAGTTACTTGTGAGGTATCGTTATGAACGTCAGAGTGAGAGCAATAATTTTAGCTCCAGACCTCCTGTGCAACTTTAACGTGGTAATCTGTTATGGCTTTTAAAGCTTCGCCTATGGATATTTTAAGGTATCGTAGTTTGGGCCTGCTGCACAGCCGTACGCAATTTTACAGCGTAACATGTTAGGTATCTAGTTACTCAGCGTAACATTGTCTTTTATATTTTAACAAAAAAAGTAGGTATTAGTGTCTGTATGAAATAAAATTAATTTTTTAGTGTCCCCCCCCCCCCCATCCCCCAATAAATTGGCGTTTCAAAAGCGCTGCGCAAATACTGTTTGACATAAAACATTTCAACACCTACCATTTTTTTCTCTAGGGCCTCTGCAAAAAAAATGCATATATATATTCTTTGGGGGTTCTAAGTAATTTTCTAGCAAAAAAAATGATTTTTGCATATAAAAGAGAAATGTCAGAATTGGCCCGGTGGAGGACTGGTTAATTGAATATCAACATGCTTGCATTTTTTATGCATTGCAGAGAGTTTGTATGTGCAGTATTGAGTGGAAGGACCCCTAGTTATAATAAAACCATACAGCTTATGGTGAGGAGGGACTAAGTAAGGGACCGAGTAACTTAAAGTAACATTAAAGCTTCAAGTTTTTTTAATTAAAATAACAAACATGTCATACTTACCTGCTCTATGCAATGATTCTACATAGAACAGCCCCGATCCTCCTTTTCTCTGGTCCACTGCAGGCGCTCCTGGCTCCTCCCTCCACTGAGTGAACACCATAGGAAAAAGCACTGACACTGTACTAATGATACTGGGCAGGAAGGGGTTAACATCTGGGGCAATCAAAGGGTTCACAGTGTGTTGTTTTACATGATGTGCTGTGTCTGTTTTACTAGGGAGACATGTTGCTGTGTATATCTCTGCTGTGCAGCAGCATGTCCTTGCTGGCAGTAAAGAGACCTGTGTTGTTTACACACAGGTCCCTCCCCTGTCAGTTCCACATGGCAATCATCAGGTGCCGGCGGGGAATCTTTGGCCGGGAACTAGTGATTGACATCCCTAGCCGCCTAGGGCGGCGCGCGTGCCTCCTACCCAGAAATGCAAATCATGTATACCCCTGCAGCAGTAGTTATACTATAGGGCGGCGGGAAAGAGTAACTCCCCAAGAGTAACAAACTTTGTTGGAGAGTCCTACCTTTTTGTTATTCTGAAGAAATAGCCGTTTGGGTCCATGTGTAGAGTGAACCTATATGGGAGTTTATAATTATCAATCAGATGCTGCAAGGCTTGAATGATGAACATTGCAGGGTCTTCATCCCCTTAGTTGTGTTTTCCCTTTGGGAGTATTTCTGACTTGTATCTTAGTGCAGATTTCTGGGAAAATCAATGAGCCAATCACACCAATGAAAACAATCTTAAAGTGGAAGTAAAGCAAAAACCTAACTGTCAGACCTCAGCCCTTCTCACCAAACTCGTGACCGAAGGACCAGCCAGTCTAAAACCAGGCTGTCATGTGCGTAACAATGCCACGCCCAGCTGCACTCTGCACACAGATTTTCCAGCTAATGGACCACAGTCAGTGTACCTGCAGCCTGAGAGCGATTGTTACTGGGTCAGGTTAATTACGCAATTAACCCTTGACACTGTCACCACCTCCTTTTTATACAGAGAAGGAGGAAACTCGGCAATATTAGCAATACACTATTATGTTGAATAATCGTCCGTATACCACTGTCACCGCAGGCAGGGATATATAGAGGTTTAAAAACACATAGTAGCGCTCTTCAGAGACAGGGATTCTTAGTTTGCATTAAAGAGCTTTAGAAACAGTTCAACACTTTCAGAAAGTAAGATTCATTACTAAAAGGTCAAAAGGGTGCAATAAAAATATTTAGAGAAAAAGATGTAGCCAATATATATATATATATATATATATATATATATATATATATATATATATATATATATAAATACAGAGAGCAATAACACAGCAAAGAGATAACCGAAAGAAATTTAGAGAGGTAAAGTACCTGCCAAAAGTCCTGGGTTAAGCAGATCAAGTTTCTTGAGCAAAGGGGCCTTTTCTCCCAAAGTTGGTTCCGATGTTAAAAGGGAGGATTCTTCAACTTCAACACAACTCAGCTTAGCTTAACTTTCTGCTCCAAGCATAACAGCCTTTCTAGGAACTCAGCAGGGTGTCCCCTTGAAGCAGAGAACCAATCGCCTCATTTGGGGAGGGTGTTGGAGGCGGAGACCCAAGCTAGATTTCATGTCTAGTTATGAAATATGACATACCTACTTGGGACGGTTAAGGAGATATCATTTTCTGCTCTCCTGTAGATTTCAGCTAGGGGGTGTAATATATCAGGTGACTTGTATTAAAGTGACCGATCTGAATATATGCCTGGTCTCCTTGTAAGTCTTTCATATTCCAAGATATGAAATCATAGGGGAAAGTGGATTTTGAATGTGATGTCTGTTTTACGGCTTATCTGGAATGTCTTTGAAGCTCAGTGAAGGACTGGTTTATGGCTTTACGATACCTTTTCCAAGCAAGAGTCTCGCAGACATAAGGGGGCCAGGCTAATTGGGGTTTATAACCATGAAGCCCTCCCACTGTGCTTGCTGCCTGTGATCTCTGGCATCATACAGACCACATTCCTGAGGGAGGAGGGAAATTGGAGGGAAGCTGCTTTGGGAGTAGAAATGGTACAAGATGGAGGATCCTTAGCAAGATGGATGACCGCGTCCATCTCTGTGTGCAAAATTGCTACACTAACCAACTCTAAACCTACTCTCTGGCACATTCTAAGCCTATTCTATCTAGCGCTAAAAAAATAAAATCACTATACTTACCTTTTCTTTAGCTGCTTTGGTCTGGTCCTGCCAGCAGCGGCTTCAGTGTGTAGGAGAGGCAGCTGACAACGAAAGTCCCATAGTAATGCAGGTCATAGACTATTCGTTTATTGGCCATTGTTTCATCCGCAAGAATAACCGGCCGATTTTCGCACTGTTAGTGGGGCAATGGCATCTTACGATTTTCGCGGTTCCTCCTCATTTCATTTATCGGTCATGCTGGAAAATTTGTGAAAAATGGCTGATTTTCTTAATCATTGGTGGCAACATCGGTTTACAGAACGAATGATGTTTTGTTTTTCGGACGATAAATCGGCCGGTAAACGAACCATATATGGCCTGCATTAGTCTATGGTTGACGTCACTTCCCAGGCATTTCCCAGCCACTGTTGGCTGTCTCCTGCACACAGAAGGTGCCACTGGAGACCAGACCAGAGAAGACTGCAGTATAGGTAAATATAACGTGTTTTTTTTTTTTTTTAGGGCTTGATAGATTAGACTTAGAATGTGGCTGAAAGTGGATTTAGAGGTAGTTAGGTTTTGTCTTGACTTCCACTTTAAGTCCTCACGCACACTGGACGCTTTTGATGTTTTTTTTTCTACAGCCAGTAAACTCCCCAGCATGGTATCCTATGTGTCCATGCACACATAGACTGTAATCAGCGTTTTTTGGCATGGGCATTTTTTGGTTGGAAAAAAAACCCAGGACTAGTGGGTTTCTAGTTTTTTAGCTGTAAAAACGCTCTAGTGCTGTAAAGCGCGGCAAACCAGTGTTTTTGGACTTTTTTTGAGCAAAAAAAACCTGACTTTACACAGCTAACGTTACCAGAATTATTAAAACGCCCCGTGTGCATGAAACCTAATAGATTCCTCCATCCATATTATACAGCATGGATAGACAAATGTGCAGTGCTGGCTATCAGATTAAGGCAGCCTGTGTCAGCAACTGTCATAGTACCTAAACATTGACTGCAAGTGATTGGATGCTGCTGCTGTTTAGCCTACAATTTTTCAATTGAAGAATGTCAGAGTGGGGCCAACTGGGGAACCTTGAATTTTAGCGAGTTCATCAGGAACTGGCTGAAGTTTGCCAGCTTATATGTCCATGTGCTAGAAATTCTGTATACAGCCCTACAGACAGTGCATAGTCCACATGTGCTTTTCTAGTTCACTGCAACAAGGAAACCAGAAACTATTTGGTGAAAAGCCATAGATTTTACCATAGATGCAGCTACAAATTTATAAACACTGCCATCTACTGGTTGAAAAATTATATCTCTACTGAATACTGATGGAGTTGTTGCACAAATTACATGAACACTGTATTCCAGCACCATGTATTAATGATAACCAGAGTCTAGGTCCTGGATACTTTCCATTTAATATGTGTAACCACATCCATTCTCTGCCATTTATATGAAGCAAGTGTAATTTGGAGACTTCTCACATAAAAATAAGGTTCTCTAGTCAGGCACACTGCTTGTTTTCGCACACTGACTAATGCAGATTATGTTAATTATTACTAAAATTAAAACAAAAAAAGGTTCACAAAATGTCTAATTACAAACCAAGAACCATCTCCGAGAGTCCCAAAGCAGTCATAAGACTGTTCCTTAGAAGATGAAGGAAAGATGATTTTTCAAAAGCACGAATTATAACCATGAAACAAATGCTATGCTGAATTGGTTTCAGAATCCCTTATAAGGATACAGTAGACAGATCATTTGTGGTCCCTGGTATACAAAACATAAAGAGTAAGGCTGCCCATACATGGTTGGATCATTCTCCGAGAACAACAGTCTGTGTGAAGTATTCCCATTCTGGTATTAATTGCAGATCCGCCAAAATCATTATCCCCCCTCACAAACTGTGTCACTGCAGTTACGATTCCTCTTGTATGTTTATGAGATAATGAGATTGTATGAGTTTCATATTAAGTTAGATTTAGGCTCCATGTACACTGCAGCTGATAAACTCACGTTTAGGAGCTTTTCTGCGTTTTTTTTCAGAAGCCCCTGAACTCACCCTAATGTTTTCCTATGTGTCCATGTACACATAGTCGTTTACAGGCAGTTGAGTTTACAGTTGTTTTTTTGAACACAGCATTTCAGAAGTAGATTTTGTCAGCGTTTCAACTGCCAAATGCTTGTAAACGCGGCTAATTGCGTTTAAGCGTTTGTGGTTGGAAATTTTTTTTAACTCTTCCATTTCCAGATGCTGTCCAGAGCCTTTTTTCATCATGAAAAATGCATGCAAAGTGTTTTCCCAGTACTTAAATGGACCTGGTACAGCACACTTTGAGGTTTCGCATGAAAGAAAATATGTGAGACACTGCTGCAATAATGTCTGCACAGAAATGAGCTGGAACACATCCAAACACCACAAAAAAAAAAAAAGAGAGAGCTAATCTCAACAAATACTGCTCTCTCTGCTTCTACTCTTTCTATTTCTCTCAAACAGTCTAAAATAGTTAATAATTTACCATTTTCCAGTGCATTCTGGGCATTTTGGAGGTTCTCCTTTGCTTATCTTTAAAAAACGCTTCTGAGCGCAAACGCGGCTAAACGCACACAAACGTGGTATGCAAACGCGCCAAAACTGCCGTTTTTTTAACCTGCGTTTTCCTGCTGTCAATTTCCAACGTTCAGAAGAGTTCTCCAAAAGCACCGTGTACATGGAGCCTTGGGCAGTTCTACTGGTGCCATTTTACTGGTCTGTGCTTTAAAATGTTTGCCTGCTGTTCTACTTTACAAAAAAATAAGGGTCATTGTGACAAATAAACCAGAAATGGTATTTTGCTTCAACTTCACAGGAAATAAAGGCTTAGATTCCAAATAAGAAAAAAAAATCTAATTATTTCACTTATTTTTGCTGTGATTTTTTTTGATCACCAGTCTGTCAGATCCCAATTAGTTGTTAGCTGGCGTGGGTGTATTATGTCTCAGCACCTGGCTGCGTTCTGCTTTAGCACTGTGATGATTTTTAAAATTTGTATTAGCAAGGGATTTATCTCTTTATTTCCTGTAAGTGTGTATGTAGAATAAAAAATAGCGTCAAAAGAGTAAAGAAATAGGAAACCATATGCACAGAAAACACCTAGACTACTTTATTGCTGCTTGATAAGGTGTACTTTTACATTTAACCACTTGCCCTCAAAAGGATTTACCCCCCTTCCTGACCAGGCCATTTTTTGTGATACGGCGCTGCATTACTTTAACTGACAATTGTGCGGTCATGCAATGCTACACCAAAATGAAATTTATGTAATTTGTTTCCACCAGATAAAGCTGTTTTCAGTGATTTTTGATCACCTCTGCGGTTTTTATTTTTTGTGGTATAAAAACAAAAAAGACTGACAATTTTGAAAATAAAACTATATTTTTTACTTTTTGCTATAAAACATATTCAGTAAAAAAAAAAAAATCAAATTTCTTCATAAATTTAGGCCAAAATGTATTCTGCTACATGTCTTTGCTCAAAAAAAACCCCCATACATGTAAATTAATTGGTTTACATGAAAGTTATAGCACCTGCAAATGGCGGTGTGTATATACAGTATAATGGAATTTTTTTTAAAATTGTTTTATACTAGTAATGGCAGCGATTAGCAACTTATAGCGGGACTGCGGCAGGAATGCTGACACTGGGTGGGAACTGACTAACTGCCACTGACATACCAATGAATGTGAAACTGTACTGACACTTGGCAGGAAGGGGTTAACATCTGGGGGCGATCAAAGGGTTAACTGCGTGCTGTGTGTGTTTTACTAGGCAATCATGCTGCTATGTATTTCTCTGCTGTGCAGAGAAATACATAGCAGCATGTTCTTGCTGGCAGGAGAGAGACCTGTGTTTTACACACAGGTCTCTCCCCTGTCAGTGTTACTCGGCGATCATCAGGTGCCGGTGGGGAATCTCCGGCTGGGACCCAGTGATTTACACCTCTAGCCGCCAATGGTGGCACGAGTAGGGGGGCATGCGCACGCCCCCTACACTGAAATGCAAATCACGTATGTATACATGACTTTGCGGAGCCCTCCTGCCCTGTAGCAGTATTTCTGCTATAGGGTGGGGGAAAGAGGTTAACAAATTGAAATAAGGCAGCATATCACATATGATACTCTTTCCATTTAAAAACTGGCTGCATGATATCCTTCACACTTCAATGTCTGTAAAAGTGTTTGTGCTACTGCAAGATTCCTTTGTGTCTGGCTGAAGGTAATTCACGCTTTGTCAGTCCTTACTCAGTATAAACAGTAAAGCAGGCTTGAACATTTTCACCCGTCCATCCAGTGACAGATTGCACAGGAAAGAGCAGCAATACCTGCTTGCCTAAACACAATTTAAGGCCTCACTTATCAAGCCATGTTCTGCACTGACGGCTCTTTGTGTCTGCTACAGGATTTACCTCTAGTTCTCAATTCTCTATGTACTGATGTGCTCATACGTTTACATACCCCTGGCAGCATTTGTAACACTTTCTAAGTTTGCATGCCCTTATATTAATATTCCTAGGTCCTAATATTGTGTATTGCACCCATTTCTTTTAATGACGGCTTGCAGTGTTAGTCCTCATGCACACTGGATGTTTTTACAGTGGCTGTTTTTGGATTTTGATGTTTTTTTCTACAGCCAGTAAACCCCCCAGCATGTTATCCTATATGTCCATGCACACATAGACTGCAATCAACGTTTTTTGGCTGGAAAAAAACCCAGGACTAGTGGGTTTCTAGAGGAGTTTTTTAGCTGTAAAAATGCTCTAACGCTGTAAAACACAGCAAACCGGAGTTTTTGGACTGTTTTTTACCAAAATATTTTTTTTTATGGTAAAAAAAATGCTAAAAAAAGCAAACGCAGAAAAATGCAGCTAAACGCCAATGTAAAAACACTGAAAAAAGCTGAAAAACTCCAGTTTTTAACATGACTTTACACAGCTAACGTTACCAGCATTATCAAAACATCCAGTGCGCATGAGAACTTATGTGATAGTTGTGCATAAGGCCCTCTTCTTTTTCATGTTGTAAAGCAGGCCATTCTTTTCAGCAAAAAGCCTCTAGGTCTTGTCAATTCTTTGGATGTCAAGCATGGTTATGGCCCCTGTGCATCTTCTAAACAGATGGGTGCAAATTTTCTTATAGTATTTTTTCATAAAATTCTGCATTCATTTTGCCATCAATGTTGACTCGCTAACAAAAATGGTAAAACGGCCATCAAAACTAGCAGAGATCTGCTTCCATGCATCACAGAAAATATCCTGCCATTTTATACACTTTGTTGACTCCCCTCCACGCATTTATGGTTGTGACTTTAAAGTCTCAAGGTTTTTTACCTTGATGCATTCTATGAGTATACCTGAGCCCCATTGCTATCCAGCGCTGTGCACGAGAGCTGTGGCTCTATCCCTCCTCACTGCGCAGATTGATAGCAGCTGGAGCCATTCGTTCCCGCTTCTGTCAGTCAAATCCAGTGACGAGGGACCGAGGAGCACGCCGAGCTGCCCTGTCTGTGTCAATAGATGTTGGCAAGGGGGTGCAGGATTGAGTCCACATGAGTGCCCCCATTTAAAGCATCTTTCTATGGCAGCACTGGATAAGGGGGAGGAGCCAGGAGCGCTGGCGGGAAAACTGAGCCTGAACCGTTGATACAAGGTAGGATGGAGCCATGCTTTCATGTTGTTTACTCCAAATTCTGACCCTACCATCTGAATGTTGAGCAACCAGTCTGCCTATTTTCCTCTGACCTCTGACATCAACAAGGCATTTTCATCAACACAACTGCCACTTACTGGATATTTTCTCTTTTTCTGACCATTCCATGTAAACCCTAGAGATGGTTGTGCGTGAAAATCCCAGCAGATCAGCAGTTTTTTAAATACCCAGTCCAGCCTAGAATATAAAGGATGCGGCGCTATATCACAACTATAATTATGCAAAAACGTCCAAGATATATAGTGATTAGGTGACTAATGAAAAACACAAACATTATGTCACAAGCAGAGTAACATGCAGTGCAAAATAGTCTTAGTGATAATCCCTCTCCTTCAAAAAGTGCTTCTTCCACGCGGTGATAGTGAGAAGGGTAAGGCTGTGCACTCACCAGATGCACAGTTTAACTGCGCATTTAAAGATGAACTATTTACTGGATCCACTGGTAGCTCCTAAAGGTCAGGTCAGGCCAGATATTCCTCCCCCTGCTGGGTGTTGCTGACAATCCACAGTCTCCCCTTTGGGTGGCTCTATAGGTGATAGGTGACTCACCAAGGGCCACAAAGAAAGGAGACCAATAGCGTGATACCGTTTTTAAAGGTTTGGATTTTATTTCCATACAGTATACAGGTAAAGGAATAAAAAAACACTGACCATGAGGTGAATTTAAAAGATGGCCGCCGGGACCTCCATGGTGCCGGCGGCAGAGAGATAATGACACTGTAGCTCCTGAAGGAGGAATATCTGGCCTGACCTGACCTTTAGGAGCTACCAGTGGATCCAGTAAATAGTTCATCTTTAAATGCTCAGTTAAACTGTGCATCTGGTGAGTGCACAGCCTTACCCTTCTCACTATCACCGCGTGGAAGAAGCACTTTTTGAAGGAGAGGGATTGTCACTAAGACTATTTTGCACTGCATGTTAATCTGCTTGTGACATAATGTTTGTGTTTTTCATTACTCACCTAATCACTATATATCTTGGACGTTTTTGCATAATTATAGTTGTGATATAGCGCCGCATCCTTTATATTCTATGTGTTTGCAAGGTTTTTTGGTATCCTTTTTTGATGCTTGGCCGCTTTATTTCATGCATAGCGCTCACAACTTTCCTTAAAGCTTGACTCAGTCCAGCCTGTCTGGCACCAACAACCATGCCACATTCAAAGTTACTTAAATCCCCTTTCTTCTCCATTCTGATGCTCGGTTTGAACTTCAGCAAGTAGTCCTCACCATGTCTAGATGCCACAGTTGCTGACATGTGTTTGGCTGATTTGCAATTTGTGTTACCAAGCACTTGAACAAATGTATCTAATAAAGTGGCCGGTGAGTGCATTAAATGCAGGCTGTTTTGTGGCATTGGTGCAGCAATACAGTTACCATGTACACACACATACACACACACACGCACACTAGGTGGTCATAGTGCTAATTAGTTAACTCAAAGAGTAACTCCACTTTTGTTGAGAAATAACATTCCCCTCTGGGTGATCTGTGTACATTGCAGGAATTTTAACAAATTCTGTTGCAGATTTCTACCGTTTGTTATTTGGAGAAAATAGCTGTTTGTTTGTCTGTGTGCAGAGTGAATCTGTATGGGAGTGATTTCGTAATTATCAATCAGCTGCTGCACCTTCAGGGCTCTAATGAAGAAAATTGCAGGGTCTGCGCCCCTTTAGGTGTGTTTCCCTCTTGGAAGTATCTCACTAAAAAAGGATATTTTTGTTGCAGGGGTTGCCCAAAATCTGACTAAGTGCAGACTTCTGGGAAAATCAGTGAGCCAATTACACAAGCAGGAATAACATATCTGGGGAGGCGTTCTGTACACCGTCTGTGTACAAAACGCCTCCAGGTAGCCATATTGCATTGCATTTTACAGAAAATTACAGCACTGCAGATTGAAAAGGAAAAGTAATATTTTTTACAACATTTAAGTACAATATCACTTTTCTCATTTGTATATGCTATATTATTTTATTTTTATTTGCTTTTTTTTTTTCACACGAAAGTGGAGTTACCCTTTAAGTAAATATGTAAGCAAGTGTAAATCTCTATGGGTTTTATTAACGAATGTCTACAATATCTATAGGGTACCTATCCTTACCTTTCTCCACCGCTGTAGTTCTGAATGGACAATATGTTTGTGCTACTATGGACTTCTTGTGGATAGTTATTAACAGTATTTTGGTTTTTAAGAGTACCTAGCAGTTGTGGTGTTTGCTAACTAGCTTAAAGCGGAGCTCCACCCAAAAGGGGAAGTTCCACTTTAAGGACTGCTCCCCCGCTCCCCATTAAGGATTGGCACCTTTGGGGGCGGAGGGGGAGCGAGTACCCAAATTTGACAGGTACCCGCTCCCACTTCCGGTCTGATCGCTTAGGCGATCGGAAACGGAAGGTGTTCTTCCTCCCTCCCTTCCTGTAGACTTTTGGGACACATGACAGGTCCCAGAAGACTACAGGACCATTCATGAAGCACAGTGCTACTCGTGCATGCGCAGTGGGTACCTGGCTGTGAAGCTGCAAGCTATCACAGTCGGGTGCCCACATTGAAGATGCCAGACTCCTGGAATCCAGGACGGTCGGTGAAACTGGCTGCGGGGGACATACCACAGACAGACCAAGGGACAGGTAAGTGGCTGTTTTTTAAAAGTCAGCAGCTACAGTTTTTTAGCTGCTGACTTTTATTTTTGAACAGGTGAGTGGAACTCCACTTTAAACATTAACTAGGTAAACCTTTTATTTGGTTCAAAATTACTTTTACATGTACAATATGCACTGCTCAAAAAAATTAAAGGAACACTTTTTTTAATCAGAGTATAGCATCAAATCAGTTAAACTCCTGGGACATTGATCTGGTCAGTTAAGTAGCAGAGGGGGTTGTAAACCAGTTTCAGCTGCTTTGATGTTAATGAATTAGTGTTAATGAGGTTGCACAGGCAGTCCAACTCCTCCAGGATGGCACAGCAATACGTGCCATTGCCAGAAGGTTTTCTGTGTCTCCCAGCACAGCCTCAAGAGCATGGAGGAGCTTCCAGGAGACAGGCAGTTACTCTAGGGGAGCTGGACCGGGTCCTTAACCCATTGGCAGTATCTGCTTCTTTGTACAAGAAGGAACAGGATGAGCACTGCCAGAGCCCTACAAAATTACTTCCAGCAGGCCACTGGTGTGAATGTCTCTGACGAAACAATCAGAAAGACTTCATGAGGGTGGCCTGAGCGCCCGACATCCCCTAATGGGCCCTGTGCTCACTGCCTAGCACCATAGAGCTCGATTGGCATTTGCTATTGAACACCAGAATTGGCAGGTCCGCCACTGGCACCCTGTGTTTTTCACAGATGAGAGCAGGTTCACCCTGAGCACATGTTACAGACGTGAAAGGGTCTGGAGAAGATGTGAAGAACATTATGATGCCTGTAACATTGTTCAGCATGACCATTTTGGTGGTGGGTCAGTGATGGTCTGGAGAGGCATATCCATGGAGGGACACACAGACCTCAACAGGATAGACAATGGCACCCTGATTGCCATTAGGTATTGGGGAGAAATGCTTGGACCCATTGTCAGACCCTATGCTGCTGCAGTGGGTCCTGGGTTCCTCATGGTGCACGACAATGCCCAGCCTTATGTGGCGAGAGTATGCAGGCAGTTCCTGGAGGATGAAGGAATTGATATCATTAAATGGCCCACACTCTCGCCTGACTTAAATCTAATAGAACACCTCTGGGATATCATGTTTCGGTCCATTCAATGCTGCCAGGTTGCACCTCGGACTGTCCAGGAGCTCAGTAATGCCCTGGTCCAGATCTGGGAGGAAATACCTCAAGACGCCAACCGTCGTCTCATTAGGAGCATGCCCCGACATTGTCAGGCATGCATACAAGCACGTGGGGGCCATACAAACTACTGAGTACCATTTTGAGTTGCTGCAATGAAATTTCAGCAAAATGGACTAGCCTATTGTATCATTTTGCAGCCTTATGTTCCTAACACATTACCCAGTCCATATCAGTATATATATCCAGCATGATATTTTCCCCCATTGAGATCTGATGTGTTTTCAAAGTGTTCCTATAATTTTTTTGAGCAGTGTATTTATAGTGTATGTGACTGGGGCAAGCAATAATAGGCAGAGATTGCATATTTTGGTAGACCTGCTATGTTATTGTTTTATCCGAGAGCTTACTCAACTTCTGTGGTCAAGGTCAGCCTTTGTGTAGGATCATGGAAAGCATACGATGATGGTACACATGGTATACATAATTTTTAAGGTATGTCCAAGAGTGCCTTGCTAGAAAACTTGCACTTAGTATTAAATGGCAGACACTAGAGAATGATGTTGAATTAAAGTACAATTCAACCCTCTCATAAATGTGCCCTTGTCTATTAGGCAATGTACCTAATAGACCTATGGACTTTTTCTGTTTAGTTAAATCCTCCTTTAAATAAATCCCATGTCTCTTACACAATGTCCCTTGTAGGCACATGGAATTTTCTTAACGTTCCCTTATCTGTTAGGCCAAGTCTCTAGTATCTGCCTTGAACTTTTTCCTTTATTAAACTCTATTTTTTTTTCGGGTTTTAGAAGGGCACACACCATGCCTGTTCACCTCACACCTTTGCTAATTCTACTTTCTGCAATCATGCCTTGCACAGCAGCACATCTTCCTCCAATGACACGGACAATCCTATGCCTTCGTTGTGGAGTCTAGTCTGTATTTGTTGTAGAACTGTGCATCCTCAAGATATCTTGCAATTCTCACAGGGCATAATAGTGTTACTAAACCCATAACAGTAAAATCAGTCTGCTGCAAAGCATACCTGCTATACTCACTGTGGAACCTAAGGGGTTAATCCTCTGCATTGTGTAAAATAGATGTTTGATCCTGTCTTCTCTGATCCTCCCCTTCTTCTACTGTCCCCAACTCATCGTCTGATAGAACAAAGCCTTGGGGGCAATCTGCACATGCTCAGTTTGGTGTGTATTGCTAGAGAGCTTATTTTCTTGGGAGGGTGCATGTGATCAGCACAGGGCTAATCAGATCTGTCCAGACAGAGGGTCAAGGGTCCTTTAGTTTCATAGGACAGTGAGCGGAGAATGAAAATTCCTCCTACAAGCTTTAACCAGTGCTCTGCTGGACACAAGTTACAAGTCACAAGACTGTTGTATACAGCTGATGAGAAAAGGTATTTACCAGTTTGTATGTACTAAAATAATTTAATTTCCATGTTCTGTGTACTGTGGGAGACTGGATATAGTGAATGCAGGGTCCTGGGTTTAGTAACACTTTAAGAGTAATTGGAAGAAGGGTCAGCCGCACACCGGCGGATAGATGAATATAGTGTGTATTTATTAATCCATAGGACACACAAAACACCAGGACATAAATACAGGACCTGTTAACGTGTTTCACACGATCTCATGCTTAATCATAACCACACTTTAAGAGTGACAGTGCGGTTTCTGTTTAGGTAGCTACTCGGGAGCATTTTTAATCTAGGACTAGTAGAAAACAAGGAGATTGAAGAAAAGAAGTAGGAATGAAGGCTAGCCCTGGAACAATAGAAAATGCGTGGACATTTTATGAATATTTATTTTTAGGTTTTCATACAGTTTACCTGCAGATCTGTTTATTTCCATGGGATCCAGTGCAAGGTCAAGGCATTGCTGTGTTTTCTTTTAATTGTTCATAGGAAACCATGTAAAGGTTTAGGTAACCAATGGGAAAAAGTATTATCAACAAGTACTATTTTAAAGCAAAGCTCCTGGTTAGGAATATACAGTTATACTCTAACTTACACTGGACAGCAGGCAATCCCAGGTTCCTGCACTCAAGATTGTTATTCATCTTACATTCCCACATCAACGTCAAGTACCAGGGCACTCTGATCTGCAAAGAGTGCCTAACTTCCATGATCATCAGCTCTGGCCTGTCCCTTCCAACACTTACTCTTGGCTTATCACTGATAGGTGGCCTCAGGAACCAATATCATGGCATAATATACCGTATATTCCTGGCCTTGGGTATGATTTGACAAATTGACCATTTTTCCTTCAGTGAGACTGAAATCTGTAACAAGTCAGCCACTTTGAGTTTGTTGCAGAGGCGTACTATGAATGAATTCTAACTGTCATAAATACTCCGGGGATGTGAGATATGTTTGACATCCAAGCTTATGTGTGTCTTGAGGATTAGAGCTTGTGCAACATTACACTAAGCATTCCTGAAAATGGAATCTTAAACTGCACAGTCAATAAATCTCTAAGCAACATTTTTTTCAGTCTTTTTTTCCAGACTCCATATCACATGTGATCATGTGTTTCTAAACTCTGAATTCTCACTAGGGAAAAACATAACTATGCTTCAGTGCTAACTACAACAGACAAAGTATATGCCAATGTACTTCAACATTAAAAATTGTGTTTTATCTGTGTATTGTTCTGTTTGCTTATTTTTCAGGAAAAGTAGGATAACGCTCCAGTGTAAACTTCTTTTTCAATTCACATTCAGTTAAATTAAAAATGGCATAGGACAAAGGGAGGCAAAATCTTCCAATTTACTGGTATTGCAATACAGTCTTCCTACATCAGGAACTCTCTGCATATGTTAAAGTGGTTGTAAAGGCAGAAGGTTTTTTTTTTCTTTTTAATCTTACCCCCTCCCAAATACATACTAAAGCCCGATCTCGATTCATCGTCGAGGCTCTCTCGGTTCTCTCGCTCCTCACTGTCTCAGAGCAGCAGGACCCATTGGTCCTTGCTGATGTCAATCAGAGCCAGTGACAAGGATTGGGGGGTGGGGTCGAGCCCCATTCTGTGTGTCTTATGGACACACAGAGTAGAGCTCGGAAGTGAGCATCCAAGAGTGCCACCAGAGCAAGCTGCTTGCTCTGGGGGCAGATGGAAGGGGGGAGCGGAGCTAGTAGAGCTGGAGGGGGACTCGAGAAGAGGACGATCAGGGCTGTTCTGTGTAAAACTACTGAACATAGCAGGTTGGTATAATATGTTTATTATTTTAATAAAATATAAAATAACCTTTACAATAATGAAAAGGCTTGTAGTGCCACCAAAAGTTGGAGACTTGAATGTCTCCCCGCCAGTGCTCAGAATGTGGGAACGGGCATGTGAGTTCATTGATCCAGAAGTGTAAGTACACTGTAGATTAGACACCACTCAGACCGACCACTGCTCAGACCGACCCGGTGCTTGTGATGTATGGATTCAGCCTGCGCTGCTATGGCCACGCTCCCTGATGCTTTTTGCCTGGGAGCATGGCTGGAGCAGTGCTGGCTGAGTCCATACACCATGTAAGCACTGGGTCAGTCTGAGCAGCTTCTCATCTATGGTAACCTTTACAATCACTTTAGGACTACATAATGACTATTGACTTTCCTATGTGAGCCCAAACATACATAGGAATAAAAGGAACTTATATAGGACTTTGTTTAACCTTCGTTCAGAGCCAGATTTACCATTAGGCACAGTAGGCAAAGACAAAGAGGCCAGCTTTCTATATAAACTTTTTTGCAGTATGTGTAATTAATCTGCTGGAAACAATATGAGTAGCCAATAAGTGAAGCGAACAACTCAACAATGTCTTCTTAGCCAGGTTAGAGCCACTATAAAAATGTTCTGTGTAAAGAGGTGATCCAGCCAGAGGAACCTTGCTTTGGACAGAAAAGGTTGGGTGCTCTGGTGGAAATCTGGCCTTGTATTCATTGCTTTAGTTCGGGGCTCTATGCCAGGACTTTGTCACAAGAATACTGAGGATGCATAGTGATATTGTTGTAGTGTTTAGCAGTGTTAGGTTGTGTTCCCAGGTCTCTAGATGCAAAAGCAGAGTGTCCAGGCTGTGCCTAAGCTATGCCCTCAATGTTCTCCTGGGAAGGCTGTGCCTGACCTATGCTCCAAATGTTCTGTTGGCAAAAGGGGGAGCTATACGGGAATCTATGTAAATCAACTGGGTGAAGACATGAAGCTTGATAGTGTGTTTTGTTGGAGGACAATTGACAAGGGTCAGAAAAAGCTATCAGGAACTACATTTTCATACCCATAGGGACATGAGGCTCAATTTGCAAAGCTGACAGGCCACGATAAATATACATCACGCCTCAATACTCAATACTGCTTCCTGAGGCTACCTGTAAATAAATGCAGGATGCTAGCTTGACAAAAAAAAAAAAAAAAAGTACTGTATGTGAAAATAAATTGGTCAAGGCCTGTTAACTCCATACCTAAAGATATACATGCTATTCATATTCATAAATGTTATATACAGCCAGGTCAAAAAAAGTAATTTGTCCAGTGGAGATGTATGTAAAATATATTTGTAGGCATTTGCTTATAATATGTCTTAAAATGTAAGTTAACTCTTGTTAAGAAAAAACCCTCTGGGTAATTAATGTATAGTACAAGGATTTAACAAACTTTAATTTCGTTTTTCTGTTCTGAGGAGGAAGCCGTTTTTCACCTGGTCCTTTCCAGCCTATTGGGAGGGTTTGCACTCATTATAACCTATTAAATAAAAAACTTGTGTTGCGCTAAGTGAAATATAATTACCTCAAAAAATTCATGAATAATATACAAATAATATATGTCAAATAGAGGGTAAACAAGTAAACACTCAAGAGTGAACCATTGCCACAACACATATAAATTAAATAAAACAGTCCTTACAGAGTGTATAGAACAGTCCCCTTTTTTTCTCTGATGAATGATGAAATATCTTCACTCCAATATAACCACCAACGTGAATTTGCACCACCATGATATCAAATTGGAGACTCACCTGATCCTTTGACCTTTTAATTATAGGGGGTCAATACAGGCCCAATATATATAATCCTGTCTAGGCTCATATGTCTCAGACCAGATCACGTGCACCACTCGAGGCTCCTCAGTCCATCCTGATGTTATGGGGTCAACGTATACTCATGTGAAAATAAAGAGGTGCCTCTCATAGTGCACTAAGTTAAGGCTAATTTATAAAGAACGAAAATGCACTTACAAGCTTAACCTCCCTAGTGGTCTGATTATGTCCATATTTCTGTGCTCAAAGCGGTACATTTTTTAGCCTGGAAATATGTCGTTTTTTTATTGTAGGCCTGTAATTTTTAGGAATAACTCACTGAAATCTGTCCGAACAAGAGTCTAGTAAACATCCCGGGTATGATAACATTTGAAATTCGAAATCATAAATTATAATTTAATAAATAATCATAAAAAGAATAATATAATAATAAATTTAATTCAATAATGTAATCACACCAAAAACACTGAAATTTGAAATAGAGCTCCAAGTTCGCACATCACTGAGCAAAGTCGCAAAATCATTTTCAGTGTCTGATGACGAATTTCCCCACGAATCATTATCACTCAATTCTGCAAGTGGTTCTAATTTACTATCGCTGTTCTCTAGCTGGTCTAAAACCTCTTTTGACCTAAAGGGACGCTTTTTGGACGCCATGGACATTTCTCAGTTTCCAGGTAGAAAGAACAGTAAAAATGCAGGCAGGGCACAGGACAAAGCACTCGGGACAAAATGTATGTGAAATGGTTTGATACAATAATGTTATACTGTGTGATTTTAGTGCATTTAGTGAATGTCACTTTTTGACATTTTAAATTTCCTGCCGGTTACATCCCCCGTACGTCCCGACGTCGCAGGGAACGGAACCCGGAAGACAGATTCCGGCATTGGCCAGAGGAGATGGCCAGGGACACTGCAGGGGGGACATCACGGGAGCGCAGGACAAGGTAAGTACAGAAGGGATCCCGGAGCAATGCTGAAAGGTATTCCAGAGTGTAGTTTGGGGTTACTGCTTGTGGTGTTGAAACTTTACCCCGAGCTACACTCGGGAATACCTCCAGGGAGGTTAAAAACATCAATCGGGAGAAACAAGCTAAAATGGCGATCCTTACGCGATGACGTCAGAAGGGAGGCTCCGTACACGATTTGTACACGATTAGGGTGAGGTATTAGCGCAGTTTTATTAATCTATATTGATCATTATAACCACCTAGTGCACTTTCAGTGTTCAAATGAGGAAAATTGATTATCTGCATTCCCTTAGGGAGTGTCTCACCAAAAATTAGATTTCTTTTGCAGTGGATGCCTAGAATGGTACTGTATCTTAGTGCAGATGTCTGATTGATAAAATAAGTGAACTAACCACAAAAGCAGAAAATTACATTTCTGGTGGTATTCTATACATCAACTGTTTACAGAATACCTTCAAGCAGCTTCAGACTGAAATGGAAAAGTAATTTTACATAAAATAACATTAAATTACAAAATGGCTTGTATAGCAATTTTTTCATATATATTATTGTTTTTTTGTATTTATTTTCAACAAAAGTGGAGTTATTTTAAAGATGACCTTCGGTAAAGACAAAACACAGCATTTAATATTTGGTATGTCTTTGATTTAGATATCTACATATTGGGGGAGATTTACTAAAACTGGTGCAGCTGTGCATAGTAACCAATCTCCTTCTAGGTTTTATGGTCAAAGCTTCATGGAACAAGATGAAGTTAGACGCTGATTGGTTACTGTGTACAACTGCACCCGATTTTGCGTGCACCTGTTTTAGTAAATCCCCCCGATTGTGTCTATGTATCTATGAGTTTTACAACTCCAACACGTTCAGTTTGCCTTCTGCTATACTAATGGCCATCAAGGAGTTTTGATGTCTGCTTTTGCTTTAGCTCACTTATCTTCCAATACTAATGCATTACTAACAAAACAACTTTGCAACTGTGTTGCAAGAAGATAATTAAAGGCAAAATACAGCCAAATCTTTTTTTGGCTGTACTTCTCCTGTGGATCACAGAAGTGCAGTTCATTCTGCATTCCTATCATCTGTTTTCAGCCGACAGCGGGATAAAGTCCGCTGCCAGCTGATGTCACTCAGCCGGTCCAGGCTGGGTAAAGATCCCGACCACATAGTCAGGATCCTCCCAGGAGTCTGGACTGACATCTGGCTCAGCCTCTTGGCTATCCGCTGAGAGACTGAGCCAGCAGCTCCCACCCCCTCCATAGCTCCAGTGACCGCTGGGGGGGGGGGGCAAAGCAGAGAGCTGGAGACTGTCAATCCTGGCTCTCTGCTCAGAGCAGAGGATGGGAATTGAGCAATCAGCTGTGTTTGATCGCTCATTTCTCACCCTTAGAACCAGCAGGGGACAGATGCAGCATCTTTTCAATGCTACTTCCACCTAGGTAAGTATAATTTAAAAAAATAATGACTAAACTTCTCTTTTAGGTATTTAGTAGGCTGTTGATTTTCTATTGATCGTTATCTTTTTTTCTTCCAAAAAGTGCATCCAAAAACCCAATCTAGAAATAGGCAAGCGGCTATTCTTATGTCTTATTTATTACTGAATTATGACTTAGAGTGTTTCAGTATGCATTGTGTCCATTATGTATTACTATGTAGAAAGGCTATAGATATGGTCATTGCACATCTGCTTATGTGAAATTAATGAAGCAAATGGCTATCTCAAGTATCTAAACCAATGTGTATAGAAATGTCAAACCTGATAATTCTGGTGTGTAGCACTGCTATCTTCATCAGTCTCAGGTTCCAATAAAACTATAATGGGCAATGATGGACAAGAGCAAGGCGAGCATTGCATTTGCCTGCTACACTGTCAGGTATTAAAAGACAACCATGCAGGATAAAAGCTATCAGTATGCTTGTATAGGTTTATGTACACTTCCAGTTTCTTTTTTCTGTTTTTGATTTGGACTGTAGCAGTACCTTTTTTTAAATGAGGGTTACAAATGATTTGACAGCATGTGTGCACAAATTTTGGATGGCGAACTGTATTGTTTATGGCTTTTGCCAGTTGCATGTAAAAATGTAGTGGTTTTCAGTAAATCTGTACTTGGATTAAATGATGACTTTTTATATCTGCCTGCTAAATGCCAGCAATAAATTATTGAGACTTTAAAAATGTACTGTCACCTTGCCTATGAAGAGCAAAGTGACAGTGTTTCTTCAAAGGCCCTTCCTTTACCTCTCCCTATACTCACTATTCCAGAAATTCCTCACTGCTCTTTCCTCTTCCATAGCCGGCACTGAACTGACTGGTGTGGGTGACCTGGGGGAGCAGTGACGTCACACACCTGGTCATGGGATGGTGCTCTTGTTAGAAATTGGCTGCTTGACTTAGTGTCAGGGATCTCCGCGACGCTGGTCTCGGTGCAGGCGCAGTGCGCCGCACTGTGCAGGGACGCGGGCACCAGGTCCTGGTCGACCGCGGCATTCAGGTTTGCGCATGCGCAGTAGGAACCGCGGTCGCGTGCCGGGCACCAATGACAGCGCAGGGCGCGATATTTAAATGGCCCTGAGCTGTCATTCAGTGCCTTCTGGTCTCTTCTGCATACCTGTACCTGTGATCCTGTTTCTCTGTAAGTTACTGACCCGGATTGGACCTGACCTTGCTGTATTCTCCTACCCTGACCCCTGGCTTGCCTGACCTCTCTCCTGGATGCCCCTTATTAGATCTGACCTCCTGTTGCTGACCTGGCGGGTGACCCGACTATTCTCTGCCCGCTGCTTTGTACCGCACCGACCCCACTGTTACCGACCCGGCTTGTATGACCTTGCATCTGCTCGTCCATCCATCCATCCCACCGGGGTCTCCCGACCTCCTCACATCAGGCTCTTCCCCGTGGGAGCCCCTGGCGAATACCCCTACCACTGACAGGTATACTCAGGAGCCACGACCTGGTCTCAGGGTACTCCAAGTCCATCCCCACCATCAGGGGCTCTGGTGAACAAGTACTCTGGGGCTTAGATTCCGTGCTCTGGGGACGCCTAATCAGTGGAGTGCTAGTGGTACCGCCAGGCGGTCCCTTACACTTGGTCACTAACACAAGGGAGTAAATTACATGAAGTAATTATATTTGGAAGTGTGAGGCATTGTGGATGTCTGCAGAGATGGTAGGTGGGTATAAGGTAGGTGGGGGGCCCATTGGAAAGAACCTGTCACTTTAACCTGAATAAGCAAGGTGACGGAATCTCTTAATTTCAGAATTTAGTGTTCTGTTTGCAGTTTTGTCTTTTAGTTAGCAGGCCCCATTCACAATCTGAAAACCCGTATAATATTTCATAATGAGATTGCAGTATGTGTTCACCACAATTTATTTTGTAAGTAAGTATATAATGGTGATCTGGTTTCCCATATTTAATCTCCAAAAAAAATGAGGTGTGTTCAGTTAGTGCAGCTAATGACCTGTAGAAGTGTGTGGTGTACAGTACCCAATGCCAAAGAAATATCATCTGCCTAATAATCTCTTGGGAAACAATGACAGTAGCTAAGTCTTGTTTGTAATTGCTTTCCAAAACAGTATGGGCAAGGGCTCAAGCAGGATTCCTAATCTTAGAAAGACTAATTTTATTCTGCTAGGGGCAACTCCACAACACACAGCCTGTGTGGATATTTTCATACGAAAAAAAAATGCTGCCATTCACACATTCACACATACTTTCCCATCCATATACTGTATATGTGTTTAAATCCCTCATAAGGTGCAGGTTAAAAATAAATACATTTAAAATAATGGTTATAGAAGACTTGTGGAAAGTCACAAATATAGAAGATTTGTTTTCCATAACACTTAATACATCAATGCTGCTGTACTGTGCTCTGATCATATTATATAATGAGTGGATGTGCACATACAATCATGGCCAAAAATATTGGCACCCCTACATTTCTGTCAGATAATGCACCACTTTGCACAGAAAATTGTTGCAGTTACAAATGTTTAGGCATTCTTATGTTTATTTCCTTTGCTTGTATTGGTATGACACAAAAAAAGAGGAGAAACAAAAAGCCAAAGCTGACACTTTTCATGCAAAACCCCAAAAGTGGACTAGACAAAATTACTGGCATTGTAAGACAAAATTGCATTCCAAGTTTGTGATGCTCCTGTAATTTGTAATTAAACTCAGCTGTATCAATTAACATATCTTAATGTTCCTATGTCCACTGTGTGCAACATTGTCAAGAAGTTTAGAGCTCATGACACTGTAGCTAATCTCCCTGGACGTGGACGAAAGAGAAAAGTTTGATCAAAGATTGCAATGGCTTGTTCAAATGGTGGCTAAAGAACCTCATTTAGCTTCCAGACAAATTCAAGCTGACCTTCAGGCACAGGGTACAACTGTGTCAGCTCACACTATATGCCACAATCTAAATGAAAAAGGACACTATGGTAGGAGACCCATTAGGACCCCACTGCTGTCACATAAAAAAGCCAGATTGGAGTTTGCCAAAACTTACCTGAGGAAGCCACAATCCTTTTGGGAGGATGTGCTGTGGACAGATGAAGCAAAATTACAGCTTTTTGGTAAAGCCCATCATTCTACTGTTTTCAGAAAAGAAACAAGGCCTTTAAAGAAAAGAATACAGTCTCTACAGTCAGACATGGTGGAGGTTCACTGATTTGGGGTTTCTTTGCTGCTTGAGGCACTGGATGTCGTGGCCATATGGATGGCATTTTGAAATCCTGAAGACTATAAAAGAATTCTGGGGTGCAATGTAGGGCCCAGTGTCAGAAAGTTGGTTCTCTGTAAGAGGTCATGGGTCTCATAGCAGTATAATGACCAGGGGCGGACTGACCATTTGGAAACTCGGGCACTGCCCGAGGGCCCGGGGTCAGTAGGGGGCCCCATGAGATGTCCCTGGTACCTTTTTTTCATAGGCTTTTTTGAGTCTGGGAAAGGACACAGGGGTCCCATGATCCCCTATTGCCCAGGGGCCCCATGAGTTGTCAGTCCACCCCTGATAATGACCCAAAAATGACACGTCAAAAAGCACCCAGAAATGAGTTCAGACAAAGTGCTGGAGAGTACTGAGCTGGCCAGCAAGGAGTCCAGATCTCAATCCCACAGAGCACCTGTGAAGAGATCTCAAAACAGCAGGAAAAGGAACCCTTCCAATCTGATGGACCTGGAGCAGTTGGTGAAAAAAGAGTGGTCAAAAAATTCCGGTAGAGAGGTGTAAGAAACTCATTGGTTACAGGAAGCGATTGGTTTCAGTCATTTTTTCCAAGGTGTGTGCTACCAAATATTAAATTGAAGGTGCCAATAATTTTTTCCAGTCCATTTTTGGGATTTGCGTGTGTCAGATTTGGCTTTTTGTTTCTCCACTTTTTTGTGTCATATCAATACAAACAAATTAAATAAACATGAGAATGCCTAAACATTTGTAATCGCAACAATTTTCTGGGCTAAGTCGTGCATTATCTGACAGAAATGCAGGGGTGCCAATATTTTCGGCCTTGACTGTATGATGGTTTTCTGTTAAATGCACTGTCCATTGCTATATTTCAAAGGACACAATAGAGTTTGTAACGTTGTGGCTGACAGCTCTTTCCATAGAAAAATATCAGTTGTGCACACCCACGCTAGAACTATAATTTCTTACAGGTACCTATATTGCCATCAATTTACACAATGCTTTACATATAATACTGTATATTATACATTCACATTATCCCTGCCCTCCAGGAGTTTACAATCTATGGTCCTTAACTCACATTCATACACATAGAGTACATACTAGGGCCAATTTATACAGGAGCCAGTTAACCTACCAGCATGTCTTTGGAGTGTGGGAAGAAACCCATGCAGGCACAGGGAGAATAAGCGAACTTCAGGCAGGTATTACTGTGGTTGGGAAAACCAAACCATCAGCTCTAGTGCTGCTAGATGGAGGTGCTGACCCCTTAGTCACTGTGCTGCCTATAGAAATCACTGTGGATCTATGCACTGAACAGTGAGTACTGTAAAGTTCTAGAGCAGTGCTGATGTCACTGGCATATTCAACATCATGGGACAAGAGTTTAGGTAAGCAACCAATGACATCACTCAGTGCAGCAATGGTATGCTCTGGAAAAAAGTAGGACTTGGACTATTTTTTTTTTTCCATCTCAGCATATTGTGACCCACTATACCGCGTTGCAACATACTGCCATTTTGTGACATTCCAACAAAGTTGAAAAAAAAAGTAAACTGTGCAATGCACTGCAATCAGTGTAACTGTGTATACAGTGGGGCAAAAAAGTATTTAGTCAGCCACCAATTGTGCAAGTTCTCCCACTTAAAAAGATGAGAGGCCTGTAATTGGCATCATAGGTAGACCTCAACTATGAGAGACAAAATGAGAAAAAAAATCCAGACAATCACATTGGCTGATTTGGAAAGAATGTATTTACAAATTATGGTGGAAAATAAGTATTTGGTCAATATCAAAAGTTCATCTCAATACTTTGTTATATATCCTTTGTTGGCAATGACAGAGGTCAAACGTTTCCTGTAAGTCTTCACAATGTTGGCACACACTGTTGTTGGTATGTTGGCTCATTCCTCCATGCAGATCTCCTCTAAAGCAGTTGTTTTGGGGCTGTCGCTGGGCAACACGGACTTTCAACTCCCTCCAAAGGTTTTCTATGGGGTTGAGATCTGCAGACTGGCTAGGCCACTCCAGGACCTTGAAATGCTTCTTACGAATCCACTCCTTCATTGGCCGGGCGGTATGTTTGGGATCATTGTCATGTTGGAAGACCCAGCCACGTTTCATCTTCAATGCCCTTACTGATGGAAGGAGGTTTGCGCTCAAAATCTCACGATACATGGCCCCATTCATTCTGTCCTGTACATGGATCAGTCGTCCTGGTCCCTTTGCGGAGAAACAGCCCCAAGGCATGATGTTGCCACCCCCATGCTTCACAGTAGGTATGGTGTTCTTTGGATGCAACTCAGCATTCTCTCTCCTCCAAACACGACGAGTTGTGTTTCTACCAAACAGTTCTATTTTGGTTTCATCTGACCATATGACATTCTCCCAATCCTCTTCTGGATCATCCAAATGCTCTCAAGCAAACTTCAGACGGGCCTGGACATGTACTGGCTTAAGCAGGGGAACACGTCTGGCACTGCAGGATCTGAGTCCCTGGCGGCGTAGTGTGTTACTGATGGTAGCCTTTGTTACGTTGGTCCCAGCTTTCTGCAGGTCATTCACTAGGTCCCCAGTGTGGTCCTGGGATTTTTGCTCACCGTTCTTGTGATCATTTTGGCCCCACGGGGTGAGATCTTGCGTGGAGCCCCACATCGAGGGAGATTATCAGTGGTCTTGTATGTCTTCCATTTTCTAATTATTGCTCCCACAGTTGATTTGTTCACACCAAGCTGCTTGCCTATTGCAGATTCAGTCTTCCCAGCCTGGTGCAGGTCTACAGTTTTGTTTCTGGTGTCCTTTGACAGGTCTTTGGGCTTCACCATAGTGGAGTTTGGAGTGTGACTGTTTGAGGTTGTGGACAGGTGTCTTTTATACTGATAACAAGTTCAAACAGGTGCCATTGATACAGGTAATGAGTGCAGGAAAGAGGAGCCTCTTAAAGAAGAAGGTACAGGTCTGTGAGAGCCAGAAATCTTGCTTGTTTGTAGGTGACCAAATACTTATTTTCCACCATAATTTGAAAACAATTTCTTTCCAAATCAGCCATTGTGATTGTCTGGATTTTTTTTCTCATTTTGTCTCTCATAGTTGAGGTCTACCTATGATGCCAATTACAGTCCTCTCTCATCTTTTTAAGTGGGAGAACTTGCACAATTGGTGGCTGACTAAATACTTTTTTGCCCCACTGTACAACAACACATACCAGTGGACGCATTACAACACGCCTACTGGTGTAAACAAACCTTCAAGCCTCATACGCACAGACGTGGCACTTTGAATACAGAAATATGAATCCTGCTCCAGCCACGTACCTTATGAAGTTGTGAAATGTTTCGTCAGGTGAGAAGTCCTGTCTATGGACTTGTCACCAGCTCTCTGCCAACTTCTGCTACAGCTACAATAGTAATGTTGAAGGTGAAAAACATTTGTATTGTAAGAAAGTGTCTTCTGTGGTATATAATATTATCTCCAACTCCAAGAAAATGCAGAAGATGTACAGTATACTATGTAGAGAAAAAGATGGAGGATTTTTTCACATTAAATGTTTATTTTTTTTACAGAGTGAAAACCCGAGACAGGAATAATATTCCGGCAATGTTACGAACAAAGCAGGTACAAATTCACGTTTCAATAAATGTTCAAATATTTCAAACACAGCTTGTCTGTAAATCCTATTGCTTAGAAAACTTTCTCTGAAATTGGTCAGGCTTGTAACAACTCAACCTGGGTATACAGGTGTTCAAGAGGTACACACATGAGATAGGGAGAGGTAAGAAAACACAAAAAGGGAAGTGGCAGAGGAAGGGGAATGTGATATATTGGCTGTTGAATGGGTGGGGGGAGGGGGTGTTGGGGTCAGGAAAATTTGTGCAATGTCTTAAGTGAATATACTGTATAAACATCATGTCTTGATTAAACATTGTGTATAAATATTGTATATGTGTAAATGAAAGGTATAATCCATATTGTTTGGATGCAAGACCCTTTAACTGTTATCCATCTAGGCCTATGAAGTTGCTGCTTGATAGCTCTTAATTACTTGTGTGATATCAAAGTTTGACCAGATGAAGAGTCCAAGAGTGGGGTCTAGAGCAATATTAAAATCTCCCGTTTAATAGTAATGTACCCTTTTTAAAGTCAGGTAGGGTAGAGATGTTTTTTTTTTTAAGAAAAATAGATTGCTTCGGTTGGGGTTGGTAGATTATGGCAAGCATCCCATGCCTATCCATCTTAGACTCTTATCAGTGTAAGCGCCGGTTGACATATATGTGGATTGGATGCGGTTTGAACCGCATCCAATTCGCATAACATTTGAAAAAACATTCCTTTCTTTGGTGCCTGTTCACATATGTCCAGTGCACTGGTGGTGCGGATTTAGTGCGGTTTGAATTATGTATGATTTCTGAGCAGTGCCTCTAGGTTCAGGTGCGAATTACAGGCTATTGACTTCTATGGGAACCATTTCTAAACCACATATGTGTGAACAGGATAAGATCCTGAGCTAATCCTATCCTGAACCTGATGTAAACCTGACATGAACTTGTGAACAACTACTGTATCAATTAGCTGTGAAATCCGAGCTTCAATCCACACCGCACATGTGTGAATCCGCTCTAAAGGGGGTTTACCTGCTTATCTCAAAGGCAACACCTTTTGAGTGATTACTATCTGTATATCTACAGTGACACTGAAGGTGGTGTTTAGATTTGATGCCTAAATTAGACCCTGTGGTAAGATGAGTTTCTTGTAAAAAGACAGTATGCACAGATTGGTGTTTCAGCTCTCTACATAACATCAGGTGACACCATTATGACAAATACACATATAGTTCTGAGAATATAATAAAAATAGACAATGCGTGGTTTATGTGGGGTCGGAGTTAAAGTAATTGGGGGATTGACAAAATTAGGGGTAGAAGGGGGGATAAACATATACATTAGAAAAATGTATAACATACCTATGAATAACAGTGTGCAAAGATGTGATGCATAATCCTACCAAGATGTTGTGCAGTCAGGGCTGAAATGTGCCACTATAGCACCCACCAGTCCCTTTTATGGGGTATCATTACTGACCATGCGGTGGTTGCAATCAAATTCTTTCCCAGTAGATGTTAAAATTTCAAAAGGTATGCAATGTGAGCAAGGGTGCAAAACTGTCATAGATGTGTGGTCTGCCCAATAGATTAAATGAAATTGAGCAAATAAAGGATATATTCTGCCTTACTACAAGGGGAGTTGGGGTCTCCGGTAGGGTGCTTTTTCTTGGTGACTTATTGTCTGAGGAATCCTGTGGAAGTGTAAAGGATGGGATGTCTTCTTGCTAACCAGGTAGTTCAGGTTGTAGTTCATCAAGTGTGGAGCAAAAGGTTGTGAAGTTCTCTGGGTAGCAGAGTGTTGTAAATCTGCCATTCTTACATACAGTTAATGAGGCAGGGAAGTCGGTCAGTATACAAAAATATTAGATGTTGGTATTTCACATGGCCTCTAGGCTTTGGCTGAGAGCTCTCCAGCAGTTGAGGTACAAGAATACTTTTTATGAAAATCATTGTTTAAAATATGACAGTATACAATACTGTACTAACTGGTACGTTTTACATCTAAAGGGTAAATGTTGACTGTACCATTTTTAAATAAATGATCTGTTCTCCAACCATGTCCACTGCAAAAAATGTATTTATTCTAATGCTATTAATCAGTAAAAGTGCTAAATATGAAAAAAAAACGGTTTTAAAATCTTGTCTTATGGAAATCACACAACTTAAACAAAGATTATTAATAGTCCAAGCAGGCAAAAAATGCAAAGCTGAGTTGTCATGAAACAGTTGTCATCTTTGACATTTGTTAAATACATATTTATTGGTTTGTTACAGATTAAACCTACAGTAGATATGTTTTTTTAATAAATTCATCCAGCTCCTGGCAAACACAGGAAGAACGTGAAAAACGATTAGGTAAAGATAGCAGGCCTGAAAGCACCTGGCCCAGATGGCATACATCCAGGAATGCTTTAGAAGCTTAAACCAAAAATAGAAAATATTTTTAGCTTGCAAGAACTCAAATTTTCTTAGCCCCAGTACCACGATATAGGTGGAAAGCAGATGTACAGTAGTGCCATCTTTGCACAGATGACAACACTGCAGTGCAGGGCAGGATCTGAATGTATTTTTTTAATTAATCCTAACCTGCATACTTTTATGTTTCAATAGTATTTACAGTTTTCAACAATTTAAAGTTGGCTAAACATAGGAACAGAAATGGTATTTAATATTTGTGTTACATTCAAAATGGCATTTATAACATGTATAGGAGCCCCTACAAAGTCATTGTGTAACATAACGATACAATTAATAAGCCTGTTCCAGCATTTGTAATGTGCACTAGAAGTTATTATTAATCTAGCCCATTCAACATTGACATAGTTATCGACCGGGTTTATAGAACCCTAGTCCTGCAGTCCAGTACGTCTGACAGGTCCAGAAGCGTTCTTTGCTGTCTGCACTCTTTCAACCTCAAAGAGGAAATACTGCAGCTGGCTTGGCATGTAGACATCCTGGAATTTAATAGAGTGGCTCTCCACCTCCTCCCAGAAGTAATAATTCCAGTGATATCTCAAACTGGGACTTGGGATTGGGGAGCAGAACAACTTGGAAAGGGTATAACCACTGTGGCGGACAATTGAGGGGCAAGAAGGGGACTAACCTTCACACTTTCTCAATTCATTTGTTTGTGGAAGTAGTTTACTTACTAGGACAATTAGCAATTCACAAAGGGTAGCATCCCACAGCAACCAGCAAGGACCTTAAAATGTTTTTATTAAACTAGTAAAAAAAAGCTGAAACATGATTATTTCAGTGGTTTACTGCACAGCTGGACAAGGCAACCATAGATTGATCAAATCTTGGTTGGTTCAGCATGGATCGGCTGAGATTCAATCCATCTATGGGCAGGCTGATTGTACCCAAGTCGATCCATCGGTCAACTTGGGTACAGCCAGCCAGTTGGATTTTTAGCATGCAATTAATGCCAGCGGTTATAGCCACTAGCAGTTATCATTTTGTTCATCCAGCAGAGGACCCAGCGGCAGATCACAGTAGCACTGCTAGAGGCATTCCCCCATCAACATTGACTGTGTTGATGGCAGAATCGAGTGATTTTTATTTTTTTTTTCCTTCCACCAGTCCTCAAAATAAAGAAAACTGAGTCATCTGAGGCTTGCCTAAGTCACCATAGTGGCTGAGAAAAGTCAACTATGCGTGGGATATCCTGCGTACAATCACCTTCACTTGTGGTGTGGCAAAACCTCCGCACTGTGCACACTGCTAGGAAGTCAGTCCTAGCTACCTACTGATACATACATGCCAGATTTTGGTTCAGTTGTCTTTTAATTAGTTTCATAAAGAAATCTTCTATCTTCACAACCAAGTGCAGGTGAATTCTGATTATATACTAGCCATGGAGTACTCCTGGAGTGGGGTAAGAAGTAACAGGAGTCCATAAATTCATATTTATATTAAAAAAAGGAAATCAACATAAGATCAGTAATAAAGCACTGTTATGATCCTCTCCTCACTGTTAAAATGTATCTTTTGTTCAGGCTTCATTAAAATGCAAAGAATGTATAAATGGTCCCAACTGGTCTAAAGCAAAGTGTTGCCTTTCATACTGGAGTTCGAATTAGTGTATTTTCAGGTTATTGTCCTTATTAAGATGCACCATTTCTTCCAGACTGCAAAATAGTGAATAATAGTGATTAAGGTATACTGTATGTTTGCAATATAGCGAACATAAAATAATGTTGTGAAGGGGATAGTAACCAAAGTAGACCCAGCACCTTCAGTGATGGAAGTTTTAAGGTATTTTGTATGATGGAAATATTAGTCCTACCCACTCTGTCCAAAGCAAAGTGATTTGGCAGGGTTTGGGTATTACTTTAACAATGCAGCAAAGCTTAGTTGCAGGAATGTTAGGCATGATGATATCAGGGCACCACTTTAAGAGACATGCAACTGTCTAACAGCCTGACCACTTTACATAACATCAGCGCATTCTGATTCTTGTATCAACTGCCATTCCTCTATCTGCGAGTTGTAACCACAGGTTAAAGGCTAAATTCCCCTTTTTCTAACTAAATAAATACATAATAAGTGCAATTTTTTTAAAGGCATTTACTATTTTGTAATATTTTTTTGTAGGAGTTTTCTGTCTCTCCAATCTAAGCATTGATAGTGTGATCTCTGTAACTTACAGTTGTAATGAGATAGCGATAACTTCAACCTCAGTTGGATACCACAGTCAGTGACTCAATCGATAAGACATCTTGTAGATCTTGTGAAGTTTATTCCATAAACTGAGAGAATCTTACAACAATGAACATTCGATAGGTCAAGTGATCATAATAATAACTTCATGACATGATGCTAGAGCTGTAATGCATTTCTGGGAAAGGGGGAGGGCTATCTTTACAGCATTAACTAAACCAAAGGAAAGGGAGGAGCAGAAACAAAATATAGAAACACTTAAAGGCATATGACAGTCAATATGACAGTCATGTGAAACATGACAAGGAGCCTGTAAAGAATTGCACTAGCGATCAGAAGATTACAGGTGCAGTGCTCCTGCAGACTGTAAGCGGTCTGCTTGTACCTCATATGGGCAGACATATACATAATGACAGGAACAATCAATGGACTACGAGAGCACTCGCCAGCGCCCCCGCAGTTCATTGAGAACTACAAGCTGTTGGCTGCAAAGGCCAATAGTAGATGTAGTTCATTCATAAAACTCATTTGAGCAGAGTCCTGCATTGCCATGTTCTTTTCAAATCGTGAAAGTGGGTGTGGTTGGAAGAAGGAGGATCGTGGAGAGGCTTTAGGAGTTGGAACGAGTTATATGTTCCCAAAAGTGAACTTATCCATGGTTTCTTTAAGGTCCCATTCACACAATTGGACCGATCAAGTCCTTCTGTTTGTTTTTCAAATGGACCCAATCAGATGCTCCATTGCTCGTGAGTAGTGGGTATAAATGGATACAGTATGTGTCCGTTTACACCCACCGACATCCAATATAGACCTATCTGCTAAAACCAGATGGATGGGGATCTATTCCCCATCAGTCTGGCGGATCGGATGACAGTCGGATGGAAAAGGATAGGTGGTCCATTTCCATCTGACCTCCCATAGAGGACAGTGGGCTGTGTCCGTCTCCGCTCTGCATAAGCGGCAAGCAGATCTGCTGACGGGTCCGCCCCATGTGAAAGGGGCCTAACTGTGTAGCAGAATTTTTCCAAGAGCTACAACATGGTGTAGGACAGCAGGGCTTAGCAGGACATTGAACAACTATTTGTTTCTGCAACCCTATAACCATAAAGGATAACTAAACCGAAGACCAAAATGCAATTTATTGTAGCTTACAGCCTTTAGATGTTCTGGCTGCATTTGTTTCTGCCTTCTTTTTTTTTTTTTTTTTTCCAAGCTAAGAACACTTTTAGCAAATACAGAAAATATCTGATGATCTTGCCAGAAATGCAGTGTTCTTGACATATCCTGTAAGCTGCACCAAAGAATATCTCCTTTCCTAGCTATTTTCTGTAAACTACTCTTTGCCTTGCCTTCCATGTAATGGAGATGAAGAGATATGGACATGTTTGTGGTCCATATCAGGAGAGCAGGCTAGGGTGACCACCATAACTCTCTCCCTAGATAAATAAAGGAATGATGTCATCCAAGGACTGGAAGTGTGTTATTTGTAGGTTTACCAGGTGAAAATAAAGTAAAAGAAGCAGAAATACAGCCACCACAACAAGGACTAGTAAGCTACAATATATCACGTTTTCTCATAGAATGGAAAAGATTAGTTTACCATATGGAAATGTTTGTTTAGGCTGAATTGCCATTGGTATGATCCGTTAATGTGCATTGTGTTAGGGTAGCCTATTCATTTTAAATGGGCTGTCAACACACTGTAATGCAGGCTATGACCAATCTTCATTTCATACATGTATGTTCAGCTGCCATTCTGAATGAAAGGAAGAGCAATGCAATGTATACGGTACATAGATATGAAATACCTCTAATAGTCTCTTTATGTAAGGAGACTCTTTGTAAATGTCTTTACAGAACTTCGAACCTTGATGTAGACTTAATATGTTAAACTAAATATCGGCAATATTACAACATACTATACATGTATATATCTTTATCAAAAATGTAGAGAAATTGTGCAGTAAACAATATAGCTAAAAAAAGTGAATTGAAGTAACCTTTACATGAAAAGAATTGGAAAAGCATGATTCTTCAAGAATAGCAGTGAAACATCAAAACCACAACGTCATTCAAATGCTTTTAAAATATGCTGTCAGAATCTCTCTGAAAATGGTAAAATGATAATTGCGCACTCACTACAAAATCAGAATAAAGCTGCACAGATTCCATATGTACTGGCAGTACAAAAGAGTCAAAACAATACTGACTGACTTTGCTAAAAGCAAACCATTGCTGATATAAATAGGTGGACTGCAATGTAGATTTCCTCTATATTAAAACACTAGTTTCCTGCCTGTCAAACCATTAGCTTTAGTACCTTCTGCATCACTGATTAGCCGTGGAACATCTAAAAGTTTTTAACCTGCATAATTGCTCTTGTTTGTTAGTGATTAAAAAGTTACTGATTGAAACGTATTATAGAAACTGACAGTGTCAGTCTACTTGATAGCCAAGTGTCTAGCATTTTCAGAAGGATGGTAGCAATGGTAATCTGCTTATTTCTCTTAATACAGGTTGCTTTAAAGAGTTTTTGTAAGGATAACTTAAAGTGTTACTAAACTCAGGACCCTGCATTCACTATATTTGGTCACCCACAGTACACATAACATGGAAATGGAAGTATTTTAGTAAATATAAACTGCTAAATACCTTTTCTCATCAGCAGCTATAGTGGTTTTGAAATTCTATCCGTATCCAGCAGAGCACTGGTTAAAGCCTGTAGGAGTTTTCATTCTCCTCTGATTGTCCTATGAGGCTGCATGACCCCTGACCCTCAGTCTGGACATCGCTGATTTGGCCCTGTGCTGATTACATGCTCCCTCCCCCCCCCCCAAAAAAAAAAGCTCTCTAGCAATACACACCAAACTGAGCATGTGCAGCTTGTCCCCAAGGCTCTGTTCTATAGCAGATGGATTGGGGACAGTAGAAGAAAGGGAGGATCAGAGAAAACAGGATCAAACACTTTTTACACAAAGCAGAGGATTATAGGTTCCACAGTGAGTATAACCAGCATGATTTACTACATATACAGACTGATTTTACTGTTGTTGGTTTAGTAACACTTTAATTTTGGCAGCTGAAACTAATGTGCTTCTCTCAGACTTCTCTTTTCAATTGCTTTGGCATGAAGTTGAAATGACTGTTTTGCCAATACTTGGTTGAGCCCTGATATCTCACACTTTGTTTACTGTCGGATATGAGAGTCGGGCCTAAAGCCACTCTGATCCACCAGGTGACTCAAAGCCCAGCTGAAAAGCCAAAACTTATGTTATAGATAAAATCAGCAAGGGTAAAACCTCTGTCAGGTTTTCATTCCTATTCGTCAGGACAGAACTTGTAGAAATCTTTAAACAGGGACAACATAGGAACAAACTGTTATAAAGTTGGAAGTTTTAAACCTTTCTTCACTTACTAAGTCTTTGCTCTTCTGTCTCAGCTATCCTCACATCGTCACCTTTCCTCCATGAGTGTTGCTAGGACAGGGCGTGTGGGAAAATATCACAAATATGGTCATTGACAATAAAAAAGATCTAACAGAAAGAAAACCAACAATCCTATTTAAACTCTCTTTTCAATGTCCTAACTTTCCTGAATCCTTTGAGCATTGTAACATGCACATTTTTACACTTTCTGATTTTTACCCACTCTCTAATGCCTCATACGCATGGTTTGAGCTGAAAGACTACTCATCAGTGTAATGGGTCAAGAGAAATGTGTAGGTGAAGGTGAGATGGAGAGGGCATCTAAAGTTGTGTGCCAACTCTCCATCTACTACAGGAAACAGTCTCCTACATGCTGGAGACAATGTGGTGAGCCAGGCTCAACACTACATATTCTTTGGTCATGTAAGTCACTTAGATCCTTCTGGAATACTACTTTTCAATTAATCTCCAAAATAAACAAAATTTTGATAACTCCAAACCCCTCATTAGCACTCCTACACATCGGGATCGAGAAACTCCCTCCTCATTCCCGAATATACTTATTACTCACATACTCTTTGCCACCAAAATTAACATTACCAGATTATGAAAAACAAATAATACCCCCTCAATCACTTCATTAATTACAGACCTTAACACCCAATGTGAAATGGAAAAATGATCCGCAATTAACACTTCTTCCTATCACAAATTTAATAATCAATGGACCCGATTGCTAAATCACCCAAAATGTTCTATACAACCCTGATGACATTTTATTAGTTGAAATTGCCTCCCAAACCATGACTGGTATTTCCTCAATTACCCAGTTATACCCCTCCTCCCTCAATCCTCTCCTCCCCCACCTCTCCTCCAAACCCCCCTAACACCCCAAACTCCTCACCAAGGTTCATCATACACATATGAATACCTCTGATGATATTGCTAAACAAGATCTATGCCTCCACCTACCAATGGGTGGAAGATCAATAAAAATGCTCAACTATATATCGTCTATTGCAATATTGTATGAATAAACTATCTAATTTCCTTGTTTATCTCTGAAAAATTTAATAAAAATAGTGAAACATAAAGTTGTGTGCCTACATTGTATTGTTGTAGCCTTATCAATTCCATTAGAGTACTAACAGGTTAACTATAAAGAGGTATGCAGGCTTCAAGGATCCTCTGTGTTACTGGACCTAAGGGATCTAAGTGATCCAAAAGCATGGTCAAACTGAATGTGACCAATTAATATTCTTTTTGATGGCATGGCCCATCTGATCCTTTTGAGATTGCTTTTTTTGTGGGTGTGCAGGTTCTATTTATGTGCACACATGCCTAATTTTAAAACTAACCTCTATTCGAATTTCTGTTGTTGTTTACCCAGCAAATGAAGCATAGAGCTTTGTGTTTCCCCATTACCAGACAAAATAGAGTCATTTTCAGTTTGGGGTTATTCAGTTGAAAGATTTTGCTAGAGTTGAACCAGATGACTTGATGTGCTCATACAAGCAGCATTCTTACCCATCAGATGAAAAGCATCTTAAAGCTTCTTAATAATGTAATCATCTTCATTAGGCAGCTTCAGTCACCATTAAGCAGGTTATTTGATTTCCTGTAGGCAGACAATGTATACTAGGCTATGCATGGGTCATATAAGATGGAATCCTAACAAAAAATGCTGTGCTGTAATGTTTTAAACATGGTAACACAATAAAAGAAAAATAAATGAAATGGAATTCATTAAATTACAGGCATGGTGCACAGCTGGCAATAAGAGTAAGAAATGTGCTCCCAGCTTGTGGAAGGAGATTAAATTGTTGTGACTTCCGGACACATAGAAAGGATGCTACAAAGCCCGTAATTGCCAACATTTTAAAATAATTTTCAGAGACACTGCACAAAGTGGGTATGACATATGATTCTCTCTTGGAGAACGTCAGAGCAATACATTCCAATCTATGACACATCTATATTATTAAAAAGTATATTTTTTACTTTTAAAAGCAATCCTGTCTCTAAATCTTGAAATGAAACCATAGGCCGTCTGTAAAGGAAGATTACTTTGGTGGGTGAGCTTTCCCTATGACTGCTGCCTGTATCCGATACCACAGTTGTGTTGGATGTCATATCCAGTGCTGCATGCTGGGGATTCACCCACCATCCACTACATCACTACTGTGGTCTGTAGTGATATAGTAGCTTGAGGATGGAACCACAGTACTCAGTAAAAGCCTGGGCCTCAAAAACACTCAGAAATGTGTGCAAATATTGAAAATTACTTTTGAAATTACATTTAGCATTTCACAGCTTATAAGAGATATTACTAATTGGGTTTACAAACGCTTTAATCCAGGAAGGGGAGACATATTAATGATGAGGCTTTAAAGATGGTGTCAGGGTCTATGAAGCAGGGAAAAATATGCAGGGCTCATGGTTTGGAACAAAGCACGCTTAGAGGAGGATCGTTTTATAAAAATATTCATAGTTACAATTCGGAAACACAATGTTCTACTTAAACTCCAAGGGTGCTTCAAGTAATGGGCAACCAGTTGATCACCATGTCAACACTGGCTTTCTTTTAACATTTTTTTAGCTTGTAAAATTCAAACTGAATTTAAGGAATGGAAGCTTTTTATTTTTTTTTTTAATTTGCAGTATAACTAAAGGCAAAACGTGTTTTTTTTTTTTTTTTTTTCTTCATTTTGGACAGAGTGGAGATGTATTAGAACACCTATTAGGCTTTCATTGCTGTCTGTGTTCCTGGGAAAATTCACCTTCTCTATTTATTCTGTTTACCATTATCATTGAAAGTGAAAGTAAAAAAATCCCAAATTTTGGGTTGCCCCCTGAAAAGTCATATAAGTGAGATCTTCCAATGGAGATACTGGTTCTGGTGACCTGGGGGACCCCAAGGGATTCCTTTTATTTTGCAGGGATTTCCTCTCACTTCCTGTTTTGGCTTTGGGACAGAAGTGAAGAGAAATCTCCCCAATGGGCCTTTAGATGGCAAAAAAAGAATGACGGGTTTTAACACTCTCTTACTTTAATATACTTACATTTTTATTTAATATATTCAAAATAAGCATGTACATGATGCTTGTTAACTAGTATCATGCTTTTGCCTTAAGTACAGTTTTATTTTTCCATGTGTAATGTCTTGTGGTCCATTTGATCACAGTAATCCTGGCAGATCTAAATAAGAATTTCTTCCGCTCTGTTGCCAAGTGCAGAATCCAAACGGAATCTCTGCCAGCCGTAGCCCAGCCTTCTGTTGGTTTACTCTTGTTTCTACAGTTACAGTCCAGGCACGGGCAGAGACTAATCATATCCGAGGTTAAAATGTTAAAATATTAAATAGCACATAGATTTAAAATGGGTAGCAAGAGTGCGTCAAACACACGTCTTATTTTAGTTCAGTGTTATCTTGGCTGTTACTAGGATTTTGTTATTGTTGTAGCTGTTATTACAATTACAGATGTTATTTTTAGTGTCATGTGGTTAGATACAGACTAGAAACTCCTCAACAATGTCATTTTAAGGGAATCCGAAGCAGGTAAAAAGGGTAAACATCAGGATTTTATGAAGTAATGTCTGCCTTGTAATTATAATATTATTGAAAAGAATTCGCCAGGAGCTTTATCGCAATGCAGAGAGCAAAGACATGTATTTACTGTGATGAACCAGACAGATTCCGGTTTGCATCAATTTAGTGCTGTCATACAAGTGAAAAATCATTTCTGGCAGGTGTGCCCAAGCTGTACTATATGAGCACCTTACAAAGTATAGAATGTATCACTTATCACTAATTGTCTTTCTTTTCCTACCGTGAAGTGATGAAAGCTGGAGATCAATTGGTGGTTACTGTGGGCCTGCGTAAATATGTGTTTTATATTATACTAGCAGAAGTGGAAAAATTGGGGAAAAATTGGGGATGTGATAAGCAACATTAAAGAGTTATCTTAGCATGCTGAGTAGGAACAAAGGTTGGAGGGTATGACAGTGGACAATATGTGCAGAAGAGGAGTACAGAGGGTATGACAGCAGGCATTATGTGCAGGGGAGGAATTTGGGGGTTGGGGGGGTTATGATCACAGGCAATTTGTACAGGAGAGGAGTGTGGAGGATAGCCTCAGGGCAGTATATGCAGGAAAGGAGTGTGGTGAGTATGACAGTAGACAGTATGTGCGGGAAAGGAATTCGGGGAGATGGGAGGTATGACAGCAGACATTATGTGCAGCAGAGGATAGCTCTGGCGGCAGTATATGCAGAGGAGTGTGGAAGGTAAGACAGGGGCGCTATGTGTAGAAGGAGAAGTACAGAGGGTATGATGGCGAGCAATATGTGCAGAAGAGGATTGCAGATTGTATGAAGGGAGGCAATATGCCCAGAAAAGTGCAGAGGGTATGATGGCGAGCAATATGTACAGAAGAGGATTGCAGATTGTATAAAGGCAATATGTCCAGAAAAGTGCAGAGGGTATGCCAGCAGGCAATAAATGCAAGAAGAGAGTACAAAGTATATGGCAGCAGGCAGTATGTGCCAGAGAAGGTTCCAGAGGGTTTTAAAGAGGGAATTGTGAGCAGCAGGAAAGTACATAGGATAGTGCAGGAGCAGTATGTGCAGGATTGGGGTGTGAATTGTATCACAGTGTGTAGGATACGAGTGCGGAGGTATGATAGGATGTAGTAAGTGCAGAAAGAGAGAAATGTGGAAGTTGCGATGGCAAGACATACTGTAGATGTAGAAGAAGAGTGTTGCTACTGATCTTTTTTAATTAGCAACACAATCACTAACATAGAGTCGCACCCTCTAGTGTGTTAGGTAAATTTAGCTTGGCTCACAGAGTGAGCATGTCTTTGGAGGGTCAAGGTCAGGTCAGGCTGTAGAGCTCTGCAGGTCAGGCCTCTATCCCTTCCCCCTGGTTCTGGAGGTCTATAAAAAGGAGGAGGGGCAAAGGCAAGAATCAGAATATTTATGGGAGGCTGACCAATCCCAGGCAGGAGGCCTGGCAGTGTGGTGAGTTGGTTCCATAAATACTAAAGAGCTTAAACAGAAGGGGAGTCTGTGGTCGAGTGGAAAATGGAGAGCTGAGGATCGTGAGGCCAGGGAAGGGGGATGGAGTTCAGGAAGGAAGGAGAGGAAGCTGGAGAGAGGGATCTTCACTACCCTACACCTACAAGAGACACCCTGTCTAGCATGGGAAGACTAGGACAGCAGAAGGCCTGAACAGCAGTCTTATCCAAGGCACCCTCTGCACCCTCTACACCAGAAGGCTGCCAGATGAAATATCCAGCATGCTTTCATAGGAACATCTCATGTCACAGCTAACCCACATTACTTGCTCTGAGATGCAGCAAGGCAGCCAGGTGGGCTGGTATTTTGTGCAAAGTATTGGGACTTTGTGAATTTCACCCAGAGGACAAATAGCTCCTAAAAGAGGAACCTTTTGGTATTGAACTTTTAGAGACTGATGTTATTCCGGTGGGAGTACAATCGAGGATTTGCATTTTTGTGTACATAGAGAAAGATGATTGCCCTCCGATGGTTCAACTAAGTAAAGTTGGGCATCCCATATTCCCTTATCCCATTCAAGTTGTTTTCCCCTCAATAAAACAACAAAAACAAGCCCATGGACTGGTTACCGACATGTGACATGTGAAAGTAAAAAAAATGTGTTCTGCCTGGCTCTGCAGGAATAGGGGGACCCAAAAATCCAGCAGCCCTCTAGGGGGTAGCGCTACATGAGTATTTATAAAGCAGCACCTTGGGAGCTTAAACCCTTCACACTTTGCATTTTACAGAAGGAAAGATGGTGTCCAGGAAGCAGACTAGGTAAAACTGAAGTTAGTTATTCTGGGACAGGGGAGGTGATAAAGATCATCTCAGTAGCACCATGTACTGTGAAGGTGGTCGGGAGCGTACCAAAGACTGAAAAGAGCATGTCTGTGGAATTGTGGACCGGGGATGTTGAAAAGGAGACACCAACATTTTAATCTGGTTTTTGACTATATGACTATCATGACGATTAAGCACATATATGTGTGAAATGCGTCAACTACAGCTTGTTTGTTCCTGTACTGCACTTTCTATTATGGATTATTGATTACTCTTCATTTGGAATAAGTCCCGCAGTGGTGTGCGACCAGCATCTTTTTATTTCTGCTTCATTGCATGGTATCGAGCTGTGGTGAGCACCTCTACAGGACTATGGTGATTATACACATCTAAGAATCTTGGATTTGGATATTAAGCAAAGATGGTATAATTTTTTTTTGTGTACCTACTTTTTTATTATTATTGCTGTACTTGGTGAAGGTATAGCCAGACATTTACTTCTTTCTTACATTTTTTTTGAGAAATGTGTATAATGTAGTATCTGGAAATTAAAATATAAGGGTTAACAGAAGCAAAATACAGATCCAACCATTTAACAATTCATTAAACAATTCCTTGTGATTTAGAGTGCTGATCATGTGGCCCCTCTTGTGACTTGTGGCTTGTCTTCTACATTCCTAGTGGAACAGACACTGATCTTTAAAGTACACGGACATAGCTCTTTCCCCTCAGTTTCCTACAGTCACAGAATTCTGAAGACCTGCTACTTAGTAGAAATTGAGTTGTTCTTCCTATGACAGGTCACATCTACCCCTTAGAGTAGAGAATGAAATCCTTGCTGAAATGTCTAATTACTCCTTGGCTCACATGTGAAGGAACTTTAGAGCCTACAGCTTGTATTCTACTTGTGTAGCTGCCAAGTGTGTGCTACTGGATTCGAATGTGTCCACACTTTTTTGATTTTAAGGTACGATTGCAAGACAGCATGAGGGAGCTTGCTATGCTTTGTCAGAGTGGAATGTATCAAAGAAGCACAGTGTGCTATTTTATTTCTGCTATAAGTAGAACCACTGCTGAGATTCTGTTGCTGAGGCAGAACTATTCAATCAGGTTACCTATTATTTTAAGTGCTTTCAGCTTTTTTGTCTAGTTTGTCACTTTAGCTGATTTTCTTTTAGGTACGGAAAAGCATTGTGTCACTCTTGTGGGCATTTTTTGCATTTTACCACCTTTCAATTTACTACACAGTGTGTTCCTGGAATAATATTGTGCACAATTGTAGCCAAGGATCTTTTTTTTTTTTTTTTTTTAATTTTCTGTATTCAATGGCATACATTTTGATGCTGTGCTGAAAGTAAATTAAATGGACTGCTTTTTCATAGATTTGTAACATGTCTATGATGTGCAGGAGACAAAGTAAGAGTTCTGATATGTGTAGTAAGGCAAACTTATTAGCATCACCAGTGAAGCTCGTGAGGATTCATTAAACATGATGACAGCATTAAAGTGCTACTAAACCCGCAACAGTAAAATCAGTCTGTATATGCAGTAAATCATGCTTGTTATACTCACTGTGGAACCTAAGGGTTTAATCCTCTGCATTGTGTAAAAAGGCTGTTTGATCCTGTCTTCTCTGATGTTACCCTTCTTTTGCTGTCCCCAATCCATCTGCCATAGTACAGAGCAGCAGTGGCAAGTCTAGATACGCTCTGTTTGGTGTGTATTACTAGAGGTTTTCTTTTTTGGAGGGTGAATATGATTGGCACAGGGACAATCGGCACTGTCCAGACAGAGGGTCAGGGGTTATGCAGCCTCATAAGACAGTCAGAGGAGAATGAAACGTCCTCCTACAAGATTACAAGACTGCCATATACTGTTAATGAGAAAAGGTATTTAGCAGTTTCTGTTTACTAAAATTAATTGCATTTCTGTGTACTGTGGAAGACTGAATATAGTGAATTCAGGATCCTGGTTTAGTAACACTTTAAGTAATGCAGAATGGCAACAAGTGTGCAGTCTCTGATCCGTAAAGGCCTGTGTCAACAGACCTTGGGCTTGTGTCGGTGACATCGACGTGACATTAGTTAGAGACGCTTTTGAAATCATTCAGAACTTACTGACCGGTGCTTTTAACATGCAGTTAAACTCCTCCTGACTTGCCTCAAGCAGGTTTTGCATTCCCATGGACTTTTATGGGAATGCAAAACTGTCTTGATGCAAACAAAAGCTGATCAACAAAGACTCTTACACTGCTTAGAGACTCTACCATCATGTATAGTGGTTGGGTTTTATTTGTGGGATAGGCTACCTTTGGCCTATCTTACTGTATCAAAAGGCACACAGGTGTTGTGTTCCGATACATAGAATGATGCTTTGTCAGCCACTGAGATTGGAGGGCAATTAGACATGCTTTCCATTTCTCTGTTGGCGGGCCTCAATAACACAAGCGGTCAGTTTTGTTAAGCTTGTAAGTTTGTGCTATAAACATATAGGAAGGAACTGCTGACAAAAGATCTAATATTTGTCAAATCTCCAAATGACTGCATAACATTATGAGGTCAGTGATCAATGATTTGGTTTCCTAGACAAATTTATTATCTACATTTTTTAGTATCCTGCATTTCTTCAGTAAAAGAATATCTTAAATTATCTTAACCATCATACATCAATCTAGGATGTATGTGACTTACAACATAGCATATAAAGTCCTGAAGTCAGAAAGAATGTATTGTTCTGCATAATATCTTAAGGTGGTGCAGGGATCAGAAGTATAAAATGTGCAGTACAGCATACAGGGTGCAATGACTGGGGTTATGCAATGTACAGCACATTCTATAAAATGAAGCAAGTAAGGACAATGTAATGTTCAGCACAGCATACTGAGGAGGACGTATACAGTATATACTGTACATATAGTGGACGGGCAGTGGATAAATAAAGCTTTTAGGAAGTTCTCACTCAAGGTTTGTGTGCTTTCTGTTGGTTCTAAAGGGTTAAAAACTTCCTATCGCATTATATTTTGTAGTCTGTGTCCTGCTGAGGAGATTTTCTTTCACTTTCTGTCCTAGAGATGCATTGGTAAGTGAATGGAAATTTACCAAAGTGAAGTGAATTCCCATCTTAGACATCTGTAACTGAAAGATCTCCCTTCATCTCGTGTTCTCCTCAAAACTCCAGAATTTAAGTTTCTGAGCCACCTTCCGTCTCAGTGACAATGGTCACCAGAAAAAATACAGGGGTGAATCTTCCCAATAGGGTTATAGGCTAAAACCTCCTGCCCCCTTTGTGGGTTTGGAGAGGCAGACCTCCTTCATATGTTTTGGGTCTGTCTACCTTTTTGCAAGACCTATTTGACTTTCTTGACGTTACTCTTAAACCTCCAGTCCCAAGGACCCTGGAAGTAGGTCTGTTGGGAATTCTAAATGATTTTATGTTACATACTCATGATCACAAGTTGCTCTCTTTCTTTTATGCTTGCGAGGTTATTTTGTAAAACTAGAAAAGGTCTGGTTCGCCTTCGCTAAAACAGTTTTATCCTTTGAATGCTGATTTACCTAAATTTAAGCTGATTTACAAAGGGAGGGCTTGCCCCAAAAAGGTCACCAAAGTTTGTCAACCCTGGCTTGATATTTCCGATTCCTTCTGGGAAATGTTCCTTTTTCCCAAATGTCTTCTTCCCTCATATAAGTCTTACTGCTTTTACTCAACTTTAAGGGCATGATGTCTTTTCCTTGGGTTGGTATTAAATATGCTGAAGAGGGCCAGTGGTCAGGGCGGCGTAGTATGGGTGTGTTCATGCATGTGTGTGGCTACTGCATGGTGCATTTGCACTGAGGGTTAAATTGCACTTAATTTATATTATGCCTGCCTTAATTGCCTTTTGTGGGCTCTGCACGGCCCTCTTATATGCTTTTCTTCTGGCACTATTGTGGTAATGTACAGGTGAAACTCGAAAAATTAGAATATCGAGCAAAAGTTCATTTATTTCAGTAATGCAACTTAAAAGGTGAAACTATCATATAAGATAGACTCTTTACATGCAAAGCAAGATAGTTCAAGCCGTGATTTGTCTTAATTGTGGTGATTATGGCTTATAGCTCATGAAAACCCCAAATCAACAATCTCATAAAATTAGAATATTATATGCAGTCAATAAAACAAGGATTGTACATAGAACAATATCGGACCTCTGAAAAGTATAAGCATGCATATGTACTCAGTACTTGGTTTGGGCCCCTTTTGCAGCAATTACTGCCTCAATGCGGCGTGGCATGGAAGCTATCAGCCTGTGGCACTGCTGAGGTGTTATGGAAGACCAGGAGGCTTCAATAGCAGCCTTCAGCTCTTCTGCATTGTTCGGTCTCATGTCTCATCTTTCTCTTGGCAATGCCCCATAGGTTCTCTATGGGGTTCAGGTCAGGCGAGTTTGCTGGCCAATCAAGCACAGTAATCCCACGGTCATTGAACCAGGTTTTGGTGCTTTTGACAGTGTGGGCAGGTGCTAAGTCCTGCTGGAAAATGAAGTCAGCATCCCCATAAAGCTTTTCTGCAGAAGGAAGCATGAAGTGCTCCAAAATCTCCTGGTAGACGGCTGCGTTGACCCTGGACTTAATGAAGCACAGTGGACCAACACCAGCAGATGACATGGCTCCCCAAATCAATACAGACTGTGGAAACTTCACACTGGACTTCAAGCATCTTGCAGTGTGTGCCTCTCCATTCTTCCTCCATACTCTAGGTCCTTGGTTTCCAAATGAGATGCAAAAGTTGCTCTCATCAGAAAAGAGGACTTTGGACCACTGAGCAACAGACCAGGTATGTTTTTTTCTTTAGCCCAGGTAAGACGCTTCTGACGTTGTTTGTTGTTCAAGAGCGGCTTGACAAGAGGAATACAACATTTGAAGCCCATGTCCAGGATCTGTCTGTGTGTGGTGGCTCTTGATGCACTGACTCCAGCCTCAGTCCACACCTTGTGAAAGTCCCCAACACTTTTGAATGACCTTTTCCTGACAATCCTCTCCAGGCTGCAGTCATCCCTGCTGCTTGTGCACCTTTTTCTTCCACACTTTTCCCTTCCACATAACTTTCTATTAATGTGCTTTGATACAGCACTTTGGGAACATCCAACTTCTTTTGCAATTACCTTTTGAGGCTTTCCGTCCTTATGGAGGGTGCCAATGATGGTTTTCTGTACAACTGTCAGGTCAGCAGTCTTTCCCATGATTGTGATTCCTACTGAACCAGACTGAGAGACCATTTAAAGGCTCGGGAACCCTTTGCAGGTGTTATGGCTTAATTAGCTGATTAGAGTGGAACACTTTGAGCCTAGAATATTGCACCTTTTCACAATATTCTAATTTTCTGAGATTGTAGATTTGGGGTTTTCATGAGCTGTAAGCCATAGTCATCACAATTATGACAAATCACAGCTTGAACTATCTTGCTTTGCATGTAATGAGTCTATCTCATATATTACTTTCACCATTTAAGTTGCATTACTGAAATAAATGAACTTTTGCACGATAGTCTAATTTTTTGAGTTTCACCTGTACTACTGTACCTTTGTTTTTAATCCTCTTACTGTTGTAAGGAGTTTCTTTTGTGAAAATCTTAAACACCTTTAATAAAATGACTAAAATCTAACCCTTCCCCACTTCTTCCAAAGTTAAGAAAAAATTAAGAAGTTCTACCTTTTTCTGCTACTACATTTGGCTTTTTCCATGATCCTGCAGCATGGGTGATAATAGATTTTGTCTGGCTGTTACCACTTAGAGAATACTGCAGATAATACAATTTGCTAAGCATCATTGATATTCTAAAAATGGCTTGAACTGATATACAATAGTAGCTTAAAGTGAATCTGCCAGTCGGGAAGGAAGGGGAGGGCGGGGGGTTGCTGTAGGTATTGAGATTTACACTTAGAGATATTACATAGCAAAGTGCTTTAACCCATAGTAACTAATCAGATTTTGGATTACATTTAATTTGCTTCTTCAGGATATTGTCCTTTTACAAAAACCAGAACACTTTCAAGTCTTTATGAGTTGGCCAACTCTAATGGTAAGTATTTAGATGGCTTAAGCTACTATTATATTATTCAGTTGTGGTTTATGTAGGATCATTCTCATTTACAGTGTGACTTTAAGCACCACTTACAATGCCAACCTTGTAACTGAATCCCTATAATAAGCCACTCTCACAATTTTGGCTGGTCTTACCAAAATAGACAGATTATGTATCCCCAAGATATTATGCCATTGGCCATTCTAGCAAGAGATGAATTGAAGCACAGAGTTTAGCAGGCCCGGACTGGGACAAAAAAATAGGCCCAGGCATTTTAGACTTTGCAGCCCAGTATAAAATTTGGGGGGGGAGTTAAAAAAGAAAAGAAGAATCATTGAGTGGATGGAAGGGGGTAAACACATCCACCTCCACATAAATACATCTGCCCCCCGCATTTACATGCGCACACACACACTCCTAACCACATAAATACCATTGTTCTCTATGGTGTGGCAGATGTAAAGAATATGAGGCCGTTTACACCCGTCTGCATCCGATCTGATCAGATAAAAACAGATGGATGGGAACGCTCCCCATCCGTCTGGCGAGAGCAGATCGGATGACAGTTGCTGCCCCATAGAGAACAGCAAGCCGTGTCTTGTCCGTGGCTGCTGTGCACAAGGGGAGCGGACATGGTCCTGTCATCTACCTGCTCAGCGAGGATCAGCAGACAGATCCCCCGCTGAACAGGTAGACACCCATGGCAGAGTCCACCAATATGAAAGGACCCTAACATAGGAAAAAACCAGAATGATTGTTCTAATGGGAAACCCTCAAAATCAATTGGCATTTTGTCTGTGATCCCCCCCCCCCCAATCCTATCACACCTTCCTTCTAGAAGGCCAGCCATGGAAACAGAAAGTTATAGTGTGAATTTAGCCTTAAAGGGAACCCATTTACTGGTGCAATCTTCATAAGGTATTATACTTGTGATAGTGTGCAGAAGCTGCAGCATTAGTCATTCATGTGCTGGGTGTACACACAGTCAAAGAAATCTTATGAAGATTGCACCAGTAAATGGATTCCCTTTAACTCCAAACTTTCTGTTTCCATAGCTGGCCTTGTGGTATGAAGGTGTAATAGGATGGGGGGAGGTGATTGCAGACAAAATGATCATGATTAATCTGATTTGAGGGCTTTATATACTCAGCCTCACAGAATCTTCACCCCCCCCCCCCCATGGGGATTGGGGACTTTTACTATTGTAGACTCAACAATACTCCACAGTACACTGTGAGATCATGATGGGATAGAAAGGTCAGGTGTTAGCAGCGGGAGACAAGAGCCGGCACTCTGTGTGTAAGCAAGGAATAAGCTGCTGCCTGCTAATGGTAACCTGTGTTAGAGGGACTCTCAATTTTTACAAAGCCCGGCAACTTACCGCTGTAAATGGACACAGATTAAAAGACAGCTGCAAGGAGGACTAAGAGCCACCTTCTCATGTGTAGCTTTTCAGCACTGGACTGCTTGAAGCTGCCCCCACCCTGGATAAAGCCAATGATCAGTCCTGTCTCCTCCTATGGGGCAGGGTCTGTGGGGATCTCTTCTGCTCGGTAACTCTGGAGTCCAACTCCAGACTGTGCACGGTTGCTTGTGTGAAGGCGGCAGGCATCTAACTCCAGCAGAGTGCAGGCTGCTGGTTGTGGGGCTTAGCCAGCACTTATAGGGCCCCTTTACTGCCAGCCAAGGTAGTGATTGCAGCATCCACCTTTGCCGTCCGCCTAAGTATCTGACATCGCCATACTCCCCATCGCTTCCCTTCCGCAGGCAGCAGTCATCACGGAGAAAAGGCAAGCTTGAGAGGCCCCTCTGTCTGCTATACCGATCCTGCAGCTCTGCAGCCAACCGCCCAGCCCACCGGGCAAATGCCTGCTGTGTCTGATGGCCAATCCGGGCCTGTAGTTTAATGTGAGCCTTGCATGCTGCTTCTAGAAGGGGGTCTCAATGGTTAAAAACAGGAATGGTCCTGGGTTCACATGGATTGGATACTTTTCTGACTGATAGAACTTAGATTGTCCCTGCATCAGTGGATGTAGCCATATTCTACTAGAATTATGAGGCCACCTATAGAACATATTTCATGTATGGCTAAATCTTAATAATGCTGATGCTTTTCTCGAACAGCAAAATTTAAGAGTGAGCAACATCATCCACTGCAGTCCTGGCAACCCAGTATCTAATCACCTGCCAGTCAGCCATGATTGTTATTCACCCTGTACTATTGATATGTAAAAAAAATGCTTTATCTGTCACAATAATAAGACTGTACATTTCCAGTGTAAAGAATATTGGTTATCATATTGGGCAGTATGTAAAGGTCAGAAAGGACAAGGTAAAACAAAGATTTATTTTGCAGTTAAACAGATTTGTCTGGAAAATATAGGAAGTGCAGAAACCACCATCTGTTATATAGATATATTTATTCCAAAGCTAATCTCAACTTGACTTGGATAAATAATGTCTTTCATTGCAAGTTTTGATTTATTTTAAAAGACATCCACGATAAAGCTGAAATCTTTTTCTCAGGTTGTTCAGTTGTGTTGTGCATGTCATTAGTGAGATATAAACTTTTAAGAAGATGTTGTCTTGCTCGCTGGGAAAAAAAACAATTGTTTTGATCTATGTGAACAGGTACCTTAAAGGTCAGGAAGGTTCTTTGTCTTCAGCTCACAATTTTCAGCTTGGCCTTTGTACTAAAGAAAACTAAAACACGGAAGATTTACCTTAGCATAGATGGATTTCTTGGTGTACTTTTTGAGCTTCTACCATATATTTATAATATAATGGACAGCTGTGAGCAAATAGAACCACATACTCCAACCTTAAAAAATAAAGCTGTTTTACACTCATGGACATTTTTACATAAGATTGAGATTACTGCAGTATTCTTATAATATAATAGCCTATATTTGGTTTCCATTACAAAAAAAACACTTTAACGTGGTACTAAACTTTTCTTTAATAATTATACCTGCAGGTAAGCTTATAATAAAGCTTACCTGTAAGTAAAATTAATATCTCCTAAATGTGCACCGTTTAGGAGATACAGTACATCCAGAAAGTATTCACATCACTTAACTTTTGCCACATTTTGTTATGTTACAGCCTTATTCCAAAATGGATTAAATTAAATTTTTTCCTCAACATTCTAAAAACAATACCCCATAATGACAACAGGAAAGAAGTTCGTTTTGAAATCTTTGCAATTTATTAAAAATAAAAAACTAAAAAAAAAACACATGTACATAAGTATTTGCAACCTTTGCTCAATACTTTGTTGAAGCTCCTTTAGCACCAATTACAGCCTCAAGTCGTTTTGAGTATGATGCTACAAGCTTGGCACACCTATTTTTGGGTAATTTCTCCCATTCTTCTTTGCAGTACCTCTCAAGCTCCATTAGGTTGGATGGGGAGTGTCGGTGCACAGCCATTTTCAGCTCTCTCCAGAGATGTTCAGTCGAGTTAAAGTCTAGGGTCTGGCTGGGCCACTCCAGGACATTCACAGTGTTGGCCCGTAGCCACGCCTTTGTTATGTGGGCTGTGTGCTTAGGGTCCTTGTCTTGTTGAAAGATGAAACGTTGCCCCAGTCTAAGGTCCAGAGCGCTCTGGAGCAGGTTTTCATCAAGGATGTCTCTGTACATTGCTGCATTCATCTTTTCTTCTGACTAGTCTCCCAGTTCCTGCTGCTGAGAAACATCCCCACAGCATGATGCTGCAACCACCGTGCTTCACTGTAGGGATAGTATTGGCTAGGTGGTGAGCGGTGCCTGGTTTCCTCTAGACATGACGCTTGGCATTCAGGCAAAAAAGTTCAATCTTTGTTTCATCAGACCAGAGAGTTTTGTTTCTCATGGTCTGAGAGTCCCTCAGGTGCCTTTTGGCAAACTCCAGGTGGGCTGCTATTTGCCTTTTACTGAGGAGTGGCTTCCGTCTAGCCACTCTACCATACAGGCCTGATTGGTGGAGTGCTGCAGAGATGGTTGTTCTTCTGGAAGGTTTTCCTCACTACACAGAGAAATGCTGGAGCTCTTTCAGAGTGATCATCTGGTGTTTGGTTACCTCCCTGGCTAAGGCCCTTTTTCCTTCAATCGCTCATATTGGCTGGGTGGCCCGCTCTAGGAAGATTCCTGGTGGTTCCAAACTTCTTCCATTTACAGATGATGGAGGCCACTGTGCATATTGGGATCTTCAATGCTGCAGAAATTTTTCTATACCCTTCCCCAGATCTGTGCCTTGATACAATCCTGTCTCAGAGGTCTACAGACAATTCCTTGGACTTCATGGCTTGGTTTGTCCTCATGCACTGTTAACTGTGGGACCTTATATAGACAGGTTTATGCCTTTCCTAATCATGTCCAATCAACTGAATTTCCCACAGGTGTACTCCAATCAAGCTGTGGAAACATCTCCAGGATGATCAGTGGGAACAGGATGCACCAGTGCTCGATTTTGAGTGTCATGGCAAAGGCTGTGAATACTTATGTATATGTTTGTTTTTTTTAAATACATTTCAAAGATTTCAAAATTATCTTATTTCACGTTGTCATTATGGGGTATTGTTTGTAGAATGTTGAGGGGAAAAAATGAATTTAATCCATTTTGGAATAAGGCTGTAACATAACAAAATGTGGCAAAAGTTAAGCGCTGTGAATACTTTCTGGATGCACTGTATTAGCCCTTTTTGACAGCCTGCGCATGCGTTCTGAAGGAACGGCATACCCGTGCCGTTCCTTCAGAGCACTGCAGTGGCCTGGGACTCCCATGTTCATGCACAGAAGTGGCGCCATCGCAGCTCAGCCAGTCAGCCAACCAGAGCTCGCAAACCCGGAAGGAAGACTAAGTGAAGATGGAAGTCCCCAGGGAGCTGTGGCAGCGCTCCACTGGAGAGCTTTGTTTTAAGGTAAGTCCTTCATAATGTGCTAGTATGCAATGCATACTAGCACATTTTGCCTTTACCTTGCAGGGGCTTTTTTTTTTCTGGATGCAGTTTACTACCGCTTTAAGTGTAGGGTGGGGGTCTGCTAAAAGGAGGACCATTAGGCCTAAAGTCAGTTCTTGACCTATTTTAAATTCTGCTGCCGTCCATATCCAAGACCAGTGTCCAGCTATGGTGTCTCTAGAGATGCTGGAGAGTTCCGCATAGACTTCTAAAGGGCCAACATCTAGCATTGGAATGGCACAGGAGTGCTAACCACAAGTGTATTACACTGAACTTGCCGGGAGAAGACTGAGGATTTGGGATCCTGCATAAGTCTTATGCACACTACTTTCCCTCTTGAATCAGAACTAAGAAGTGATGAAAATAAACAGAATATATCTAAGTAGCAGGATGGGAGAATCTCCTAAATGAAGCCTTTAAACCTTTAATTTCTGTATTCCTGGGTGTAGAGGAAATGTAATTCTTTATTTCTGATTACGGGCTGGTTTACCCTGATGCAGTGCAGGAAACCGCATGTGATTTGGACAGCAATCGCACCCCTTTCGAGTTCATATCACATACGATTCTTTTGCGACGTGATTTGAGCCATTCATTTTTTATGGCTCAAATCACACAACGCATCCACAAGAAGATGCAGGATCCTTTTTTTCTGCAACTGGAATCCCTCATGGGATCCGATTCAGCCAATCACACTTAGTTTTGTAAACCGATTTGGGGGTGTTGTTAACTTAACATTGACACCCACAGCGGTTCGCATGAACAGAGGGTAATTTGATGCAGATTCCCTGCGAATCCCACACCACATCAGTGTGAACCGGGCTTAAAGTGGAAGACATTTGGGAATAAATGATAAACTGTAGGTGCATAACTTGCTTTATACATGGGGAAAATTGTAGCATGCTTCTGAAGGCTCAGTTACCCAAGATACTGTAATATCCCTGCTGTATGTGACCACGCATATACTGTATGTTGACTTACCACCTAAATTCTGATGTCCTCTCTGACAATTTGGTCCATATACCTGTACAATCTAGTTTGTGATAGTTTGAGTATTCTCCTGTTCTTGCTACCATGTACTTTGCTTGATTTTTTTTTTTTTCTCTTAGAAAATTAGTCAAACTACCCTGTATTGCTCAAACGTTGCTTCTTTTTTCATCGAAGCTCTGATGTATCAAGTCATCCCATTGAAAATGTTTAATGTGTGTTTTGCAACCATACAATTTTTGTCAATTTCCCTTTTTTCTGAAAGAGGGAGGAGGGAGCACTGGCTACCACAATTGTGAACGGTGTATGAGTCACCCAGGATTTGTGATGTGCTGAAAACAAATTGTTTCTCATTTTCTCAAAATATTGATAAGTTCTGGTATGAGTTCTGGAGATGGAGACTTCATAGAATTTAGGGTTGGGTAAGTCTCCACTCTTGTGTCCACACCTCACTTAGTAGCCAGTCCTCATTGTTGGTATCAACTATCCACCAACGTTTCTACTGTATGTGTGAGCTGATTAATGCCCAGGGCTTTCTCTCACTCTGGTGGGTGAGGAGGGTGACTGCTGACAGAATGCTAAAAATGTACAAATGCTGTTTATTTGTTTTGGGGAACCCATTAGGGGTCACCGTATTAGTCAGGAACTCACATATGTTTAGTTAGTGGCTCAGACAAGCAGATATTTTGTTTTGTTTTATGCTTTTGCCTTGCTTGTACAAAGCTCTCCTGCATTGAACTTGTGTTTGTTTGCTGCCTTTCTAAATGAACGTGCAGGCCAAACCTGCATATCAAAATGATCCGTAGATACATAGATGTAATATCTCAGCTTTTCTTGTAAAAGCCAAGCTTGGCTTCAACCCTTCCCACCTCCCGAAACTCCTCATTAGCCCTTTAATGAAGATGAACAGCTTCACTGGTAAACAGATGATGGTAAGATGAGTGGGACCACGTTTAATTTTCAAAGGAGAAGTCTAATTTTTCATATTGTTTCAGATGCTCTGTTTTTTTAGATGTGATCATTTTGATATGCTTTTTATATAGTTTGAAAGTGGTTTTGTATATGCATTTTTTTCTTTATACAGTATACTTTAAGCTGCCCATGTTTGTAAGAGGTTTACTTTGCATAAAAAAAGAAAAAAAAAAGGTTCAGTTTTTCCATCTTGTGACTAGCTTAAAGGTGAAGTGTAAAATATAGAAACTGACACGTACACATTTTATGAGAAATGTTGGATTGGCTCTCCTAGAAATGTCTCCATATACCTGCAGAAGCTTTTAGAATCCTCTGCTTTGTTTGAATGCAGGGCCTCCTGATCAAGCAAAGTTTTGGCATTCTTAATGGAGTGAAAGCTTGCCCGTCCCATCCCTCCATCCACACATGCCTATGGTCCACGAGGCAAGTCATCATACTTGTGGGCTGATAGGAAAAAATGAAGGTGGACTTAGCGGGACGTTTTGACACCCAGAAGTGCTGAAGCTTTGCCTGATCAGAACTACCTGGCATTTGTGCAAAGCGGTGGATACAGGTACCTCTGGTTGCACTTCAACGCTGTGAGTAGCTTTCAGTTTTTTTTAAAGTGACAGAGCTGCTGTGCCTACACATGGACCTTCAGATGGGTAATTTTTCCAGTTCCCAATAAATTACTTTTAAAAGTTCAGTGAAGATGTTTTCTGCTAGTGAGGGGTTTATTCATATACTTCCAGGAGTGACTAAAATACACACAGCTGGTATAGCAGATATTAGTTTAGTTATATGCTGTCTGCTTAGACAGAAAAGGTTTTTCCTTTGTTCTTCTCTGGGTGACAGGTCTTCAAGACTTAGGATACAGATGTCAAATAACTTGGAACAATCTACTGCATGACTGTATTACATACAGAAACATGGTTTAGATTTGCTTCAGTGTATAAGAGAGCCAGTGACATTTTTTCTATAGCTTTTATAATATGATTGCTTTTCTGTACAGCAAATCATCTGCATTTGGAGCAGAGATTGCATCATCCCGCTGTACACAGTATAGGGCTTGAAATATTTTGCATGAGGAAAGTCTTATAAATATGTGGAATAAAAGAACTATTCTATCTCACATGAATCTCTCTTCTAGAAATGTACTGTACATTGTAAATTTACTGTAGTGTTTTCAAGATGTTTGGACCACTAATGACTTACTGATAGACAATCAGTCATGTGAAAAAGTAAGTACACTGTATGGAAAGTGTTGACTTTTTCATCACATTTGAACAGACAAACCTTAGATCCTGATTCAAATGGTGATAAATTGAACAGATAACAAAACTGATATGGTTTATTCCTTTTCGTGATCTAAATGAATGAAAATGTAGATTTGTCATATGGAATATAGAAATAGACTCCTACATTTACCACCAGAATTAAGATTTGGGTGTTTAAGATTAGGGTTCAATAATTAGAACCTCCTTGAGAAGTATTTAGGTGGAATATTTCCTATTTAAACCTCAGATATTTAGCGTCTGATGTTCTGTTTGCAATTGATGTATGTGGTGCCTTCGTGTCAAGATCAACAGAGCTCTCTAAGGTCCTCAGAAAGAAAGTTGTGGATGCTTATGAGTACAGTAAGGGATATATAAAGATTGGAAAATGATTCAAAATCAATCATTCCACTGTAAGGTAATATTTACAAGTGATGAAGACTTAAAACAACTGCTAATTTAACCAGAACTGGCCAGCCCAGCAAATTCAACCCAAGAGCTCACAGTTTGGTGTTAAAGTCTCCACAAACCCCAAAAATTAATTGTTGTGTGTTCAGGTAACTCTTGCAACAGTTGAGGTTAAAATGCATGTATCTACAATACGTTTGCTGCGAATTGAGGCTCCATTTTCACAGCTAATTGACACAGTAGTTGTTCAGTGGTTCAGGTCAGGTTTAGATCAGGTTCAGGTCAGGATTTTATCCTGTTCACAATTGATGACATGTGCGGTTTAGAAGAAGTTCCCATAGAACTCAATAGCCTGTAAACAACAAAATGATCCAAGGCACGCTAGCAAATCCACCAATCAGTGTCTCAAAAAGAAATAATAGAGGGTTACAGACTTCTTTTATTAAAGCCCTGATTTTATTGCTATTGAAATTTTGTAAGGGATATTTGAAACAGACAGTTCATGCAAAAAAACCCACCAACATCTTGCAATTTAAGTAATTTTTCATGGTGAAGTGGCCAAAAATTTCGGTTTCAGAGACTGTTGGGCTGGATGTCTACAAGAAGTCGATTCTGTTACAGGGGGCAATGCCAACCTCTAATGCCAAGGATGCACTTACTTTTTCCACAGTACAATTTTTCATATTTTTGTTGAATAGATAAATGAAAATGTAAATTGTTCTTATGTTTTAATTAAAGTATACCTTTTTTTTTAGTTTTAGATAGAGTGGAGAGGGATTAGAACCCCTGTCAGTTTTTATTGCTGTCTGTACCCCCCATTAGGGAGATTTACCCTCTCTATTTGTCCTGTGTATCATTGAAAGTAAAATAAAATCTCAAATTTTGTGTTGTCCTCAGAAAAGTAAAAGAGGGGAAATCTTTCAATAGGGACGCTAGTTCTAGTGACCTGGGGGGCCCCACGGAATTCACTTTGTTTTCATAGATTTCCTCTCACTTCCTGTTTGGCTGTGGGACAAGAAGTAAAGGGAAATCTTCGCAATGGGACACAGATGATGAAAAAAAATCTGACTGGGATTGTAACCCTCACTTGCTCTATCCAAAATGAAAAAGTTTCGCCTATAGTTCTATTTTAAAGCATATTGCCTTATAGTTAGCATTTCTATTACAACATTTGTATAGACTGGGCTATTTAGTAGCTACAAAATTGAGCAGACGTTAAAGTTCTTTTTCATCCTTACAAATTATATAGGTTCTACTTTATGAAGGCTACAGCTTATTATATGTGTCCATTGCAGATGATCCCATTCTCCTTCATATGAGTGGGAAGACAGCTCAAGTAAATTGGCATCTTTGCTGCCTTTATTTCAAGGGGTTTTCAACAAATCGTCTCACTAAGCAGGGTTTATCAGGTTGATTGCTTTAGAGGTTGATTTGTATTTAGTGGAAGAGTGTACACCAATAGATGTGTCTAAAAATGTTACAGATGGATCTCTTACGTTTGTGCATTTATAGATTGCTATAGCTTTATTTGCATTAAGGGAATCCATAATTTTTTGAAATGTAAAACTTTGTGTGTGTCTTTAGTTACATTGTAAATACCTGAATTTAGGTTGATTTCTGCGTTCTGTAATATGCTGTATGGTAGCACTCCAGCAGAGGACATCTGGAGCAAGAACCAGTGCTAGCAGCCAATCAGTCTATGTTGCAGTGCACATACAGTGGGGATCGAAAGTTTGGGCACCCCAGCTAAAAATTTGTATTAATGTGCATAAAGAAGCCAAGGAAAGATGGAAAAATCTCCAAAAGGCATCGAATTACAGATTAGACATTCTTATAATATGTCAACAAAAGTTAGATTTTATTTCCATCATTTACACTTTCAAAATAACAGAAAACAAAAAAATGGCGTCTGCAAAAGTTTGGGCACCCTGCAGAGTTAATATCTTGTACTGCCCCCTTTGGCAAGTATCACAGCTTGTAAATGCTTTTTGCAGCCAGCCAAGAGTCTTTCAATTCTTGTTTGAGGTATCTTTGCCAATTCTTCCTTACAAAAGTCTTCCAGTTCTTTGAGATTTCTGGGCTGTCTGTCACGCACTGCTCTTTTAAGGTCTATCCATAGATTTTCAATTATGTTGAGGTCAGGAGATTGTGAAGGCCATGGCAAAACCTTCAGTTTATGCCTCTTGATATAATCCCCCGTGGATTTCGAGGTGTGTTTAGGATCATTATCCATATGTAGAAGCCATCCTCTCTTTAACTTCAGCTTTTTCACAGATGGCATCAAGTTACCATCCAAAATTTGCTGAAATTTTATTGAATCCATTTTTCCTTCTACTCGTGAGATGTTCCCTGTGCCACTGGCTGCAACACAACCCCAAAGCATGATTGATCCAACCCCATGCTTAACAGTTGGACAGAGGTTCTTTTCATTAAATTCTGTGCCCCTTCTTCTCCAAACGTACCTTTGCTCATTCCGGCCAAAAAGTTCAATTTTAACCTCATCGGTCCACAGAACTTGTTTCCAAAATGCATCAGGCTTGTCTATATGTTCATTTGCAAAGTTCAAACGATGATTTTTGTGGTGAGGACGTAGAAGAGGTTTTCTTCTGATGACTCTTCCATGAAGACCATATTTGTGCAAGTATCTCTTTATAGTGGAATAGTGTACCACAACTCCAGTGTTCTCCAGATCTTTCTGGAGGGATCGTGCAATCAAACGTGGGTTTTGAATTGTTTTTCTCACAATCCTGTGAGCTGTTCTCTCTGATATTTTTCTTGGTCTTCCAGATCTTGCTTTAACTTCCACTGTTCCTGATGACTGCCATTTCTTAATTACATTCCGAACAGAGGATATTGACATCTGAAAACGCTTTGCTATCTTCTTATAGCCTTCTCCAGCTTTGTGAGCGTCAACTATTTTCAGTTTCAGTTTTCTAGACAACTGCTTAGAAGAACCCATGGTGCTGATTGTTGGGGCAAGGTCAGATGAGTCTGGGCATTTAAAACCTTTGAGGTTGACATAACCTGGTCTTCCCAGACGATGATTGAGAACAATACATGACACTGGCAGATCTCAGCTTTGCAAAGGGGGCAGTGCATGCTATAAATTCTGCAGGGTGCCCAAACTTTTGCAGACGCCATTTTTTTGTTTTCTGTTATTTTGAAAGTGTAAATGATGGAAATAAAATCTAACTCTTGTTGACATATTATAAGAATGTCTAATCTGTAATTTGATGCCTTTTGGAGATTTTTCCATCTTTCCTTGGCTTCTTTATGCACATTAATACAAATTTTTAGCTGGGGTGCCCAAACTTTCGATCCCCACTGTATGCCAGTTGGCATTCTGAGAAGAGAAAAGAACAGAACAGAGCAGAGCAGATTTGTAACTCTATTAGGCCCCTTTCACATGGGGTGGATTCTGTTCCTATTAGCAGGGGATCTGTCCATTTACATGAGATTCAGTTTGCCAAAATGAAAAAAGACGCTGTCCTTTTTTTTTTCTTTAGCAGACCTGATGGGACCCACAGGTGTAAATGGACGCAAGATCATTTATACTCCCCAGTCCATAGGACTCTATGGATCTTCCAATCAGGTCACCAGAAAAGCTGACAGGCGGACCTGATCGGAATGGCCAAATGAAAGGGGCCTTAGTGTGTCCATTTTATTCTTGATCAAGCTATGCTTCTGCATTGGAGGTTGGGGATCTGGCTGTTCTGCCTGGTAGTGGTGCTTGGACAACACATCTTGCTTCTTTCAATTATATATACTTATATATATACAGATAAAACACTTATCATCATGAATGTAATTTGAATGTCTATTTAGCTGCTTGTTTGATGTTCAGCTTTAAGGGATCTTGATTAAGCATCCCTTACACGTCTAGGGAATTTCACCATATGGCTTCCATACTGTTGCTTTGGAGCAAAAAAATATATTTATTGCAGGTGATTGAAGCATTTAAGTTTTCAGTCATGTTCCTAGTCATTACCAATACTGAGATAGGTTTGATCCTTCAAATGCAGTGATTGAAGACTGTGTAATTTAGTCTGCCATCTGGCAATGATTGACATGTTTTCATACTTGCAATGTATTGAAAGCAAAAAAATTCGATGCAGGATAGGAAGTGTGTTGAGCTAAAGTAAATGACAACGTTTTAGTGTGGAAGGATTGGACTAACATGTTCAGAGGGCAATGGGTTCATTGTTGATAACTGGACAGCAAACTGGTAAAGACCTTTTGGAATACAGAAAGATTTATATCCTTTGTGGAGACAGCATGCAGATCAGTGGAATGACAGCACATACAAAATGAAAAGATTTTTTTTTTTTTCTAACTGCGGTACTTTAAACAGCCAGCACAATAGAAAGTTGATTGTTGGGAACGACCTTAAAGACGTGGTTCACATTAGCCGACCGGATGAATGTGACTTGTAATCATTGTTCCATGTTAGAAACCGGCCAACGTTATTTAGAAATTATTTTGAGAATGGTAACAACTGTGTTAGTTAGACGGAAACAACAAAAACGAGAACAATCTGAATTATTTCCAGCTTAGTGCTTATCACTTCCTTTGTTTCTGGCAAACTTCCAGCTCAGACATTTGCTTCTTATGGTAACCTGGTTGATGATCAAGAACTAGTCAACCAGTCTTCAAGCAGCTTTCTTGACAGGTCTACAGGTAAGGCAAATTAAGGGTTGTATTTCCATCTCATGGCTCAATGGTATGCCTCAAGATGTTATTAGCATGGTTGGACCTTTTAAGCGTAGTTGGACCTTTATTAACAGTGGATTGTTTTTATTAACCACTTGTCCTCCAGAGGATTTTACCCCCTTTCCTGACCAGGCAATTTTTGGAGCTGCGTTACTTTAACTGACAATTGTGTGGTTAAGCAACTCTGCACCAAATCAAATTTATGTCCTTTTTTTCTCACAAGCTTTGTTTTGGTGGTATTTGATTGCCTGTGCTATTTCTGGATTATAAACACAGTATTCTGTGTGAGCGCTTTCCACTGTAAGCACACTGCTTTGTATGGCTCTGCTATGCAAGTGCAGGAGCTGACAGGAGAGCGATCTCTGTTGTTTATACAGGTCTCTCCCTCTTTAGAGATACTCGGCGATCACTGAGTTGCCAGAGAGTAATCACTGGCCCGGATCCGTTGATTGACAGCCGAGGCCACGAATGGTGTTGTATGACACAAAAAAGTGGAGTAACAAAAAGTAAAATCTGACACATTCCACCCAAAACCCCCAAAATGGACTGGACAAAATTATTGGCACCTTCTCAAAATTGTATGGAATAATTGCATTCCAAGTTTATGATGCTCCTGTAATTTGTAATTAAACTCACCTGTAACAATTAACGGGGTTCTGACAATATAGAAATCACATTGGCAACCAGTTAAAATGATGAAAAATTGACGTAACCTTTCTGTTGTGTGTCTCTGTGTGCCACATGGAGCATGGAGAAGAGAGAGAGCAGCAAAGAAATGTCTGAGGATTTGAGAACATAAATTGTGGAAAAGCATGGACAAGCCCAAGGTTACAAGTCCATCTCCAGAGTTCTTAATGTTCCTGTGTCCAATGTGTGCAACATTGTCAGGAAGTTTACATTGAGCAGAAATTGATCAAAGATTGCAATGAAGGATTGTTTGAATGGTGAATAAAGAATCTCAATCAACTTCCAGACAAATTCAAGCTGACCTTCAGGCACAGGGTACAATTGTGTCAGCTTGTACTATACGTCGCAATCTGAATGAAAAGGGACGCTATGGTAGGAGACCCAGGAGGACCCCACTGCTGACACAGAAACATAAAAAAGCCAGACTGGAGTTTGCCAAAACATACTGTGCTGTGGATACATGAAACAAAATTACAGGTTTTTGGTAAAACCCATCATTGTACTGCTTTCACATAAAGCAATGAGGCCTTTAAGCCCTGGTTCACGCTGATGCGGTCCGGAATTTGCAGCGTTTTCTGTGCAAATTTAGCACCGCATTAGAATTGCGCTCCGTTCATGCGAACCACTGTGGGTGTGTATGTTAAGTTAACACCCCGAAAGCGGTCCGCAAAACGCGGTGCGATGTGCAGAATCGGATTGCATAGGTGTGAATACCCAGTGTGGGTGCGGTGCCATTAGAGCCATACAAAATGTACGGCTCCAATGGCACCGCACACAAATCGCATGTGATTTGCACAGGCAAGCAGTGCGGTTCCTGTGCGAATCACATGTGATATATTGCACCGCATGTAGTATTATTATTATACAGGATTTATATAGCGCCAACAGTTTGCTCAGCGCTTTACAATATAACGGGAGACAATACAGCAACATTACAGTTCAATACAAGAGGGTTAGGAGGACCCTGCTTCTTGGAGCTTACAATCTAAGAGTATGTTAACCCAGGCTAAAGAAAAGAATACAGTCCTTACAGTCAAACATGGTGGAGGTTCACTGATTTGGGGTTGCTTTGCTGCTTCAGGCACTGGATGTCTTGACCGTGTGCATGGCATTATGAAATCTGAAGACTACCAAAGATATTTGGGAGTGCAATGTAGGGCCCAGTGTCAGAAAGTTGGATCTCGCCGTCAAAGGTCATGGATCTTACAGCAGGACAATGACCCAAAGTACTCGTCAGAAAGCACCCAGAAATGGTTTACAACAAAGTGCTGGAGAGTACTGAAATGAGTCCAGATCTCAATCCCGTAGAACACCTGTGGAGAGATCTCAAAACAGCAGTTGGGAAAAGGAACCCTTCCAGTCTGAGAGATCTAGAGCAGTTGGCAAAGGAAGAGTTGTCCAAAATGCCAGTAGAGAGCTGTAAGAAACTCAGTGATGGTTATAGGAAGCGATTGATTTCAGTTATTTTTTCCAAGGGGTGTGCTACCAAATATCAAGTTGAGGGTGACAATAATTGTGTCAAGTCCGTTTTTGGAGTTTTGTGTGGAATGTGTCAGATTTGGCTTTTTTGTTTCTCCACTTTTTTGTGTCATACAATAAAAACAAAAGAAATAAACATGAGAATGTCTAAACATTTGTAAATGCAGCAATTTTCTGGGTCAAGTGGTGCATTATCAGACAGAAATGCAGGGGTGACAATATTTTTGGCCATGACTGTGTTTACTAATAGTTTTATCCTGTATAACTATTATGCTACGTTTTACCCACCTGATCAAGTTGCATGTAAGACATCTATCATTCAGCATCCACATTGTCACATTCTGGCTCTTGTTCAGTATTTATGTCTATACCAGGGAGGTCCAATTATTTCCATCCTGGCCCATATTATCAGTTGTACGGGATGATAGGAAACTCAGAAGAAGGGAATTTCGATAAGGATACTGGCATTTTTTTTTTTTTTTTGTTATTCAGATACCAGAGAGCACCTCACAAAATAAGTAGGAGGGTGATTTGTGCACACTTCCTGAAGCCTGTGTTATGTAACTCCCTCTGTTTCTCTCTTCACCAGTCACATTTAGACTTGCAAGGCAGGTTTGAATTTCATTGATTGCTAAAAGAACTTATTAGTAATATTATATTATTATTATTTCTTAATATTAGGCGTTTTGTATATGTAAAACAAAAAGAAACCTGCAGAGGTTATTCCAACAACCCTACCAACTGTGTTTTACAATGACCAACAAATAGGACTGGGGTGGACTGGCACAACACAGCAAAGTCTAAATATAAACCTGATGTTCTTAAATCGGCGTTCCACTCACTCTGTAAAAAAAAGTAAGTCAGCAGCTACAAAAACTGTAGCTGCTGACTTGTAGCCTCCCTGGTGGTATTCCTGAGTGTAGCTCGGGGTAAAGTTTCAGTACCACAAGCGGTAACTCCGAGCTACTCCGGGATCTTTTCTTCTCTTACCTTGTCCTGCGCTCCCGCGATGTCCCTTCTGCAGTGTCCCCTGTAATGTCCTCTGGAGGATGCCGGTATCCATCTTCTGGGTTCCGTCCCCTGCGAGCGTTGGGACGTATGGGGATGGCACTGGCGGGAAATTTGAAAATAACGAAAAGGGACATTCACTAAAATCACATAGTAAAACATTACTGTATCAAACCATTTCACATGCATTTTGTCCCTAGTGCTTTGTCCTGTGCCCTGCCTACATTTTTACTGTTCTTTCTGCCTAGAAACTGAGAAACGTCCATGGTGTCCAAAAAGTGTCCCTTTAGGTCAAAATCGGTTTTAGACCAGCTAGAGAACAGCGATAGTAAATTAGAACTACTTGCAGAATTGAGTGATAATGATTCGTGGGGAAATTCGTCATCAGACACTGAAAACGATTTTGCAACTTTGCTCAGTGATGTGCTAACTTGGTGCTATATTTCAAATTTCAGTGTTTTTGGTTTGATTATATTATTGAATTAAATTTATTATTTTTTATGATTATTTATTAAATTATAATTTATTATTTTGTGTTTCAAATTTTAACATACCCGGGATGTTTACTAGACTCTTGTTCGGACAGATTTCAGTGAGTTATTCCTAAAAATTACAGGCCTACAATACAAAAAATACATATTTCCATGCAAAAAAATGTACCACTTTGAGCACAGAACTATGGACATAATCAGACCACTAGAGAGGTTAAAAAACAGCCACTCACCTGTCCCACGATCCCGTGTTGCCCCCCGCCGCAGCCCGTTTGACCGGCCGTCCGGTATTCCAGGAGACCGGCATCTTCAGTGTGCGCACACAGCTGTGACAGCTTGCGGCTTCACGGCCGGGTGCCCACTGCGTATGTGCAAGTAGCGCTGCGCTTCCTGAATGGCCCCCTCATCTTCTGGGACCTGTCACGTGTCCCACAAGACTTTGGGGAGGGAGGGTAGGAGGACAACTTCCGTTTCCGATCGCCTAGGCCAGGGGTGGGCAACTGTGGCCCTCCAGCTGTTATAGAACTACAAGTCCCATGAGGCATTGCAAAACTGTCAGTTACAAGCATGACTCTCAAAGGCAGAGGCATGATGGGACTTGTAGTTCACCGACAGCTGGAGGGCCACAGTTGCCCAGCCCTGGCCTAGGCGATCTCAGTGGAAGTGGGAGTGGGTACCTGTCAAATTCGGGTACCCGGTCACCCGCTCCCCATTAAGGATTGGCACCTTTGGGGAGTGGGGGGCTCCCCAAAGGTGCCAGTCCTTAATGTGGAGCGGGGGACCAATCTTTAAAGTGGAACTTCCTCTTTTGGGTGGAACTCTGCTTTAATAAAGTGTAAGTAAACCCTAACCATGAACTTGTCTAATTTGCTCCGCTTTGGTCTGCTAAGTATACGATTGAACATATTTTGTTCTGTCTGTTTGAGAAGTGATTTTAAGTTGACTTTTGCCAGAAACCTTGTGGGCTGATTACCTTACTGTGCTCTCTGCCTAGGCAAAGAAGCCTGAAGTCTTTGTAATGCATCAAAAATGAAGTAGGCAGGGCTGAACAACACATGCTTTGAAATTCAGAGCCAGAAAAACACCATGTTGTTATGTCAGACAGGAAGGCAGGAGCATACTAAATTTCTGCTACATCAATTATTATTCTGTACGTCCAGTGTATTTAAAAGGATAAAACAGAGGAAAAGTATTGCAGAGATGTGCAAAATTTATATTCTTTTTTTTTTTAAATTTTGCTTTTTTACCGGAGTATACCATTGCTATGGGTATTACTTTTGCAAATTGATTTATATAAAGAAGCCCTAAGATTGTTAATTTAGGAAAAATTGTTACTTGAGCAATATCAGACATTTTAAAATGATTATAGTGAATTAGAATTAATGGTAACCTGTTTATATTATTTTTATATTACATGGCTTTATTTTTTACAGGAAAAGAAAGGATTGCAGATCCAAAGCCAGAGATTAAATTTTAGAAAATGTAGCCTCAGTTTTTTAGTATAATATACGATTGCAATAATAATATGGTATGTGCTTTGCAGTTGTACGAATTTGCCTGAAAAGAAAAAATGGAATACATTAAGTCAGACATTTTAACAACATAAATTGCTTATAAAAATATAGGAAAGTGGAAATCTGTACTTTTTTGGTTTACTTAAACCAAACTAGCGTTACTGTACAATGACTAAAGTATTATTTAGTTTGATGTTATGATCTGGGTGTCTTGCTAAAAATAATTAAAAGGGTAGGTACACCCAAACTGATATTTTAGATTATTAGAAGTTCGTGAGAAGCTCCATCCACTTCTTGTACATCCCAAGAACTCTGATGGTGAGATTTTCTTACTGTACTACCAGGTCTCTTCTCCCTCCTGGAAGAGTCAGTTTTTGTGCTGTGTTCTTCTTGTATCCAGTTTTATATAATATTAAACTGTTTGGGTGGTAATTGAATAGTGAATGAAGTACAATAAATATGAACAGTTTTGGGGCACCAAAATCACACTTCTATGTGCTGGCTTAAAATTTGTGTCCATTCTTGGTGGAATTATTCCATAACAAGACAGTTGTGGAGTAGCAAGGATGTGTGCAAATGGCGGGTTTAATCAGATTCTTTCACAGAAACATCCTACCGCCTGTGTCCATCCCTGTTGGTGAGTACATTTAACAGACTTCTCATGTGGAATAGTAGTTTTTGAGCTAGGAAGAAAGAGAGTGACATTTGTTTACCATTCTAATAGTTGAAAGATGAAATAACAAAACCAGCTTTTGCTGTAATATCTACCTTCAATTGACAAATTTCCCCCACAGTACTTTTTTTCTGCCACTAGATGTTCTCAGTCTGATGGCCAGCATCATTATCCACTTGGGGGCGTTTGAGTGTTTGTACCGGGATCATGCCTGCAGCTGCAGCATTCATCCCCACACACCACCAACCGCCTTCCATGGCTTACTTGGGCTCTCCTGTCTCACCAAGAACCTGAGCAACCATTCGGCACTTCCGTCGACTGGTTGGATTGGCTTTGTTCGGCTATCCGCTCTGATAACCTGGGTGACCTGACATCACTTCCGATTTACCTGGATGTCAGTGGTGCCAATCTTGGTGTTTTGAATGCTTTTAAGAGCAGAGGAGGGATTTGGGGTCTTATAGATTCCAGATCCTTCCATAAAAAGTACCTGTCACATGCCTATTGCTGCCACAAGAATGTTTACATTCATTGTGACAGCAATAAAAGTGATGAAAGAAAAAATTTTAAGCAAAAATAAAATAGATTGATAATTAATAAATAAATAAATACCCCCCTAAGTTATGGAAATAAGGACCACCACAACTGGGAGACTGTAATATGACATTTTCTTTTTTGGATTTAGGTACGCTTTAATAAGTTTTCACAATTCTGTATATCCGGATTTAATAATGAGTTATTACTGAGGCTACTTAGGGAGTACGCAAGGTAGGAGCAGACATATTCGCTAAGTAATAATTATCAGGTTCTTCTGTTTATTGACATAATAGTAAGCTCAGCAGGTTTGGCTAATAAATAGCAAAACCCATTAAAAGCAAGAGGGGTAAACTGCTACAATACTGGTTACTTTCTAAGCTTAATGCTCTGTTAAGACTACTTTGAGGCCTTTTTAATAAATCAGCTAATTTTGTTCCAGTAGTCTTGTGATTTTGGCACCCCTGGTAAACATCATAACGAGATCTGTGACTTCAGTTCTGCAGTTGAGCTGGTGAATCACTAGTTAATAAAGCCAGGATAAGTAGGACAGTTCCAGAACCTGTACTTTTATAGTAAGGCAGCAATGACAGCACATCTATGTCTCAGTCCCCACATGATTACTTTAGGTTGACTTTTAGATCAGCCATTATTGCTATGCCCGTTAAGTAATATTTCACACCATACATTCTAAATCCTGCTTGTCCTGAGTTTTTAAGACACAGGTCTTTAAATGCCAACTTCTTTTAGTATTATAGCAATACATCTTCTATCTTACAGAATATATACTCGGAAAGTACTGAACCTTCAAAGTGACACTTGCACACAAATTATGGAGAATGTTCCCCGGTACATAACAGTTAATCAGATCATTTCTGGAGTTACTACTGAGTGGTTTAGCCATCAAATGTTATTATGACACCCAGTGACAGTTAACATGGAAAAAAAAGTTTAAAAAAAAAAAATGTCAATGGCTTCCCAGTGTCCCCAGTCACAGTGCTGTCACCACATTTCCTTGTCAGGCAAGATTAATGTTCCATCCAGTGACAAGACGATAGCTTATGGGACTAGTGCATAATGCGGTGAATGGATAATGCAATAAGAACTCACACGTTTTATCGGTATTATTATTTTATTTTATGGGTGTTAGCAACTAACTTGAATGGTTTGTGTTGTGTAGCTTAGTGCAGGTAACACAGTAAATGCAATGCTCAATTTTCACATACATTATATAAACAGGCAAAATCACATCTGATAGCAGCTGTATTACAAAAAGCTTCCATTTCAAAAGACCTACAGACTTCATAGTGGCACCATCTGTTTAATAAGCTTGCCTGGTTTTTCCAACTGTGTATGACTGCCTTTTATGGCTAATGGCACAGAGCTTTGTTTTTTAATCAAATCACATATTTTACTCATATTGACAATTTTATTCCAAGTCTTCTTTATTATAATCCCCCTCATTAAGCGATAGTGACAGTATTAGTAACATTCTTTTACATACCTGGGTGGCAGCCTGATGTTCTGTGTTTTAGATCTACCAACAACTAGTGTGAAGTGTAAAAAGTTTATCTGTAAATAATAGAAAGAAAGTGCACTTCATCAGTTATTATCAGTAAAAATGTATTAAAAGTATATATCTCATACTCAAAGTTGCTAGGTAAAAGAGAATATAAACATGTTTAATTTGAGGGTATGTACATCCAAATTGGAGGAAGGGTTTAGGAATTACAGCTCTTAAGAGTAGCCACCCCCCCCCCCCTTTCAAGGGACTAAAAGTAATTGGACAATTGAATATAACCATAAATAAAATGTTCACTTTTAGTATTTTGTTGAGAATCCATTAATGGCAATGACTGCCTGAAGTCTGTAACTCATGGACATTACCAAAGACTGGGTTTCCTCCTTTCTGATGCTTTACCAGGCTTTAACTTCAGCAGTCTTCAGTTGTTCTTTGTGGGTCTTTCTGCGTTTAGTTTTGCCTTCATCAAGTGAAATGCATGCTCAATTGGGTTGAGATCAGGTGATTGACTCGGCCATTGCAGAATATTCCACTTCCTTTCCTTCAAAAGCTCCTGGGTTGCTTTTGCAGTGTGTTTTGGATCAGTGTCCATCTATACTGTGAAGCACCATCCAATCAACTTTGCTGCATTTGTCTGAATCTGGGCTGACAGTATATCTCTAAACACTGCAGAATTCATACGGCTGCTTCTGTCTTCTGTCACATCATCAATAAACACCAATGACCCATTGCCACTGGAAGCCATGATTGCCCATGCCATCACACTGCCTCCAGCATGCTTTACAGATGACGTTGTGTGCTTTGGATCATGAACTGTTCCAAACCTTCTCCACGCTTTTTTTTCCCCATCATTCTGGTACAGATTAATCCTAATTTCATCCGTCCAAAGAATGTTTTTCCAGAACTGGTCTGGCTTTTTTAGATGTTTTTTGGCAAATTTCAATCTGGCTTTTCTATTTTTCAGGCCTTGTTGTGAACCTTCTATATTGCTCTCGTGAAGTCTTCTCTTGATTGTAGACTTGACAATGATACGCCCACCTCCTGGAGAGTGTCCTTCACTTGTCTGGATGTTATGAATGGGGTTTTCTTTACCATAGAGAGGATCCTGCAATCATCCACCACTGTTGTCTTCCGTGGACATCCATACCTTTTTATGTTGCTGAGCTCACCAGTGCGTTCTTTCCTCAGAATGTACCAAACTGTTGATTTGGCCACTCCTAATGTTGCTGCTATCTCTCCTTGGATTTGTTTAGTTTTTGAATCTTTACAATGGCCTGTTTCACTTGCATGGAGAGCTCCTTTGAACGCATGATGTAGGTTCACAGTAATAGATTCCAAATGCAAATACCATTCAACTGCAGACCTTTTACCTGCTTAGTTGATGAAGAAGTAACAAAAGAGTAGCCCAGAGTGTGCGCTTTCAGCCCATATCTAATATACAACTATAGCTTGAATATGTTTTGGTAAATACCTGAAAAAAACTAGAATTGTGCCTGTGTCCAAATGTATATGGACCTAACTATATGTGTGTGTGTGTGTGTGTGTGTGTGTGTGTGTGTGTGTGTGTGTGTGTGTGTATATGTATATATACACACACACACACACACAATATTCAAAAATAAAAGGTTTATTCTTCATTTCAGGGCAGTGGTCTGAACCATGCAAATAATTCCTTTGTGCCCCAATGGCACATACAAAGTCAGTGACTAACCATTAAAATATAGCCTAATATTATAGATCCAGTTTTTCCAAACTGATTACAGGTATTTCAGGCTTTTTGGCCATCATTAGTGCAGTGTATGGAAACTGTGGCTTTTATGGATTACGGCTTTGGACCCAACCAGACAGTGCAACCATACATTGTGACTGAGGTGTAGGTTGGACAGAACACATGCGGAGAGCAGAGGGGCACACAAGGCTTTTATTAAGTAGTGGGCGCACGATAAGTATAGCAAGGTTTTGGCAAAACAAGACACGGGTACATTGCGGCCACGCTGTGCCCGCCGAGACAAAGGGAGGGGGCGCGCGGCGACATCCAGGTGGCCTGCATGTGGGGAGGCAGACTCCTCAGCGCTCGGCCATGGAGAGGTGTGGGGAATCACAGCAGGAGGCAGCTCCCTGGTGCCCAGCACACCACTTTATGTGGGCTACATGCGGGCGCAGGGGCATGTAATGGGGAATTGGGGGTGCAGGGAACCGGGGGGGGGAGAAAGGGAGAAGGGGAGGGGGGAACGCGAGATACATGTTATGGTGAGAAGGGACCTAAGGAATCGGAAAGCTCTCTTCCAAGAACAGAAGGTATCCACATACATACATGGACTGAGTGGGAAATATTAAGCTGTACAGTGCTGAGTAGGCCTCAAAGCTGAGATCTTGCTACCTCTGAGACAAGTGAGCATAATGGCTTGCCATGATAGCCATCAGCTGGGGGTACTGCAATGGATGTATCCAAATGATAGTCCTGGGTCTGTTCAGTGTTGAGAGATGAGCAAGGTTCAGATTCTAGCTCCACCTACTCTCAAGCAGGAATAGGCAATAGCATGCATTTTGGAAAAAAGCGCTTCCTCTTCATCAGCCCACCCTCATAGGGCTACCCACTTCTTAAAACCTTTGTCAGGTTTTAAGATCTGTAGTTCTGCCTGTGTCTCCACTAGGGAGATCTCCCCTCATTTTCTGGTTCTTGTTGGTGCTGGTGAGCACTTTTTTTTTTTTTTGTTTTGTGTACCCTGGCTGTTATTCTGGTATCAAGCATGGTCTGTTGTCTTTTTTTTTTTTTTTTTTTAGTCTGCTGCCTACCCTAGCGGCTGTGTAGGTTTTCCCCTATAATTTACATAAAACCTAGTGAAGAAGAATAGTTTTTTTTTTTTTGCTTTTTTCTTTGACTCTTTATTTCCTGTATGATTGCCTTGTGATACACAGCCAAGGTTTTAAAGTTTTATTAGTTTAATTTTAGTAACCCTCCTCCATTGTATCAATGGTTAAGGTGATATCACACTGCCCCATTGTAGTTTGGCTACAGCACCGGTGCAGCACAGTGTACCCATAGTTTCCTATAGAATTCTATTATGTCCTGCATTTTTGGTGCATTTTCTGAAAGTGCAACAAAAGTCCTGCATGCATCAAATTATAGACACAAAACTGCAAATAAGAATCGGCACAACTACAGTAAGTAGAAAAAAAAGAAATGCTATAAAGAGATGTTCTTTATTATTGGACCCCTTTAATATTCAGTTTGGATTCCAGCTGTCTTCCATTTTGCTTAGGTTGATGTTGTGCGAAATCACTGTGTAGCCTGTGTTCTGTCTGCTCTTCTCCCAAGTGATGGCTGTATTCTCTCTTTTCCTTCCTCTTCTAATTTATTCCATAATCTGTCCCATCTGCTTACTCAAGTTACTTACTGTTATCTCATCTCAAATGTCTGCATTTTTCTTCTTATCGTATTATTTTCCATTTATCTGCCTTTCAGTACTCTGTGCTGTGACCCAGCTTAGGTTACCCTTTTTACAGTGCCAGAGCTCAGCACAAGCTAACATTTTCAGGGCACGTTGTACCAGGCTTTTGAGATGCGAATCCAATGATGTTTGGTTAGTGGCTCAATAATTAGCTGCTGAAACTGGCCTTTAGATCGAAGCTGCAAGTCTCTAAAAAAAGAACTATTTTGCCCCCAAAATGTGAGCTATGTTTCAGGAAATTTTGCTAAAATATAGGAGAAATCTTCCGCTTCAAGACGAAAGCAAATAGAATATTTAAATAAAAAAAAAACACCAGTGAATGCAGTTCTGTATTAATTGCAAATTATTAAATGTATTTTAGGTGCATTTAGTATAAACATCTGTATTTGACTTGATTTGAACTCTTGAAGGGGTGTCAAATGCAATTTCTCAAAGGGTCTGTTGTATCTGTAAGACTAGATGTCCAGAGCACTTCACCCCTCCCCCCCCCCCTTACATCAGTTGTCAAGAGCCCTTCCACCATCAGAAGTCAAGAGTCCTCCCCCCGCCATCCCTTACATCACAGTGCATCCCACTTACCTTGTGCTGCTGCCGTAAAGAAGTTGGGGATGGAGCTGGAAAGCAGAAAGTGCAGTTTCTGGAGGAGGCCAGAGTCTGCTGAATGCTGAGACCAGGGGAGGCGGAGATGAGGGGTGCTGTGGCTGCACCGCAGAGAGGCACAGAGTCTGTAGGAGGAGTTCTGTCCTCCTCTGCTGCTGACTGATAAGAGGAGTGCCATTGCTGCAGGAGAGATGCAAGGCCACATGAAATTACCTGGCAGTCTGGATTACACAACCTTTAGCTTGGGAGAGGGAAGAGCACTACTTGGTGTTAGGTAGGCCGTAAATGATACAATTTGGGGAAATCAAGTGAAAAGCACTTGATTCCCCCATCAACACATCAACACAGTCAATATTGATGGGGAATCTTCCCCCGCAGATCTATTGTGTTCTATAGCCACCAGCAGTAATTGCATATGAACACATTCTGGCAGGCCGGTTGTACTGAAGTCAAGTTCAGTTCAAGCAGCCTGCCCACACAAGGATCGAATCTTGGTCCCTGCTGAACCAGCCAAGATTTTATCTGTCTGTGGCCGGCTTTAATCTTGTGTCTTGCATTCACATGGGCTGGCAAAGAACATGCTGACAGTAGAGTACAAGAGAAAGATATTATCAGTTTGTTGCTGATGTCACTTTCCAGTCAAAGGCTGGGGTCAAGGGAGTGACCATGCTGTGTTGCTTGACTGCAGTAGAGAAAAGCAAGGTCTCCATTCTGGCTGTGTTGTCTGGCTGGTCTCTGCATATCCAAGGTGGGAATGGACAGAAGTACAAATAATTTAACAGGTCAACATCTCCCCTGTATGTATTTCAACTGTGTATTTAGCTGCTTGCCTTGTTCACCTCTAAGTAATGAATAAACCATATACATAACCATGTATTGCTTTGCATTTAGAAAAATGTGCTTCAATCAAAGCTAGGAAAATATAAACTATAATACATCTCTTACAGTATCTCTGCATTTATTCCACTCATAACAAAGTGCAATTATTAATTATTGTATTCTATGTATGTAAAGCTTTAGAAAATAGTTATATATCAGTTTACTTTGGTGGAAAAAACATGAACTTTGGTGGACACTTGTAGGTTACTGCTTTTATACATTACTGCTGTTTTGCTTTACCTTACTTAAAAAATGCTGGTAAAACAGAGAAAATGATGTATACCATTACCTGGTGCATATATGTAGACTCTTGGCAAGTGGGCTTTATCGCCGCATATATGCATCTGTTGGTAAACACTGCATCTGCACCTATTGGTCCCTGCACGTTCCCAGCCCAGTAACGACCAATTACTGGAAAGCTCTCAATGCATACTTGCGATCAGGGGCTTTCAATTCTTGTGACCACTGTGACTGCCAGTGGCAACGGTCACATGATCGGAAAGCCTGCCTTAGATCGACTTAAAGGATCGGGAGAGCCGCGGCAAGAAGGTTTTAAATGCTTACCTGCAGTGTTTGTCCTTTCCATAAATAATTTTTGTTCCCTTGCAATGTGCCTTAACTGCTTCCTGACCACCCTAATACAGAAATACTGCTACAGGGAGGCAAGGCTGTGCAAAATCACATGTATATATATACGTGATTTAGCAGTTCTGGGCAGGGGGCGCGCAAGCGCCCTACTCTCGCCGCTATTCGTGGCTGTCAATCACCTGGTCGAGTCCGGTAATTACCTGTCGGCGCCCGGTGATTACTCTGCATCTCCGACAGTCTTCCTCCTTGTCATCTTGCACACTGCTCGGGATGGCTGTGTACAGCAAAGCCATCCTGATCAGTGTGCTTACAGTGCAACACACACCCCCTGCCCCCTAGTAAAACACTCCCTACATATAGTTAACCCTTTGATCACCTCTCATGTTAACCCCTTCCTGCCCATTATCATTAGTACAGTGTCAGTGCGTTTTTTTTAGCACTGATCACTGTATTGGTGTCAGTGACACCAAGTTATTTCGCTAAAAATTGCTGATCGCCACCATTACTGTTAGGGAAAAAAAAAATATCTATACCGCCGTTTGTAAATGCTATAACTTTCACGTAAACCAATTAATTTACACGTATTGGGATTTTTTTTTAGCAAAGACATGTCACAGAATACATTTTGGCCTAAATTTATGACGAAATTTGATTTTTAAAATTTTTTACTGGACTTTTTTAATAGCAAAAAGTCCAAAATATTGTTTGTTTGTTTTTACAAAATTGTCAGTCTTTTTTTTTTTTTTTGTAGTGCAAAAAATAAAAAACGCACAGACGATCAAATACCACTGAAAGAAAGCTCAATTTGTGGAAAAAAAAGGACGTAAATTTCATTTGGGTGCAGCATTGCATGACCGCGCAATTGTCAGTTAAAATAATGCAGGAAGGGGGGTAAATCCTCAGGAGGGTAAGTGGTTAAACTTGCTAGAAAATGTAACTTCTCTAGGAAGAGTCAATTCCCCAGCACATCCTTTTAGATGTCTTCATACTGTATATTCTTATGGGAAGATTTTTATCGAGATGAATGGTTGAGCGGCAGAGTCACTTTAAGGTTTGTGTACACAGGCATCAAAATTGCTTTTTCTCCCCAAAAGAGTCAATGGGATTGCAAACATAGCTCAAAAGAAGGTCAGAAGCAGCTTATAAATATCTCAGATATCAAAATAAATGCCTGCCATGCCGTATTTGCTTGTTTATAAAATTCTTAGTTTTGACATTGGCCTTGCTTAGCCTTGTCAATAAGTGCTTTATGTTAATGGGAATGTATAAATTTTTTATATTCATTTTCTTTTTTCATTATGGTCTAAATAATTGGACCAAAATAATTAAAAATCAAATACTGCATATGAATATTCTGTAGTGTCATATGCAGCCAGCACCTCTGTCTTTTCACCTCTTGTTGTAAATAGCCTGTTTAAGGAACTTAATAGCTCAAACTGAAATTTATAGATGTAAGTAATGTATAAGAACGATTCATCCCTTATTGGAAGACTCCATTTAGTGTTTCAATCAGACAAGCAATCCTCAAGGCACACAGTTACTGTGCCGTTTCTTTAGATAACCCATAGTTCTTTGGGATTCCTTTGTCATGCATTGAACGTTCATTTGTGATACAAAGTTGTCACTAATTAGACAACTCCATATAAAGCAGAACTTCACTCTCTCAGTCAACACTATTTAAAATCCTTATGCTGCTAGCATTAGCAAATAGATGAGAAAGTATATTATAGTTACTATCGTTACTTTACATTTTTTTTTTTTTTTTTTTTTTTTACATTTCTTTAGTTCCTGCTTTCTCGGCCTAGGCAAATGATGTCATACATACCAGGGGTCTTCAGGAGGAAAGGAGGGATTTTCTCAGATAAGAACACACTCCTGCCTGCATGCTTGCACTAAAGGCAGAGGGATTCTAGGATGCACATGAATTATCTGCCCTTACTTAAGATGGCCACAGCCAGAAATGCTATAGAGGGGTTTATCAAAGTGATTTTTCAGAAAATAAAGCGTGGAGACATGGATGGAAGGGTGCATTTGCTTTGAATATTAAAAATGAATTAAATTGCGTTTTTGGTGCTCAGATGCAATGTAGTTCCACTTTAAGGTTTCAATCAAACAGACAAGCCTCAAGAGAGACAGTTAGGGCTCATGTACACAGGGCATTTGGAAACTGACTGCTGGAAAACGTAGGTTAAAAAACGTCAGTTTAACCACGTTTGCATACCGTGTTTATGCACGTTTGCGTTTAGAAGCGTTTTTAAAAGATAACCTCAAAAGACCTTCCCAAATGCCCAGAATGCACTGAAAAATAGTAAATAATTAACTATTTCAGACATTTTGAGAGAAATAGAGAGAGCAGAAGCAGAGAGCAGTATGTGTTGAGATTACCTATCTTTTCTGGTTCTGTTCACTATGGATCCCATCATGAGCATAATGCGGCACGTTCTACCATTTTTTCCTTCACGCAAACCTGGAACTGACTGTGCTGGTGTACTAGGTCCATTTGAAAACATGGAAAATGCTGTGCATGCATTTCTAATGATGAAAAAAGGTTCTGAACAGCATCTGGACATGGAACAGTTAAAAAACGCTTATAAACGCAAATGCTTATAAATGCAGTTAACTGTGTTTACACACGTTTACAAGCATTTGGTTTGTGAAACGCCGGTAAAATCTACTCCTGAACGCAAGTTTGATGCGTTCAAAAAAAACTGTAAACTCAACTGCCTGTAAACGACTGTGTACATGGACACATAGGAAAACATTAGGAAGAGTTCAGAGGCTGCTGAAAAAACACTGAACAGCTCCTGAGCGTCAGTTTAGGAGCTGCAGTGTACATGAGCCCTTACAAAATGCTTTACATGGTTACATAGCTAGTCTGGCTGATAAAAGACAAAAGTCCATCCAGTTCAACCACAGAAAAAAAAAAGCTATAATCCTACACCCACAGTTGATCCAGAGGAAGGCAAAAAAAAACCCCAGCAAAGCACGTTCCAATTTGCTCCTGCTGGGAAAAAAATTCCTTCCTGATCCCCCGAGAGGCAACAAGATATTCCCTGGATCAACCTTACCTATAAATGTTAGTATCCAGTTATATTCTGTGTATCTAAGAAAGAATCCAGGCCTTTTTTGAAGCAATCCACTGAGCTGGCCAGAACCAACTCTTGAGGGAGTCTATTCCACATTTTCACAGCTCACTGTGAAGAAACCTTTCCATATTTGGAGATTACATTTCTTTTCCTCCAGACGTAAAGAGTGCCCCCTTGTCCTCTGTGATGACCTCAGGGTGAATAGCTCTACACCTAGTTCACTATATGAACCACTGATGTATTTATACATGTTGATCATATCCCCCCTTATGTATTACACATGGTGATCATATGTATCCCCCCTTAATCTCCTCTTTTTAAGAGAGAATAAATTCAGTTCCTCTAATCTTTCCTCATAGCTGAGCTCTTCCATGCCTTTTATCAGTTTGGTTGCCCTTCTCTGTACTTTCTCCAGTTCCCCAATGTTCTTTTTGTGAATTGGTGCCCAAAACTGAACTCTATATTCCAGATGAGGTCTTACTAATGATTTGTACCGGGGTAATAGGATATCTCTCTGGAGTCTATACCTCTTTTAATACAAGAGAAGATTTTGCTCATTTTATAAACCGCAGCTTGGCATTGCATGTCATTATTAAGCTTGTGATCTACCAGAACTCCCAGTTCCTTCTCCACCATTGATTCCCCCAGTTGTACACCCCCTAGGATGTATGATGCTTTAGGAATCCTTTGTCTAGTATTATATATTAATTTGTAAAATATCATGTACAAGTATTAAATATATATAATTTAAAAACAAATACTTTAAAAGATCCTAAAGCCATAACAGTTTCCCTTTTTCTGAAATTGTAACTCCTGTAAATTGTGACATCTTGTGCTGAGAGGTCAGACAGCTGCTGGTGAATAGTGATTACTACTGAGCATTACAGTGGCTTTTCGGACACATTGGAGTTCATTTACTAAAAGCAAATATAATTTTTACTTTGCAAGAGAATTTCCCCTTAGCGTAGTGAATATAGGAGTGAGAATTCACTTAACACAAATTGCCCAATCACCGCAAGAATAATTAAAAAAATATTTTTTTTTTTGCTTACACGTGATTGGATGATGAACAGCACAGCTTCACCTTATTCACTTAGCTAAAAGAAACATTCCTTGGCCTTTAGTAAATCAACTCCAAGCTGTAATACAGATAGTTACAACAATATAGCTTGTCGGATAGCAGGATACTCATAACAATGAAATATATGCCGCCAATCTGCTCAGAAAAAGTATTTGCTTCTTTGACCAAGGCACCAGTAATGTGCACTTCAAACCATTATCAGGTCTTCTAGGACTTGTATAGTGGTTAGAGGGAGTGTGATGCCTTTCATAAGATCTTCTGCCAGCTTACAGAAGAGTCCAGAGTGTCAGAACTGTCTCATCAGCAGTTCTCCAGAATGAGTTCCAGCACTAGATTGCTTTCAGTTTTCTTCTTCATGTGAAGCCAGCCAGAGATCCCACCCCTAGGGCAAACTGCCATCCCCAGATTTAAAGAGCAGAGCCTGCCGTGGTGGGTGTAGTATTTCAGGAATGGGAATTTTACATCTGGTGCTTCTGTTTTATATAAAATGAGGAACTATGCACTGCCATCTGTGCGGCATGAATAATACAACTCGTAAGGCTTCCTTGTAAGGCTAAAACATCTTATAGATCTGCTGGTGGTTACACATGAAGCAGTGCCATTTCATTGTGTTAGTGTGCGAGACACCACTGAAGAGCTCTAAAGAACTCATTGGAGAAGTATAAATAAATAATAATCCTACATCTGGTTCTGTGTCAATGACATCTTTGTATACAGTAATAAAAATACACTGTGCAGTGCTTTAAGCTTGCTAGAAGAAGCTGGAAACATACCAAACGATTCAATACACTTTCACTTTTCTTAGCTGATTTTCACTATTTTACAATTTGAAAAACATCATTGGCAAATATGTGAACTGTAAAAATTGTCATTTGTTTTCCAATTGCAAAAATGTAGGAAAATTCAGTAATGCAATTCAGAGCTATCTCAGTAGAAGTGAATGACAAAATCCTTGGGTTGAATTACTGACATGAGTACATGGTTAGTGGCTACATATATATTATTATTATTATTATTATAATACAGTATTTATATAGCGCCAACAGTTTGCTCAGCGCTGTACAATATAATGGGAGACAGTACACGAGACAGCACACGAGAGGTTCGAGGGCTATGCTCCTTGGAGCTTACAATCTAGGAGGGAGGGGATAGTGGTACAGGAGGAAATAGCTGTGGGGGATGGAGTGGTAGGAAGAGTGGAGGAGATCGGCAATCGGGGGAAGGCAGGGTAGGCTTCCCTGAAGAGATGGGTTTTCAGGGTGCGCCTAAAGGGGTGACAGTCGGATGGATTGGGGTAGTGAGTTCCAGAGGATGGGGGAAGCCCTGGAGAAGTCCTGGAGATGGGCATGGGAGGAGGAGACCAGGGAACTAGAGAGTAGGAGGTCTTGTGAGGAGCGGAGAGTACGTTTTGGGTGGTAAATGGATATTAGGTCGGTGATGTAGTTTGGGGTAGTGTTATGAACAGCTTTGTACGTCAATGTTAGTAATTTGAATTTTATGCTTTGGGCAATCGGAAGCCAGTGGAGGGATTGGCAGAGGGGGGTGGCGGATACGGAGCGGTTTGTAAGGTAGATGAGTCTGGCCGCAGAATTCAGGATAGACTGAAGCGGGGATAGTCTCTGATGAGGTAGGCTGGTGAGGAGGGAGTTACAGTAGTCAAGTCGTGATATAATAAGAGAGTGAATAAGTTGCTCTGTAGTTTCTGGGGTTAGGAATGGACGTATTTTGGAGATTTTGCAGAGGTGGAGTCTACATGAATTTGTCAGCAATTGGACCTCGGGCTGGAAAGACAGATTGGAGTCTAGAATGACACCTAATACTCTGGCTTGCGGGGTGGGGCTGATGGTGGCGTTGTTGATCATATATATCACATACAGTATATTTTTATTAAATTCAGGTCTGACAAATTCCCTGCACCGTGAACCATGGCATTTCGGGTACCCTCCTGCAGCCAGTGACATGAGCAGTGCTGAGGCTCTGCTCATGTAGTTTCTGCTGAAGGAAAGAAATATTGTTCTTGCTTTACCCTTGACTGGGCACGTCAGTCCTCCAAATACCTCAAGCAGGCATGACATATTTCATGTGATCAGCTGCCAAAGAGACATCAAAGTTCCTATGTTCCATGTACAGGTAGGTTTTTTTAGTGTTTATTTTTTGTCTTGCATCCTACTCACAATTTGTTAAAATATCTGTATTTTTGTATACAGTGTATAGTTCTACTTTTTTATTCTAAGCTTTTGGAACTTCTTCTTTGTGATTAATTACTTTTAATTTAACCCTCATTGTAAAGTTAAATTTAAAATTGCATTAAAACTTTCATTTTAATACTTTTTTATCCAAAAGACTTTGCAAAGTACAATGATACAAACATTATTAAGCAAATATCAAAAGGTGGATGTACCCTCAAGAATAGTACGGGACCGGGGTGTCTTAGTCAAGTTACATACAGACAAAAGGAACCAATCCTCACAGGCTAAAATTGCATTCAAATTTGAATTTTAACTGATTATTTCACTTTTAGTCCTCATGCACACTGGACATTTTTACAGCTGCTGTTTTTGGCTTTTATTTTTTTCTACAGCTAATAGACCCCCAGCATGTTATCCTATGTGTCCATGCACACATAGACTGTAATCAATGTTTTTTGGCTGGAAAAAAAGTCAGGACTATTGGGTTTCTAGAGGAGTTTTTTAGCTGTACAAATGTTCTAATGCTGAAAACGCGGTAAAACGCTGAAAATCGGCATTTTTGGACTTTTTTTTACCAAAACGCTAAAAAATGCAAACGTGGAAAAACGTGGCAAAATGCTGCTAAACGCTAATGCAAAAATGTTAAAAAAAAGCTAAAAAACCCTCACTTTTTAACGTGACTTTACACAGCTAATATTACCAGCGTTCTCAAAACACCCCGTGTGCATAAAGCCTAACCAAAGAACAGATCTGGTAGCTGGAACACTGGGGGTCATCTGGTAAGCATCAGCTGAGCAGGTAGCACACCATCAGGACATCCAGGCACCAGGAATACACTCATTCAACACCAGGGGGAACCACAAGTGCAGGTAATGCAGGGTCACCAAGGATCTCCTTGGGGGGGGGCCCATAACAAACGAGCCAAAACAGAAAAGATTCCCATAGTGTCAGCAGTCAAAATGGGCACCGGCCGTCCACGTGGGCCATGCGGAGTGACGTCACAGGGTGGGGCCCTACCCTGTGACGTCACTCCGCATGGCCCACGTGGACGGACGGCGGCCATTTTGCCTACTGTCATTTACCAGAATGTGAACGTGTTTCTTTTACTACCATCCCCATAATTCATTAAAGTACTACACTATGGGAATCTTTTCTGTTTTGGCTCGTTTGTTATGAGCCCCCCCCCTACCAAGGAGATCCTTGATGACCCTGCATTACCTGCACTTGTGGTTCCCCCTGGTGTTGAATGAGTGTATTCCTGGTGCCTGGATGTCCTGATGGTGTGCTACCTGCTCAGCTGATGCTTACCAGATGACCCCCAGCGTTCCAGCTACCAGATAGTGATGATCAGGAGTTGGTCTTAATATACTCAAATGCGCATTGATTTGCGTTTCTGGTTAGTGCAATCTAAACTCATACTTTTTCAACACTATGATCACGGATTCCCACCATTATATTGTGATTGAACTTCGGATTTGTTTCACTTCATGCACCCTATAAACGCCAACTCTGGACGTTTTCACATGTGAATTTTTGTAACGCCACAGTGCGCTTATCTATTTGCTTTACTTGCTTTGATTGTTGATATAGGTCATATTATAATTATTATACTGTCACCCATTTTAGCTTAACAGAATGCAATATTTATGATATACTGATAATAATTTAACCATTTTGTATATGTTTTATATGTTTCATGCTCTTACTACATTATTAGTGCTGCATGTTTATATGATAAGGCCATTTTCATACCTCCTGAAGTCTGGCCACAAAAACTCCCAGAGATTGTATCCTGTCTTTTTGCAAGGACATTGCAAAGGTGCTCCTAGACATTACTGCTCACCTCCACCATCAAATGAATGAGCTCTCTCCAAACTAAATACTTGTGCATGCACAGTTTGTGAGTTTGCGATCTCTTCTGTTGCAGCAGCATTGAGCTCCGAACTACTGCAACAAGAGGGTTTGTGCATGGGTTTAAATCTGGGAGAGTAACAGCTGGGATTTTTTGACCAGGGTTTGGGATGTATGCAAATGACCTACGCCTATAGCAAGAGTATTATTCAGCTTTAGTCAAAGTTGCACAGTTTGTTTGTTTTTTATCTACAGGTGCCCCTTATCTGCATAGGCAGTTATTATAGGTAAATCTATAGTTTCACATTATATTCAATGATCTACAGTTAAATCATGCTTTTCAATACATTTTTTACATCTCTCTTGTTCATTTAGTTTGTATTTAGGCTGACTGTGTGTTGTAATACCATTGATTACATATAAAATAAAGAAATTATTCAAAGTGCCATAGCAATGACTATGTGACAGTTTAAGCTCTGGATAACAGCAATTCAGCTTATTCTGTGCATACTTACCAACATCTTTGTCCCAGTCACTGGTACAGTTGACATCCAGGCCACTGCATAGTGCTCTAATCAACAATACATCCCAGGGAGCATGAGCATTGTTGACTGGAGTACTGTGTAGTGGCATTTAAAAAGAAAATTTGGCAATTTTAAGCACTAACATGCAAAACAAAAATCCACATTCGTTATGCAACCTGGCTACACAACAAAATGAAAACCATGCCTTCAAATGGGATTAAAAATATTAAAGCCAGATGAGATCCAGTCAAATTTAATTTTCAAAAAAGGGGTCAGCAATGGTAGTCTCCATGTTTTTTCAAGGACAGGTTTTTCTAAAAGAAAAGTATCCAACAGGTGACAACACTGAGGAAGCATATTATCCAACAAGCTGCAAATAGATCTTCAGAAAGTCTGATGATTTAGAAACAAAAGATCAGATTTCAATGCTCATGCTCGGCATTGTGATGCAGCTATATATCCAAATGCTAGAACAGTAAGAACTGACAAGTTCCACGGCTGACTCAAGGAAGAATTTAAAATAGCAAGTTTAATATCATTAGTACAATGTGTAATGGACCATGCCAACATTCTCAGCAACTGTTCTAGCAATTATTTCTATCACCTAAATAAAGTGCAGTTATGCAAATACATTAGGACTAAAGACTAATTGCCATGCATTTTTGAGAAGTATTAGCATGGATGTTTTAAACATGACAAATGCTTTGCTGGTTGCAAATACCTCATCTTTTCAAAGCTTCCTTTGCTTGAAGCAGGTGTGAAGACACACTTGGGAGTTCAGCTGTTTGTTCCTATCAAGGAGTTGATGAATCAAACACTGTAACTAATGTGCTTTGTCAAATTTAGCTTTTGATAGGCAGTCAAGAAAAGATGGTAAATATGTAAATGGTATACTAATTTCTGTGATCCAGAAGGTTTGTCTTGCTCCATCTTGGAAATGACTGAGAACACCTATACACAGCCTTGTCTTGATGTGCCTTCTCTGCTTTAAGTTCTAATAATATGGCAAGGACTAAACAGAGTAGGGATAGCCTAAGGGATGGTAATTACCTACAAAGAGAATTTGTTCTATAGAAGAGAGGAAGCAAGTATATCACTGCATGTGCACTACATACACCTTAGGAAAGACTGAGGCAAGACCCATCTCTTATGCAGTTCCATTGGGGTGATGCATGCCATTCTCAGACATCAGCTTGTGTATATATACAGTGAGGCAAAAAAGTATTTAGTTCTTGTATGTCTTCCATTTTCTAATTATTGCTCCCACAGTTGATTTGTTCACACCAAGCTGCTTGCCTATTACAGATTCAGCCTGGTGCAGATCTACAATTTTGTTTCTGTTGTTCTTTGACAGCTCTTTGGTCTTCACCATAGTGGAGTTTGGAGTGTGACTGTTTGAGGTTGTGGACAGGTGTCTTTTATACTGATAACAAGTTCAAACAGGTGCCATTGATACAGGTAATGAGTGCAGGACAGAGGAGCCTCTTAAAGAAGAAGGTACAGGTCTGTGAGAGCCAGAAATCTTGCTTGTTTGTAGGTGACCAAATTCTTATTTTCCACTATAATTTGCAAATAAATCCTTTCCAAATCAGCCAATGTGATTGTCTGGATTTTTTTTTCTCATTTTGTCTCTCATAGTTGAGGTCTACCTATGATGCCAATTACAGGCCTCTCTCATCTTTTTAAGTGGGAGAACTTGTACAATTGGTGGCTGACTAAATACTTTTTTGCCCCATTGTAAGTACAAACTAGGTGGCTGAATATCACATGTAGATCCATAGCTTTGCTCAAGACTGACTTCTCTTTTACATGGACAACCTGGGTGATGGCCATTGTAGTCCATCTCCACTCTACATTAAAATATGAAAGAATGTCAGCCACACTCCATTTAGCTCCTCTTACAGTATTATCTAATAATTCAATGAACTGACAGCATACAGTAATGTCTCCACCCCAAAAACAGCTTTCCTTGATGCGTTTTAATACTCCTGGCTTGCTCACACTGAAATTGACTTCCCCTATCCTTGTGAGCAAGCCAGGATTAGTGAAACTTGTCAAGAAAGATTGGTTTTGGGGTGGAGACGTCACTGTATTCATTCAATTTATTGATTATTAAAAAGATACTGTAAGAGGAGCTAAGTGGAGTGCGGCTGGCATTCTTTCATATTTTGCTGAATGTCACGTGATGAATGAGATGTGCAGGGTGAACACCAAATCTAGGCATCACTTATCACATGCAGAGATTTTCCAATTTGCTGGCCAATATGGGCATAGCAGATCAAAAAATTTTTACAGTTCTAAGGAGTAAATGTGCGATGTATGAGAGGAGTCTGTAAAGTCTAAACACAAGCTGCATTCCTCACAGTACTCAACCCTTTAATGATGATGCTCAAACTGAATGCCTTGGGTGGTGCTATGTCAGAACCATCTTAAAAAATGCGACCTAAGTTGCCTTGAGAAAGGGACCCTGTGAGGCCCAGAAACGCAGATGTCTTATGCCTGTTTTCACAATGAGCATGTGAAACACTTATTTGGCGTGCATGTTTGTATGAGTTGAGAAGCTTTTTATCTTGAATTGGAGCACCTATACAAAATTGTTTTTTTTTGCTGTGATTCTAAGTTGTTTCCATCAAGTCATACTTCATGTTGTAAGGATAACGTTTAGGAAATATGCACATTTAAAGAGTCAAATTTTAGAGATTCTATGCGGAATGTGGCAAAGGTGGGAACTCCAATGAGAAGACCTTACCACTGAAGTCTGCAAGACAGTCTTTTTCAAGCTTTTAACTGTGGAGAAAAAATTATGTTCTGGTCTCTGCTAAAAACATCTACAGTTCACAGTGCATTGGCGTAAGTAAGTTGTTGTTATGATAATGATTAATACAGAGGTTATTGATTAGTATAGAATATTTTTAATATCAAAGAGTATTTAATATCAACAATTTAAGACATGATCTACATGACAAATTTCCTTTCCAACAATTGTTATCCAGTAGAAATTAAAGTAAAGCAAGTAATGACATTAGCCACAGAAGAAACACAGACATGCTCTCTTACCCTGTTGGTCAATGGAGAAATGTCCTCTTACATTGGTGGCCAGTGAAAAAGGGCCCCTTTTATTGGTGGTTAGAGGAGAAATGGCCCTGATATTGGTGACCAGTGGAGAAACACTCTTCCTAATTGTTTGTGGGAAAAAAAACTCCCTTATATTGGTAAGCAATTGGAAGACTGCCCCTACATTGGTGGTCAGTAAGAAAAATTCTGCCTACACTGGTGATCAGTGGGAAAAATTCCACCCACAAACAGCAAAAAAGATCATTGGTATCTGTTATTACTGTAGGCTGCACAGGTGGAAGCAATATCTGTCCCTGCCCAGGGAACCCACAGAAACCTGTAGGAGAACCCTGGGTAACTTGGCTGTTCCAAAATACCAATAACCACAGTGACTGATTTTATTTCACCAGTGATCACTTATAATTGAAATAGCAGTTTGGCTGGACTGTACCCTTAAAGAAGAACTCCAGACAGATTTAAAAAAAAAACACCATTTACTTTGTAAATTAATATGTATTTTTTAGAAGTAGCCTTTTATCAGCTTTCTATATTCCTCTCACCATTACAGATTTACCATGCCTTATCTCTGTTTGGGGGCAGCCATTTTTGGTAGAGGCAGGGCTTCTTATGTCAACTTGCAGGAAGGAGAACAGTGAGCAGCACAGTAGTGATATAACCAAATCTCACTTCAGATCTTCTGAGACTAGTAGCCAGAGTTAGTCGTGCCTGAGAGCTCACACTGCAGATATACAGCTATGAGGCAGGAGGCTCAGTAGTACTTAGGCACATTTGCATATAACACAACAGTGGGAATGTTAAATACTATAATTTTTTAATTGCTATCTTTGTCCCCATTTCTTCTCATTCGGTCAACACAGAAGGTGGAACATCTCCAAACATTCTGTTGCTTTGAAAGGTGTCAGGGCGAACAGGGCAGGCAGTCATAAAGAAAAGCCCATTTCCTAGTAGAGAAGTGTTAAAACCTCTGTTGGGATTTTTGCCATTTGTGTCCTTATTAGGAAGGTTTGCCTCACTACTTGTCAGGTAACCACTGTCAGACAGAACAGGAAGTGAAGGGTTATCCCATCAATGGGGACACTCAAAACATTAAAAACCTCACAGAACATTCTCCTCTATGGGACACCTGACAGGCTTTAACCTTTCCTCACTTTTCTAAACTTAAAAAAAGTTTTAACTTGAGTTGGGTTTTAGTTGGGTTTTAACGTGATGGCCAAGCTTGACTGATTGAACAATCCCTTAACAAAGCTTTTGACATGATTCACTATTTACCATTATTTTACTCTCAGATACTGAACTAACACAAAAGGATAGTTGGCATTTCCATAGCTTAGTTCATGCCAGACACCCTCAGCCAACAAGCCCCATGTAAAAATATAAATTGGCCATGTTGGAAATTTCAGCTGATCATTTTAGATTCCCTAAAATAATCTGATGCCAGAGGTGGTTGGGCATATTTCCCTCCATCATGTATGTTCATCAACATCCACATATACTTGATTCTAGCATGCACGTGTGTGGATCTGGTTGTCAAAATAACAATGTCAGTCAAATCTTGTCTTTGCTTTCAATTGCTCTCTGTTGGCTGTAGACCACTTTAATACTCAGATTGACACACTAAATAATAATGTTTTAACTGTGTGTTTTTGAATTTTTTGTCCACAAAATGCATCAATTATTTTGATGATTCTCTGGTCAAGGCAAATTGTATGGAAGTTGTGTCCTCAATAGGAAACTGTTTGTTTTTCAGCAATGTTAAATTAGAAGTTCTAAAACAGAAAGAATGCATTTTCAAACTCATTTCATTTTTACATTTTTTAAAAAAAAATTTCAAACATAAAACAAGCATAGTCAGTGCTTTAACATAAAATATCAGATGCCAAATATATAATAATAATAATATAGTAATAAAAACTGCACACATATTTGACATTTTACTGTAGGTTACAGTATTCGGTAGAGAATCAGCATGGGTTTGGATACTTCTGTAAAACACGGTAAACATGAAATGTGTAACTATGAATGATGTTTTCAGTAGAAAAAACAGGTGTTATTCAGAACAGATCATTTCCTCTTTTCCAAAAAAAATCAAAGTTGATAGTCTCTGGTTTACTTCCGTTTATTGACTATATAAATTGTTTTCTTGAGATGAATGACCCTAATATGCAAACTATGTAGTATCAGCAAATAGCAATGTTGACAATCTCATTTTCACTATTTACGACCTTGTGTGTTGTGCAATCATAAATCGGCTCAGAGGAAATAATTGCCTGTAAAAGAAGCAGAATCTGTTCCGTTCACAAGCATATTACAGCATATTGCTCTTTGCTACAACAGGTGCTGTTAAAGTAGACGTGTCTCTGAAATTCATATGCTGCATGGATCAATGGGACACAGATCAGCATTACCAAATTACATTATTGGCTTCAATTAAATTCTTGCAGTAGATTTCAAACTGCTGCCGTTGAGCTTCCTTTTACAATGTAAAGCCTTGGCCATACTTCTGGTTGCTAGGAGCACTCTGGGTGTTTCACATTGTTAGAGAATGATAAGAGTGTATTATTTCAATGAGATAGACCATGTCTAATAAATATGTAGTGATATAAAAGGCACAAAAGACTGAACATAGTATGCGCAGGAAACACACATCTATATATCGCAAAGGGGACAAACTGAACTGGTAGTGGCACAAAACAGGGACACCCAGGAACAGTCCAAGCGGGTTTGAACTACACTTTTTTTTATTCAGCAAGCCTGCATAAAACAAACTAAAAGGTGTACTACTCTGATCCACTAACTAAACTCATTTGAACTCCTGACTAACAGGTTACCCCCTGAAGGGCTTCCCAAAACAATCAGCTCCTTTTTTTCTCTTCTGTAAGCATTTACCTTATCACCAGCAGCAGAGGCCTCATTCACACAGGGCATACTATAGCAGAGACAGTGTGTTTTCAGGGCCATGCATCTATGCTGATGTCAAATAGGGAGTATTGACTCTCTCTGTATAGCCACTGCATGCTAATCATTATTAATGGGAATGTCTATATGGGGATGAGTGGAACACGTGTACATCTCCATGCCAGTAAACATAGCCCTTGAATAGGCGTATGCTCTTGTAAGACCCGTGTGAACAAGGCCAGCCTCTCACAACAAAGAGAGTGGGAGAAAGCTTTGAGTATCAGTCAGCTCTCTTATAAAAAGGCCTGTGGTCAATTAAGTCTAATTATTGAGGTCTGGCTGTTGGGTAAGATGTGGACCTAGGAATGGAGGCTTTTCCACCCAAAGCTCTACGAAGCCTCTTGGCTCCAGCATCTAGGGCAGGACTTGGTAAAATTCTGTGAAAAGAAAGTTTGTTTTCTCCATATCAGACACAAACGTTGGAGCCCACCACCATGTGTAGGTGAAAAACCTAGGTGACACATATGCTGTCTACAATCTAAACTATACATAGAAACAAGAAATTTAAACCCCTCCTAGATTGTAAACTCCAAAGAGCAGGGCCCTCGAACCCCTCGTGTATCGCATTGTATTGTTATTGTACTGTCTCGTGTATTGTCTCCCATTGTAATGTACAGCGCTGAGCGAACTGTTGGCGCTATATAAATACTGTATAATAATAATAAACCATTAGCTCCTAAGAATAACTTATATTAAGCTGATCTATCTCACATGTACTGTATGTTTAGAAATATAATTTAAGTGGTATTAAACTCTGTAAAATTTATCCTACAGGTAAGCTTGTAACAAGTCTTACCTTTCTATAGATATCTTGGAAATGAGAAAAACTTCACCGTGGTGGAGTAGTAGTGTAGTAGATATTCACATGAGCCACAATGAGCATACCATGATTGCAGACGGTGCTGCTCCTTGATGGTGACTCCCATGCGAATGCACACCCTGAGCGTGAACCTGAAAGAAGACTGGGCAAAGATGGAAGTGCTGGGACTTGTGACAGCTCAGTGCTGAAGGACTCCGTTTGGAAGATAAGTCTGTCATAGTGTGCCAGTATGCAGTGCATACTTGTACAGTATGGCATAAACCTGAAGGGGGCCCATTAAAAATATGTTTTTGTAGAGTTTAATACCGCTTTAAAAAAGACTATTGTTCACCTTTTACAACCCAGGTTTGTTCTGCTATTTCACTCGATTTTGGTAACTTTCTCTGACCTCCATTCTTACGCCTACCAGCATGATCAATCTGCTTTATAAAAGTGCATGAACATTTCATAGGACAAAAAAAATTATACCTGGCTTAGCTTAAGTTCGATCTTGAATGCCAAGTACCAGGGCTGCAAAATGTATTCGGTTGTCAAGTTATATAATTTCCAGTTTGTCTAGAAAGAATGCCTTTCTTTCTTTTTTTTTCTGGCCAAAGCACATTGGTTGAGTGATTGATGTAAAATGAAAGTAAACATTTTATGTCTCCTTTATTAATCAGCCAATCAGCAATTAACATTGTTCATTTTTGTGAAAGATAAACAATGAAAGAAGGCATCTAAATCCTAGTTGTGTTCTTGTTCTAATTGTTCACTTGAATGCATGGTTGTAATAAAGCTCCTTTAATAATGAAGGAAATGCATGTGAAGAGAATTATTTCCATGGCTGACATCGGTTTAGACTTCCAGGAATTGATGCTGATTGTTCATTGCTTGCTACTTGGGGTTATTTTGCATTGCCTTCAATACAATGCAAACAAGACCTTTTCCGAAAAGGTGGTAAAAGACCATTGTACACTACATTCTTCACCATACAACTACAACTTTTTACTAGTACAGGCAAGTAATGGACCATTAGGTAGTATCCACCACACCATACAACCAAGACCTTTCCTGGTACAAGCAAGTAAGAGACCATTGGAATTCACCTTGGGCAATATGCAAACCTGGACCTTTCCTGGTACAGACAGGTAATAGACCATTGGAATCTACCTTCCACATCATGCATCCAGGAACTGTCCTGTTACAAGTGGGCAATTGTCATCATACAATAATTTCTATTCTGTGCAACTCCACATAGTCATGGAAATCCTGCTGCCATGTATCATTAAATATAAAAGGTACCTGTGAAGATAGAAATATGGGAGCTACTATTGTTGACTTGCTATTGAAAGTGGATGGTTCAGAGCTTTTATCTTCATCCTTTCTTCACAACTTGGTAAGTCACTAATCTGGAAGGAGCATGTGCATATCAGGCTTTAGAACACCTAATACAAACATATACAGATATGGCACCATAGTGCTAAGGTATTGCGAGATCCAGAGTGGCATCAATACAGGGACACCCCAGTTCACATCATATGCTGGTAAGCTCCACCAATGCAGCCCTCTTCAGACTGGGGACTCTTCTTAATAGTAAAGGACAAAAGCACATACAAGTGGATGCAAAGGCCTAGTGCATTACCTAATGGAAATTTTATTAAGCATAAGCCAAATGCATACTCGCAAAAATGCAACAGGCTAATGTACAAGAAACCCAAGTGGCAAAGCAGTCAGGCTAAGGATTGGTTCATGCTCCGATTAGGGCTTTAATGTAAACCATTATACAGAAAACGTACAGGTTGGTTTTCCAAGTTTATGGTTAGTTTACATTTGGTGTGGTAATAGGAATGTATTTGTTTATGTACTTTATTATTTTTGACCCCAGTGCTAGTTTTGATATCAGTTTGGCTTTTTACATATGTTTTTTAATGTTTTTGTTTCTGTATTGGTAAATTTGGTCCCATTTTTGGCTTCTTCCTGTTGTGTGGTGGGCGTTGTGTTGGTCTTCCACACCATCTGTATTCAACTGATTGGATTGTGGGTGTGGAGGCTACTATGCGCTTTAAATATGCGGAGCATGGGTTCCACAGACAGAAAGGGGCTGGATCAGTCACAGAACGAGCAAAAACCAGTGCAATCACAGAACATGATGAATGGCATGTGCTGCAGATGGATTGAGTGTGCGTCCCAGCTGACACAGTGCTGCTTGCCAGTTTACAGTGAAAAAAAATATGTTTTATATCTCTTCCTCCCATGTTTTGGTAATCAAATATTTATGGTAAGATGACAAATATATGTTCCCACTAATCCGTTTTATGCATATGCTTTTGCCATTGTGATAATTATATATGATATTGGCTTCTTGCATGTGATCTTTGACATAAAGTTTTTCATAGGGGGCCTAGTACGGCAGGCTTTACATAAAGTAATATTTGAGCACATCTATTGGTTTAGTCTATTTTTTTTTTATATTTTTATCACTATCTTTTACTATTCCCTGGCTCTGAGAGAATACCTTTGTGCAATGGTCCCCCCCCCCCCCGTTGTGGGAGGTGGGGGTGGTGTATTGGTTGGAGAACTTTTATTTAAAAGGTAATGCGCTGCACAGACGAGCTTTGCTCTGAAGAAGGGGTTTGTTCTTTGAAACGCATCAGCTTGCAAGTCTGGGTGATACTTGGGTCCGGGCGATACCAATCTTTAACATGAACACTTTACCACTTGGGTTTCTTGTACATCACCTTTTAACGTGTTGCATTTTGTGACTATGCGTTTGGCATTGTCTTATGTTTACATAAGTTAATGTACTAGGCCTTTGCACCCTCTCGTTTTGTGCTTTTGCCACCTAATTATAAGTGTTTCTTCCAGGTCAGTGACTCATTGAGTTGTGAAACTAGGATAAGAACTGAAGCTCAGTACCACACATGTTCATAAACAAGTCAGCATTGACAGATGCCATACTTCTCTCTTGCTGGGATTCTCTTAGGGTGTATTTTCTTTATTGGTGTGCAGAGAACAATTTTAAAAATTGTAAACATTTTAGTTTTATATTACATATCATGATAAATTTCTTAGCTAGGTTTGGCTTGCAGCTTTAAGCATTATACAGCGTGTCTAATATATGCACACAAAACCCAAGAAAATAAAATAAAAATGTAATTTCAGCAGCACTCTTGGAAATTCAATGACCCCTTGTATACATTTGCCAAGTCTCCAGGTAAACATTGTGCTTTGGTTATTTACATCTCGCACTTGGCTGTCAAATAAGCTTCTTTTTTTTCCTTGTGCAGGCTGAATTTGGAGCACTCCGGTCTTTATTTAGACATGCACAGGCTTGAGCTGCCCCTTCAGTTTGTTAGCAATTGTTTTGATCTGTAGCCATGACTGGAGATACACATTGCTGCATAAATAAATAAATTTAAGCATCCTCAGCACTTTCTCCTGCGCCAGAGCAAAAATATAGTGAATCCCACTTTTGAGCACTCCTCTTATAAGGATGTTCCAATAATAAGAGCTTGTTTTTTTTTCTTTTCACAGCTAGGTTTAGGCTTGTTACTCTGCCAAGGCACTGTCACTTACGCTCCTAGATGTACAGTATCATGGTTGGGCACTGGTTTACATTTTATTTAGAATAACCTTGCTTGGTTTCTGCTGATCTAGAGATATCAGTCCTTCTGAGACTAAAGGGTTGCCTCTGACATTAAATACAAGATTAAAGGATAAGTTCACTTAAAAAATAAATAAATAAATGAATGCACATTTTTTTGCAGGTTAACCGCTTCCCTTTCACCCTATAGCAGAAGTACTGCTACAGGGTGGTACAGGTGTGCAAAATCACATATATAGACATGATTTTGCATCTCCGGGTAGGGGGCCCATGCGCGCTCCCTACCCACGCCGCCATTCAGTCACCAGGTCCCAGCCAGTGATTACTCGCCGAGCCTGGTGATTGCCAAACATCTCCGACGGGGAGGGAACTGTTTGTAAACAATACAGCTCTCTCCACTGTCAGTTCCTGCACACTGCTTTGCATGGCTGTGCATAGCACAGCCATGCAAAGCAGTGTGCTTACAGTGAAGCACAAAACACACAGCCCCACAGTAAATTACTCCCAGCACAGTTAACCCTTTGATCGCTCCACATGTTAACCCCTTCCTGCCCAGTGCGATTAGTGCAGTGTCAGTGCTTTTTATTAGCACTGATCACAGTATTGGTGTCACCGGGGATGTCATTGACACCAACTCAGTTCCTCCCAGTGTCAGAATGCCTGCCACAGTCCCGTTATAAGTTGCTGATCACCACAATTACTAGTAAAAATAAAATGTAAAAAAAAATCCCAGTATATATAGCACCATTTGTAAACGCTATAAATTTCACGTAAACCAATTAATTTACATGTATTGGGATTTTTTTTTTTACCAAAGACATGTAGCAGAATATTTTTTTGTACTAGGCATGTTTAATGGCAAAAAGTAAAAAATATTTTTTAATTTTTTATCAAAATTGACGGTCTTTTTTTATAGCGCAAAAAATAAAAAAATGCACAGGTAATCAAATTAATTTGGGTGCAGCGTTGCATGATCGCACAATTGTCAGTTAAAGTAACGCAGCACCGCAACACAAAAAATGGCCTGGTCAGGAAGGAAGGTAAATCTTCAGGAGGGCAAGTGGTTAAAAAAATGCATTTATTATAATTTTTTTGTTCAGGATTTGTAAAGCTTTGCAGATTGTGGATGTAATACCACAGTCCTGCAGACTGTCTGTGTATCTGTCTGCCCATACCTTCGATAGGGACAGGCAGTTAAACTCTGACAGGAAGCTCAATGAACTACCTAGAGCTATCAAGAGCACCCTGGTAATTCATTGAGAACTAAAAGTCAACAGCCACAAAGGCAGTTGGGACTTGTAGTTTTTCCATTCACAGAACACTGTAAGTGGATGACGCGGCCGGGCAGGCAGAGCCCCACACAAACATTTTTTTTTTAGATTGTGACAGCCAGTGAGGGGGAGAAGATCCCCTGTTAGCTGTCACAACAGGGAATTCTGCAGGGGTGTCGAATGTAACATGTTCTACTCTGAATATGGGTGTAGAATGTAACATGTTCTACTCTGAATATGGGTGTAGAATGTAACATGTTCTACTCTGAATATGGGTGTAGAATGTAACATGTTCTACTCTGAATATGGGTGTAGAATATAACATGTTCTACTCTGAATATGGGTGTAGAATATAACATGTTCTACTCTGAATATGGGTGTAGAATATAACATGTTCTACTCTGAATATGGGTGTAGAATATAACATGTTCTACTCTGAATATGGGTGTAGAATGTAACATGTTCTACTCTGAATATGGGTGTAGAATGTAACATGTTGTACTCTGAATATGGGTGTAGAATGTAACATGTTGTACTCTGAATATGGGTGTAGAATGTAACATGTTATACTCTGAATATGGGTGTAGAATGTAACATGTTCTACTCTGAACATGGGTGTAGAATATAACATGTTCTACTCTGAATATGGGTGTAGAATATAACATGTTCTACTCTGAATATGGGTGTAGAATATAACATGTTCTACTCTGAATATGGGTGTAGAATATAACATGGTATACTCTGAATATGGGTGTAGAATGTAACATGTTCTACTCTGAATATGGGTGTAGAATGTAACATGTTATACTCTGAATATAAGTGTAGAATGTAACATGTTATACTCTGAATATGGGTGTAGAATATAACATGTTACAAAAGGTGAACGTATCCTTTAATGTACAGTGAGTGCACTAAATATTTGATTCAGAATGATGTTCCTGTTATGTGACATCGAATTTCTATTATATTACGCTGATATCCTTGTTATTGCCAATGTCCAGATCACAAACAGAACTCTTACTATTTGATATGAAAGTGCTCTCTCATTAGCCAGCCTAGTGAGATGTTCCCTCATTACAGAGTGAGTTTCTGCAGTGTTCCAGGCCAGCGGATTACAACTCCGACTATACTTATGTCTGCTCCAGCAATGTGATGTTCATCAGCTTGCCGGTGCTGACATCTTCTCCTAAAACTCTATGCTAGATGACAAGACTCTATGCTAGATGAGTTTAATTAATCCCATCGCCTGGCACATGCCAGCACTCTACACTGTGCTGAGCAATGTACAATTTAAGGCAAGATTGTCTACTCTGTGATTAAGAAAAAAACCTTCTTGCGTTCAGTTTTTTTGTTTCAGACCATAGTTCTGCTGTAGGCCTCGTTCACACTACATGCGTATCAATTGCGGTTTTTTTCTGCATCCAAAACACACAGAAAGTAGGTTATATGTTTGTCACTGTAATAGTTCACTTCAGTGTTTGCAGTTCCAGTGCATTCCGAGTGCAGAAAAAAAGTAGATCATGCTGCATTTTTTCTGCAAAGAACTGTACTGGAACGTGGTAAAACGCACAGGAATGCACCAAAAACACACTGGAATGCACATGTCCCTATTTAAATTGAAGAAAAAGAGAGGAAGAAAATGAACTGGAATGCATCAGATACGCACAGAAAAGCATCAAAAAGTACTGGAACGCGCCAAAAAGGCATTAAAAACGCACATGCAAAAACGCAACCGGAATGCATCTGGACTGTGTTTCTATAGTGTGAACCGGCCCTTAAATTGAAGAAGAAGAGAGAGGAAAAAATTAACTGGAATGCATAAAAAACGCCCTGGAACGCGTCAAAAATGTGCTTGCAAAAACCCATCCCGAACGCATCTGAACTGCGGTTCTATAGTGTGAACAAGCCCTATAGGTAAATAGTTCTCTCGCCTGGGTGATTCTGGTCACAGGCCCTCTGACATGGCCCTTGGAAGTTTCCTGATTTATATAAAAATGTATATGTTCATTTTAATTAAATTAAGACAGTTTAGGTGTTGGAACACCTCAGCACCACACCTTTAACAAATAAATGTTTCCCATACTGGGCAAATTAATGGTCTCACTTTACTGTAGAGATGCCAATGAGCATTTTCTTTTTTTTTTTTTTACTTTTCTTGCACTCCCCCACTACCATAATCTGCTGGTAGGCCACTTGAAATTCATCTATGCGGTGCAATTCTCATACAGTTAAAAATAGGATCCTGTGTATGTTTGATGCGGTGTGATTTTAAGCTCTATAATCATGTCAGAATCACATCTGAACAGCACAAATCACACTGCACTCGCACTCCAAACCGCATGTAAATCGTACAACATAACACTGCATCAGTCTGAACCTGGGCTGACTGTTTCTACCCAAAACAACTAATCCATTCAAATCAGTAATTGAAAATGACCCTATAGAGTTCCAGAACAAAACACTGGCCCAGAAATATGTCAAATATCAAATTATTATTTGGGTATAGCAATATTCCTTAATCCGTAATACCTCTGCCTATTTGTTTTCAGCATTTCTCCCAAACAAATGATAAGGATTAGATTAGACTTTTTTTGTTATTATGGGGAAGACCATACATTTTTTCAAGACCAAACTATATTGCCAGTCTTGTCAAGCAAGTATGGACTTCATCCCTATGGTGGTTTCCCTAACCAAACATGTCAATTTTGAATACCACATTATTGAATGGCAGACTATCTAGATCGGACATTCTCAAGCTTTTCAACACAAAGGAGCCCTTAAAATACCTTTCTGGTCTCAGGAAACCCCTGCTAAAAATTACTATATCTACAATTCATGATACATTAGTGTGATGGTCAGTGGGAAGAATACTCCTTAAACTTGTGTATGATAGGAATGGTGTAAATGAAAATAAGACTCCCTGATGTATCATCCCGATTATAAATGTACAAACTGGGGTGTGGAAGTGGGACTTTAATTATACCACAGGGATTCACAAGTGGACCTGTATATTATACACGCAGACACAAATAGGCGTAAAAATTACATTGTTTATTAAATTGTACCTGGAGATGGTTATTTTTAGGTCAGACATCTTTCTTGGATATAAAATGCATCCAATAACGTAGGTTGACGCGGATTGTGGGTATTCCCGCTTCTTCAGGACCCACAAATCATGTACTTGAAAATATACTTTATTCTTTATGTATGTATGTACAGTATATGATTTGTTTGTTTAATTTTTTAAAATATTTTCTCTCCTTACCCCTTTTTTTCATTGGTATTTTCTTTTCTCTATTTTAGAGAGATTTCAGATTTGAGTATGTATACTTTCAAGTAAATAATTTGTGGGTCCTGAAGAAGCGGGAATACCCATGAAATGCGTCGACATTCATTATTGGACACATTTTATATCCAAGAAAGATGTTTGTACGTAGAGATGGGTTTTTTTATGTCAGTTTAATAAACTATGTAATTTTTATGCATATTTTTGTCCCTGTGTATAACATATACAGTAGGTCCACTTGTGAACCCCTAAGGTATAATTAAAGTCCCACTTCCACACCCAAATGTGTATGTCCTTACACTTGTGATCATTGAGGAGAATTACACCCTTACAGATGGCTAAAAAGATCAATGGTGTCAGTGGGAACTTATCTGAGAGGCAGAAATTGCTCATTGCTCAAGGAACCCCTCGCAACCTTTTGTAGGCACCCTAGAGTTCCACAGAACCCTGGTTAAGAAACCCTGATCTACACATTCATTGCACACTGATCAGATCATGTTGAGTATCAAATTATTATCAGATCATATTGACTGTTGTCAATTTGTCTGGTTGTCTAAATGTTGTCAAGCATTGGATATATACCAACCTTTCTCCAGAATGTTTAAATACACCTCCTCTTTTCCCAATGTGTTGCAGGACCCTCACTAACCTATTTTGAGGATTCCACTTTGTATTATAAGGTGTGGAAGGGATGTTTAAGTGCCGGGTTTTAGAAAAGTTAATATTTGCATTAAGTTCCCCCCAGGTTTAACAATTTCTAGGGCATATCAGAGTTCTTATTAGGCAAATCAAATACGGCTTCTGTTTCATGATCATTCTGGTTCATTTATCATTTCCTGAGGACAAGTACACATCAAAGCTCAGATCCAGCCCACTCTACATAGAAAAAAAAGTTTTATTTCTGTCTGCGCTTCGTTGATAAGATTTTGCTCACTTCTGTTTTAGTGACCACATAGGAAGTAAATGAATATATCCCTGATGACTAAAAATGGTATCACTGATTGCAATCCCTTCCAATTATGTGAAAAAAAAAAAGGTTTTGTCTGGACTGTTTCATATGCTTATATGTCTTTTTGCTAAATCACATCTAATGGGAAAGTGTGGGCAAATTAATTAAAAATTTTAGGGCAGGGGCCAGAAGCCTTATTTATTATTCAGCAGAGAATATGCTCTTCCATATACAAAAATAGACAAGGCTTAAAATACACTGCTCAAAAAAATTAAAGAAACACTTTGAAAACACATCAGATCTTAATGGGGAAAAATATCATGCTAGATATCAATACTGATATGGACTGGGTAATGTGTTAGGGATGCACGGATGCCCCACCGTTTGATGGAAATGCAAATTATCAACCTACAGAGGACTGAATTCAAAGACACTCCGAAAATCAAAGTGAACAAATTATGCAGCAAGCTAGTCCATTTTGCTGAAATTTCATTGCAGCAACTCAGAATGGTAGTTGGTAGTTCGTATGGCACCCACGTGCTTGTATGCATGCCTGACAATGTTGGGGCATGCTCCTAATGAGACAACGGATGGTGTCCTGGGGTATTTCCTCCCAGATCTGGACCAGTGCATCACTGAGCTCCTGGACAGTCTGAGGTGCAACCTGGTGGCGTTGGATGGACCGAAACATGATATCCCAGATGTGTTCTATTGGATTTAGGTCAGGTGAGTGTGGGGGCCATTCAATGGTATCAATTCCTTCATCCTCCACGAACTACCTGCATACTCTCGCCACATGAGGCTGGGCATTGTCGTGTACCAGGAGGAACCCAGGACCCACTGCACTAGCGTAGTGTCTGACAATGGGTCCAAGGATTTAATCCCGATACCTAATGGTGGTCAGGGTTTTATTGTCTAGCCTGTAGAGGTCTGTGCATCCCTCCATGGATATGCCTCCCCAGACCATCACTGACATACCACCAAAATAGTCATGTTGAACGATGTTACAGGCAGCATAACGTTCTCCACAGCTTTTCCAGACCCTTTCACGTCTGTCACATGTGCTCAGGGTGAACCTGCTCTCATCTGTGAAAAGCACAGGGTGTCAGTGGCGGACTTGCCAATTCTGGTGTTCAATGGCATATGCCAATCGACCTCTATGGTGCCGGGCAGTGAGCACAGGGCCCACTAGAGGACGTCGGGCCCTCAGGCCACCAACATGAAGTCTGTTTCTGATTGTTTGGTCAGAGACATTCACACCAGTGCCCTGCTAGAGGTCATTTTGTAGGGCTCTGGCAGTGCTTATCCTGTTCCTCCTTGTATAAAGGAGCAGATACCGGTCCTGCTGATAGATTAAGGACCTTCTACGGCCCTGTCCAGCTCCCCTAGAGTAACTGCCGCTTTCCTGGAATCTCCTCCATGCTCTTTAGACTGTACTGGGAGACACAGCAAATCTTCTGGCAATGGCACATATTGATGTGCCATCCTGGAGGAGTTGGACTGCCTGTGCAAACTCTGTAGGGTCCAGGTATCGCGTCATGCTACCAATAGTGACAATGACCCTAGCCAAATGCAAAACTAGTGAAAAACGGTCAGAAAAGATGAGTAGGGAAAACAATGTCAGTGGTCTCCACCTGTAAAACCATTCCTGTTTTGAGGGTCGTCTCATTGTTGCCCATCTAGTGCACCTGTTGTTAATTTCATTAACATCAAAGCAGCTGAAACTGATTAACAACCCCCTCTACTACTTAACCGCTCAGATCAATATCCCAGGAGTTTAATAAGTATATCATCAAGTCAGATGATATACTCTGATTAAAAAGTGTTCCTTTAATTTTTTTGAGCAGTGTAGTTAAACCAAATTTTTTAAAATAAAATACAGAATGATTAGAATCCCCCTCATATTTTATTGCTGTTTGTGTTCACACTGGGGAGATCTAACCTTACTATTTGTCCTGGTGACCGTAGTCACTAATACATAAAGTGACAGGAAACCCAAAATTTTAGAATTGTTACAGGGACTAGAGGTGAAGAGGAATCCTACAATAGAGACAACTACTTTGGTGACAACTGTCTATAAGGTAGACTCCCCTTATTTTGTAGAGATTTCTTCCCATTTCTTGTCATATCTCCAGGACAGGGAGTAAATGAAAAACTTCCTAATGGGACAAAGACATCAAATAAATAAATAAATAAAAGAAAGACGGGTTTAATCCCATCCAAAACAAAAAAATAAAAATGTTTTGGCCAGTCAAACACTTTAAGGTGGCCATACACTCTCTAAAATTGTGATTTGATGAAGTGTTCAAGATTAGTTAAATCAATAAAATGGAACTTTAATTTGTGGTTGTAGTTAAAGCTGGTTGAATGAAAAATCTAAATCCTACTCAGTTTGGTCAACCCTTCGTCAGGCTGTTAATCCTGTCTTTAGCAGCAACTTCCCAGTATAAGTGTTGCTAATTAGAATATTCATCAGCCTCTACAACTTCTGTCCTTCACTGGCTGAAACGCAGTAGAATCTCACTAACCAGAAAGGGAGGGCTGCCATAGAAGCAGGAGAATGGTTTCTGTGCTCTCCTAGCGGCCTTGCTGTTGATGATCCCAAGTGTGACATAAGCCTTATGTGCAGTTGTATTTTTTGGCATATTCTCTAACTCCTGGGCTCTTGCAGCTTTCTTTTTGGAAGTCCAGAGAAAAACATTACTGTCTCACCAAAAGAGAGATGGTTGAGAGACCTACCAATTTGTTCACTATGAAGCATGCCATTAGTTACTCCAACTCAAAATATGATGCCTCCTTTGTGTATAAACACTCACTGGCCACTTTATTAGGTACACCTTGCTAGTACCTGGTTGGACCCCTTTTGCCTTCAGAACTGCCTTAATTCTTCATGGCATACATTCAACAAGGTGTTGGAAACATTCCTCTTAGATGTTGGTCCGTTCTGACATGATAGCATCACGCAGTTGCTGCAGATTTTTGGCTGCAGATCCATGATGTGAATCTCCCGTGCCACCACATCCCGAAGGTGCTCTGTTGGATTGAGATCTGTTGACTGTGGAGGCCATTGGAGTACAGTGAACTCATTGTCACGTCCAAGAAACCAGTTTGAGATGATTTGAGCCTTGTGATGTGCTGCATTATCCTGGTGGAAGTAGCCATCAGAAGATAGGTACACTGTAGTCCTAAAGGGATGGACATGGTCAGCAACAATACCTAGGTAGGCAGTGATGTTTAAACGATGCTCAATTGGTACTGGGGGGCCCAAAGTGTATGAAGAAAATATTCCCCACACCATTACACCACCTGCCTGAACCGTTGATACAAGGCAGGTTGGATCCATGCTTTCATGCTGTTTACACCAAATTCTGACCCTACCATCTAAAGGTTGCAGCTGAAATCGAGACTCATCAGACCAGGCAATGTTTTTCCAATCTTCAATTGTCCAATTTTGTTGAGCCTGTGTGAATCGTAGCCTCCACTTCCTGTTCTTAGCTGACAGGAGTGGCACCCGGTGTGGTCTTCTGCCGCTGTTGCGCACCTGCTTCAAGGTTCAACGTGTTATGTGTTCAGAGATGGTATTTTGCATACCTTGGTTGTAATGAGTGGCTATTTGGACAGATTGGTTTGAGATGATAGAAAGGCAACAGTAACTCATTCTCCTCTGACCTCTGGCATCAACAAGGTATGTCCACACAATTGCCGCTCACTGGATATTTTCTTTTTTTCTGACCATTCTCTGTAAACCCCAGAGATGGTTGTACGTGAAAATCCCAGCAGATCAGCAGTTTTTGAAATACCCAGACCAGCCTGTCTGGCACCAACAACCATGCTACATTCAAAGTTACTTAAATCCTCTTTCTTCCCCACTCTGATGTTCTGTTTGAACTTCAGCAAGTCATCTTCACCATGTCTAGATGCCTAAATGCATTGAGTTGCTGCCATGTGATTGGCTGATTAGTAGTTTGTGTTACATAGCAATTGAACAGGTGTACCTGATAAAGAGGCCAGTGAGTGTATACTTAATATAAAGTTCAAAATCTAACCAACACTCAAGAATTGATCCTCCTACAACTTTGTACTCATTTGTAATTTACTCATGCAGTTCCACATATTTTCACTGACAAATTTAGCTATTTTTTTGTTTTCTTGAAACTGAAAATACAGGGTTCCTACTGAACAAGGTCATTTTTTGCAGAGACCTACTGGTGTCTGATATTCTCATTAGGTAAGGTAGCTTTTGAAATTAAATTTCAGACCTGACTGTGTCTATGCAAAGTCTCTACTGGTTGGTTTGTGGGTAATTTTAATAATTGCATGCTCCAGACAAGCTCCTGCAAAGTATTTATGGAAGCAATACAGCAGGCGTCGAGCAAATAGGCAATTGAAAAGAACATATTCCTCTTTTTCTACCTAGTTTCACTTTGTACGGTTGTTTTATTTCTCATAAATCAGAATAGCTCCATGTATTTACAGTTCGGCAGAATGAAATGTCTTATGGTTAGCCTTAAAACTGTTACATTGTAATTGAATTAGCCAGCATGATATTACTTCCTGAGCAGTAGTCATAAAATCGTCTGCTTTCCATCTGAAATGGCTGCTAGTATTTTTTTAGTTATGTCATATTATATTTTTTTTTTTTAGTATAATAAATTGCCGCTTGTTGAAATTTCTAATCTGGCTTTTACAATTTGAAGCATCCTCGTATAACTGCATCTACAAGTGGTTTTTGCCTGGAGTGTTTAAATGTTTCCACGTACCTAGTTGAAAGGGAAATGCCTGGTGTTCTTCACTGAGTGTTTTCTTGCATCCTGCTGTGCATGGGTTTAATGTTAATCCTTCCTCAAGGCCAGGAACATAATGCTATCATGGGGTTCCCTTGTGTTTCTATATTGTCCACAGGCCATAGAAAGACTAGGAATCAAACTGTATACGTCTTTGTCTCCTGTGCTACAGGGATTCTCAAACTCTGAAGCTTGCTATCAAATAAGACTTCATGCCAAAGCTTTTTCAAAGTGCATTTAGGCTAGAGTACTTAGCGTTTGTTATTTGTTTTGAGGATTGCGAACTTCTTACCCTTTAGCTTATGTGCTGGATTGGAGATGTAATGTTCAATGTTAAATGTGTTTTGTTTTCAAGCTCTTTATTTTTGCTTCGTTTTTAGATCCACATGCATGGATGGTTGATTGTTGAACCTTTTTACTGTTTGCTGTCAAACATTTCACTGAGGTCATTGAAAAGTTTGCTGACTTGGAAAGAGGTGTCCTTTAGTAGAGAAGATAAAGATGTGATGGACAATGTGTCAGACGCCTATGCTCACTCTTCCCACCTGATGAGTGCATGTGCAAACACTTTGCTCTAACATTAACTTCCCTGGTGGTATTCCCGAGTGTAGCTCAGAGTAAACTTTCAGTACCAAAAGTGGTAACCCCAAGCTACACTTTGGATTACCCTGCAGCGTTGCTCCGGATTCCCTGTTTCACTTACCTTGTCCTGCGCTCCCACAATGTCCCCCCTGCAGTGTCCCAGGCCATCTCCTCCTTCCAGGTTCCGTTCCCTGTGACATCGGGACGTACGGGGACGAAACGGCGGGAAATTCAAAAATGTAAAAAGTGACTTTCACTCAGTACACTAAAGTCACTTAGTAAAACATTGCTGTTTCAAACCATTTCACATACATTTTGTCCCGAGTGCTTTGTCCTGTGCCCTGCCTGCATTTTTACTGTTCTTTCTGCCTGGAAACTGAGAAACGTCTATGGCGTCCAAAAAGCGTCCCTTTAGGTCAAAAGCGGTTTTAGACCAGCTAGAGAACAGTGATAGTAAATCAGAACTACTTGCAGAATTGAGTGATAATGATTCGTGGGGAAATTCATCATTAGACAGTGAAAAAGATTTTGCGACTAAGCTCAGTGATGTGCGAACTTGGCGCGCTATTTCAAATTTTAGTGTTTTTGGTTTGATTACATTATTGAATTAAACGTATTACTATTATTATATTATTATTTTTATGATTATTTATTCAATTATAATTTTTGATTTTGTGTTTCAAATTTTATCATACCCGGGATGTTTACTAGACTTTTGTTCGGACAGATTTCAGTGAGTTATTCCTAAAAATTACAGGCCTACAATAAAAAAACAACATATTTGCATGCAAAAAAAGTACCGTTTTGAGCACAGAAATATTGACATAATCATACCGCTAGGGAGGTTAAGCAAGAGAGAGAGATATTGACTTTACAGTTTTATCCGTGAGCAGTAGATTTCAGTTACCTGTCAGTTTGCTGACAAATTACAATAAGCAGTGTATGATAATGGTTTTAAGTGGACTGAGCATCGGATATATTTTTCATGTCATATTCGTAGGTAATTATTACCTCTCAAATGAGTCACAGTACTCTTCCTGGCAATGACCTAATCTTACTTTTTCTCCAGAAAGCTTGCACATTCTTTGTTCAGACATCACCAATGGCTAGTACCTACAGTACTTCCTAAAATGTTTGGCTTTTATATGACACAATCATGTCAGTTCTGGTGCCTGTTTAGGTTTCAGGCTTTGCGTATACATGTCTCAGATCAGTTTACTGCCTTTCCCCTTAGGACTTGCTACATAGTGGCAGTGTTATTGTCTGAATGATCACTGGGATAGAAGAGACTGAGCAAATGTTTCTTACTGCCTCCAGTAAACTGACGACCTCATTCTCAAGGACTGCTGCTTTCATTCTAAGCCAGTGATTCTCAACCAGGGTTCCATGGAATGTCGAGGTTTCTCCAAAGGATCCTAGGGATTATTTGAGCAGTGTACAATGGTGGATATTATTCTCCAACCTGCACTGATCATCAATGTAAGGGGGGGATTTTTCAATGACATCCAATGTAAGGGGTCACTTATCGTAAGACCAGTAATAGAAGGGGAACTTTTCCACAACCACTAATGTAAGGTGGCACCCCTCCATTGGCCACTATGTTCAGTCTATGTTTAATTTCTGATTATTATTTCATGAATATTATTGAAAATAATTATGTCATATAGAGCTAATGTACCAAAAACTGTAAATATAATTTATAGCAGGGGTTCTTTAAGAGCTGATATTTATTTCAATAGTTCCTCTAGGACGCTAGTCGCCATACTGTGGCCTGTGGCCTGAATGTGGCCCTTTGCTTGCCTTTACCCAGTCCTTGGGAGACTATTCTTCACACTGATATGAGACACTATTCCTCCCACTGACACTGAGAATAAAGCACCATTACTTCCACTGACGCTAACAGTGAGGTATATTTCCTCCCAATGACACCAATGAGGAGGGGCCATTCCTTCCTCTCTTCCACTGACACCAATGATTGGGCACTTTTCCTACCATTATTATCAAACAAGGGGCATTATTCCTCTTCCTACTGACTACAAAAGGTATGTAATTGTTTTACTCCCACTTACCACCAAGCCTGAGGCTTACTCCCACTGATGCTGGGGAATTCCCTTCTCCCACTAGCCACAGTCTTCCCCCCACCCTCCCAAAGTCTAAGTCTAACAGTAAACTGGTTCTTTGTTTCTCTGCTCTGCTCTAGGGTAAAGAGGTTGAGAAAGGCTGAACTTGGCATCTATTTGCCTAGAGCTCAAGAACTGATTTGTAATGATAAATGTTGCAGTATTTTTGGAATAATTATATCATTGCTGTAAACTGTGAAAAATTTGTGATATGACCACATTAAGGTGTTACTAAACCCATGACCCTGCGTTCACTATATCTGGTTTCCCACAGTACAAAGAACATGGAATGGACTGGTCTTCCTGTTGAGGGTTTAGTAACTCTTTATGACACAAGTGCTTTGAGCATTATTATTGCACCAATATAGATCGTTTATGTTCACGTAATTTAACGGTTTCAAGGTAGCTGTGGCTGTGGCAGCGTCCACTAATGTGAATGTTTGGCTTAGCCAAAAGTTCCCTTTTAGCATATGCAAAGTGGGATGTCTTGCAGACATCTGGAGAATTTCACCAGCCTGCCCAAACCCCATTGTCCCTGTTAGTTGAGAACTTGATTGCTCTACAAATAGAGGGTATAGCTATTCTTTCTATGATCGCTACGATTTCAGACTCCCCGAAACCTTCTTTTTTCTCTGACACCGTTAACATTTGTCCCCTGTGCAGATGGTGAAGGATAGTTCCATGTTTTATGGAGAGAGGGAAGTAAAAATAAGGACAGTAGAAAATCTCTGAAAACGATTTCAACCACTTTTGCTCATATGTTGACCTCCGCACTGGCCTGTTACTGCAAATGATGCTTAGACTGGTTAAGTCGTTGTGAATGTGACCATTTATAAAGGATTCTCATTACTTTTGCAGATTCTCAACATATGAAAACCATCCATTCTTTGAAGTATGATGACTATGACATGTTTGTCATTATTGTCTGTTTGCATCCTTCAACAAATATAAATAACAAAATGCACAGTTTTATAGCCAATACAATATTAAATTTAGTCCACAAAATAAAGTAGGGTGAAAGGACTTTGATATAAACCTGCAGGTCTTTATTACATCTCATATAAATACATGAAAATAGAGGCATACGGATCCCTCTTACACGTTTCATGTTAAACATCACTATTCGGTGTACAATGCGTTTGAGGGGTCTGTTTTCCTGTATTTTTATGAATTTGAGATGTAATGAATATCCCCAAATTTCATATTGGAGTTCCATCATCCTACATTATGTTGTGGACTATTATTGGTATTGGTGACAAGTTGGACAGGCATCTGAAGGGTTGAATGTGAGTTAACCTGGAGCAGCAGTGCATTTAATACTGTACAATAGTGAAGCTGAACTCTAAGCACAAAAACTTTCATTTAAATATATTTCTTAGTAGCCACAGAGGCTATAAATCCACTTTGTGTACAACAAATGCTTGTGCAAACCCAGATATTATCTTGTAAAAAGTAGCAGTGACTTCATCACTGTGATATACAAAGCCTGTGCAGAGAGCAGAGTTGTGGGAGGGACCCACTTGATGGGGAAATCAAGTGATTTTCTTTCCTTCCACCTGTGGTAGCTCCCTTGCCTCCTCCTATGCTCGTCTCCAGGACTTCTCTAGAGCCTTCCCCATCCTCTGGAACTCTCTACCCCAATCTCTCTGACTATTGCCTACTCTGCCCACTTTTAGGCAATCTCTGAAAGCCTCTTCAGGGAAGCCTATCCTGCCTTGACCAGTCACCCTGCACAAGGAGAGAGCAGCAGTGACCAGTCTTTATTACAGGATCTCTGGCACAGAGGCAAACTATCACACTGGATTATGCACAGATCTGGAGTAAATACACAAAGTGCACCACGATTTAAGTAGGAATACACATGACAAATGTACTTAGGGAATATTTTCTTATTCCAGGGTTCAGCTTTAAACGTAGTCTGAATGAAGATGGTAGGAAATGTGCTGTGCATTTCAGAGTAGTTTTATTATGTGATAATTCCTGTTCGCAGAAACAATAGCGGGATATTAAACACATGAAGGTTTTTGATGTTCATTTCTCATGTTATGTTGATTATTTTCATGCTTGTCTTACTACTTCTGCCAATCCCAGCATGGGGTTTACTCTTGTCCAAGGTCTTTAAAATAAACAGCAAAGAGGCAACACAGCATCCACAACTAGAGGGAAAACGTTAGCCTTCACTGGTTTCCTGCTTTGTCCACAAAAGCAGGAAACTAAACAATGTCATGGCTAGTCAGCCCATGTTTTACAAGGAGTCATCACATCATCCATATTCCTAAGAGGCCAGACCTTTAACAGTCTGTGATTGATCTTATAGTTCATATGTCATGTGATTGACTAGTACAGGCCGCCATCTCTACTCAGCAATGAGTCAGAAAAAAATGAATTTAAAAATGGAGGAAAAATTAAAAAGAATCTCAGTAGATTGTGAAGAGCAGGGGCGGACTGACAACTCATGGGGCCCCCGGGCAATAGGGGATCATGGGGCCCCTGTGCCCTTGCCCAAACTCAAAAAAGCCTATGGAAAAGGTACCAGGGGCATCTCGTGGGGCCCCCTACTGACCCCGGGCCCTCGGGCAGTGCCAGAGTTTCCAAATGGTCAGTCCGTCACTGGTGAAGAGTTTATACACTGCTCAAAAACATTAAAGGAACACTTTGAAAACACATCAGATCTCAATGGGGAAAAATATCATGCTGGATATCTATACTGATATGGACTGGGTAATGTGTTAGGAATGTAAGGATGCCCCATCATTTGATGGAAATGAAAATTATCAACCAACAGAGGACTGAAATCAAAAACACCCCGAAAATCAAAGTGAAAAAACGATGCAGCAGGCTGGTCCATTTTGCTGAAACTTCATTGCTGCAACTCAAAATGGTACTCAGCAGTTTGTATGGCCCCCACGTGCTTGTATGCATGCCTGACAACGTCTGGGCATGCGCCTAAGAAGACAACGGATGGTGTCCTGGGGTATCTGGACCAGGGCATTACTGAGCTCCCGGACAGTCTGAGGTGGCTCTGAGGAAGAGGCTAGTCCTCGAAACGCGTCAGTCTTTTGGATGTCCAGAGTTCTCACTACAGATAGACACGCAATGTGAGTTGGACAGAGCTGTTCCTTTATGATGTGCCTTTTATTTATTGATTTGTGAGTATAATACTTATTATATGCATTCATTAATCATTTTTAAGGTAATGCATTAGGCCGGTGCGCCCTTTGTTTGTTTTTCTCTATACAGTCTGAGGTGCAACCTGGTGGTGTCGGATGGACCAAAACATGATATCCCAGAGGTGTTCTATTGGATTTAGGTCAGGCGAGTGTGGGGACCATTCAATGGTATCAATTCCTTCATTCTCCAGGAACTTCCTGCATACTCCCACCACATGAGGCCGGGCATTGTCCTGCACCAGGAGGAACCCAGGACCCACTGCACCAGTGTAGTGTCTGACAATGGGTCCAAGGATTTCATCCCGATACCTAATGGCAGTCAGGGTGCCATTATCTAACCTGTAGAGGTCTGCGCATCCCTCCATGGATATACCTCCCCAGACCATCACTGACCCACCACCAAAATGGTCATGCTGAACGATGTTACAGGCAGCATAACGTTCTCCGTTGCTTCTCCAGACCCTTTTACATCTCTCACATGTGCTCAGGGTGAACCTGCTCTCATCTGATAAAAGCACAGGGTGCCAGAGGCGGACCTGCCAATTCTGGTGTTCAATGGCAAATGCCAATCGACCTCTAAGGTGTTGGGCAGTGGGCACAGGGCCAACTAGAGGACGTTGGGCCCTCAGGCCATCCCCATGAAGTCTGTTTCTGATTGTTTGGTCAGAGACATTCACACCAGTGGCCTTCTGGAGGTAATTTTGTAGGGCTCTGGCAGTGCTCATCCTATGTCTCCTTGCACAAAGGAGCAGAGACCAGACCTGCTGATGGGTTAAGGACCTTCTACAGCCCTGTCCAGCTCTCCTAGAGTAACTGCCTGTCTCCTGGAATCTCCTCCATGCTTTTGAGACTGTGTTGGGAGACACAGCAAATCTTCTGGCAATGGCAAGTATTGATGTGCCATCCTGGAGGAGTTGGACTGCCTGTGCAAACTCTGTAGGGTCCAGGTATTGCCTCATGCTACCAATAGTGACAATGACCCTAGCCAAATGCAAGATTAGTGAAAAACAGTCGGAAAAGATGAGTAGGGAAAAAATGTCAGTGGCCTCCATCTGTAAAACAATTCCTGTTTTGGGGGTCGTCTCATTGTTACCCATATAGTGCACCTGTTGTTAATTTCATTAACATCAAAGCAGATAAAACTGATTAACAACCTCCTCTGCTACTTAACTGACCAGATCAATGTCCCAGGAGTTTAATTGACTTGATGCTATACTCTGATTAATAAGTGTTCCTTTGATTTTTTTGAGCAGTGTATTATGGCGTGATTTTTGTGTTTTTACTCTTTAGTATAGCTCCTGTTCCTTTCTGCCACTGGGGTCATATGTTGCTAGCTTTGTTAATAGCAGTCATGCAATGCATTAGAATTTTATATTAGAAAATAAGAGGGCTGCAGAACGACAGTGCAGCCTACAGAGAAAAAAAGTTATCCAGTGTGAACTGAAATGGATTTGATTACATGCAACATTCTGTGTTTGTCTGAGAGCACTATAGCAAAATGCAGTTTAATGTTGAATTTAAAAGTACAATTTTTTTGATCTTTTTAGGTTTCTGTATACTCTCCATTCAGATCTGGCATTATGCTAACACTTTCTGTCAGATAAAATTGCAAATAACAATTTTTATTTGAGCTTCTCTGTATCTGAATGTGCACAGGAATTCATAAGTACATTCCAACTCTTTCTGCCATTTAGCAAAGAAAGCAAGCTATACATTATACATAGTTACATAGTTGGTAAGGTTGAATAAAGACACCAGTCCATCCAGTTCAACCTGTGTGTGTGGAAGGAAAGAAGAACTGGAGACTGTGTTGAGGGGGGAATCAAGTGATTTTCTTACCTTCCATCTGTGGTAGCTCCCTTGTCTCCTCCTCCCATGCTCATCTCCAGGACTTCTCCAGAGCCTTCCCCATCCTATGGAACTCTCTACCCCAATCTATCTGACTATTGCCTACTCTGCCCACTTTTAGGCGATCTCTGAAAACCTCTTCAGGGAAGCCTATCCTGCCTTGAGCTAATAACGGAATCTTCTATTTCTCCTATCAGTTCGTCCTCTACAGTTATTACCTTTTGTACCACCAGCCCCTCCCTCTTAGATTGTAAGCTTCAAGGAACAGGGCCCTCCTAACCCTCTTGTATTGAACTGTATCATTGCTGTATTGTTTCCCTTTATATCGTAAAACGCTGAGCAAACTGCTGGTGCTATATAAATCCTGTATAATAATAATAACATTTTATGCTGTATGGCTTGCATTACTGTTCCACAATCAACGTGTTCTAGTCTACTCCTGCTTGCTCAAAAAGAGACAATGGAACTGAATTACTGCACTTTTTTTATTTGCTCAGGCTAAATGACAACAAAAGTTATAATGAACTTATGAATTCCTTCTCCAGCACTATTTTGTTCTGCTACTGGAGAGCCTTCCCTGCCGACAGAACACAATGATCACTGCTAGTGGCTATAGTCACCACGCATACAAAAAAATCTGACAGGCTGATTGTACTGAAATCGACCAATGGATTGATTTTGGTACAATCAGCCTACCCATTGATGGATCGAATCTCAGCCGGTCCCTGCCGAACCGGCCGAGATTCAATCCATCTATGGCTGGCTATAAACATGAACATTGTCAAGCACTACAAATTAGGATATGCAGCATGCATATGTAGTGAGAAAATATGGCTGATCCTATGTCCACATGTAATGACAAATTTTACACAGAAACAAAAATTATATTTTCCGGTAAAGTATACCCAACACCAGAACCCATTTTTATAGGTTTTAATAGTGTGGGTAAGCTGAACTCCAGCCTTCCCTTCAGTCTTGTACAGTTGTACAGGTTCTTCTCCAAAGCTAAAATTGCTTATTGAGATTTCAGTGCACACTGTGAGTTTCTCACAGGGTGTATTAGAAGCTGCACCAGGTCAAATAGAGCTGGTTGGTTGAAGGACATCCAAGTTAAATACAGCTGTCCTGGTTGAAGGACATCCATCATCATTTAGCACAGATGGCAATAAAAACCTAATGTGGTTGCTAACCCTTCCCCCTAAAATAAAGATGTTAAATATTGTAGCTTATCAGTCAGATGTGGTGGCTGCATTAGATTTCTTATTCTCAAGCTTTTCTTCCTTTATTTTCTCCAGGTGATCCTGCAAGTAACACACTAACTGTCTTAATCTGGCCATACATTAAATAATTTTTTCATTAAACCAGTAAGTGGAAGGGAAAAAAAATTAACCAGTTTCCCCATTCACACATTTGAGGTGGATGAAGGAATCCTCCCACTGTGCTGTTGTGCTCTGAGGGCAGAGAGACTTCCACTCCATCAGAATACACTGATCAGTGCGGCCAGCTATAGGCTGCACAAGTGATTATTTTGAAAAAACCCGATGGGCTGGTTGTACAGAAGTCAACCAGTAGATACAACCAGCCTGCGCATACATGGATCGAAATTTGTCTGGTTCAGCATTTCAATCCATGTATAAAGTAGTTATGGAGGAGCATTATCCATTCTACTCTCCTCATTTGGACTACAAACCCTCCTCTTTTCATCTCTATAAGGCTGCATTAATACCTGAGCTTACAGATTTATTGGTGTTTTTATTTGAGAGCTTTTTAGTGTTTGTAGAAATGTATTACAAGCATTTTGTAAACGTATTACAAGTGTTTTAAAGCTTTAGGCGTCTTTGTTTAGCCAATAGAAAGCACTAGGGGGAGGAGAAGGGGAGGAAATTAGGGGTGGAGAGCTGCTGTTTGAGCAAAAAATGTGCAACAAATGCTCGTAAAGCACTCAAGTCACACATTTTCAGGCATTTCTATTGAAGCCAAAAACTTTTATAATCTGCCAAAATAAAGCTCATGTACTTTTTTGAGCGACAGGCGTTTTGCTTCAGGCGACCGAAAACTCATATGTGAACAGGGGCCATTGAAGTGAATGGGAATTGACTTGTTGAGCATTTTAGAGCTATGTGCTTCATGTAGAAAATGGCTCAGGTTCACACTTGAGCGATTTGTAGCTTGAAACTCGAAGCTCCAAAAACACTCCAAAAACTTTAAAAAATCAACTATGATGCCTATTCAATCAGGTGTAAACAGTCACCATAGAGAACAATTGATTTTTTAAGTTTGAGTGTTTTTGGAGCTTCGAGCTTCAAGCTGCACATTACTCAAGTGTGAATGCAGCCTTACATAGAGGGGAAGTGTCCTACAGTTCACAGTAGATATCTGGGAAGGTTGATAGCATTGAGATTCATTGGGTGCACAGAAATTTACAAGGATAACAGGACCAGGAATTCTGGCAAGATTGACTGATATTCTTTACTTGCAAAAAACCCCAAAGCCAACATGTATTATATTGCATCTTACCAGTTATTAGATGTGATGGCTGCATTAGTTTTCATTTTTAGGCATTCTGTCTTCTATTTTCATCTGGTCATCTGACCAGTAAGTCTGCCGTTTTTCAGAAGCACAAGCTGTCTAGTAGAATGTATCAAGTTACAGAGATGAGAAAATCCATTTACTACTAGCAGCGTTACGCACAATGTTCAGCTTTTATTTATGTAAAAACCTTTATCACAAAAGAAAAGAAAACTGTTTGCTGTAACTGCTGGACCTTGGCTTCATTTAATTTGTTAGTGTATCTAAATCTGCTAGTACACCTAACACTCCCCTCCCCTTAGACTGACAATACTGCTGTCTAAAGGTGCCCCTATGTGCCTTCATCCAGAGTGGAGGCACTCTAATACAGGAAGTGTGTTACTGGCCAGATCACCAGGTGAAAACAGAGGGAAACATTAGTTATTAGATGTAATGGCTGCATTAGTTTTCTTTTTAGGCATTCTGTCTTCTATTTTCATCTGATCATCTGACCTGTAAGTCTGCCGTTTTTCAGAAGCATAAGCTGTCTAGTAGAATGTATCAAGTTACAGAGATGAGAAAATCCATTTACTACTAGCAGCGCTGCGCACAATGATCAGCTTTTATATATGTAAAATCTTTATCACAGAAGGAAAGAAAACTGTTTGCTGTAACTGCTGGACCTTGGCTTCATTTAATTTGTTAGTGTATCTAAATATGCTAGTACACCTAAGACTCCCCTCCCCTTAGACTGACAATACTGCTGTCTAAAGGTGCCCCTATGTGCCTTCATCCAGAGCGGAGGCACTCTAATACAGGAAGTGTGTTACTGGCCAGATCACCAGGTGAAAACAGAGGGGAAAAAGTCTAAAAAAAGAAAACTAATGCAGCCAACAGCATCTAATGATTGGTAAACTGCAAGGTATTACATTTTTGGTTTTGGGTTTAATACCGCTTTAATCTGTAAAAAGAAAAATAATGCAGCCACCACACCTAAGGGCTAATAAGCTGCAATATTTTTTCTTCTTCTTGGGTTTAGGTATCCTTTTAGGTGATCACTTGGACTGTATTATCCAAAACATTGAAATCCGTATACATTCCTGTAAAACCGCATGCTGTACATTGCTATGTTCACCTAGACTATGGTAGCCATTTGCATGTTCCTGCTGAGAAGTGGAGTGTGTCGGGTGGTGACCTCCTCTCTGTACATATATCATTTAGAAGAGCTTAGCTTAGGTTTCTGGCCTCTAGCAGCTGTGGAAGATTCTCCACAATAATGGAAATGAGTGATGGAAATAACTACAAGTGTCGTCTCTGCTGGCAAAATGCATGGTACAGATAGTAATTTCCTGGAGGTAAATGTTTTTGAAATGAATAGCTTCTCTCCGGCTTGCCTGTTGGAACACCACTGAACATGACCGGTGATCTTTTATGAGTACAAGCTTTAGATGTGCTTTTTTTTCATTCAGTTTTCTGCTAACGTAACTGTGAGCACACCTGCCATAACTGTTCTCCGTTCAGGAAACTCCAGCTTCCTCTAAACCAATATTCTCCCGGCTTCCTTCGTATAAATTCAGTATCAAAGTACACATGACACACACACGGTACCTCGTTTTCCATGACCTCCCTCTCCGGCTCTCGCCAACAATGAACTCTTATGTAATGATGTTATTTGCCTAATCTGCTTTACGCTCGCATATTTTCCTCCAGATAAAGCCTTTCATTCATTTATTTCTCTGTTTACAAATTGCTGCATGAAATGAAATTTTACAGCAATGGCTAAATCATTGCATGGGCGCTCTATCATGTTTTCATGGATTGCTGAAAAAAAGGCTTTTGTTTGTTCTGCAATTACATCCAGATTGTTTTAACCACTTACCCTCCTGAGGATTTACCCTCTTCCTGACCAGGCCTTTTTTTGCGTTACGGCGTAGCGTTACTTTAACTGACAATTGCACGGTCATGCAACGCTGCACCCAAATGAAATGTATGTCTTTTTTTTTCCCCACGAATTGAGTTTTCTTTCAGTGGTATTTGATCGCCTGTGCATTTTTTATTTTTTGCGCCATAAAAAAAAAAGACCAACGGTTTTGAGAAAAAAAAACAACAATATTTTGGACTTTTTGCTATTTAGTCCTCATGCACACTGGACGTAGTTACAGCTGCTGTTTTTGGCTTTTGATGTTTTTTTTCTACAAGTAGTAAACCCCTCAGCATGTTATCCTATGTGCCCATGCACACATAGAGTGTAATCAACGTTTTTTTGGCAGCGACCTTTTTTGGCTGGAAAAAAAACTCAGAACTAGTGGGTTTCTAGAGGAGGTTTATAGCTGTAAAAGCTGTAAATCGTGGCAAAACAGCGTTTTCGGACAGTTTTTCTTTACCCCCCCCAATTTTTTTTTGTAAAAAAACCCCCCAAAAATGCAAGCACAAAAAAAGCGGCATAACGCCACTAAATACTAATACAAAAATGCTAAAACCTGCTGAAAAACTCACGTTTTTAACATGACTTTACACAACTAATGTTACCAGCATTATTAAAATGGACAGTGTGCATGGAACCTAAACATGTCCAGTAAAATTTTAAAAATCAAATTTCGTCATAAATTTACGCCAAAATGTATTCTGCGACATGTCCTTGCTTAAAAAAAATCCCAATACGTGTAAATTAGTTGATTTACATGAAAATTATAGCGTTTACAAATTTACCATCCAGAGCAGTGTGCCTGAGCCGACAGGGAGGAAGACTGTTAGTAAACAAAACAGTCTTCCTCCCCGTAGGAGATGCTCGGTAATCACTAGGCGCCAGCAGGTAATTACCGGCCATAACCCGGTAATTGACAGCTGCAGCGCGGGTAGGGCACGCGCGCGTCTTGTGCTTGCCCCCTACCCGGAAATTCAAAATCACGTATATATACGTGATTTTGCACACCCTCTGCTGCCCTGTAGCAGTATATCTGCTATAGGGTGGCGGGGAAACGGTTAAAGGTATCTTCTTGCGCATTACCTTTTTTGTCTCTTTTGGTCAGTTGACCATGTCGACCGCGCTTATGCTTATCAGACAACGTTTTCCCGGAAACTGTATATGCCATCATAAACTTTGATACTGTATGTCGCGACATGGCAAATAATTTGGCAACTTCAGTCACAGAGGCTCCAGCTAAGCGGGCACCAACAAATTGCCCTCTTTGAAGCTCAGTAAACTCTGACAAAAGTGAGGCTTCCCACCTGTTGGTCTCATCACACAACAGAAGCAAAAGAATGTTACATTACTTCCACTTTCAACACAAAACATATCATCACTTTCACGCCTGCAAATCATGTAGTGTTTCTAGCTTTTCGTCTAACCCAGGGGAGGACTGACCATTCGAGCATTCGGGCACTCCCCGACGGCCCAGGGTCAGTAGGGGGTTCCATGAAATGCCTCGGTACCTTTTTATATGCTTTTTTGAGTGTGGGCAAGGACACAAGGGGCCCATGATCCCCTATTGCCTAGGGGCCCCATGAGTTGTCAGTCCGCCCCTGGTCTAACCCCTGTATCTTGCAATGTTTTGGTGGGGAATCTACCGACCAGTGTATCCCCTGATGCTTTGCTCCAATAGTTGTAATGACTAATGGCCATCTCTCTGATTTGGATCATACTATCATATATTCTGGAATGTCTAACCCCTGTATCTTGCAATGTTTTGGTGGGGAATCTACCGACCGGTGTATCACCTGATGCTTTGCTCCTATAGTTGTAATGACTAATGGCCATCCCTCTGATTTGGTTCATACTATTGCATTTTATGGAATGTTAAACCACTGTATCTTGCAGTGTTTTGGTGGGGAATCTACCGACCAGTTTATCACCTGGTGCTTTGCTCCTATATTTGTAATGACTAATGATTATCCCTGCAGTTTGGGTAATACTATTGCATTTTTTGGGAATGTCTAAAATGCAAGTGTAGTAAAAATTTATGGAAAACAATGAAGCAATTACATCTGTGCACTGTGCTGGGGTGCATTTGTAAAAAAATGAGGCATGTTCAGTTTTATATGCATTTTTTAAATACATTTATGGTCTATTAAAGTCTATTGAAGCCAATCCATGTGTTGTGGGTGAGCACATGGCAACAAACACCTCCAATGGATACCTGCCTCACCCACAGGACTAGAAAGATGGCTGAAGTTGAGTTTCTCATTGACATTGAGGCACTCATCGGGGAGGTTTTTTAAGCCCCCTACTTCTACAACCCCTCCTATCGCTATTACAAAGACAAAGACTTACCCTGAAGAAGCTGGGCAAGTCACAACAGTAGCAGCTACAAAAAAGCAGTGTGATATCAGCCATGCTTCCTCAGTACAGAAAACCAAGAAGTAAAAAAGTTCATGATGTCAGTGCAGGAAAGTAAATCAACATTTGTTAAAACCAAAAAGGCACAGTGTGTTAAAATGCATACAAATGCATAAAAAATTATGTGCAAAAACATGCTTAAAAAATACACGAAAGCTGAAATGGATAGCTGTGAACAGAGCCTTAGCATTAGTTGGGGAGCTGTCCTGGTATGAATTGGCCTTTCAGGTACAGATTTATGAAAATGGAAGACAAAAAGTATCTGTGTTGAACACCGCAAACCAAGCAAATGTTTGCTGGTATTATTCCAACATCATTAGAAACTGGTTTTACGGGTACCATTGACGAGCATCAGGACAATACAAAAACAACAGTAAAAAGCCTCAAACCAGGCATCTTCTACCAATCCTTACAAAGTAACCTAATAATTCTAGCAAAAAAGTATGGTTGGGGGGAGTCATTGATATCGATATATCAATACAAAACTTTAATTTAAAAAAAAACTGACTTTTGACTACCATTTCCCATCAATGGTAGTCAAAGTCAGGTTTTGTTTATTTTTTATTAAGGTTTTGTATTCAAAATGACAATACTCTGGTCAGGAACATTGTGACAGGAACATTGTAAGCATCACATCGAGATCAATTTTCTTACTAGTAATAGTTTTTTCCTAACTGGACCAGCATGTACATAACTCACCCCATTCTCCCCTCAGGGGAGATGACAGCCCCCTTCTACATTTTATTTTAGCCGCACCAATAACGATGAAAATGAAAAGGCACCATGTAATATTTTTGTATTAGGAAGCTACATGTACAGAAAATAGAGCCTATATATTATCCTAGCAATTGAGTCTCTGAGTGAATTCCCTGAACCGCCAGGCCATAGGATCAGGACTGTTTGGTTTTAATGACAAAAATAGAATTTATGAATAGTTATATGGTCTCTGATTTTAAAGGGGGATATTGCAAGTGGAACTTTATGATCTTATCATGACATCAATCAAGTTCTGCTGTTGAGTAGTTAATTTTTGTTATTCTCAATGCTATTTGATTTCGCAACAGTAGTGCATGTACTGTATATGCTATTTTATTTAGAAAGTTATATCAGCAGAGTTTTTTTTTTTTTGCTTGGATATGTAATAAATATATACAAATAAAATACTTTTTTTTTACCCTATTGTTGGCATCAGTGGAAGGAATTGAGGCCCATTGTTGGTGTTAGTGGAAGGTATAGTTCACCATTTCTTTTTCAGTGGAAGGAATAGTGTGCTGTTATTGGTGTCATTGGAAGGAATAGTGCCACATTGTTGGTATCAGTGAGAGAAATAGTGCCCCATCTCTCGGAAGAATAGTGCCTAATCTTTGGTGTCAGTGGAAGGAATACTGCCCCGCCATTGGTGCCAGTGGAAGGAATAGTGTGCTGTTATTGCTGTCATTGGAAGGAATAGTGCCACATTGTTGGTATCAGTGAGAGAAATAGTGCCCCATCTGTCGGAAGAATAGTGCCTAATCTTTGGTGTCAGTGGAAGGAATACTGCCCCGCCATTGGTTTCAGTGGAAGGAATTATGCCCCATTGTTGGTGTCTGTGGAAGGAATGGTGCCTGTCAGTAGTAGGAATAGTGCTTTGCATCAGTGGAAGAAATAGTGCCCCAAGCGCCAGATAAAGGCAAGCAAAGGGCTGCAGTTTGGAAGCCACTGGTCTGAACCAAGAGAAAAAAGTTCAGCTGCCATCATGTAGGGCAGGTAGAGTTTCACAATTTGTGAGGGTGTGATGCATTGGAGACATGCTAATTTACTGTACTTCTATCGCAGCAAAAGATTGCCCCTGTGCTAAAATTGAAAGCAATTATCTTAATGCACAGTTGAAATACATAAGAATGAACAGTCTTACCTGAATGTTTGTAACTCCAATCGTTTCACTTCGGAATTCTAGCCAGAAATCATAGCCAGGTGCCTTACCTTGTTCTCCACTATAGTTGAGCAAAACAGCTTGGTCAGAGACCCATTCAAGAAAAAGCAGCATGATGGTAACAAGGTTACCATTACTCCTCATGGTGCTAGGGTATCCATAGGCATTTTGAATTTAGGCCGCTTCCTGCTAAATCAGCCAAAATTGGAGCTGTGGGTGACCCTGCAAGCACCACCCAGATTGAGGTACCGTCAGACTGACCACTTTTTCCAATGCAGTAAAATGCTTCAGTATAAAATAGTAGGAACAGAGGACATTCTCCAATGTCTGGGGATCAATGTTCTGCCTAACAAAGTCCTTTAATTTTCATAATTGATCCTGGTATAATGGACAGAAGGGCCACTTCTGGTGTCTCAGGCAAAGTCGTCCCTGACAAAGTTGAATATGAAATATGGATGTCCAGAAGAGTCTACTACGTGAGCAAGTCCACTATATATGGAGCAGAGTGCCACCTTCATCTCTGCACTTCCAATCTGGAACCAATGGTATTTTATGTAGTATGGCAGGACATGATCTAGTTAGAAGGATATGATCTAGTTAGAAAATTATCATTTCTGTCCTGGGACTGACTGCCAATACTCAATTTATAGGTCAAAAAGAATGACTTGTACCAGTCATCCCCAAAAAAGGGATAATCCCAATTTTCTCTCCCAGTCTCTTTTGTAAAAGGGGTGGTTTGGAAATGCATGATTTAAAAGTATGTTATAAAGCTGAGATATAACGTGGACAATCAGAACTGTTGAGGCAGAGATTCAAATAGAGTTAGGTTCCTGTTTAATTGTACTGAGTTAGTAAGAAGAGAATGGAAGTGTTTAAGTTGTAATTAATGGCAACTGGAATTTTATGAAAACATTGGGCTCCATTCTCTAAATGTCAATTCATTTTCTCTTTATGCGATATTTACCTCAAAAACAAAAAATACTTGATAAATACGACATAAAATAGTGTTAAAGTCAGTTCACAGTAAATATCATGGTTGTTCGCCATGTCCTTAAAGCGGAGTTCCACCCAAAAGGCTTTGTCCCCCGCTCCCCATTAAGGATTGGCACCTTTGGGGAGCGGTACCCGAATTTGAAAGGTACCCGCTCCCACTTCCACTGCGATCGCCTAGGCGATCGGAAGTGGAAGTTGTCCTCCCTCCCTTCCTCCCTGTAGTTTTCTGGGACACGTGACAGATCCCAGAAGACTACGGGGCCATTCACAAAGCGCAGCGTTTCTCATGCATGCGCAGTGGGCATCTGGCCGTGAAGCCACAAGCTGTCACAGCTGGTTGCCCACACTAAAGATGCCAGCGCCAGGGAGAGAAGAAGGCCGATGAAACCAGCAGTGCTAAGGACACCGCTGGACCAAGGGGGACAGGTAAGTGGCTGTATTTTAAGTCAGCAGCTACAGTTTTTGCAGCTGCTGACTTTTTCTTTTCAGCTGGAACTCCGCTTTAACAACAGTGACTCAACTGCTGTCAGTGGGATTTCTAGTTCTGCACTCCTGTGACCCAGACTCAGCCAACAGCGGTTTAAATCCCGCTGTTGGCTGATGAGAGCTGGCCCAGGTTTTGCAGGGATACCGAAAATAAAGTTGGGATCTGCCCAGATACCTGACCAGCAGCTGCCTCAGCCTTTCAGTGCACCGCTGAGAGCCTGAGCCAGTTGCTTCCACCCCTGCACAGTCTAGTGCTCCAGTCAGCGCTGGAGGGGCAGAGCAGAGTGCCAGTGACTGAAGGCCAAAAACTGAGCAATCAGTGGTAATGTTCAGTTCAGTTCAGTTCTCGGTCTTAGAGCTGACAGGGGACAGCTGCAGCATTGGATTGATGCTGCAGCCACATATAGTAGGTGAATATGAATGTTTAAATGGCCCACACTTTTCTTTTAAAAATGCGTATGCAATGAGCACAGACTTATTTCAGTCTAACTTGCAGCTACAAATCAGCTATTAGGTTTCATCACTTTAAGGCAAACAAAACTATGTAATATGATTTCTGCATGTTGTTCTAAAAACTATTTTTGTATATATACTGTATGTATAGTTTATCAATAGTACAGTAGATTTATGACAGCAGATGCCTTTACTTTAAGTAAAATTAGAAATGATTCTCCTTGTACATTTTCATGAGTACAGATCAGACTCCAATAAAATGAGATTTTATTTTAATGTGTGAAAAGAACAAATTCATCATTTCACAATTTGTAACTCTCATGATTCCCAGCCTTGCAGTCTTCTCTGTGAGGAATTTTATAGTAATTATTTTACATATCTGTATTAGGATTATTTTAATACATGTGCTTGCTCAATAAAAATTGGACAGTTCAGTTGTAAAGCATTATACAGTAATACAATTTTTTTTTTTTAATTTTGAGCAACATTTATAGATTTGTTTAAACACACAAAAGTAGATAATTGGGGTTTAGCCAACATCAACCAAGCAGGAGCTCGTCCTTTTCACCTTAACTGAAACATTAAAGTGATATCAAAATTCAATTTGTGTATTTAAGCCAAAACAGGGACTTTCATCCACTGCCTTATTTTATAAAGAGACGTCTAAGGCAATGGTGGGGCTTTAAACATAGAAATAGACCTGCCATAAGCTGATTGCTAGAAGAAAATGTATGTGCAACCCTCAAAAAGGTTTAACAGGGACAAAGCTATGTGCTACAGCTAATGGGGCAATACCTACTCATTAACAAGCGGACCAATTTGTATATCTATTTTATACTCAGATCCTGTAGAGATCAGAAGTACTTGCTATAGCACACAGATTTTTCAACATGTTGCATAATCTTAGCAGAACTGTTTGCCAATTATTCCTCTTTCTATGGCTAAAATGGAAGAAACCTTTAACCACTTGTGCACAGCAACTGTACGTTGGGTAGAATACTGGTTGGTCCCACTAGGTGTATTTTACCTTACAAGATGGGCAAGTCTCTCTCCACTGGCATTTCTTGTGAAGAGATCTACCCATCTACATTTTGTCAGCTTCCACAGTCTATACTTTTTAGTACTTCTCCTTCAGTCGATTTGTTGGCTGCCAAATGCAGAAAGGAATGAGTCCTCCAACTTGACTAGAGAAGAGCTTGGGTGTCCTCCGAACTCCTCTCTAACTTGAACGCTGAACTCCTGCTTTTCTTTGTACTCTAATGATCTGTGCGTCAAGTCATTCCCAATCCATAGTTTATCGAAGCACAAAAAGTGCTGGATTAAAAATATGTTTGGAGGTCACTCAATGTCACCTCTAATCCTGACTGATAGTAACTATCATTATATATAAGGACAGTTAGGAATGCCCACTGTTTATTGACCAGTGTCTGTCTATCTATCTATCTGGCCAACTTCAAACGCATATATTGCTGAGAGGTTTCCTGCCAATGTTTTTTACATCATCACTGACATCAAACACAAAACAAAAGATATTCCTTTGCTGGGGTCTGTGTCAGCAGAAGCTGATACAAAACAAAAAAAAATCATCCTCCTGGATAGCTGTGAGACAGTTTGCATCTGCTTGGGCCTGCAGGCTTTTCCACCCAGTAGCCTCTGTCACCCAACACAACACACACACTACCTATCCCAAAGAAAACATATATTATGGCCCAGGTGGGATAAATTTGGTGACCAGTGCTTAACCCCCTGCATACTCCTAGAAAGACCTACCACTACCATCAGCTTATCTTATAAAATGCCACAGTATAGGCAGCAGATAAAGCCCATCCATGACTTTGCCCTGGACCAAAGGGGTTGTTTGTCCCACTGTCTATCTATCTATGAAATAAGGCAGTTTGAAGGACAGTAATGATTTATATAGTGCAATATTCCACTCCTACTAATCAGATTTGTTTATTAAATATGGGTTAGTGTAGAAGGAATTCTGATTGGCTACTATTGTTGACTGCATTTGGCACATTATCATTTTCGGTCTCATTTATCTCTGGCCCACTTGCTACCTGCTTTCACAGCTTCTTTCTATAATTAGTCTCCGCATTCCTTTGTCAGTGATAGAGGACCTGTGGAATAATCGGCTGTACATCTCCAGTCACTGGAAGACAGAACTATCAATAATGGTGACATACTTGTAAACTTTTACTTTAATAAGATTAAAAATACTTTAAAAAGATTACAGGCTGACTGGGTTTAATCTGAGGTATTCTATACACCTTTTGTAAATAAAAGTTTACAAGGAAATCACCATTATTGTCCTTTTCTGTGTACGGGCCTTGCCATCCTATGCACATGCTCCACGTATTCTTGATGCATGTTGTAAATGGTATTCATTCAGAACAGAGACCAATCACTAGTGGTACAAGGCTTTGTACTAGATCCTGTTCTACTTAATCTATATGCAAGTGATATATCTAAAGTTTTGGTAGGGAAGGCATGTCTCTTTGCTGATGACACAAAGGTGTGCAATAAGGTTGACATCCCTGGAGCTGTCTGTAACACAGTGGCATATCATCCATGGGTGCAGGGTGTTCACTGCCCATGGGCCCCAAGGGGAAGGGGGGGGCTCACTGTGCTGTGAAGGATTGGTGGGGGAGGATGGGGGATGGGCTGGGCACTGAATAGCACACAGGGGGTCCCACAAAGTTAAATCTGATGGATGGCAGGGGATGATCAGTGCAGTGGTGAGGGCAGTGACAAGCACTGATCTTGTTGTATGCTTTCAGCGAAGCAGCTGAAAGCCACGGGTTGGAGAGGAGGAGAAGCAGCTTCCAGCTACAGCACTGAAAGCCAGAGAGATTGGTGCTTGTCACTGCCCCCACCACTGCACCGATCATCCCTGACTTTGCTCCTGATACATCTCATCCATGGGTGCAGGGTGCTCACAGCACAGTGCCCCTCCCCCCTTCCTTCCTTCCTTTCTCCATCCCCTTCTTTCCCTCCTCCCTTTCCTCCCTTCCTTCATCTATCCCTTTCCTTCCTTCCTCTCCTTCCTTCCTTCCTTTCCTTCCTTCCTTCCTCCTTTCCTTCCTTCCTTCCTTCCTTCTTTCCTTCCTTCCTTCCTTCCCCCTAATCTCTCTCCCTCCTCTCCGCCTCTTTCTTATTTTGTCCGCCAGCAATAGCATTCATGAGTGCAGCCAAAGAAGTTTAGTTTTTTTAGACATCTGTTGTAAGGGTGACTGTGATAAGGATGTGCGATGTAGGGGGATACAGGTTCTATTTATTCATCCCAATCTAATGACAGCCCAACATATACTGATGTTCCCTGTCCACTCCCTACTGACACTGTTCACTGCCCCCACAAGATCATTGTGAAAAAAACAAACAAAAATAAATTGTAAAGAATAAAAAAATTAAATAATAAAAATAAATTTCCTTCCTTCCTTCCTTCTCTTCTTCCCTTGCCTCCCTTCCTCCATCCATTCCTTTCTTCCTCCCCACCCTTCATTCTTTCCTTCCTCCATCCATTCCTTCCCTCCCTTTTCTTCCTTCTTTTTTTCCTTCCTCCACCCACTTCCTTCCTTCCTTCCTTTCTTCCTTCCTTCCTTCCTTCCCTCCTTTCCTTTTTTCCTTCCCTTCCCTTTTTCTTTCCTTGTTCCATCCACTCCCTCCCTTTCTTTCCTTCCTTCCTTTCTTCCTTCCTTCCTCACTTTCTACCTTCCTCCATCCATTCCATCCTCCCTTTTCTTCCTTCCTCCATCCCCCTCCCTCCCTCTCTTCCTTCCTTTCCTTTTTTCCTTCCCTTCCCTTCACTTTTTCTTTCCTTGTTCCATCCACTCCCTCCCTTACTTCCTTCCTCCCTTCCTTTCTTCATTGCTCCATCCCCTTCTTTTTCATTCCTCCCTTGCCTCCCTTCTGTCATCTATCCATTTCCTTCTTTCCTTCCTTCCATCCTTCCTTCCATCCTTCTTTCCTTCCATCCTTTGTTTCTTTCCTTCCTCCATTTCTTTCCTTCCTTGCCCCAAATCTCTCTCCCTCCTCTTCTCCTCTTCCCTATTTTGTCCTCCAGTAATAGCATTTATGAGTGCAGCTAAAGAAGTTTAGTTTTGTGTCATCAGCCTATGGTAGTAGTTGGTCCCATGTGGGGATATCTGATGTAAGGGGGACTGTGATAAGGATGTGCGATATAAGGGGGTACAGGTTCTGTTTATTCATCCCAATCTAATGGCAGCCCAATATATACTAGTGCTCCTTGTTCACTTCCTACTGACACTGTCCACTGCCTCCACAAAATCATTGTTAAGAAAAAATACAAAAATAAATTGTAAAAAATAATTAAAAAAAATCAAATAATAAAAATAAAAAAATTCTGACACCCACAACATTGCTCTACTGACATCATCCACTGGCCACCCAAAATAATTTTGGAATAATGCTAAAAATAATATAACATTAAATCCACTGCCCTACTGACACCATCCTGCACATACTACCCACCACCGTACACTTTGCACTCCTCTCCCTGTACATACTACCCACTGTCATACACTCCACACTGTACATTCCCTATTTAACATTACCTCATTCTGCACTATATAAGTCATCTCAGACACTATTTACCCACACCCCTTTTAAGCCATGCCCGATTTTTAGCGCAATTTAAAACCCACCCCTCCTCTCTCATCCCTTCCTCCCTCTCTCTCTCTCTCTCTCTCTCTCTCTCTCTTTTACCCTCTCACTTTCACTTCCCCCACATGGCAGCCATCTTTAAACCTGGAAGTGCGCAGTGGCTTCTACGGAAAGAAACATTCATGTCTTTGCTGCAGTAAATATTTAAATGCCCATTCTATGCAACTGAGCTACAATATATAGGTAGGGTGTTGTGTGGGTGTGGCTTGAGTAGAGGCAGGGGCACAGGGGGCCCCATTATCTCTTACTGCCCAGGGGGCCCCATTAATCCTAGACTGTATTTAACCACACCCCTTTTAAGCCACACCCATTTAAATAGCTCAATTTAAACCACTTCCACTTTTCTCCCTGGAGCACAAAGCATTTTTTTTTCTTTATCACTGCCTAGGGCCCACTATTGAACTTGCACTCGGGCCCACTGATTTCATGATACTCCCCTGCTGTAACATAGAACATGATTTGGCATTGCTGGAAGATTGGTTAAAGAAGTGCAACCTTCAGTGTTCAATGTTTCTAAATGTAAAATAATGCAGCTAGGGAAAAATAATACTTTGATAGAATACAGTATTTGGAGTACAGTGTTGACCAGCACTAAAGAGAAAAAATATTTAGGAGCACTTATTTCAGTTGATTGCATAATGAGCAAACAGTGTGGCCAGGCAGTGGGAAAGGCAAATAATATTCTAGGATGCGTCACTAGAGGGGTCGCCAGCAGGATCTTTAGTTGGACCAGATTTAGAATACTTTGTCTATTTCTGGAGACCTCACTTACAATAAGATAGAACAATTCCAGAGACAGGCAATAAAAATGGTGAAAGCTGTGAGGAATAAAACATATCAGAGACTTCAAGAACCTAGTATGTACGGTTTGGAGGACAGAAGAGAAAGGGGAGACATGACTGAAACCTTTAAAGACATCAAGGTGGTGAATAACGTTCAGGAGGGCAGTATTTTCAATATGAAGCCAAGATCATGAACACGGGGACATGACCTCAAACTAGCAGGAGGAAAGTTAAAAAATAATCTTAGCCCAGCCATACATGGATCAAAATTTGGCTGGCTTAGCAGGGACCAGAATTTCGATCCATGTATGGGCTGGCTGGTTGTACACAAGTTGGGTTATCAATCAACTTGTGCACAACAAGATTAGTGCCGTTGGCAGCACTGATCATTGTGTTCTTCAGGTGGAGAAGGCTTCCTGCTGGCAGAATACAATAGCTCAGTGGGAGTCATTTCCCCATCCACATCCACATCAAATAGGCTCTATTATTTTATTTTTTTCTTTAATTCACTGGTTGAATGAAAAAAAATGAATCGTGTATGGCTAGCTTTGGAAAGTACTATTTTTCGGAAAGAGTTGTAGATGCTCTGAATAGACTTCCTGCAGAAGTATTGAGTCGGTCAACAGCAAGTGTATTCAAATATGTTTTGGAAAAACATAGATCTATACTGAAAAAAAGTTAACCAAAAAAGATAAAAAAAACAAACAAAAAAAAATCATATCTAACTCTACAAAATTGGGCAGATTCGAATGACCAGTTGGTCTTTTTTTCTGCCATCACTTTTCTATGTGTTCCTGTGTTTTTAACATGTGTATATGCAATTCTGTGCAGTTTTTTTCTTCATGCATTATGCAAAATGAGAGTAAAAAATTAGAATGTAGATTTTCTGTGATGCAGTTACAATGCACACTGTTGCACAAAATATGTATTTTTATACATTAACGCTTTAATTTCAGTAGTTCTCCTTTAAACTACCTTGTCAGTATTCTAATGGAACTTAGTAAGTGCCACCCTGAAGAAAGGAATATTATGATTATACAGGATTTATATAGTGCCAACAATTTGTGCAGCATTTTACAATATAACCACTTGCCTACCGCCCTATAGCAGATACATTGCTACAGGGTGTCCGTTGTGCGCAGAATCACGGAAATATACGTGATTTTGCAGTTCCGGTTAGGGGGCGCACGTGCTGCCCTACCCATGCTGCCATTGGTTGCAGCGGATGTCAATCACCAGGTCCTGGCCGGCGATTCTTGGCCGGCACTCGGTGATCACCACTAAAGCTGAGAGAGGAGAGATCTGTGTGTAAACAACACAGATCTCTCTCCTGTCAGCATGGACATGCTGCTTTCTCCCTAGTAAAACAGTACACAGTGTAAGCACAACACAACACACAGTCAACCCTTTGATCACCCCAGATGTTAACCCCTTCCTGCCCAGTGTCATTAGTACAGTGTCAGTGCTTTTATTAGCACTGATCACAGTATTAGTGTCACTGGAGATGTCAGTGGCCGTTAGTCAGTTCCCACCCAGTGTCAGAATGCCCGCCGCAGTCCTGCAATAAGTAGCTGATCACCGCCATTACTAGTACAAAAAGAAAAAACTCCAGTATATATACCACCATTTGTAGACACTGTAACTTTAACATAAAACAATTAATTTACATGTATTGGGATTTTTTTTAGCGAAGACATGTAGCAGAATACATTTTGGCCTAAATTTATGAAGAAATTAGATTTTTTTATTTTTTATTGGATATGTTTTATATCAAAAAGGCAGAAATATTGTTTTTTTTTTTTCTTTCAAAATTGTCCGTATTTTTTTTCTTTATAGGGCAAATAATAAAAAACAAGGGGCAAATAATAAAAAACACAGACATGATCAAATACCAACAAAAGAAAGCTCTATTTGTGGGGAAAAAATTACATAAATTTAATTTATGTAGAGCATTGCATGACTGCGCAGTTGTCAGTTAAAATAATTCAGCTCCGTATCGCAAAAAAAATGGCAAGTGGATAAAGGGAGACAGTATAGTTACAATACAATAAAAAAAAACAAGAGGATTAAGAGGGCGCTGCTCATGAAAGCATACAATCTAATAATAGGCTAAATACTTAGCTGTCTGTTGGGTATTGAAAAAAATCTTTGCTGTTATCAATGTGGGGGGGGGGGGGAGTAGAACAATTTCTGACACACCCAGCAGTGTTGGATAGCAGCAATACCATGCGCTCTTAAAGAAAGCGAATATACGGCTTGGCAACCGCTAGGCAGGTACGTATTTAACGTATTGTACAGGATGGAACTCATAGAGAGGCTTAATAACAGGGTCACTTTTAAAGCATCTGAACATACAAAATGTATTTGAAGCATTTAGATGTCAACTAGCCTCCTAGGAACAAATTGCATTTTCATGCAGTGCAAGTAATGGGATTTTCTGCAGGCAACAGAAGAGGTTTGAATGGGCCTGTGACATAAGCAATAGATTTCCAGCTGCACTGACAGATACCCCCTGAGCCCTTCAAACTCACAATCCATTTACCCTCTATGACTGGGAGCCAGCTGCTCAAAATGCAGCACCCCATTTCTTTTTTCATTCTTCCTCCTATACTGCAAAATGTGACTGTCATATCTCACCATGACCTGTACATAACATATTATATGCTGAAGGACTCCAACTCTCACCTTGGCCTGTACACAGCATATTATATGCTGGAGGACTCCAACTCTCACCCTGGCCTGTACACAACATATTAAATGCTGGAGGACTCCAACTCTCACCCTGGCCTGTACACAACATATTAAATGCTGGAGGACTCCAAATCTCACTATGACCTTTACACAACATATTATATGGTGGAGGACTCCAACTCTCACCATGACCTGTACACAGCATATTATATGCTGGAGGACTTCAACTCTCACCCTGGCCTGTACACAACATATTAAATGCTGGAGGACTCCAAATCTCACTATGACCTTTACACAACATATTATATGGTGGAGGACTCCAACTCTCACCATGACCTGTACACAGCATATTATATGCTGGAGGACTTCAACTCTCACCCTGGCCTGTACACAACATATTAAATGCTGGAGGACTCCAAATCTCACTATGACCTTTACACAACATATTATATGGTGGAGGACTCCAACTCTCACCATGACCTGTACACAGCATATTATATGCTGGAGGACTTCAACTCTCACCATGACCTGTACATAACATATTATATGCTGGAGGACTCCAACTCTCATCATGACCTGGACACAGCATATTATATGCTGGAGGACTCCAACTCTCACCATGAACTGTACACAGCATATTATATGCTGGAGGACTCCCAACTCTCACCATGACCTGTAAACAGCATATTATATGCTGGAGGACTCCAACTCTCACCATGGCCTGTAGCCAGTCTACATCAGTGATCCATGTCTGCTCTTCTCCTCTGTCCCCAGACTCTGGCTCCCATTAAAATCCTCAACTGTGTTAGTGCCTGGAACAAACATACTTTTGCTAGTATACATTAAAATCATGTTTATGCTTCTACCATCTACAGCTGAGTGTATATATGTAATTGGGTTTATACTGTATATGAGTAGATTCATAAATACCATATATCTTAAAATGTACGTAACACAGTATACACCAGCGTGTGTACATATAAAGCATGTCATTGTTTTATATACATGTTTGTGTGAATTTGTGTCCACTTTGTTAAAAATGGGCTGCATCCTACCGATACATCAGACACACTATAAACGGTGGTTGTTTCCTCCTGACAAGCCCTGCACTGTATGTGCCTCAACCAAAGCTGCATTAAGCTGGCCTTGGCTAGATCAAAATAGGTCTGGTTCAGTAGGGACTTGGCTTGGCTATCAGTGGCTGTCCCTGCTTGACAGAAGTCAGTTATTTAATGTCTGTCAAATGGACATGTTGGAAAATTTTCATTGATCAGTGACTGCAGCCAATCAACTGCAGCCCCTGATCAGCGTGCCTCTGTCAGAACACAATGTCCAGGCGGGGGTGGATTCCTCCATGCACCTTGTTTCTGCAGGTGGAAGAATCTGTTAATTTTTTTTCTGTCAGCCCTGAATGAAAGAAAAAAAGAACAGTGTATGGCCAGCTTTGGTCACATTCCGCTAACTGCAGTGCACCTGACGCGTTTCTGGTAACGGTGTACATTGACCACAGTTGTAATTATTTATTTGCATTCATGTGTAGGAAATTGTGTACATTGTCTTCATAAATATCTCCTCACATTAATATTGTCTCTTCTTTCTTTGTTGGTGAGAATTTACTTTTGATGTAAAGCTGACTATATGCTAGCAGAATTTTGTTAAATATTTTTGTTTTAAGAACAACCTTTCAATGTTCTAATCATTAGCAGGGTCAACCGTAATGACAAGAAAATTCGAAAGAGCAGGATGGAAACGTTTTCTCGAATGAACTAATCTCTAACAGTGTTTTTTTGCTTAGTAAAGCCCTTTATTTCCAAAATCAAATGTTAATAGCAAACAAAAGAGTGCTTTCAAATGACTTTTGTCAAGTGGTCGAGTGTACTGCTAATTTTCATGTGAAAGTTCATGTGAATGTTTGTCTGAATTCTGCACCAGCAAGCTCCAGACTATTGCATTCCTTAAGCTGGCCATACGCTATTAGATTTTCAAACAGAGTCATTCTAAATATAATTCAAATCCATTAATAATATATATGTGCAAAAGACGAATTACACCAGACATTCTCAACTAGGGTTCCATGGAACTCTAGGGTTCCTCCAGAGTTGAGAAGGGGTTCCTTGAGCTGTGGCTAACTGACATCCCTTGATGTTGCCTACATAGTTCCAGGTCCAGTGCAACTTGGCAGATTCAATGGCAAGACAGCAAAAATGGTGTTCTGACCACTACTGTAATGGGCATTCTTCCCACTGTCCTCCAGCAATGTAAGGGGCATTTTTCCATGGAAGTCTAGGGTTCCTCCAGAGTTGGGAAGGGGTTCTTTGAGCTGTAACTAACTGACCTCCCCTGATGGTGCCTACATAGTTCCAGGTCCAGAGCAACTTGGAAGATTTAATGGCATGACAGAAAAAATGGTGTTCTGACCACCACTGTAAGGGGTATTCTTCCCACTGTCCTCCAGCAATGTAAGGGGCATTTTCCCAATGACCCCCTAATGGACTAATTTAACAGTGGTGCCGTGAGATCTGAAAATTAGTTCAAAGGTTCCTCTGGGGTACAAAGGTCACGAGAGGCTGAATTAGGCTGAATAAGACAATAAATGCTATATCAAGCAGGAAAACTTAGCATTAATTCCAGACAAGTGTAATTACCATGTCTCTAGTTATTATCATTGTTCCTGTCACAATAGTCTGAGAATTGTTCTCTCTCATTCTTGCAATATTGTTTATATGGATTATTGCTCATTGGTGTTACTTTCTAAAGGTTATGTTTTTTTTCTACCTAAATTGTTTTTAGATTATCCAGGCAGAAAGCAACTGTCCTTCAACAGAGTAATATGGTCTAGGAGACTCCCACAGAGACCTTGTGCAGACCAGACATCCTCCCTCACTGCAAGGCGATGTGCACTAGAGCGCATACATAGATCCACTAAACCGAGCATTCTGTCTACAGTAAGGCACACAAGGCCAGCACTGTCACAGCATATACACAGCCCAAAGCACAGCCACATTTAGTAGGAAAACACGCATGTATAATGCAGCAAAGCACACGCTACATTCACATATTTATATAGTAGGCACAATCGACAACTGGAGCAGTTTTATAGAATACGCTTATCAAATTGAGCTGATTTATTTAAAAAAATGAAGGATATAAAATGAGAAGCCTTAGCAACCAATCAAGTTCCAGCTGTCATTTTACTAGAGCAGGAAATGAAGGGAAATATGCTTTAATCAATGTAGATTAAAACACATGAACCACAGCTGTTACAGCACATCAGGTCTTATATTTTTTAGATTGAGCAAATTTGTCTGATATGCGTGCTACAATAGACGTTTGTAGATCTATGGCTTTACCTTTAATATGTATTATCCTTACTAATTAAATTAAAGGCCAGTGTACACCAGACTTTGGGATCAGTTAATTGAAACTAAATTAAACTAAAAAAACAAATGACAATATGATGCTGTGTCAATAGCATTAAAGTGGTTGTGGACCTCAGACATGAAATTATGAACAAAGCATATCCCTCCTATAGTGTGTACTTGTCTCAATCCAGAGCGCAAAGTGTTGTTTCTGTCTGTTGCCTCATTCCTCTGCTATCAGCATGAATCACTTCTGAGAAGTTTTTCCTGACGCCCAGAGAAAAATGGTGACAGGGGATGGCACAGCCTGTGATTTCAGAGCCTTAGCTCTGTTCCTGTGTGCTGTGTGGAGGGAGGAGTGTCCCTTTCCTCCAATCAGCTCCCAGAGCTCTGCTTACTGATGCAACTTCAGCTCCCCACCCCCTGGTTTTTAGAGCTTAGAGTTCCTGTGTAAATTCTGCACTTTGAATAGATGTAGGGAACAGGCTGCTGTAGATAAACTGGTACAACTTACGCGAGAGGGTTTGATCAACTTTTGTTTATTTAATCGACTTTTGTCGAAGGGCCATGTTGGAAAATTTTTCATAGGTCAGTGGCCGCAGCCAATCGGCTACAGCCACTGATCCATGTATTCTGCCAGCAGCAGGTGCTGCTGTCAGAATACACCATCCTAGCGGGATGATTCCACCATCTACCTCCCTTGTTAGTTTGGATGAAAGAATGTATCCGGGATGATTCCACCATCTACCTCCCTTGTTAGTTTGGATGAAGGATTCTGTCCGGGTTGATTCCGCCACCTACCTCTCTTGTTAGTTTGGACGCAGGAATCTATCCGGGATGATTCCGCCACCTACCTCCCTTGTTAGTTTGGATGCAGGATTTTGTCCGGGTTGATTCCGCCACCTTCCTCCCTTGTTAGTTTGGATGCAGGAATCTGTCCAGGTTGATTCTGCCACCTTCCTCCCTTATTAGTTTGGATGCAGGACTCTGTCCGGGATGATTCCGCCACCTACCTCCCTTGTTAGTTTGCATGCAGGAGTCTGTTCAGGATGATTCTGCCACCTACCTCCCTTGTTAGTTTGGATGCAGGAATCTGTCCGGGATGATTCCACCACCTGCCTCCCTTGTTAGTTTGGATGCAGAAATCTGTCCAGGATGATTCCGCCACCTACCTCCCTTGTTAGTTTGGATGCAGGAGTCTGTCTGGGATGATTCCGCCCCTTTCCTCCCTTGTTAGTTTGGATGCACAAATCTGTCCGCGATGATTCCACCACCTACCTCCCTTGTTAGTTTGGATGCAGGAATCTGTCCGGGATGATTCCGCCACCTACCTTACTTGTTAGTTTGGATGCAGAAATTTGTCTGGGTTGATTCCGCCACCTACCTCCCTTGTTAGTTGGATGCAGGATTCCGTCCAGGTTGATTCCGCCACCTTCCTCCCTTGTTAGTTTGGATGCAGGAATCTGTCCGGGTTGATTCCGCCACCTACCTCCCTTGTTAGTTTGGATGCAGGAATTTGTCTGGGTTGATTCTGTCACCTACCTCCCTTGTTAGTTTGGATGCAGGATTCTGTCCGGGTTGATTCTGCCACCTACCTCCCTTGTTAGTTTGGATGCAGGATTCTTTTCAGGTTGATTCCGCCACCTACCTCCCTTGTTAGTTTGGATGAAGGAATCTGTCCAGGATGATTCCACAACCTACCTCTCTTGTTAGTTTGGGTGCAGGAATCTGTCCAGGATGATTCCACAACCTACCTCCCTTCTTAGTTTGGATGCAGGAATCTGTCCTGGATGATTCCGCCACCTACCTCCCTTGTTAGCTTGGATGCAGGATTCTGTCCAGGTTGATTCCGCCATCTACCTCCCTTGTTAGTTTTCGTGATGGGAGTGACTTTTGGGGGTTAGGGGACCTCTGTGTCAGCTCATGCTCCCCTCATTATGTTTAATTCACCCTGTGCCTGTTAAGGGGTACAGGGTGTGAATGTCCTAGTATTGTGTATTGGTGTGTTGTCCTTTGTTCTCCGCCATGTGCTGTAGCCCTTCCCACTGATGGGGTGGGCTGATGATGTGTTTCCTGTAGCCCTTGCCACTGTTGGGGCGGGCTAATGTGTTTCCTGTTCCTGGTTGTGTTTCCCCGCCCTGTGTGTATAACTTGTTGTTTGTGTAAAAATAAAGGAGTTGACTTCCTGTTTTAAGAAGAGTTGGGTGCTGTCTATTTCCTGAGGGATTTCAAGGGTGTGGTCCGTGGATTTGTGTTCGGACAGGGAAGCTGCGGTATAACGGAATATACCCAAGTGCGGTCTGGGGTCCGTTTCCGTTACATTGGTGGCAGCGTTGGGATTGTGCTTCCAAGCTGTAAACACATCCAAACCACCACCGGGATTCAAGATCAGGAAAAGAGACATCAGTCACCCCAGTGGAGATATGGACCTGGCATCAGAGTTCCCAGGGCTGCTGCAGACTGTTCTTGCAACATACCCCAGGACTGTGTCTACGGATCAGTACCTGCAGCTCAGGCAGCGGATTTGGGAGAACCTTTGGAGAGGAGCCCTCCAGGCGACTGGTATGGAGAAAGGCAAGTGTTATCCAACCCTAGAGGAAAGGGCCAGGGACCATCGGAAGTTACGGATGCCATTCCTGGGAAAGCGACCCCAGAAGCAATGGGTGACTGAGTTGGACAGGCTGGTCCAGCAGGAGATACAACTGGACAATAAATATCGGGCTTTGCGGTGGTATGCTGAGCAGGAATATTTAGGGGTGTCAATGGAGTGCTCTCCTGAGGGACATGACTTTGGTGGGCCTGGATTGCTGTGGGAGAGCCTCACAGATCTTTTTGTGTTTGGCGATGAAGGAGAACCCACCCTGGAGGAGTTGCGAGAAGGTAGAGAGGCTATGTTCGGTCTCACAGGGGTCTCAGAGCTTGAACCAGATCTGGAATACCTGCTGAAGAAAGAACTGCATCTGGAAAGGGCATACAGGCAACTGCTAAGACATGTTCGGCAGCATGCCCAAGAATCAGCAGTGGAAATTCCAGAGACTGGGGATCTGATAGACTTCTCGGATGAGGAGGAACCAGCAGTAGAGCTGGCCACAGAGCCAAACAGTACTGAACTCTGCCCAGCACTAGTAACATCTTCTGAGTTTCACGGACAGGAGATGGTGAACACCTATCCTCAGACACCAGTTCCAGAGGCTGGGGATTTGATTGACTTTTCTGCTGAGGAGGAACCAGCTGGCACATCTCCCACAGAAGAGCTGGCACCAGGCATGGTGTTGTCGACCTCTGCCCACAACAACCAGCACCGCAGGAGCTACAGGAAGAGGATGCAAGTGGCACCTCACAACAGCAGCTGGAGCTGTTGTCCGTGGATAGGACTACAGCCACCACCTAGATACCCCAGGGATGCTGGGCAGTCGGCCCAGATCCCCCACAGCATGATGGAGTCGGCCAAGCCACCCTGTCTTCTCTCCAGTGGCTGAGAGGATTTCAGGGAGAAGGACCAGTCCGTACTTCTCCCCCAGCAGCGGGTATGTTCTACGGGAGAGGCAGAGGTTGGCTGGGTGAGTAACGCTTGGTGTGGGACAATTTGCATGGGGTACTGGGTGGGTGCTGATATTGAGGGACTGGAGGTACAGACTAACTTCAGAGTACATCCGTCTGGGATCTACTCCTGCGTTAGTCTCCTGCCAAAAGGAGAGATATGTGACAGGAGTGACTTTTGGGGGTGGGGGGACCTCTGTGTCAGCTCATGTTCCCCTCATTATGTTTAATTCACCCTGTGCCTGTCAATGTCCCTGTGAATGTCCTAGTATTGTGTATTGGTGTGTTGTCCTTTGTTCTCCGCCATGTGCTGTAGCCCTTCTCACTGATGGGGTGGGCTGATGATGTGTTTCCTGTAGCCCTTCCCACTGATGGGGTGGGCTGATGATGTGTTTCCTGTAGCCCTTCCCACTGATGGGGCGGGCTAATGTGTTTCCTATTCCTGGTTGTGTTTCCCCGCCCTGTGTATATAACTTGTTGTTTGTGTAAAAATAAAGGAGTTGACTTCCTGTTTTAAGAAGAGTTGGGTGCTGTCTATTTCCTGAGGGATTTCAAGGGTGTGGTCCGTGGATTTGTGTTCGGACAGGGAAGCTGCGGTATAACGGAATATACCCAAGTGCGGTCTGGGGTCCGGTTCCGTTACAGTTTGGATGGAGGAATCTGTTCAGGATGATTCCACAACCTACCTCCCTTGTTAGTTTGGATGCAGGAATCTTGCCAGGATGATTCCACAACCTACCTCCCTTGTTAGTTTGGATGCAGGAATCTGTCATTTTTTTTTGTTGTTGTTGGTGTTGTTGTTGTTCTGCACGCTGGATGAAGGAAAGAAAAAAAAAAAACATGTATGGCCAACCTTAGAAATAGGATTGACATTGTTTTATTTTCTTTTGACCAGGTCATACTGAACCACATCATTTTTAAAAGCATTTCTAATTCAGCAGCATAAACAAAGTTTAAGAATTCATTGGAAGGTGATTGAGTGCCTTTCCTGCCATACCCTGCTGGATGTGACAGACAGCGATAATTGATGTAAAGGGAACACAAATTGACGTTAAGTGAGGCAGATTCATTAAGACTCTTTACATTAATTTAGTTCCTTTGATGGTCAGCCTGCCTCCCAGCCCCCGGCGTGTAGAAAACTGATTTTCCACAGCCGTAAGTAGGAGCTTCCAGTCACCTGTATGTGACAAGAATTCAAATGAGGCCCAGGTCGCTCTATGACACTCCATGGATTATTCAGAAAAGACATCCATTGCTACCTGATCATCCCGGCAGACAAGGAAAACAGCTATCATTCCAGTAGCTGGAGCTGAGAACGGCTGCTGTCCTGCCTGCGGAGCAGTAAGCGTTAAGCCCGTTTTCCCGTGACATATTCTTTAGTGGGAGATTGTTGGGGTTTTTTTTATTTTTTAAGAGCAGCACTTTTATTCTTCTCCTCTTCTGAACATCTGTGCCGCAAATCCTGCTGGTGACGCTGAAACATCCTTCTCATTAGTCAGGAGACAATGGTCATGTTTTATCGGCGTTGTATTTTGAGCAAGCTGCGTTTTTTTCTCTATTAATGCCAGCCTCCTGACTTAGGCGACACATGTTTGTGTTAAAGTCAGGCCTAACATCTTCATCCTGTGTACCCGCCGGAGGAAATAACTGCACCTTATTAGCTCGGTATCAAATGTGTGTGAACCACGTGCCAAAAACAACTGAACCGATTTGTGATTTTTTTTTTTTCTTTCTTTGCAGATGGAAATACAGTACGTATACGGAAGCTATTAGCACTATAATTGCTGTCTGTCACTATGACAACAAGCCGCTGCAGTCACCTGCCTGAGGTCTTACCAGACTGCACTAGCTCAGCACCCTCTGGAAAGACAGTGGAAGATTGTAGCAGTCTTGTGAATGGACAGCCACAGTATGTCATGCAAGTTTCAGCAAAAGACGGTCAGCTGCTGTCTACAGTAGTACGGACTCTAACAACACAGAGGTAGGTACCGTTCATCAGTCTTTTAATGCTCTTGTGTGTTTTGGGATGGCTGTGTTGCACCAAGCCCAGCACTGCCAGTGTAAACAATGAGGACTTCAGTACATCATGGCAAGCCCAACATCAGTGACATGTAGTTTTAGCAATAGAAAAAAAGGCAAGAGTATGTGTTTGCAGTGTTTTGTTCATTCGCGGATCATTGTGTAAAAACTTGAAATGATGCCACAAACTGAAGATTTTGTATAGTTTTCTTTTTTCTTTTTTTTTGCAAAAAAATGTAAATAATTTGATTAAACCTGCCAAAATCATGTACATGCATGTTTACCATCCTTTGTGGTTTTTTTTTGTTTGTTTTTTGTTTGTTTTTTTATAAGGGTGAGAGATATACAGCTAAATAAAAATACTATTTTGAGTCAGTTTTCCTCCTCTATGAAAAAAAAATCGTTTTTTTTAAACTGATTAAACCTGCCCAGTGTTTTTTGTTTTTTTTTTTTTGCTTTTTTTTTTTTTATTAATTTAGGTACTCTGTCTTGTGATGTTGACAGTACAGCTGTATTTTAGTATTAGGTACTAGTACTGTATGATAGTATGATCATAGTACTATAAAATTTTACCTTAGAGTCAGCACAATGCTTTTCCAAATCACATCTTGTCTGTAGCTGACTTCAGAATATTGCTGCTAGCATGTTGACATTATATTATTATTATTTATTATTATTATTATTATTATTATACAGGATTTATATAGCGTTCTAGTTATACTGTATATTTTTACTGAGAATACTAAAGTTTTCACATCATGAGAGTAATAATTGTAGTTAGTTAGCAAATGACTGCAGTTATTTAAATGGGGGCATGTAAATCTGTTAAAATTGTTTCATGAAGGGAGAGAAAAATGTTTATGGTCAAAGAGGTAAAAAACAGTCTGACTCATCTTATAAGAACGAGAGATGGTCTGGAAATTATTAGCAAAGATCTGCCAAGAAGAGGGGCATATTTGTGATGATCTGCATCATGTAAATTGCAGGAATTTTTTGCTTGAAATACCTGCAGCTGAAAAATAATCTGTGGACAGATTGTGCTCTAGCCAGTATATTTTATGTCAGCTGTTTTACCAATATAAAAAAATTTCGTAATAAAAAATACTCTTCATTTAAAAGAATGAGATACTTTCTAAAACACTTCTGTCTACTGTATGCTGATATTTACACTGGGTCCACATATGTGTGGGGCTGGTTTGCAGTGTGAGTTTTAAAGCCAGGTCTGGTGTGGTTTTGTTCAGCAGTTCATGTGCAATTCCAGTGCGATTTGTTAAAAGTGTATGAGATTGGAAATCGCACCCGAACCGGACTGAAAATCGCACAGGACTCTTTTTCAGATTGCACTGCGGCTGGCCCGCACACATGTGAACAGGCTCACAGAAAAGCCTTTTGGTTCACATGTCATGCGAATTGGTGCAGTTCAAAATGCATCCGAATTCACATATATGTGAACCGAGACTCAGTCATCATCGTTTAATTATATAGTTTGTGTTCAATGTCATAGGACCTAATGTTAATAAAGTAACTGTAAACCCATATATACTTTTTAAAAAATAAAAAGAATGTTATGCTTTCCAGCTCTGTGTGATGGTTTTGCACAAAGCAGCGCAGTCATCCTTTTTTTTTGGGGTCACCCACCGTCACTCCTGACTCCTCCCCCCCATCCCACCGTTTGCCCCTATAGCAAGTGGTTTGCTATGGGGGCACTCGTGCGGGCATGCTCCCGAGTCACGCTTTGGGTATCCATTGACACCCAGAGTATGTCTCAGCCTCACTCCCTCCTCACTGGCTGTGATTAGCAGCAATGGCTTCCACTGCTGTCTCTGAGCCAGTGAGGAAGGAGAGAGCACAGCACTGGATCGAGGTCAAGCTCAGGTAAGTAAAAGGGGGGGGGGGGGCGGGGAAGCTGCACTTAGAAGATTTTTTACCTTTATGCAGAGAATACATTAGGGTAAACAACCTTCTGCCTTTAGAATGACTTTAATATAAAAGGGTAATCACCCTTCAGCATCTGTTTGTATTATCGAATACTTCATCTTTTCCTATGTTATTACATATTCACATCACTTTAAGAGCCAGTTCACACTAGCTGCATGCTAAAACGATCCATTTTAGGATTCGGGATAGTGTTTTAGTGTGCGGGTGGTGCCTTTGTGCTGTGAAAACTGTTCACCTTTTTTTCTTTTTTCTTTTTTTAAAAGTGCCTTGAAATGTAAAATTGCCATTTCATTCATACCTATGCACCTGCATTGTTAAAACAAACGGTGACTTTGGTGAACTCTGGGGAATTACGAAAAATACAGCATATCTGCATTTTTCTGCAACACAGTGCAACCCACTTGAAGGCAGCAGATCATTCTGAGCAGGACACGTAAAATAGTTTTGTATGTGGCCCTGCAGTGACTGATGTTGACCCAGTATAGAAAAATGCCAGCCACCGCACACAGTGTAAAAGGGCCCTTAAAATGACTTTTGTTTTATGTGCAATTACAGAGATGGCATAAAGTACATAGTATAAAAGTATAATCTTTATTAACCATTTGCCCTCCTAAGGATTTACCCCTCTTCCTGACCAGGCCATTTTTTTGCGTTATGGCGCTGCGTTACTTTAACTGACAATTGCGCGGTCATGCAACGCTGCACCCAAATGAAATGTATGTCCTTTTTTCCCATGAATTGACCTTTCTTTTGGTGGTATTTGATCGTCTGTGCATTTTTTATTTATTGCGCTGTAAACATAAAATGACTCACAACTTTGAGAAATAAACAATATTTTTTCCTTTTTGCTATTAAGCATGTCCAGTAAAAAAAATTTTACAAATCAAATTTCATCATAAATGTAGGCCAAAATGTATTCTGCTACATGTCTTTGCTAAAAAAAAAATCCCAATATGTGTAAGTGAATTGGTTCACATGAAAGTTATAGCGTTTACAAATGGCGGTGTATATACTGGAATTTGTTTTTTCAGTAATGGCAGTAATCAGCGACTTATAGCAGGACTGTGGCAGGCATTCTGACACTGGGGGGAACTGACTTGCTGTAACTGACATCCCCAGTGACACGAATACAGTGATCAGTGCTAAAAAAAAGCACTGACACTGTACTAATGGCACTGGGCAGGAAGGGGTTAACATGTGCGGCGTTCAAAGGGTTACCTGTGTGCTGTGTGTGTGTGTTACTATGGGACTGTGCTCTCCATTGTAAGCACACTGCTTTGTATGGCTCTGCAGAGCCATACAATGCGGTGTGCTTGAGCTGATAGGGGAGAGAGCTGTATTGTTTACATACAGGCCTCTTCCCTCCCCGTCAGTATTACTCGGCAATCACCGGGTGCCGGCGAGTAATCACAGTCTGGGACCCCTACCTGGAAATGCAAAGACACACACACGCACACACACACACACACTAACTATATGTGTGTGTGTGTGATTTGGTGTGCACCCCTGCTGCCCTGTAGCAGCATTTCTGTTATAGGGTGGCGGTAAAGCGGTTAAGAAATGCGCGTTAGCTTGGCCTGTGCAGAGTCTACTCAGTTTGTACAACCCTTGGTGCCAGCTTTCATCTCATAGGGAAGGGTGCACACTCTAATAGGAAACAAGGAGAGGTAGGATCTGTGTACAGAACTTACCTCTTTATCCTCTTGGAGTAGGCACCTTCCAGACCCCTCCTTTCTCCTGGTGTAGATGGCCTCAGCAAGTGAAAGTATATTGAGCTCTGATTGTTGTAATCACAAAAGTGGCCCCAGAAAGACAGGTCCATGCTAAACTCTTTTCTGCATGAATACATTCCAGGATTCCAGGCAGAGTCTCGCAGTTCATTTGCCTTAGAAAGCAGCCAGAGGCTGAGTGGAAAAGCCAATTCCCTGCCAGGATGCTGCATAGAATGATCCTTTACTGTGTGGAAATAGTGGCTTTTCTACAGAGGTCTGACATGTCTCCTGCTGATGAGCTTTGCTTTAAATCTGACTCAACAGAGGGCATGACAGACCTCTGCAGAGAGACTACTGCTTCCACATAAAAAGTAAGGGTCCTTCTCTACAACATGCTGGTAAAGGACAGGCTTTTCTACTCTGTGGCCACTTTCTAAAGAATATGAACTGCAAGACTTTTCACACCATTTATGTTCATACACTTAAATGTATTAAGCTGATTTCATCTGAAAGTTTAGATCACATGTGTGCAGGGGCGGATTGACCATTTGGAAACTCGGGCACTGCCCGAGGGCCCGGGGTCAGTAGGGGGCCCCATGAGATTCCCCTGGTACCTTTTTCATACTGTATGCTTTTTTGAGTTTTGGCAAGGACACAGGGGCCCCATGATCCCCTATTGCCCGGGGGCCCCATGAGTTGTCGGTCCGCCCCTGCATGTGTGTACATAGCTCACTAACTGTCATGCCTACCATGCTCCTGAGGTCCTATCTCCATGTACCAAGCAACTGGTCATTTTTAGCACTGCATGACCATTTGCAATCCATTACTTTATGTCTGCCTAATTTACTCTAGGTAAGCAAGATTTTTTGGGCTCTTTCACACAGGCAGCTGGGAGGCAGTAAAAACAGACAGCTGAACTGCAGTTTTTACCTCCCACCGACTCCCGCCTAATTTCTAACATTACAGCCGGACAAAGATGTGCACATGCTGTGGTACCACGATGCTTTGCTTTTTAGCCATGGCAATTTCAGCTTGGCCTGCAGACTTTGACAGGTTACAATGCCTCTATCACTCACCCATTGAGGTCAATGGGAGCGTGCTGCAGCTGTGGGCCAAGTTCAGTCATGTTTTTGATATAAAAAGTGACAGGATCACCTCCTGAATGTCTCTCAGCTCCTGCTATGCCATCGATCACTTTTCAGAGGGCATTGGGCATGGCCTCCTGTCTGAAAGATCCCTTAGAGCTGTCATATCTGAAATGGTATGATGGTTTTAGCTTTACATTGTAGCTGAGGTTTTGCCTTGTCTGTAGAATCCCGGGGTCACATCTCAGCAGGGGGGTATGGCAGAGAATACAGGTGTACTCACCCTTTAATAGTGGACACACACAGCAGAAATGCTGACATACATGTGTTATGGGCACAGCTTCAGGCCACTAAAAATGTGTTGCAAAACTTGTAAACAGGAACACTTATCTCTTCATGCATTGTGGGGTTTTTTTTTTTGTTTTTATTTTTTAGAAATGAGAGGAAGTTTCAGCTTCCAATGTGAGAACTCATTTGTGAGAATGACATTGTGGTTTCTGTAATGGGAAATTAAAACAAATCCTAATATGTTGCAGATGGTGTCTGCATCATTATTAGAGATGGGCCGCCTTTTCTACACTACATTAGGTAGGTGAAGCTTGCCATCAGCACCCATGATAGCACTATCACCACCTGCAAAATATTAAGAAAACCATCTGGGGATTCAGTTGTACCTGTCACTGAGCAAGGATTCAACTCTTTCATCACTCCTCATCCTGCACACTTTGTAATTACAGCGATATATGCAGAGTCCTTTAAGGTTAGCTTTTACCTCTGTTTATACCATAAAGACCAGTGGTCTCCAAACTGTGGCCCTTTGCTTGCTTTTATCTGGCCCTTGGGCCCCTCCATTGCCAGCAACAGTGGAGCATAATTCTTGCCACCAACACCAACAATGGGGCACTATTCCTCCCACTGACACCAGTGATGGGACATTACTTCTCCCAGTGGCACAAATGATGGGGCACTGTCCCACCCACTGACAGCAAGGATGGGGCACTATTCCTCCCACTGACATTATTCCTCCCACTGACACCAGTGATGGGACACTACTTCTCCCAGTAACACCAAGGATGGGGGCACTCTTCCTTCCACTGACACCAAGGATGGGGCACTATGCCTCCCACTGACACCAAGAATAGGGCACTATTCCTCCCACTGACACCGATGAGAGGGTACTATTCCTCCCACTGACACCATAGACGGGGCACTATTCCTCACACTGACACTGACAGTGGGGCCACTATTCCTCCCACTGACACTGACAGTGGGGCCACTATTCCTCCCACTGACACTGACGATGAGGCCACTATTCCTCCCAATGACACTGACGATGAGGCCACTATTCCTCCCAATGACACTGACGATGAGGCCACTATTCCTCCCACTGACACTGACGATGGGGAACTATTCCTCCCACTGACACTGATGATAGGGCACTATTCCTCCCACTGACAAATAGGGCAATATTCCTTCCACTGACACCGACGATGGGGCACTATTCCTCCCACTGACACTGATGATGGGGCAATATTCCTTCCACTGACACTGACAATAGGGCACTATTCCTCCCACTGACAAATAGGGCAATATTCCTTCCACTGACACCGACGATGGGGCACTATTCCTCACTGACACTGATGATGGGGCAATATTCTTTCAACTGACACTGACGATGGACCAGTATTCCTCTCACTGACACCGACAACGGGGCACTATTCCTCCCACTGACGATGGGGCACTATTCCTCCCACTGACACCAGTGATGGGACACTACTTCTCCCAGTGACACCAGGGATGGGGCACTCTTCCTCCCAGTAACACCATGGATGGGGGAACTCATCCACCCAGTGACACCATGGATGGGGGAATTCATCCTCCCAGTGACACCATGGATGGGGGAATTCATCCTCCCAGTGATACCAGTGATGGGGCACTCTTCGTCCCACTAACACCAAGGATGGGGCACTATTTCTCCCACTGACACTGACAATGGAGCAGTATTCCTCCCACTGACACCGACAATGGGGCACTATTCCTCCCACTGACACTGACAATGGGGCGCTGTTCCTTCCACTGACACAGACGATGCAGAGTATTCCTCCCACTGACACTGTGTAGTTAAAAGCAACCTGCCAATATAATACATGGATTGATGAGACCTCCTTATGTAAATGCTTATTCCCAAGCAGTCATTCCAGTCCTCAGTCTTTTTTGCTTTCTGGGTCACTTACCTGAAACACATATGTAGTTCAGACGTTTCTTTGCTGCATGCCTATTCCAAATCTGTAACTCAAAGGGGTGTATATATAAAAAAAAATTATCAGAGCTATTTGTCCTGTGAAACTGCATGTGCATTTGTTCTGTGCAATTGGGGGCAAAAACAAAGGTTATTAGGGTATTTTTCCTCCAGGTTGAATATTTTGAATCCATATAGATACAAGTAAATCAAGAAAATAGTGCATTATGGCCACTAGATGGAGTTAAAGAGTAAATTATAATTTCTTGTGTTCATCAGCTCCTTCTAGTGGTCATAATGTGTATTTTTTTGCTTCACTCTATTGTATATGAATGGAAAACATTCAACCTGGAGAGAAAATAGCCTAATAACAGTTGTTTTTGTCCCCATTCACACAGAAGTATTTTTAATAAGTACACCCCAAAGTATAGCTTTCAACTGTTCCTCATTTGGAGGAACTGACCCAGTTTTGAAATCAAATCCCTCTGTTCCTCTCATTTCCTCTAAAGCCCTTTTAGGTATGATATACATATCATAATTGTTTATCCTTCACTGAGGTTTTCTTATAACTTTCATTTGAAAAGCTAGTAAAAGGGAAAGTAATGGTAAAAAGTGCACCAAAGACTTTTTTTTATCTTTAACCACTTTGCACCCTCCCTATAGCAGAAATATTGCTACAGGGTGGCAGGGCTGCGCAAGTTACATATGCATACGTGATTTGCATTTCTGGGTAGGGGGCGCCACCCTACCTGCGTCACCATCGGCTGCTACTGATGTCAGTCATCGGGTCCCGGCTGAAGATTCTCCACTGCCACCTAGCAATTGCTGAGTAACACTGACAGGGGAGAGACCTGTGCGTAAACAACACAGGTCTCTCCTGACAGCAAGAACATGCTGCTGTGTATTTCTCTGCATCTGCACAGCAGAGAAATACACAGCAGCATGTTTACCTAGTAAAACACACACACAGTAAAACAGCACACAGTTAACCCTTTGATCGCCCCAGATGTTAACCCCTTCCTACCCAGTGTCATTAGTACAGTGTCAATGCTCTTTATTAGCACTGATCACTGTATTAGTATCATTGGGATGTCCGTGGCATCAGTCGCTGATCCCCACCATTACTAGTATAAAAAAAAAAAGTAGCCGAATACATTTTGGCCTAAATTTATGAAGAAATTAGATTTATTAATTTTTTTTACTGGATATGTTTTATAGCAAAAAGTAAAAAATAGGGTTTTTTTTCAAAATTTTTGGCCTTTTTTTTTGTTTATAGCGCAAAAAAAATAGAAAAAAGCAGAGGTGATCAAATACCACTAAAAGAAAGCTGTATTTGTGGGGAAAAAAGGCCATAAATTTAATTTGGGTGTGGCATTGCATGACCGCGCAATTGTCAGTTAAAGCAATGCAGTGCTGTATCACAAAAAATGGCCTGGTCAGGAAGGGGGGTAAATCCTCTGGAGGGCAAGTGGAGCTGACTGGGAAGTATACACAGCTGCTCCAGATTCTGTTACAATTCTATTAAATACCACACTGTTTTTTAGATTGTGTTTACATTTGTGTCCAAGAACATACCCTTCAGAAGTTTCAATGCTGCTAGCTCCTGCTCTCTCAATGCTACTTCCCGCAACTTCCCATTGGGGTGTACATGCAGAGTCCTTCACAAGGAGTAGGCAAACGGGGACAGAACAGTCTTGAGTAGCTATCAGTCTGTTAGCTTGCAGGAGAGATGAGCAGGATACTGCTTCACCTTCCTAGGCTAGGGAACTGTGTGTTTTTATTGATCAACACAGAGACTTCTCTGGACCTGGCCAGGAACATACACATGCAGGGGTGGCTCCCTAGGGCTCTGCAAGGGAAAAGAGCCACCCCAACACTGGAAAGTGGGTGTTAGCAGTGATGAGAGGACAGTATAGAACTGGAACAAAGGCATGGATTGATACAGGAAAAGAAAGCATCCCAAGTAAGTATAATAATCAGTAATGTCGCTCAGTCAGGGTCTACTTAAGCAAACCTCACCCAGGCGTGTGAAAATTAACAGTCAGCAGCTACAAATACTGCAGCTAACAAATGAATTATAAAAGCGCCAACTTGAAAGATGTTTTGTTATAAGTGTGAATGGAATGTGGTGCAGCTGCCTCTAAGTGTCAATAACAATAAAAACATGTGAAATAATAACTTGTGCAATATCCACAATATAAAGTGTATTAAACAATGAACATCCACTGAAATCATAACTCAAATGACAGTGAATCCTTTACTTATATGGGAGATTTTCCAATCACCGTGCCTCGGGATGATATTGTGAGATAATTCTTCCTAATAAGTGCACCACCTGCAGAAAAAATGCTCACTCACCAACTACGAGTGACCACTGAAGACCTATGCTGCTCTTCCAATGACCATTAAAAGTCTGTATCACTCTTTAAATGAACTCAGAAGTGGGATAGGACGAGATGAATCCACATTGCTCATATACTCCATCACATGTGCTCTCTCATGAACATAAAAAACCACAAGCCCAAGAAAATAATATAATCGTAGTGCAGTATGTTTATTAAATAAAGGAGACATAAAACAGAGGTCTATTGTGCTTACATTCAGATGCTTAAAGTGTTACTAAACCCACAACAGAAAGATCAGTCTGTATACTGTATGCAGTAAAGCATGCTTGTTATACTTGGATCCTAAGGGGTTAAGCCTCTGCATTGTGTAAAAACGCTGTTTGATCCTTACTTCTCTGATCCTCCCCTTCTTCCAGTGTCCCCCTCTTACCTCCTGGTAAGACATATTGTGTGGAGACACTCTGCGCATGCTCAGTTTAATGTGTTATGCTAGAGAGGTTTTGGGTTTTTTTCTTGGGAGAGTGCATATGATCAGCACAGGGCCAATCAGTACTGTCCAGACAGAGGTCAGGGGTTCTGCATCCTCCTAGAGCAAAATGAAAACTCTTCCTACAGGCTTTAACCAGTGCTCTGCTGGGCACTGATAGAAGTCACGAGACTGCTCTAACTGCTGATGAGAAAAGGTATCTAGCAGTTCATATTTACTAAAATAATTGCATTTCCATGCTGTGTGTACTGTGGGAGACCAGATATAGTGAATGCAGGGTCCTGGGTTTAGTAACACTTTAAGAAGCATCAACACAAACAGCCTTGTTACAATATCGCAGCCCCACTGCTTGTATGCAGAGCCGGGTCACTTCACTGGAAGTGACGTTGGGGGACTGACTGGAAGTGATGTCAATAGTGGCAGTGGCTTGGTTTCAATACATTTTGCACTCCATGTGTCCTCTGGAAGCACGTGTGATGTGAGCATTGTGGGTTCATCTCATCTCATCCCATCCCACTTATGAGTTCATCTGAAGAGTAATACAGACCTTTAATGGTCATTTGAAGAGTGATATAGGCATTCAGTGGTCGCTTGTAGTTGGTAAGAGCATTTTTTCTGCACGTGGTTGAAACACTTAATGGGAAGAATTATCTCACAATATCATCTAGAGGCACGGTGATCAGAAAATCTCCCATATAAGTTAAGGACTCACTGTCATTTGATTTATGATTTATGTGGACGTTCATTGTTTAATACCATTTAGATTGTGGTTTTAGCACAAGTTATTATTCTTGAGGAGTAGCGCCTACCTTTTCACTTCGCACATACTGCAGCTGCTGACTTTTTTATTTTTAAAAATGGCATCTTGGATTGGGTAGCTGGCACTGACTTGCTGGTAAATCACAGCAGGCTCCCCACTATACATGACTAAGATCATGCAGTGCAGGAAAACAGGTACTGCAGCTCCCTGGGATGTGTGATGTTATCCCAGGAGGCTTTGGGTGGGTGGGGGAGAGGCTGAGCTGATATCATCCTCCCCTAGATGGGAGTGGGGAGGGGGGCAGGGCTGAGCTTTTATTATCCTCCCCTAGATGGGAGGGGGGCAGGGCTGACCTGATATCATCCTCCCCTAGATGGGAGTGGGGAGGAGGGCAGGGCTGAGCTGTTATCATCCTCCCCTAGATGGGAGTGGGGAGGGGGGCAGGGCTGAGCTGATATCATCCTCCCCTAGATGGGAGTGGGGAGGGGGGCAGGGCTGAGCTGATATCATCCTCCCCTAGATGGGAGTGGGGAGGGGCGCGGGGCTGAGCTAATATCATCCTCCCCTAGATGGGAGTGGGGAGGGGGGCAGGGCTGAGCTGATATCATCCTCCCCTAGATGGGAGTGGTGAGGAGCGCGGGGCTGAGCTGATATCATCCTCCCCTAGATGGGAGTGGGGAGGGGGGCAGGGCTGAGCTGATATCATCCTCCCCTAGATGGGAGTGGTGAGGAGCGCGGGGCTGAGCTGATATCATCCTCCCCTAGATGGGAGTGGGGAGGAGCGCGGGGCTGAGCTGATATCATCCTCCCCTAGATGGGAGTGGGGAGGGGCGCGGGGCTAAGCTGATATCATCCTCCCCTAGATGGGAGTGGGGAGGGGCGTGGGGCTGAGCTGATATCATCCTCCCCTAGATGGGAGTGGGGAGGGGCGCGGGGCTGAGCTGATATCATCCTCCCCTAGATGGGAGTGGGGAGGAGCGCGGGGCTGAGCTGATATCATCCTCCCCTAGATGGGAGTGGGGAGGGGCGCGGGGCTAAGCTGATATCATCCTCCCCTAGATGGGAGTGGGGAGGGGCGTGGGGCTGAGCTGATCTCATCCCCCCTAGATGGGAGTGAGGAGGGGTGCAAGGCTGAGCTGATCTCATCCCCCCTAGATGGGAGTGGGGAGGGGTGCAAGGCTGAGCTGATCTCATCCCCCCTAGATGGGAGTGGGGAGGGGTGCAAGGCTGAGCTGATCTCATCCCCCCTAGATGGGAGTGGGGAGGGGTGCAGGGCTGAGGTGATATCATCCTCCCCTAGGTGAGGATTAGGAAAGCAGAAGTGGGTACTTGTCAAAAAAAAAAAGTTACTACCCCCATATAAAAGAAAAAAAAAGAAGAAGCTACATCTCAATTAGAAGCTGGGGGTAGGAAAGCAATAGGAGGAACCTTTATTTTCACCTGAAGTTCCACTTTAACAGTGACTTTCTTATCATGATCAAATCTGATATTATTCATGTGGAAGATGTGATTGAGAGCTGTATCAATGTGGATATATTGAGCAATTGGACAACCTTTTCTGTTGCCCCTGCACACGATGGGGGCAGCAAACATCAGGGGCAGCCTGGACCATGTGGATGTTAGCGCTTTGATTTTGCAGTTGTGTGGGCACCCTTTTCAGACACAAGCGAAGCTTTGAAGCTCACATTGTCAGCACCAGGAGGTAGGAATTCCCCTACCTCATCAGGTGATCGCATTTCATCCTCATCGCCATTCTTCACATGTTGTATTAGCATCTCAGGGGTCCTTGTTTCTCTACAGCAGACCAGGGGGAGAGCAAGACAGTAATTGTGAATGTGCTCGAGCATGGAGAGCGAGGGATGTAGCCAGCAATACTAAGTGCCATGTGTCAGTTAAAACTGCTTTTTTTCTGTTCTATCCAACATCGATCTGCTCTAGATATGGAAGGATGCAAAATGCAGATGCTGTATATACCGACAAATATTCAGAAGTGAAAAATCAGGCTTCTCATATACAAAGCAGTGGTGTTGTGCTAGACTTAAAGCAGAGTTTCACCCAAAAGTGGAAGCTCCACTTTTCTGCCTCCCCCCTTCGCTACCACATTTGGCACCTTTTGAGTGGGGGAGAAAAGGCACCTGGTTTTGACAGGTATCCGCTCCCACTTCCAGCTCAGTTCACAACGGCCAGAAGTTCAGCACCACCCGCAGCCCTCTGGGACACTTCCAAGGTCCCAGAGGATTGCAGCCCATTCACAAAGTGGAAGCTCCACTTTTCTGCCTCCTCCCCCCCTCCACTGCCACATTGGGGGGGGGGGGGTACCTGCTTTTGACAGGTACCCGCCCCAACTTCCAGCTCAGTTCGTTGCGGCGAACTCAGCCAGAAGTTTGGCACCACCCGCAGCCCTCTGGGACACTTCCAAGATCCCAGAGGACTGCCACCCGTTCACAAAGTTGAAGCTCTGCTTTTCTGCCTCCTCCCCCCCTCCCCTACCACATTTGGCACCTTTTGTGGGGGGGGAGAGAAGGTACCTGGTTTTGATAGGTATCCGCTCCCACTTCTGGCTCAGTTTGCCATGGCGAACTCAGCCAGAAGTTCGGCACCACCCTCAATTCACTGGGACACTTCCAAGGTGCTGGAGGACTGCAGCCCATTGACAAAGTGGAAGCTCTGCTTTTCTGCTTCCTCCTTTCCTCCACTGCCACATTTGGCACCTTTTGAGGGGAGGAGGGGAGAAGGTACCTGATTTTGACAGGTACCTGCTCCCACTTCCATCTTAATTCGCCTTGGCAAGCTCAGCCAGCAGTTTGGCACCCCCCGCAGCCCTCTGGGACACTTCCAAGGTGCCAGAGGACTGCAGCCTGTTCACATAGCACCATGCGCTTCACGCATGCGCAGTATGAAACCAGCAGTGAAAGCTTCACTGCCAGTTTCCCTTAGTCAAGATGGCAGCACCAGCACCCGAGAGTTGAGTGAAGAATCGGCTTGGGAGGAGGACATCACTGAATGCCTGGACAGGTAAGTGCCCTACTATTAATAGTCAGCAGCCACAGTATTTGCAGCTGCTGACTTTTAATTGTTTTGGGGGGAGGTGGCGGGGGCCAGAACTCCACTTTAAAGTGGTTGTAAATCCTTACATAAACCCAGTGAAGTGATTGGCCTCAGGTGATACACAGAGATTAAACAAATCATCCTACATAAATTGTACCGGTTTATCTGCAGTGTTCATTCTACATCCTTTCAAAGTGCAGAATTTATAAAGCTTGTCTGCGCTGTCAGAAAAAAGGGGCAGAGAGCTGAAATTTCACTCTGCAGAGCTCAGTGAGGAAAGTTCTAAGAGGAGGGAAGGGACACACACCCTTCACCCAGGAACACAGCTGAGGCTGTCAATCAGCTGGAGGTTCTTCCCCTGACAATTTTTTTCTCTTGATGTCTCAAGTGATTCCTGTAGATAGCAGAGAAATGATGCAATAGTCAGAAATGACACTTAGTGCTCTTAATGGAACTACAAGGGAGGGATATACTTTATTCATATTTCATGTTTGAGGTTTACAAGCACTTTAACCATTGTACACAATGATTTGGTCACTAAGTGGTTAATAAAAAGAGACATGAAGGAAGATGCCTCAGAATCTGTCATAGAAGTCCTGCTGGACAGTTTCTGTTGATCAAATGTCCATTTGTTTTTAGAATAGCAGCAATCTGCTGAAGTCAGAAGGGAGTTGCTAAACTGCTGCAAGATACACAGCAATCAATTGTAAACATTTATCAGATTTTTATTAGATATTGATAGCACACTTGGGAGGCATGTTTCTTATGCTGGACATACATGGCCAACGGTCCTGATTGTGAAATGATGTCTTATTTCCGTTTTCCCATATACACAGTTTTACTGACTGCATCATATTCTGATACTAGTACTTTTTTTTGACTTACCATAGTTAGTGATCATCTCTAAACCCTTCCCATTTGCTAATTTTTAGCAACTTTTGCACCTGGCTGTGATTGTTTTTGTATTGGTACCTTGCTAGCGTATCATTTTAACTAATAATGTAATTTATAAGAACCTGAACTGAAGTCTCTTTGTTTTTAATATTATTAATATCATTATTTTTAAAATTATTATTATACAGGATTTATATAGCGCCAACAGTTTGCGCAGTGCTTTACAAAATGAAGGCAGACATTACAGTTGCAATTAGGGATGCACCGAAATTTCAGTGGCCGAAAAGTTTCGGCTGAAAACACCCCTTTCGGCCGTTGGCTGAAAAAAAAAAAACACTGATACAGGTGCCGTAAAAACTCCGCCCCTCACCACCGCCCGCCCACCATTGCCCGCCCACCGTCGCCCCTCGCTGCCGGCTGTGGCTGCCACCTGCCGCCGCTCGGTAGTTCTCAGCCTTACCTGAGAAACCATCAATCCCGGCGCTGGGCATAGAGATGAGTGAAGGAAAGATGCCCGCCACTCATCTCTATGCCCTTGGAGGACTGGAGCAATGTCACTTCCCGTTCTGGCCATTTTTTTTTTTCTTAATGTTTTTTTATTGATCCAATGGTTTACATTGCAGAGGAGAGATGAGAGGTCTTATTGACCCCATATCTCTCCATAAAGAGGACCTGTAACTAATTATTTCTATCACAAGGGATGCATGCATCTCTTGTGATAAGAATAAAACTGATTTAAAAATTTTTTAAAGGGACAGTGCAAAAAAAATTAAATAAATAATAAAAAAAAGTTTCAAGTGCCCCCTTCCCCCCCATGCTCACACGTAGTGGTGAACGCATACGTAGACCATGCCCACATATGTAAATGGTGTTCAAACCACACACGTGAGGTATCGCCACAAGCGTCCGAGCAAGAGCAATAATTCTCGTTAGAGCTTACAATTTTATGTCATGTGCCTTTATTCATGTTCCTCTACAATAACTTGTAGGCCAATCTTTCCAGCAAATGTGACTAAGATGGGTAACTTTAGTGTAGTTGACACCCAAGGCAGATCATTTTTTAACCCCCCCCCCCACTGATAAATCAAAATTATTTTCAGTAGTCACAAATACTAGTAATGGTCAGAAAATAAACAAAAGACAGTGAGAATTTTCTAAGCGTCATATATACAGTATAATCATGGAAGTAGAAAAGAACAAAATAAATGTTTAATAGTAGCACATATAAACATATAATCACAGTGTGTTGAAGCATGAAGATTATACAAACCACAAATGGACAATCCTATACAATACACAGACATCAAAAGGTCAATTACAATACGCAGACAGCAAGCAACCAAGTGTGACAACAGACAGGAAACTAATGGGCAGTTATGACAATACATAGGCAACAAACAATCAGTGATGGCAATATAAGGTGCCATTTCAGCCACCTCCAAGGCAAAAATTCTTTCCCCCAGAAAAATCTCCCCTCTCCAACTCCCCAGCAAAAATCCATGGCCATAGCCTTGCTTTAAAAAAAGTACCTACCACTTTGCTTGCTTCGGGGATTCTGAAGCAAGTGAAGCCCCATTCAAAATGATGAATTGGAAAGAAAAAACTAGGAGAAACGTTTTACGTGACCTGTCAAAGTCATGTGACAGGCTCCAGCAAGTGGTGCTCAGTGGGGGCACCGCTTTGTTAACCTGTACTTAACTGTTTTTACCTTTTTCCTATACTCCATTAGTTTTTGATTAAGTGAATTGTAAATCTAAATGATATCAAACATTTAAAGCGATGTGATTCCTGACCATGTATTGTCTGCAAGTAACTTTATAAAATACATTTGTATCATCTATTGTTAATAATATGACACAGATCAGTGTAACACTATTCCTTAGGTTTCTCCAGTTGGGGTTGACTGGTCATAACCTTCAGGAAACTGGATTGTTCACTGCTGATTTATTGTTTGTTAACCAACCATGTAAATGTCAGTGATATAAATACATTTCTAGCTCACCTGCCCTCCTTATTTAAACCCCACACCTATTTATTCTTCTCTTTCCCATCTACAGTTCTTTCTTTCCCCAACTAGTCATTTTTCTTTCTATACATCCTCGCCTCTTATTAATTCTAAGACTTAACACTTTCATCTTAAATAAAGCCCACAGCAGAGAATATTAAGCTTGTCAAGCACACTGTCATCAAAATGTTTCTATGGTACAGTAATGAACATCTTAAGCTCTTCTTAAACTCCTTCTTTCCATCTCCGTATTCCAGCCTTCAATTTTCCATAATCCTTTTCCTATTGCCACACCAGTGCATATTAATGAAACTACTATTATGAAGCATATTGGTTTTCTGTTTAATGACAGAGACCTTATCACTTTGTAATTAATTTGTATTATTATTACTTTATTGATGGTATTAATAAATAATATGCAACGTTTTTTGTAGAGCTATAGAAACGGATGCAGTGCAAAGCCCTCAGACATTTTGCTTTCTTACTTTCTTCTCAGTTTTGATGATTTAGAGCAGCCTTTCTCAACCTTTTCAACTGAGAGGAGCCCTTGACATAACTTTCTGTTCCCAGGGACCCTCTGCTAAAAATGACTATATTTCCAACTCCTGATACATTCATGTGATGGACAGTGGGAAGAATGCTCTTCACACTTGTGATCATTGGGAAGAATTACCCCCTTAGAGATAACTAAAAATAACACTGATGTCAGTGGGAACTTATCTGAGAGGCAGAAATTGGTCAATGCTCAAGGAACTCCTAGCAACTTCTGAAGGAATCCTAGGTTTCCATGGAACCCTCGCTGTGAATCCCAGGTTTAGAGTTAGCTTGGGATAAACCCATCCTGCAGTACATGAAATAAAAATACCCAATTTTATTATTATTATACAGGACTTATATAGCGCCAACAGTTTGCTCAGCGCTTTACATTATGGAAGGAGACAGTACAGTAACAATACAGTTCAATACAAGAGGGATTAACTGTAGGTTTACTGACCTCAGTGAAGATCATGTAAGTCTGTTTTTACTTCTATTGTTGTCCCACAAGCAGAGAAATCCCGGCACATGTTGAGGCAGAGAACACAATTGTCACAATCTGGTGACAGCAATGGGACTGTAGACTGCTGCCTTGACATGGCAGCAGTAGGATTTAAGACTGTTGTAGCACTAAGGTTGATGGAGGGTCCATCAATGGCACAACTAATGCAAAAATGGCAAAAAAATTATCTTATTATACATAAAATTCCAAAAACAACCTCCTGCGCTTAAATGGAATCCTATCCTTCAAAAGCTGCCGACACCAAACTTATACCCAAGTAAGTGAATGATCAATTAAAATAAATAGTGTAGCGCTAATAATACTAACAAATTACGTGTTAAAATGCACAAACTCTATATACATCCCCTACATATATATATCCAAGGTGATAAATCAATACATAAATAATAAAATAGTTGTGTCATACGTGAATTCCCTCACGGGGAATATTTAGTGAAAAAAGTGACAAACACATTCCTATTTGCACATTGTGAAACAATATGTATACTGGTGCACAAAATTAGTGAACAAATAATCAATTCAAAAAGTCCAAAATGATATAATAATAGTAATACGATAATTTGTGATGATCCTCGCACTTCACTCTTCATGCAAGAATATATAATGTGCCGTATACGTGGTACACACGTGCCAATCCTTTACCAGCCAAAATACCCCCTCACCTCCTTCATTAGACCCCACAGGGTCAACACGCTTTGAGGATCAAGTGATCCTATCAGAATGGGTCCCTCTCAGGCTTTCCCCTCACGTCTCCATCCTCCAACGGACTAACAGCCAGCTCCTCAAAGGATCATGATAAGACACAAACAGAGACCCTCCATAGTGCAACCGGTTTTTATTGCATTAAATTTAAAACGACAATAAGTATTACACTCACATTTGCCCACGAGTTTTCCAGCTTTTTACCACATGCTATGGGTGTACTTCATGGGTGTACTCAACAGGGTGATCCAATATGGCCCCCACGCCGGAAATGACGTCACCGGAAGCTCCTCCCCACGTACCGACACTTTGCGCCACGCCCACCTCGTGACTTCATCAGGGTCATGATACCCCTCAAACTAAAGCTTCCAGCTTTGTAACCCTATTTTACTACAGCTTTGCTTTTAGTAAAAATTAAACAATCAAATCAGTGCAGGCCAGTGTGGGCACTGTTGTCACTGCAGGCAAACAGCTTGGGCACTCACAGGGCCACCCACTCTGCTGCCGCTGTCATCTCCCTTCCCAGCCACAAGTATACTGAGCAGGTGGACCAGGGGAGAGAGAAAAGAGATGAGGAGGACTCTGTAACTGGCTTCAGCTGTGGCCACCATGGATGCCACCTATTGCCCAACAGGAGAGCACTGTGATTGCTTTCAGTTGCAGCCACAGCCTAGGGGAAGCCTGCCTACAGAACCCAGGAGCTGCCAGTGCTGATGGAGGGAATGAAATCCCCAGGGAGGACAGTGCTGTGCTGAGAGAGACTGTTTGGGACTAGAAGTTCCAAAAGCTGGGCAGTTCCGGAGGAGAGAAGATATTGTAAAGCCTAGTTTTCTGGATACAACCTGATGTAATAGAACAGAAGAAAGAGGTGGTGTGTATATGTGTGTGTGTGTATACAGGACAGGCTGGGCTGACATAGAGCACACAGGACTCCCACTGCACCTGGCCAGAGATTGCTGTTGCCATAGTAACTGCTGTGTGTGAGCCCCACGGGCCATGTACAGGAGCTCACAAGGCCCACATGTTTGCAGTCAGAGGACTGTGTAAAATAAATGGTAGTAAAACATTTCCATTCCTCCCTGCCTGTGTGGGACCCTGCAGACGTTGTCGTGCCCAGGTCTGTGTTACTGTGGGACCACAAGGCTCAGTATGCTGCAAGAGCTAGTATCTGCCCCTTGTATCTAGTGACTAGTCTCTGGGGAGTAATCCTCCTGACAGACTCCAGAGTGGTGAGAGTCCTTTGAACACCATCTTTGCTACATTTCTGCAACACCCCCTCTTTTCTGGTACTATCATGGATTTGTTCTAAGCATAATTTCCCCTTTCTTGTTTGAGAATACAAAACAGTTTAAAATGAGATAATATACTTTATTTATGTATTAATGTGGGTAAAACACGGTAAAACTTTAGCTTGACATCAGTGTCAACTGTTTTGAGCACTCCATCATAAATTCTGGGCCTCAACGCCAGCCGCCAGCAGCTATTTATAGTGGGAGGTTGATAGGGAGGGACTGTGCCACCCCTCAAACCAAGTTGCTGTATATTGTAAATATCATATATAATATTGCAAGAATATTATATACAACATACAGCGCTCTCCAAAAATGAATAACTAAAAAAACCTAATAATTTATATTGTGCAAATAATAATATCATGCAGTGCAAATAAATAAATATGTGTAATCAATACATCAATAATCAAATCAAATAAATAATACAGTGAAAAATACATGAATTGTGCATAATCAATCCAAATATATATTATTTATATTAAATATAACCAATTACAACTCCTTACATCATTCAGTGTTTAAACAAAATCTTCCACAAAGTGAGATAAAAATGACAAAAAATCTTCACATCCAATGTGGTAAAGTGCCTGTGCATCACACCCTTCACAATGATCCCCAGTAGTACAACTGAATCACCAGATTTGTTTAACCACTTGTTTAAAAAAATGGCCGAACAGCACAGGGTAACAATGCTCAAATATAGAGAAATCCCGTTTCTTAAGTCCTCATAAGCACTCAAGAAAAAGAAGGTCTCATTCAGGAAAGTGTAAAAGGAGAATAGGCTCATAGCATAAACTTCTTCATTAAAAGCCAAAATAAAAAATTTAGCTGTACTCGCAAATAAAGTGCTTGCACCAGCACACTTCCTGCTCTGAACTATATGAACTATAGGGTTTTTGATTTATTGTTGTTGGGGAGCGATGTATGTTGTATACTATACTGTGTCTTTATATCCCCGTGTGTATCTCTCTTAAGCCAGGGCCTAGGAGGTCTGAACTTTGCCCCTTTATTCTGACTACAGTTGTTGTTAGATAATGACTATCCCTTCCTGAGACCTCTATGCCTGGCCTGCATATAAAGAGACACTCACTGCAGACAATCTTTGGCAGATAGCTGAACCCACCAAACACTTGGAATCCATGAATGTCTTTATTGCATGCAGAATGCTGTGGCAATAAAAGAGGATGTGGTACATTGATATGAAAATGTTTTATACCAGCCTTTCTCAACCAGGGTGCCTTGAGGTTTCTTCAAGGGTGCGTTTTCAAAATGTCTACAAATTGCCCAAAACTTGTATAAAAGCCAGCGGGTGGAACAAGCCTGTCTTTTAGTTACACAAAGCCACAGGTTTTCATTGTGCGCCATCACAACCTTCTAGCCGCCGACATCCTGACAACCAATGACATCATTTGATAAGGAGGATGTCAGCTGCCTGCACAGCATCCTAGTTTGACCCTCCCCTGCCCCTCTATCAGTGCTGGGGTCACATTAGCTCACTGATGGAGAAAAACTGAGGGAGAAGAGAAACACTGGAATACTAGTCAGTACCAGTGTGCAAAAGTATATTTGCTTTGGAAGAATAAATCACCTTTAATGTTGGGTGTCCTACATGTGTGGATGTTGCTCGTTATATACAACTATTAGAATAATTTTTCACATTTTAGAATAGGGTGCCCTTTTAAAATTATGGACAATCTAGAGGCACCCCATTTTATTTTGGGGTGCCTCAAGATTATCCATAATTTTAACCGCATGCCGCCCAGCCACTGTACATATACGGCGGCAGGGCGGCACTCGCAGGCAAAACCACGTTTTAAAACGTGTGTTTTGTAAACAAATAGGGGGCACGCGCGAGGCGCGCCGCCGCCCTATTTGTCCCGCGGATCACCGCCGCAGATGTCAGTCGCCGGGTCACAGCCGCTCCTTAGCAACTATGTCCCGGCGATCGGCGGCAAACAGTGACAGAGAGCACAGCTGCAGTAGCTGTGCTGTCTGTCACTTCCCTGTCAGCTCGAGGATGAGCTGATCGAGAGAACAGTTTCTCTTTCTCGATCAGCCTTGTCCCGCCCAGTACACGCCCCCTAGTAAAACACTCCCCTCACTCCTATAACCCTTCCCTGCAAAATAAAGTTAACCCCTTCCTCCCCATTGCCATTAGTACAGTGTCAGTTTTTTTTTTTTTTTTTTGCACTGATCACTGTATTAGTGTTTTTGGGGATGTCAGTGACCCCAAGTCAGTACCCCCCAATGTCAGAATGTCCGCCACAGTCCCGCCATAAGTCGCTGGTCACTGCCATAAGTCCCTGATCGCCGCCATAATTCGCTGATAGCCACCATTATTAGTATAAAAAAAAAACTAAAAATCCCAGTATCTTTCCCGCCATTTGTAAACGCTATAACTTTCACGTAAACCAATTAATTTACACGTATTGGGTTTTTTTTTTAGCAAAGACATGTCGCAAAATGCATTTTGGCAGAAATTTATGACTAAATTTGATTTTTGCATTTTTTTTTACTGGACATGTTTTATAGCAAAAAGTCCAAAATATTGTTTTTATTTCCTTAAAATTGTCAGCCTTTTTTTTTTATAGCGCAAAAAATAAAAACCGCACAGGCGATCAAATACCACCGAAAGAAAGCTCAATTTGTGGAGGGAAAAAAGGATGTAAATTTCATTTATGTACCATATTGCATGACCGCGCAATTAAACTAGCGCAGCGCTGTATAGCAGAAAAATGGCGTAAATTGCAGTATCTATACCATAGTTTGTAGACGCTATAACTTCCACACAAAGCAATCAATATACACTTATTGGGATTTTTTTTTACCAAAAACATGTAGCAGAATACATTTTGGCCTAAATTTATAACCAACTTTGAGTTTACTATATATTTTTTATAGCTGAAAATAAAAAATATTGTTTTCTTCAAAATTTTTGGCCTTTTTTTGTTTATAGCGTGAAAAATTAAAAGTGCACAGGTGATCAAATTACACTGAAAGAAAGCTCTATTTGTGTGAAAAAAAGGACGTAAATTTTGTTTGGGTGCAGCATTGCATGACCGCGCAATTATCAGTTGAATTAGTGCAGCGCCGAGTAGCAAAAAGAGGCCTGGTCATTAAGGGGGTTAAATCCTCTGGAGCTCAAGTGGTTAAAGGGTGCCTCAGGATTGTCCATAATTTTAAAGGGTGCCTTGAGTGAAAAAAGGTTGAGAAACACAGTCAAAAGGAATATTGGCTTTCCTAGCCCCAGTGTGTGTGTCTTGTGGAAGGAAAGATTACAGAAGCCTACACAAAGGAAAAGGAAATTACATCACAAGAAGGAAGGAAGAAATACAGAAAATAACATATAATACAAAGAATAGTCAAAAGATGTCAGCATAACCACAACAAGTACTGTAACTAAAACCCAGTACAGGCTATACATACAGATTGTCCATATACTTCTGGTGGAAGTACACCCTTGAACCAGGTTGTTGGGTACCCATTATACATAATTCTGATATTATCTCTGATGAAAGCTGTATTTCTGTATGTATTTGTTATTGCTTTGGTTTTGCCATGGTTTATTAGTATTGTTGCTGTGGTCATACTGTGCTGGGCATGTTGCAGGACTAAACAACCCTTCTTTCAGCATTGATTGAGGTGTTAGAGAGTGTGATACTGCCTAGTAGGTTGCTGACAGGAACTGGGGAACCCAAGCATCAGTGCCCCACTTTAGGGGTTAGAGCTTCAATAGTTTATTGCATAGATAAATTCCCACCAGGAGCATTCTGCCCATTCTTTCAATCACAGGGCATGTTTCAAATACTTCTTGCATAACCCATGTAATAAAACCTTACCAAGACACAAAGCTCCATTCCTGACAAACAGTGCAGTGTTTGATTTTGTACACTGTAGGAAAGGAGAGCACTGAAGCAGGCTTTGAGGAACCACCTTCTTATTCAGTAGTGTGTAGAAGAATGGACAGATGTGGATTTACACTCACCTGTCACTTTATTAGGTACATCTGTTCAATTGCTTGGCAAAACAAATTGCTAATCAGCTAATATCATGGCAGCAACTCAATGCATTTAGGCATCTAGACGCGGTGAAGACGACTTGCTGAAGTTCAAACTGAGCATTGGAATGGTGAAGAAAGGGAATTTAAGTGACTGCGAACGTGGCATGGTTGTCGGTGCCAGAAAGGCTGGTCTAAATAGTTAAAACTGCTGATCTACTGGGATTTTCACGCACATCTATCTCTAGGGTTTACACAGAATGGTCTGAAAAAGAGAAAATATCCAGGTGAGTGGCAGTTGTGTGGAGGAAAATGCCTGGTTGATGTCAGAGGCCAGAGGAGAATGGACAGAATGGTTCAAGATGATAGAAAGGCAACAGTAACTCAAATACCACTCATTACAACCAAGGTATGCAGAATATGATCTCTGAATGCACAATATGTAGAACCTTGTGCTAATGGGCTACAGCAGCACAAGACTACATCGGGTAGCAAGGTGTACCTAATGAAATGGCCGGTGAGTGTAGTTGGGGAGATGTGGAGAGAACCTTACAATACTTTGCCCCCAAAAAAGAGTTGCCTTTAGAATCTGATGAAGTGGTATAGCCTGTCCTTATCGTTAGACAGCCTACAGCTTTATGCAGTGGCCATGGCATGAAAAGGCCAAAGATTGGCTGCTTAAGATTGAGCCATGTGCTGTTGAGACTACATTGACTCTTGAACCTGCTCCAGTGTTCTAGGAAGTAGTTATCTTGGATAAGATTGTTACCTAGCCTCATCATAGGAACAGACATTTATCCCACTCTTTGTTATCTCAGATACTCTGCTGTCCGAGAAGAGGTGCTTTCCTGATAAATATGCCTCAGCAATATCAGGCAACTGGATGCCATCTTTTACAGCACTGTCCAATTATGGGACATTCATAGTAGCCTATATCTACTCTGATAAATATTATAGCTCATAAATGTCAGCACTGTGACACAGACAGCTGTTTACCCTCGTTCAGCAAATGATTAACTATACTTCTATTGCTACTGTGAAATCACATACAGTATATTTGCGTTATACTCTCATATGTGCTTGGTGGAATCTGATAGGTATTCTACTCCAGCTCTTTATTGTGATGTTAAAGTAAAATGTTTTATTTCATTGAACCTCTGAGATTTTTTTTAATCTTACTGCAACATGTTCATTGCTGATTTTGGCTCACTGAGAAACTGAGGTCTTTTAAGCTCTTTTGCACAGATGTCAAATGACATTAGAGGCTTTGCTGACACCAGTGTGGCAATTCAGTAAGAAGATACTTTTTTATGCAGAAAAGTATCTCAGTTGGCCCAGTTTCTAGATGACATGCCTTCAACCGACCGTGACTACTAAAGTGGAAAAACACCATTAATGGAAACACATTACCATACAAGCTGAAGAATTCAGAGCCTGAATGAATAGGGTCGCTGTATGCTGGCATATCATTGTACCCTTATCCCAAGACCTATCTCTTTAAAGTGACTCTACTAATGTGCTCTTCTCTAATAAAGACTAAGAGGAACTCCAGTCAAAAGGACAACTTTTTTCTTTTTTTTAAGTTGCTATTGTCTGTCTGTAAAATCCTATTTTTTTTTATATTATTTTGTGTTTTTTTTGTGTTTGTTTTACATTGACACCTGTCAGTATTTGGCTTCTGTTTTTTCAGAAAGATCCCTATGAAACAAGTGTGGACCTTTTCCAAAACAATCTAAGCTGGTTGCTGAGGGTGCACCATCTCCGTGTAGCATGCCCTGATAATTAACCCCAGAAATGTAAGCAGGACATAGACAAGTTGAAAACCGAACAAAAATTCTTGTTTTTCGCATCACTAGTGTGCCAGCTGCGATGCACGATTTTTGTGCCAAAATCAAAAGTCCCTGATCTAACCTGATGGATTTGTTTTAGAAAAATTAAACAAATGATGGCACAGTTGTATGCACCATTTTCATTTTTCATTCAACAGAACTTTTGTTTTTTTTTTTTTACTCCTCTATGGCCAGCCTCAGAAAATTCTACAGAACTACCATTACCACTAGAACTTTGCATAGAAGTTTTGTCCCTGAACTTCAAACCTACATTTACTTACTGTTCTCCCTGTGATAATCTGCTGGTTTGATGTTTAGTAATGTACACTTCAAGGGCTAGGCAAGAGAGTCAAAGGTTCTTGTATGTAATATAAGGGAGTCCCAGCTTAAAGCTCAACTCCAGGCAGATAAAAAGCTCAATTTCATTTAAATATATGCTCATTGGATAATCAGTACATGACTTTGGAAGCAACTAGTGTAAGTGTCTGAATTTGACTTGGTATCAGCCTCTTTCAGTGCTCCGTACAGCAGACTCAGACTGGGAGAGGGGATAAATGCAAGGAGTCAGTCAATTGTTCTACAGTGCTAAAGTGATAGCAAAGATCTTGTGGGCAGAAGAAAGGAGCTGAGTGACCAAAAGATGAGCTTATAAAGCTGTTGCTTCTCTTTCACTGTCCAATCATAGGCTGGAAATGATGAAAACAAGGCGCGGGATACAGGTTTTCTATGGGTAAGTTGAATTATCACTGGGCTTACTAGCTCCAGTTTGACATCACTCTAGAAAACAGGGAAGCCTCTTAGAAAAGGGGGAGAACTGAGAGCCAAATATATGCAGTCTAATGAGAGTGCTAAATAAATGTCCAATAGTTCAAAAATTTTGAATGCTAAAATTGGTTCACAGCAGAAAAACATCCAGCACATTTTGGGTGTAAAACCAACTCCTCCTTCTTCAGGACTCAAGTTTTCCCAGTAGTATGCATATGTTGGCATATTCACTGGGAATGATTCAGGACAGGCAACACACCTTGAATCTGTGCAGCATAGAGGCATCTATCTCGTGATTAGGCCAATTTAAGAGTCCTGTTATTTAGAAAGCTTGGGTTGGGGTTAAAAGCTTTTGACTTATGAATATTTGTTTGACGCTCCCATTGGACTTTATTCAGGATGGCGGCTGGGACAATATCTATGTGTATTACTTAACCATACAGATAAAATTTAGGTCTCCAGGCCTGGCTGTACTGTCTGGCAGGACTTGGTAAATCTCAGAAATGAATGGACAGAAATAAAAAACCCATGGACATAAAATCACTCATTTTTCATTTGTGCATTCAGCTGTTTTCCTGGAGCTCAGCCTTAAAGCAATGCTGTCACCACTAAAACTGCATTCACACCATATGTGCAGAAAAACTGATGGAAATTGACGTGCAGATTTCACTTGTAGAGACATCACTTTTCATGTGCCCTTCAGTGAGTTTTTTTTTACACATTGGAGATTCCTGCGCAGAAAAAATCTGCAATGTGATATTAGTGGTATGAACAGGGCACATAGAGAACAGAAGAGAAAAATTCTGCAATCTGCACCATGGTGTGTTTTAAAAAGACTTCTAAAATATCTTCTGAAGGTGTCAAATGCTTTATTCCCCACTACCTGCTGTGGTTCATTTTGCTGACCCCTACATCACTACAGGACACAGGAGTGATGTAGCGGCAAGCTGAAGAAACCACAGCGTACATCAGGGGATCAGACAGCTAACAAACCCAGAAGTTTTTTTTTTTTTTTTTTTTTTTAAGTCCGCAAACGTGCAAACTACAACGAAAAACCCGTAAGTGATCACAAAAAAAGTGCAAGTGCGAACACCACACGAAAAAGTGCACTTAGGGGTGTGCTTGTCCTACCCCCGAAGGGGTTGAACCGTTACCCTGATCCCCCGGGGCACGAAGCTCCTGACAGGGACAAGGTTCCCATTTGGTCCTCCTGGCCAAAAGGCCTGGTGGACCACCGTTCCTTATGCCCAGCCGAAGCCGGACATCCAGTACTAGGTCAGGGGGTTCTCTCGAAGAGAAAACCCCCTAGGGATCAGGGGAGGAAGGAACCAAAAGGCCACACATTCTCCCCCTAGACTTCAGGGTAGGCCCGAGGACCCACACCCTCCATCCGTGGAAAAACACACACATAAGTAAAGTAAAAAGTGACAAAACGTGGCAGTGCATAATAAATAAATAGAAAAGAAAAAATAAAAAAGTGGTACCGTGCCGAATTGTGCACAGACCAGGCCCTGAGGCCCGTAGCAAAAATTGCCCTGGACTTAGCCAAAAGACCTGGTCCTTAGGGCGCTGTGCAAAAAGAGGTGAAAAACAGTGGCCATGTGTCATCTTCACACCGTGGGGTCCCACACCCAAGTGTTACTAGTGACACCCCTGAGAGCGTCTTCCCCAGGGGGCACTGAGTTTGCGGACTTTTTGCGTCCTCAGCCCCAGGCCAGACCAAGGCAGATCCGTCCAAACCAGGAGGTACTGGGTCTTTCCAGCTTTCCCAGAGGAATTACTCCCAAGGCCCCAGAACGAATCATGGCGCTCCCTGGTTTCTGTCCCTCCGGTCCAGCCTTCCGGACCCCCATCATACCAGTGAGGGTACTATACAACAGCCAGAATGGCCGGTAGCACCCCCACTGGACACTGATAAGAACAGATACTACACTTGATCTTAGCCAAAAGGCCGAGAAGGGCTAACAAACCCAGAAGTGTGTGTGATGCAGAAGCCAGTGGTGTTGGAAGACAGTGGAGATTGGCAGTTCAGGAAGGAGGGGAGGCTTTTAAAACTTTGTCTATCTAGTGAGAGAGTTGCTTTAGTGCCCATGCACATGGATGGAAATACAAGCATATGGTACAACGTAAAATGCACCTGTATTTGTGACACCTAGGAGAGTAAGCTAGTGCACAATTCTGCACCTTGGTATTGTATTGGCAGAATCTGCTATATGCGAGTATACTTTCCTGTTCAGAAAATCAAGCCCATATGCATGCACCTGTAAAATCTGGTATCTGCATTTACAGGTGTGATGAACTAGGAGCGCAGAAAGAGCATGCGGAGACAGATTGCACGGAACCCACCATGTGAGCGTTTATTGGGGAGTTTCGTGGGGTTACAGACGATCGGGCAGCTAGTCCACAGAACAACACAAGACACAGCGATGCAGTAGGGTTCTCAAGATGGCACTATGGGACAGCAGGGGGCTGATAGTCCTCCGGGTTCAATAGGATAGAGCAGCGGGGGTACCACAGGAGTTGGAGGCTTTCGGGCAGAATTGGGCTCAGTCCAGCACAGGCAGAGATCCGGGCAGCAAGGGGTAATCCACTCACTGGATGCAGGGAGCAGGACATACAGGCAGAGATCCGGGCAAGCTGGGGTTAATCCACTCACTGATGCAGGACACAGAGGGTTAAATCCACACAGGCAGAGATCCGTAGCAGGCTTGCAATGGAGGAAGCTAGAGGGAGGAGGCTAGAGGGAGGGAGGGGGGGGTCAGTGGAGGGGTCTGGCCGCAGCTCAGACCTCACTCACACTGGTAGGGGAAGCAACCAGGAACCACATGACCGGGGGCCCGCTCTGGCATTAAATATGGAGCCGGGCGCACTCTCATTGCCATGGTAACCCAACGCGACGTTGGGTTACCATAACAACGGGCACCACCTGCTTGACGCCGACTCCACACAGGGAGCGTGGCCTTTGTCTCTGGTGGGCACGGAGCACGGGAGAGCAGGATGGGGATGACAGGAGGGGAGCCTGCATGTGGGGAATCCACATGCAAGCACAGCAGGGGAGCAGACTTTCTGGTGCTCGTCCAGAGGAGCAGGATGCTGCCTCGGTAGGGGGGCAGATTGCTGGCAGCAACAGAGTGAGGGGTGCTGGGGGGTAGGGGGTGGCAAGCAGGAACTGGGGGATGGGGGGGAAGACTAGCTCTGTGACAACAGGCATATGTGTATAGGCATAATTTCCTGAACCAGCTGGGGCTCCCAGGTGCTGCAAATACAGGCATATGTTATGCTGTATGTCTATATGCTCATATTTACATCTGTGTGCATGAACCCCTAAAGCTTGCACCAGGATCTTCCCCATTTAGATACATCTCTGCATTTCATCTTGGTTAATTCGGCGTGTGTGACACTGCCTACGTTTTTTTTTATTTGCTTTGTATTGCTTTAGTACTGTTTTTCAGTGAAGGTTCATATGATCATGTAGCACTACCTTCGTGAGGGTCGCTGTGTTGTGGGTACCCCTAAGCTTCTCGCTGCACAACCAGGCAGCAAGTATTTCTCACACAGTCTTTCATCCAAGAGACAGTAACCAGTCCATGGGCTTGGTTTTGTTGTTTTATTAGGGGAAATCAACTTGGATAGGGAAATTTATGGGATACCCAGTTTGCTTGAATCAGTGAAAAGGGGACACTTCTTCTTTCCTATGTACAAAGGCAGATCCTGGATTGTTCTTTTCTTGAAAGCCGTCAGTCGATGCAGATCAATAGCAACAGCACAACAGCCCTCTATGGGTGAGGAATAGCAGCCCCTCAGAAATCAGCTGCACTTCTCGTAACTACATGCAGGGATTTCTTCTTTCCTCTGTAGAGCTGCTCCCTGCAAACACCACCAGCCCTTCTGGCCTCTTGAAATATCTCCGGGGACAAGGATAAAGGATTGAGCCCAGCACTGTCCTTAGAAAGCTTGCTACCTTTGGCAGTCCTTCCTCTTGATCCCAGAGAGTGCTGCTACACTCGCACTGTCCTCTTTGCTCCCTGCTGCTCCAGGTCTTGAACCCACTCATGTCTCACTGCTGAATGTATTTTCCTGAGCCTCCTGATCCCCCTAGACCTAAGGGACCCTTCTCAGGCACTGACAGTCTCCTCAGCAGTCTATCTTCCACTCGACTCCTCTGTTAGCTTGACTCTCCCATATTTATCAGCCAGTCCACCACTCTACCAGGGCCTCCAAACCTGGGATTGGCCGGACTCCCATAAACATGCAGATTACTCTCCACCACTTCCTGCTTACTGACTTCAGGAAGGTTCTATGGTCCTCCAGAGTCAGGAGGAGGTGATAGAGCCACAACCTGTTAAGTCATCCAGATGACCTGCAATAACCCCACCTCAATCACAGACTCACACAGTTACCATGAGTTATACACAGCGATTTTACCTGCAATACACTACACTATTCTAGTAGCACACTAGAGGGTGCTACAATCATAATTTGGATATTCAAAATTTAGCTAGTATCATGCTGATGCTTTAACCACTTAAGGACCACCCTATAGCAGATATACTGCTACAGGGCGGCACCTGTGCGCAAAATCACGTATATATATGTGATTTTGCATTTCCGGTACATACCGGCACCGCCATTTGCGCCCTCGAATGTCAGTCACAGGGTCCCAGCCGGTAATTACCCGCCGCCGCCCAGTGATTATCAAGCATCTCCAACAGGGAGGAAGATCGTTTTGTTTACAAACAATCTTCCTACCTGTCAGCTTGAGCACACTGCTCGGGATTGCTGTGCACCGTACAGTGTTCAGTGCTTACAGTGAAGAACACACACCTCGCCCCCTAGTAAAACACACGCAGCACACAATTAACCCTTTGATCGCCCCTCACAATAACCCCTTCCTGCCCAGTGCCATTAGTATAGTGTCAGTTCTTTTTTTAGCACTGATCACTGTATTGGTGTCACTGGAGATGTCAGTGACACCAAGTTAGTTCCCCCCTAGTGTCAGAAAATCCACTGCAGTCCCGCTAAAAGTTGCTGATCGCCGCCATTATTAGTAGAAAAGAAAAAATCCCATTATTTATACTGCCATTTGTAAACTATAACTTTCACTTAAACCAGTTAATTTACACGTATTGAGATTTTGTATTAGCAAAGACATGTCGCAGAATACATTTTGGCCTAAATTTATGACAAAATTTGATTTTTTAAATTATTTTACTGGATATTTTTAAGAGCTAAAAATGTAAAAAATATTGTCAAAATTGTCAGCCTTTTTTTGCTTATAGCGCAAAAATAAAAAACACACAGGCAATCAAATATCACAGAAAGAAAGCTCAATTCGTGGGAAAAAAAATGGACGTAAATTTCATTTGGGTGCAGCTTTGCATGACCACGCAATTGTCAGTTAAAGTAACGCAGTGCCATAATGCAAAAAATGGCCTCGTCATGAAGGGGGGCAAATCCTCAGGAGGGCAAGTGGTTAAAGCAGCCTTTCTCAACCTTTTCAATGCAAAGGAACCTTTGACATAACTTTCCAGTCTCAGGGAACCCCTGCTAAAAATGACTTTATCTACAATTAATGATAAATTAGTGTGATAGAGGTCTAAGAATGCTCCTTACACTTGTGGTCATTGGAAAGAATTATCCCCTTACAGATTGCTAAAAAGATCAATGGTGTCAGTGGGAATTTACCTGAGAGACAAAAATTGCTGATTGCTCAAGGAACCCCTAGCAACCTCTGGAGGAACCCTGGTTGAGAAACCCAGCTTTAAAGTAAGCAGATTCTCAGATGGCACAACGTTCTTTGTGGGATAGATTTAACAATGGGAATTTATTTTGGCTGGGTAAATACAATCGCATTTTAACAAAACTATCCAAACGCATGTGGAAAATGGGTGCTTTCCAATGAATAAATCATAGTGTAAAGTCTAAAAATGGAATCTTTTCCAGCACCGCAAAGAATTTTCTTCCCATTGAAAACAAGACCTACAAGGTTGCATGCTTATTATATTTTACTTTGCAGACAATTGATGAAGGCACAGAATAGATTTTCTTTATATGGTAGTTCACAAGTAGAACTATTGCTAGATTTTGGTTTTCAGTACAATGTGTAGTTTTTTTCTTTTTACGAGAACAGCTATAAGTTCAAACATTATTAATAGAAGTATAATATAGATTCCAAAGTTGCAAGTGTCCTTTCTTCATAAAATCTTTATCTTTGTCTCATACTACAAGCTTGGATTACACAAGCACCATCACTAAATATATGTCTCTCTAATGCAAATAAGCCTACTATCTTGCATTTACATTTTTTGGACTCAAACTTTTCTAAATCTCTATTTCTGCTGTGTCTCTGCTAGGGAGATTCGCCCTCTCTGTTTTTCCTGGTGACCTTTTTCACCAAGCCAGAAAGTGAAGATAAATCCAAACTTTGGTGTCCCTGGAACAGTATTAGGGCAAAGTCATCCATTAGGAACACCTACCCAATGACAACTGCCTATTAATGATTTCCTCTCACATTAAAGAGGTTTTCTTCCAATTCTCCCTTTCTTCCAAAACAGGAAATGAGGGAAAGATCCCTAACAGGACACACATGTAAAAAAATAAAACCCAATAACAACCCAATAACAAAGGTTTTACCTATACCTTATCCAAAACAAGTAAATTATCTCAGCAAATCGATGCCAACATTTAGATGTGTTAGAAAATCATTGGTCTTTAGATCTCAGCAGAGATTAGCATAGAGAGCAACAGGAAGAGGCTTTGAAGTTGGGTCTTAATTTGCAGCTTGGGTGAAATAAAGTATGAGTTCCTACATTATGTTTTGTAACCATAGTTAGCTAAGAGGTACCCATATATTGTGTGTGTGCCTATATATATATATATATATACAGTATATATATATATATATATATTTATGGAATATATATATATATATATATATATGGATCGGATTTAGTAGTAGTGATTCATTGTTTCTTCCTGTCATGTAGCTGCTTGCACGTATGAGGTACGAGCAGACAGCTTACACAGACAGTCTGCAGGGTCCTGCATTGCACCTCTGATCTGCTGATCACAGGTGCAATGCTTTTCAGGCTCCTAATAAAAAAACAACTTTTTTACCTGCAAAAATATGTGTGTTTTTTTATTTTTTATAAATATGATCGTATCCTTTAAGGAGAACAGGAGAACATTTGACCATATAAAATACTCACTGTAGAGCGAGTAGTGGTTAGTCGAATTCAAGAGATTTTGCAGCTTATGCAAGCCACTTCTTCAGCTCTATTTATAGAAGACCAGTTGATTGTGATTAACCACTACTAGCTGTACTACTACTAGCTGTACTATTACCTGGATAGTTGAAACTAGAGATGAGCGAATCGAACCAGGCGAAGTGGAATTCGTTTCGAATTTCAGGAAAAATTCGATTTGCGGCGAATCCGAATATTAGCATACTTCGGGTGCGCGAATCGGATTTTTCCCGATCAGCTGGCAAAAGTGTCCCTGCAGAGAGCTCCGCTATTTCTGACAGTTCCTTCACATGTACAGCGGTTGAAACATTGTATCTATTTGTTTCCATTTAGGATACAGATGTTTTTATTCAGAAACAGATACAATGTTTCAACCGCTGTAAATGTGAAGGAACTGTCAGAGAACTGTCAGAAATAGCGGAGCTCTCTGCAGATACACTTTTTGCTGTACTGGAATACTTCTTCTTTTCATTCTTCTCATTCTTCTTTTCATTCTTCTTTTCATTCTTCTTCTCATTCTTCTTTTCATTCTTCTTCTTTTCATTCTTCTTTTCATTCTTCTCATTCTTCTTTTCTTCTTCATGAAAAGAAGAATGAGAAGAAGAATGAAAAGAAGAATGAAAAGAAGAATGAAAAGAAGAAGAAGAATGAGAAGAAGAATGAGAAGAAGAATGAGAAGAATGAGAAGAATGAAAAGAAGAAGAATGAGAAGAAGAATGAAAAGAAGAATGAAAAGAAGAAGAATAACGAGAAGAAGAATGAGAAGAATGAAAAGAAGAATGAGAAGAATGAAAAGAATGAAAAGAAGAATGAAAAGAAGAAGAAGAAGAATGAAAAGAAGAATGAGAAGAAGAAGAAGAATCTTTTCATTCTTTTTTTCATTCTTCTTCTTCTTCTTTTCATTCTTCTTCTTTTCATTCTTCTTCTTCTTTTCATTCTTCTTTTCATTCTTCTTCTTCTTTTCATTCTTCTCATTCTTCTTTTCATTCTTCTTCTTCTTCTTCTTCTTTTCATTCTTCTTCTTCTTTTCCTTCTTCTTTTCATTCTTCTTCTTCTTTTCCTTCTTCTTTTCATTCTTCTTCTTCTTCTTTTCATTCTTCTTCTTCTTCTTTTCATTCTTCTTTTCATTCTTCTTCTTCTTTTCATTCTTCTTCTTCTTCTTTTCATTCTTCTTTTCATTCTTCTCATTCCTCTTCTCATTCTTCTTCTCATTCTTCTTTTCATTCTTCTTCTCATTCTTCTTTTCATTCTTCTTTTCATTCTTCTCATTCTTCTTTTCATTCTTCTTTTCATTCTTCTCATTCTTCTTTTCTTCTTCATGAAAAGAAGAATGAGAAGAAGAATGAAAAGAAGAATGAAAAGAAGAAGAAGAATGAAAAGAAGAATGAAAAGAAGAATGAAAAGAAGAATGAGAAGAATGAAAAGAAGAATGAAAAGAAAAAGAAGAATGAAAAGAAAAAGAAGAATGAAAAGAAAAAGAAGAATGAAAAGAAGAATGAAAAGAAGAAGAATGAAAAGAAGAAGAATGAAAAGAAGAATGAAAAGAAGAAGAATGAAAAGAAGAATGAAAAGAAGAAGAATGAAAAGAAGAATGAAAAGAAGGAAAAGAAGAATGAAAAGAAGAAGAATGAAAAGAAGAATGAGAAGAAGAATGAGAAGAATGAAAAGAAGAATGAAAAGAAGAATGAAAAGAAGAAGAAGAAGAATGAAAAGAAGAAGAAGAATCTTTTCATTCTTCTCATTCTTCTTTTCATTCTTCTTCTTTTCATTCTTCTTCTTCTTTTCATTCTTCTTCTTCTTTTCATTCTTCTTTTCATTCTTCTTCTTTTTCTTTTCATTCTTCTCATTCTTCTTTTCATTCTTCTTCTTCTTTTCATTCTTCTTCTTTTTCTTTTCATTCTTCTTCTTTTTCTTTTCATTCTTCTTCGTTTTCTTTTCATTCTTCTTCTTCTTCTTCTTTTCATTCTTCTTCTTCTTCTTCTTTTCATTCTTCTTCTTCTTTTCATTCTTCTTTTCATTCTTCTCATTCTTCTTTTCATTCTTCTTTTCATTCTTCTTCTTTTCATTCTTCTTTTCATTCTTCTCATTTTTCTTTTCTTCTTCATGAAAAGAAGAATGAAAAGAAGAATGAAAAGAAGAATGAAAAGAAGAATGAGAAGAAGAATGAGAAGAATGAAAAGAAGAATGAGAAGAATGAAAAGAAGAATGAAAAGAAGAAGAAGAAGAATGAAAAGAAGAAGAAGAAGAAGAATGAAAAGAAGAAGAAGAAGAAGAATGAAAAGAAGAATGAGAAGAATGAGAAGAAGAATGAGAAGAAGAATGAAAAGAAGAATGAAAAGAAGAATGAAAAGAAGAATGAGAAGAAAAATGAGAAGAATGAAAAGAAGAATGAAAAGAAGAATGAAAAGAAGAAGAAGAAGAATGAAAAGAAGAAGAATGAAAAGAAGAAGAAGAAGAAGAATCTTTTCATTCTTCTCATTCTTCTTTTCATTCTTCTTCTTCTTTTCATTCTTCTTCTTCTTTTCATTCTTCTTTTCATTCTTCTTCTGAGGATGAGGATGAAGAAGAAGAAGAAGTAGGATGAAAATAAGAAGAATTCCAAGCCGGCAAAAAGTGTATCTGCAGAGCTCCGCTAAGTGTATCTGCAGAGCTCTGCTATTTCTGACAGTTCTCTGACATTCACATTTACAGCGGTTGAAACATTGTATCTATTTGTTTCCATAAATGGAAACAAATAGATACAATGTTTCAACCGCTGTAAATGTGAATGTCAGAGAACTGTCAGAAAAGATACACTTAGCGGAGCTCTGCAGATACACTTTTTGCCGGCTTGGAATTCTTATTTTCATCCTACTTCTTCTTCTTCTTCTTCATCCTCATCCTCAGAAGAAGAGGATGAGGATGAAGAAGAAGAAGAAGTAGGATGAAAATAAGAAGAATTCCAAGCCGGCAAAAAGTGTATCTGCAGAGCTCCTCTATTTCTGACAGATACACTTTTTCCCGGCTTGGAATTCTTCTTATTTTCATCCTACTTCTTCTTCTTCTTCTTCATCCTCATCCTCATCCTCTTCTTCTTCTTCTGAGGATGAAGAAGAAGTAGGATGAAAATAAGAAGAATTCCAAGCCGGCAAAAAGTGTATCTGCAGAGCTCCGTTAAGTGTATCTGCAGAGCTCCGCTATTTCTGACAGTTCTCTGACATTCACATTTACAGCGGTTGAAACATTGTATTTATTTGTTTCCATTTATGAAAAGAAGAAGAAGAATGAAAAGAAGAAGAAGAAGAATGAAAAGAAGAAGAAGAATGAAAAGAAGAAGAAGAAGAATGAAAAGAAGAAGAAGCAGAATGAAAAGAAGAAGAAGAAGAATGAAAAGAAGAATGAGAAGAATGAAAAGAAGAATGAGAAGAATGAAAAGAAAAAGAAGAAGAATGAAAAGAAGAATGAAAAGAAGAAGAAGAATGAAAAGAAGAAGAAGAATGAAAAGAAGAATGAAAAGAAGAAGAAGAATGAAAAGAAGAAGAATGAAAAGAAGAATGAGAAGAATGAAAAGATTCTTCTTCTTCTTTTCATTCTTCTTCTTCTTTTCATTCTTCTTCTTCTTTTCATTCTTCTTTTCATTCTTCTCATTCTTCTTTTCATTCTTCTCATTCTTCTTCTCATTCTTCTTTTCATTCTTCTTCTTCTTTTCATTCTTCTTTTCATTCTTCTCATTCTTCTTTTCATTCTTCTTTTCATTCTTCTTATTCTTCTTTTCATTCTTCTTTTCATTCTTCTTCTCATTCTTCTTTTCATTCTTCTTCTTCTTTTCATTCTTCTTCTCATTCTTCTCATTCTTCTTCTCATTCTTCTTCTCATTCTTCTTCTCATTCTTCTTTTCATTCTTCTTCTCATTCTTCTTTTCATTCTTCTTTTCATTCTTCTTTTCATTCTTCTTCTTCTTTTCATTCTTCTTCTCATTCTTCTTTTCATGGAATGGAAACAAGAAACAAATAGATACAATGTTTCAACCGCTGTAAATGTGAATGTCAGAGAACTGTCAGAAATAGCGGAGCTCTGCAGATACACTTAGCGGAGCTCTGCAGATACACTTTTTGCCGGCTTGGAATTCTTCTTATTTTCATCCTACTTCTTCTTCTTCTTCTTCTTCATCCTCATCCTCAGAAGAAGAAGAAGAGGATGAGGATGAAGAAGAAGAGGAAGTAGGATGAAAATAAGAAGAATTCCAAGCCGGGAAAAAGTGTATCTGTCAGAAATAGAGGAGCTCTGCAGATACACTTTTTGCCGGCTTGGAATTCTTCTTATTTTCATCCTACTTCTTCTTCTTCTTCATCCTCATCCTCATCCTCTTCTTCTTCTGAGGATGAGGATGAAGAAGAAGAAGAAGAAGAAGAAGAAGTAGGATGAAAATAAGAAGAATTCCAAGCTGGCAAAAAGTGTATCTGCAGAGCTCCGCTAAGTGTATCTTTTCTGACAGTTCTCTGACATTCACATTTACAGCGGTTGAAACATTGTATCTATTTGTTTCCATTTATGGAAACAAATAGATACAATGTTTCAACCACTGTAAATGTGAATGTCAGAGAACTGTCAGAAATAGCGGAGCTCTGCAGATACACTTAGCGGAGCTCTGCAGATACACTTTTTGCCGGCTTGGAATTCTTCTTATTTTCATCCTACTTCTTCTTCTTCATCCTCAGAAGAAGAAGAAGAGGATGAGGATGAAGAAGAAGAAGAAGAAGAAGAAGTAGGATGAAAATAAGAAGAATTCCAAGCCGGGAAAAAGTGTATCTGTCAGAAATAGAGGAGCTCTGCAGATACACTTTTTGCCGGCTTGGAATTCTTCTTATTTTCATCCTACTTCTTCTTCTTCTTCATCCTCATCCTCATCCTCTTCTTCTGAGGATGAGGATGAAAAAGAAGAAGAAGTAGGATGAAAATAAGAAGAATTCCAAGCCGGCAAAAAGTGTATCTGCAGAGCTCCGCTAAGTGTATCTTTTCTGACAGTTCTCTGACATTCACATTTACAGCGGTTGAAACATTGTATCTATTTGTTTCCATTTATGGAAACAAATAGATACAATGTTTCAACTGCTGTAAATGTGAATGTCAGAGAACTGTCAGAAATAGCGGAGCTCTGCAGATACACTTTTTGCCGGCTTGGAATTCTCCTTCTTCTCATCCTTCTTCTTCTTCTCATCCTTCTTCTTCTTCTCATCCTTCTTCTTCTTCTCATCCTTCTTCTTCTTCTCATCCTTCTCCTTCTTCTCATCCTTCTTCTTCTTCTCATCCTTCTCCTTCTTCTCATCCTTCTTCTTCTTCTCATCCTTCTTCTTCTTCTCATCCTTCTTCTTCTTCTCATCCTTCTTCTTCTTCTCATCCTTCTCCTTCTTCTCATCCTTCTTCTTCTTCTCATCCTTCTTCTTCTCATCCTTCTCCTTCTTCTCATCCTTCTTCTTATCCTTCTCCTTCTTCTCATCCTTCTCCTTCTTCTCATCCTTCTCCTTCTTCTCATCAATCTCCTTCTCCTTCTTCTCATCCTTCTCCTTCTTCTCATCCTTCTCCTTCTTCTCATCCTTCTCCTTCTCCTTCTTCTCATCCTTCTCCTTCTCCTTCTCCTTCCTCATCTCCAAGGGCATTTAAATTAAAGGTACAGTGTTCTGCACTAATATAAAGGCTCTCTGAAGCCTAGAAACCCTTTTTATAAGTTAAATTCGCAGCGAATAAATTCGCATCGAATCGAATTTCTTCCTCAAATTCGGCGAATCAGCCGAATCGAATTTTTGAATAATTCGCTCATCTCTAGTTGAAACCTTCATTAATTCATTGCAAATATATTTCAGTTAATTGAAGGGAAACTTTTGGCCATGTTTGGTAGAACATTGAGGCATTATTTTGATAGAGCAGTGATACGGTAAAAGTTGAAAAGTTGTGAAACTGTCCACTGCTTTTGATAGGCCTTATATTATAATTTTTTACTTGTAATTATTACAATATAAAATCCTTATTATACTCAAGATAAGCATATACCATTTGCCAGTAATGTGTGTATTTGTTTGTGTGTGTGTGTGTGTGTGTATGTATGTGTGTATATGTATATATATATCTTAGATTGTAAGCTCTCAGGAACAGGGCCCTCTGAATCCTCCTGTATTACGGTAATTTGTATTGTAATTGTACTGTCTGCCCTTTTGTTGTAAAGCTTGCGTAAACTGTTGGCACTATATAAATCCTGTATAATAATTATATATATTTACTAAGGAACTGTAATGCATTTCAGTGTTTTATTTGGCTGTTGATTGGTAGACGTGTATTAAAATCAAAGATACACTTTCAAAGTATCACATTGTCTAACGTGTTGGTATCACACAGAAGACTCTAACGTCTATGAGCACAATAACCTTTCAGCAGAAATGTTAAGGCTTCCGTTGGTTCCTAAGGAAAGTCTTAGTCATGAAGTAGGAAATTGGTACATCCCTGTGATCTTCAGCTTGATGAAGCCTCCATTCGCATATCAAAAGCAGCTAAAATGATCTGAATACTGTTACATTATTTAGCTGAATGTAAGCACAGTGAGATTCTATGAAATTAAAATATGAAGTTACCGACTTGCATTGTCAGTGACTTGCAGGGTTATAAACTTGGTACATGGACACCTTTTTCATTTAAAGAGTGTAATTTATATTCCTTTGAAATTATTTTGCTTGTCTTTTAGCACTTTCAATGACCGGCCAATGTGCAGAATATGCCATGAAGGAAGTAACCAAGAAGATCTCCTTTCTCCATGTGAATGTACTGGAACATTAGGGACAATACACCGCAGCTGCCTGGAACACTGGCTTTCATCATCCAACACCAGCTACTGTGAACTTTGTCACTTCAGGTTCTCTGTGGAACGCAAGCCTAGACCATTAGTGGAGGTCAGTCAGTAATGTACTGTTACGGCTTTAAAGTTACTCTGACTTGATTCTTTCTGACATTTGATTCTGCGCTGCCTTCTGCCATCACAGGCATTGGAGTTGGGTTTGGTGCAAAACATGTCTTGTAGTTCTAAATGTTTGTGGTACATATCAGATTTTGTTTATTATTTAGCTCAACTAATATGCGTCGGTTTTTAGGAATTTTTTTATATTAATATATAGTAGTAAGTCTTTTAAAAAAAGCTGATGGATGACTGCACCACTAACCTCTACATTAGTGAAGAAAAACCGCCAATTGAAGATCCGGCAGAATCCAACATTCTGGGGAAGAAGTCAGATTCTTGGTCTCTCAGTGAACTTGGGTTTTTTTTCCATCGTCACGTTGTCATTACTGTAGTGACATAGAAGCTTTCAAGTGAATCCATAATTGAAGAGTCAACACATTTCCCTCACAGATTGTGTTGGATTTTCAGCTGGCTGTTTATCTTCACTGCATAGATTGGCAACTAGGCACCAGGGAAGGTGATTTTTCAGTGTCTTATTTGCCTGGAGCCATTGAATGTAAAGTTTGATTTTAGCAACAGGGATGCTAGTATACTTATCAGCAAAAAATAAAAACCAGTCTGTAAACGTTGCATACATTATAAACAGAATGGCCACCTTTAATTCTTGTAATGCTCATCCATTCATACAATACATACCTGATGATCCTGCCAGTCCAAAACCCTTTCTCCACAGGATGACAACGCTATTTCAACTACAGTAAATTCACTGCAACATTGTCCTCCTGTGCAGCTGCGTCCTGATGTACACTGAGGAGGTGTGTTATCATTGTTGTCACTGAGGACAACCCCCTCCTCCCTAACAATCCGACCAAGACACATGTCTACCAGAGCCAGGTGAAGGGATCCAAGAGGAGCCCAGTTGTTACTTCCACAAGATGCAGGCCATCCTCTTGGAACTCTACTCCTGACTGCAGCAGAGTGAAAACGTCTGAGGCACCTGTGGCGACATCATCGTAAGTAAAAAAATAAATAAGTATATCTAAAAAATAAAACAAATCAGAAAAGCATCTACAAAGGTAGACACCTTATCTGGAAAAAAAAGGTAGGGCATGTTCTACTTTTTTTTTTCAGTGCAGGGCAGTGCGCATCGGTGCAATGAAATGCGCATCAGTGCAATGAAATGCGCATCAGCGCAGTGAAATACATTGCTTTTACAATTGTATTCATCAGCACATGCCAGCACATTTGAATGGATCCTAAGTCTGCAGACTGCAGTTTGCTTTTCCTAAGCGATTATTATTCTCTCCATCTATCTAAATATTGGCAACTAAGTAGTGCACATACGTTATTTTTCTTGAAATTCTCTAAGCACTGTTTCTATGTTGAAACACTTGTCATCTCTTAAAACATCAAATAAATAAATCTTTCATTGTCTGCATGAAGCTGGCTGACTTTCAGTATAGTGTAACTTGTAATTAAATAACAGAAGCAATAAAAACATATGTTGTATACAGTAATTTTGGTATACAGAATCATAATGAAGGAGCTACTGTGATTTAATATTAGTTTTTCAAAATACATTTTGTCACTTTGTTCATGATAAGATTTTAACCAAGTTTAGAAACTTTGGCATCTGCCTAAATGGTCGGCCTGCTGATTTTCCTTTTTCTTTAGAGTGTCACACTGAAAATTTGGCTTAGTCAGTGATAAAGATTGCAGTTGCACCTGGCAGAGAAGCATTGTTGGGGGATCAAAGACTTGTTTGATCCATATCAACATCCACTAGCATTGGTTACTAGAGTAGATTTCAAAGAGAAGTTTGGTGGTGGGTTTTTTTTTCCCCAATTATACTTACCTAGCTGGCATCTGTCCCCCACCAGCTTTAAGGATGAGAATGGAGTGATCACATGACCACTGACTGCTAAGTTCCGAGTTCCCACCACCGCTGTGAGCAGAGAGCGGTGACTTTCAGCCACCCCCGTCTGCTGTGCCCCCGCTCTCCCCACTCACTGGAGCATTGGCCTGTTGAGGGAGCAGCTGGCTCATTGAGAGGCTGAGCCATGTGCCGCTCCAGACTCTGGGATGGATCCCAAATTTAAAGTCGGAATCTTTCCTCAGCCTACAACGGCTGAGTGATATCAGCAGACAGCGGGCTTCAGTCTGCTGTCAGCTGAAAATGGGTTATAGGAGTGCATAACAAACTGCACTCCTGTGATCCGCAGGAGAAGTACAGTTAACCACTTCCTGTCCGGACACTTTTACCCCCTTCCTGTCCAGGGCAATTTTCAGCTTTCAGCGCTATCACACTTTGAATGACAATTGCGCGATCATGCAATACCGTACCCATATTAATTTTTTTACCATTTTTTTGAGACAGATAAAGCTTTATTTTGGTGGTATTTATTCACCACTGGGATTTTTATTTTTTTTGCTATGTAAATTAAAAAGTCCAAAAATTTTGAAAAAAAGTGTTTTTCTTATAAAAATTTGCAAATAAATAATCTTTTATCATAAATCTTGGCCAAAAATGTATTCCGTTATATTTTTAGTAAAAATAAAATAAGCCAAATTAGTTTATAACCAAAAATTATAATTTTTAAACATTTTTTTACATTTGTATTTTATTTTTTTATATTATTATTTATGGGTTTTTTGGGTTTTTTTACATACTGTCATCCTAGTAGTACAGTGTCACCATGGTGACACTGTACTACTTGTGGGGGGTGATGAAGATTTTTTTTTTTTTTTTTTTACAGTGATTGCTTTTACACCCATATAGGATGTAAAAGCAATAATTTCTCTTTCTCTCTGTCTGCATTCTTGCAGCCATTGAGAAATACTGAGTGAGCTGTGATTGGTTACAGCTTGTCACATGGTACAAGGCTGTTGTGAATAGCCTTGTACCATGTGACCTTTGTGATCATTCACAGATTTCACACGTAGTAAGCAATGATGTCAGAAGTGACATCTTGCTTACTACTTTGCATGTGATCACTGATTGGCCAATCAGTGATCACATGATCGGGACCTCGTACAGAGGACCCGTCCGACTATCGGTGTTTCACTGTGTCCGGAGGAAACAGCGGGCACCGGTTCACGGTGCTGCACGCTCCCAGGGAGCGCGCACAGCTAGAAATGGCGGGTGCCGTTTATGAACGGCAACCCGCCCCTGCAGTGCCACCGCTCTGACGTTTATAAACAGCAGGCGGACAGCAAGTGGTTAAAAGTACAGCTTTGGCTGTACTTCTACTTTAAATGTTCTAATTCTAGGAAGTCTTCTTCTTAGAACCGACCCCTGTGAGCTTTAAACTCCCACTGCATAAATGGAATATGGCTTATTTTTTTGGCTTAATGGTAACCGCATTGACTGGAGGTTCATTGAAAATGAGCTACACGGGTTCTGGGACAGTTTTCATGGATGAAACATGTGACGTGGACATGTAATTTAATGGCAAACCATTTTAGAATTGTTTGGATCTAATGAACACTTTAGACTTGTTTTGTCTTTTAGACTAAAGCCAAACCAAGGGGTGCAAGAAAGAAATTCGCTCAATTCCCTCACCAACACAGTCCGTATTAATGGGAAAATCCCTCCCACAGAGCTACAGTTGCAAGAAAAAGTATGTGAACCCCTTGGGATGACGTGGAGTTTTGCATGAATTGGGCATAAAATGTGCTCTGAACGTCATCTAAGTCACAACAATAGAAGAACACAGTCTGCTGAACATAATACTACACAAACATTAGATGTTGCCATGGTTTAATTGCACATAACATGTAAACATTCACAGTGCAGGGAGGAAAAAGTATGTGAACCTTTGGACTTGGTTGACCCTCCTTTTGGCAGCAATAACCTCAACCAAACGTTTCCTGTAGTTGCAGATCAGACCTGCACAACGATCTGGAGTAATTTTGGACCACTCCTCTTCACAAAACTGTTTCAGTGTAGCAATATTCTTGGGATGTCTGGTGTGAATCGCTCTCTAAAGGTCATGCCACAGCATTTCAATCAGGTTGAGGTCAGGACTCTGACTGTGCCACTCCAGAAGGCGTATTCTGTGCTGTTGCAGCCATTGTTTTGTTGAATTACTTGTATGCTTTGGGTCATTGTCCTGTTGCATCACCCATCCTCTGCGGAGCTTCAGTTGGTGGACAGATGGTCATACGTTTTCCTGCAAAATGTCTTGATAAACTCTGGAATTCATTTTCCCATCAATGACAACAATCCGTCCAGGCCCTGAGGCAGCAAAGCAGCCCCAAACCATGATGCTCCCTCCGCCATGTTTTACAGTGGGGATGAGGTTTTGATGTTGGTGTGCTGTGCCTTTTTTTCTCCACACATAGTGTTGTGTGTTCTTCCCAAACAACTCAATCTTGGTTTCATCTGTCCACAGTATATTTTGCCAGTAGTGCCGTGGAACATCCAGGTGCTCTTTTGCAAACGTCAAACGTGCTGCAATATTCTTTTTGGACAGCAATGGCTTCCTCCATGGTGTCCTCCCATGTACTCCATTCTTGTTTAATGTTTTCCTTATTGTAGATGTGTCAATAAAAATGTTAGCATGTGCCAGAGATTTCTGTAGGTCTTTACCTGACACTCTGGGATTCTTCTTTACCTCATGCAGCATTCTGCGCTGTGCTCTTGCAGTCATTTTTACAGGACGACCACGCCTAGGGAGAGTAGCAACAGTGCTAAACTTTCTCCATTTGTAGACAGTCTGTCTTACCGTGGACACATGAACATCAAGGCTTTTGGAGATACTTTTGTAACCCTTTCCAGCTTCATGCAAGTCAACAATTCTTGATCGTAGGTATTCTGAGAGCTCTTTTCTGCGAGGCATGGTTCACATCAGACAGTGCTTCTTGAAACCAGTAAACCCAAAACAGGTGTGTGTTTTTTAAGGGCAGGACAGCTGTCAGCAACACATCCAATATCATGACACTGATTGGAGTCAAGGTTGGCTCACTCCTGGCTCCAATTAGCTCTGGGAGAATTCATTAAGCTAGGGCCTCACATACTTTTTCCTCCCTGCACTGTGAATGTTTACATGTTATGTGCAATTAAACCATGGCAACATCTAATGTTTGTGTAGTATTATGTTCAGCAGACTGTGTTCTTCTATTGTTGTGACTTAGATGACGTTCAGAGCACATTTTATGCCCAATTCATGCAAAACTCCACGTAATCCCAAGGGGTTCACTTACTTTTTCTTGCAACTGTATTGTGTTTTCCTGGTGGGCTTGGGGAGCCGTCCACGCCAGGAGAACAGACAGTGATTATTGCTTGAAAAATCCAACAATGATCGCTTGTAAAATCCAACATGCTGGTTGTACGCAAGTTGATTGATCCATCAACTTGGGTACAATCAGCCTGCCCATACATGGTTGGAATCTCGGCCAGTCCCTGTTGAACCGATCAAGATTCAAACCATCTATGCTTCACTAGTGTAAAAATCATCATTTAGACTGTTTAGGGCTTGGTGAATAACAAAGTACAAAGAGAAATTTGTTGTAATGTATGACAGATAGCCAATTTGCTGCAGCTTGTGCACATACAAATCTAAGCTGATTTCTGGTTGGTCGTTTAAGGTCGTTTAAGTGTAACTCATGTTACACTATTTTATAATATAATTCTCAAAGTATTGCTTGATGGATATTTTACCGTGAATTTGACCTATGCCTGGTTTACATACCAAAAAGTATGTTTGTTTGTTTTGTTTTGGTTTTTTTTTTTTAGAACTAGACCAACCAGATCATTATATGATATTTTTAAATAAAGTTTTCAAAGAAAGAAATGTAAAGTATACAAGCAAAGTCCACCCATATTTGTCAACAAACAGCGGTGGCTGTCTTCAGTAATGCATTAATGTTTCTTAGTACATCTACAAAACACAACCTGTGTTAAAGCTGCCCTGTTAAAAAATCTGCTGCTCATGATCTGCAATTATTCATTTAAAATCTAGATAGTGACAGTGTCTGCGTAAACCCCCTTCCCCCTTCATCGACCCACTCATTCTCTCTTCTCCAGCCATCCCCAACTGTAATATTCCATTACAGCTCGACACAAAATAATCCATATCAGCTGGTGTCAGAGTCTAGAACTGTACAGAGTCTAGACCAGTCTGTCCTGTAAAGATGTATGATTGTCTGCTACGCCTGAGTACTGCATCATGGGAGGAGGTCACATGCTGCTCCATGCCCAGAAGCACCAGGAAAGGAGCTGCGGGGATCATTGGATGGGTGAGTGTCAGTGGGTTGAAGATGGAGCTTTATACAAATACTCTCTCTTTAACCTTGACTTGTTACACTCAGAGGCCAATCTAGATTAGTTATTATTCCTCGTAGTTTTTAGTAAAACATTTATATAAAATCCTAACTAATTTCTTGTTTTTCTCATGATATTTTACCATTATTGACACATTTCTAAACAACCAAGAACATAATTTAAAATGTATTTATGCACAATCTTTTTTTATGTTGTTTGAAAAGCAGTTTTCCCATGGGCTCTGAAGATACACGCTCACAAAAATCCATTATTACACACCAGTATCACTTTTGCATGATTGAATGCCCGCTGGAAATTTACTCCAGTTTTGCTTTTCATGTGCTTCAAAACTGATTGAGATCTTCCCATATCTCCTCCATGTTCCTCTAAGAGATACAGACAAGGAGCTGAAATTAGAATGTAGATTCTGTGTCTGCTCCTTGGAAGCTGAGGAATTTGCTAGATTAAAGTTCAGACTGACTAAATCACATCATTATAATTGTTTTTTATCCAGCTTGTCCTGATTATTCATGTCATCTGGCTTGTCTGCAGTAAAAGATAACGGTTCAATCCTGACTTTAACAATTGGAAAATTAACGCATTCCACGCTGGAGAAATTCATCCTATGGAATAGCATCATTAAGCTGCAGGCATCATCAAACTTTCTATTGATTGACACATTAAAGGCTCCCTATTGCTGGTAGCGTGATGGCATTTGATGCTGTCATTTATTTTTTATTCTGTGTAGGGTACTAGCAAGTCAGGCTCTGTCGGGACCAGGAAGCTTTGGCTAAATTTTAAGATGAAATAGTTTTTTCCTTCATACAACAAATGTCAAATTTCACTGTGTACTTCTAGAGAGTTTTATTGACCTTTATGTAAATGTTTTTTGTAGATAAACTTTAGAAAGTAAGAAATGCACTAGAAAGAGCAAAGGTTGTGAATTGCTAGTGGATTTATTGAAACGGAATGGGCTAATTATGCTTTTAATTATTCAATGGGGATAGTACCAGAGCACCAAATGTAATGCAAAGCCTGAAGGAGAGAAACCGTTCATTGATTGGTATGCCATCTTGTCACTTAGGGCATCATATCTTCCACTGTGACCGTCTATAAGAATATTTAACTTCTTAAAAAATTTCCGTTGTATTAATATGATGTGCTCACATCATTGTCAGTGCTAAGGAATGTAACTTCATGACAATGGTGCCGTGGAATCTTGGCATAGTGATTGTGAAAGATATTCCATGTTTTACGGTGTGCTGTGTATGTGCTTTACTGTGTAAGCACAATGCTTTGTATTGCTCTGCTATGCAGAGCAATACAAAGCAATGTGCAGGAGCTGACTGGGGAGAGATCTGTATTGTTTACATACAGGTCTCTCCCCTGTCAGTGATACCCAGCGATTGCCGGGTGCCGGTGGGGAATACCCGACCAGGACCTGGTGATCGACAGGTGAGGCGCCAATGCCTACCTGGAAATGCAAAATCACTACGTGATTTTGTGCACTCCTGCCACCCTGTAGCAGTATTTCTGCTATAGGGCGGCGGGAAAGTGGTTAAATGAAAATTGTTAGTTTTTGTATCATACGAGAAAAAAAGTTTCATGTTTTTCCTTCGGATATTTTCTCATGCACTGTCTTGATTGGCTTTCGAAAGCTGTGTACTAGCAATCAGATTATCAGATGATTGCTTCAAAAATCTGTATTTTTTTGTCTGATTTTCACTTTACAGTATCTCACAGAAGTGAGTACACCCCTCACATTTTTGTAAATATTTTATTATATCTTTTCATGTGACACCGCTGAAGAAATTACACTCTGCTACAATGTAAAGTAGTGAGTGTACAGCTTGTATAACAGTGTAAAGTATCTATCCCCTCAAAATAACTCAACACACAGCCATTAATGTCTAAACCGCTGGCAGGAAAAGTGAGTACACCCCTAAGTGACAATGTCCAAATTGGGCCCAATTAGCATTTTTCCTCCCCAGTGTCATGTGACTCCTTAGTGTTACAAGGTCTCAGGTGTGAATGGGGAGCAGGTGTGTTAAATATGGTGTTATCACTCTCACTTTCTCATACTGGTCACTGGAAGTTCAACATGGCACCTCATGGCAAGGAACTCTGAGGATCTGAAAAAAGAATTGTTGCTCTACATAAAGGTGGCCTAGGCTATAAGAAGATTGCCAAGGCCCTGAAACTGAGCTGCAACACTGTGGCCAAGACCATACGGCGGTTTAACAGGACATGTTCCACTCAGAACAGGCCTCGACCAAAGAAGTTGAGTGCACGTGCTCAGCGTCATATTCAGAGGTTGTCTTTGGGAAATAGACGTATGAGTGCTGCCAACATTGCTGCAGAGGTTGTTGGGGTGGGGGGTCAGCCTGTCAGTGCTCAGACCATATGCCGCACACTGCATCAAATTGGTCTGTATGGCTGTTGTCCCAGAAGGAAGCCTCTTCTAAAGATAATGCACAAGAAACCCCGCAAACAGTTTGCTGAAGACAAGCAGACTAGGGACATGGATTACTAGAACCATGGCCTGTGGTCTGATGAGACCAAGATAAACGTATTCGGTTCAGACAGTGTCAAGCATGTGTGGAAGCAACCAGGTGAGGAGTACAAAAGAGAAGTGTCTCTTGCCTACAGTCAAGCATGGTGGTGGGAGTGTCATGGTCTTGGGCTGCATGACTGCAACCGGCACTGGGGAGCTACAGTTCATTGAGGGAACCATGAATACCAACATGTACTGTGACATGCTGAAGCAAAGCATGATCCCCTTCCTTCAGAGACTAGGCCGCAGGGCAGTATTCCAACATGATAACGTCCCCAAACACACCTGCAAGATGACCTCTGCCTTGCTAAAGAAGCTGAGGGTAAAGGTGATGGACTGGCCAAGTATGTCTCCAGACCTATTGAGCATCTGTGGGGCATCCTCAAATGGAAGGTGGAGGAGCGCAAGGTTTCTAACATCCACCAGCTCCGTGATGTCGTCATGAAGGAGTTGAAGAGGACTCCAGTGGCAGCCTGTGAAGCTCTGGGGAACTCCATGCCCAAGAGGGTTAAGGCAGTGCCATAAAATAATGGTGGCCACACAAAATATTGACACTTTTGGGCCCAATTTGGACATTTTCACTTAGGGGTAGACTCACTTTTGTTGCCAGCGGTTTAGACATTAATGGCTGTGTGTTGAGTTATTTTGAGGGGACAGCAAATTTACACTGTTATACAAGCTGTACACTCACTACTTTACATTGTAGCAAAGTGCCATTTCTTCAGTGTTGTCACATGAAAAGATAAAATATAATATTTACAAAAATGTTAGGGGTGTACTCACTTCTGTGAGATACTGTATATGTACTAGACCAGGGGTGGGCAAACTTTTTGACTTGAGGGCCGCAATGGGTTCATATATTGGACCCGGGGGCCGGACCAAGAGTAGATGAATGATGTGTATGTGTCATCCATAGTAAGTATAGTAATATTCCCCCATAGTAAGCATAGTAATTAACTCCCCATATAGTAATTCATCCCCCATATAGTAATTCATCCCCCATAGTAATTCATCCCCCATATAGTAATTCATCCCCCATAGTAATTCATCCCCCATAGTAATTCATCCCCCATAGTAATTCATCCCCCATATAGTAATTCATCCCCCATAGTAATTCATCCCCCATATAGTAATTCATCCCCCATAGTAATTCATCCCCCATATAGTAATTCATCCCCCATATAGTAATTAATCCCCCATATAGTAATTCATCCCCCCTATAGTAATTCATTCCCCATATTAATTCATCCCCCATATTAAGTCCCCAAGTCCCCCTGTGTCAATTCACTTACCTTTGCTCCGCGCGTTCCTCTCGCCGTGTTCCTGCGCCGTTCCGGTGTAGCATGAAAATCTGTCTCCTTTGAGGATCTGTCCCCCTCTACGTATCTAGTAAGTATAGTAATATTCCCCCATAGTAAGCATAGTAATTAATCCCCCATATAGTAATTCATCCCCCATAGTAATTCATCCCCCATATAGTAATTCATCCCCCATAGTAATTCATCCCCCATATAGTAATTCATCCCCCATAGTAATTCATCCCCCATATAGTAATTCATTCCCCATATTAATTCATCCCCCATATTAAGTCCCCAAGTCCCCCCTGTGTCAATTCACTTACCTTTGCTCCGCGCGTTCCTCTCGCCGTGTTCCCGCGCCGTTCCGGTGTAGCATGAAAATCTGTCTCCTGTGAGGATCTGTCCCCCTCGACGTATCTGCGCATGTGCCAGTTTCAGGCATTAGCAGCCGATCGGCGATCTCTGGCACATGCGCAGATACGTCGAGGGGGACAGATCCTCATAGGAGACAGATTTTCATGCTACACCGGTCTTCAGGGCGGACTGTGAGAGGAGCCTAGCGGGAGCCTAGCTCCGCGGGCCGGATTAAAAGGTCCGCGGGCCGTAGTTTGCCCATTGCTGTACTAGACTTAAGAGAAGGCTAGAACCCCTGACTTTTTTTTTTTAAATTTTTGTTTTGTGTCCTTGTTACAGATTTTTCCTTCACTTTTTGTCTGGTGAAGCAGGAAGTGAAAAGTGTTTTTGGCTTGACATATACTTCAAAATCAAATCATCTATGCAAAGCCTAGTTGATGAATATAGCCATCATGCAAAGGCACAATAGATCCCGCATATATCTTACAATATGACTAGACCCCAACATAATGTAAAAATTAGTTAAAGTGTTACTAAACCCAGGACCCTGCATTCACTATATCTGGTCTGCCACAGTACACAGAACATGGAAATACAATTATTTTAGTAAATATAAACTGCTAAATACCTTTTCTTATCAGCAGTACATATCAGTTGTAGGAGGAGTTTTCATTCTCCTCTGACTGTCCTATGAGGCTGCATGACCCTTGACCCTCTGTCTGGACAGTGCTGATTGGCCCTGTGCTGATCACATGGACCCTCCCAAAGAAAAAGAAAACTCCTTAGCAATACACACTAAACTGAGCATGCGCAGAGTGTCTCCTAGAGCTCTTAACTATCAGCAGATGGACTGGGGACAGTAGAAGAAGTGGAAATTCAGAGAGGACAGGATCAAACAGCCTTTTTACAATATGCAGTGGATTAACCCCTTCGCTTCCACAGTGAGTGTAACAAGCATGCTTTACTGCATGGCAAAATGGCGGCGGGAGCAGACATGCGATAGGAGCTCCTGCGCTCCTAGCCCCAATCCGCTGCCATCCGGCCCGCAGCGGACCCCAGCGGGGCCCCTAAGACACTCCCGGCCCAGCCCGACCACCAGGGTAAGCTCCTGGACCCTTTCCCGGAGCTCCGGGAATCGCGGCCTACCCGCGCACCCGAAGCCGGGGCCTCAATTTTTGCCGCGACCGGACCACATCGCCGGACACCCGCCCGGACCGTCTCCGCTCTGAATACCGGGTACCACCGACCTGCCTGCCTGCCCAGGGCCCTCCCCATCAGCCCTGGGTCCTCATTGACTACCCTAGACCACCAGGAACAGCAAGCAAGGACCACCAAGCTGACAGCAGCCCAGGACCACCCCCGGATACCTGCATGGCAGCACCACCAGAACGGGTAAGCTGCCAGCACCGATCCCCACAGACCTGCCAGCCTTCGCAGGGCCCTCCCCACTAGCCCTGTGTCCATCCCTGACCACCAGGAATCAGCTCAGGCCCACTGATCGCTGCTCCGCTGCCCAACCCATACGTCGGTTCTGGGCCCACCCCTGGTCACCCTGCACCCAGCTACCGGGCACCCAGCTACCGCCCCTGGACACCCACCGCCCAGCTACCGGGCACCCAGCTACCACCCAGCTACCGGGCACCCAGCTACCACCCCTGGTCACCCAGCTACCGGGCACCCTGCTACCACCCCTGGACACCCAGCACCCAGCTACCGGGCACCCAGCTACCACCCCTGGACACCCAGCACCCAGCTACCGGGCACCCAGCTATCACCTCTGGACACCCAACACCCGGACCACCCAGCGAATCAAGACGTCGCCCAGCGAATCTCCCGGACCACCCAGCGAATCTCCAGCCACCGAGCCGCCAACATCACCAGACGCTGTGCCTACCAACACCCCCAGACATCGCACCCTACGACCCCTCCACTCGCCGATCCACTGGACCCACTGAAGACCCCTCGGACGCCAGCATACTGCACTCACAGATTGCAGCTACAGAAGGACTCTAATGGACTTCACGGTGATACAGACTCTCCACATCACCTCGCCCTGACCCGTATCCCTTCACCTCCCCCGACCCGAACAGCACTGCACTCACCCCAGCATGCCACCTGCACTTCTCCTCCTCGTCTTCCTCTCCTCCATCCCAAAAATCGCCTCCCTCTACCCGCCCACCCCCCCAAAACAGCTCTACATTGCCCCTTCACTTCTGCCCTCTCCACACTACGGTACTCACCACCTCCTCCTGGTACTCCACTCCCCGGTCGACCCACGTGCCACCACTACCAGACCCACACGCTCCTACACCTCCCATTCCCATGCCACCCTCCTCACCCTTCTCCTTCTCCTATCCGCTGGGGACATCTCCCCGAACCCTGGCCCCTCACCACCTCTCCCCCCCTCCAGGGACCCCCCTGCCCCCGCCAGCCGCCGCAACCCCCTCAACCTCATACCTGTGCGCCTCCTCCCCGCATCCATCCCCCCTCTCTCGGTTGCACTTCTGAACGCCCGTTCGGTTTGCAACAAACTAACTGCCATCCATGACCTCTTTATCTCCCGCTCCCTCAACCTCCTAGCCATCACCGAAACCTGGATACAGGCCACTGACACTACCTCCCCTGCGGCACTCTCCCATGGAGGTCTCATCTGGTCCCATTCACCAAGACTGAGCGGTCACAAAGGTGGTGGTGTCGGCCTGCTCTTATCACCGCTGAGCACCTTCCAGGTCCTCCCTAACCCCCCCTCCCTAACCTTCTCCTCCTTCGAAGCTCACTGCATCCGGCTCTTCTCACCCACCCCCCTAAGGATCGCAGTGATCTACAGGCCCCCTGGATCCATAGCCCGCTTCCTGGATGACTTCGCCGCCTGGCTTCCCTTCTTCCTCTCCTCTGAGCTACCGACCATCATCCTCGGGGACTTCAACATCCCCATCAATGACAACACCCCAGCTACCTCCCAACTCCTCCACCTAACCTCCTCCTTCGCGCTCACACAACACACCCAATCCTCCACCCACATCAATGGGAACACCCTGGACCTCGTCTTCTCCCACCTCTGTACCCTCAACCAGTTCTCTAACACACCCTTCCCTCTCTCCGACCACCACCTCCTCACGTTCTCCACCTCCCCTTCCCCCAACTCCCCCCCCCCAGTGCGCCAAACCATCACCAGCCGCAACCTCCGCAACCTGCACCCGGCCCCCCTCCACTCGGCTGCCGACCGCCTACACGACAGCATCCTTCCACTGTCATGTCCTGACCTAGCCACCTCCACGTACAACGACTCACTATCAGCTACACTAGACTCTCTGGCACCCCTAACCACACGCAACATCAAACCCAGACCACTCCAACCCTGGCAGAACGACCACACTAAATGCCTCAAACGCCGCAGTCGTGCGCTGGAGAGACTATGGCGCAAAACCAGGTCCCCTCATGCATTCTCCCTCTACAAATCTGCCTTCCTCACCTACACCTCCTCCCTCCACGCCGCCAAGCAGGCCTACTTTGTTAACCTGATTAACACCCTCTCCACCTGCCCTCGCCGACTCTTCTCCATCTTCAACTCCCTGCTCTCTCCCCCCCTTCCTCCACTCAGTACCTCACTTACCGCCCACGAGATTGCCACTCACCTCCACAGCAAGATTGACGCTATCCGCAAGGACATAGTCAACTTGCAATCTACCTCCCCATCTAGCCTCCCCCCTTCTATCACCCCCTCATCTCTCCCCTCCTCTGACCTCGCAACGGCACTGCCCCCCACCACACCCAAGGCCCTGCCTACCGTAACCCCCCCATCACTGCACTCCTTCAGCCCTACTACCACTGAGGAAGTCAGCAGAGTCTTCTCAGAAGCCCGTCTCACTACCTGCCCCCTGGACCCTATCCCCTCTCAACTCCTCCGGTCACCCCCCTCTTCCCTCATCCGCTCCCTTACCCACATCTTTAATCTCTCCCTCTCTACTGGCGTATTCCCCTCCCCCCTAAAACATGCGCACATCACCCCCATACTCAAAAAGCCCTCTCTGGACCCCACTGACCTCAACAACCTCAGACCAATTTCCCTGCTGCCACTCACTTCCAAGCTCCTTGAGCGCTTGGTCTTCGATCGCCTAAGCGCCCACCTAGATGACAACAACCTCCTTGACCCACTACAGTCCGGCTTCCGTCCCCTACACTCCACCGAAACTGCCCTCCTCAAAATCACCAACGATCTACTAACCGCCAAAGCCAAAGGCGATTACTCTGTCCTCCTCCTCCTAGACCTCTCTGCGGCCTTTGACACAGTCGACCACCCCCTCCTCCTTAATAAACTACTCTCCCTTGGCATCAGAGACACCGCTCTCTCCTGGTTCTCGTCCTATCTATCCCAACGCTCCTTCAGTGTCACCTACAATGGTGCCACCTCCCCTTCTCTCCCCCTCTCTGTTGGGGTCCCCCAGGGCTCTGTCCTTGGACCCCTTCTCTTCTCCATCTACACCTCCTCCCTTGGCAAACTCATACACTCCCACGGCTTCAATTACCACCTCTATGCTGATGATACTCAAATCTACCTATCCACCCCTCACCTCACCCCCTCATTCTCCGCCCGCATCACTCACCTCCTAAACGACATCTCTGACTGGATGTCGCTCAATTTCCTCAAACTCAACCTCTCCAAAACCGAGCTTCTCATCTTCCCCCCAGCCCGCGCCCCCCCCCCCATCCTTTCCATCACTACCAACAACACCACCATCAATCCCGCCCAGCAAGCCAAGGTCCTTGGCGTCATTCTGGACTCAAACCTTTCCTTTCAACCTCATATCAAATCTCTCACAAACACATGCAGGCTCCACCTCCGGAACATCGCCAGGATACGTTCCTTCCTTACCCCAGACACCACTAAACTACTAGTACACTCCCTGATTATCTCACGCCTGGACTACTGCAACTCCCTCCTCACCGGCCTACCCCAGTGCAGGCTCTCCCCGCTTCAGACCATCCTGAACTCAGCGGCCAGACTCATCCACCTCACCAGCCGCTCCACCTCTGCCACCCCCCTCTGCCTCTCCCTCCACTGGCTCCCCATTGCCCAACGCATTAAATTCAAATTGCTCACCCTGACCTATAAGGCCATTCACAACACTGCCCCTAACTACCTCACCGATCTGATCCCCAGGTACCACCCTACCCGTACCCTTCGCTCTTCACAGGACCTTCTTCTATCTTGCTCCCTGGTCTCCTCCTCCCACGCACGACTGCAAGACTTCTCCAGGTCCTCCCCCATCCTCTGGAACTCACTACCCCAATCCATCAGACTGTCACCGTCCCTCCTCACCTTCAGGCGCTCCCTGAAAACCCACCTCTTCAGGGAAGCCTACCCCACCCTCACCTAACAGCCGCTGCCCTTCCCTCCTCCTACCACTTCATCCCCCACAGCCGCTTCCTCCGGTGCCTCTACCCCCTCCCTCCTAGATTGTAAGCTCGAAAGAGTAGGGCCCTCTAACCCCTTGTGTACTGTTTGATGTTACTGTTCTGTTTCATGTATTGTCCCCCCCTATTGTACAGCGCTGAGCAAACCCTTTGGCGCTATATAAACACGATAAATAAATAAATAAATAAATATACAGACTGATTTTACTGGTGTGGGTTTAGTAACACTTTAACAGCATCAAAAATACAGGCTGTATGCACCGGTAAGTTTAGGCTGGGTGGAAATGCAGCTTACAGCATTCCGGAATTCTTATGTAAGTCCAAACAAAACGTTAATATAGTCAGCATGCCTCCATGCAAACAACTAGCTGCAAAATAATATAACCCATAAACCTACTAAATATAATAAGGACATGTGTTGATAGGCAATTGCTTTTATTGTGTAAATGCTTTTGTGTGTAATTATTTGCATCTGACATGCCTTTTGAGTTTCTTTACAAGTGTATTGAACCTGTGGTTGACCTTCTTCTGACCTGCATCAAGTTAATCTGCATTCCCGTTCACTTGGTATGGGGAGAAAAGCAGACACAGGTCCAAACAGCAGCAAATGTAGAGCCTGACAAAGCTTCAGAAAGGAGGAAACCCAGTCTTTGGTAGTGTCCATGGGTTCCAGACTTCAGACAGTCACTGCCAGTAAAGGATTCTCAACAAAATAAAAATGAACATTTTATTTATGATTATATTCATTTGTCCAATTACATTTTAGCTCCGAAAATGGAGGGACTGTGTATAAAAATGGTTGCAGTTCCTAAAATTTGTACTTGATACATATGTTCAACCCCTTGAATTCAAGCTGAAAGTCTGCACTTCAAATTCATTTGGATTGTTTTGTTTTAATTTATTTTGTTGGCATGCAGAGCCAAAAGTATGAAAATTGTGCCTGTGTCCAAATATATGTAGACCTAACTGTATATAGACAAATCTTAGGCTACATTATAAGGCCCATTAATAAAAAGTGCTCTGCACAGTTGTGCTTTACAGATGTGCTTCATGTTCTGCTAATTTCAGGACTCCAGGGCAGGTAAAGCACTATTACAGTGGTCTACGAACTACGGCCTGGGGGCCTGATTTGGCCCTTTGCTTGCCTTTATCCGGCCCTTAAGGCACTATTCCTCCCACTGATATCAATGATGGGGCACTATTCGTCCCATTGACACCAACGATGGAGTACTATTCATCCCACTGACACCAATGATGGGGCACTATTCCTCTCAATGCCCATAATTCTTCCCACTGACACCAACGATGGCATCATTTACTTCCACTGACACCAGGACATTTTTCACTCCCAAAGGTCACAGTCCAGCCCCCTCCCTGTCTGAAGGACAGTAAACTGGCCCTTTGTTTAGAATGTTTGGAGACCCCTGCATTATTATAATTAATATGTCAGTGTAAACAAAGAAAAGTTGGCCGAAAAACCTGGTGAGAGTTATCTCTCCTGTGTCAGCACAGTATAGGCTCTACTCTGAGGCCTGTATTTTATGAAGACAGTAAAATGGCAGCCACGGTGTGGGGTATTACTGCAAAGTATAGTAGATAACAGCGGTAGTTAAAAATGGCACTCTTTGTCCTTGAATACTTTGTTTCTGTAATGTTTACCAGAACTCAGCAGACTTCATCACTTGGTCGATGGTAGGGAAGGCATTTTTCTGTCAATATCTATTGCTGTCCTGCAATAACTCTTGGGACTAACAGCTGGGTAGATCATAAGTTGGGCCCAGGGGCGGACTGACAACTCATGGGGCCCCCAAGCAATAGGGGATCATGGGGCCCCTGTGTCCTTGCCCAAACTCAAAGTCTATAAAAAATGTACCAGGGGCATCTCATGGGGCCCCCTACTGACCCCAGGCCCTCGGGCAGTGCCCGAGTTTCCATATGGTCAGTCCGCCCCTGGTTGGGCCCCATTTCTCAAGAAAAAAAATGTGGCTGTGGCAAAAAGTGTCAAATCTTAGGCATAGTTTAAATTATTATTATTATACAGTATTTATAAAGCACCAATAGTTCGCTCAGCGCTGTACATTACAAAGGGGGACAGAACATGTCACAGAACAATACCAATACAATGCAAAACATGAGGGGATTGAGGGCCCTGCTCTTTTGAGCTTACAATCTAGGAGGGAGGGGATAGTGGCACAGGAGGAGATAGCTGTGGGGGATGGAGTGGTAGGAAGAGTGGAGGAGGTCGGCAAGTTAGCGGGGGTGGGGTAGGCTTCCCTGAAGAGATGGGTGTTCAGGGTGCGCCTAAAGGAGAGGAGAGTAGGTGATAATCTGATGGATTGGGGCAGGGAGTTCCAGAGGATGGGTGACACCCTGGAGAAGTCCTGGAGGCGGGCATGGGAGGAGGAGACCAGGGAACTAGAGAGAAGGAGGTCTTGTGAGGAGCGGAGTGTGCGTGCTGGGCGGTACTTGGATATTAGGTCAGTGATGTAGTTCGGGGCAGTATGGTGGACAGCTTTGTACGTCTGTAATGATCTGTAATTAACTATAATCTGAGATAACTTGCATAATTTAAAATAAGGCGTGTGAAATAGGAAAAGTACAGCTGATACTAAGGGCCCATTTACACTAGTGCACTGCAGTAACAAAAAGTAACACACATTGCGTATGTTTGTGCTCTGCGGTGCCTATTCATTATGAATAGAACCCCAACACATCTTCCCAGCACACCGCAACACATGGTAACAAACTACTTATGGTCTGCTATGCTAGCCAAATTTGCTGCAGGAGCAATTTTTGGTCTGTTGTGATGCACTAGGCAGCCCATTCACGTTAAAGTTTATCCTTAGGGCTCATGTACACTAAAGCTCCAAAACTGACATTCAGGAGCTGTTCAGTGTTTTTTTTCAGCAGCCCCTGAACTCTCCCTAATGTTTTCCTATGTGTCCATGTACACAGTCGTTTACAGTCATTTACAGGCAGTTGAGTTTACAGTAGTTTTTTTGAACGCACCAAACTTGCGTTCAGGAGTAGTTTTTTCCAGCATTTCAAATGCCAAATGCTTGTAAACGTGGTTAACCGCATTTGCGTTTAGAAGCGTTTTTTAACTAGTCCATGTCCAGATGCTGTCCAGACCCTTTTTTTATCATCAGAGATGCACGCAAAGTGTTTTCCATGTATTCAAATGGACCCGGTACACCAGCGCAGTCAGTTCCAGGTTTCGCGTGAAGGAAAAAATGGTAGAACGTGCCGCATTATGCTCATGACGGGATCCATAGTAAATACAACCAGAACATACTGATCTCTCTGCTTCTGCTCTCTCTATTCCTCTCAAAATGTCTGAAATAGTAATTTTTTTTACTATTTTTTAGTGCATTCTGGGCATTTGGAAAGGTCTCCTGAGCTTATCTTTTAAAAACGATTCTAAACGCAAACGCATGCAAACGCGGCTAAACTGATGTTTTTAAGCTACGTTTTCCAGCAGTCAGTTTCCATCATTCAGAAGAGTTTTCCAAACGTCCCGTGTACTTGAGCCCTTAAAGTGGAATTCCAGGATATCACTGCCTAAGCTTAAAACTGCTCTCACCCTTCCTCCTAACTCCTATTCTAACTACCCTGTAGAAGGAAGATTGCTGTATTTATCTATTCTCTGGGCCCTCCAATATGGTCATGTGATTGGCTCCCAGCAGCAGCTTCAGGAGAAAGGAGGGACAGCCAACAACGGATGCCCCATAGTAAGCCTATGATTGATGTCACCACCTAGGCATTGCAGCTGTTGTTGCTGCACTCTCCTCTCCCATGAAGCTGGCCACTGGGGACATCACGTGACCAGACCGGAGTGCCCTGGGAATAGGCACGCATAAGAATCTTCCATCTACAGGGTAATTAGGAGGAGGGTGGAAGCAGATTTAAACATGGTTAGTAATAGCCTGGAATTCCAGTTAACATATCCCTGAAGACTTCTCCTATTTATAAATGAGTAAAGTGAACTTTTTTTTTGCATCACCTGTGAGTAATAGACACTTGTCGCATAAAAAAACACACTGGTCTCTACAAAAAAGCCCATAAATGTTTAACGAAGACATGCAGGAAATGCGCACATTTAGCCATTTAGGTATACGGTGCAGGCATACAAGCTGTGTATAGGCTGCTATGTGACAGCAGTCCTTCTTGCCCCAGTGCTGCACCTGCCCCTTTCAGCAGCAGCTCAAAAGACAACATCACGGCCATGAATAGAATCCCCAATGGGTGCAGTGATTGAATGCACAGTTAGTCCCATCCTCCCTGAGGCCCACGTAATTAGGAACATGTCACTGACTCCAACAGGTTTTAAGAAAGAGCAGTCAGCAATTGGATTGCACAGTGTCCATCCACTTTCTTACGCCTTGACACTTTTCATGCACAGAGGACATCTTATCACAAATCTCTGATCTTGATAATAATACAAATTATCACATTAAAGCTTTGCTTAGTAATGGGGAGTTTTTTGGGCTATTTGTCCAGTAATGTTCCTTATCTCTAATGAAGCATATCCCGTTTCCTACTGAATGTAGAAATATAGAAATATTCCCTTCAGTGATGACAAGTTCTCTTCAAAGTGCTAAATTTCTGCACTGTTGGGGTTATCTTCTTTGACTCTTAACATTACAGTACATTGAAGAAGTCCTGTTGGCTGCCCACCATTTTTGTTCTCTCCTCCATTAAGAAAAGTCCTTGAATTGTTTTCACAGTGTGAAACGTGGTGTGTGAATGGGGGAAAGGATCCAGTTCTCCATTCACAGAATGTGTAGCATTCCGTAAAAAGAGTAAAATATTTTTTCCGAATGGAGAAGGGAACAGAAAGGGGCTGGTGCTTGTCTGGGCTTCTTCAGTGTTCTTGCCATCACTGCAGGAACAAGCAGGGA